>NC_137755.1:1673161-2873161 GCF_963264785.1 Psittacula echo
CCCAAAACCTCCAGATTTCCCCCAAAGTTCCAGATTTCCCCCAAAATTTCAAATTTCCCTCCGAATTTTGCGTTTTCTTCCCCAAAATTCCAGATTTCCCCCAAAATTTCAAATTTCCCCCGAATTTCGCATTTTCTTCCCCAAAATTCCATATTCCCCCAAAATTTCAAATTTCCCCCAAAATTCCATATTCCCCCAAAATTTCAAATTTCCCCAAATTTCGCATTTTCTTCCCCAAAATTCCATATTCCCCCCAAAATTTCAAATTTCCCCCAAAATTCCAGATTTCCCCCAAAATTTCAGATTTTCCCCCGAATTTCGCGTTTTCTTCCCCAAAATTCCCGTATTTCCCCCCCCCAATTCCGATCCTTTCCCCCCCCCCCCCCAGCTGGAGCTGCGCTGCCTCGAGGGCCTCCGCGACGCCGCCGACCCCTTGGACCAGCACCACCCCCCCCACCACCACGCGCCCCCCCCCCACCGCCGCCCCCCCGACTTCGACCCCCGCTTCCTTCCGGTAACACCCCCCCTCCCCCCCCTCCCCCCACTTCCTGCCCTCTGATTGGCTGCTCCAGCCGCAGGGGGCGGGGCTTAACGTCACCCCTCCCCCCCCCCCCCCGAAGCCTTTCCTCCCCTCCCCCCCTGCAGGTTTGGACCTGTCCAAGATGGTGGCGCTGATGGGGGGCGGGGGGGGGCCCCCCCCCCCACTTCCGGCCGCCCCTCCCCCACCCGGAAGAGGAAGAAGCGGGGGGAGGGGCGCCCTTCCCCCTCCTCGCCGACCCCATGCTCCCCCCCACGTCCGACTCCGATTAAACCGGGGGGGGGGGGGGGGGGGGAGGGGGGGGGCCCCGCCCCCTTTAGGCCCCGCCCCCTTTGGCCCCTCCCCCCTCATTTAAATATTTATATAAATATGTATTAATGACGTGTCCTAATTAATAAAGGAAGCCCACAATGAACCGCGGCGCGGGGGGGGGGAGGGGGCGGGGCTTGACGGGGAGGGGGCGTGGCTTCGGAGGGGGGGCGTGGCTTCGGAGGGGGCGGGGCTTGTTCGGCGCGGGCTTTTCTAATAAAAAGGAGGCGAAACGGAGCCGGATTCCGGCGGTTTTGGGTCTTTTTGGGCGGGTTAATTAGGGTTAATTGGGGTTAATTATGTTAATTAGGGTTAATTAATTAGGGGTTAATTAAGCGGGGTGGGAGCGGTAATTAGGGGTTGATTCGTTGGGACAAGGGAGGGGGGTTAACGGTGGTGCCCCCCCCCCCATTGTAGAGCCCTATTAAGGCGTCGTTAATTAATCCCTATCAAGGGGGTGTTAATTGGCCCCCATTAATCGCCGTTAGACGCCGTTGTTAATCCCCGCTGATGAGGCTCCAGTAATTAATCGCCATTAATGAGTCGCCGTTGATGGGTCCTCGTTAATCCCCATTATTAATCGCCAATAATTAATGGCCGTTAATTAGTCCGCATAGACCGACCCCGTTGATGGATCCTCGTTAATCCCCATTATTAATCGCCATTAATTAATGGCCATTAATTAGTCCCCACAGACTGATCCCCGTTGATGGATCCTCGTTAATCCCCGTTATTAATCGCCATTAATTAATCGCCACTAATTAATCGCCATTAATTAGTCCCCATAGACTGGTCCCCATGAATGGATCCTCGTTAATCCCCATTTATTAATCCCATTAATTAATGGCCATTAATTAATCCCCGTTGATTGATCCCCGTTGATGGATCCTCGTTAATCCCATTATTTATCGCCATTAATTAATCGCCATTAATTAATCGCCATTAATTAGTGCCCACAGACTGGTCCCCGTTGATGGATCCTCGTTAATCCCCATTATTAATCGCCATTAATTAATCGCCATTAATTAGTCCCCATAGACTGATCCCCGTTGATGGATCCTCGTTAATCCCCATTATTAATCGCCATTAATTAATCGCCATTAATTAGTCCCCATAGACTCGTCTCCGTGAATGGATCCTTGTCAATCCCCATTATTAATCCCCATTAATTAATGGCCATTAATTAATCCCCGTTGATTGATCCCCGTTGGTTGGATCCTCGTTAATCCCCATTTATTAATCCCCAATAATTAATCGCCATTAATTAATCAATCCCCATAGTGTGATCCCCGTTGATGGATCTTCGTTAATCCCCATGTAATCAATTCCCCTTAATTAAACCCCATTGGTTAATCCCCATTCATCACCAATAATTAATCCCCACTGATTAATCCCCATTAATCCGCGTTGATTAATACCCATTCATTAATCGCCATTAATTATTCCCATTTATTTAAGCCCTCTCAACTGCCAATAATTAATCCTCATTTATTAACCAATCTCCATTAACCAATCTCCATTAACTGATCCCATTGGTTAATCCTCATTAATAACCATTAATTGTGCCCCATTAAGTGATCCCCATTAATCCCCGTTGATTAATTAATACCCCCTAATTAATCCCGTTAATTAATCGCCGTTAATCCCCACCAATTAATCCCCATTGATTAATCGCCGTTAATTACTCCCGTTAATCCCCGTTAACTGAACCCCTCAACTACCATTAATCCTCAATTTGTATTAATTGAGCGCCATTAATTACCGTTGATTAATAACCGTTAATTATTCCCCATTAATTGATCCCCATTAATTAATGAATCCCCGTTTTCAATTAATCCCCCCTTAATTAAACCCCGTTGCTTAATCCCCGTTGTTCCCCCGTGATGGACCCCCATTAATGAGTCCCTATTGATTAATCCCCATTAATTAGCCCCACATCCGACGAGCCCCCATTAAGCCTTCATTAAGCATCCGTAGACGCTAATGAGCACCCAGTTATTAACCCCTAATGAATAACCCCCGACACTCAATTGATGTTAATTAAGCCCCATTAAGCCATTAATTAACCCCATTAGCGACTAATTGGCCCCCATTAAGGAGCACCCTTTATTAATCCCCGGTAATAAACCCGTGTCAATTGCCACTGATTAACCTGTAATCATTATTACTTATTAATTATTAATTACTAATAAATCATTAATGAATAAACTATTAATAGTTAATTATAATTATTAATAAAGTAACTATTAATAAATTAATAATTAATTATTAATTAATTATTAATAAGTATTAATTATTAATAATTAATTATTATCATTAATTAGCCCCACTCAGTGCCCACGAACTCCTCACTAATTCCTCCCTGTTACCCTCTTAATTAACCCCCTCGTTAATAAATCCTCCATTAAACAGTAATTACCCGTCTCATTAATACCGTTAATTGAGCCCCCCCTCATTAATTGCCCTTAATAAGCCCCCTTCACCCCCTCGTTAAGCGCTCCCTATTAATTAATTATTATTAATGAATTATTAATTAATTAATTATTAATTAACCCTCTCATTGCGCCCCCCCCCGTTCATTGCAAGCACATTAATTACCCCAACTAATTGGGGTTGATCATTAATTAATGGCCCCTCATGAATTCATTAACCCGGCATTGGCTGATTAACCCCTCCTTCGTTAACGCCCTATTAATTAACCCCCTCCTGATCAATGCCACCGCCAATTGACCCCCATTAACGAGCCCCGTTAATGAGCCCCGTTAAACCCCGCTTTATTGGCCCCTTATTAATTACCCCCTGTACCCAGCCCCCGTTAATGACTCCCCCGTTAATTGCCGCACATTAATTAGCCTGTATTAGCAGCCCCCTCGAACCCAATTACCCCGTTAATTACCCCCCTTAACCCCATTAATTACCTCCTTAATTACCCCCCATTAAGTCTCTCATTGGTCCCCCATTAATTCCCCCTCATTAATTCCCCCCCTCACTAATTACTCCTTGGCTCTTCCTCATTAATCACCCCTCCATTAACCCCCATTAATGACCTCCTTCGTTAATTACCTCATTTCCCCTTCGCCAATTGCCCTGACTAATTAACCCCCTCATTAATTGCCCCTTCATTAGCCCCTTATTAATTAACCCCCTCCATAATTGCCCCTTCATTAGCCCCTTATTAATCAACCCCCTCCTTAATTGCCCCTTCATTAGCCCCTTATTAATTAACCCCCTCATTAATTGCCCCTTCATTAGCCCCTTATTAATTAACCCTCTCATTAATTGCCCCTTCATTAGCGCCTTATTAATTAACGACCTCATTAATTGCCCCTTCATTAGCCCCTTATTAATTACGACCTCATTAATTGCCCCTTCATTAGCGCCTTATTAATTAACCCCCTCATTACTCCTTTCATTACTATCCCCTCCATTAATTAACCCCTTCATTAATTACCCCCTCGTTAACCCCCTTATTAATTAACCCCTTCATTATTACCCCCTCATTAACCCCCTTATTAATTAACCCCCCTCCTTCCCTCCCAGCCCCAATCCCCCACACCCCTCAATAATTACCCCAACCCCCCCTTAATTACTCCAATCATTAATCACCCCTAATTACCCCATTAATTACTCCAATCATTAACCACCCCAATTTACCCATTAATTACTCCAATCATTAACCACCCCTAATTACCTCATTAATTACTCCAATCATTAACCACCCCTAATTACCTCATTAATTACTCCAATCATTAACCCCCCCCAATTACCTCATTAATTACTCCAATCATTAATCACCCCTAATTACCCCATTAATTACTCCAATCATTAACCACCCCTAATTACCCCATTAATTACTCCAATCATTAACCCCCCCTAATTACCTCATTAATTACTCCAATCATTAACCCCCCCTAATTACCTCATTAATTACTCCAATCATTAACCACCCCTAATTACCTCATTAATTACTCCAATCATTAATCACCCCTAATTACCTCATTAATTACTCCAATCATTAACCACCCCTAATTACCTCATTAATTACTCCAATCATTAACCACCCCTAATTACCTCATTAATTACTCCAATCATTAACCACCCCTAATTACCTCATTAATTACTCCAATCATTAACCCCCCCTAATTACCCCATTAATTACTCCAATCATTAACCACCCCTAATTACCTCATTAATTACTCCAATCATTAATCACCCCTAATTACCTCATTAATTACTCCAATCATTAACCACCCCTAATTACCCCATTAATTACTCCAATCATTAACCACCCCTAATTACCTCATTAATTACTCCAATCATTAATCACCCCTAATTACCTCATTAATTACTCCAATCATTAATCACCCCTAATTACCTCATTAATTACTCCAATCATTAATCACCCCTAATTACCTCATTAATTACTCCAATCATTAACCCCCCCTAATTACCCCATTAATTACTCCAATCATTAATCACCCCTAATTACCTCCTTAATTACCCGCTTCATTAATCCCGCCCCCCCCAACCACCCCCCCTTTACCCACCAGGGGGCGCCGCCGCCTTCCCGCGCCCCACCGCCCCACGTGACACCGGCGCCCGCTCGCCGCCCAGAGCGGCGCCGGAAGTGGCGGCGGGCGCCATCACTTCCGGTGCGGCCCGGAACCCCCCCGCTCAATGGCGCTCAGCCTCGACAGGGACGCGCTCTACCGGCGGCTGCGGCGGCTCTATGGCACCTGGGAGGTCAGCGGGGGGGGACACGGGGGGGCTATGGGGCGCTATAGGGCGGATATAGGGGCGGATATAGGGCGGGATATGGGAGGGGGGGGGGGTTCGCGGCGGGAGAGTGGCGAAGGGAGGGTAATGGCGGGCTTTGGGGTTTGTGAGGGGAAGAGGCCTAAAGGAGGGGCCTACGGGGGCCTATAGGGGTCTATAGGGGGCTATGGGGGGCTATGGGGGGGCTATGGGGGGGGAGAGGCCTAAAGGGGGGGGCTATTGGGGCCTATGGGGGTCTATAGGGATCTATGGAGGGGGAGAGGCCTAAAGGGGGGGGCTATGGGGGCCTATGGGGGTCTATGGGGGGGGAGAGGCCTAAAGGGGGGTGGCTATGGGGGCCTATAGGGGGCTATGGGGGGGAGAGGCCTAAAAGGGGGGGCTATGGGGGCCTATAGGGGGCTATAGGGGGGAGAGGCCTAAAGGGGGGGGCTATTGGGGCCTATAGGGGGCTATGGGGGGAGAGGCCTAAAGGGGGGGGCTATTGGGGCCTCTGGGGGTCTATGGGGGGGGAGAGGCCTAAAGGGGGTGGCTATGGGGGCCTATGGGGGTCTATAGGGGTCTATGGGGGGGAGAGGCCTAAAGGGGGGGGCTATGGGGGTCTATAGGGATCTATAGGGGGGAGAGGCCTAAAGGGGGGGGCTATGGGGGTCTATAGGGGTCTATGGGGGGGAGAGGCCTAAAGGGGGGGGCTATGGGGGTCTATAGGGGGCTATGGGGGGAGAGGCCTAAAGGGGGGGCTATGGGAGGCCTATAGGGTGCTGTGGGTCTCTATGGGGATTTGTGGGGGGGCTATAGGTCCCTATGGTTTTCTATGGGGTTCTTATAGGTGTCTATGGGTCCCTATGGGGTTCCTATGGGTCTCTAAGGGTGTCTATGGGGTCTCTATGGGTCCCTATGGGTCGATGTAGGTCCCTATGGGTCTCTATGTGTCCCTATGGGTCTCTGTGGGTCTCTATGGGGTCCCTGTGGGTCTCTATGGGTCACTATGGGGTCTCTATGGGGTCCCTATGGGTCTCTATGGGTCTCTATGGGGTCTCTGTTGGTCCCTATGGGGTCTCTATGGGTCTCTATGGGTCCCTATGGGTCTCTATGGGTCCCTGTGGGCTCTCTATGGGTCGCTATGGGGCAGGCAGGGCTGTGACCCCCCCTTTTCCCCCCCACAGAGGGGGGAGGAGGAGCTGGGGGGGGTCGACGCCATCGTGGTGGCCGTGGGGGTGGACGAGGAGATCGTGTACGCCAAGTCCACAGCGCTGCAGGTGAGCGTTGGGGCCAAAACCGGCGTTTTGGGGCAAAACCCAGCATTTTGGGGGCAAAAATCGGCATTTTTCTGGCGAAAAACCAGCATTTTTGGGGCAAACCCCATTGTTTTGGGGAAAAAACAGTCTTTTTGGGGCAAAAATCAGCACTTTGGGGCAAAAAGCATCGTTTTGGGGCAAAAAAATCGTTTTGGGGCAAAAAGCATCGTTTTGGGGCAAAAATCGGCATTTGGGGGCAAAAAACATCATTTTGGGGCAAAAAACATTTTGGGGCAAAAAGCATCATTTTCGGGCAAAAAACTTCGTTTTGGGGCAAAAAGCATCATTTTGGGGCAAAAATCGGCATTTGGGGGCAAAAAGCGTCATTTTGGGGCAAAAAACATCATTTTGGGGCAAAAAACATCATTTTGGGGCAAAAAGCATCATTTTAGGGCAAAAATCGGCATTTGGGGGCAAAAAGCGTCATTTTGGGGCAAAAAACATTTTGGGGCAAAAAACATCATTTTGGGGCAAAAAGCATCGTTTTGGGGCAAAAATTCTCATTTTGGGGTAAAAAGCATCATTTTGGGGCAAAAAGCATCATTTTAGGGCAAAAATCGGCATTTGGGGGCAAAAAGCGTCATTTTGGGGCAAAAAACATTTTGGGGCAAAAAACATCATTTTGGGGCAAAAAGGCATCATTTTGGGGCAAAAATTCTCATTTTGGGGTAAAAAGCATCATTTTGGGGCAAAAAACATTGTTTTGGGGCAAAAAGCATTGAGTTTGGGGCAAAAACCTTGATTTTGGGGGCAAAAAGCATCATTTTGGAGCAAAAATGTCATTTCGGGTCCATTCCCGCCCGTTCCGGCTCCATTCCCGCCCGTTCCGGCTCCGTTCCCGCCCGTTCCGGCTCCGTTCCCGCCCGTTCCGGCTCCATTCCCGCCCGTTTCGGCTCCGTTCCCGCCCGTTCCGGCTCCATTCCCGCCCGTTTCGGCTCCGTTCCCGCCCGTTCCGGCTCCATTCCCGCCCGTTTCGGCTCCATTCCCGCCCATTTCGGCTCCGTTCCCGCCCATTTCGGCTCCATTCCCGCCCGTTCCGGGTCCATTCCCGCCCGTTTCGGCTCCGTTCCCGCCCGTTCCGGCTCCATTCCCGCCCGTTTCGGCTCCGTTCCCGCCCGTTCCGGCTCCATTCCCGCCCGTTTCGGCTCCATTCCCGCCCATTTCGGCTCCGTTCCCGCCCATTTCGGCTCCATTCCCGCCCGTTCCGGCTCCATTCCCGCCCGTTTCGGCTCCATTCCCGCCCATTTCGGCTCCGTTCCCGCCCGTTCCGGCTCCATTCCCGCCCGTTTCGGCTCCATTCCCGCCCATTTCGGCTCCGTTCCCGCCCATTTCGGCTCCATTCCCGCCCGTTCCGGGTCCATTCCCGCCCGTTCCGGCTCCATTCCCGCCCATTTCGGCTCCGTTCCCGCCCGTTCCGGCTCCATTCCCGCCCGTTCCGGCTCCGTTTCCCGCCCGTTCCGGCTCCATTCCCCCCTGTTTCGGCTCCGTTCCCGCCCGTTTCGGCTCCGTTCCCGCCCGTTCCGGGTCCATTCCCGCCCGTTCCGGCTCCATTCCCGCCCGTTCCGGCTCCATTCCCGCCCATTTCGGCTCCATTCCCGCCCGTTCCGGGTCCATTCCTGCCCGTTCCGGCTCCATTCCCGCCCGTTCCGGCTCCATTCCCGCCCGTTCCGGCTCCGTTCCCGCCCGTTCCGGCTCCATTCCCGCCCGTTTCGGCTCCGTTCCCGCCCGTTCCGGCTCCATTCCCGCCCGTTCCGGCTCCATTCCCGCCCGTTCCGGCTCCGTTCCCGCCGTTTCGGCTCCGTTCCCGCCCGTTCCGGGTCCATTCCCGCCCGTTCCGGGTCTCTCCCGTTGCAGACGTGGCTCTTCGGGTACGAGCTCACCGACACCATCATGGTGTTCTGCGCCCAGCGCATCCCTCTTCATGGCCAGCAAGAAGAAGGTGGAGTTCCTGAAGCAGGTGGCCCACGGCAAGGGAGCCGAGGGGGGCAACGGCGTCCCCGCCATCAGCCTGCTCGTCAGGGAGAAGGTGGGGATCCCCCGGGGGGGCAATGGGGGATCAATGGGGGTCAATGGGGGTCAATGGGGGAGTCAATGGAGGGGATCAATGGGGGTCAATGGGGGAGTCAATGGGGGAGTCAATGGAGGGGATCAATGGGGGTCAATGGGGGAGTCAATGGAGGGGATCAATGGGAGTCAATGGGGGAGTCAATGGAGGGGATCAATGGGGGTCAATGGGGGAGTCAATGGAGGGGATCAATGGGGGTCAATGGGGGAGTCAATGGGGGAGTCAATGGAGGGGATCAATGGGGGTCAATGGGGGAGTCAATGGAGGGGATCAATGGGGGTCAATGGGGGAGTCAATGGGGGAGTCAATGGAGAGGATCAATGGGGGTCAATGGGGGAGTCAATGGAGGGGATCAATGGGGGTCAATGGGGGAGTCAATGGGGGGATCAATGGGGGAATCAATGGAGGGGATCAATGGGGGTCAATGGGGGAGTCAATGGAGGGGTTCAATGGGGGTCAATGGGGGAGTCAATGGAGGGGTTCAATGGGGGTCAATGGGGGAGTCAATGGAGGGGATCAATGGGGGTCAATGGGGGAGTCAATGGGGGAGTCAATGGAGGGGATCAATGGGGGTCAATGAGGGAGTCAATGGAGGGGATCAATGGGGGTCAATGGGGGAGTCAATGGGGGAGTCAATGGAGGGGATCAATGGGGGTCAATGGGGGAGTCAATGGGGGAGTCAATGGAGGGGATCAATGGGGGTCAATGGGGGAGTCAATGGAGGGGATCAATGGGGGTCAATGGGGGAGTCAATGGGGGAGTCAATGGAGGGGATCAATGGGGGTCAATGAGGGAGTCAATGGAGGGGATCAATGGGGGTCAATGGGGGAGTCAATGGGGGAGTCAATGGAGGGGATCAATGGGGGTCAATGGGGGAGTCAATGGAGGGGATCAATGGGGGTCAATGGGGGAGTCAATGGGGGAGTCAATGGAGGGGATCAATGGGGGGTCAATGGGGGAGTCAATGGAGGGGATCAATGGGGGTCAATGGGGGAGTCAATGGGGGAGTCAATGGAGGGGATCAATGGGGGTCAATGAGGGAGTCAATGGAGGGGATCAATGGGGGTCAATGGGGGAGTCAATGGGGGAGTCAATGGAGGGGATCAATGGGGGTCAATGGGGGAGTCAATGGGGGGATCAATGGGGGAATCAATGGAGGGGATCAATGGGGATCAATGGGGGAGTCAATGGAGGGGTTCAATGGGGGTCAATGGGGGAGTCAATGGAGGGGATCAATGGGGGTCAATGGGGGAGTCAATGGGGGGATCAATGGGGGTCAATGGGGGAGTCAATGGGGGAGTCAATGGAGGGAATCAATGGGGGTCAATGGGGGAGTCAATGGAGGGGATCAGTGGGGTCTCCATAGCATCCATGGGGTCTCCATAGCATCAATGGGGTCTCCATAACATCCATGGGGTCTCCATAGCATCCAGGGGGTCTCCATAGCATCAATGGGGTTTCCATGGCGACGATGGGGTCTCCATTGCATCAATGGGGTCTCCATAGCATCCATGGGGTCTCCATAGCATCAATGGGGTCTCCATAGCATCAATGGGGTCTCCATAGCATCAATGGGGTCTCCATGGTGACGATGGGGTCTCCGTAGCATCAATGAGGTTTCCATGGTGACGATGGGATCTCCATAGCATCAATGGGGTCTCCATAGCATCAATGGGGTCTCCATTGCATCAATGGGGTCTCCATTGCATCAATGGGGTCTCCATAGCATCAATGGGGTCTCCATGGTGACGATGGGGTCTCCGTAGCATCAATGAGGTTTCCATGGTGACGATGGGATCTCCATAGCATCAATGGGGTCTCCATAGCATCAATGGGGTCTCCATTGCATCAATGGGGTCTCCATTGCATCAATGGGGTCTCCATAGCATCAATGGGGTTTCCATAGCATCAATGGGGTCTCCATAGCATCAATGGCGTCTCCATGGTGACGATGGGGTCTCTGTAGCATCAATGAGGTTTCCATGGCGACGATGGGGTCTCCATAGCATCAATGGGGTCTCCATAGCATCAATGGGGTCTCCATAGCATCCCTGGGGTCTCCATGGTGACGATGGGGTCTCTGTAGCATCAATGAGGTTTCCATGGTGACGATGGGATCTCCATAGCATCAATGGGGTCTCCATAGCATCAATGGGGTCTCCATAGCATCAATGGCGTCTCCATGGTGACAATGGGGTCTCTGTAGCATCAATGGCGTCTCCATGGTGACGATGGGGTCTCCGTAGCATCCCTGGGGTGTCCCCACTGATGTCCCCCCCCCCTTTCCCTTTCCCCCCCCCCCCAGAACGAGAGCAACCAAGGCAACTTTGAGAAGCTGATCGAGGCCCTCAAGGGCAGCCGGGGGGGGAAGCGCCTGGGGGTCTTCTCCAAGGACCACTTCCCGGGGGACTTCCTGCGCGCCTGGAACGAGTGCCTCACCAGGGAGGCCTTCGACAGGGTGCGGGGGGGGGAATGGGAATGGGAATGGGAATGGGGGGGGGAATGGGGTATAAATGGGGTAAAAAGTGGTAAAAATGGGCAAAAATGGGGTCAAGATGGGCAAAAATGGGGTCAAAATGGGCAAAAATGGGGTCAAAATGGGCAAAAATGGGGTAAAAATGGGCAAAAATGGGGTCAAAAGTGGTGAAAATGGGGTAAAAATGGGCAAATATGGGGTAAAAATGGGGTAAAAACAGGTAAAAAAGGGTAAAATTAGGTAAAAATGGTGTAAAAGTGGGTAAAAATGGGTAAAAATAGGTAAAAATGGGGTAAAAATGGGGTAAAAAGGGGTTAAAGGGGGGCTAAAGGGGGGTTAAGAAGGGGTTAAAGGGGGGCTAAAGGGGGGTTAAAGGGGAGTTGCAGGGGGGTTAAAGGGGGGCTAAAGGGGGGTTGCAGGGGGGTTAAAGGGGGGTTAAGAAGGGGTTAAAGGGGGGCTAAAGGGGGGTTAAAGGGGGGGTTAAAGGGGGGGTTACAGGGGGGTTAAAGGGGGGTTGCAGGGGGGTTAAAGGGGGGTTAAGGGGTTAAAGGGGGGTTGCAGGGGGGTTAAAGGGGGGGTTAAAGGGGGGCTAAGGGGGGTTAAGAAGGGGTTAAAGGGGGGCTAAAGGGGGGTTAAAGGGGGGGTTGCAGGGGGGCTAAGGGGGGTTAAGAAGGGGTTAAAGGGGGGTTAAAGGGGGGGTTACAGGGGGGTTAAAGGGGGGCTAAAGGGGGGTTACAGGGGGGCTAAAGGGGGGTTACAGGGGGGTTAAAGGGGGGTTACAGGGGGGTTAAAGGGGGGGTTGCAGGGGGGTGACCCCGCAGGCCGCTCGGTGGCGCCGCGGTGCTGAGCGCGGTGTCCCCCCCCCCCCCGTCCCCGTCCCCGTCCCCGTCCCCGTGGCGGCGCAGGTGGACGTGAGCGCGGCCGTGGCCTGGGCCATGGCGGCCAAGGAGGACGGGGAGGTGGCGCTGATGCGCAGGGCGGCCGCCATCACCTCCGAGCTCTTCTCCAAGTTCTTCAAGGAGCGCGTCATGGAGATCGTCGACGCCGACGAGGTGCCCGCAACCCCCCCCTTAGGAACCCGAAAGGGACCGTTCTGACCCCGAAAACGGGTTCGGGGAGCCCGAAAACCCCCTGTTTGACACCAAAAACGGGTTCGGGGACCCCAAAATGGCCATTTTGGACCCAAAAACCACATCTAGAACCCAAAAATGGCCATTTTGGACCCCAAAAACCGCTTCTAGAACCCAAAATTGGCCATTTTGGACCCAAAAACCATCTCTAGAACCCCAAAAATGGCCATTTTGGACCCAAAACCTGCTTCTAGAACCCCAAAAATGGCCACTTTGGACCCAAAACCCCCCTTAGGAACCCAAAAGGGACCGTTCTGAGCCCGAAAACGGGTTCGGGGACCCCGAAAACCCCCTGTTTGACACCAAAAACGGGTTCGGGGACCCCGAAAACCCCCTGTTTGACACCAAAAATGGGTTCGGGGACCCCGAAAACCCCCTGTTTGACACCAAAAATGGGTTCGGGGACCCCGAAAACCCCCTGTTTGACACCAAAAACGGGTTCGGGGACCCCGAAAACCCCCTGTTGGACACCAAAAACGGGTTCGGGGACCCCAAAATGGCCATTTTGGACCCAAAAACCGCTTCTAGAACCCCAAAAATGGCCATTTTGGACCCAAAAACTGCTTCTAGAACCCAAAAATGGCCATTTTGGACCCAAAAACCACTTCTAGAACCCAAAAATGGCAATTTTGGACCCAAAAACTGCTTCTGGAACCCAAAAATGGCCATTTTGGACCCAAAACCCTCCTTAGGAACCGGAAAGGGACCGTTCTGACCCCGAAAACGGGTTCGGGGACCCCGAAAACCCCCTCTTTGACACCAAAAACGGGTTCGGGGACCCCAAAATGGCCATTTTGGACCCAAAAACCATCTCTAGAACCCAAAAATGGCCATTTTGGACCCCAAAAACCGCTTCTAGAACCCCAAAAATGGCCATTTTGGACCCCAAAACCCGCTTCTAGAACCCCAAAAATGGCCATTTTGGACCCAAAAACCATCTCTAGAACCCCAAAAATGGCCATTTTGGACCCAAAAACCGCTTCTAGAACCCCAAAAATGGCCATTTTGGACCCAAAAACTGCTTCTGGAACCCCAAAAATGGCCATTTTGGACCCAAAAACCACTTCTAGAACCCAAAAATGGCCATTTTGGACCCAAAAACCATCTCTAGAACCCCAAAAATGGCCATTTTGGACCCAAAAACCGCTTCTAGAACCCAAAAATGGCCATTTTGGACCCAAAAACCATCTCTAGAACCCCAAAAATGGCCATTTTGGACCCCAAAAACCGCTTCTAGAACCCCAAAAATGGCCATTTTGGACCCAAAAACCGCTTCTAGAACCCCAAAAATGGCCATTTTGGACCCAAAAACTGCTTCTAGAACCCCAAAAATGGCCATTTTGGACCCCAAAACCACTTCTAGAACCCCAAAAATGGCCACTTTGGACCCAAAACCCCCCTTAGGAACCCAAAAGGGACCATTCTGACCCCGAAAACCCCCTGTTGGCCACCAAAAACGGGTTCGGGGACCCCAAAATGGCCATTTTGGACCCAAAAACCATGTCTAGAACCCCAAAAATGGCCATTTTGGACCCCAAAACCGCTTCTAGAACCCCAAAAATGGCCATTTTGGACCCCAAAACCACTTCTAGAACCCCAAAAATGGCCATTTTGGACCCAAAAAACGCTTCTAGAACCCCAAAAATGGCCATTTTGGACCCCAAAACCACTTCTAGAACCCCAAAAATGGCCATTTTGGACCCAAAAACCGCTTCTAGAACCCCAAAAATGGCCATTTTGGACCCAAAAACCGCTTCTAGAACCCCAAAAATGGCCATTTTGGACCCAAAACCCCCCTTAGGAACCCAAAAGGGACCGTTCTGAGCCCGAAAACGGGTTCGGGGACCCCGAAAACCCCCTGTTGGACACCAAAAACGGGTTCGGGGACCCCGAAAACCCCCTGTTTGACACCAAAAATGGGTTCGGGGACCCCAAAATGGCCATTTTGGACCCAAAAACCACTTCTAGAACCCCAAAAATGGCCATTTTGGACCCCAAAACCACTTCTAGAACCCCAAAAATGGCCATTTTGGACCCCAAAACCACTTCTAGAACCCCAAAAATGGCCATTTTGGACCCAAAAACCACTTCTAGAACCCAAAAATGGCCATTTTGGACCCAAAAACCACTTCTAGAACCCAAAAATGGCAATTTTGGACCCAAAAACTGCTTCTGGAACCCAAAAATGGCCATTTTGGACCCAAAACCCTCCTTAGGAACCGGAAAGGGACCGTTCTGACCCCGAAAATGGGTTCGGGGACCCCGAAAACCCCCTCTTTGACACCAAAAACGGGTTCGGGGACCCCAAAATGGCCATTTTGGACCCCAAAACCACTTCTAGAACCCAAAAATGGCCATTTTGGACCCCAAAAACCGCTTCTAGAACCCCAAAAATGGCCATTTTGGACCCAAAAACCACTTCTAGAACCCCAAAAATGGCCACTTTGGACCCAAAACCCCCCTTAGGAACCCAAAAGGGACCGTTCGGAGCCCGAAAACCCCCTGTTGGCCACCAAAAACGGGTTCGGGGACCCCGAAAACCCCCTGTTTGACACCAAAAACGGGTTCGGGGAGCCCGAAAACCCCCGTTTGACACCAAAAATGGGTTCGGGGACCCCGAAAACCCCCTGTTTGACACCAAAAACGGGTTCGGGGACCCCGAAAACCCCCTGTTTGACACCAAAAATGGGTTCGGGGACCCCGAAAACCCCCTGTTTGACACCAAAAACGGGTTCGGGGACCCCGAAAACCCCCTGTTTGACACCAAAAATGGGTTCGGGGACCCCGAAAACCCCCTGTTTGACACCAAAAACGGGTTCGGGGACCCCGAAAACCCCCTGTTTGACACCAAAAATGGGTTCGGGGACCCCGAAAACCCCCTGTTTGACACCAAAAACGGGTTCGGGGACCCCGAAAACCCCCTGTTTGACACCAAAAATGGGTTCGGGGACCCTGAAAACCCCCTGTTTGACCCCAAAAACGGGTTCGGGGACCCCAAAATGGCCATTTTGGACCCCAAAAACCGCTTCTAGAGCCCCAAAATGGCCATTTTGGACCCAAAAACCATCTCTAGAACCCCAAAAATGGCCATTTTGGACCCCAAAACCACTTCTAGAACCCCAAAAATGGCCATTTTGGACCCAAAACCCTCCTTAGGAACCGGAAAGGGACCGTTCTGAGCCCGAAAACGGGTTCGGGGACCCCGAAAACCCCCTCTTTGACACCAAAAACGGGTTCGGGGACCCCAAAATGGCCATTTTGGACCCAAAAACCATCTCTAGAACCCCAAAAATGGCCATTTTGGACCCAAAAACCATCTCTAGAACCCCAAAAATGGCCATTTTGGACCCCAAAACCACTTCTAGAACCCCAAAAATGGCCATTTTGGACCCAAAAACCATCTCTAGAACCCCAAAAATGGCCATTTTGGACCCCAAAACCGCTTCTAGAACCCCAAAAATGGCCATTTTGGACCCAAAAACCATCTCTAGAACCCCCAAAATCCCCATTATTCCCACCAAAACCCCACCCCCCCAACAAAAAACCCCATTTCCCCCCAAAACCCCCCCTTTTTAACCAAAACCCCCCCTTTTTGCCCCCATTTTTCACCAAAACCCTCCCTTTTTCCCCCATTTCCCCCCTTTTTAACCAAAACCCCCCTTTTTTGCCCCGTTTTTAACCAAAACCCCCCCTTTTTGCCCCGTTTTTAACCAAAACCCCCCCTTTTTTAACCAAAACCCCCCTTTTTTGCCCCGTTTTTAACCAAAACCCCCCCTTTTTGCCCCGTTTTTAACCAAAACCCCCCTTTTTTGCCCCGTTTTTAACCAAAACCCCCCTTTTTGCCCCGTTTTTAACCAAAACCCCCCCTTTTTTAACCAAAACCCCCCTTTTTTGCCCCGTTTTTAACCAAAACCCCCCCTTTTTGCCCCGGTTTTAACCAAAACCCCCCCTTTTTGCCCCGGTTTTAACCAAATCCGCCCTTTTTCGCCCCATTTCCCTGCAGAAGGTGCGCCATAGCAAGCTGGCCGAGGCCGTGGAGAAAGCCATCGAGGACAAGAAGTTCCTGGCCGGGGCCGACCCCTCGGCCGTGGAGCTCTGCTACCCCCCCATCATCCAGAGCGGGGGCCACTACAACCTCAAGTTCAGCGTCGTCAGGTGGGTCCCGGCCCCATAGATCTATGGGGCAGCCCCATAGCGGTGGGGGGACCCCATCAGGATGCGGTCTCCATCCCCATTGGGATGCGGTTATCATCTCCATCGCCATGGCGATGCGGTTTCCATGGTAACAGTGATGCGTTCGGTGTGGTCAGGTGGGTCCCGGCCCCATAGATCTATGGGGCAGCCCCATAGGGGTAAGAGGACCCCATCAGGATGCGGTCTCCATCCCCATTGGGATGCGGTTATCATCTCCATCGCCATGGCGATGCGGTTTCCATGGTAACAGTGATGCGTTCGGTGTGGTCAGGTGGGTCCCGGCCCCATAGATCTATGGGGCAGCCCCATAGGGGTAAGAGGACCCCATCAGGGTGCGGTCTCCATCCCCATTGGGATGCGGTTATCATCTCCATCGCCATGGCGATGCGGTTTCCATGGTAACAGTGATGCGTTCGGTGTGGTCAGGTGGGTCCCGGCCCCATAGGTCTATGGGGCAGCCCCATAGCGGTGGGGGGGCCCCATCAGAACGTGGCATTATGGGGACACCGTTATCCCTATGGGGATGCTGTTATCCCTATGGGGATGCCGTTATCCCTATGGGGATGCCGTTATCCCTATGGGGATGCTGTTATCACTATGGGGATGCCGTTATCCCTATGGGGATGCCGTTATCCCTATGGGGATGCCGTTATCACTATGGGGATGCCGTTATCCCTATGGGGACGCTGTTATCCCTATGGGGATGCCGTTATCACTATGGGGATGCCGTTATCCCTATGGGGATGCCGTTATCCCTATGGGGATGCTGTTATCACTATGGGGATGCCGTTATCCCTATGGGGACGCTGTTATCACTATGGGGATGCCGTTATCCCTATGGGGATGCCGTTATCCCTATGGGGATGCCGTTATCCCTATGGGGATGCTGTTATCACTATGGGGATGCTGTTATCACTATGGGGATGCCGTTATCACTATGGGGATGCTGTTATCACTATGGGGATGCTGTTATCACTATGGGGATGCCGTTATCCCTATGGGGATGCTGTTATCCCTATGGGGATGCTGTTATCACTATGGGGATGCTGTTATCCCTATGGGGATGCCGTTATCACTATGGGGATGCTGTTATCACTATGGGGATGCCGTTATCCCTATGGGGATGCCGTTATCACTATGGGGATGCTGTTATCACTATGGGGATGCCGTTATCCCTATGGGGATGCTGTTATCCCTATGGGGATGCTGTTATCACTATGGGGATGCCGTTATCACTATGGGGATGCTGTTATCACTATGGGGATGCCGTTATCCCTATGGGGATGCCGTTATCCCTATGGGGATGCCGTTATCCCTATGGGGATGCTGTTATCCCTATGGGGATGCCGTTATCCCTATGGGATGCCGTTTCCATGGCGACAGCGACAAGAACCCGCTGCACTTCGGGGCCATCACGTGCGCCATGGGCATCCGGTACAAGTCCTACTGCTCCAACCTGGTGCGGACCCTGCTCGTGGACCCCCCCCCCGAGATGCAGGAGCTCTACGGCTTCCTCCTGGCGCTGCACGAGCAGCTCCTGCACGAGATGCGCCACGGTCAGCGCTGCGCGGGGTTACAGCGGGGTTCCGATGGGGTGTAATGGGGGTGCGATGGGGTATAATGGGGTGTAATGGGGTTATAATGGGGTTATAATGGGGTATAATGGGGTGTAATGGGGTATAATGGGGTATAATGGGGTGTAATGGGTTATAATGGGGTATAATGGGGTATAATGGGTTATAATGGGGTATAATGGGGTATAATGGGGTGTAATGGGGTTATAATGGGGTATAATGGGGTATAATGGGGTTATAATGGGGTATAATGGGTTATAATGGGTTATAATGGGGTTCTATGGGGTTATAATGGGGGTCTACGGGGAGATAGGGGGAGATAGAGGGGTTCTATGGGGTTCTATGGGGCTCTATGGGGCTCTATGGGGCTCTATGGGGAGCTGGGGGGGTTCTGCCCCCCCTTGGGGCTCTTGTAGCCCGGTTTCAGCCTGGGTTACCCCATTCTCACGCTCTTTGAGCCCGTTTTGCCCCTGTTTGCCCCTTTTTGCCCATTTTTGCTCTATTTTACTCATTTTCACCCCTTTTTGCTCATTTTTGCCCTATTTCACTCATTCCTGCTCCATTTTTGCCCATTTTTGCCCTATTTTGGTAATTTTCCCCCTTTGTTGCCCATTTTCGCTCTATTTTGATCATTTTCACCCCTTTTTGCCCGTTTTTGCTCTATTTCATTGATTTCTGCCCCATTTTTGCCCATTTTTGCCCGTTTTGCCCGTTTTTGCCCATTTTTGCCCATTTTTGCCCATTTTTTGCCCATTTTTGCCCGTTTTTTGCCCATTTTTTGCCCATTTTTGCCCGTTTCGGCCCCGTTTCGCCCCGCAGGGACCAAGCTCTGCGACGTCTACGGCGCCGTCATGGACCTGGTGAAGCGCCAGCGCCCGGAGCTGCTGGGCAAGGTCACCAAGAACCTGGGGTAAGGGGGCAGGAGGGGATCTATGGGGCGGGAGGGGATCTATGGGGCGGGAGGGGATCTATGGGGCGGGAGGGGATCTATGGGGCAGGAGGGGATCTATGGGGCGGGAGGGGATCTATGGGGCGGGAGGGGATCTATGGGGCGGGAGGGGATCCATGGGGTGGGAAGGGATCCATGGGGCGGGAGGGGCTCTATGGGGCGGGATGGGATCTATGGGGCGGGAGGGGATCTATGGGGCAGGAGGGGATCTATGGGGAAGGAGGGCATCTATGGGGCGGGATGGGATCTATGGGGCAGGAGGGGATCTATGGGGCAGGAGGGGATCTATGGGGCAGGACGGGATCTATGGGGCGGGATGGGCCCCCCCTGACCTGCTCCTTGCGGTCCTACCCCCCCCCCCCAGGTTCGCGATGGGCATCGAGTTCCGGGAGGGCTCCTTGGTCATCAACAGCAAGAACCAGCAGCGCCTCAAGAAGGGTGAGCCCCAAAAGGAGCCTTTTCCACCCCAAAATGCGCCTTTTCCACCCAAAATGCGCCTTTTCCACCCAAAATGCGCCTTTTCCATCCCAAAATGCGCCTTTTCCACCCAAAATGCGCCTTTTCCATCCCAAAATGCGCCTTTTCCACCCAAAATGCGCCTTTTCCACCCCAAAATGCGCCTTTTCCACCCAAAATGCGCCTTTTCCATCCCAAAATGCGCCTTTTCCACCCCAAAATGCGCCTTTTCCATCCCAAAATGCGCCTTTTCCACCCAAAATGCGCCTTTTCCACCCAAAATGCGCCTTTTCCACCCAAAATGCGCCTTTTCCACCCCAAAATGCGCCTTTTCCACCCCAAAATGCGCCTTTTCCACCCAAAATGCGCCTTTTCCACCCAAAATGCGCCTTTTCCATCCCAAAATGCGCCTTTTCCACCCAAAATGCGCCTTTTCCACCCCAAAATGCGCCTTTTCCACCCAAAATGCGCCTTTTCCACCCCAAAATGCGCCTTTTCCACCCCAAAATGCGCCTTTTCCACCCAAAATGCGCCTTTTCCACCCCAAAATGCGCCTTTTCCACCCCAAAATGCGCCTTTTCCACCCAAAATGCGCCTTTTCCACCCAAAATGCGCCTTTTCCACCCAAAATGCGCCTTTTCCATCCCAAAATGCGCCTTTTCCACCCAAAATGCGCCTTTTCCACCCAAAATGCGCCTTTTCCATCCCAAAATGCGCCTTTTCCACCCAAAATGCGCCTTTTCCACCCCAAAATGCGCCTTTTCCACCCCAAAATGCGCCTTTTCCACCCCAAAATGCGCCTTTTCCACCCCAAAATGATCCCGTTCCCGCCGTTCCCGCTCCCATTCCCGCCGTTCCCGCTCCCGTTCCCGCCGTTCCCGCTCCCCTTCCCGCCGTTCCCACTCCCGTTCCCGCCGTTCCCGCTCCCGTTCCCGCCGTTCCCGCTCCCCTTCCCGCCGTTCCCGCTCCCATTCCCGCCGTTCCCGCTCCCATTCCCGCCGTTCCCGCTGTTCCAGGCATGGTTTTCAGTGTCCACGTGGGGCTCTCGGACCTCCCGCAGCGCCAGGGCCGCTCCCCGTACGCGCTCTTCATCGGGGACACCGTGCTCGTCGACGAGGTGGGGACCCCCCCCCAAAGTGACAGCCCCCGGCCAATCCCGGCCCCATTCCCGACCCCATCCCCATTCCCAACCATTCCCGACCCATTCCCAACCATTCCTGACCCATTCCCGACCCATTCCCAATCCATTCCTGACCCATTCCCGACCCATTCGCGACCATTCCCAACCATTCCCGACCGTTCCCAACCATTCCCAACCATTCCCAACCATTCCCAACCCATTCCCAACCATTCCCGACCCATTCCCAACCATTCCCGACCCATTCCCAACCATTCCTGACCCATTCCCGACCCATTCCCGACCCATTCCCGACCATTCCCAACCATTCCCAACCATTCCCAACCATTCCCAACCCATTCCCAACCATTCCCGACCCATTCCCAACCATTCCCAACCATTCCCAACCATTCCTGACCCATTCCCAACCATTCCCAACCATTCCCAACCCATTCCTGACCCATTCCCAACCATTCCCAACCATTCCTGACCCATTCCCAACCCATTCCCAATCCATTCCTGACCCATTCCCGACCCATTCCCGACCCATTCCCGACCATTCCCAACCATTCCCAACCATTCCCAACCATTCCCAACCCATTCCCAACCATTCCTGACCCATTCCCAACCCATTCCCGACCCATTCCCGACCATTCCTGACCCATTCCCGACCCATTCCTGACCCATTCCCAACCATTCCTGACCCATTCCCGACCCGTTCCCGACCATTCCTGACCCATTCCCGACCCATTCCCGACCATTCCTGACCCATTCCCGACCATTCCCAACCATTCCCGACCCATTCCCAACCATTCCCGACCCATTCCCGACCATTCACAACCATTCCCAACCATTCCCGACCATTCCTGACCCATTCCCGACCCATTCCCAACCATTCCCAACCATTCCTGACCCATTCCCAACCCATTCCCGACCCATTCCCGACCATTCCTGACCCATTCCCAACCATTCCCAATCCATTCCTGACCCATTCCCGACCCATTCCCGACCCATTCCTGACCATTCCCGACCATTCCCAACCATTCCCAACCATTCCCGACCCATTCCCAACCATTCCCAATCCATTCCGAACCATTCCCGACCTATTTCCAACCATTCCTGACCATTCCCAACCATTCCCAATCCATTCCCAACCATTCCCAACCATTCCCAACCCATTCCCAACCATTCCCGACCCATTCCCAACCATTCCCGACCCATTCCCAACCATTCCTGACCCATTCCCGACCCATTCCCAACCATTCCTGACCCATTCCCAACCATTTCCAACCATTCCCAACCATTCCTGACCCATTCCCAACCATTCCTGACCCATTCCCGACCCATTCCCGACCATTCCCAACCATTCCCAATCCATTCCTGACCCATTCCCGACCCATTCCCGACCATTCCCGACCCATTCCCAACCATTCCCAATCCATTCCGAACCATTCCCGACCTATTTCCAACCATTCCCGACCATTCCCAACCATTCCCAATCCATTCCCAACCATTCCCGACCTATTTCCAACCATTCCTGACCATTCCCAACCATTCCCAAACCCATTCCCAACCATTCCCGACCATTCCCGACCTATTTCCAACCATTCCTAACCCATTCCCAACCATTCCCAACCATTCCCAACCATTCCCAACCCATTCCTGACCCATTCCTGACCCATTCCCAACCCATTCCCAACCATTCCCAACCCATTCCTGACCCATTCCCAACCATTCCCAACCATTCCCACCCCATCCCCATCCCATCCCCATCCCCATTCCCACCCCATTCCCACCCCATTCCCACCCCATGGGCCCCATCCTGACCCCCCCTCTCACCCCCAGGAGGGCCCGGCCACGGTGCTCACCTCCGTGAAGAAGAAGGTGAAGAACGTCGGGATCTTCCTCAAGGTGAGCCGGGAATGGCCGGAATCCCATGGGATTGGGGGGGGGGCACCTCCAAACCGGGGGGGAAACGGGAATTGGGAGGCAAAAAAGGCAAATTTGGGAGGAAAAAGCCAAATTTGGGAGTTTCCGCCTGGAATTTGGGATGTTTGGGCAAAATCCGGGAATTTTCGCTTGGAATTTGGGATGGAAACAGCAAATTTGGGGAGAAAACTTGAATTTGGGGAGAAAAGAGCCAAATTTGGGGAGAAAAGAGCCAAATTTAGGAGTTTCCGCCTGGAATTTGGGATGTTCGGCCAAAATTTGGGAGTTTTTGCATGGGATTTGGGATGGAAACAGCAAATTTGGGGAGAAAACTCGAATTTGGGGAGAAAACAGCCAAATTTGGGAGTTTCCGCCTCAAATTTGGGATGTTTGGTCAAAATTTGGGAGTTTTCGCCTGGAATTTTGGATGTTTGGCCAAAATTTGGGAGTTTTCGCTTGGAATTTGGGATGGAAACAGCAAATTCGGGGAGAAAACTCGAATTCGGGGAGAAAAGAGCCAAATTTGGGGGAAAAAGAGCCAAATTTGGGAGTTTTTGCTTGGAATTTTTGGGTGTTTGGGCAAAATTTGGGAGTTTTCACTTGGAATTTGGGGTGGAAACAGCAAATTTTGGGAGAAAACTCAAATTTGGGGAGAAAAGAGCCAAATTTGGGGAGAAAAGAGCCAAATTTGGGAGTTTCCGCCTCAAATTTGGGATGTTTGGTCAAAATTTGGGAGTTTTCGCTTGGAATTTGGGATGGAAACAGCAAATTTAGGGGAAAACGCTCGTGTTTTGGAGGAAACAGCCAAATTTGGGACTTTGTGGCTGAAATTCAGGATGAAAACATCAAGTTTGGGAGTTTTCACATCAAATTTGGGATGTTTGGCCTAAATTTGCGCCAATCCACCCCAAATTTGCGCCACTCGGCCGATTTTGGTCCATTCCACCTCAAATTCCTGCCAAATTCACCCGATTTTGCGCATTCCACCCCAAATTCCCCGCAATCCCCCCATTTTGCCCCAAATCCCTTCAAATTTGGGCCAATTCTCCCCAAATTCCCTTGAAATTCGCTTCAAATTCACCCAATTTCACCCGTTCCAACCCAAATTTGCCCCAATTCCCTTCAAATTTGCCCCAATTCTCTCCAAATTTGCTTCCAATTCACCCAATTTCTCCCCTTCCACCCCAAATTCGCTCCCATCCCCCATTTTGCCCCAATTCCCTTCAAATTCTCCTCAAATTCACCCAATTTCTCCCATTTTGCCCCAATTCCCTTCAAATTCTCCTCAAATTCTCCCAATTTCTCCAATTTCGCCCCAATTCCCTTCAAATTCTCCTCAAATTCCCCCAATTTCTCCCATTTTGCCCCAATTCCCTTAAAATTCTCCTCAAATTCCCCCAATTTCTCCAATTTTGCCCCAATTTCTCCAATTTTGCCCCAATTCCCTTCAAATTCGCCCCAATTCCCTTCAAATTCTCCTCAAATTCCCCCAATTTCTCCAATTTTGCCCCAATTTCTCCAATTTTGCCCCAATTCCCTTCAAATTCTCCCCAATTCCCTTCAAATTCTCCTCAAATTCCCCCAATTTCTCCAATTCTGCCCCAATTTCTCCCGTTTTCCCCCAATTCCCTTCAAATTCTCCTCAAATTCCCCCAATTTCTCCCATTTTGCCCCAATTTCTCCCATTTTCCCCCAATTCCCTTCAAATTCTCCTCAAATTCCCCCAATTTCTCCAATTTTGCCCCAATTTCTCCAATTTTGCCCCAATTCCCTTCAAATTCTCCCCAATTCCCTTCAAATTCTCCTGAAATTCCCCCAATTTCTCCAATTTTGCCCCAATTCCCTTCAAATTCTCCCCAATTCCCTTCAAATTCTCCTCAAATTCCCCCAATTTCTCCCATTTTGCCCCAATTTCTCCCATTTTGCCCCAATTTCTCCCATTTTGCCCCAATTTCTCCCATTTTCCCCCAATTCCCTTCAAATTCTCCTCAAATTCCCCCAATCCCTCCCATTTTACCCCAATCCCCCCCAATTCCTCCCAATTCTCCCCAATCCCTTCCAATCCCCCCAATTCCTCCACCCCCCCCCCCCCCATTTTTGGGTCCCAAACCCCCCTTTTTCCCCCCCCCCCCCCCCCCCAGAACGAGGACGAGGACGAGGAGGAGGAGGCCAAGGACGAGGCCGAAGACCTCCTGGGGCGCAGCTCGCGCGCGGCCCTGCTCACCGAGAGGACGCGGGTTCGAATCCCGGCCCCCCCCGAGCGCCGCCATCTTGGATCTATGGGGCTGGCCCCCTGGCGCTGACGGCGGCCCCCTTGCGCCCCATAGAACGAGCTGACGGCGGAGGAGAAGCGCCGGGCGCACCAGAAGGAGCTGGCGGCGCAGCTCAACGAGGAGGCCCGGCGCCGGCTCACCGAGCAGAAGGGGGAGCAGCAGGTGCAGAGGTGAGACCCAGAAGTGTGGGGCAGGGGGGCAGACCCATGGGTGCAGTGGGGCTGGGGTTGTGCCATTGGATCGATGGGGTTTGGGCATCGACTCAATGGGGGTCTACCGTTGACTCAGTAGGGTTCTACCATGGACTCAGTAGGGTTCTACCATGGACTCAATGGGGGCTGCCAGCCCCATAGATTCAGTGGGGCTGAGATTGTGCCATTGAATCAATGGAGGTCTACCATGGACTCAATGGGGGCTGCCAGCCCCATAGATTCAGTGGGGCTGGGGTTGTGCCATTGGATCAATGGGGTTTGGGCATCGACTCAATGGGGGTCTACCGTTGACTCAGTAGGGTTCTACCATGGACTCAGTAGGGTTCTACCATGGACTCAATGGGGGCTGCCAGCCCCATAGATTCAGTAGGGCTGGGGTTGTGCCATTGAATCAATGGAGGTCTACCATGGACTCAGTGGGGCTGCCAGCCCCATAGATTCAGTGGGGCTGGGGTTGTGCCATTGGATCAATGGGGTTTGGGCATCGACTCAATGGGGGTCTACCGTTGACTCAGTAGGGTTCTACCATGGACTCAGTAGGGTTCTACCATGGACTCAATGGGGGCTGCCAGCCCCATAGATTCAGTAGGGCTGGGGTTGTGCCATTGAATCAATGGAGGTCTACCATGGACTCAATGGGGGCTGCCAGCCCCATAGATTCAGTGGGGCTGGGGTTGTGCCATTGGATCAATGGGGTTTGGGTATCGACTCAATGGGGGTCTACCGTTGACTCAGTAGGGTTCTACCATGGACTCAATGGGGGGCTCCCAGCCCCATAGATTCAGTAGGGCTGGGGTTGTGCCATTGAATCAATGGAGGTCTACCATGGACTCAGTGGGGCTGCCAGCCCCATAGATTCAGTGGGGCTGGGGTTGTGCCATTGGATCAATAGGGTTTGGGTATCGACTCAATGGGGGTCTACCGTTGACTCAGTAGGGTTCTACCATGGACTCAGTAGGGTTCTACCATGGACTCAATGGGGGCTGCCAGCCCCATAGATTCAGTAGGGCTGGGGTTGTGCCATTGAATCAATGGAGGTCTACCATGGACTCAGTGGGGCTGCCAGCCCCATAGATTCAGTGGGGCTGGGGTTGTGCCATTGGATCAATGGGGTTTGGGCATCGACTCAATGGGGGTCTACCGTTGACTCAGTAGGGTTCTACCATGGACTCAATGGGGGGCTCCCAGCCCCATAGATTCAGTGGGGCTGGGGTTGTGCCATTGAATCAATGGGGTTTGGGTATCGACTCAATGGAGGTCTACCATTGACTCAGTAGGGTTCTACCATGGACTCAATGGGGGCTGCCAGCCCCATAGATTCAGTGGGGCTGGGGTTGTGCCATTGGATCGATGGGGTTTGGGCATCGACTCAATGGGGGTCTACCATTGACTCAGTAGGGTTCTACCATGGACTCAGTAGGGTTCTACCATGGACTCAATGGGGGCTGCCAGCCCCATAGATTCAGTAGGGCTGGAGTTGTGCCATTGAATCAATGGAGGTCTACCATGGACTCAATGGGGGCTGCCAGCCCCATAGATTCAGTGGGGCTGAGGTTGTGCCATTGGATCAATGGGGTTTGGGTATCGACTCAATGGGGGTCTACCGTTGACTCAGTAGGGTTCTACCATGGACTCAGTAGGGTTCTACCATGGACTCAATGGGGGCTGCCAGCCCCATAGATTCAGTGGGGCTGGGGTTGTGCCATTGAATCAATGGAGGTCTACCATGGACTCAATGGGGGCTGCCAGCCCCATAGATTCAGTGGGGCTGGGGTTGTGCCATTGAATCAATGGGGGTCTACCATTGACTCAGTAGAGTTCTACCATGGACTCAGTAGAGTTCTACCATGGAGTTAATGGGGGCTGCCAGCCCCATAGATTCAGTGGGGCTGGGGTTGTGCCATTGAATCAATGTGGGTCTACCATGGACTCAATGGGGGCTGCCAGCCCCATAGATTCAGTGGGACTGGGGTTGTGCCATTGAATCAATGGGGGTCTACCATGGACTCAGTAGAGTTCTACCATGGACTCAATGGGGGCTGCCAGCCCCATAGATTCAGCGGGGCTGGGGTTGTGCCATTGGATCAATGGGGTTTGGGCATCGACTCAATGGGGGCTGCCAGCCCTATAGATTCAATGGGGGCTCCCAGCCCCATGGATTCAATGGGGCTGGGGGTCTGCCACTGACTCAATGGGGTTTGGGCATTGACTCAATGGAGCTTTACCATTGACTCAATGCTGTTTGGCCTCTACCATTGCCTCAGCGGGGGGGGATCCACCATCACCCCAGTGTTCTTTCGGGCTCATTCCATGGGATTTTGGGGTTCCACCCTCACCCCGCTCACATTTTGGGTCCATTCCATGAGGTTTTGGGTCCATTCCATGGGGTTTTGGGTCCATTCCATGAGGTTTTGGGTCCATTCCATGAGGTTTTGGGTCCATTCCATGGGGTTTTGGGTCCATTCCATGAGGTTTTGGGTCCATTCCATGGGGTTTTGGGTCCATTCCATGGGGTTTTGGGTCCATTCCATGAGGTTTTGGGTCCATTCCATGAGGTTTTGGGTCCATTCCATGAGGTTTTGGGTCCATTCCATGAGGTTTTGGGTCCATTCCATGAGGGTTTGGGTCCATTCCATGAGGTTTTGGGTCCATTCCATGGGGTTTTGGGTCCATTCCATGAGGTTTTGGGTCCATTCCATGGGGTTTTGGGTCCATTCCATGAGGTTTTGGGTTCATTCAATGAGGTTTTGGGTCCATTCCATGGGGTTTTGGGTCCATTCCATGAGGTTTTGGGTTCATTCCATGAGGTTTTGGGTCCATTCCATGGGGTTTTGGGTCCATTCCATGAGGTTTTGGGTCCATTCCATGGGGTCTTGGGTCCATTCCATGAGGTTTTGGGTCCATTCCATGGGGTTTTGGGTCCATTCCATGGGGTTTTGGGTCCATTCCATGAGGTTTTGGGTCCATTCCATGGGGTTTTGGGTCCATTCCATGGGGTTTTGGGTCCATTCCATGAGGTTTTGGGTCCATTCCATGAGGTTTTGGGTCCATTCCATGGGGTTTTGGGTCCATTCCATGGGGTTTTGGGTCCATTCCATGAGGTTTTGGGTTCATTCAATGAGGTTTTGGGTCCATTCCATGGGGTTTTGGGTCCATTCCATGAGGTTTTGGGTCCATTCCATGAGGTTTTGGGTCCATTCCATGAGGTTTTGGGTCCATTCCATGGGGTTTTGGGTCCATTCCATGAGATTTTGGGTCCATTCCATGAGGTTTTGGGTCCATTCCATGGGGTTTTGGGTCCATTCCATGAGGTTTTGGGTCCATTCCATGAGGTTTTGGGTCCATTCCATGAGGTTTTGGGTCCATTCCATGAGGGTTTGGGTCCATTCCATGGGGTTTTGGGTCCATTCCATGGGGTTTTGAGTCCATTCCATGAGGTTTTGGGTCCATTCCATGGGGTTTTGGGTCCATTCCATGGGGTTTTGGGTCCATTCCATGGGGTTTTGGGTCCATTCCATGAGGTTTTGGGTCCATTCCATGAGGTTTTGGGTCCATTCCATGAGGTTTTGGGTCCATTCCATGAGGTTTTGGGTCCATTCCATGAGGGTTTGGGTCCATTCCATGGGGTTTTGGGTCCATTCCATGGGGTTTTGAGTCCATTCCATGAGGTTTTGGGTCCATTCCATGGGGTTTTGGGTCCATTCCATGGGGTTTTGGGTCCATTCCATGGGGTTTTGGGTCCATTCCATGAGGTTTTGGGTCCATTCCATGAGGTTTTGGGTCCATTCCATGGGGTTTTGGGTCCATTCCATGAGGTTTTGGGTCCATTCCATGGGGTTTTGGGTCCATTCCATGAGGTTTTGGGTCCATTCCATGAGGGTTTGGGTCCATTCCATGAGGTTTTGGGTCCATTCCATGAGGTTTTGGGTCCATTCCATGAGGGTTTGGGTCCATTCAATGAGGGTTTGGGTCTCTACCATTGACTCAATGCGGTTTGGCCTCTACCATTGCCTCAGCGGGGGGGGATCCACCATCACCCCAGTGTTCTTTCGGGCTCATTCCATGGGATTTTGGGGTTCCACCCTCACCCCGATCACATTTTGGGTCCATTCCATGGGGTTTTGGGTCCATTCCATGGGGTTTTGGGTCCATTCCATGAGGTTTTGGGTCCATTCCATGGGGTTTTGGGTCCATTCCATGAGGTTTTGGGTCCATTCCATGGGGTTTTGGGTCCATTCCATGAGGTTTTGGGTCCATTCCATGAGGTTTTGGGTCCATTCCATGAGGTTTTGGGTCCATTCCATGAGGTTTTGGGTCCATTCCATGAGGTTTTGGGTCCATTCCATGAGGTTTTGGGTCCATTCCATGAGGTTTTGGGTCCATTCCATGGGGTTTTGGGTCCATTCCATGGGGTTTTGGGTCCATTCCATGAGGTTTTGGGTCCATTCCATGGGGTTTTGGGTCCATTCCATGAGGTTTTGGGTCCATTCCATGAGGTTTTGGGTCCATTCCATGGGGTTTTGGGTCCATTCCATGAGGTTTTGGGTCCATTCCATGGGGTCTTGGGTCCATTCCATGGGGTTTTGGGTCCATTCCATGAGGTTTTGGGTCCATTCCATGAGGTTTTGGGTCCATTCCATGGGGTTTTGGGTCCATTCCATGAGGTTTTGGGTCCATTCCATGAGGTTTTGGGTCCATTCCATGAAGGTTTGGGTCTCTACCATTGACTCAATGCGGTTTGGCCTCTACCATTGCCTCAGCGGGGGGGGATCCACCATGACCCCAGTGTTCTTTCGCGCTCATTCCATGGGGTTTTGGGGTTCCACCCTCACCCCGCTCACATTTGGGGTCCATTTTACGACGTTTCGGGTCCGTCCCGTGCGGTTTTGGGCTCGTTCCGTGCGGTTTTGGGCCCACGTTGGTGTCCGTGTGTGTCCGTCCCCCCCCCCCCGCAGGGCGCGCAAGTCGAACGTCTCGTACCGCAGCGCGGCCCAGCTGCCCCGGGAGCCGCAGGTGCGGGAGCTGCAGCTCTACATCGACAAGAGGGCCGAGAGCCTCCTGGTGCCCGTCTTCGGCATCGCCGCCCCCTTCCACATCGCCACCATCAAGGTCAGACCCACAGCGACCCATAGGGACCCATAGAGACCCATAGAGACCCATAGGGAGCCATAGAGACCCATAGGGAGCCATAGAGACCCATAGAGACCCATAGAGAGCCCATAGAGACCCCATAGGGAGCCATAGGGAGCCATAGGGAGCCATAGAGGGCCGAGAGCCTCCTGGTGCCCGTCTTCGGCATCGCCGCCCCCTTCCACATCGCCACCATCAAGGTCAGACCCACAGCGACCCATAGGGACCCATAGAGACCCCATAGAGACCCATAGAGACCCATAGAGACCCATAGAGACCCCATAGGGACCCATAGAGACCCATAGGGAGCCATAGGGAGCCATAGGGAGCCATAGGGAGCCATAGGGAGCCATAGGGAGCCATAGAGCACACTGCGGCACTATACCGCCCCCTGGTGGATGCGCGGCAACGCGCTGCCTGGACCAAGCCCTGACCCCCATAGAGACCCATAGCGACCCATAGAGACCCATAGGGACCCATAGAGACCCATAGAGACCCATAGAGAGCCCATAGAGACCCCATAGGGAGCCATAGGGAGCCATAGGGAGTCATAGAGGGCCAAGAGCCTCCTGGTGCCCGTCTTCGGCATCGCCGCCCCCTTCCACATCGCCACCATCAAGGTCAGACCCACAGCGACCCATAGGGACCCATAGAGAGCCCATAGAGACCCATAGAGACCCATAGGGAGCCATAGGGAGCCATAGGGAGCCATAGGGAGCCATAGGGAGCCATAGGGAGCCATAGAGCACACTGCGGCACTATACCGCCCCCTGGTGGATGCGCGGCAACGCGCTGCCTGGACCAAGCCATGACCCCCATAGAGACCTATAGGGACCCATAGAGACCCATAGGGACCCATAGAGACCCATAGAGACCCCATAGAGACCCATAGAGACCCATAGGGACCCATAGAGACCCCATAGAGACCCCATAGAGACCCATAGAGACCCATAGAGACCCCATAGAGACCCCATAGAGACCCATAGAGACCCATAGAGACCCCATAGAGACCCATAGGGACCCATAGAGACCCATAGAGACCCCATAGAGACCCATAGGGACCCATAGAGACCCATAGAGACCCCATAGAGACCCATAGAGACCCATAGAGACCCCATAGAGACCCATAGGGACCCATAGAGACCCATAGGGACCCATAGGGACCCATAGAGACCCATAGAGACCCCATAGAGACCCATAGAGACCCATAGGGACCCATAGAGAGCCCATAGGGAGCCATAGAGACCCATAGAGCCCCATAGAGACCCCATAGAGACCCATAGAGACCCATAGAGACCTCATAGAGACCCATAGGGACCCCATAGAAACCCATAGAGACCCATAGAGACACATAGAGACCCCATAGAGACCCAGAGGGACCCCATAGAGACCCCATAGAGACCCCATAGCAACCTGCAGGTACCCCACATCCACCCCAGTCATGTTCTATGGGTCCCACCCCACTGATCCCCTATGGGTCCAATCTGCATCCCAATGATGCTCTATGGGTACCACCATCAACCCAATGATGCTCTATGGGTACCACCATCAACCCAGTGATGCTCTATGGGTACCACCATCAACCCAGTGATGCTCTATGGGTCCTGCCCCACTGATCCCTTATGGGTCCCACCCCACTGACCCCCTATGGGTCCCACCCCACTGATGCTCTATGGGTCCCACCCCACTGATCCCCTATGGGTCCCACCCCAATGATGCTCTATGGGTCCAGTCTGCATCCCAGTGATGCTCTATGGGTACCACCATCAACCCAGTGATGCTCTATGGGTCTTGCCCCACTGATCCCCTATGGGTCCCACCCCATTGACACCCTATGGGCCCCACCCCACTGATCCCCTATGGGTCCCACCCCAATGATGCTCTATGAGTCCAGTCTGCATCCCAATGATGCTCTATGGGTACCACCATCAACCCAGTGATGCTCTATGGGTCCTGCCCCACTGATCCCTTATGGGTCCCACCCCACTGATCCCCTATGGGTCCCACCTCGATGATGCTCTATGAGTCCAGTCTGCATCCCAATGATGCTCTATGGGTACCACCATCAACCCAATGATGCTCTATGGGTACCACCATCAACCCAGTGATGCTCTATGGGTACCACCATCAACCCAGTGATGCTCTATGGGTCCTGCCCCACTGATCCCTTATGGGTCCCACCCCACTGATCCCCTATGGGTCCCACCCCACTGATGCTCTATGGGTCCCACCCCACTGATCCCCTATGGGTCCCACCCCAATGATGCTCTATGGGTCCAATCTGCATCCCAGTGATGCTCTATGGGTACCACCATCAACCCAGTGATGCTCTATGGGTCTTGCCCCACTGATCCCCTATGGGTCCCACCCCATTGACACCCTATGGGCCCCACCCCACTGATCCCCTATGGGTCCCACCCCAATGATGCTCTATGAGTCCAGTCTGCATCCCAATGATGCTCTATGGGTACCACCATCAACCCAATGATGCTCTATGGGTACCACCATCAACCCAATGATGCTCTATGGGTCCTGCCCCACTGACACGCTATGGGTCCTGCCCCATAGAACATCAGCATGTCTGTGGAGGGCGACTACACCTACCTGCGCATCAACTTCTACTGCCCGGGCAGCGCCTTGGGCCGCAACGAGGGCAGCATCTTCCCCAACCCGGAGGCCACCTTCGTCAAGGAGATGTGAGTGCCCCATAGCGCCTGCCCCATAGCGCCCGCCCCATAGCGCCCGCCCCATAGCGCCTGCCCCATAGCGCCTGCCCCATAGCGCCCGCCCCATAGCGCCCGACCCATAGTGCCTGCCCCATAGCGCCCGCCCCATAGCGCCCGACCCATAGTGCCTGCCCCATAGCGCCTGCCCCATACCGCCCGCCCCATAGCGCCTGCCCCATAGCGCCTGCCCCATAGCGCCCGCCTCATAGCGCCTGACCCATAGCGCCTGACCCATGGAGCCTGACCCATAGCGCCTGACCCATAGCGCCTGCCCCATGGAGCCTGACCCATAGCGCCTGACCCATGGAGCCTGACCCATAGCGCCTGACCCATAGCGCCTGCCCCATGGAGCCTGCCCCATAGCGCCTGCCCCATAGTGCCTGACCCATGGAGCCTGCCCCATAGCGCCTGACCCATAGCGCCTGCCCCATGGAGCCTGCCCCATAGCGCCTGCCCCATAGCGCCTGCCCCATAGCGCCCGCCCCATAGCGCCCGCCCCATAGCTCCTGCCCCATAGCGCCTGCCCCATAGCGCCCGCCCCATAGCGCCCGCCCCATAGCGCCTGCCCCATGGAGCCCGCCCCATAGCGCCTGCCCCATAGCGCCTGCCCCATAGCGCCCGCCCCATAGCGCCTGCCCCATAGTGCCTGACCCATGGAGCCTGCCCCATAGCGCCTGACCCATAGCGCCTGACCCATGGAGCCTGCCCCATAGCGCCTGCCCCATAGCGCCTGCTCCATAGCGCCCGCCCCATAGCGCCTGCCCCATAGCGCCTGACCCATAGCGCCTGACCCATAGCGCCTGCCCCATAGCGCCCGCCCCATAGCGCCTGCCCCATAGCGCCTGACCCATAGCGCCTGACCCATAGCGCCTGACCCATGGAGCCTGCCCCATAGCGCCTGCCCCATAGCGCCCGCCCCATAGCGCCTGCCCCATAGCGCCCGCCCCATAGCGCCTGACCCATAGCGCCTGACCCATGGAGCCTGCCCCATAGCGCCTGCCCCATAGCGCCCGCCCCATAGCGGCTGCCCCATAGTGCCTGCCCCATAGCGCCTGACCCATAGTGCCTGCCCCATAGCGCCTGCCCCATAGCGCCCGCCCCATGGAGCCTGCCCCATAGCGCCTGCCCCATGGAGCCTGCCCCATAGCGCCTGCCCCATAGTGCCTGACCCATAGCGCCTGCCCCATGGAGCCTGACCCATAGTGCCTGCCCCATAGTGCCTGACCCATAGTGCCTGCCCCATAGCGCCTGACCCATAGCGCCTGACCCATGGAGACTGCCCCATAGCGCCTGCCCCATAGCACCCGCCCCATAGCGCCTGCCCCATAGCGCCTGCCCCATAGCACCTGCCCCATGGAGCCTGCCCCATAGCGCCCGCCCCATAGCGCCTGCCCCATAGCGCCTGACCCATAGCGCCTGACCCATAGCGCCTGCCCCATAGCTCCTGCCCCATAGCGCCCGCCCCATAGCGCCCGCCCCATAGCACCCGCCCCATAGCACCCGCCCCATAGCGCCCGCCCCATAGCGCCTGCCCCATAGCGCCCGCCCCATAGCGCCCGCCCCATAGCGCCTGACCCATAGCGCCTGCCCCATAGCGCCTGCCCCATAGCGCCCGCCCCATAGCGCCCGCCCCATAGCGCCTGCCCCATAGCGCCCGCCCCATAGCGCCTGCCCCATAGCGCCCGCTGCCCATAGCGCCCGCCCCATAGCGCCCGCCCCATAGCGCCTGCCCCATAGCGCCTGCCCCATAGCCCCCGCCCCACGGCCCCCGCCCCACGGCCCCCGCCCCACGGCCCCATTGGCTGCGCGCCGCCCGCAGCACGTACCGCGCCTCCAACCTGAAGAGCCCCGGCGAGGCGGCGGTGCCGGCGCTGAGCCTGCAGAGCGCCTTCCGCTGCATCAAGGAGGTGCAGAAGCGCTACAAGACCCGCGAGGCCGAGGAGAAGGAGAAGGAGGTGGGGGGGCGGCTGGGGGGCAGCTATGGGGCGGCTATGGGGAGATATGGGGAGATATGGGGGATATGGGGAGATATGGGGAGATATGGGGAGATATGGGGGGATATGGGGAGATATGGGGAGATATGGGGGGATATGGGGAGATATGGGGAGATATGGGGAGATATGGGGGGATATGGGGAGATATGGGGAGATATGGGGGGATATGGGGAGATATGGGGAGATATGGGGCGGCTATGGGGAGATATGGGGGGATATGGGGAGATATGGGGAGATATGGGGAGATATGGGGAGATATGGGGGGATATGGGGAGATATGGGGGGATATGGGGAGATATGGGGCGGCTATGGGGAGATATGGGGAGATATGGGGGGATATGGGGAGATATGGGGAGATATGGGGAGATATGGGGAGATATGGGGGGATATGGGGGGATATGGGGGGATATGGGGGGATATGGGGAGATATGGGGGATATGGGGAGATATGGGGGGATATGGGGGGATATGGGGAGATATGGGGGGATATGGGGAGATATGGGGAGATATGGGGGGATATGGGGGGATATGGGGGGATATGGGGGGATATGGGGGGATATGGGGGGATATGGGGGGATATGGGGAGATATGGGGGGATATGGGGGGATATGGGGAGATATGGGGGGATATGGGGGGGGGGGGGAGATATGGGGAGATATGGGGAGATATGGGGAGATATGGGGGGATATGGGGGGATATGGGGAGATATGGGGGGATATGGGGGGATATGGGGGGATATGGGGAGATATGGGGAGATATGGGGGGATATGGGGAGATATGGGGAGATATGGGGAGATATGGGGGGATATGGGGAGATATGGGGGGATATGGGGAGATATGGGGGGATATGGGGGGATATGGGGAGATATGGGGGGATATGGGGAGATATGGGGAGATATGGGGAGATATGGGGGGATATGGGGAGATATGGGGGGATATGGGGGGATATGGGGAGATATGGGGGGATATGGGGAGATATGGGGAGATATGGGGAGATATGGGGGGATATGGGGGGATATGGGGGGATATGGGGAGATATGGGGGGATATGGGGAGATATGGGGGGATATGGGGGGATATGGGGGGATATGGGGAGATATGGGGGGATATGGGGGGATCTGGGGGGATATGGGGGGATATGGGGAGATATGGGGAGATATGGGGAGATATGGGGAGATATGGGGAGATATGGGGGGATATGGGGAGATATGGGGGGATATGGGGGGATATGGGGGATATGGGGGGATATGGGGGGATATGGGGAGATATGGGGGGATATGGGGAGATATGGGGAGATATGGGGGGATATGGGGAGATATGGGGAGATATGGGGAGATATGGGGGGATATGGGGGGATATGGGGGGATATGGGGGGATATGGGGGGATATGGGGAGATATGGGGAGATATGGGGGGATATGGGGGGATATGGGGGGATATGGGGGGATATGGGGAGATATGGGGAGATATGGGGGGATATGGGGGGATATGGGGGGATATGGGGGGATAAGGGGAGATATGGGGGGATATGGGGGGATATGGGGGATATGGGAGATATGGGGGGATATGGGGAGATATGGGAGATATGGGGAGATATGGGGGCATATGGGGAGATATGGGGAGATATGGGGCAGCTATGGGAGATATGGGGATATATGGGGAGATATGGGGCGGCTATGGGGCTGGGCTAGGGGGCTACAGGTGGCTATGGGGCGGCTATGGGGAGATATGGGGAGATATGGGGAGATATGGGGAGATATGGGGGGATATGGGGAGATATGGGGGGATATGGGGAGATATGGGGGGATATGGGGAGATATGGGGCAGCTATGGCGGGCTATGAGGAGATATGGGGCAGCTATGGGGCCGCAGTGGAGGGCTATGGGGCAGCAGTGGAGGGCTATGGGTCGGCTGTGGGGGGCTATGGGGCAGCTGTGGGGGGCTATGGGGCAGCTATAGGGCTGGGATGGGGGGCTATGGGGAGATATGGGGGGCTATAGGGGGCTATGGGGCACCTATGGGGGGGCTATGGGGCTGGGATGGGGGGCTGTGGGGTGCTATGGGGTGGGGATGTGGGTATGGGGTAAAGATGGGGCTATGGGGCGGGTGGGAGGTGCTATGGGGTGGGAATTGGGCTATGGGGCAGAGACCCCATAGAGGCCAATGGAGACCCATAGGGACCCCGTGGAACCCCATTATAACCCCATAGAGCCCCATTATACCCCTATTATACCCCATTATACCCCATTATACCCCATTATAACCCCATTATAACCCCATTATAACCCCATTATAACCCATTATAACCCATTATAACCCCATTATAACCCCATTATAACCCATTATAACCCATTATAACCCATTATAACCCCATTATAACCCCATTATAACCCCATTATAACCCATTATAACCCCATTATACCCCATTATAACCCATTATAACCCATTATACCGCATTATAACCCATTATAACCCATTATAACCCATTATAACCCCATTATACCCCATTATAACCCATTATAACCCATTATACCGCATTATAACCCATTATAACCCATTATAACCCCATTATAACCCATTATAACCCATTATAACCCATTATAACCCCATTATAACCCATTATAACCCCATTATACCCCATTATACCCCATTATAACCCATTATAACCCCATTATAACCCATTATAACCCATTATAACCCCATTATAACCCCATTATAACCCCATTATACCCCATTATAACCCATTATACCCCATTATAACCCATTATACCCCATTATACCCCATTATACCCCATTATAACCCATTATAACCCATTATAACCCCATTATAACCCCATTATAACCCATTATAACCCCATTATAACCCCATTATAACCCCATTATACCCCATTATAACCCCATTATAACCCATTATACCCCATTATAACCCCATTATAACCCATTATAACCCATTATAACCCATTATAACCCCATTATAACCCATTATACCCCATTATAACTCCATTATAACCCCATTATAACCCCATTATAACCCATTATACCCCATTATAACTCCATTATAACCCCATTATAACCCCATTATAACCCATTATAACCCATTATAACCCCATTATACCCCATTATAACTCCATTATAACCCCATTATAACCCATTATAACCCCATTTTACCCCATTATAACCCCATTATAACCCATTATACCCCATTATAACCCCATTATAACCCATTATAACCCATTATAACCCCATTATAACCCATTATACATAACTCCATTATAACCCCATTATAACCCCATTATACCCCATTATAACCCCATTATAACCCCATTATACCCCATTATAACCCCATTATAACCCATTATAACCCCATTATAACCCATTATACCCCATTATAACTCCATTATAACCCCATTATAACCCCATTATAACCCCATTGTAACCCATTATAACCCCATTATAACCCATTATAACCCCATTATAACCCATTATAACCCATTATAACCCCATTATAACCCCATTATAACCCATTATACCCCCATTATAACCCCATTATAACCCATTATAACCCATTATAAACCCATTATAACCCATAACCCCATTATAACCCATTATAACCCATTATAACCATATTATAACCCATTATAACCCATTTACCCATTATAAAATAATAACCCACAATATACCCCATTATACCCCAATATACCCTATAACCCCATTATAACCCATTAACCATATACCCATTATACTACCCCATAAACCCCATATCCCATTATAACCCCATTATACCCCATTATAACCCCATTATAACCCATTATAACCCATTATAACCCCATTATAACCCCATTATAACCCCATTATAACCCATTATAACCCATTATAACCCATTATAACCCATTATAACCCCATATACCCCATTATAACCATTATAACCCCATTATAACCCCATTATAACCCATTATAACCCATTATAACCCCATTATAACCCCATTATAACCCATTATAACCCCATTATAACCCATTATACCCCCATTATACCCCATTATAACCCATTATAACCCATTATAACCCATTATACCCCATTATAACCCATTATAACCCATTATAACCCCATTATAACCCATTATAACCCATTATAACCCCATTATAACCCCATTATAACCCATTATAACCCATTATAACCCATTATAACCCCATTATAACCCCATTATAACCCATTATAACCCATTATAACCCCATTATACCCCCATTATAACCCATTATAACCCCATTATACCCCATTATACCCCCATTGTACCCCATTATAACCCATTATAACCCATTATAACCCCATTATAACCCATTATAACCCATTATAACCCCATTATAACCCCATTATACCCCATTATAACCCATTATAACCCATTATAACCCATTATAACCCATTATAACCCCATTATAACCCATTATAACCCATTATAACCCCATTATAACCCCATTGTACCCCATTATAACCCATTATAACCCCATTATAACCCCATTATAACCCATTATAACCCCATTATAACCCCATTATAACCCCATTATACCCCCATTGTAACCCCATTACTCCCCATTACACCCCATTAAACCCCATTACAGCCCCCTAGACCCCCCTAGGGCCCCACTGGACGCCCCCCCTTGCCCCCGCAGGGCATCGTCAAGCAGGACTCCCTGGTGATCAACCTGAACCGCAGCAACCCCAAGCTCAAGGACCTCTACATCCGGCCCAACATCGCCCAGAAGAGGATGCAGGGAGCCCTCGAGGCCCACGTCAACGGTGGGGCTGCCCCATAGCGCCTGTGGGGCTGCCCCATAGCGCCGACGGGGGCTAGGGGGGCAATGGGGGTGGGCTAGGGGGGGCAATGGGGGTGGTGAGACCTTCAATGGGGCTTGGGTACCACCTCCATTGGGTTCTATGGGGCTTGGGTTCCATCTCCATTGGGTTCTATGGGGCTTGGGGACCACCTCCATTGGGTTCTATGGGGCTTGGGTACCACCTCCATTGGGTTCTATGGGGCTTGGGTACCATCTCCATTGGGTTCTATGGGGCTTGGGGACCACCTCCATTGGGTTCTATGGGGCTTGGGGACCACCTCCATTGGGTTCTATGGGGCTTGGGGACCACCTCTATTGGGTTCTATGGGGCTTGGGTACCACCTCCACTGGGTTCTATGGGGCTTGGTACCACCTCCATTGGGGTCAATGGGGCTTGGGTACCACCTCCATTGGGGTCAAAGGGGCTTGGGTACCATCTCCATTGGGGTCAAAGGGGCTTGGGTACCATCTCCATTGGGTTCTATGGGGCTTGGGTACCACCTCCATTGGGGTCAAAGGGGCTTGGGTACCACCTCCATTGGGTTCTATGGGGCTTGGGTACCATCTCCATTGGGTTCTATGGGTCCGGGCTCCATCTCCATTGGGTTCTCTGGGTCCAGCCCCCCATCTCCCTTGGCTTCAATGGTGGTGGTGGCATCTCCCTAGGGTTCCGCTTCACGTCGGTGCGGGGCGACAAGGTGGACATCCTGTACAACAACATCAAGCACGCCGTGTTCCAGCCCTGCGACGGCGAGATGATCATCGTGCTGCACTTCCACCTCAAGGTCCGCCCCATAGCGCTATGGGGCACGGCGGCCTCTCCGCTGGGACCAAGGGGCCTTGGGGACCAGCTCCACTGGGGGCAAGGGGGAGAAGCATCCAGCTCCGTTGGGGTCAATAGGGCTTGGGTACCAGCTCCGTTGGGGGCAATGGGTCCGGGCTGCATCCCCATTGGGTTCTATGGGTCCAGACCCCCATCTGCATTGCGTTCTATGGGGCTTCGGTACCATCTCCATTGGGTCAATGGGGCTTGGGTACCAGCTCCATTGGGTTCTATGGGGCTTGGGTACCACCTCCATTGGGTTCTATGGGGCTTGGGTACCACCTCCATTGGGTTCTATGGGGCTTGGGTACCACCTCCATTGGGTTCTATGGGGCTTGGGTACCACCTCCATTGGGTTCTATGGGGCTTGGGTACCATCTCCATTGGGTCAATGGGGCTTGGGTACCAGCTCCATTGGGTTCTATGGGGCTTGGGTACCACCTCCATTGGGTTCTATGGGGCTGGGTTCCATCCCCATTGCGTTCTATGGGTCCGGGCTCCATCCCCATTGGGTTCTATGGGTCCGGTCTCCATCCCCATTGGGTTCTATGGGTCCGGGCTCCATCCCCATTGGGTTCTATGGGTCCGGTCTCCATCCCCATTGGGTTCTATGGGTCCGGGCTCCATCCCCATTGGGTTCTATGGGTCCGGGCTCCATCCCCATTGGGTTCTATGGGTCCACGCTCCATCCCCATTGGGTTCTATGGGTCCGTGCTCCATCCCCATTGGGTTCTATGGGTCCGGGCTCCATCCCCATTGGGTTCTATGGGTCCGGGCTCCATCCCCATTGGGTTCTGTCGGTCCGCGCTCCATCCCCATTGGGTTCTATGGGCCCGCGCTCCATCCCCATTGGGTTCTATGGGTCAGGGCTCCATCCCCATTGGGTTCTATGGGTCCACGCTCCATCCCCATTGGGTTCTATGGGTCCGTGCTCCATCCCCATTGGGTTCTATGGGTCCGTGCTCCATCCCCATTGGGTTCTATGGGTCCGGGCTCCATCCCCATTGGGTTCTATGGGTCCGGGCTCCATCTCCATTGGGTTCTATGGGTCCAGACCCCCATCTGCATTGCGTTCTATGGGGCTTCGGTACCATCTCCATTGGGTCAATGGGGCTTGGGTACCACCTCCATTGGGTTCTATGGGGCTTGGGTACCACCTCCATTGGGTTCTATGGGGCTTGGGTACCATCTCCATTGGGTCAATGGGGCTTGGGTACCACCTCCATTGGGTTCTATGGGGCTTGGGTTCCATCTCCATTGGGTTCTATGGGGCTTGGGTACCATCTCCATTGGGTCAATGGGGCTGGGTACCACCTCCATTGGGTTCTATGGGGCTTGGGTACCACCTCCATTGGGTTCTATGGGGCTTGGGTACCATCTCCATTGGGTTCTATGGGGCTTGGGTACCATCTCCATTGGGTCAATGGGGCTTGGGTACCACCTCCATTGGGTTCTATGGGGCTTGGGTTCCATCTCCATTGGGTTCTATGGGGCTTCGGTACCATCTCCATTGGGTCAATGGGGCTGGGTACCACCTCCATTGGGTTCTATGGGGCTTGGGTACCACCTCCATTGCGTTCTATGGGGCTTGGGTACCACCTCCATTGGGTTCTATGGGGCTTGGGTACCACCTCCATTGCGTTCTATGGGGCTTGGGTACCACCTCCATTGCGTTCTATGGGGCTTGGGTACCACCTCCATTGGGTTCTATGGGGCTTGGGTACCACCTCCATTGGGTTCTATGGGGCTTGGGTACCACCTCCATTGGGGTCAATGGGGCTTGGGTACCACCTCCATTGGGTTCTATGGGGCTTGGGTACCACCTCCATTGGGTTCTATGGGGCTTGGAGACCACCTCCATTGTAGTCAATGGGCAGAGCATCCTTCTCCATTGGCTCCCCTGCCTCCGCCCTCCATCCCCATTGGGTTCTATGGGTCCGGGCTCCATCCCCATTGGGTTCTATGGGTCCGGGCTCCATCCCCATTGGGTTCTATGGGTCCGGGCTCCATCCCCATTGGGTTCTATGGGTCCGCGCTCCATCCCCATTGGGTTCTATGGGTCCGGGCTCCATCCCCATTGGGTTCTGTGGGTCCGCGCTCCATCCCCATTGGGTTCTATGGGCCCGCGCTCCATCCCCATTGGGTTCTATGGGTCCGCGCTCCATCCCCCTTGGGTTCTGTGGGTCCGGGCTCCATCCCCATTGGGTTCTATGGGTCCGCGCTCCATCCCCATTGGGTTCTATGGGTCCGGGCTCCATCCCCATTGGGTTCTGTGGGTCCGCGCTCCATCGCCATTGGGTTCTGTGGGTCCGCGCTCCATCCCCATTGGGTTCTATGGGTCCGCGCTCCATCCCCATTGGGTTCTATGGGTCCGGGCTCCATCCCCATTGGGTTCTGTGGGTCCGCGCTCCATCCCCATTGGGTTCTATGGGCCCGCGCTCCATCCCCATTGGGTTCTATGGGTCCGGGCTCCATCCCCATTGGGTTCTGTGGGTCCGCGCTCCATCCCCATTGGGTTCTATGGGCCCGCGCTCCATCCCCATTGGGTTCTATGGGTCAGGGCTCCATCCCCATTGGGTTCTATGGGTCCACGCTCCATCCCCATTGGGTTCTATGGTTCCGTGCTCCATCCCCATTGGGTTCTATGGGTCCGTGCTCCATCCCCATTGGGTTCTATGGGTCCAGACCCCCATCTGCATTGCGTTCTATGGGGCTTCGGTACCATCTCCATTGGGTCAATGGGGCTTGGGTACCACCTCCATTGGGTTCTATGGGGCTTGGGTACCACCTCCATTGGGTTCTATGGGGCTTGGGTACCATCTCCATTGGGTCAATGGGGCTTGGGTACCACCTCCATTGGGTTCTATGGGGCTTGGGTTCCATCTCCATTGGGTTCTATGGGGCTTCGGTACCATCTCCATTGGGTCAAGGGGGCTGGGTACCACCTCCATTGGGTTCTATGGGGCTTGGGTACCACCTCCATTGGGTTCTATGGGGCTTGGGTACCATCTCCATTGGGTTCTATGGGGCTTGGGTACCATCTCCATTGGGTCAATGGGGCTTGGGTACCACCTCCATTGGGTTCTATGGGGCTTGGGTTCCATCTCCATTGGGTTCTATGGGGCTTCGGTACCATCTCCATTGGGTCAATGGGGCTGGGTACCACCTCCATTGGGTTCTATGGGGCTTGGGTACCACCTCCATTGGGTTCTATGGGGCTTGGGTACCACCTCCATTGGGTTCTATGGGGCTTGGGTACCACCTCCATTGGGGTCAATGGGGCTTGGGTACCACCTCCATTGGGTTCTATGGGGCTTGGGTACCATCTCCATTGGGTTCTATGGGGCTTGGGTACCACCTCCATTGGGTTCTATGGGGCTTGGAGACCACCTCCATTGGGTTCTATGGGGCTTGGAGACCACCTCCATTGTAGTCAATGGGCAGAGCATCCTTCTCCATTGGCTCCCCTGCCTCCGCGCTCCATCCCCATTGGGTTCTATGGGCCCGCGCTCCATCCCCATTGGGTTCTATGGGTCCGGGCTCCATCCCCATTGGGTTCTATGGGTCCGGGCTCCATCCCCATTGGGTTCTATGGGTCCGCGCTCCATCCCCATTGGGTTCTATGGGTCCGCGCTCCATCCCCATTGGGTTCTATGGGTCCGCGCTCCATCCCCATTGGGTTCTATGGGCCCGCGCTCCATCCCCATTGGGTTCTATGGGTCCGGGCTCCATCCCCATTGGGTTCTATGGGTCCGGGCTCCATCCCCATTGGGTTCTATGGGCCCGCGCTCCATCCCCATTGGGTTCTATGGGTCCGCGCTCCATCCCCATTGGGTTCTATGGGTCCGGGCTCCATCCCCATTGGGTTCTATGGGTCCGGGCTCCATCGCCATTGGGTTCTATGGGTCCGCGCTCCATCCCCATTGGGTTCTATGGGTCCGGGCTCCATCCCCATTGGGTTCTATGGGCCCGCGCTCCATCCCCATTGGGTTCTATGGGCCCGCGCTCCATCCCCATTGGGTTCTCTGGGCCCCGCGGCGCCGTGCCCGCCCCATAGCGACCCCCAAGTGCCCGCCCCATAGAACGCCATCATGTTCGGCAAGAAGCGCCACACGGACGTGCAGTTCTACACCGAGGTGGGCGAGATCACCACGGACCTGGGCAAGCACCAGCACATGCACGACCGCGACGACCTCTATGCCGAGCAGGTGGGGCGCTATGGGGCAGCCCCATAGATCCCATCTCCCCCCCCCCCCCCAGCGCTGCCCCATAAGGCTCACTTGGGGGGCGCTGTGCCCCATAGATGGAGCGGGAGATGCGGCACAAGCTCAAGACGGCCTTCAAGAGCTTCATTGAGAAGGTCGAGGCCTTGACCAAGGAGGAGCTGGAGTTCGAGGTGCCCTTCCGGGACCTGGGGTCAGTCTATGGGGCGGGTGGCGGCGCTATGGGGCGCTATGGGGCTCTATGGGTCCTTATGGGTCTCTATGGGGCGCTATGGGGGCTCTATGGGTCCCTATGGGTCTCTATGGGTCTCTATGGGTCTCTATGGGTCCCTATGGGTCTCTATGGGGGTCATGGCTTGGTCCAGGCAGCGCGTTGCCGCGCATCCACCAGGGGGCGGTATAGTGCCGCAGTGTGCTCTATGGCTCCCTATGGCTCCCTATGGCTCCCTATGGCTCCCTATGGGTCTCTATGGGGCTCTATTGGGGGCTCTATGGGGTCTCTATGAGGTCTCTATGGGGTTTCTATGGGGCGCTGTGGGGCTCTATTGGGTCTCTATGGGGTCTCTATGGGTCTCTATGGGGTCTCTATGGGGTCTCTATGGGGTCTCTATGGGGTCTCTGTGGGGTCTCTATGGGTCTCTATGGGGGCTCTATGGGGTCTCTATGGGTCTCTATGGTCTCTATTGGGTCTCTATGGGGTCTCTGTGGTGTCTCTATGGGTCTCTATGGGGGCTCTATGGGGTCTCTATGGGTCTCTATGGTCTCTATTGGGTCTCTATGGGGTCTCTATGGGTCTCTATGGGTCCCTATGGGTCTCTATAGGTCTCTATGGGTCTCTATGGGGTCTCTATGGGTCTCTATGGGGTCTCTATGGGTTTCTATGGGTCCCTATGGGTCTCTATGGGGTCTCTATGGGGTCTCTATGGGGTCTCTATGGGTCTCTATGGGTCCCTATGGGTCCCTATGGTCCCTATGGGTCCCTATGGTCCCTGTGGGTCCCTCACTGCCTGCCCGCACAGGTTCAATGGGGCCCCGTACCGCAGCACCTGCCTCCTGCAGCCAACCAGCAGCGCCTTGGTCAACTGCACCGAGTGGGTAGGTCCCGCCTGCCCCATAGATCCCGCCTGCCCCATAGATCCCGCCTGCCCCATAGATCCCGCCTGCCCCATAGATCCCACCTGCCCCATAGATCCCGCCTGCCCCATAGATCCCACCTGCCCCATAGATCCCGCCTGCCCCATAGATCCCGCCTGCCCCATAGATCCCACCTGCCCCATAGATCCCGCCTGCCCCATAGATCCCGCCTGCCCCATAGATCCCGCCTGCCCCATAGATCCCACCTGCCCCATAGATCCCGCCTGCCCCATAGATCCCACCTGCCCCATAGATCCCGCCTGCCCCATAGATCCCACCTGCCCCATAGATCCCGCCTGCCCCATAGATCCCGCCTGCCCCATAGATCCCACCTGCCCCATAGATCCCGCCTGCCCCATAGATCCCATAGGTCCCATCGATCCTATAGGTCCCATAGATCCCGGCTGCCCCATAGATCCTATAGGTCCTATAGATCCTATAGGTCCCATAGATCCTGTAGGTCCCATAGATACTGGCTGCCCCATAGATCCTATAGGTCCCATAGATCCCGGCTACCCCATAGATCCTATAGATCACATACATCCCGTCTGCCCCATAGGTTGCATAGATCCTATAGGTCACATAGATCCTATAAGTCCCATAGATCCCATAGGTTCCATAGATCCCATAGATCCTATAGGTCCCATAGATCCCATAGATCCCATCTGCCCCATAGATCCCATAGGTCCCATAGCCCCCATAGATCCTATAGGTCCCATAGATCCCATAGGCCCCATCGGTCCCTTAGATCCCATAGGTCCCATAGATCCCATAGGACCCATGGGGCTCTCTATGGGGTTCTCAATGGGGTTGGATGGGTTCCTATGGGGTTCCTATGGGGTTCTTATGGGATCTCTATGGGGTCTCTATGGGTCTCTATGGGTCCCTATGGGTCTCTATGGGTCTCTATGGGTCCCTATGGGTCCCTATGGGTCTCTATGGGGTGTCTATGGGGTCTGTATGGGTCTCTGTGGGTCTCTATGGGTCCCTATGGGTCCCTATGGGGTCTCTATGGGGTCTCTATGGGGTCTCTATGGGTCCCTATGGGGTCTCTGTGGGGTCTCTATGGGTCCCTATGGGGTCTCTATGGGGTCTGTATGGGTCTCTGTGGGTCTCTATGGGTCCCTATGGGTCCCTATGGGGTCTCTGTGGGTCTCTATGGGTCCCTATGGGGTCTCTGTGGGTCTCTATGGGTCCCTATGGGTCCCTATGGGGTCTCTATGGGGTCTCTATGGGTCCCTATGGGGTCTCTGTGGGGTCTCTATGGGTCCCTATGGGGTCTCTATGGGGTCTGTATGGGTCTCTGTGGGTCTCTATGGGTCCCTATGGGTCCCTATGGGGTCTCTGTGGGTCTCTATGGGTCCCTATGGGTCTCTATGGGCTCTCTATGGGTCTCTATGGGTCCCTATGGGTCTCTATGGGGTCTCTATGGGTCCCTTTGGGTCTCTATGGGTCTCTATGGGGTCTCTATGGGTCTCTATGGGTCCCTATGGGTCCCTATGGGTCTCTATGGGGTCCCTATGGGTCTCTATGGGGTCCCTATGGGTCCCTATGGGTCTCTATGGGTCTCTATGGGGTCTCTATGGGTCTCTATGGGTCTCTATGGGTCCCTATGGGTCTCTATGGGGGTTATGGCTTGGTCCAGGCAGCGCGTTGCCGCGCATCCACCAGGGGGCGGTATAGTGCCGCAGTGTGCTCTATGGCTCCCTATGGCTCCCTATGGCTCCCTATGGCTCCCTATGGCTCCCTATGGCTCCCTGTGGCTCCCTGTGGCTCCCTGTGGGTCGCTGTGGGTCGCTGTGGGTCCGCTATGGGTCGCTGCCCCGCAGCCGCCCTTCGTGGTGACCCTGGACGAGGTGGAGCTGATCCACTTCGAGCGGGTGCAGTTCCACCTCAAGAACTTCGACATGGTGCTGGTGTACAAGGACTACGGGCGCAAGGTGACCATGATCAACGCCATCCCCGTCGCCTCGCTCGACCCCATCAAGGAGTGGCTCAAGTATGGACCCATCCCCATCCCATCCCTATGGACCCGTCCCCATCCTCTCCCTATGGCCCCATCCCCATCCCATCCCTATGGACCCGTCCCCATCCCATCCCCATGGACCCGTCCCCATCCCATCCCCATGGACCCGTCCCCATCCCATCCCTATGGACCCGTCCCCATCCCATCCCTATGGACCCGTCCCCATCCCATCCCCATGGACCCGTCCCCATCCCATCCCCATGGACCCGTCCCCATCCCATCCCCATGGACCCGTCCCCATCCCATCCCTATGGACCCGTCCCCATCCCATCCCCATGGACCCGTCCCCATCCCATCCCTATGGACCCGTCCCCATCCCATCCCTATGGACCCGTCCCCATCCCACCCCTATGGACCCGTCCCCATCCCATCCCCATGGACCCGTCCCCATCCCATCCCCATGGACCCGTCCCCATCCCATCCCTATGGACCCGTCCCCATCCCATCCCCATGGACCCGTCCCCATCCCATCCCCATGGCCCCATCCCCATCATCCCCATCCCATCCCCATGGCCCCATCCCCATCATCCCCATCCCATCCCCGTGGCCCCATCTCCATCATCCCCATCCCATCCCTATGGCCCCATCCCCATCATCCCCATCCCATCCCTATGGCCCCATCCCCATCATCCCCATCCCATCCCTATGGCCCCATCCCCATCATCCCCATCCCATCCCCATGGCCCCATCCCCATCATCCCCATCCCATCCCCATGGCCCCATCCCCATCATCCCCATCCCATCCCCATGGCCCCATCCCCATCATCCCCATCCCATCCCCATGGCCCCATCCCCATCATCCCCATCCCATCCCCATGGCCCCATCCCCATCATCCCCATCCCATCCCCATGGCCCCATCCCCATCATCCCCATCCCATCCCTATGGCCCCATCCCCATCATCCCCATCCCATCCCCATCATCCCCATCCCATCCCCGTGGCCCCATCCCCATGGCCCCATCCCATCCCCATGGCCCCATCCCCATCATCCCCATCCCATCCCCATGGCCCCATCCCCATCATCCCCATCCCATCCCATGGGCCCCTCCCTGTGTCGCCCTCACCCCCCACGTCCCCCCCCCAGCTCCTGTGACCTCAAGTACACCGAGGGGGTGCAGTCCCTCAACTGGACCAAGATCATGAAGACCATCGTGGACGACCCCGAGGGCTTCTTCGAGCAGGGCGGCTGGTCCTTCCTGGAGCCCGAGGGCGAGGTACGCGCGCCCCACAGCACCCCATAGATAACCCATGGGGGCCCCATAGATAACCCATGGGGGCCCCATAGATAACCCATAGGGACCCCATAGATAACCCATGGGGGCCCCATAGATAACCCATGGGGGCCCCATAGATAACCCATAGGGACCCCATAGATAACCCATGGGGGCCCCATAGATAACCCATAGGGACCCCATAGATAACCCATAGGGACCCCATAGATAACCCATAGGGACCCCATAGAGACCCCATGGGGACCCCATAGATAACCCATAGGGACCCCATAGATAACCCATGGGGACCCCATAGGTAACCCATAGGGACCCCATAGATAACCCATAGGGACCCCATAGAGACCTCATAGGGACCCCATAGATAACCCATAGGGACCCCATAGATAACCCATGGGGACCCCATAGATAACCCATAGGGACCCCATAGACACCTCATAGGGACCCCATAGATAACCCATAGGGACCCCATAGATAACCCATAGGGACCCCATAGAGACCTCATAGGGACCCCATAGATAACCCATAGGGACCCCATAGATAACCCATGGGGACCCCATAGATAACCCATAGGGACCCCATAGATAACCCATAGGGACCCCATAGGGACCCCATAGATAACCCATAGGGACCCCATAGATAACCCATAGGGACCCCATAGATAACCCATGGGGACCCCATAGAGACCCCATGGGGACTCCATAGAGACCCCATAGGGACCCCATAGATAACCCATGGGGACCCCATAGAGACCCCATGGGGACCCCATAGATAACCCATAGGGACCCCATAGGGACCCCATAGATAACCCATAGGGACCCCATAGATAACCCATAGGGACCCCATAGATAACCCATGGGGACCCCATAGGTAACCCATAGGGACCCCATAGATAACCCATGGGGACCCCATAGATAACCCATAGGGACCCCATAGGGACCCCATAGATAACCCATAGGGACCCCATAGATAACCCATGGGGACCCCATAGATAACCCATGGATACCCCATAGGGACCCCATAGATACCCCATAGGGACCCTATAGATACCCCATAGGGACCCCATGGGGACCCCATAGATAACCCATAGATAACCCATAGATACCCCATGGGGACCCCATAGATACCCCATAGATACCCCATGGGGACCCCATAGACACCCCATGGGGACCCCATAGACACCCCATGGGGACCCCATAGATAACCCATAGATACCCCATAGGCACCCCATAGATACCCCATAGGCACCCCATAGATACCCCATAGATACCCCATAGATACCCCATAGACACCCCATAGATACCCCATAAACACCCCATAGATACCCCATAGGGACCCCATAGATACCCCATAGACACCCCATAGATACCCCATAGGGACCCCATAAACACCCCATAGACACCCCATAGGGACCCCACAGACAACCCATAGACACCCCATAGATACCCCATGGACACCCCATTGACACCCCATGGACACCCCATAGATACCCATAGACACCCCATAGGACCCCATGGATACCCCATAGACACCCCATAGACACCCCATAGATACCCCATGGACACCCCATTGACACCCCATGGGCACCCCATTGATACCCCATAGGTACCCCATAGATACCTCATAGACACCCCATGGATACCCCTTAGACACCCCATGGACACCGCATTGATACCCCATTGATGCCCCATTGACCCCCCCATTGCTGCCCCACTGAGCCCCATTGACCCCCATTGCCACCCCATTGACCCCATTGCCCCCCATTGCCCCCATTAATCCCCATTGACCCCATTGACCCCATTCATCCCCATTGATCCCCATTGATCCCCATTGCCGCCCCATTGCCCCCATTGATCCCCATTGACTCCCATTGCCCCCATTGCCCCCATTGCCCCCCATTGCCCCCATTGATCCCCATTGACCCCATTGACCCCATTGACCCCCATTGACCCCATTGACCCCCATTGATCCCCATTGACCCCCATTGCCCCCATTGATCCCCATTGACCCCCATTGACCCCATTGACCCCCATTGATCCCCATTGACCCCCATTGCCCCCATTGCTCCCCATTGACTCCCATTGCCCCCATTGACCCCATTGCTCCCCATTGACCCCCATTGACTCCCATTGACCCCATTGCTCCCCATTGACCCCCATTGACTCCCATTGCCCCCATTGACTCCCATTGACTCCCATTGACCCCATTGCCCCCATTGCTCCCCATTGCTCCCCATTGACCCTCATTGACCCCCATTGACTCCCATTGACCCCCATTGATCCCCATTGACCCCCATTGACTCCCATTGACTCCCATTGACTCCCATTGCCCCCCATTGCTCCCCATTGACCCCCATTGCCCCCACTGATCCCCATTGACCCCATTGACTCCCATTGACTCCCATTGACCCCATTGCTCCCCATTGACCCCATTGACTCCCATTGACTCCCATTGACCCCATTGCTCCCCATTGACCCCCATTGACTCCCATTGACCCCATTGACCCCCATTGACTCCCATTGCCCCCATTGATCCCCATTGACCCCATTGACTCCCATTGACTCCCATTGACCCCATTGCTCCCCATTGACCCCCATTGACTCCCATTGCCCCCATTGCTCCCCATTGACTCCCATTGACTCCCATTGACCCCATTGCCCCCATTGCCCCCATTGACTCCCATTGACCCCATTGCCCCCATTGCTCCCCATTGCTCCCCATTGACCCTCATTGACCCCCATTGACTCCCATTGACCCCATTGCCCCCCCTTGGCGCCCCCGCAGGGCAGCGACGCCGAGGTGGGGGAGTCCGAGTCGGAGATGGAGGACGAGACCTTCAACCCGTCCGAGGAGGACTACGAGGAGGAGGAGGAGGACAGCGACGAAGATTACTCCTCCGAGGCCGAGGAGTCGGGTACCGGCGCCCTATGGGCTCCTATGGGGTTCTATGGGGTTCTATGGGGCTCCATGGGGCTCGATGCGGTCTTTATGGGGTTCTATGGGGTCTTTATGGGGTCTTTATGGGGTTCTATGGGGTCTTTATGGGGTCTTTATGGGGTCCCTATGGGGTCTTTATGGGGCTCTATGGGGTCTTTATGGGGTCTTCATGGGGTTCTGTGGGATCCCTATGGGGTCCTATGGGTTCCTATGGTGTCTTTATGGGGTCTCCATGGGGTTCTATGGGGTATCTATGGGGTGTCCATGGGGTGTCTATGGGGTATCTATGGGTTCCTATGGCGTCTTTATGGGGTCTCTATGGGGTCCCTATGGGTCTCTATGGGTCTCTATGGGGTCTCTATGGGTCTCTATGGGGTCTCTATGGGGTCTCTATGGGGTCTCTATGGGTCTCTATGGAGTCTCTATGGGGTCCCTATGGGTCTCTATGGGGTCTCTATGGGGTCCCTATGGGTCTCTATGGGGTCTCTATGGGGTCCCTATGGGTCTCTATGGGTCTCTATGGGGTCTCTATGGGTCTCTATGGGGTCTCTATGGGGTCCCTATGGGTCTCTATGGGTCTCTATGGGGTCTCTATGGGGTCCCTATGGGTCTCTATGGGGTCTCTATGGGGTCCCTATGGGTCTCTATGGGGTCTCTATGGGGTCCCTATGGGTCTCTATGGGTCTCTATGGGTCTCTATGGGGTCTCTATGGGTCTCTATGGGGTCTCTATGGGTCTCTATGGGGTCTCTATGGGGTCCCTATGGGTCTCTATGGGGTCTCTATGGGGTCCCTATGGGTCTCTATGGGGTCTCTATGGGGTCCCTATGGGTCTCTATGGGTCTCTATGGGTCTCTATGGGGTCTCTATGGGTCTCTATGGGGTCCTTGTGCTCTTCACGGAGGCCACCAAAAGCCTATGGAGACCCCAACTGGGTCCCTTTGGAAGCCATTGGATCCCTATGGAGCCCATATTGGATCCCTATGGTTCCCATACTGGATCCCTATGGAAGCCATTGGCTCCCTATGGAGCCTGTATTGGATCCCTATGGAAGCCATTGGATTCCTATGGAGCCCATTGGATCCCTATGGAAGCCATTGGATCCCTATGGAGCCCATTGGATCCCTATGGAAGCCATTGGATCCCTATGGAGCCTGTATTGGATCCCTATGGAGCCTGTATTGGATCCCTATGGAAGCCATTGGCTCCCTATGGAGCCCATATTGGATCCCTATGCAAGCCATTGGATCCCTATGGAGCCCATTGGATCCCTATGGAAGCCATTGGATCCCTATGGAGCCCATATTGGATCCCTATGGAAGCCATTGGATCCCTATGGAGGCCATTGTATCCCTATGGAGGCCATTGGCTCCCTATGGAGCCCATATTGGATCCCTATGGAGCCCATTGGATTGCTATGGAAGCCATTGGATCCCTATGGATTCCCAGCCCTTTCCTCACCCCATTCCAGAGTATTCCAAGGAGTCCTTGGGCAGCGAAGAGGAGAGCGGCAAAGACTGGGATGAGCTGGAAGAGGAAGCCCGCAAAGGTGGGGACCCATTGGGATCCATTGGGATCCATTGGGGTCAATGGGATCCATTGGGGTCAATGGGGACCCATTGGGAACATTGGGGTCAATGGGATCCATTGGGGTCAATGGGGACCCATTGGGAACATTGGGGTCAATGGGATCCAATGGGGTCAATGGGGACCCATTGGGGACATTGGGGTCAATGGGATCCATTGGGATCCATTGGGATCCATTGGGGTCAATGGGGTCAATGGGGACCCATTGCCCCCACTGCCCCCCATTGCCCCCATTGCCCCCATTGATGCCCATTGCCCCCATTGCCCCCACTGCCCCCCATTGCCCCCATTGCCCCCACTGCCCCCCATTGCGCCCATTGCCCCCATTCCCCCCATTGCCCCCATTGCCCCCATTCCCCCCATTACCCCCATTCCCTCCATTGCCCCCATTGCCCCCATTGCCCCCATTGCCCCCATTCCCCCCATTGCCCCCATTGCCCCCATTCCCCCCATTACCCCCATTCCCCCCATTGCCCCCATTGCCCCCATTGCCCCATTGCCCCCATTACCCCCATTACCCCCATTCCCCCCCTTGCCTCCATTGCCCCATTGCCCCCATTGCCCCCATTGCCCCCATTGCCCCATTACCCCCATTACCCCCATTACCCCCATTGCCCCCATTACCCCCATTCCCCCCATTGCCCCCATTGCCCCCATTGCCCCATTGCCCCCATTCCCCCCATTGCCCCCATTGCCCCCATTGCCCCATTGCCCCCATTACCCCCATTACCCCCATTCCCCCCATTACCCCCATTCCCCCCATTGCCCCCATTCCCCCCATTGCCCCCATTGCCTCCATTGTCCCCCATTGCCCCCATTGCCCCCATTGCCCCCATTGCCCCCTTGCAGCCGACCGCGAGAGCCAGTACGAGGAGGAGGAGGAGCGCGGGCGCGGGCGCAAGAGGAAGGCTCCAGGCGGGCGCCGCGGGAGCCATCGCCCCCCCCCGGGGCCCCCCAAGAAGAAGAGGAAGTGAAGGAGCCCCCCCCCCCCCAATTGGGGTCCATTGGGGTCAATGGGGTCCTTTGGGGTCCCATTGGGGGTCAATGGGGTCCATTGGGGTCCTTTGGGGTCAATGGGGTCCATTGGGATCAATGGGGTCCTTTGGGGTCCCATTGGGGTCAATGGGGTCCCTTGGGATCCATTGGGAACCATTGGGGTCAACGGGGTCCATTGGGATCAATGGGGTCCTTTGGGGTCCCATTGGGGTCAATGGGGTCCATTGGGATCCATTGGGAACCATTGGGGTCAACGGGGTCCATTGGGATCAATGGGGTCCTTTGGGGTCCCATTGGGGTCAATGGGGTCCATTGGGATCCATTGGGAACCATTGGGGTCAATGGGGTCCCATTGGAGTCTATGGGATCCATTGGGGTCCCATTCGGGTCCATTGGGATCCATTGGAGTCAATGGGGTCCCATTGGGCTCAATGGAAGGGAAAAGGGGGGGGGGGAATTGGGGGGGGGTCCCCCTCCTCCGAATTTGGGGGGTTTCCTTGAAATTTTGAGGGTTTTCCATGAAATTTTGGGGTTTTCAGTGAAATTTTGGGGGTTTTCAGTGAAATTTTGATGGTTTTCCGTGAAATTTTGGAGGTTTTCCTCCAAATTTGGAGAATTCCTTGAAATTTTGACGTTTTCTCCTTGAAATGTTGGGATTTTGCCTCAAAATCTGGGGTTTTCCTTGAAATTTTGACGTTTTTCCTTGAAATTTTGGAGGTTTTCCTCAAAATTTGGAGATTTCCTTGAAATTTTCATTTTTTTCCTTAAAATCTGGGGGGTTTCCTCCAAATTTGGAGATTTTCTTGGAATTTTCTGGATTTTTCCTCAAAATTTGGGGTTTCCCTCGAAATTTTGAAGTTTTTCCTTGAAATTTTGGGGATTTGCTTGAAATTTTGAAGTTTTGCCTTGAAATTTTGGAGTTCCTGCTTGAAACTTTCGGGATTTCCTCAAAATTTGGGGGAATTCCACGAAAATTTGATGTTTTCCCTTGAAATTTTGGGGATTTCATTTAAATTTTGAAGTTTTCCCCTGAAATTTTGACCTTTTTCCATGGAATTCTGGGATTTTCCTCAAAATCTGGCTGGTTTTCCTCAGAATTTTGGCGTTTCCTGAAAATTTGCAGGTTTTCCTTGGAATTTGGGGAGGTTCCCTCAAAATCTTGGCGTTTTCCTTGGAATTTTGAGGGATTTCCTTGGAATTTTGAGGGATTTCCTTGGAATTTTGAGGGATTTCCTTGGAATTTTGAGGGATTTCCTTGGAATTTTGAGGGATTTCCTTGAAATTCGGGCCTTTTCCTCCAAATTTGGGGGTTTTCCTCAAAACTTGGGAGTTCTCCCTCCAAATTTCCCTTTTGCCACCCCAATTCCCCCTTTTCCCCCCAAATCTCGTGTCTGAAGGGGGCCCCCATTGCGGGGACCCCCAAACCCCATCGAACCCCCCCCAGACCCCCCTTTTTGGACCCCAAACCCCCCCTTTTGGACCCCAAACCCCCCCTTTTGGACCCCAAATCCCTGGTTTTGACCCCAACCCCCCCCCTTTTTTATTGTTGAGCTCTATTTATCGGCAATGGGGGCCCCCCCTTTGTGTTGGAACCCCCCCATTGGGGTCCCCCCATTGGGTCTCATTGGGGTCCATTGGGTCCCATTGGGGTCCATTGAAGTCCATTGGGTTCCCTTGAGGTCTATTGGGGCCCATTGGGTCCCATTGGGGTCCATTGAGGTCCATTGGGTTCCATTGGGTTCCATTGGGTCCCATTGGGGTCCATTGAAGTCCATTGGGTTCCCTTGAGGTCTATTGGGGCCCATTGGGTCCCATTGGGGTCCATTGAGGTCCATTGGGTTCCATTGGGTTCCATTGGGTCCCATTGGGGTCCATTGAGGTCCATTGGGTTCCATTGGGTTCCATTGGGGCCCATTGGGTCCCATTGGGGTCCATTGAAGTCCATTGGGTTCCATTGGGTTCCATTGGGTCCCATTGGGGTCCATGGAGGTCCATTGGGTTCCATTGGGTCCCATTGGGGTCCATTGGGGCCCCCCTTTTCCAGGCACTAAATAAAGGCAAAAATGGGTTTTTTTAAGGGTTTTGGCTGAAAATGGTGATTTTTGGGCCCGGAAATGGGTTAAAAAGGGGGGGAAATGGGTTTAAATGGGGGGAAACCGGTTAAAATGGGGTGAAATGGGTGTAAATTGGGTTTAAATTGGTTTAAATGGGTTTAAAATGGGGGGAAATGGGTTTAAATGGGGCGAAACCGGTTTAAATGGGTGCAAATTGGGGTGAATCTGGTTTAAATGGGGTTAAATGGGGTTAAACCGGTTGAAACGGGGTTAAACCGGTTTAAATGGGGGTGAAACCGGTTTAAATGGGGTCCAAATGGGTTTGAATGGGGTGAAATGGGTGCAAATTGGGGTGAAACCGGTTTAAATTGGTTTAAATGGGTGCCGATCGGGGTGAATCCGGTTCAAATGGGGTGAAACCTGTTTAAATGGGGTCCAAATGGGTTTCAATGGGTGCCAATCGGGGTGAATCCGGTTCAAATGGGGTGAAACCGGTTTAAATGGGGTCCAAATGGGTTTCAATGGGTGCCAATCGGGGTGAATCCGGTTCAAATGGGGTGAAACCGGTTTAAATGGGGTCCAAATGGGTTTCAATGGGTGCCAATCGGGGTGAATCCGGTTTAAATGGGGTTAAACCGGTTGAAACGGGGTTAAACCGGTCGCAACCACTTTAACGCGGGGTCCCTCGCCCCCCCCCCCCCCCCCCGCCGCCGCCACTTGGTCCGGTCCGCGCCCCTCCTCGCGACTGACACCAGCGCCAGCCAATCCCCACCCTCCCCTCCCCCTTGGCCCCGCCCCTTCCCCCGCGCGCTTCCCCCGGCCCGCCAATCCCCGCGCGCCTCGCGGGGCGGGTCCCGCCCTCGCTCGCTCCCGATTGGCTGCGCCTTCGATTGACGTCGCCCTCCACCAATCACGCCGCGGAGGGGGAGGGCGGGACGAGAGCCCCCTCCCTCCCCTTCCCCTTCCCCTCAGCGGCGCGGGCGCCATTTTGCGAGCAGCGCCCGAAGGCGGCGGCGGCGGCGGGAGCGGGGCCGACAGCGGTGAGGAGGGAGGGGGGGGGGTGCGGGAAGGCGACAACGACGACAAAGCGGGGGGAGGGGAGGGTATCGCGATAGGGGCGATATCGCGATAGGGGTTGTGGGGAGCGGGGGGGCCACGACGGCGCCATTGTCTCTATGGGGCGGGAAGCGGCCGGTAATGGCGGCCTATGGGGAAGGGGGGGGGGGTAATGGCGGCCTATGGAGGGGGGGGTAATGGCGGCCTATGGAGGGGGGGGGCTTGGATGAGGGGGGGGGCGGCTCCTTCTGCTTCTCTTCCAGGTCCTTCACCCCCCCCCATCCACTCCATTGCCCCCCCCCCTTTACCCCCCCCATAATGGACTCTTCCATAGGGGGGGCTTCTCTTACACATCTCCCCCCCTTAATGGACTCTTCCATAGGGGGGTTATCCTTTACCCCCCCCCCCATAATGGACTCTTCCATGGGGGGGGTTTCCCTTTACCCCCCCCCCCATAATAGACTCTTCCGTGGGGGGGGGTTCCCTTTACCCCCCCCCCATAATGGACTCTTCCATGGGGGGTCACCCTTACCCCCCCCCCATAATGGACTCTTCCATAGGGGGTCACCCTTACCCCCCCCCTATAATGGACTCTTCCATAGGGGGTCACCCTAAGCTCCCCCCCCATAATGGACTCTTCCATAGGGGTTTTCCCTTTACCCCCCCCCCCCATAATGGACTCTTCCATGGGGGGGGGCTTCCCTTTCCCCCCCCCCCTTTCCTTTTAGGTGGGGGGGGCCCACGTGGAGCGCGGTTTTGGGCCGAAAAGCCCGGATTTGATCATTTTCTATCGATCTGAATGGGGTCCTCCCCCCCCCCCCCACCCCCCCCCGTTTTGGGCTTAAAATCGCCCTTTTTGGGGCTGAAATCGCCCCTTTTGGGGGTAAATTCGCCCTTTTTGGGGCTCCAAAGGGACCTTTTGGGGCTTAAAGTCGCTGGTTTTGGGGTTAAAGGCACGCTTTTTGGGTCTCCCCCCCCCCGCGTCCCCTCTTCAGTCGTTGTGATCGATTATTAGGTGCTTATTATTAATTAATGGGCTCCTGTGATTAATTATTAGACCGCTATTAGGGATTAATAGGCCCCTAATGTTCATTATTAGGCCCCCAGTGTTCGTTGTTAGGCCCCCAGTGTTCATTATTAGGCCCCCAATGTTCATCATTAGGCCCCTAGTATTAATTATTAGGCCCCTAATGTTAATTATTAAACTCCTAATATTAATTATTAGGCCTCTAATGTTAATTACTCGGTTGCTAATGTTAATTATTAGGTTCTTCCCATCCTTATTAGCATCTCTTATTATTTATTAGGCTTTTCCTATCGATTTATTGATCCCTATCATTAAATATTAGGCCCCCAATGTTAATTATTAGACTCCTAATATTAATTATTAGGACCCTCATGTCAATTAGTAGGCTTTTCCCTTCCTTATTACCATCTCTTATTAATTATTAGGCTTTTCCTGTCGATTAATTGATCCCTATCGTTGATTATTAGGCCCATTGGTAGTCATTATTAGACCCCTAATATTCATTATTAAGCTCCTCCCGCCCTTATTCATGTGCCTGATTAATTATTAGGTTGTTTTGTTAATTAATAGAGGCTTATCGTTAATTGTTAGATCCCTAATATTAATTATTAGGGTCCTCCCATCCTTGTTAGCATCTCTTATTAGGTCTCTCCTATTAATTAATTCCTATCATTAGCTATTAGGGTTCTATTATTAATTAATAGACCCCTAATATTAATTATTAGGCTTCTCCCACCATTATTGATGCCTGTTACTAAGTATTAGGTCCTCCTATTAATTAACAGATCCCCTCTCATTAATTATTAGGCTCCTCCCACCCTTATTAATATCCCTTATTAATTATTAGGCCCCACCTACTTATTAATAGACCTTGATCCTTAATTGCTAGGCCGCTATCACTCATTATTAGGCGCCCAATACTAATTATTCTGCCCCTAATATTAATTATTAGGCTTTTTCCACTCTTAATTAATATTGATTATTAATTATTAGGTCCTTTCTGCTAATGAATAGACCTACTTTGTTAATGAGTAGGCCCCTATTGCTAATTAATAGACCCCTAATGTTAATTATTAGGCTCTTCCCACCCTTATTAACGCCTCTTATTAATTACTAGGGCTTTTCCTTTCCCAATGGCATCCTATGGGGGGACCCCCCTTCATCATTAGCTCTCCTCCCCCCAATTATTAGGGGCCATTACTAATTATTAAGCCCCATTATTAGCTCCCATGCACACTAATTATCAACGACCGTTACCAGTTATTAAGGGCTTAATGGGTTGTTAAGCGCTTCCTAATTATTAGCCCCTAATTATTAGCCTCATTGACCTGCTGTTAACCCCTTAAGCCCCGTTATTAGCCCTATTCCCCTCATTATTAGTGGGCCCCCCCCTTTTAAACCCTTTCCCCTAATTATTAGCCCCATTATTAGGCCCTCCCCCTAATTATTAACCCCTTATGAACCCACTTCCCCTAATTATTGGCCCCCCTCTAATTATTAGCCCCATTATTAGGCCCGTTCCACTAGTTCTCAACCCATTATTAATGCCTTCCTGCTAATTATTAGCCCCCTCCTAATTATTAGCCCCATTATTAGGCCAGTGCCCCTAATTATCAACCCATTATTAATGCCTTTCTGCTAATTATTAGCCCCCCTCTAACTAGTAGTGCCTTTATTAGGCCCTCCCCCTAATTATTAACCCCTTATTAACCCATTTCCCATAATTATTAGCCCCCCCTCTACTTGTTAACCCCATTATTAGGCCACTCCCCCTGATTATTAACCCATTATCAATGCCTTTCCCCTAATAATTAGCTCCTCCTTCTGATTATTAACCCATTATTAACTCCCTCCCCGTAATAATTAGCGCCTCCTCTAATTATTAACCCCATTATTAGCCCCTCCCCCTAATTAATAACCCATTATTAACCCTCTGCCCTAATTATTACCCCCCCCTTTATATATTAGCCCTTCCCACCGCTCCTCCCCGCCAACAGGGGGCGCCGTTGCGCTGCCCTCCCAACCCCACCGCCCAATGGGAGGGCTCCTCGGGGGGGTTGGGGGGGGGTGGGGGCGTGGCCTCGGCGCCCCGCCCCCTTTTAAGCCCCGCCCCCTCCCCCCGTTATCTCTCCTTAGGTTTTATTGCGCCGGCGGCGACCGTAAGTGCCAAATTCTCCTTTTTTCACCCCAAAAACCACCCCCACCCCCCCCCCAAAAAATGGGCTCTTCCGCCCCTCCCCCGCCCCCCCCCTTCCTTTCCTCCCAACGCGAAGTGGGGGAGGGGGGGAAAAACACCCCCCAAAAAGCCTCAAAACCACCCAAAATGCCCCAAATCCGGGCGGGTTTCCCTCCCCCCCCCCTCCCCCCCCCGCCACCACCATTTGGCCCCTCCCCCCCCTCGCTTTTGGGTCTTTTTGACCCTTTTTCGGGCGCTTTTTGAGGGATTTTAATGATTTTTTTCCACCCCTTTTTTTTTTTTTTTTAATTTTTTTTTTTTTTTCCCTATTTTTCTCCTTTTTTTTTTTTTTTTTTCCCTTTTTTTTGTGTTTTTTTTTTTTTTTTCTTTTTTTTCCCCCCTTTTTTCGGCTCGGTTTTTCCATCGCTTCCGGCCTTTTTCCGGGCCCCGCCCCCCTCTCCTTTAAGCCCCTCCCCCCTTTCAAGCTCCACCCACTTGAAGCCCCGCCCGACCCCTCCCCCACCCCACTGCCCCCCCTCTTGGAAGTCGCCGCCGAAACCCCTCCCCCCACCCCCCCACCCGGCACCGGAGCGGCTCCAGAGCCCCCCCACGGTAAGAAAGGGGTCGGGGGGGGCGGGGAGGGGGACGGCTCAACCCCATTGATGCCCATTGGGACCCATAGAGACCCACTGGGACCCATAGAGACCCATTGGGACCCATAGAGACCCATTGGGGTCCATAGAGACTCATTGGGGTCCATTGACTCCCACTGGGGTCCATTGGGACCCATAGAGACCCATTGGGACCCATAGAGACCCATTGGGGTCCATTGACTCCCCATTGGGGTCCGTTTGGACCCATAGAGACCCATTGGGGTCCATTGACCCACCACTGGGGTCCATTGGGACCCATAGAGACCCATTGGGGTCCATTGACTCCCCATTGGGGTCCATTGACCCCCATCGGGGTCCGTTGGGACCCATAGAGACCCATTGGGGTCCATTGACCCACCACTGGGGTCCATTGGGACCCATAGAGACCCATTGGGGTCCATTGACTCCCCATTGGGGTCCATTGGGACCCATAGAGACCCATTGGGGTCCATTGACCCACCACTGGGGTCCATTGGGACCCATAGAGACCCATTGGGGTCCATTGACCCACCACTGGGGTCCATTGGGACCCATAGAGACCCATTGGGGTACATTGACTCCCCATTGGGGTCCATTGGCACCCATAGAGACCCATTGGGGTCCATTGACTCCCCATTGGGGTCCATTGGGACCCATAGAGACCCATTGGGGTCCATTGACCCACCACTGGGGTCCATTGGGACCCATAGAGACCCATTGGGGTCCATTGACTCCCCATTGGGGTCCATTGGGACCCATAGAGACCCATTGGGGTCCATTGACCCCCATCGGGGTCCGTTGGGACCCATAGAGACCCATTGGGGTCCATTGACCCCCATTGGGGTCCATTGGGACCCATAGAGCCCTATTGGGGTCCACTAACACCCATTGGGGTCCATTGACCCCCATTGCCCCCCATTGGTGACCATTGAGCCCCACTGGGGTCCATTGCCCCCCATTGGCATCCATTGACCCCCACTGGGGCCCATTGACCCCCATTGGGATCCATTGACTCCCATTGGGCTCCATAGAGCCAACGGGCCATCAGGTCTACCCCATTGACATCCATTGACCCCCACTGGGGCCCATTGACCCCCATTGGGATCCATTGACTCCCATTGGGCTCCATAGAGCCAATGGGCCATCAGGTCTACCCCATTGACATCCATTGACCCCCATTGGGATCCATTGACCCCTGTTGCCATCCATTAACCCCTGTTGGTGTCCATTGACCCCCATTGGCATCCATTGACCCCCATTGGGCTCCATTAACCCCTGTTGGTGTCCATTGACCCCCATTGGTGTCCATTGACTCCCATTGGGGTCTATAGAGCCAATGGGCCATCAGTTCTCTACTATTGGCGTCCATTGCCCCCCATTGAGATCCATTGACCCCCATTGGTGTCCGTTGACCCCCATTGGTGTCCGTTGACCCCCATTGCCACCCATTGACCTCCATTGGTGTCCATTGCCCCCCATTGAGTTCCATTGCCCCCCCATTGGTGTCCATTGACCCCCATTGGTGTCCGTTGACCCCCATTGCCACCCATTGACCTCCATTGGTGTCCATTGCCCCCCATTGAGTTCCATTGCCCCCCCATTGGTGTCCATTGACCCCCATTGGTGTCCATTGACCCCCATTGCCACCCATTGACCTCCATTGGTGTCCATTGCCCCCCATTGAGTTCCATTGCCCCCCCATTGGTGTCCGTTGACCCCCATTGCCACCCATTGACCTCCATTGGCGTCCATTGCCCCTCCATTGGTGTCCATTGACCCCCATTGGTGTCCATTGACCCCCATTGGTGTCCATTGCCGCCCATTGAGTTCCATTGCCCCCCCATTGGTGTCCATTGCCACCCATTGAGTTCCATTGCCCCCCCATTGGTGTCCTTTGCCCCCCATTGAGTTCCATTGCCCCCCCATTGGTGTCCATTGACCCCCATTGCCATCCATTGCCCCCCATTGGCCTCATTGCCCCCCATCATACCCCATCCCCCCAATCCTCCATTAACCCCCCTTTCCCCCCCCCCCCCCCCCCCAAGCTCCCCCCCCCTTCCCCCGACCCCCAACCCCCCGTCCCCGCCCCCCGGAACCTCCCCCCCCCCCCCCCGCCATGGCCAGCAACGTGACGAACAAGACGGACCCGCGCTCCATGAACTCGCGGGTGTTCATCGGCAACCTGAACACGCTGGTGGTGAAGAAGAGCGACGTGGAGGCCATCTTCGCCAAGTACGGCAAGATCGTGGGCTGCTCGGTGCACAAGGGCTTCGCCTTCGTGCAGTACGTCAACGAGCGCAACGCCCGCGCCGCCGTGGCCGGCGAGGACGGCCGCATGATCGCCGGGCAGGTGCTGGGTGAGTGCGTGCGGGGGGGGGAGATGGGGGGGAGATGGGGGGGACGTGGGGTTTGGTAGGGGGGGGATGTGGGGTTTGGTAGGGGGGGGATGTGGGGTTTGGTATGGGGGGATGTGGGGTTTGGTATGGGGGGATGTGGGGTTTGGTAGGGGGGGGATGTGGGGTTTGGTATGGGGGGATGTGGGGTTTGGTATGGGGGGACGTGGGGTTTGGTAGGGGGGGGATGTGGGGTTTGGTATGGGGGGATGTGGGGTTTGGTATGGGGGGATGTGGGGTTTGGTATGGGGGGATGTGGGGTTTGGTATGGGGGGGATGTGGGGTTTGGTATGGGGGGATGTGGGGTTTGGTATGGGGGGATGTGGGGTTTGGTATGAGGGGGAGATGGGGTTTGGTATGGGGGGATGTGGGGTTTGGTATGGGGGGGATGTGGGGTTTGGTATGGGGGGATGTGGGGTTTGGTATGGGGGGGATGTGGGGTTTGGTATGGGGGGGATGTGGGGTTTGGTATGGGGGGATGTGGGGTTTGGTATGGGGGGATGTGGGGTTTGGTATGGGGGGATGTGGGGTTTGGTATGGGGGGGATGTGGGGTTTGGTATGGGGGGGATGTGGGGTTTGGTATGGGGGGATGTGGGGTTTGGTATGGGGGGGATGTGGGGTTTGGTATGAGGGGGATGTGGGGTTTGGTATGGGGGGATGTGGGGTTTGGTATGGGGGGACGTGGGGTTTGGTATGGGGGGGATGTGGGGTTTGGTATGAGGGGGATGTGGGGTTTGGTATGGGGGGGATGTGGGGTTTGGTATGGGGGGGATGTGGGGTTTGGTATGGGGGGGATGTGGGGTTTGGTATGGGGGGATGTGGGGTTTGGTATGGGGGGATATGGGGGTTCAATGGGGGGGATATGGGGGTTCAATGGGGGGATATGGGGGTTCAATGGGGGGATATGGGGGTTCAATGGGGGGGATGTTGGGTTTGGTATGGGGGGGATGTTGGTTTGATATGGGGGGGAAATAGGGGTTCAATGTGGGGTTCACTGGGGTTTGATGTGGGGGGCTCAGTGAGAAACCTGTTGGGGTCCATTAAGGCAATGGGGCGTCAGGTCTGCCCCCACTGGGGTCCTTTAACCCCCATTGGGATCCACTGACCCCCCTTGGGGTCCATTGACCCTCATTGGGATCCATTGACCCCCATTGGGATCCACTGACCCCCCTTGGGGTCCATTGACCCTCATTGGGATCCATTGACCCCCATTGGGATCTATTAACCCCCACTGGGGTCCTTTAACCCCCATAGGGATCCCTTGACGCCCCCTGGGGGCCATAGGGGCAATGGGATACCAGGTCTACCCCTATTGAGGTCCATAGGGCCCCAGTGGGGCCCATTGAGCCCCATTGATGTCTATAGAGCCGCATTGGGATCCATTGACTCCCATTGGGATCCATTGACCCCCGTTGTGTTCCATTGACCCCCATTGAGATCCATTGACCGTCATAGGGATCCATTGACCCCCATAGGGATCCATTGACCCCTATTGAGGTTCATAGAGTCCTATTGATGTCTGTAGAGCTCCATTGGGATCCATTGACCCTCATAGGGATCCATTGAGCCCTGTTGAGGTTCATAGAGTCCCATTGATGTCTATAGAGCTCCATTGGGTTCCATTGACCCTCATAGGGATCCATTGAGCCCTGTTGAGGTTCATAGAGTCCCATTGATGTCTATAGAGCTCCATTGGGATCCATTGACCCCCATAGGTATCCATTGAGCCCTGTTGAGGTTCATAGAGTCCCATTGATGTCTATAGAGCTCCATTGGGATCCACTGACCCTCATAGGGATCCATTGAGCCCTGTTGAGGTTCATAGAGTCCCATTGATGTCTATAGAGCTCCATTGGGATCCATTGACCCCCATTGGGATCCATTGACCCCCATTGGCCTCCATTTACTCCCATTGGAGTGCATTGCCCCCCATTGAGATCCATTGACTCCCATTGGGATCCATTGAACCCCATAGGGCTCCATTGACCCCCATTGGGATCTATAGAGCCAACGGGCCACCAGTTTTACTCCTATTGGTGTCCATTGACCCCCGTTGGGTTCCATTGACCCCCATTGGGTTCCATTGACCCCCATTGGTCTCCATTGACCCCCATTGGGATCCATTGACCCCCGTTGGTGTCCATTGACCCCCATTGGTGTCCATTGACCCCCGTTGGTGTCCATTGACCCCCATTGGGTTCCATTGACCCCCATTGGTGTCCATTGACCCCCATTGGTGTCCATTGACCCCCGTTGGGTTCCATTGACCCCCGTTGGTGTCCATTGACCCCCATTGGTGTCCATTGACCCCCATTGGTCTCCATTGACCCCCATTGGGTTCCATTGACCCCCATTGGTGTCCATTGACCCCCATTGGGTTCCATTGACCCCCATTGGTGTCCATTGACCCCCATTGGTGTCCATTGACCCCCGTTGGTGTCCATTGACCCCCATTGGGTTCCATTGACCCCCATTGGTGTCCATTGACCCCCATTGGTGTCCATTGACCCCCATTGGGTTCCATTGACCCCCATTGGTGTCCATTGACCCCCATTGCGCTCCATTGACCCCCATTGCGCTCCATTGACCCCCATTGGGATCTATAGAGCCAACGGGCCACCAGGTCTACCCCCATTGGTGTCCATTGACCCCCGTTGGGTTCCACTGACCCCCATTGGTGTCCATTGACCCCCGTTGGGTTCCATTGACCCCCATTGGTGTCCATTGACCCCCATTGGGTTCCATTGACCCCCATTGGTGTCCATTGACCCCCATTGCGCTCCATTGACCCCCATTGGGATCTATAGAGCCAACGGGCCACCAGGTCTACCCCCATTGGTGTCCATTGACCCCCGTTGGGTTCCATTGACCCCCATTGGGTTCCACTGACCCCCATTGGTGTCCATTGACCCCCATTGGGTTCCATTGACCCCCATTGGTCTCCACTGACCCCCATTGGTGTCCATTGACCCCCATTGGGTTCCATTGACCCCCATTGGGTTCCATTGACCCCCATTGGTGTCCATTGACCCCCATTGGTGTCCATTGACCCCCATTGGGATCTATAGAGCTAACGGGCCACCAGGTCTACCCCCATTGGTGTCCATTGACCCCCGTTGGGTTCCATTGACCCCCATTGGGTTCCACTGACCCCCATTGGTGTCCATTGACCCCCATTGGGTTCCATTGACCCCCATTGGTGTCCATTGACCCCCATTGGGTTCCATTGACCCCCATTGGTCTCCACTGACCCCCATTGGTGTCCATTGACCCCCATTGGGTTCCATTGACCCCCATTGGTGTCCATTGACCCCCATTGGTGTCCATTGACCCCCATTGCGCTCCATTGACCCCCATTGCGCTCCATTGACCCCCATTGGGATCTATAGAGCCAACGGGCCACCAGGTCTACCCCCATTGGTGTCCATTGACCCCCATTGGTGTCCATTGACCCCCATTGGTCTCCATTGACCCCCATTGGTGTCCATTGACCCCCATTGGTGTCCATTGACCCCCATTGTGCTCCATTGACCCCCATTGGGATCTATAGAGCCAACGGGCCACCAGGTCTACCCCCATTGGTGTCCATTGACCCCCATTGTGCTCCATTGACCCCCATTGGGATCTATAGAGCCAACGGGCCACCAGGTCTACCCCCATTGGTGTCCATTGACCCCCATTGGGTTCCATTGACCCCCATTGGTCTCCATTGACCCCCATTGGTGTCCATTGACCCCCATTGGTGTCCATTGACCCCCGTTGGTGTCCATTGACCCCCATTGACCCCCACTGACCCCCTTTAACGCGCCGCTATGGGGCTGCCCCCCACATATGCCCCCCCCCCCCCCCAGATATCAACCTGGCGGCCGAGCCGAAGGTGAACCGGGGCAAGGCCGGGGTGAAGCGCTCGGCAGCTGAGCTCTATGGGTCAGTACCTGCCCCACCTTCTCCGGCCCCTCTCGTCAGGTGGGGCCCCACTTGGCTTCTCTTCCCCCCGCCCCTACGGCAGAGCGAGCCCCCTGCCCCCCACATCTCGGGGCCAGGAGGGGCTCTCGGCGGGCTGGGCTCTCACCGCCCTGCTTCTCTGCCCCATAGATCCTCCTTCGACCTCGATTATGACTTCCAGAGGGATTATTACGACAGGTAAGGGGGGAGATGTGGGGCGGGGGGAGCCAAAGAGGGCCTATAGGGACCCATAGAGACACGTAGGGACCCATGGAGAGCCTATAGGGACCCATAGAGACACGTAGGGACCCATGGAGAGCCTATAGGGACCCATAGAGACACGTAGGGACCCATAGAGAGCCTATAGGGACCCATAGAGACACGTAGGGACCCATAGAGAGCCTATAGGGACCCATAGAGAGCCAATGGGGACCCATAGAGAGCCAATGGGCACCCATAGAGACACGTAGGGACCCATAGAGACACGTAGGGACCCATGGAGAGCCTATAGGGACCCATAGAGAGCCCATAGGGACCCATGGAGAGCCTATAGGGACCCATAGAGACACGTAGGGACCCATAGAGAGCCTATAGGGACCCATAGAGAGCCAATGGGGACCCATAGAGAGCCTATAGGGACCCATAGAGAGCCCATAGGGACCCATAGAGAGCCCATAGGGACCCATAGAGAGCCAATGGGGACCCATAGAGACACGTAGGGACCCATGGAGAGCCAGTGGGGACCCATAGAGAGCCTATAGGGACCCATAGAGAGCCAATGGGGACCCATAGAGACACGTAGGGACCCATGGAGAGCCTATAGGGACCCATAGAGAGCCAATGGGGACCCATAGAGAGCCTATAGGGACCCATAGAGACACGTAGGGACCCATAGAGAGCCTATAGGGACCCATAGAGAGCCAATGGGGACCCATAGAGAGCCAATGGGCACCCATAGAGACACGTAGGGACCCATAGAGACACGTAGGGACCCATGGAGAGCCTATAGGGACCCATAGAGACCCCATAGGGACCCATGGAGAGCCTATAGGGACCCATAGAGACACGTAGGGACCCATGGAGAGCCTATAGGGACCCATAGAGAGCCAATGGGGACCCATAGAGAGCCAATGGGCACCCATAGAGACACGTAGGGACCCATAGAGAGCCTATAGGGACCCATAGAGAGCCAATGGGGACCCATAGAGAGCCTATAGGGACCCATAGAGAGCCCATAGGGACCCATAGAGAGCCCATAGGGACCCATAGAGAGCCAATGGGGACCCATAGAGACACGTAGGGACCCATGGAGAGCCAGTGGGGACCCATAGAGAGCCTATAGGGACCCATAGAGAGCCAATGGGGACCCATAGAGACACGTAGGGACCCATAGAGAGCCTATAGGGACCCATAGAGAGCCTATAGGGACCCATAGAGATGCATAGGTGCCGTAAAGGACTCATAGATGATCTATAGAGACCCCATAGAGACCTACAGAGACCCATAGACCCTTTAGAGACCCCATAGAGACCCACAGAGCCCCCATAGAGATCCATAGAGACCCCATAGCGACCCATAGAGACCCCATAGAGACCTACAGAGACCCATAGACCCTTTAGAGACCCCATAGAGACCCACAGAGCCCCCATAGAGATCCATAGAGACCCCATAGCGACCCATAGAGACCCATAGAGAGCTTAGAGACCCCATAGAGACCCATAGGGTCCCCATAGAGCCCCATAGGAACCACATAGAGACCCATAGAGATCCATAGAGAGCCATAGTGACCCATAGAGACCCTATAGAGACCTATAGGGCCCCATGAAGACCCATAGAGCCCCACAGATGCCCCATAGAGAAACTATAGAGCCTCATAGAAGCCCCATGGAGCACTATAGAGGCTGCATAGATACGCCATAGAGACCCATAGAAACCCATAGAGGCTCCATAGAGACCCATAGAAACCCCATAGAGCCCCATAGATACCCCATAGAGTGCCATAGAGACCCCATAGACCCCATAGAGAACCATAGAAACCCCAGAGAGCCCCATAGAGACCCCATAGGTACCCCGTAGAGTGCCATAGAGACCCATAGACCCCATAGAGACCCATAGAGACCCATAGAGACCCCATAGAGACCCCATAGAGCCCCACAGGGACCCATAGGAACCCCATAGAGACCCCACTGAGAAACTATAGAGCCCCATAGAAACCACATGGAGCCCCATGGAGATGCCATAGAGACCCCATAGAGACCCCATAGAGACCCATAGAGACCCATAGAGCTCCATAGAGACCCCATAGATACCCCATAGAGTGCCATAGAGCCCCATAGAAACCCCATAGATACCCCATAGAGTGTCATAGAGACCCATAGACCCCATAGAGACCCATAGGAACCCCATAAAGACCCATAGAGACCCCATAGAGCGCCATAGAGACCCATAGAGTGCCATAGAGCCCCATAGAAACCCCATAGATACCCCATAGAGTGTCATAGAGACCCATAGGCCCCATAGAGACCCATAGGAACCCCATAGGGACCCATAGGAACCCCATAAAGACCTGTAGAGACCCCATAGAGCGCCATAGAGACCCATAGAGTGCCATAGAGCCCCATAGAAACCCCATAGGTACCCCATAGAGTGTCATAGAGACCCATAGGCCCCATAGAGACCCATAGGAACCCCATAGGGACCCATAGGAACCCCATAAAGACCTGTAGAGACCCCATAGAGCGCCATAGAGACCCATAGAGTGCCATAGAGCCCCATAGAAACCCCATAGAGACCCCATAGAAACCCCATAGAGCCCCATAGAAACCCCATAGATACCCCGTAGAGCCCCATAGAAACCCCATAGAGACCCCATAGAGCTCCATAGAGACCCCCAGAGCCCCGTAGCGACCCCCCCCGGCCTTGGCTGAGGCGCCGTTCCGGCCCCCCCCCAGGATGTACAGCTACCCGGCGCGGGTGCCCCCGCCGCCCCCCATCGCCCGCGCCGTGGTGCCCTCCAAGCGGCAGCGGGTCTCCGGCAACACCTCCCGCCGGGGCAAGAGCTTCAACAGCAAGAGCGGCCAGCGCGGCTCCTCCTCCAAGTCCTCCAAGGGTACTTATGGGGCGGCTATGGGGCGGCTGTGGGGCGGCTGTGGGGCTCTATGGGGCTCTGTAGAGCTCTACCGGCTGGCGGCGGAGGGGGAAAGGGGGAGCGCGCTGCGGCGCGGCCACCAGGGGGCGGTATAGTGCCGAGGGGGCGGGGCCAGGCGAGGCCACGCCCCCCCCCCCCCCCCCGCGCTCCCTTGGCCGATGGGGGGGGGTTTGGGGTGATTTTGGGGTGGATTTGGTCATTTTTGGGGTGGATTTGGGTGATTTTGGGGGTCATTTTGGGTGGATTTGGAGAAATCTGAGTCATTTTGGGCAAATTTGGGGTGGATTTGGTCCGTTTTGGGGTGGATTTGGTCGATTTTGGGCTGGATTTGGTCAAGTTTGGGGTGAATTTGGTCGATTTTCGGGTGGATTTGGTCAAGTTTGGGGTGAATTTGGTCGATTTCGGGGTGAATTTGGTCGATTTGGGGGTGAATTTCGTCGATTTGGGGTCATTTTGGGTGGATTTGGACAAATTTGGGGTGAATTTGGTTCAGTTTTGGGGCATTTTGAGGAAGTTTGGTCAAGTTTGGGGTGAATTTGGTCAGATTTGGGTCATTTGGAGTGAATTCTGTCAAATTTCAGGCAGATTTGGTCAAATTTTGGGTCATTTTTAGTGAATTTGATCAAATTTGGGGTGACTTTGCTCAAATTTGGGACATTTTGGGTAAATTTGGTCAAATTCCGGATGGATTTGGTCCATTTTGGGTGAATTTTGTCAATTTTGGGGTGAATTTGGCCAAATTTGGGTCATTTGGAGTGAATTCGGTCAAATTTGGGGTGGATTTGGTTGATTTTAGGGCATTCGGGGTGAATTTAGTCCATTTTGGATCATTTTGGGCCAAATCTGGTCAATTTGGGGGCATTTTGGGTGAATTTGGCTCATTTTTGGTGACTTCGGTGAATTTGGGCTGAATTTGGCAAGATTTGGCCCATTTTGGGCTGAATTTCATCAATTTTGGGCTGAATTTTGTTGATTTTGGCCCATTTTGGCCTGAATTTGGTCGATTTTGGGCTGAATTTGATCAATTTTGTCAATTTTGGCCCAAATTTGGTCAATTTTGGGCTGAATTTGATCAATTTTGGTGTATTCTGGGCTGAATTTTGTCAATTTGGGGCTGATTTTGATCCGGTTTTGTCAATTTTGGGCCGAATTTTTTCGATTTTGGCCCTTTTTGGCCTGAATTCGGTCAATTTAGGGTTGAATTTTGTCAGTTTTCGGCTGAATTTGATCGATTTTTGTCAATTTTGGGCTGAATTTGATCCATTTTTGTCAATTTTGAGCTGAATTTGATAAATTTTTGTCAATTTTGGGCTGAATTTGATCCATTTTTGTCGATTTTGAGCTGAATTTTGGCCCATTTGGGGCTGAACTTTGTCGATTTTGGTTGAATTTGACCGATTTTTGTCAATTTTGGGCTGAATTCTGTCAATTTTGGTTGAATTTGACCAATTTTTGTCGATTTTGGGCTGGATTTTGTCCATTTCGGCTCATTTTGGGCTGAATTTGATGGATTTTGGCCCTTTTTGGGCTGAATTTTGTCGATTTTGGCCCATTTTGGGCTGAATTTTGTTGATTTTGGCTCATTTTGGGCTGAATTTGATGGATTTTGGCCCTTTTTGGGCTGAATTTTGTCGATTTTGGCTCATTTTGGGCTGAATTTGATGGATTTTGGCCCTTTTTGGGCTGAATTTTGTCAATTTTGGCTCATTTTGGGCTGAATTTGATGGATTTTGGCCTTTTTTGGGCTGAATTTTGTTGATTTTGGCTCATTTTGGGCTGAATTTGATGGATTTTGGCCCTTTTGGGGCTGAATTTTGTCGATTTTGGCCCATTTTGGGCTGAATTTTGTCGATTTTGGCCCATTTTCGGCTGAATTTTGTCGATTTTGGCTCATTTTGGGCTGAATTTGATGGATTTTGGCCCTTTTTGGGCTGAATTTTGTCGATTTTGGCTCATTTTGGGCTGAATTTGATGGATTTTGGCCCTTTTTGGGCTGAATTTTGTCGATTTTGGCCCATTTTGGGCTGAATTTTGTTGATTTTGGCTCATTTTGGGCTGAATTTGATGGATTTTGGCCCTTTTTGGGCTGAATTTTGTCGATTTTGGCTCATTTTGGGCTGAATTTGATGGATTTTGGCCCTTTTTGGGCTGAATTTTGTTGATTTTGGCTCATTTTGGGCTGAATTTGATGGATTTTGGCCCTTTTTGGGCTGAATTTTGTCGATTTTGGCCCATTTTGGGCTGAATTTTGTCGATTTTGGCCCATTTTCGGCTGAATTTTGTCGATTTTGGCTCATTTTGGGCTGAATTTGATGGATTTTGGCCCTTTTTGGGCTGAATTTTGTCGATTTTGGCTCATTTTGGGCTGAATTTGATGGATTTTGGCCCTTTTTGGGCTGAATTTTGTCGATTTTGGCCCATTTTGGGCTGAATTTTGTTGATTTTGGCTCATTTTGGGCTGAATTTGATGGATTTTGGCCCTTTTTGGGCTGAATTTTGTCGATTTTGGCCCTTTTTGGGCTGAATTTTGTCGATTTTGGCCCTTTTTGGGCTGAATTTGGCCGCTTTTGGGTGCGTTGCAGTGAAGGGCGACGACCTGCAGAGCATCAAGAAGGAGCTGAGCCAGATCAAGCAGAAGGTGGACGCGCTGCTGGAGAGCCTGGAGCGCCTCGAGAGGGAGCAGAGTGAGCGCCCGCCCCACACTTGGGGGGCAGCCCCAGAGAATCTATGGGGCAGAGCCTTGCCGGCGGCGGGGTTGAGCCAGTTGGGGTTGGGGGTTGGTATATGGGGTCCGTAGGTGGATGTATGGTGCTTAGGGGGTGGGATCTATGGGGCGCCCCATAGAATCCATGGGGCTGCCCTATAGAACCTATGGGGCAGAGCCATGCACTTGGGGGGATTGAGCCATTGGGTGTAAGGGGTTGGTATATAGGGTCTATAGGTGGATATATGGTGCTTAGGGGGGGAATCTGTGGGGTGCCCCACAGATTCCATGGGGCTGCCCTATAGAATCTATGGGGCAGAGCCATGCACTTGGGGGGATTGAGCCATTGGGTGTAAGGGGTTGGTATATAGGGTCTATAGGCAGATATATGGTGCTTAGGGGGGGGCATCTATGGGGTGCCCCATAGAATCTATGGGGCAGAGGCAGAGATAGGGGGGGTTGACCCCCTATTGGAACAGGGGTTGGGTCTATGGGGTCCCTATGGGTCTCTATGGGTCTGTATGGGGTCCCTATGGGGTGTCTATGGGTCCCTATGGGGTCTCTGTGGGGTCTCTATGGGTCACTATGGGTCTCTATGGGGTCTCTGTGGGGTCTCTATGGGTCACTATGGGTTTCTGTGGGTCTCTATGGGGTCTCTATGGGGTCTCTATGGGTCCCTATGGGTCACTATGGGGTCTCTATGGGTCCCTATGGGGTCCCTATGGGTCTCTATGGGTCTCTATGGGATCTCTATGGGTCCCTATGGGTCTCTATGGGTCCCTATGGGTCCCTATGGGGTCTCTATGGGATCTCTATGGGTCTCTATGGCGTCTCTATGGGTCCCTATGGGTCCCTATGGGTCTCTATGGGTCTCTATGGGGTCCCTATGGGTCCCTATGGGTCTCTATGGGTCCCTATGGATCTCTATGGGGTCTCTATGGGGTCTCTATGGGTCTCTATGGGGTCTCTATGGGTCTCTATGGCATCTCTATGGGTCCCTATGGGTCCCTATGGGGTCCCTATGGGGTCTCTATGGGTCTCTACGGGTCCCTATGGGGTCTCTATGGGTCTCTCTCTATGGGTCCCTATGGGTCCCTATGGGTCTCTATGGGTCTCTATGGGGTCTCTATGGGTCTCTATGGCATCTCTATGGGTCCCTATGGGTCCCTATGGGGTCTCTAGGGGTCTCTATGTGTCCCTATGGGGTCTCTATGGGTCTCTCTATGGGTCCCTATGGGTCCCTATGGGGTCTCTATGGGTCTCTATGGGTCCCTATGGGGTCTCTATGGGTCCCTATGGGTCTCTATGGGGTCCCTATGGGGTCTCTATGGGTCTCTATGGGGTCTCTATGGGTCCCTATGGGGTCTCTATGGGTCTCTATGGGTCTCTATGGGGTCTCTATGGGTCCCTATGGGGTCTCTATGAGGTCCCTATGGGGTCTCTATGGGTCTCTATGGGGTCCCTATGGGTCTCTATGGGTCTCTATGGGTCTCTATGGGTCCCTATGGGGTCTCTATGGGTCTCTATGGGTCTCTATGGGGTCCCTATGGGTCCCTATGGGTCTCTATGGGTCCCTATGGATCTCTATGGGGTCTCTATGGGGTCTCTATGGGTCTCTATGGGGTCTCTATGGGTCTCTATGGCATCTCTATGGGTCCCTATGGGTCCCTATGGGGTCCCTATGGGGTCTCTATGGGTCTCTACGGGTCCCTATGGGGTCTCTATGGGTCTCTCTCTATGGGTCCCTATGGGTCCCTATGGGTCTCTATGGGTCTCTATGGGGTCTCTATGGGTCTCTATGGCATCTCTATGGGTCCCTATGGGTCCCTATGGGGTCTCTAGGGGTCTCTATGTGTCCCTATGGGGTCTCTATGGGTCTCTCTATGGGTCCCTATGGGTCCCTATGGGGTCTCTATGGGTCTCTATGGGTCCCTATGGGGTCTCTATGGGTCCCTATGGGTCTCTATGGGGTCCCTATGGGGTCTCTATGGGTCTCTATGGGGTCTCTATGGGTCCCTATGGGGTCTCTATGGGTCTCTATGGGTCTCTATGGGGTCTCTATGGGTCCCTATGGGGTCTCTATGAGGTCCCTATGGGGTCTCTATGGGTCTCTATGGGGTCCCTATGGGTCTCTATGGGTCTCTATGGGTCTCTATGGGTCCCTATGGGGTCTCTATGGGTCTCTAGGGGTCTCTATGGGTCTCTGTGAGGTCCCTATGGGGTCTCTATGGGTCCCTATGGGTCCCTATGGGTCTCTATGGGTCTCTATGGGTCTCTACCGGTCCCTATGGGTCTCTATGGGTCCCTATGGGGTCTCTATGTGTCCCTATGGGGTCTCTATGGGTCTCTGTGAGGTCCCTATGGGGTCTCTATGGGTCTCTATGGGGCAGCCCCATAGCCCCCCCCCCCCCCTCTGTGTCTCTCCCCTCCCCCCGCAGAGCTGAAGAGCGAGAAGGCGGAGGAGGAGCTGTGCGGGGGCGGGGCCGGCGCGGGGGGCGGGGCCAAGAAGGAGGAAGGGGCCGGCGGGGGCGGGGGGAAGGGCGACGGCGACGACTCCCCCGAGGAGGGAGACCTGGAGGAGGAGGAGCCCGAGGAGCGCGAGCACGAGCAGGTGGGGGCGGGGCTAGGGGGCGCTAGGGGGGGCTATGGGGGATATGGGGGATATGGGGGGCTATGGGGGGGTGGGGCTATGGGGCGCTATGGGGCTATGGGGGATATGGGGGGATATGGGGGCTATGGGGAGTGTGGGGCTATGGGGGGCTATGGGGCGCTATGGGGCTATGAGGGATATGGGGGATATGGGGGATATGGGGGGATATGGGGGGCTATGGGGGGTGTGGGGCTATGGGGGATATGGGGGGCTATGGGGGGTGTGGGGCTATGGGGGGCTATGGGGGGTGTGGGGCTATGGGGGGCTATGGGGGGGGTGGGGCTATGGGGGGCTATGGGGGTGTGGGGCTATGGGGGATATGGGGGGTGTGGGGCTATGGGGGTGTGGGGCTATGGGGGGCTATGGGGGGGGTGGGGCTATGGGGCGCTATGGGGGGTGTGGGGCTATGGGGGTGTGGGGCTATGGGGGATATGGGGCTATGGGGGGCTATGGGGGGTGTGGGGCTATGGGGGTGTGGGGCTATGGGGGGCTATGGGGGGTGTGGGGCTATGGGGGGCTATGGGGGGTGTGGGGGGTGTGGGGCTATGGGGGTGTGGGGCTATGGGAGGCTATGGGGGTGTGGGGCTATGGGGGTGTGGGGCTATGGGGGGCTATGGGGGTGTGGGGCTATGGGGGTGTGGGGCTATGGGGGTATGGGGCGCTATGGTGTGGGGGCTATGTGGGGCTATGGGGGTGTGGGGCTATGGGGGGCTATGGGGGTGTGGGGCTATGGGGGTGTGGGGCTATGGGGCTGGGCCATAGGGATTGGGGGGATGGGGATGGGGGGTGGGGCTATGGGGGGTTATGGGGGGGGGTGGGGCTGACCCATAGGGATGGGGGAAATGGGGGGGGGGTGTGGGGCTATTGGGGGGGATGGGGCTGAGCTGGGGGGGGTGGGGGGATGTGGGGCTGACCTATAGAGGTGGGGAGATGGGGGGTGCTGTGGGGCTTGGACCTATAGGGGGCTATGGGGCTGAGCCATAAGGATGGGGGGGATGGGGGTTGGGGATTTGGGGCTTTGGGGGGTGTGGGGCTGAGTCATAGAGATGGGGGGATGGGGTGTGGGGCTATGGGGCTGGGCCATAGGGATGGGGGTGTGGGGGGGGTGGGGCTATGGGGGGGTGTGGAGCTGACCCATAGAGCTGTGGGACATGGGGGGATATGGGGATGGGATGTGGATCTATGGGGCTGCGATGCGGAGCTGTGGGGCTGGGACATGGATCTGTGGGGCTGCCCCCTAAATCTCTAGGGCTAGGTCCCTCCCCCTAGGCCGTATGGGTCCCGCCCCATAGAACCTATAGGCCCAATAGGTCCTACCCCATAGACCCTATGGGTCCAGCCCCATAGAACCTAGAGGTCCCACCCATAGAACCTATAGGCCCTGCCCCATAGAACCTAGGGGTCCAGCCCCATAGAACCTACAAGCCCTACCCCATAGAACCTATGGGTCCAGCCCCATAGAACCTAGAGGCCCCACCCCATAGAACCTATAAGCCCTACCCCATAGAACCTATGGGTCCAGCCCCATAGACCCTACAGGCCCCGCCCCATAGAACCTATGAGTCCAGCCCCATAGAACCTATAAGCCCCACCCCATAGAACCTATAAGCCCTACCCCATAGAACCTATGGGTCCAGCCCCATAGACCCTACAGGCCCCGCCCCATAGAACCTAGGGGTCCAGCCCCATAGACCCTACAGACCCCGCCCCATAGACCCTATGGCTCCAGCCCCATAGACCCTACAGACCCCGCCCCATAGAACCTAGGGGTCCAGCCCCATAGGCCCTATGGCCCCGGCCCCATAGAATCCATGGGTCCCGCCCCACAGCTCGAGTCCCTGAAGGGCGACGAGAAGGAGGCCGAGGAGGGCGAGGACGACCGCGACAGCGCCAATGGCGAGGACGACTCCTAAGCCCCGCCCCCTCCCCCTCAAGCCCCGCCCCCTACCCACCGCAAGCCCCGCCCCCACCGTGGTGTCGTGACCCCGCCCCCTCCTCCTCAAGCCCCGCCCCCTTTTCCCCACCCCCCCATAGGTCGGGTTAGGCGCGCCCCCGTGACGTCATTGGCCCCGCCCCTTCTCTGGCCACGCCCCCTCCCCCCCCCCCCCCCACTTCCGGTTGATTTTGATACCTTCGGGATTGGCTTCATTAAAGGTGGAAACGTTTGTAACGGGGGGGCTATGGGCGACCGTATATGGGCATGGGGACCGTATATGGGCATGGGGACCGTATATGGGCATGGGGACCGTATATGGGCATGGGGACCGTATATGGGCATAGAGGGACCGTATATGGGCATGGGGACCGTATATGGGCATGGAGGGACCAGATATGGGCATAGGGGGACCAGATATGGGCATAGGGAAACCGTATATGGGCATAGAGGGACCGTATATGGGCATGGGGACCGTATATGGGCATGGAGGGACCAGATATGGGCATAGGGGGACCAGATATGGGCATAGGGAAACCGTATATGGGCATGGGGACCGTATATGGGCATGGGGACCGTATATGGGCATGGGGACCGTATATGGGCATGGAGGGACCAGATATGGGCATGGGGACCGTATATGGGCATGGGGACCGTATATGGGCATGGAGGGACCGTATATGGGCATGGAGGGACCATAGAGGAGCATAGGGAGACGGTATATGGGCATAGAGGGACCATATATGGGCATAGGGGGACCAGATATGGGCATAGAGAGACCGTATATGGGCATAGAGGGACTTAGAGGGACCATATATGGGCATGGTGACCGTATATGGGCATACAGGGACCATATATGGGCATAGGGGGACCAGATATGGGCATAGGGAAACCGTATATGGGCATAGGGAAACTGTATATGGGCATGGGGACCGTATATGGGCATAGGGAGACCGTACATGGGTATACAGAGACCATATATGGGCAGGGAGGGACCATAGAGGGGCATAGAGACCGTATATGGGTGTAGGGAGACTATATATGGGCAGGGAGGGACCGTATAGGGACCATATATGGGCATAGAGGGACCTGGACCATATATGGGCATATAGAGATCATATAGGGACATACAGAGACCATATAGGGGCATGTAGGGAACATACGGTGACCATATATGGATGTATAGAGGCCATGTGGGGACCTAGAGACCATATATGGACATATAGGGACCATATATGGGCATATAGAGACCATATAGGTGCATACAGCGACTATGTATGGGCATACAGGGGCATATAGAGACCATATAGGGGCATATAATGACCATATAGGGATCATATGGGGATCAAGTAGGAATCCTATAGCGACCTATAGAGAGCCTATAGAGATCATATTGGGGCATATAATGATGCATAGAAAGATACAGAGAGCCTATAGGGGCCTATGGGGACGTATAGAGACCATGTAGAGAGCTATGGGGACCTATAGGGACCATATAGGGACAAACGACCTATAGAGAGCCTATAGGGACCTATGGAGACCGACGAGAGGCACAAGATGGCGGCGCCCACGGAGGAAGCGCCACAAACATGGCGGCGCCCATGGAAGGCGTGGACACAGCCAAGATGGCGGCGCCCATATCACCATCACCCCCCCCCCCCTCCCCCAGCCGGAGGCGGGGCCGCTGATTGGTCGGGACGGGGTGGGGTGGTGGCGCCCTTTGATGACGTCATGCAGCAGCGACGCGGCGCCGGCCAATGAATGAGCGCGGGGGGGGGGGTGGTCGGACCTGATTGAGGACCCCCGCGTGGCTGCGGCCCCCAAAGGGGCCCAAACCCGCCCGAAAGGGCCCCGGAATCGGCTCCGGTTGCCCCGAACCCTCCCAAATGACCCCAAAACCGCCTCAAATGGCCCCAAAACCCACCTCAAATTGCCCCAAAACCGCCCAAATTGCACAAAAACCACCTCAAATTGCCCCCAAACCGCCTAAAATGACCCAAAACCTCCTCAAAGTGGCCCAAAAGCACCTCAAATCAGCCCAGAACCACTTCAAATGACCCAAAACCACCTCAAATTGACCCAAAACCACTTAAAATGCCCCAAAACAGCCGGAATTGCTACAAAACCACCTAAAATGACCCAAAACCACTTAAAATGGCCCAAAACCACCTCAAATTGCTCCAAAACCACTTAAAATGACCCAAACCAGCCCAAATTGCCCAAAACCACCTCAAATGGACCCAAAACAGCCGGAATTGCCCCAAAACCACCTCAATTTGCCCCAAACCCCCCCAAACTGCCCCAAACCCCCCCCAATTTGCCCCAACGCCCCTCCCACCGCCCAGCGCCGCCCTCCGATTGGCTCCCCGCGCTCAGTGGGCGTGCCCTTCCCTCCTCCGCCGCCTCCCATTGGCTGCCGGCCCCTGGTGGGCGGAGCCCCGGCGGGCGGGAAGACACCCCCTCCACTTCCCCCCCCCTCCTCCCCCCGCCCGTCCCCGACCCCGCTCCCCCATTGGCTGCCGCCCCCTCGGTGGGCGTTCCCTCCGTGAGGCGCTCGTCGCCGCCATTGGCTGCCGCTTGGGCGCCCCGTCTCCCATTGGCTGCGCCGCCCCTTCGTGGGCGGGGCGCGGCGCCGGCCGGGGCTCAGTCATGGCGGCGGCGGCGGCGGGAGCGGGCGGCGCCGCTCGGGTCTCCGCAGGCCGCGACCTCAGCTGCGTGCCCGAGGTGGCCGGGGCCTTGGCGGCCGTGGCCCGGCAGGGGTGAGCCCCATAGGGGTCTATGGGGGGGGGGGCTCTCTATAGGGCCCCTATAGGGGCTCTATAGGGAGCTCGGGCCGTGCCTTTTAGGTTCGATTTCCTTTGCCTGCCGCTCTTCCACCCCCGGCACCGCCGCGAGTTCCGGCAGGAGCCGGCCCGGAGCAGGCCCGGGCCCCAGACCCGCTCCGATCTCCTCCTGTCCGGTCGCGGTGAGTGCCTATAGGGGCCTATAGGGGGTTATGGGGGTGATAGGACTCTATGGGTGCCCTAGAGATCCCCCATAGGGGTCTATGGACGGGCCCAAAGGGCTTTGGGGCACCCTGGGCGCCTTTGTATCGCGCTATGGATCCCCTATAGCATCCTGTGGATCACCTGTAGTGTTCTATGGAGCTCCTATAGCGTGCTATGGACCCCTATAGCACCCTATGGAGCCGCTATAGCCCCCTGTGGACCCCTATAGCATCCCGTGGATCCCCATAGCACCCTATGGACCCCCTACAGATTCCCTATAGCATCCTATGGACCCCTATAGCATCCTGTGGACCCCTATAGCATCCTGTGGACCCCATATAGCATCCTATGGACCCCTATAGCATCCTGTGGACCCCCTATAGCATCCTATGGACCCTTATAGCATTCTGTGGACCCCATATAGCATCCTATGGACCCCTATAGCATCCTGTGGACCCCATATAGCATCCTATGGACCCCTATAGCATCCTGTGGACCCCATATAGCATCCTATGGACCCCTATAGCATCCTGTGGACCCCTATAGCATCCTGTGGACCCCATATAGCATCCTATGGACCCCTATAGCATCCTGTGGACCCCATATAGCATCCTATGGACCCTTATAGCATTCTGTGGACCCCATATAGCATCCTATGGACCCCTATAGCATCCTGTGGACCCCATATAGCATCCTATGGACCCCTATAGCATCCTGTGGACCCCATATAGCATCCTATGGACCCCTATAGCATCCTGTGGACCCCATATAGCATCCTATGGACCCCTATAGCATCCTGTGGACCCCATATAGCATCCTATGGACCCCTATAGCATCCTGTGGACCCCATATAGCATCCTATGGACCCCTATAGCATCCTGTGGACCCCATATAGCATCCTATGGACCCCTATAGCATCCTATGGACCCCTATAGCATCCTGTGGACCCCATATAGCATCCTATGGACCCCTATAGCATCCTATGGACCCCTATAGCATCCTGTGGACCCCATATAGCATCCTATGGACCCCTATAGCATTCTGTGGACCCCATATAGTATTCTATGGACACTCTGTAGCACCCTATGGACCACTATAGCACCCCATGAACCTCTATAGTTCCATATGGACTCCTATAGCAGTGTATGGACCCCCTATAGATTCTCTATAGCACCCAATAGGCCCCCAATAGACCCCCTGTAGCACTCTATGGACTCCCCATAGCACCCTATAGACCCCCCATAGATTCCCTATAGCACCCTATGGACCCCCTATAGGTTCACTATAGCACCCAATTGGCCCCCAGTAGATCCCTTGTAGCACCCTATGGACCCCCTATACCATCCTATGGATCCCCATAGCATCCTATAGACCCCCTATAGATCCCCTTTAGCACCCAATTGACCCCCAATAGACTCCCTATAGCACCCTGTGGACCCCGTATAGCATTCTATGGACCCTATATAGTATCCTATGGATGACTGATGGCATTCTATGGATCCCCATAGCACCCAATGGACCTCTATAGCTCCCTATGGACCCCTATAGCACCCTATGGACCCCCTATAGATTCCCTATAGCACCCAATTGACCCCCAATAGACCCCCTGTAGCACCCTATGAAGCCCTATAACATCTTATGGAGCTCTGTAGCTCCCTATGGACCCCCTATAGATTCCCTATAGCACCCTATGGACCTCCAATGGATCCGCTATAGCATTCTATGGACCCCTGTATCATCCTGTGGACCCCCATAGCACCCTAGGGACCCTGTATAGATTCCCTATAGCATCCTATGGACCCCATATAGCATCCTATGGACATCCTATAGCACCCTATGGACTCCTTATAGCATTCTGTGGGCCCTATATAGTACCTTATGGACCCCTATAGCAACCCATGGATCCCCATAGCTCCCTGTGGACCCACTATAGATTCCCTATAGCAGCCTATGGGCCCCCAATAGACCCCCTATAGTCCCCTATGGACCCCTATAGCATCCTGTGGACCCCCATAACACCCTATAGCCCCCCTATGGATCCCTATAGCATCCTATGGATCCCCATAACACCCTATAGCCCCCCTATGGAGCCCCTATAGCCCCCCTATGGAGCCCCTATAGCCCCCCCCATTGCAGACTGGAACACGCTGATCGTGGGCAAGCTTTCCCCATGGATCCGCCCCGATTCCCCCTTGGAGCACGTGAGGAGGAACTCGGAGGCGGTGAGCGGGGAATTGGGGCGGGAAAGGGGGAATTGGGGCGGGAAAGGGGGAATTGGGGGCGGGAAAGGGGGAATTGGGGGTGAAAAAGGGGGATTTTGGGGTGGAAAAGGGGGGTTTTGGGGTGGAAAAGGGGGGTTTTGGGGTGGGAAAGGGGGATTTTGGGGTGGGAAAGGGGGATTTTGGGGTGGAAAAGGGGGATTTTGGGGTGGAAAAGGGGGGTTTTGGGGTGGAAAAGGGGGGTTTTGGGGTGGAAAAGGGGGGTTTTGGGGTGAAAAAGGGGGATTTTGGGGTGGAAAAGGGGGGTTTTGGGGCCGTTCCCCTCGGCGCCAGCCGCGTTTTCCCGCTCTGGATCCCACAGGCGCTGAGCCAGGAGCTGGGCTTCGGCGCCTACCTGGGGCTGCCGGCGGTGCTGGTGCCGCTGCGCCAGCGCCACAGCCCCAACCTGGCGCGGCTGCTCTGCAGCCACCTGCATGGGGCGCACCACAGCGCCATGGTGGGCTATGGGGCGCTATAGGGCGCTATGGGGCGGGGGGCTATAGGGGCTCTATAGGGGTCTATGGGGCGCCTATGGGGTTGGGGGGGGGGGGGGTGTGCGGGCGGCGCGCTGCGGCGCGGCCACCAGGGGGCGGTATAGTGCCGCGGGGGGCGGGGCCAGCCGAGGACACGCCCCCTCCTCTGGGCTATGATGGGCTATGGGGTGGGTGCGGGGGCTATGGGGTGGGTGCGGGGGCTATGGGGTGGGTACGGGGGTTATGGGGTGGGTACGGGGGCTATGGGGTGGGTACGGGGGTTATGGGGTGGGTGCGGGGGTTATGGGGTGGGTGCGGGGGCTATGGGGTGGGTACGGGGGTTATGGGGTGGGTACGGGGGCTATGGGGTGGGTACGGGGGTTATGGGGTGGGTACGGGGGCTATGGGGTGGGTGCGGGGGCTATGGGGTGGGTGCGGGGGCTATGGGGTGGGTGCGGGGGCTATGGGGTGGGTACGGGGGCTATGGGGTGGGTACGGGGGCTATGGGGTGGGTACGGGGGCTATGGGGTGGGTACGGGGGCTATGGGGTGGGTGCGGGGGCTATGGGGTGCTTATGGGGGCTATGGGGGGTCTATGGGTCTCTATGATGGGGTACGGGGAGCTGTGGGTGGTCACTGGGGCCCAATGGCTCTCACTGGGGCCCAATGGCTCTCAATGGGCCCCAATGGCTCTCAATGGGACCCAATGGCTCTCACTGGGGCCCAATGGCTCTCAATGGGACCCAATGGCTCTCAATGGGCCCCAATGGCTCTCAATGGCACCCAATGGCTCTCAATGGGACCCAATGGCTCTCAATGGGACCCAATGGCTCTCAATGGCACCCAATGGCTCTCAATGGCACCCAATGGCTCTCAATGGGCCCCAATGGCTCTCAATGGCACCCAATGGCTCTCAATGGCTCTCAATGGGACCCAATGGCTCTCAATGGGGCCCAGTGGGTCCAAACTGGTCTTAACTGGTTTGAACTGGTGCAGGTGTGGGTGCGGGTGCCCCTCCTGGCCCCTGAGGACGAGCGCGAGGACCTGGTGGGCAACGAGGAGCCGGAGCGGGGCGGGGACGAGACCACGTGGGGATGGTCAGTTCCTACTGCTTCATACTGGTTTATACTGGTTTATACTGGTTCATACTGGTTTGGTCCAGTTTGGGTGGCTTTGGGCTGGGTTTGCTCCATTTCTGGGTGGTTTGGCTCCATTGGGGGCCATTTTGGGCTGGTTTTGGGCCATTTTGGGCTGGTTTTGGGCCATTTTGGGCTGGTTTCTGGTGGCTTTGGGGTTTTGGGGCTTCATTTGAGGGGGTTTGGGCCATTTTGGGCTGGGTTGAGGTGATTTGGAGCTGATTTGGGGCTGGTTTAGGCTATTTTGGGCCATTTTGGGGTGATTTTGGGGCGATTTTGGGCTGGTTTAAGGCCGTTTTGGGGCTATTTCAGGCCATTTTGGGCCATTTTGGGTGCTCTCGCTGTCCCCATAGGTGGCACGACTTCCGCACCCTCTGCGACTACAACAAGCGCGTGGGGGTCGGTGAGTGGGGGGCGTGGCCAAGGCCCCAAAGGGGGCGGGGCCAAGGGGGGGTTCCCGCCACAAGGGGGCGCCGTCAGCCCCCATTCATAACGTAGCCCCCCCATTGATTACATAGCCCCAAAAGGGGGCGTGGCCAAGGAGGGGTTCCCACCACAAGGGGGCGCTGTAAACCTCCATTCATAACATAGGCTCCCATTGATACCATAGCCCCCCATTGATACCCCAGCCCCCCCATTGATACCATAGCCCCCCATTGATACCCCAGCCCCCCCATTGATACCATAGCCCCCCATTGCTACCCCAGCCCCCCCATTGATACCATAGCCCCCCATTGATACCATAGCCCCCCATTGATACCCCAGCCCCCCATTGATACCATAGCCCCCCATTGATACCCCAGCCCCCCCATTGATACCATAGCCCCCCATTGCTACCCCAGCCCCCCCATTGATACCATAGCCCCCCATTGATACCCCAGCCCCCCCATTGATACCATAGCCCCCCATTGCTCCCCCAGCCCCCCATTGATACCATAGCCCCCCATTGCTACCCCAGCCCCCCCATTGATACCATAGCCCCCCATTGATACCCCAGCCCTCCATTGATACCATAGCCCCCCATTGATACCCCAGCCCCCCATTGATACCATACCCCCCATTGATACCATAGCCCCCCCATTGCTCCCCCAGCCCCCCATTGATACCATAGCCCCCCATTGATACCCCAGCCCCCCATTGATACCATACCCCCCATTGATACCATAGCCCCCCCATTGCTCCCCCAGCCCCCCATTGATACCATAGCCCCCCATTGATACCCCAGCCCCCCATTGATACCATAGCCCCCCATTGATACCATAGCCCCCCATTGATACCCCAGCCCCCCATTGATACCATAGCCCCCCATTGATACCCCAGCCCCCCCATTGATACCATAGCCCCCCACTGATACCATAGCCCCCCATTGATACCATAGCCCCCCACTGATACCATAGCCCCCCATTGATACCATAGCCCCCCATTGATACCATACCCCCCATTGATACCATAGCCCCCATTGATACCATAGCCCCCCATTGATACCGTAGCCCCCATTGATACCATAGCCCCCATTGATACCATAGCCCCCCATTGATACCATACCCCCCATTGATACCATAGCCCCCCATTGATACCATACCCCCCATTGATACCATAGCCCCCCATTGATACCATAGCCCCCCCATTGATACCATAGCCCCCCATTGATACCATACCCCCCATTGATACCATAGCCCCCCATTGATACCATAGCCCCCCATTGCTCCCCCAGCCCCCCATTGATACCATAGCCCCCCATTGATACCATAGCCCCCCATTGATACCATACCCCCCATTGATACCATAGCCCCCCATTGCTCCCCCAGCCCCCCATTGATACCATAGCCCCCCATTGATACCATAGCCCCCCATTGATACCATAGCCCCCCATTGATACCCCAGCCCCCCCCATTGCTCCCCCAGCCCCATAGGGGCCCTGCCTCACGCTGCCCTTGCCCTGCCGGGGCAGCCCTGGAGGTGGGAGCGGACCTGCCCTGCGGCGCCGCCCTCGACCGCTGGCTGGGGGAGCCGGTGAAGGCCGCCCTGCTGCCCACCAGCCTCTTCCTCACCAACAAGAAAGGCTTCCCCGTGCTCTCCCGGGCCCACCAGCGCCTGCTCTGCCGCCTCCTGAAGGTCTGCGGGTTCCCTATGGGGTCTATGGGTTCCCTATGGGGTCTGTGGGTTCTCTATGGGGGTCTGTGGGTTCTCTATGGGGTCTATGGGTTCCCTATGGGGTCTGTGGGTTCTCTATGGGGTCTGTGGGTTCTCTATGGGGTCTGTGGGTTCTCTATGGGGGTCTGTGGGTTCTCTATGGGGGTCTGTGGGTTCTCTATGGGGGTCTATGGGTTCTCTATGGGGGTCTGTGGGTTCTCTATGGGGTCTGTGGGTTCTCTATGGGGTCTGTGGGTTCCCTATGGGGTCTGTGGGTTCTCTATGGGGTCTGTGGGTTCTCCATGGGGGTCTGTGGGTTCTCTATGGGGTCTGTGGGTTCTCTATGGGGGTCTGTGGGTTCTCTATGGGGTCTGTGGGTTCTCTATGGGGGTCTGTGGGTTCTCTATGGGGTCTGTGGGTTCTCTATGGGGGTCTGTGGGTTCCCTATGGGGTCTATGGGTTCTCTATGGGGTCTGTGGGTTCTCTATGGGGTCTGTGGGTTCTCTATGGGGGTCTGTGGGTTCTCTATGGGGTCTGTGGGTTCTCTATGGGGGTCTATGGGTTCTCTATGGGGTCTGTGGGTTCTCTATGGGGTCTGTGGGTTCTCTATGGGGGTCTATGGGTTCTCTATGGGGTCTGTGGGTTCTCTATGGGGGTCTGTGGGTTCCCTATGGGGTCTGTGGGTTCTCTATGGGGTCTGTGGGTTCTCTATGGGGTCTGTGGGTTCTCTATGGGGGTCTGTGGGTTCCCTATGGGGTCTGTGGGTTCTCTATGGGGTCTGTGGGTTCTCTATGGGTGTCTGTGGGTTCTCCATGGGGGTCTGTGGGTTCTCTATGGGGTCTGTGGGTTCTCCATGGGGGTCTGTGGGTTCTCTATGGGGTCTGTGGGTTCTCTATGGGGTCTGTGGGTTCTCTATGGGGTCTGTGGGTTCTCTATGGGGTCTGTGGGTTCTCTATGGGGTCTGTGGGTTCTCTATGGGGTCTGTGGGTTCTCTATGGGGTCTGTGGGTTCTCCATGGGGGTCTGTGGGTTCTCTATGGGGTCTGTGGGTTCTCCATGGGGGTCTGTGGGTTCTCTATGGGGTCTGTGGGTTCTCTATGGGGTCTGTGGGTTCTCTATGGGGTCTGTGGGTTCTCTATGGGTGTTTGTGGGTTCTCTATGGGGGTCTGTGGGTTCTCTATGGGGTCTATGGGTTCCCTATGGGGGTCTATGGGTTCTCTATGGGGGTCTATGGGTTCTCTATGGGGTCTGTGGGTTCCCTATGGGGGTCTGTGGGTTCCCTATGGGGGTCTGTGGGTTCTCTATGGGGTCTGTGGGTTCTCTATGGGGTCTGTGGGTTCCCTATGGGGGTCTATGGGTTCTCTATGGGGTCTGTGGGTTCTCTATGGGGTCTGTGGGTTCTCTATGGGGTCTATGGGTTCTCTATGGGGGTCTGTGGGTTCTCCATGGGGTCTGTGGGTTCTCTATGGGGTCTGTGGGTTCTCTATGGGGGTCTGTGGGTTCTCTATGGGGTCTGTGGGTTCTCTATGGGGGTCTGTGGGTTCTCTATGGGGGTCTGTGGGTTCTCTATGGGGTCTGTGGGTTCTCTATGGGGGTCTGTGGGTTCCCTATGGGGTCTATGGGTTCTCTATGGGGTCTGTGGGTTCTCTATGGGGTCTGTGGGTTCTCTATGGGGGTCTGTGGGTTCTCTATGGGGTCTGTGGGTTCTCTATGGGGGTCTATGGGTTCTCTATGGGGTCTGTGGGTTCTCTATGGGGTCTATGGGTTCTCTATGGGGTCTGTGGGTTCTCTATGGGGTCTGTGGGTTCTCTATGGGGTCTGTGGGTTCTCTATGGGGGTCTGTGGGTTCTCTATGGGGTCTGTGGGTTCTCTATGGGGGTCTATGGGTTCTCTATGGGGTCTGTGGGTTCTCTATGGGGTCTGTGGGTTCTCTATGGGGGTCTATGGGTTCTCTATGGGGTCTGTGGGTTCTCTATGGGGGTCTGTGGGTTCCCTATGGGGTCTGTGGGTTCTCTATGGGGTCTGTGGGTTCTCTATGGGGTCTGTGGGTTCTCTATGGGGGTCTGTGGGTTCCCTATGGGGTCTGTGGGTTCTCTATGGGGTCTGTGGGTTCTCTATGGGGGTCTGTGGGTTCTCTATGGGGTCTGTGGGTTCTCTATGGGGTCTGTGGGTTCTCTATGGGGTCTGTGGGTTCTCTATGGGGGTCTGTGGGTTCCCTATGGGGTCTGTGGGTTCCCTATGGGGTCTGTGGGTTCTCTATGGGGTCTGTGGGTTCTCCATGGGGGTCTGTGGGTTCCCTATGGGGTCTATGGGTTCCCTATGGGGGTCTATGGGTTCTCTATGGGGGTCTATGGGTTCTCTATGGGGTCTGTGGGTTCCCTATGGGGTCTATGGGTTCCCTATGGGGGTCTATGGGTTCTCTATGGGGGTCTATGGGTTCTCTATGGGGTCTGTGGGTTCCCTATGGGGGTCTGTGGGTTCCCTATGGGGGTCTGTGGGTTCTCTATGGGGTCTGTGGGTTCTCTATGGGGGTCTGTGGGTTCTCTATGGGGTCTGTGGGTTCTCTATGGGGGTCTGTGGGTTCTCTATGGGGTCTGTGGGTTCCCTATGGGGGTCTATGGGTTCTCTATGGGGTCTGTGGGTTCTCTATGGGGGTCTGTGGGTTCTCCATGGGGTCTGTGGGTTCTCTATGGGGTCTGTGGGTTCTCTATGGGGGTCTGTGGGTTCTCTATGGGGTCTGTGGGTTCTCTATGGGGTCTGTGGGTTCTCTATGGGGTCTGTGGGTTCTCTATGGGGTCTGTGGGTTCTCTATGGGGGTCTGTGGGTTCTCTATGGGGGTCTATGGGTTCTCTATGGGGTCTGTGGGTTCTCTATGGGGTCTGTGGGTTCTCTATGGGGGTCTGTGGGTTCTCTATGGGGGTCTGTGGGTTCTCTATGGGGTCTGTGGGTTCTCTATGGGGGTCTGTGGGTTCTCTATGGGGTCTGTGGGTTCTCTATGGGGTCTGTGGGTTCCCTATGGGGTCTATGGGTTCTCTATGGGGTCTGTGGGTTCTCTATGGGGTCTGTGGGTTCCCTATGGGGTCTATGGGTTCTCTATGGGGTCTGTGGGTTCTCCATGGGGGTCTGTGGGTTCTCTATGGGGTCTGTGGGTTCCCTATGGGGTCTATGGGTTCTCTATGGGGTCTGTGGGTTCTCTATGGGGTCTGTGGGTTCTCTATGGGGTCTGTGGGTTCCCTATGGGGTCTGTGGGTTCTCTATGGGGTCTGTGGGTTCCCTATGGGGTCTATGGGTTCTCTATGGGGTCTGTGGGTTCCCTATGGGGTCTGTGGGTTCTCTATGGGGGTCTGTGGGTTCTCTATGGGGGTCTATGGGTTCTCTATGGGGTCTGTGGGTTCTCTATGGGGGTCTGTGGGTTCTCTATGGGGGTCTGTGGGTTCTCTATGGGGGTCTATGGGTTCTCTATGGGGTCTGTGGGTTCTCCATGGGGTCTGTGGGTTCTCTATGGGGGTCTGTGGGTTCCCTATGGGGGTCTGTGGGTTCTCTATGGGGGTCTGTGGGTTCTCTATGGGGTCTGTGGGTTCTCTATGGGGGTCTATGGGTTCTCTATGGGGTCTGCGGGTTCCCTATGGGGGTCTGTGGGTTCTCTATGGGGGTCTGTGGGTTCTCTATGGGGTCTGTGGGTTCTCTATGGGGTCTGTGGGTTCTCCATGGGGGCTATGGGTTCTCCATGGGGGTCTGTGGGTTCTCTATGGGGTCTATGGGTTCTCTATGGGGGTCTGTGGGTTCTCTATGGGGGTCTGTGGGTTCTCTATGGGGTCTGTGGGTTCTCTATGGGGTCTGTGGGTTCTCTATGGGGTCTGTGGGTTCTCTATGGGGTCTGTGGGTTCTCTATGGGGGTCTGTGGGTTCTCTATGGGGGTCTGTGGGTTCTCTATGGGGTCTGTGGGTTCTCTATGGGGTCTGTGGGTTCTCTATGGGGTCTGTGGGTTCTCTATGGGGTCTGTGGGTTCTCTATGGGGGTCTGTGGGTTCTCTATGGGGGTCTGTGGGTTCTCTATGGGGTCTGTGGGTTCTCTATGGGGTCTGTGGGTTCTCTATGGGGTCTGTGGGTTCTCTATGGGGGTCTGTGGGTTCTCTATGGGGTCTATGGGTTCTCTATGGGGTCTGTGGGTTCTCTATGGGGGTCTGTGGGTTCTCTATGGGGTCTGTGGGTTCTCTATGGGGTCTATGGGTTCTCTATGGGGGTCTGTGGGTTCTCTATGGGGTCTGTGGGTTCTCTATGGGGTCTGTGGGTTCTCTATGGGGGTCTGTGGGTTCTCTATGGGGGTCTGTGGGTTCTCTATGGGGGTCTGTGGGTTCTCTATGGGGTCTGTGGGTTCTCTATGGGGGTCTATGGGTTCTCTATGGGGTCTGTGGGTTCTCTATGGGGGTCTGTGGGTTCTCTATGGGGGTCTATGAGTTCTCTATGGGGGTCTATGGGTTCTCTATGGGGTCTATGGGTTCTCTATGGGGTCTATGGGTTCCCTATGGGGTCTGTGGGTTCTCCATGGGGGTCTGTGGGTTCCCTATGGGGTCTGTGGGTTCTCTATGGGGGTCTGTGGGTTCTCTATGGGGGTCTGTGGGTTCTCTATGGGGTCTGTGGGTTCTCTATGGGGGTCTATGGGTTCTCTATGGGGGTCTATGGGTTCTCTATGGGGGTCTATGGGTTCTCTATGGGGTCTGTGGGTTCTCTATGGGGTCTATGGGTTCTCTATGGGGGTCTGTGGGTTCTCTATGGGGGTCTGTGGGTTCTCTATGGGGGTCTGTGGGTTCTCTATGGGGTCTGTGGGTTCTCTATGGGGTCTATGGGTTCTCCATGGGGGTCTGTGGGTTCCCTATGGGGTCTGTGGGTTCTCTATGGGGGTCTGTGGGTTCTCTATGGGGGTCTGTGGGTTCCCTATGGGGTCTGTGGGTTCTCTATGGGGGTCTGTGGGTTCTCCATGGGGGTCTGTGGGTTCTCTATGGGGTCTATGGGTTCTCTATGGGGGTCTATGGGTTCTCTATGGGGGTCTGTGGGTTCTCTATGGGGTCTATGGGTTCTCCATGGGGGTCTGTGGGTTCTCTATGGGGTCTATGGGTTCCCTATGGGGTCTGTGGGTTCTCTATGGGGTCTGTGGGTTCTCTATGGGGTCTATGGGTTCTCTATGGGGGTCTATGGGTTCTCTATGGGGTCTATGGGTTCTCCATGGGGTCTATGGGTTCTCCATGGGGGTCTGTGGGTTCTCTATGGGGGTCTATGGGTTCTCTATGGGGGTCTATGGGTTCTCTATGGGGTCTGTGGGTTCTCTATGGGGGTCTGTGGGTTCTCTATGGGGGTCTATGGGTTCTCTATGGGGGTCTATGGGTTCTCTATGGGGTCTGTGGGTTCTCTATGGGGTCTGTGGGTTCTCTATGGGGGTCTGTGGGTTCTCTATGGGGGTCTATGGGTTCTCTATGGGGGTCTGTGGGTTCCCTATGGGGGTCTGTGGGTTCTCTATGGGGGTCTGTGGGTTCTCTATGGGGTCTGTGGGTTCTCTATGGGGTCTGTGGGTTCTCTATGGGGGTCTATGGGTTCTCTATGGGGTCTGTGGGTTCTCTATGGGGTCTGTGGGTTCTCTATGGGGGTCTGTGGGTTCTCTATGGGGGTCTGTGGGTTCCCTATGGGGGTCTGCGGGTTCTCTATGGGGGTCTATGGGTTCCCTATGGGGGTCTGTGGGTTCTCTATGGGGTCTGTGGGTTCCCTATGGGGGTCTGTGGGTTCTCTATGGGGGTCTGTGGGTTCTCTATGGGGTCTGTGGGTTCTCTATGGGGGTCTGTGGGTTCTCCATGGGGGTCTGTGGGTTCTCTATGGGGTCTGTGGGTTCTCTATGGGGTCTGTGGGTTCTCTATGGGGGTCTGTGGGTTCTCTATGGGGGTCTATGGGTTCTCTATGGGGGTCTGTGGGTTCTCTATGGGGTCTGTGGGTTCTCTATGGGGTCTATGGGTTCTCTATGGGGGTCTGTGGGTTCCCTATGGGGGTCTGTGGGTTCTCTATGGGGTCTATGGGTTCTCTATGGGGGTCTGTGGGTTCTCTATGGGGGTCTGTGGGTTCTCTATGGGGTCTGTGGGTTCTCCATGGGGGTCTGTGGGTTCTCTATGGGGTCTGTGGGTTCTCCATGGGGGTCTGTGGGTTCTCTATGGGGTCTGTGGGTTCTCCATGGGGGTCTGTGGGTTCTCTATGGGGGTCTGTGGGTTCTCTATGGGGTCTGTGGGTTCTCTATGGGGTCTGTGGGTTCTCTATGGGGGTCTGTGGGTTCTCTATGGGGTCTGTGGGTTCTCTATGGGGTCTGTGGGTTCTCTATGGGGTCTATGGGTTCTCTATGGGGTCTGTGGGTTCTCTATGGGGTCTATGGGTTCCCTATGGGGGTCTGTGGGTTCTCCATGGGGGTCTGTGGGTTCTCTATGGGGTCTGTGGGTTCTCTATGGGGGTCTGTGGGTTCTCTATGGGGGTCTGTGGGTTCTCTATGGGGGTCTATGGGTTCCCTATGGGGGTCTGTGGGTTCTCTATGGGGTCTGTGGGTTCTCTATGGGGGTCTGTGGGTTCTCTATGGGGGTCTATGGGTTCTCTATGGGGTCTGTGGGTTCTCTATGGGGGTCTATGGGTTCTCTATGGGGTCTATGGGTTCTCTATGGGGGTCTGTGGGTTCTCTATGGGGTCTGTGGGTTCTCTATGGGGGTCTGTGGGTTCTCCATGGGGGTCTGTGGGTTCTCTATGGGGTCTGTGGGTTCTCTATGGGGTCTGTGGGTTCTCTATGGGGGTCTATGGGTTCTCTATGGGGGTCTGTGGGTTCTCTATGGGGTCTGTGGGTTCTCTATGGGGTCTGTGGGTTCTCTATGGGGTCTGTGGGTTCTCTATGGGGGTCTATGGGTTCTCTATGGGGGTCTGTGGGTTCTCTATGGGGGTCTATGGGTTCTCTATGGGGGTCTATGGGTTCCCTATGGGGTCTGTGGGTTCTCTATGGGGGTCTGTGGGTTCTCTATGGGGTCTGTGGGTTCTCTATGGGGGTCTGTGGGTTCTCTATGGGGGTCTATGGGTTCTCTATGGGGGTCTGTGGGTTCTCCATGGGGGTCTATGGGTTCTCTATGGGGGTCTGTGGGTTCTCCATGGGGTCTATGGGTTCTCTATGGGGTCTATGGGTTCTCTATGGGGTCTGTGGGTTCTCTATGGGGGTCTATGGGTTCTCTATGGGGTCTGTGGGTTCTCTATGGGGGTCTGTGGGTTCTCTATGGGGTCTGTGGGTTCTCTATGGGGGTCTATGGGTTCTCTATGGGGGTCTGTGGGTTCTCTATGGGGTCTGTGGGTTCTCTATGGGGGTCTGTGGGTTCTCTATGGGGGTCTATGGGTTCTCTATGGGGGTCTATGGGTTCTCTATGGGGGTCTGTGGGTTCTCCATGGGGGTCTGTGGGTTCTCTATGGGGTCTGTGGGTTCTCTATGGGGGTCTGTGGGTTCTCTATGGGGGTCTGTGGGTTCTCCATGGGGGTCTATGGGTTCTCTATGGGGTCTATGGGTTCTCTATGGGGTCTGTGGGTTCTCTATGGGGGTCTATGGGTTCCCTATGGGGGTCTGTGGGTTCTCTATGGGGTCTATGGGTTCTCTATGGGGGTCTGTGGGTTCTCCATGGGGGTCTGTGGGTTCTCTATGGGGTCTGTGGGTTCTCTATGGGGGTCTGTGGGTTCTCTATGGGGGTCTGTGGGTTCTCCATGGGGGTCTGTGGGTTCTCTATGGGGTCTGTGGGTTCTCTATGGGGGTCTGTGGGTTCTCTATGGGGGTCTGTGGGTTCTCTATGGGGTCTATGGGTTCTCTATGGGGGTCTGTGGGTTCTCTATGGGGGTCTGTGGGTTCTCTATGGGGGTCTGTGGGTTCTCTATGGGGGTCTATGGGTTCTCTATGGGGTCTGTGGGTTCTCTATGGGGTCTGTGGGTTCTCTATGGGGGTCTGTGGGTTCTCTATGGGGGTCTATGGGTTCTCTATGGGGGTCTGTGGGTTCTCCATGGGGGTCTGTGGGTTCTCTATGGGGTCTGTGGGTTCTCTATGGGGGTCTGTGGGTTCTCTATGGGGGTCTGTGGGTTCTCTATGGGGGTCTGTGGGTTCTCTATGGGGTCTATGGGTTCTCTATGGGGTCTGTGGGTTCTCTATGGGGGTCTATGGGTTCCCTATGGGGTCTGTGGGTTCTCTATGGGGTCTGTGGGTTCTCTATGGGGGTCTGTGGGTTCTCTATGGGGTCTGTGGGTTCTCTATGGGGGTCTGTGGGTTCTCTATGGGGTCTGTGGGTTCTCTATGGGGGTCTATGGGTTCTCTATGGGGTCTGTGGGTTCTCCATGGGGGTCTATGGGTTCTCTATGGGGTCTGTGGGTTCTCCATGGGGGTCTGTGGGTTCTCTATGGGGTCTATGGGTTCTCTATGGGGGTCTGTGGGTTCTCTATGGGGTCTGTGGGTTCCCTATGGGGTCTGTGGGTTCTCTATGGGGGTCTATGGGTTCTCTATGGGGGTCTGTGGGTTCTCTATGGGGTCTGTGGGTTCTCTATGGGGGTCTGTGGGTTCTCTATGGGGGTCTGTGGGTTCTCTATGGGGTCTGTGGGTTCCCTATGGGGGTCTGTGGGTTCCCTATGGGGTCTGTGGGTTCCCTATGGGGTCTGTGGGTTCTCTATGGGGGTCTGTGGGTTCTCTATGGGGGTCTGTGGGTTCTCCATGGGGGTCTGTGGGTTCTCTATGGGGGTCTGTGGGTTCCCTATGGGGTCTGTGGGTTCTCTATGGGGGTCTGTGGGTTCTCTATGGGGTCTGTGGGTTCTCCATGGGGGTCTGTGGGTTCTCTATGGGGTCTGTGGGTTCTCTATGGGGGTCTGTGGGTTCTCTATGGGGGTCTGTGGGTTCCCTATGGGGGTCTGTGGGTTCTCTATGGGGTCTGTGGGTTCCCTATGGGGGTCTGTGGGTTCTCTATGGGGGTCTATGGGTTCTCTATGGGGTCTGTGGGTTCTCTATGGGGGTCTGTGGGTTCCCTATGGGGTCTGTGGGTTCCCTATGGGGGTCTATGGGTTCTCTATGGGGGTCTGTGGGTTCCCTATGGGGTCTGTGGGTTCTCTATGGGGTCTGTGGGTTCTCCATGGGGGTCTGTGGGTTCTCTATGGGGTCTGTGGGTTCTCTATGGGGTCTGTGGGTTCTCTATGGGGTCTGTGGGTTCTCTATGGGGGTCTGTGGGTTCTCTATGGGGGTCTGTGGGTTCTCCATGGGGGTCTGTGGGTTCTCTATGGGGGTCTATGGGTTCTCCATGGGGGTCTATGGGTTCTCCATGGGGGTCTATGGGGGCCTATGGGCTCCATAGGGGCTCTCAATGGGTCTCTATGGGCTCCATAGGGGCTCTCAATGGGTCTCTATGGGTCTATAGGGGCTCTGAATGAGTCTCTATGGGCTCATAGGGGCTCTCAATGAGTCTCTATGGGTCTATAGGGGCTCTCAATGGGTCTCTATGGGCTCATAGGGGCTCTCAATGGGTCTCTATGGGTCTATAGGGGCTCTGAATGGGTCTCTATGGGTCCAAAGGGGTCTCAATGGGTCTCTATGGGTCTATAGGGGCTCTCAATGGGTCTCTATGGGTCCATAGGGGCTCTCAATGGGTCTCTATGGGCTCCATAGGGGCTCTCAATGGGTCTCTATGGGCTCCATAGGGGCTCTCAATGGGTCTCTATGGGTCTATAGGGGCTCTGAATGGGTCTCTATGGGTCCAAAGGGGTCTCAATGGGTCTCTATGGGTCTATAGGGGCTCTGAATGGGTCTCTATGGGTCCATAGGGGCTCTCAATGGGTCTCTATGGGCTCATAGTGGCTCTCAATGGATCTCTATGGGTCCATAGGGGCTATCAATGGGTCTCTATGGGCCCACAGGGACAATCAGTGCGTCCATAGGGACAATCAATGGGTCCCTATAGCTCCATAGCCGCAATCTATGGGTCCCTATGGCTCCATAGCCGCAATCAATGGGTCCCTATAGCTCCATAGCCACAATCTATGGGTCCCTATAGCTCCATAGCCGCAATCTATGGGTCCCTATGGCTCCATAGCCGCAATCTATGGGTCCCTATGGCTCCATAGCCGCAATCTATGGGTCCCTATGGCTCCATAGCCGCAATCTATGGGTCCCTATGGCTCCATAGCCGCAACCTATGGGTCCCTATGGCTCCATAGCCGCAATCTATGGGTCCCTATGGCTCCATAGCCGCAATCTATGGGTCCCTATGGCTTCATAGCCGCAATCAATGGGTCCCTATAGCTCCATAGCCGCAATCTATGGGTCCCTATGGCTCCATAGCCGCAATCTATGGGTCCCTATGGCTCCATAGCCGCAATCTATGGGTCCCTATGGCTCCATAGCCGCAATCTATGGGTCCCTATGGCTCCATAGCCGCAATCTATGGGTCCCTATAGCTCCATAGCCGCAATCAATGGGTCCCTATGGCTCCATAGCCGCAATCTATGGGTCCCTATGGCTCCATAGCCGCAATCTATGGGTCCCTATGGCTCCATAGCCGCAATCTATGGGTCCCTATGGCTCCATAGCCGCAATCTATGGGTCCCTATGGCTCCATAGCCGCAATCTATGGGTCGCTATGGGGCTCTGACCCGTTCCCCCCCCAGCTGGAGGTGCAGGTGGTGCTGACCGGAGCCCCCCGCCATGGGGGGAAGCCGCTGGGCTCGTACCTGCAGTACCTGGAGCACCTGGGCCAGCACCGGCCCCCCCCCTCGGCCTATGAGCTCTTCGCTAGGGGCTACGAGGACTACCTGCAGAGCCCCCTGCAGGTGGGCGGGGCCTGCCCTTATATGGGGTTGGAGGGGTCCTCTAGGGGTGAATGGAGAGGGGGAGGGGGCGGGGCTTGCCCTTATATGGGGTTGGAGGGGGGCCTACGGGGGTGAATGGAGAGGGGGAGGGGGCGTGGCTTGCCCTTATATGGGGTTGGAGGGGGGCCTACGGGGGTGAATGGAGAGGGAGGGGGCGGGGCTTGCCCATATATGGGGTTGGAGGGGGGCCTACGGGGGTGAATGGAGAGGGGGAGGGGGTGTGGCTTGCCCATATATGGGGTTGGAGGGGGGCCTACGGGGGTGAATGGAGAGGGAGGGGGCGTGGCTTGCCCATATATGGGGTTGGAGGGGGGCCTACGGGGGTGAATGGAGAGGGGGAGGGGGCGTGGCTTGCCCTTATATGGGGTTGGAGGGGGCCTACAGGGGTGAATGGAGAGGGGGAGGGGGCGGGGCTTGCCCTTATATGGGGTTGGAGGGGGGCCTACGGGGGTGAATGGAGAGGGAGGGGGCGTGGCTTGCCCATATATGGGGTTGGAGGGGGGCCTACGGGGGTGAATGGAGAGGGGGAAGGGGGCGGGGCTTGCCCTTATATGGGGTTGGAGGGGGGCCTACGGGGGTGAATGGAGAGGGAGGGGGCGTGGCTTGCCCATATATGGGGTTGGAGGGGGGCCTACGGGGGTGAATGGAGAGGGGGAGGGGGCGTGGCTTGCCCTTATATGGGGTTGGAGGGGGCCTACAGGGGTGAATGGAGAGGGGGAGGGGGCGGGGCTTGCCCTTATATGGGGTTGGAGGGGGGCCTACGGGGGTGAATGGAGAGGGAGGGGGCGTGGCTTGCCCATATATGGGGTTGGAGGGGGGCCTACGGGGGTGAATGGAGAGGGGGAAGGGGGCGGGGCTTGCCCTTATATGGGGTTGGAGGGGGGCCTACGGGGGTGAATGGAGAGGGGGAGGGGGCGTGGTTTGCCCTTATATGGGGTTGGAGGGGTCCTCTAGGGGTGGAGAGGGGGAGGGGGCGTGGTTTGCCCATATATGGGGTTGGAGGGGGGCCTACGGGGGTGAATGGAGAGGGGGAGGGGGTGTGGCTTGCCCATATATGGGGTTGGAGGGGGGCCTACGGGGGTGAATGGAGAGGGAGAGGGCGTGGCTTGCCCATATATGGGGTTGGAGGGGGGCCTACGGGGGTGAATGGAGAGGGGGAGGGGGCGTGGCTTGCCCTTATATGGGGTTGGAGGGGGCCTACGGGGGTGAATGGAGAGGGGGAGGGGGCGGGGCTTGCCCTTATATGGGGTTGGAGGGGGGCCTACGGGGGTGAATGGAGATGGGGGGGTGTGGCTTGCCCATATATGGCATTTAATGGGGGGTCAATGGAGAGGGAGGGGGCGTGGCTTGCCCATATATGGTGTTTAAGGGGGTCCTATGGGTGTGAATGGAGCGGGAAGGGGGCGTGGCTTGCCCATATATGGCATTTAAGGGGGTTCCTATGGGGGTCAATGGAGAGGGAGAGGGCGTGCCTTGCCCATATATGGTGTTGAAGGGGGGCCTATGGGTGTGAATGGAGCGGGAAGGGGGCGTGGCTTGCCCATATATGGGGTTGGAGGGGTCCTATGGGGTGAATGGAGAGGGGGAGGGGGCGTGGTTTAAGCCCGGAGAGGGCGTGGCTTGCCCTTATATGGTGTTGAAGGGGGTGTCTGTGGGTGTCAATGAAGCAGGAAAGGGGCGTGGCTTGCCCATATATGGCACTTAAGGGGGTTTCTATGGGTGTCAATGGAGGGGAAGGGGGCGTGGCCTGCCCATATATGGGGTTCAAAGGGGTTCTGTGGGGTGAATGGGGAGGGGGCGTGGTTTAAGCCTGGAGGGGCGTGGCTTGCCCATATATGGGTTCCTATGGGGTGAATACACAGTGAAGGGGAAAGGGGGCGTGGCTTGCCCATATATGGGGTTTAAAGGGGTCCTATAGGGATGAGTGGAGGGGGCGTGGCCTGCCCATATATGGAGTTGGAGGGAGTCCTATGGGGGTGAATGGAGGGGGGCGTAGTCTCGCGATGGGGGCGTGGCCTGACCATATATGGAGTTGGAGGGGGTCCTATGGGGTTGAATGGAAGGGGGGTGTGGTCTCGCGTTGGGGGCGTGGCTTGCCCATACGTGGGGCTTAAAGGGGCCCTATGAGGGTGAATGGAGGGGGCGTGGTCTGCCCATATATGGCGCTCACAGGCCACGCCCCCCCCCCCTCCCCATAGCCCCTCATGGACAACCTGGAGTCGCAGACCTATGAGGTGTTCGAGAAGGATCCAATCAAATACTCCCAATACCAGCAGGTGGGCGGGGCCCGGGCGGGGCGAGGGCTCCCATTGGCTGCTGCGCCGCGCCTCATTAACATAGCCACGCCTCCCCCCCCCCTCCTTTTCCCCTTCTAAGGCCATCTATAGGTGCCTGCTGGACCGGGTGCCTGAGGAGGAGAAGGACACCAATGTGCAGTGAGTGCTATGGGGCAGCCTATGGGGCGCCCCACATCCCTATGGGGCCTCCTACCCCACTTATGGGTCCCTATGGGCCCTCCTACCCCACTTATGGGTCCCTATGGGCCCCCCTACCCCACTTATGGGTCACTATGGGTCCCCCTACGCCACTTACGGGTCCGCGCTACCCCACTTATGGGTCCCTATGGGTCCCCCCTACCCCATTTATAGGTCCCTGTGGGTCCCCCTACCCCACTTATGGGTCCCTGTGGGTCCCCTCTACCCCACTTATGGGTCCCTATGGGTCCCCCTGTCCCCACTTATTGGTCCCTATGGGCCCTCCTACCCCATTTATGGGTCCCTATGGGTCCCCCTACCCCACTTATGGGTCCCTATGGGTCCCCCCTACCCCACTTATGGGTCCCTATGGGTCCCCCCACCCCACTTATGGGTCCCTATGGGTCCCCCTACCCCACTTATGGGTCCCTATGGGTTCCTATGGGTCCCCCTACCCCACTTATGGGCCCCTATGGGTCCCCTCTGTCCCACTTATGGGTCTCTATGGGTCCCCCCACCCCACTTATGGGTCCCTATGGGTCCCCCCACCCCACTTATGGGCCCCTATGGGTCCCCTCTGTCCCACTTATGGGTCTCTATGGGCCCCCCTACCCCACTTATGGGTCCCTATGGGTCCCCCTACCCCACTTATGGGTCCCTATGGGTCTCCCATCCCCATGTACTGGTCCCTATGGGTCCCCCTACCCCACTTGTGGGTCGCTATGGGGCGCCCCACACCTGCCTGTGCCCCATAGGGTGGTGATGGTGCTGGGGGCCGGGCGGGGGCCGCTGGTGAGCGCCGCCCTCAGGGCCTCCCGCCAGGCAGCGCGGCCCATCCGGGTCTACGCCGTGGAGAAGAACCCCAACGCCGTGGTCACGTGAGTGCTGCCCCATAGCGCTGCCCCATAGCGCTGCCCCATAGCGCTGCCCCATAGACCCCCATAGGGCAGCATGGGGGGGGGGGGGGGGGGGGGATGGCCTCTGCTGACCCCGCCCCCCGCGGCACTATACCGCCCCCTGGTGGCCGCGCTGCAGCGCGCTGCCTGCACCCCCCCATAGCCCTCCATAGGCACCCCATAGAGCCCCATAGACACCCCATAGAGCCCCATAGAGCCCCTAAAGACAGCCATAGAGCCCCATAGAAACCCCATAGAGCCCCATAGAGACCCATAGACACCCCATAGATGCTCCATAGAGAGCCCATAGAAACCTCATAGAGCCCCATGGACACCCCATAGAGAGACCATACAGGCCCATAGAGACCCCATAGAGCCCCGTAGAGCCCCATAGACACCCCATAGATGCTCCATAGGGAGCCCATAGAAACTCCATAGAGGACCATAGAGACCCCATAGAGCCCAATAGAGGGACCATAGATCCCCCATAGAGCCCTATAGAGACCCCATATTGCCCCATAGAGACCCCATAGAAAGATCATAGAGCCCCATAGGGACCCCATAGAAACCCCATAGAGAGACCATAGAGCCCCATAGAGCCCCATAGAGCCCCATAGAGCCCTATAGAGACCCCATAGGAGACCCCATAGACCAGAGGAGGAAGGGGGCGTGTCCTCGGCTGGCCCCGCCCCCCGCGGCACTATACCGCCCCCTGGTGGCCGCGCCGCAGCGCGCCGCCTGCACCCTCCCCATAGCCCTCTATAGGCACCCCATAGAGCCCCATAGCCGCCCCATAGCGCCCCATAGCCGCCCCATAGCGCCCTATATCCCCCCCTAGGCTGCAGAGCTGGCAGTACGAGGAGTGGGGGGCGCAGGTGACGGTGGTGGCGCAGGACATGAGGGGCTGGAGCCCCCCCGAAGGGGCCGACCTGGTGGTGTCCGAGCTGCTGGGGTCCTTCGGGGACAACGAGCTCAGCCCCGAGTGCCTGGATGGGGCCCAGCACTGCCTCAAGGGTGCGTATTATGGGATGGCAGGGGTTGTAATGGGGTTGTAATGGGGTGTAATGGGGTGTAATGGGTTATAATGGGGTATAATGGGGTATAATGGGGTTATAATGGGGTTATAATGGGGTTATAATGGGTTATAATGGGGTATAATGGGGTATAATGGGGTTATAATGGGTTATAATGGGTTATAATGGGGTTATAATGGGGTTATAATGGGGTATAATGGGGTTATAATGGGTTATAATGGGGTTATAATGGGTTATAATGGGTTATAATGGGGTTATAATGGGGTTATAATGGGTTATAATGGCGTATAATGGGGTTATAATGGGGTTATAATGGGTTATAATGGGTTATAATGGGGTTATAATGGGTTATAATGGGTTATAATGGGGTATAATGGGGTATAATGGGGTTATAATGGGGTTATAATGGGTTATAATGGCGTATAATGGGGTTATAATGGGGTTATAATGGGTTATAATGGGTTATAATGGGGTTATAATGGGTTATAATGGGGTATAATGGGGTTATAATGGGGTTATAATGGGGTTATAATGGGTTATAATGGGGTTATAATGGGGTTATAATGGGGTATAATGGGGTTATAATGGGTTATAATGGGGTCATGATGGGGTATAATGGGGTTATAATGGGTTTATAATGGGGTTATAATGGGGTATAATGGGGTTATAATGGGGTATAATGGGATTATAATGGGTTATAATGGGGTATAATGGGGTATAATGGGTTTTAATGGGGTAAATGGGGTATAATGGGTTACAATGGGGTTATAATGGGTTATAATACGGTTATAATGGGGTATAATGGGGTTATAATGGGGTATAATGGGTTATAATGGGGTATAATGGGGTTATAATGGGGTATCATGGGGTATAATGGGTTATAATGGGGTTATAATGGGGTTATAATGGGTTATAATGGGGTATAATGGGGTTATAATGGGGTTATAATGGGTTATAATGGGTTATAATGGGTTATAATGGGGTTATAATGGGTTATAATGGGGTATCATGGGGTATAATGGGGTTGTAATGGGTTATAATGGGTTGTAATGGGGTTATAATGGGTCCCTATGGGTCGCTATGGGTCTGTGCCCCACAGCGGGGGGGGTGAGCATCCCCTGCTCCTACACCTCCTTCCTGGCGCCCATCTCCTCCTCCAAGCTCTACACCGAGGTGCGGGGCTGCCGCGAGCGGGACCGCGACCCCGAGGTACCCGCTATGGGGCAGCTATGGGGCAGCTGTGGGGCTGGGGGTCAATGGGGGTGGATATGGGGCTAAGGGGGCTCAGTGGGGCTGGTTATGGGTCCATCCATGGGTCCATCCATGGGTCCCTCTATGGGTCCCTCTATGGGTCCCTCTATGGGTCCCTCCATGGGTCCATCCATGGGTCCCTCTATGGGTCCATCCATGGGTCCCTTTATGGGTCCCTCCATGGGTCCCTCCATGGGTCCCTCTATGGGTCCCTCCATGGGTCCCTCTATGGGTCCATCCATGGGTCCCTCTATAGGTCCCTCTATGGGTCCATCCATGGGTCCCTCTATGGGTCCATCCATGGGTCCCTCTATGGGTCCCTCTATGGGTCCCTCCATGGGTCCCTCTATGGGTCCCTCCATGGGTCCCTCCATGGGTCCCTCCATGGGTCCCTCCATGGGTCCCTCTATGGGTCCCTCCATGGGTCCCTCTATGGGTCCATCCATGGGTCCCTCTATGGGTCCCTCCATGGGTCCCTCTATGGGTCCCTTTATGGGTCCCTCTATGGGTCCCTCTATGGGTCCATCCATGGGTCCCTCTATGGGTCCCTCTATGGGTCCATCCATGGGTCCCTCTATGGGTCCATCCATGGGTCCATCCATGGGTCCCTTTATGGGTCCCTCCATGGGTCCCTCCATGGGTCCCTCTATGGGTCCCTCCATGGGTCCCTCTATGGGTCCCTCTATGGGTCCCTCAATGGGTCCCTCCATGGGTCCATCCATGGGTCCCTCCATGGGTCCCTCTATGGGTCCCTCCATGGGTCCCTCCATGGGTCCCTCTATGGGTCCCTCCATGGGTCCCTCTATGGGTCCCTCCATGGGTCCCTCCATGGGTCCCTCTATGGGTCCATCCATGGGTCCCTCCATGGGTCCCTCCATGGGTCCCTCCATGGGTCCCTCCATGGGTCCCTCCATGGGTCCCTCTATGGGTCCCTCCATGGGTCCCTCCATGGGTCCCTCTATGGGTCCCTCCATGGGTCCCTCTATGGGTCCATCCATGGGTCCCTCTATGGGTCCATCCATGGGTCCATCCATGGGTCCCTCTATGGGTCCCTCTATGGGTCCCTCCATGGGTCCCTCTATGGGTCCATCCATGGGTCCCTCTATGGGTCCATCCATGGGTCCCTGCCCCATAGGCCCAGTTCGAGATGCCCTACGTCGTCCGCCTCCACAACTACCACCAATTGGCCGCCCCCCAGCCCTGCTTCACCTTCGAGCACCCCAACCCCGGTACGTGATTGGCCGCTCGGCTGACCCCCCCCCCCGTGGGTGACGTCACCGCGGCGCTGACCAATGGCGTGCCTCCTCCCCTTAGAGGCAGCCAATGACAACAGCCGTTACTGCCTCCTGGCCTTCCGGGTCCAGGTGAACTCCGTGCTCCACGGCTTCGCCGGCTACTTCGAGACCACGCTCTATGGGGACATCACCCTCAGTAGGGCGCTATGGGGCGCTATGGGGCGCTATGGGGTGCTATGGGGTGCTATGGGGGCCAATGGGAGGCAATGGGGTCTATGGGGACCAATGGGCATCAGTGGGGGTCTATGGGGTGCTATGGGGCCAATGGGAGGCAATGGGGTCTATGGAGGTCAATGGGCATCAATGGGGCGCTATGGGGTGCTATGGGGCCAATGGGAGGCAATGGGGTCTACAGGGGCCAATGGGCATCAATGGGGCGCTATGGGGTGCTATGGGGCCAATGGGAGGCAATGGGGTCTACAGGGGCCAATGGGCATCAATGGGGGTCTATGGGGTGCTATGGGGCCAATGGGAGGCAATGGGGTCTACAGGGGCCAATGGGCATCAATGGGGGTCTATGGGGTGCTATGGGGCCAATGGAGGCCAATGGGCATCAATGGGGCGCTATGGGGTGCTATGGGGCCAATGGGAGGCAATGGGGTCTACAGGGGCCAATGGGCATCAATGGGGGTCTATGGGGTGCTATGGGGCCAATGGGAGGCAATGGGGTCTATGGGGACCAATGGGCATCAATGGGGGTCTATGGGGTGCTATGGGGCCAATGGAGGCCAATGGGCATCAATGGGGCGCTATGGGGTGCTATGGGGCCAATGGGAGGCAATGGGGTCTATGGAGGCCAATGGGCATCAATGGGGGTCTATGGGGTGCTATGGGGCCAATGAGAGGCAATGGGGTCTACAGGGACCAATGGGCATCAATGGGGGTCTATGGGGTGCTATGGGGCCAATGGGAGGCAATGGGGTCTATGGAGGCCAATGGGCATCAATGGGGGTCTATGGGGTGCTATGGGGCCAATGGGAGGCAATGGGGTCTATGGGGACCAATGGGCATCAATGGGGGTCTATGGGGTGCTATGGGGCCAATGGGAGGCAATGGGGTCTATGGGGACCAATGGGCATCAATGGGGGTCTATGGGGTGCTATGGGGCCAATGGGAGGCAATGGGGTCTATGGGGGTCAATGGGCATCAATGGGGGTCTATGGGGTGCTATGGGGCCAATGGGAGGCAATGGGGTCTACAGGGACCAATGGGCATCAATGGGGGTCTATGGGGTGCTATGGGGCCAATGGGAGGCAATGGGGTCTATGGGGACCAATGGGCATCAATGGGGGTCTATGGGGTGCTATGGGGCCAATGGGAGGCAATGGGGTCCACAGGGGCCAATGGGCATCAATGGGGGTCTATGGGGTGCTATGGGGCCAATGGGAGGCAATGGGGTCTATGGGGACCAATGGGCATCAATGGGGGTCTATGGGGTGCTATGGGGCCAATGGGAGGCAATGGGGTCTATGGGGATCAATGGGCATCAATGGGGGTCTATGGGGTGCTATGGGGCCAATGGGAGGCAATGGGGTCTATGGAGGTCAATGGGCATCAATGGGGGTCTATGGGGTGCTATGGGGTCTATGGGGCGTGTATGGGGTCTATGGGGTGCTATGGGGGTCAATGGGCATCAATGGGGGTCTATGGGGGCCAATGGGGCGCTATGGGGGGCAATGTGGTGCTATGGGGCCAATGGGGGGCAATGAGGGTCAATGGGAGGCAATGGGGTCTATGGGGGTCAATGGGCATCAATGGGGGTCTATGGGGTGCTATGGGGTCTATGGGGCGTGTATGGGGTCTATGGGGTGCTATGGGGGCCAATGGGGGGCAATGGGGGTCAATGGCTGCCAATGTGATCTACGAGGCCAACGGGCATCAACGCCCATCTCCGACCGTCCAATGAGAAGCCAGCTTGCTGCGCGCGGGGGGAGGCGCAGCCCCCTCAGCCAATAGGCTGCGAGCAGGGGGCGGGGCCCGCCCCCCCCTCAGCCAATAGGGCGCGTCTCCCCGAGGTCATGACCCCGCAGGTATCCGCCCCGAGACGCACTCCCCGGGGATGTTCTCCTGGTTCCCCATCTTCTTCCCCCTGAAGGTGCGGGCCCCAACATGGCCGCCGCCACATGGGCGCCGCCATCTTGCCCCCCGCCGCCACATGGCCGCCGCCATCTTGCCCCCCGCTGCCCTGGCCGCCGCCATCTTGGGGCCTCCCCCATTGAATCCAATGGGGCCCGGGGCCTCCCGCTCGCCGCCATCTTTCTGACCGCCCCCCCCTTCTTCTTGTTCCCCCCACAACAGCAGCCGTTACCGGTAAAGGCGGGCGAGGAGGTGACCGTGGCCTTCTGGCGCTGCTCCACCCCCAAGAAGGTCTGGTACGAGTGGGCCGTGACCAGCCCCGTCCCTTCCGCCCTTCACAACCCCACCGGCCGCTCCTACACCATCGGCCTCTGAGCAATAAAAGCCCCTTGCCGTCCTCTCCGCGTGCTTATTATGGGCTGGAAGGCGAGCGCCGGCCTCTCGGGGCGTCGGCACATGGGGGCCGCCATCTTGGCTCTCTTCACGGCCGCCGCCATCTTGGCTCGCCGCACGGCGGCCGCCATCTTGCCCCGCCGCGGCTCACGACGGCGTTGAAACGCTCCCTTCGCCCCCTACGCGCCCCTTGTGGGCGCCGCCGCGCGTCGCGGCAGCGTTTGCGACAGTTTGGACGCCCTTTTGCGGCCGTTTCAACGCCTCTTGAGCGTTTCGAACGCCTCCGACGCCCAGCGCAGGCTCGGCCGGGGGCCGCCAGGCCGCGTCTCCATGGCAACGCGCCCGGAGGGGAGGCGGGGGCGTGGCTTCGGCGTTACCCCGGCGACGGCCAATCGGCGCGCGGCCCCGCCTCAGCCAATAGCGGCGCGGCGGCGCGCTTTCGCCCCGCCCCTCTCCGCCCTTTCACCCAATGGGAGGCGGGAGGCGGGGCGCGCGGCGACCAATCAGAGCGCGGCAGTGAGGGACGGGGAGGGCGGGGGGGAAGGTTCTGGAGGCCGCCGCCATCTTGAGCGCCGCGTCCGGGGCCGCCGCCGCCGCCGCCGTTCTCTCGCCGCCAGCCCTTGACGGGGGGGCCCGGTACGTCACCGCCGCGCGTCCTGACGTCATAGAGCACCGGGATTGCGTCATCAACGCGGTGGGGGGGGGGGGGGTGGGGAGGAAACAGCGAGCGAGCGGCTGAAGGGGAAACGGGGGGGGGGGGTGGGAGAGGGTTGCGTGCGATGAGCGCATGCGCGGCCCGCCGGGCCGCTAGGGGGCGCTGTCGGGCTGGGCTGGGCGTGCGTGCGGTTTTGGGGCGGATTCGGCCGGGTTTGGGGCTGCGCGGGTGACGTCACCGCGAGCCGATGTCGTCACCGCAGCGTGCGTCGACGTCGGGGGGAGCTCCCCCCCCCTTCCCCCCCCCCCCCCCCTCCCCTCACCCCGTTAAAGATGGAGGCCGCCGGCTCCAACCCGCTGCAGGACCCGGTGAGTGCGATGGGGACGGAGGGGGGGGGGGGGGGGGGGGTGCCGAGGGGGATTGTGGGTACTTGGAGGACTGAGCCCCCCCTCCCCCCCCCCCCCCCCGTGCCGTAGACGGACGCGATGACGTCAGACGATTTCGATATCGTCATTGAGGCCATGCTGGAGGCGCCCTATAAGAAGGAGGAGGTGAAGGGGGGGGGCCCTATAGGGGTCTATGGGGGGGCCTAAAGGGGGTTTAATGGGGTCCAAAGGGGGTTTGGGGGGGTCTGACGGGGTTTAATGGGGTCCTAATGGGGGTTAATGGGGTCTAAAAGGCTTTAATCGGGTCCATAAGGTGTTTACTGTGGCCCCAATGGGGTTTAATGGAGCCTGAAGGGGTTTAATGGGGTCCCAATGGGGTTTAATGGAGCCTAAAGGGGTTTAATGGGGTCCCAATGGGATTTAATGGAGCCTAAAGGGGTTTAATGGGGTTTAATGGGGTTCTAATGGGGGTTAATGGGGTCTAAAGGGCTTTAATCGGGTCTAAAAGGGGTTTACTGTGGCCCCAATGGGGTTTAATGGAGCCTGAAGGGGTTTAATGGAGTTTAATGGGGTCCCAATGGGGTTTAATGGAGCCTAAAGGGGTTTAATAGGGTCCTAATGGGGGTTAATGGGGTCTAAGGGGGCTTGATGGGGACCCAATAGGGCGTAATGGGGTTTAAAGGGCTTTAATGGGGTCCTAATGGGGTTTAATGGGGTCTAACTGGGGTTTGGGGGGTTCTAAAGGGGTTTAATGGGGTCCCAATGGGGTTTAATGGAGTCTAAAGGGCTTTAATGGGGTCTCAGTGGGGGTTAATTGGGTCTAAGGGGGTTTGATGGGGTCCCAATGGGGTCTAAATGGGGGTTGGGGGGTTCTAAAGGGGTTTAATGGGGTCCTAATGGGGGTTAATGGGATCTAAAGGGCTTTAATGGGGTCTTAAAGGGGGTTACTGTGGTACCAATGGGGCTTAATGGGTTCGTAATGGCGGTTAATGGGGTCTAAGGAGGTTTGATGGGGTTTAAAGGGCTTTAATGGGGTTTAATGGGGTCCCAGTGGGCTTTAATGGCGCCCCAGTGGGGTTTAATGGGGTCCCAATGGGGTTTAATGGGGTCCCAATGGGGTTAATGGGGTCCCAATGGGGGTTAATGGGGTCCCAATGGGGTTTAATGGGGTCCCAATGGGGGTTAATGGGGTCCCAATGGGGTTTAATGGCGCCCCAGTGGGGTTTAATGGGGTCCCAATGGGGTTTAATGGGGTCCCAATGGGGGTTAATGGGGTCCCAATGGGGGTTAATGGGGTCCCAATGGGGTTTAATGAGGTCTAAAGGGTTTTAATGGCGTCTCAATGGGGTTTAATGGCGTCTCAATGGGGGTTAATGGGGTGCTGTGGGGTTCAGTGGGCTCCCCGTGGGGCCTATGGAGCCCTATGGGTGCTATTGGGGCCCCTTGCCCTGGCTCTAACCCTGCTCCCCCCCCCCCCCCCCCAGGCCCAACCCGGCCCCTCCAAGGCGCAGGCGGAGGCTCCAGCAGCTCAGGTGAGGCCGTGGCGGGGTCACGTGGGCTGGCGGTCACGTGGGGAGGGCGCCGGGGGGGGTCACGTGACGGGGGTCTCACCCCTTCTATGGCCCCCCCCCCCCCATCTCCCCTATAGCAGGCGCCGGAGGAAGGAAGCAAAGAGGCCAAGAAGGAGAGCGGGAGCAGCGGGAGCAGGTTGGGAAGGGGGGGAATGGGGTCTAATGGGGGTTAATGGGGTCCCAATGGGGGTTAATGGGGTCTAATGGGGGTTAATGGGGTCCTAATGGGGGTTAATGGGGTCCTAATGGAGTTTAATGGGGTTCTAATGGGGGTTAATGGGGTCCCAATGGGGTTTAATGGGGTGTTAATGGGGTCCTAATAGGGGTTAATGGGGTCCCAGTGCGGGTTAATGGCGGCGTTATGGGGGTTAATGGGGTCCCAGTGGGGGTTAATTGGGTCCTAATGGGGTTTAGTTGGGGTTAATGGGGTCCTGATAGGGGTTAATGGGGTCTAATAGGGGTTAATGGGGTCTAATAGGGGTTAATGGGGTCCTAATGGGGGTTAATGGGGTTCTAATGGGGGTTAATGGGGTCCCAATGGGGGTTAATGGGGTCCTAATGGGGTTTAGTTGGCGTTAATGGGGTCCTAATAGAGTTTAATGGGGTCCTAATAGGGGTTAATGGGGGTTAATGGGGTTCTAATAGGTGTTAATGGGGTCTAATGGGCGTTAATGGGGTCCCTATGGGGGTTAATGGGGCCCTAATGGGGATTAATGGAGCCCCTATGGGGGTTAATGGGGCCCCAATGGGGGTTAATGGGGCCCCTATGGGGGTTAATGGGGCCCTAATGGGGGTTAATGGGGTCCTAATGGGGGTTAATGGGGTCCCAATGAGGCCTGGGGGGGTCTCGGGGGGTCTTTGGGGTCCTCACCCCTTGCCCCCCCCCCCCCCTTTCCTTGGCAGCAGCCGGAAGAAGAGGAGCAGGAGCCGGAGCCGGAGCCGTGAGCACAGACACAGGTGGGGGGCAATGGGAGTCAATGGGGCAATGGGGGGCAATGGGAGCAATGGGAGTCAATGGGGCAATGGGGGGCAATGGGAGCAATGGGAGTCAATGGGGCAGTGGGGGGCAATGGAGCAATGGGAGTCAATGGGGCAATGGGGGGCAATGGGAGCAATGGGAGTCAATGGGGCAATGGGGCAGTGGGGGGCAATGGAGCAATGGGGATTAATGGGAGTCAATGGGGATCAGTGGGGGTCAATGGGGATCAGTGGGGGTCAATGGGGATCAATGGGAGGCAATGGGAGTCAATGGGATTCAATGGGGCAATGGGCATCAATGGGGAGCAGTGGGGATCAATGGGGGCAATGGGAGGAAATGGGGCAATGGGGGGCAATGGGGATCAGTGGGAGGCAATGGGAGTCAATGGGATTCAATGGGGGTTAATGGGGATCAATGGGGGCAGTGGGGATCAATGGGAGGCAATGGGGATCAATGGGGATCAATGGGAGTCAGTGGGGGCAATGGAGCAGTGGGGGGATATGGACGGCTTTGGGTTGGATCCAGTAGATCCCAGTGGACCCCAATGGCTTTGGCTTGGGTTCCAATGGATCCCAAAGGACCCCAATGGCTTGGGTCCAATGGACCCCAATGACTTCGGTTTGGATCCAATGGATCTCAATGGACCCCAGTGGCTTGGATCCAGTAGCTCCCAATGGTTCTCAATGGCTTGGATCCCAATGGCTTTGGGTTGGGTTCCAATGGATCCCAAAGGACCCCAATGGCTTGGATCCAATGAATCCTGATGCACCCCAGTGGCTTGGATCCGATAGATCCCAACAGATCCCAATGGTCCTCAATGGTCTGGATCCCAATGGTTTCCGATGGATCCCAATGGCTTTGGCTTGGATCCAGTGGACCCCAGTGGCTTGGATCCAATGGATCCCGATAGATCCCTATGGTCCTCAATGGTATGGATCCCGATGGATCCCAATGGCTTTGGGTTGGGTTCCAGTGGATCCCAAAGGACCCCAATGGCTTTGGCTCGGATCCAGTTGATCCCAATGCACCCCAATGGCTTGGATCCAATGGATCCCAATGGATCCCAGTAGATCCCAATGGTCCTCAATGGCTTGGCTCCCAAAGGACCCCCGTGGCTTGGCTCCAATGGATCCCGATGCACCCCAATGGCTTGGACCCAATGGATCCCAATAGATCCCAATGGTCCTCAATGGCTTAGATCCCAGTGGGCCCCCGTGGCTTGGATCCAATGGATCCCCAATGGACACCAAGGGCTTGGATCCAGTGGATCCCAATGGATCCCCAATGGACGCCAAGGGCTTGCATCCCCAATGGATCCCCAATGGACGCCAAGGGCTTGGATCCAGTGGATCCCCAATGGATCCCCAATGGATCCCCAATGGCTTTGGCCCCGCAGCCGGAGCCGGGACCGGGACCGGGATCGGCGCCGCCGGAGCCGGAGCCGCGAGCGCCGCAGCCGCCACCGGAGCCGCAGCCGCGAGCGCCGGAGGGGGAGCCGCTCCCGCAGCCGGGAACGCCGCCGGGACGAGCGGGCCCGGTAAGGCCCAAACCAGCCCCAAACCAGCCCCAAAATCACCCCAAAATCACCCCAAAATCACCCAAAATCACCCCAAAATCACCCCAAAATCACCCAAAACCGCCCCAAAATCACCCAAAATCACCCCAAAATCACCCCAAAATCACCCCAAAATCACCCCAAAATCACCCAAAATCACCCAAAATCCCCCCAAAACCACCCCAAAACCACCCCAAAATCACCCAAAATCGCCCAAAACCGCCCCAAAATGACCCAAAATCACCCCGAAACAGCCCAAAACCAGCCAAAAACAGCCCAAAGCCACCCCAAAACCAGCCCAGAACACCCCAAAATCAGCCCAAAATCACCCAAAACCACCCCAAAATCCCCTAAAATCACCCTAAAATACCCAAAACCACCCCAAAATCACACCAAAACCCCCCAGAATCAGCCCCAGAACCCCCCAAACCCACTCTAAACTCCCCAAACCGCCCCAAAATGCCTCTGAAATACCTAAACTGACCCAAAAGAGCCCCAAATTGCCCCCAATCCCCCCCATTCCCGGTTCCCCCCCATGGATTCCCATGTTTCTGCCCCCCCCCCCCCCCCCCCAGGCGCCGCTTTGGGCACAGCAAGAGCCCCTTGTACCGGGAGAAGAGCCCCGTGCGGTGAGTGCGGGAGCACCGGGGGGGGAACACGGGATAACATGGGATAACATGGGATAACATAGGGTAACATGGGATAACATAGGGTAACATGGGATAATAACATGGGATAACACGGGATAACATGGGATAACATAGGGTAACATGGCATAATAACATGGGATAACACGGGATAATAACATGGGATAACATAGCCTAACATGGGATAATAACATGGGATAACACGGGGTAACATGGGATAACATGGGATAATAACATGGGATAACACGGGATAACATGGGATAACATAGGGTAACATGGGATAATAACATGGGATAATAACATGGGATAACACGGGATAACATGGGATAACATAGGGTAACATGGGATAATAACATGGGATAACACAGGATAACATGGGATAACATAGGGTAACATGGGATAATAACATGGGATAATAACATGGGATAACACGGGGTAACATGGGATAACAACATGCGATAACATGGGATAATATAGGGTAACATGGGATAATAACATGGGATAACACGGGATAACATGGGATAACATAGGGTAACATGGGATAATAACATGGGGTAACATGGGATAATAACATGGGGTAACATGAGATAACATAGGGTAACATGGGACGATAACATGGGATAACATAGGGTAACATGGGATGATAACATGCAATAACATGGGATAACATAGGGTAACATGGGATAATAACATGCGATAACATGGGATAACATAGGGTAACATGGGATGATAACATGCGATAACATGGGATAATATAGGGTAACATGGGATAATAACATGGGGTAACATGGGATAATAACATGGGGGAACATGGGATAATAACATGGGGGAACATGGGATAATAACATGGGGTAACATGGGATAATAACATGCGATAACATGGGATAATAACATGGGGTAACATGGGATAATAACATGGGGGAACATGGGATAATAACATGGGGGAACATGGGATAATAACATGGGGAACATGGGATAATAACATGGTAACATGGGGTAACATTGGATAACATGGGGTAACACGGGATAACATGGGGTAACACGGGATAATAACATGGTAACATGGGGTAGCATGGATAACATGGGATAACATGGGATAGCATGGGGTAACATGGGATAACATGGGATAACACAGGATAACATGGGGTAACACAGGGTAACGTTGGGTAACATGGGATAACACGGGATAGCATGGGATAACATAGGGTAACATGGATAACATGGGGTAACATGGGATAAGATGAGATAATGGGGTAATCTGGGGTAACATGAGATAACATGGGATAACATGGGGTGACACGGAGTAACATGGATAGCAGGGATAAAATTGGGTAGCATAGAGTAACACGGGATAACATAACATGGATATCATGGGGTAACACGCTCTAACATGCAATAACATAGGATAACTGGCTGTAACATGCTGTGATAATAACACGCTAACCCGCTCTGACACGCAGTAACAGACGCTAACCCACTCTAACACGCTGTAACATGCAATAACACACTCTAACACGCGATAACATACGATAACCCAGTCTGACACGCAGTAACATACAGTAACCGGCTGTAACACGTTCTAAGCTGCAGTAACATACGATAACACACTTTAACATATGATAACATGTTCAAACATGCAATAGCACACTGTAACATACGATAGCATGCTCCAACACGCGACAGCATCCGATAACCCGCTGTAACACGTTGTAACACACAGCAACGTATGATAACTGGCTGTAACATGCTCTGATACTGAATAACACACAATAACCCGCTCTGACGTGCTCTAACATGTGATAACATGCGATAAGCCGCTCTGACATGCTCTAACACGTGATAACCCGCGATAACATGCAATAACACACGATAACGGGATAGTCCGCGATAACAGAACACATGATAACATCTGATAATCTGCGATAGCATGCAGTAACACGTGATAACACGATAAGTGATAACACACGATAACGTGATAACATGAAATAACACGCTATAACATGCGATAACACGTGATAGCATGCGATAACACACGATAAGCCGTGATAACCCGCGATAACATGTGAAAACACACGGTAACACGCTATAACATGCAATAACCCGCGATAACATGCGATAACACGTTATAACCCATGATAACGTGATAACATGCGGTAACACATGATAACCCACGGTAACATGCGGTAACACGTGATAATATGTGAAAACACGCTATAACACGAGGTAACATGCTATAACATGCAATAACCCGCGATAACATGCGGTAACACATGAAAACCCACGATAACATGCGATAACACGTGATAACCCACGATAACATGCGATAACACGTGATAACCGACGATAACATGCGATAACACGTGATAACATGCGATAACACGTGATAACCCACGATAACATGCGATAACACAGGATAACCTGCAATAGCATATTTTAACACATGATAACATGTAATAACACGTGATAACATGCAATAACATGCTATAACCCAGGATAACACGCTATAACACGTGATAACACACGATAATCCGTGATAACATGCAATAACATGCTATAACATGCAATAACACACTCTAACACGCTATAACACGCGATAACCCGCGGTAACACGCAATAACACACTCTAACCCGGGATAACCCGCGGTAACACGCTATAACACGCAATAACACACTCTAACCCGGGATAACCCGCGGTAACACGCTATAACACGCAATAACACACTCTAACCCAGGATAACCCGTGGTAACACGCAATAACACGCTATAACACACAATAACACGCTCTAACCCGGGATAACCCGCGGTAACACGCTATAACACGCAAAAACACACTCTAACCCGGGATAAGCCGCGGTAACATGCTATAACACGCAATAACACGCTCTAACCCGCGATAACACGGGATAACCCGCGATAACACGTGATAACCCGGGATAAGCCGCGGTAACATGCAATAACACGCTACAACACGCAATAACACACTCTAACCCGGGATAAGCCGTGGTAACATGCAATAACACGCTATAACACGCAATAACACGCTCTAACCCGTGATAACACGGGATAACCCGCGGTAACACGCTGTAACACGCTCTAACACGCGGTAACCCGCGATACCACGCGATACCACGCTATAGCATGCGATAACCTGGGATAACCCGCGGTAACCCGCGATAACCCGTGGTAACATGCAATAACACACTCTAACACGCTCTAACCTGCGATAACCCGCGATAACACGCAATAACACGCTATAGCATGTGATAACCCGCGGTAACACGCAGTAACACACTCTAACACGCTCTAACACGCTCTAACCTGTGATAACCCGCGATAACACGCAATAACACGCTATAGCATGTGATAACCCGCGGTAACCCGCGGTAACACGCAATAACACACTCTAACACGCTCTAACACGCTCTAACCTGCGATAACCCGCGATAACATGCAATAACACGCTATAGCATGTGATAACCCGCGATAACCCGCGGTAACCCGCGATACCACGCTATAGCATGCGATAACCCGGGATAACCCGCGGTAACACGTGATAACCCGCGGTAACACGCGATAACACGCTCTAACACGCGATAACCCGCGATACCACGCTATAGCATGCGATAACCTGGGATAACCCGCGGTAACACGCGATAACCCGCGGTAACACGCGATAACACGCTCTAACCCGCGGTAACCCGCTCTAACCCGCGATAACACGCTCTAACCCGCGGTAACACGCTCTAACCCGCGATAACACGCTCTAACCCGCGATAACACGCTCTAACCCGCGATAACACGCTCTAACCCGCGATAACACGCTCTAACCCGCGATAACACGCTCTAACCCGCGGTAACACGCTCTAACCCGCGGTAACACGCGATAACCCGCTCTAACCCGCGGTAACCCGCGATAACATGCGATAACCCGCGTGTCGCCCCGCGGTGCAGGGAGCCGCTGGGCAGCCTGAGCCCGGAGGAGCGCGACGCCCGCACCGTGTTCTGCATGCAGCTCGCCGCCCGCATCCGGCCCCGCGACCTCGAGGACTTCTTCTCCGCCGTGGGCAAGGTCAGCGCGGCCCCCACGAGCCCTAGGGGGCAACCACGAGCCCTAGGGGGCAACCACGAGCCCTATGGGGCAACCATGAACCCTATGGGGCAACCACGAGCCCTAGGGGGCAACCATGAACCCTATGGGGCAACCATGAACCCTATGGGGCCATCACCTCTATGGGGCCACCTTCACCTTTATGGGGCCATCAGGGCCTCTATGGGGCCACCAGGATCTCTATGGGGCCACCAGGGTCTCTATGGGGCCACCATCACCTTTATGAGGCCACCAGGATCTCTATGGGGCCACCAGGGTCTCTATGGGGCCACCATCACCTTTATGGGGCCATCAGGACCTCTATGGGGCCACCAGGATCTCTATGGGGCCACCAGGGTCTCTATGGGGCCACCATCACCTTTATGAGGCCATCAGGATCTCTATGGGGCCACCAGGATCTCTATGGGGCCACCAGGATCTCTATGGGGCCACCAGGGTCTCTATGGGGCCACCATCACCTTTATGAGGCCACCAGGATCTCTATGGGGCCACCAGGATCTCTATGGGGCCACCATCACCTTTATGAGGCCATCAGGATCTCTATGGGGCCATCACCTCTATGGGGCCACCAGGGTCTCTATGGGGCCACCAGGGTCTCTATGGGGCCATCACTTCTATGGGGCCATCAGGACCACGATGGGGCCATCACCTCCATGGGGCCATCAGGATCTCTATGGGGCCATCACCTCTATGGGGCCATCAAGGCCTCTATGGGGCCATCAGGATTCCTATGGGGTCATCACCTCTATGGGGCCATCACCTCTGTGGGGCCACCATCACCTCTATGGGGCCATCAGGGCCTCTATGGGGCCATCAGGGCCTCTATGGGGCCACCAGCACTTCTATGGGGCCACCAGCACTTCTATGGGGCCATCACCTCCATGGGGCCATCATGATCTCTATGGGGCCACTGGTGCCTCTATGGGGCCATCACTTCTATGGGGCCACTGTCACCTCTATGGGGCCATCAGGAGCTCTATGGGGCCATTGGCACCTCTATGGGGCCACCACCATCACCTCCATGGTCCCCCCATCGTCATCTTTATGGTCCCATCATGGTTTCCATGGTAACACTGTCACCTCCATGGTACCCGCATCCCCATCTCCATGGTACCCCCATCCCCATCTCCATGGTACCCCCATCTCCATGGTACCCCCATCCCCATCTCCATGGTACCCGCATCCCCATCTCCATGGTACCCCCATCCCCATCTCCATGGTACCCCCATCTCCATGGTACCCCCATCCCCATGGTACCCCCATCCCCATCTCCATGGTACCCCCATCTCCATCTCCATGGTACCCCCATCTCCATGGTACCCCCATCCCCATCTCCATGGTACCCGCATCCCCATCTCCATGGTACCCCCATCCCCATCTCCATGGTACCCCCATCTCCATGGTACCCCCATCCCCATCTCCATGGTACCCCCATCCCCATGGTACCCGCATCCCCGTCTCCATGGTACCCCCATCCCCATGGTACCCGCATCCCCATGGTACCCGCATCCCCATCCCCATGGTACCCCCATCCCCATGGTACCCCCATCCCCATGGTACCCGCATCCCCGTCTCCATGGTACCCCCATCCCCATGGTACCCGCATCCCCATCCCCATGGTACCCCCATCCCCATGGTACCCCCATCCCCATGGTACCCCCATCCCCGTCTCCATGGTACCCCCATCCCCATCTCCATGGTACCCGCATCCCCATGGTACCCCCATCCCCATGGTACCCGCATCCCCGTCTCCATGGTACCCCCATCCCCATCCCCATGGTACCCCCATCCCCATGGTACCCCCATCCCCATGGTACCCGCATCCCCGTCTCCATGGTACCCCCATCCCCATGGTACCCCCATCCCCATCTCCATGGTACCCCCATCTCCATGGTACCCGCATCCCCATCTCCATGGTACCCCCATCCCCATCTCCATGGTACCCACATCCCCATCCCCATGGTACCCCCATCCCCATGGTACCCCCATCTCCATGGTACCCGCATCCCCATGGTACCCCCATCCCCGTCTCCATGGTACCCCCATCTCCATGGTACCCCCATCCCCATGGTACCCCCATCTCCATGGTACCCCCATCTCCATGGTACCCCCATCTCCATGGTACCCGCATCCCCATCCCCATGGTACCCCCATCCCCATGGTACCCCCATCCCCATGGTACCCGCATCCCCGTCTCCATGGTACCCCCATCCCCATGGTACCCGCATCCCCATGGTACCCGCATCCCCGTCTCCATGGTACCCCCATCCCCATGGTACCCCCATCCCCATGGTACCCCCATCCCCGTCTCCATGGTACCCCCATCCCCATCTCCATGGTACCCGCATCCCCATCTCCATGGTACCCCCATCCCCATGGTACCCGCATCCCCGTCTCCATGGTACCCCCATCCCCATGGTACCCCCATCCCCATCTCCATGGTACCCCCATCTCCATGGTACCTGCATCCCCATCCCCATCTCCATGGTACCCCCATCCCCATCTCCATGGTACCCCCATCCCCATCCCCATGGTACCCCCATCCCCATCCCCATGGTACCCCCATCCCCATGGTACCCCCATCCCCATCCCCATGGTACCCCCATCCCCATGGTACCTGCATCCCCATCCCCATGGTACCCCCATCCCCATGGTACCCCCATCCCCATGGTACCCCCATCCCCATCCCCATGGTACCCCCATCCCCATGGTACCCGCATCCCCGTCTCCATGGTAACGCCGCCTCCATGCTCCCCCCCCCCCCCCCCATTCCCCCCCAGGTCCGTGACGTCCGCATCATCTCGGACCGCAATTCCCGGCGCTCCAAGGGCATCGCCTACGTGGAATTCTGCGAGATCCAATCGGTGCCCTTGGCCATCGGCCTCACCGGCCAGCGCCTGCTCGGCGTCCCCATCATCGTCCAGGCCTCCCAGGTCCCTGCCCCACGGCGCCCCGCCGGCCTCCTGTGGGCTCCTAGGGGGTCCTATGGGGTGCTATGGGGGTCCTATGGGGTGCTATGGGGGGTCCTATGGGGTGCTATGGGGGTCCTATGGGGTTCTGTGGGGTGCTATAGGGTTCTTATGGGGTTCTATGGGGGTCTTATGGGGTTCATTGGGGTTTCTGTGGGGTGCTGTGGGGGTCCTATGGGGTTCTAGGGGGGTCCTATGGGGTGCTATGGGGGTCCTGTGGGGTTCTTATGGGGTTCTGTGGGGTGCTATGGGGGTCCTATGGGGTGCTAGGGGGGTCCTATGGGGTGCTATGGGGTTCTTATGGGGTTCTGTGGGGTGCTATGGGGTGCTATGGGGGTCCTATGGGGTTCTAGGGGGGTCCTATGGGGGTCCTATGGGGTTCTAGGGGGGTCCTATGGGGTGCTATGGGGGTCCTATGGGGTGCTATGGGGTTCTTATGGGGTTCTGTGGGGTGCTATGGGGTGCTATGGGGGTCCTATGGGGTTCTAGGGGGGTCCTATGGGGTGCTATGGGGGTCCTATGGGGTTCTAGGGGGGTCCTATGGGGTGCTATGGGGGTCCTATGGGGTTCTAGGGGGGTCCTATGGGGTGCTATGGGGGTCCTATGGGGTTCTAGGGGGGTCCTATGGGGTGCTATGGGGTTCTTATGGGGTTCTATGGGGGTCTTATGGGGTTCATTGGGGTTTCTGTGGGGTGCTGTGGGGGTCCTATGGGGAGCTATGGGGTTCTATGGGGGTCCTATGGGGTGCTATGGGGTTCTATGGGGTTCTGTGGGGTGCTATAGGGTTCTTATGGGGTTCTATGGGGGTCTTATGGGGTTCATTGGGGTTTCTGTGGGGTGCTGTGGAGTTCTATGGGGTGCTATGGGGGTCCAATGGGGGTCTTACAGGGTTCTTACGGGGTGCTATGGGGTTCTTATGGGGTTCTATGGAGGTCTTGCTGGGTGCTATGGGGGTTTCTGTGGGGTTCAGTGGGGGTGCTGTCGGGTTCTATGGGGTTTCTGTGGGGTTTTGTGGGTTCCTATGGGGTGCTATGGGGGTCCTATGGGGTTCCTATGGGGGTCCTATGGGGTTCCTATGGGGTCCTATGGGGCTCTATGGGCTTCCTGTTGGGGCTCTGTGGGGTTCTGATGGGGTCCTATGGGGATTCTATAGAGTCCTGTGGGGTTACTATGGGGGTCCTATGGGGTTTGAGCTGTCCCTATGGGTGCCAATGGTGTCCCTATGGGTCCCAATGGTGTCCCTATGGGTGCCAATGGGTCGCTATGGGTCCCAATGGTGTCCCTATGGGTGCCAATGGGTCCCTATGGGTGCCAATGGTGTCCCTATGGGTCCCAATGGTGTCCCTATGGGTGCCAATGGGTCCCTATGGGTGCCAATGGTGTCCCTATGGGTCCCAATGGTGTCCCTATGGGTGCCAATGGGTCCCTATGGGTGCCAATGGGTCCCTATGGGTCGCTGTGGGTCCCATTGGTGTCCCTATGGGTCGCTATGGTTCCCTATGGGTCCCAATGGTGTCCCTATGGGTCCCAATGGTGTCCCTATGGGTGCCAATGGTGTCCCTATGGGTCCCAATGGTGTCCCTATGGGTGCCAATGGTGTCCCTATGGGTCCCAATGGTGTCCCTATGGGTCGCTATGGTTCCCTATGGGTGCCAATGGTGTCCCTATGGGTCCCAATGGTGTCCCTATGGGTCCCAATGGTGTCCCTATGGGTGCCAATGGTGTCCCTATGGGTGCCAATGGTGTCCCTATGGGTCCCAATGGTGTCCCTATGGGTCGCTATGGTTCCCTATGGGTGCCAATGGTGTCCCTATGGGTGCCAATGGTGTCCCTATGGGTGCCAATGGTGTCCCTATGGGTCCCAATGGTGTCCCTATGGGTCCCAATGGTGTCCCTATGGGTCGCTATGGGTCCCTATGGGTGCCAATGGTGTCCCTATGGGTCCGTGCCCCACAGGCCGAGAAGAACCGCCTGGCCGCCATGGCCAACAACCTGCAGAAGGGCTCGGGGGGCCCCATGCGCCTCTACGTGGGCTCCCTGCACTGCAACATCACCAAGGAGATGCTGCGCGGCATCTTCGAGCCCTTCGGCAAGGTACGGGATCCAGGGGGGATCCGGAGGGGGATCCGGAGGGAGCATCCAGAGGGGGATCCATAGGGGGATCCATAGAGGGGTCCATGGGGTAGCCCCACGCGCCCCTATGGGGGCTCCCTGCACTGCAACATCACCAAGGAGATGCTGCGCGGCATCTTCGAGCCCTTCGGCAAGGTACGGGATCCAGGGGGGATCCGGAGGGGGATCCATAGGGAGCGTCCATAAGGGGATCTATAAGGGCATCTGTAGGGGGCACCCATAAAGGGCATCCATAGGAGAATCCATAGGGGGTCCGTAGGAAGCATCCATAAGGAGATCTATAAGGGTATCTATAGAGGGGATCCAGAGGGGGATCCATAGGGAGCATCCAGAGGGGGATCCGTGGGGGGACCCATAGGAGTTATCCATAGGGGTATGCATAGGGAGCAGCTATAGGGGGATCCATAGGGAGCATCCATAGGGAACAGCCATAGGGGGATCCATAGGGGTAGCCATAGGGAGCATCCCTAAGGGGATCTGTAAGTGTATCTATAGGGGGGATCCATAGGGGTAGCCATAGGGGGATCCATAGGGAGCCTCTGTAGGGGTATCCATAGGGGACAGCCATAGGGAGATCCATAGGGAGCTCCGTAAGGTTATGTATAGGGGCATCCATAGGGGTAGCCATAGAGAGCATCCATAGCAGTATCCATAGGGGTATCCATAGGGAGCATCCATAGGGGGATCCATGGGGGGTATATAGGGGGGATCCATAGGGAGCATTCATAGGGGCATCCATAGGGAGCATCCATAGGGGAATCCATAAGGGTATCTATAGGGGTATCCATAGCGGGATCCATAGGGGGATCTATAGGGGTAGCCATAGTGGTATCCATAGGAAGCAACCGTAAGGGGATCCATAGGGGGATCCGTAGGGAGTATCCATAGGAGTATCCATAGGTGTATGCATAGGGGTATCCATAGGGAGCATCCATAGGGGAATCCATAGGGAGCATCCATAGGGGTATCCATAGGGGGATCCCTAGGGAGATCCATAAGGGTATCTATATAGGCATCCATAGGAGGATCCATAGGAGGATCCATAAGGGGATCCATAGGGGGATCTGTAGGGGGATCCATAGAAGTATCCATAGGGGCATCCATAGGTGTACACATCGCAGTATCCATAGGGAACATCTATAGGGGGATCCGTAGGGAACATCCATAGGGGGATGCATAGGGAGCATCCATAGGGAGCATCCATTAGGGGGATCCATAGGGGATCCACAAGGGTATCTATAGGGGCATCCATAGGGGGGTCCATAGGAGGACCCATAGGAGTATCCATGGGGGTATCCATAGGGAGCAGCTATAGGAGCATCCATAAGGGCAGCCATAGGGGGTATCCATAGGGAGCATCCATAAAAGGATCCATAGGGAGCATCCATAGGGGGAATCCATAGGAGGATTCAATAGGGGGGTCCATAGGGGGATCCCTAGGGGGGTCTCTAGGGGTATCAATAGGGAGGTCCATAGGGGGATCCATAGGGATGGGGTTGGGAGCATGGGATGGAGCCCATAGGGGTCCGTGCCCCACAGATCGAGAGCATCGTCCTCATGCGGGACCCGGACACCGGGCAGTCCAAGGGCTACGGCTTCATCACGGTGAGAGCCCCACCGCGACCCACGGGGACCCATAGGGACCCATTGGGACCCATAGGGACCCATTGGAACCCCCTGATGCCCATTGGGACCCATAGGGACCCATTGATGCCCATTGAGCCCATTGAGCCCCATTGAGCCCCATTGATGCCCATTGATGCCCATTGAGCCCCATTGATGCCCGTTGAGCCCCATTGATGCCCATTGAGCCCCATTGATGCTCATTGATGCCCATTGATGCCCGTTGAGCCCCATTGATGCCCATTGATGCCCATTGAGCCCCATTGATGCCCGTTGAGCCCCATTGATCCCCATTGATGCCCATTGAGCCCCATTGATCCCCATTGAGCCCCATTGAGCCCCATTGATGCCCATTGAGCCCCACTGTCTCCCATTACCCCCATTGCCCCCATTGCCCCCATTGCCCCCATTACCCCCATTGCCCCCATTGACCCCCATTGCCCCCATTACCCCCATTGCCCCCATTGCCCCCATTGCCCCCATTCCCCCCATTGCCCCCATTGCCCCCATTGCCCCCATTGCCCCCATTCCCCCCATTGCCCCCATTGCCCCCATTACCCCCATTACCCCCATTGCCCCCATTCCCCCCATTGCCCCCATTGCCCCCATTGCCCCCATTGACCCCATTGACCCCCATTGCCCCCATTGCCCCCATTGCCCCCATTCCCCCCATTGCCCCCATTGCCCCCATTACCCCCATTACCCCATTACCCCCATTGCCCCCATTCCCCCCATTGCCCCCATTGCCCCCATTACCCCCATTACTCCCATTACCCCCATTGCCCCCATTCCCCCCATTGCCCCCCATTGCCCCCATTGCCCCCCATTGCCCCCATTACCCCCATTCCCCCCATTGCCCCCCATTGCCCCCATTACCCCCATTGCCCCCATTCCCCCCATTGCCCCCCATTGCCCCCATTACCCCCATTGACCCCCATTGACCCCATTACCCCCATTGCCCCCATTGCCCCCCATTGCCCCCATTGCCCCCCATTGCCCCCATTACCCCCATTGCCCCCATTGACCCCCATTGCCCCCATTACCCCCATTGCCCCCATTGCCCCCATTACCCCTATTGCCCCCATTGCCCCCATTGCCCCCATTGACCCCCATTGCCCCCATTACCCCCATTGCCCCCATTACCCCCATTGCCCCCATTGCCCCCATTACCCCCATTGCCCCCATTGACCCCCATTGCCCCCATTGACCCCCATTGACCCCATTACCCCCATTGACCCCATTACCCCCATTGCCCCCATTGACCCCCATTGCCCCCATTGACCCCCATTGACCCCATTACCCCCATTGCCCCCATTACCCCCATTGACCCCCATTGACCCCATTACCCCCATTGCCCCCATTACCCCCATTGCCCCCATTGCCCCCATTACCCCCATTACCCCCATTCCCCCCATTGCCCCCCAGTTCTCGGAGGCCGAATGCGCGCGCCGGGCGCTGGAGCAGCTCAATGGCTTCGAGCTGGCCGGGCGCCCCATGCGTGTGGGGCAGCTCCACGAGGGCCCGGACCTGGGCGTCCCCCCCGACGGCCCCGACGAGCCCGAGCTGCTGGGGGCCAGCGGCCGCCTCCAGCTCATGGCCAAGCTGGCCGAGGGTGAGGCTGTGGGGCGGGGGGGGGGCTATGGGGCACGGGGCTATGGGGCAGGGGGGGGTTATGGGGCTATGGGGCACAGGGGGCTATGGGGCAGGGGGGGGTTATGGGGCTATGGGGCACAGGGGGCTATGGGGCAGGGGGGGGTTATGGGGCTATGGGGCACAGGGGGCTATGGGGCAGGGGGGGGTTATGGGGCTATGGGGCACAGGGGGCTATGGGGCAGGGGGGGGGTTATGGGGCTATGGGGCACAGGGGGCTATGGGGCAGGAGAGCACGGTTATGGAGCTATGGGGCACAGGGGGGTGGTTATGGGGCACAGAGCTATGGGGCAGGGGGGTGGTTATGGGGCACGGGGGGCTATGGGGCAGGGGGTGGTTATGGGGCTATGGGGCATGGGGGTGGTTATGGGGCACGGGGGGCTATGGGGCAGGGGGTGGTTATGGGGCTGTGGGGCACAGGGTGCTATGGGGCAGGGGGGTGGTTATGGGGCTGTGGGGCACAGGGTGCTATGGGGCAGGGGGGTGGTTATGGGGCTGTGGGGCACAGGGTGCTATGGGGCAGGGGGTGGTTATGGGGCTGTGGGGCACAGGGTGCTATGGGGCAGGGGGTGGTTATGGGGCTGTGGGGCACAGGGAGCTATGGGACACCGAGGGCTATGGGGCACAGGGGGTGGTTATGGGGCACGGGGAGCTATGGGGCAGGGGGGTGGTTATGGAGCTCTGGGGCACAGGGGGGTGGTTATGGGGCACAGGGAGCTATGGGGCAAGGGGGTGGTTATGGAGCTATGGGGCACGGGGGTGGTTATTGGGCTATGGGGCATGGGGGTGGTTATGGAGCTATGGGGCACGGGGGGGTGGTTATGGGGCACAGGGAGCTATGGGGCAGGGGGGTTGGTGGTGAAGCTATGGGGCACAGGGAGGTATGGGGCAGGAGAGGGTGGTTATGGAGCTATGGGGCACAGGGAGCTATGGGGCAAGTGGGGTGGTTAGGGGGCACAGGGTCTATGGGGCGCGGGGGGGTGGTTATGGGGCACAAGGGGCTATGGGGCAGGGGGGTGGTTATGGGGCTATGGGGCACAGGGGGGGTGGTTATGGGGCACAGGGGCCTATGTGGCACAAAGGGTATTGGTTATGGGGCTCCTGCCCCATAGCGTCTCTTTCCTTCCCCCCCCTCCAGGCTCTGGGCTGCAGCTGCCCAGCACGGCCCAGGCCGCTCTGCAGCTCAATGGGGCCCTGCCCCTGGGGGCGCTCAACCCCGCGGCGCTCACTGGTAAAGGGGCTATGGGGCGGTCTATGGGGCGCTATGGGGTGGTTATGGGGGTCTATGGGGCGCTATGGGGTACTAAGGGGGGTCTGTGGGGTGGCTTTGGGAGGGCTGTGGGTGTCTGGGGGTGCCTATCAGGTCTCTGAGGGGGGCCGTGGGTGTCTATGGGGTTCTCTATGGGGCTGGGGGGTCCCTATGGGGTGCTCTGTGTGTCTCTATGGGTCCTCTGGGGTGTCTCTATGGGTCTCCATGGGGTCTCTATGGGGCGTTCCTATGGGGCTGGCGGGGGCTCCCTATGTCTCTATCCATGGGGCAGCCCCACATCTCCCCCTATGTGTGTGTGTGTGTGTGTCCCATAGCCCTGAGCCCGGCGCTGAACCTGGCCTCGCAGACATTGGCGTCCCAGTGCCTCACGCTCTCGGGGCTCTTCTCCCCACAGACCATGTGAGGGCCGGGATCTATGGGGCGGGATCTATGGGGCGGGATCCATGGGGCGGGATCTATGGGGCGGGATCTATGGGGCGGGATCCATGGGGCGGGATCTATGGGGCAGACGGGGCTTAGCGCCATCCACCCGCTAGGGGGCGCCATAGTGCCGCGGCGGGGGGGCCGCGCGTCGGCGCGCACCGCGCCGCCAGGGGGCGCCAAAGTGCGTCACCGCCCCCCCCCCCCTTCTCCACCCCTTTACAGGTAACGCGGCTCCGCCCCCTCCCACCCCAGGCCCCGCCCCCTCCGCTCGGCTCCGCCCCCTTCTTAAAGGGGGCGGGGCCGAGCGGAGGGGGTGGGGCCCACGCTCGCCCCTCCCCCAACCCCCACCCCCATGGAAACTTCGGGATTTTGGGGTTTTTTCGGGGTTTGTTTTTTTTTTTTTTGGTTTTTTTTTTTTTTTCCGTTTTTTTTTTTTTTTTTTTTTTTTGTTTCTGGAAATAAAAAAAAAAAAAGGAAAAAAAGGCAAAAAAAAAAAAAAAAAAAACACACCAATGGCGGGCGGGGGGGGGGGCGGGGCCGGCGCGAGCGCCGGAGCCAATCAGCGGCGGGCTTGTAAAGAGGGGTGTCCCGCCCCCAAGCGGAAGGGGAGGGGCTTAAAGGGGCCATGGGGGTCTTAAAGGGGTCGATACCTCTCTTAAAGGGGTCGATATTGATCTTAAAGGGGCCGATACCTCTCTTAAAGGGGTCGATATCGATCTTAAAGGGGCCGATACCTCTCTTAAAGGGGTCGATATTGATCTTAAAGGGGCCGATACCTCTCTTAAAGGGGTCGATATCGATCTTACAGGGGCCGATACCTCTCTTAAAGGTTTGATATTGATCTTAAAGGGGCCGATACCTCTCTTAAAGGGGTCGATATTGATCTTAAAGGGGCCGATACCTCTCTTAAAGGGGTCGATATCGATCTTAAAGGGGTCAGTACCTTTCTAAATGGGCCGATATCGATCTTAAAGGGGTCCGATAGCTCTCTTAAAGGGATCAGTGTCTCTCTTAAAGGAGTCAATATTGATCTTAAAGGGGTCGATACCGATCTTAAAGGGGTCAATACCTTTCTTAAAGGGGCAGATATCGATGTTAAAGGGGTCAGTATCTCTCTTAAAGGGGTCAATACCTCTCTTAAAGGGGCCGATATCGATCTTAAAGGGGTCAATAGCTCTCAAAGGGGCCAAACCCCTCTTAAAGGGGTCAATACCTGTCTTAAAGGGGTCAATACCTCTCTTAAAGGGGCAAGTATCGATGTTAAAGGGGTCCAATAGCTCTCTTAAAGGGGGTCACTACCCCTCTTAAAGGGCCGATAGCACTCTTAAAGGGGCAATACCACCTTAAAGGGGTCCAGTAGCGCTCTTAAAGGGGTAGTATCACTCTTAAATGGGCCCAATACCCCCCTTCAGCAAGCAGCACCACTCTTAAAGGGGCAATGCCGCCTTAAAGGGGTGCAGGACCACTCTTAAAGGGCCAGTGTCCTTTTAAAGGGGAACAGTACCCCTACAAAAGAGCCAATAGCGTTGTTAAAGGGGCAATGCCACCTTAATGGGGTCCAGTACCGCTCTTAAAGGGCCCGTGACCTCTTAATAGGGTCCAATGAGTCTCTTAAAGGGGCAATGCCACCTTAAAGGGTTCCAATAACGCTCTTAAAGGGCCAGTGACCTCTTAATGGGGTCCATTGAGTCTCTTAAAGGGGCAATGCCACCCTAAAGGGGCCCAACCCCCCCATTCAAGCCACAACACTGCTCTCAAAGGGACCAACACCGCTCTTAAAGGGGCAACGTCACCCTAAAGGGCCCCACCACCCCCTTAAAGGGCCAGTAGCCCTCTTAAACGGGCAACATCACCCTGCAGGCGCCCAATACCCCCTTAATAGGGTCCAATGAGGCTCTTAAAGGGACCGACGCCCTCTTAAAGGGGTCCAGTACCGCTCTTAAAGGGCCAGTGACCTCTTAATAGGGTCCAATGAGTCTCTTAAAGGGGCAGTGCCACCTTAAAGGGGTCCAATAACGCTCTTAAAGGGCCAGTGACCTCTTAATAGGGTCCAATGAGTCTCTTAAAGGGGCAATGCCACCTTATAGGGGCCCCAACCCCCCCATTCAAGGCACAACACCGCTCTCAAAGGGACCAACACCGCTCTTAAAGGGACAATGTCACCCTAAAGGGCCCCACCACCCCCTTAAAGGGCCAATAGCCCTCTTAAAGGGGCAACATCACCCTGAAGCACCCAATACCCCCTTAATGGGTTCCAATGAGGCTCTTAAAGGGACCGACGCCCTCTTAAAGGGGTCCGGTACCGCTCTTAAAGGGCCAGTGACCTCTTAATAGGCTCCAATGAGTCTCTCAGAGGGGCAGTGCCACCTTAAAGGGGTCCAATGACGCTCTTAAAGAGCCAGTGACCTCTTAATAGAGTCCAATGAGTCTCTTAAAAGGGCAATGCCACCCTAAAGGGGCCCAATACCCCCTTAATAGGGTCCAATGAGGTTCTTAAAGGGGCAACGCCACCTTATAGGGGCCCCAACCCCCCCATTCAAGGCACAACACCGCTCTCAAAGGGACCAACACCGCTCTTAAAGGGGCAACGTCACCCTAAAGGGCCCCACCACCCCCTTAAAGGGCCAGTAGCCCTCTTAAAGGGGCAACGTCACCCTGAAGGCGCCCAATACCCCCTTAATGGGTCTTAAAGGCTCTTAAAGGGGCCGACGCCCTCTTAAAGGGGCAACGCCTCCTCCCACACCCCCCCCCCCCTCCATTTTAGAGCCCCGCGAGGTCGCTGCAGGATCGCGACCGCTGTCGCGACAGCGGCACGAGCCCGGCCAGGAAGCGCTTGGCCCTGCCGGTGAGGCTGCGGCGCCGCCGTAAAGCGCCGCCGCCGTCGCCGTGGCAACCGTCGTCGTCCGCGCCTGCGTCGTCGGCGTCGTTGCCGTGGAGACGGCGGCGGTGGCCCCGCCCCTCGCGTACGGCGGCCGCGAAGAGCTCGTCCGTGCCGAGGCGGAGCTCGGCCGAGGTCTCCACGTGACGGCAGCGCAGGACGGAAGCGAGGCTGCGGACCTCTGGGGGGGGGCAACGGGGGTCAATGGGGGGCAAGGGGGGGCAAGGGGGGGCAATGGGGGTGAATGGGGTCTATGGGGGTCTATGGGGGTCAATGGGGGTAAATGGGGCTGAATGAGGGCTATGGGGGGCAATGGGCGTCAATGGGAATCAATGGGGGTCAATGGGGGCAATGGGAGTCAATGGGGGTCAATGGGGGTGAATGGGTCTATGGGGGTCTATGGGTCTCCATGGGGGGCTACGAGGGTGTCTGGGGTCTATGGGGGTGAATGGGGGTCTATGGGGCTCTATGGGGGTGAATGGGGGTGAATAGGGGTGAATGGGGGCTATGGGGGTCTATGGGGGTCTATGGGGGTAAATGGGGGTGAATGGGGGCTATGGGGGTCAATGGGGGGCAATGGGCATCAATGGGAATCAATGGGAGTCAATGGGGGGCAATGGGGGTGAATGGGGTCTATGGGGGTCTATGGGTCTCCATGGGGGGCTAGGAGGGTGACTGGGGTCTATGGGGGTGAATGGGGTCTATGGGGCTCTATGGGGGTCAATGGGGGTAAATGGGGGTGAATGGGGGCTATGGGGGTCTATGGGGGTGAATGGGGGCTATGGGGGTCAATAGGGGGCAATGGGCATCAATGGGAATCAATGGGAGTCAATGAGGGGCAATGGGGGTGAATGGGTCTATGGGGGTCTATGGGTCTCCATGGGGGGCTGGGAGGGTGACTGGGGTCTATGGGGGTGAATGGGGGCTATGGGGGTCTATGGGGGTCAATGGGGGTAAATGGGGCTGAATGAGGGCTATGGGGGGCAATGGGCATCAATGGGAATCAATGGGGGTCAATGGGGGCAATGGGAGTCAATGGGGGTCAATGGGGGTGAATGGGTCTATGGGGGTCAATGGGTCTCCATGGGGGGCTGGGAGGGTGACTGGGGTCTATGGGGGTGAATGGGGTCTATGGGGCTCTATGGGGGTCAATGGGGGTAAATGGGGCTGAATGAGGGCTATGGGGGTTTATGGGGGGCAATGGGCATCAATGGGAATCAATGGGGGTCAATGGGGGCAATGGGAGTCAATGGGGGTCAATGGGGGTGAATGGGTCTATGGGGGTCAATGGGTCTCCATGGGGGGCTGGGAGGGTGACTGGGGTCTATGGGGGTGAATGGGGTCTATGGGGCTCTATGGGGGTCAATGGGGGTAAATGGGGCTGAATGAGGGCTATGGGGGTCTATGGGGGGCAATGGGCATCAATGGGAATCAATGGGGGTCAATGGGGGCAATGGGAGTCAATGGGGGTCAATGGGGGTGAATGGGTCTATGGGGGTCTATGGGTCTCCATGGGGGGCTGGGAGGGTGACTGGGGTCTATGGGGGTGAATGGGGTCTATGGGGGTCAATGGGGTCTATGGGGCTCTATGGGGGTGAATGGAGTCTATGGGGGTGAATGGGGTCTATGGGGGTGAAGAGGGGTCTATGGGGGTGAATGGGGTCTATGGGGCTCTATGGGTCTCCATGGGGGTGAATGGGGGCTGTGGGGCTGAATGGGGGCTATGGGGCTCTATGGGGTTCCATGGGGGTGAATGGGGTCTATGGGGGTGAATGGGGTCTATGGGGGTCGATGGGGTCTATGGGGCTCTATGGGTCTCTATGGGGGTGAATGGAGGCTATGGGGGTCTATGGGGGTGAATGGGGTCTATGGGGCTCTATTGGGCTCTAGGGGGGTGAATGGGGGTGAATAGGGCTCAATGGGGCTGAACGGGGTCTATGGGGATGAATGGGGGTGAATGGGGTCTATGGGGCTCTATGGGGCTGGAGAGGTTCTGTGGGGGTAAATGGGGGCTATGGGGCTGAATGGGGGCTATGGGGCTCTATGGGGTTCCATGGTGGTAAATGGGGTCTATGGGGTTGAATGGGGTTCTAAGGGGCTGGAGGTGGTTCTATGGGGGTGAATGGGGTTCTACGGGGCTGGGGCTGTGGGGCTGAAGAGGGTTCTGTTGGGCTGGTTCTGTAGGGGTGTTCTTATGGGGCTGAAGGGGGTTCTATGGGGATGGTTCTATGGGGCTGAGGGGGGTCTATGGGGCTGGCGGGGCTCTATCGGGCACAATGGGGTTCTGTGGGGGTGAAGGGGGTTCTATGGGGCTGAATGTGGTTCTATGGGGCTGGAGCTATGGGGCCGAAGGGGGTTCTATGGGGCCGGGGATCCCATGGGGCTATGGGGGGGGGGGGGAGGAGCCTCCAAGTCCTCCCTATGGCTCTTAGGGGGTGTGCCCAGCAGGGGGCGCCTCCTCACCGCGGGCCGTGACGTGGCGCGCCCGGGCCAGGTCGCTCTTATTGGCCACGAGCAGGAGGGGCGGGGCCAGAGGCTCCGCCCCCCCGCGGAGCCCCCTGGCGGCCGGGCCCAGCGCCGCGAAGGAGGCGCGGTCGGTCAATGAGAACACCAGCAGCAGCGCGTCCGCATTGGCTGCGGCCTGCTCATTAGCATAGACACGCCCCTCATTAGCATAGGCGCGCCCCTCATTGGCATAACCCCGCCCCCTTCCCGTTACCGCCCATTCGTACCCGCGCGATGGGCGCTGGAGGGATGAATGGAGCTCGTTTCCCCTCAATGGCACTTTGGCGCCCCCTGGCGGCCGTTCCCACAGCCTAATTTGCATAGCCCCGCCCATCCCGTATAGGGGGAAGGTGAGCCTGTCAATGGCACTTTGGCGCCCCCTGGCGGCCGTTCCCACAGCCTAATTTGCATAGCCACGCCTACTCCTTATAGGGGGAAGGCGAGGCTATCAATGGCACTGCGGCGCCCCCTGGCGGCCGCTCCCACCGCCTCATTTGCATAGCCTCGCCCATCCCGTATAGGGAGAACATGAGCCTGTCAATGGCACTGCGGCGCCCCCTAGAGGCCGCTTCAGGGGGTCATTTGCATAGCCACGCCTACTCCTTAAGGGGGGAGATGAGGGTATCAATGGCACCGTGGCGCCGCCTTGCGGCCGCTCCCACGCCCTCATTTGCATAGCCACGCCCATCCCATATAGGGGGAAGACAAGCTTATCAATGGCACTTTGGCGCCCCCTGACGGCAGCTCCCACGCCCTCATTTGCATAGCCACGCCCACGCCGTCTAGAGGGAAGGTGAGCCTGTCAATGGTACCGTGGCGCCGCCTTGCGGCCGTTCCCACCGCCTCATTTGCATAGCCACGCCCCTCCAGCCTTATAGGGGAAGCCATACCCGCCAACGGCACCGTGGCGCCCCCTAGCGGTCCTTATTAGCATAGCTGGCCTGCCCCATCCAATCCCCTCCCTCCTCCTGGCTTATTTGCATAGCCACGCCCCCTCCTATAGGGACCTTGACGTTGAGCTCCATTCACCCCTTTGTGCCCTATCCCCATTGCCCATTGGATGCGTATAGAGCCGCTCATTTGCATATGCAGCCCTTCATTTGCATAGGCAGCCCCTTGGTTTGCACCTACAGGCCATCAATTCCATGTACAGCCCCTCATTTGCATATACAGCCCCTTGGTTTGCATACACGGGCCATCAGATCCATAAAGAGCCGCTCATTTGCATATACAGCCCATCATTTGCATATACATCCCATCAGATCCACACACAGCCATTCATTTGCATATGCAGCCCATCATTTGAACACAGAGCAACTCATTTGCATATACGTCCCATCAGATCCATGACAGCCACTCATTTGCATATGCAACCCATCGTTTGCATACAGACCCAGTCATTTGCATAGAGGGCCGCTCACATGCATATAGAGAGCCATTCATTTGCATATAGAGGCTATCACCTGCATAGCCAACCACTCATTTGCATATACAGCCCCTTTGTTTGCCTATGCAGCCGCTCATTTGCATATGCAGTCGCTCATTTGCATATGCAGCCGTTCATTTGCATATAAACCATCTCACATGAGTATACAGCCGTTCATTTGCATATACAGCCGTTCATTTGCATATACAGCCCCTTTGCTCACATACGCAGCCCCCGTAGGCAGCCCATCCTTTGCGTATAGAACGTCTCATTTGCATACAAAGCCATTCATTTGCATATAGCGCCTCTCATCGTACGCGACGGGTTGCCTGTACAGCCGTTCATTTGCATACGCAGCCCATCATTTCCACATGGAGCCGCTCATTTGCATACATACAGCCCCCAATTAGCCTCTCATTTGCATAGAACCAGCCCCATTTGCATACACCCCCACCCATTTGCATACACAGCCCCTCACCCCCCCTCCCTCCCCTTAACGCCCCCCCACCTCATTTGCATGCAGCGCCCTCATTGGCTCCCGCATCACACCGGGGGGGGGGGTGTGTGTGTGAGGGCGAATCCCCGCCCCTCATTACCATAGAAGGCGGGGTCACGTGCTCCAGCCCCCGCCCTCATTTGCATCCCGCCTCCCCCCTCCCCAAGCCCGGCAGCCAATCAGAGCCCGGCGCCCCTCCGCCGGCAGCCAATCAGCGCCCACCTCCTCGTCCCCATCGTGCAGCTCCAGCGCCGCCTCGGCCCCGTCCACCTGCAGCCACCGGGCGCGGGGGGGCTCTGCTCGGGGGGGGGGATGTCAAAAACCGGGCTTTTTGACCCCAAAAACGGGGTTTTCGACCCCAAAACCGGGCTTTTTGACCCCCAAAACGGGGTTTTCGACCCCAAAACCGGGTTTTCCGACCCCAAAAACGGGTTTTCCGAGCCCCAAAACGGGTTTTTTGACCCCAAAACCGGGTTTTCCGACCCCCAAAACCGGGGTTTTGACCTCAAAACCGGGCTTTCCGACCCCAAAAACCGGGTTTTTGACCCCAAAACCGGGCTTTTTGACCCCCAAAACGGGTTTTTTGACCCCAAAACCGGGCTTTTCGAGCCCAAAACCGGGTTTCCCGACCCCAAAAACCGGGTTTTTGACCTCAAAACCGGGTTTTTGACCCCAAAACTGGGCTTTTTCACCCCAAACCCGGCCTTTCCGACCCCCAAACCGGCTTTTTCGACCCCAAAACCGGGTTTTCCGACCCTAAAAACGGGCTTTTCGACCCAAAAACCGGCCTTTTGGACCCCAAAACTGAGCTTTTTCACCCCAAAAACGGGGTTTTCGACCCCAAAACCTGGCCTTTCCGACCCGAAAACAGGGCTTTTTGACCCCAAAACCGGCCTTTTGGACCGCAAAACTGGGCTTTTTCACCCCAAACCCGGCCTTTCCGACCCCAAACCCGGCTTTTTCGACCCCAAAACCGGGCTTTTGACCCCAAAACCGGGTTTTCCGACCCCAAACCCAACCTTTTCGACCCCAAACCCGAATTTTCCGACCCCAAAACCTGGCTTTCCGAACCCAAAACCGGGTTTTTGACCCCAAAACCGGCCTTTTCGACCCCGAAAACGTGGGGTTTGACCCCAAAACCAGGTTTCCCGACCCCAAAAACGTGCTTTTTCACCCCAAAAACCCCCCTTTTTGGGGTCCTATAGGGTCCTATAGGGTCCCATAGGGCGCCACGGGGCACTCACCTGGGCCCTCCCCCGGGGTGGGCGGGGCCGCGTCCGGGGGGCGTGGCCAGGCGAAGGCGCGCGCGAGGCTGCTCTTGCCCACGCCGGGCGGGCCGAGGAGGACCGCGCGCAAAGGGGCGGGGCCGAGGGGCGGGCAGGGGGCGTGGCCAGCGGGAGGCCACGCCTCCTCCTCCTCCGCCGGGCGCCGGGACGGATCCATCGCGGGTTTAAAGGGGGGGGGGGGGGAAAAGGGGGAGGAAAGGGGGGGGGGATGGAGCTGGGGGGGGGTTGGGGGGGTCATTGGGACCCATAGGGAGACATAGGGACCCATAGAGACCCATAGGGACCCATAGAGACCCCACTGAGACCCATTACCCCCCATTGATCCCAATTGCCTCCCATTGATCCCCATTACCCGCCATTGCCCCCTTTGCCCCCCATTGCCTCCTATTACCCCCCATTGACCTCCCATAGAGCCCCCATTGATGCCCATTGATCCCAATTGCCTCCCATTGATCCCCATTACCCCCCCATTGCCTCCAATTGCCCCCCATTGCCCCCCATTGATCCCCATTGATCCCCATTACCCCCCATTGCCCCCTATTGCTCCCCATTGATCCCCATTGCCTCCCATTGCCCCCCATTGATCCCCATTGAATCACATTACCCCCCATTGTCCCCTATTGCTCCCCATTGATCCCCACTACCCCCCATTGCCCCCTATTGCCCCCCATTGAGCTCCCATAGAGACCCCATTGCCCCCCATTGCCCCCCATTCCCTTTCCCACCTCTCCGGCTGCTCCCCGCGGCCAAGCCCCGCCCTCCCCGTGCAGGCCACGCCCCCTCCCACGTCACCCCGCCCCCGGGCCACGCCCCCTCCCGCCGCTCTTAAAGGGGCAACGGCGGCGGCCGGGGCGGGGGGGAACTCCAAGGGGGCGGGGACAACGGGGGGCGTGAGTGACCCATAGAGACCCATAGAGACCCATAGGGACCCCATAGGGACCCATAGAGACCCCATAGGGACCCCATAGAGACCCCGTAGGGACCCGTAGGGACCCATAGAGACCCATAGAGACCCATAGAGACCCCATAGGGACCCATAGGGACCCACAGAGACCCCATAGGGACCCATAGAGACCCCATAGAGACCCATAGAGACCTCGTAGGGACCCGTAGGGACCCATAGAGACCCATAGAGACCCCATAGGGACCCACAGAGACCCCATAGGGACCCATAGAGACACCATAGAGACCCATAGAGACACCATAGAGACCCATAGAGACACCATAGGGACCCGTAGGGACCCATAGAGACCCATAGAGACCCCATAGGGACCCATAGAGACCCCATAGAGACCTCATAGAGCCCCATGGAGACCCCATAGAGCCCCATAGAGACCCTTACAGACCCCATTGAGCCCCATAGAGCCCCAACAGAGACCCCATAGAGACCCATAGGGACCCCATAGAGCCCCATAGAGCCCCATAAGTGCCCCATAACCCCCCCCCCCATGCAGCTCTATGGTGGGGGGTGGTGGCGATGCTCTCCCTTCAGGCTATTATGGGATGCCTTGTTGTTCTCACTGTCACGTGCGTCCCCTCCCCCCTCCCCCACAGCCCCCCCCCCCCCCCCTGCGATGACGTCACCGCCATTCCCACTGAGTCAGCGACCAAAGGGGGGGGGGAGGGGAAGGGATGGGGGAGGGGGAGGAATCGCGTTCTCATAGCGCCCCCTAGCGGCCCGGTGGTTTAACCCCGCCTCGGGTGCTCTTATAGCGCCCCCTAGCGGCCCGGCGGTTTTACCCCCCCCCCCTTTGGGTGCTCTTATAGCGCCCCCTAGAGGCTCGGCGGTTTAGCCCCCCCGCCCCATCGGGCGCCCTGATAGCGCCTCCTAGCGGCTCGGAGGGGTTCCCCCTCCCTTCCTATCCCGCTCACAGCGCCCCCTGGCTGCTCGGCGGTCACAAACACCCCCCCACCCCCCCCCTCCCCAATGGTATTCAACACCCCCCCCACTCCCGCCAAAGCTCCGCCCCCCCCCCAAAACCAAGCCCCGCCCCCCGGATACCATCATCCCCCCCCCCCCTTCCCCCCCCCCCCCCCCCACAAGGTCCCGTGCAGCCCCATCGCCATGGCCCCGGTGCTGCTGCTGCTGTTAATAGGGGTCCTGCCCCCCCCCGCTGCCCCAGAGCAGCGCTTCAGCCCCGAGGTGAGCTCTATGGGGGGCTATGGGGCTGGGGGGGGGGTCCTATAGGGAGCTATGGGGCTGGGGGTCTCCTTAAAGGGGGGGCTATGGACATGGGGGGGGGCCGTATGGGGATGGAGGGGTTCCTATAGGGATCTATGGGGATGGGGGGGGGGTGTCCCTGTGGGGATCGATGGGGATTGGGAGGTCCCTATAGGGATCTATGGGGATGGGGGATGCCAATGGAGGTCTATGGGGCTGTATAAGGACCTATGGGACTTACGGGGATGGTCCCTATGGGGCGCTATAGGGATGGGGAGGGTGCCCATAGGGATCTATGGGGCTGGGGGGGGGGTGTCAAAGGAGCTGGGGATCCCCCCCATCAGCGCCTATGAGGCTGCGGATGCTTCTCCATGGGGTCCTATGGGTCCAGAGGGGCCCCCAAGCACCTGGGGGCCCTGTTATGGGGATCTATGGGGCTGGCGGTCCCCCCTATGGGGCTCTCTGGGTCTCTATGGGGTCCCTATGGGGCTCTATGGGGCCGGGGCCGCGTTTTCCCGTCCGCCTCCGGCCGCCAACGTTCCCATTCCTTTGTTCCCGCTTCCCCCCCCCCTCCCTCGGCCACGTTTCCCCCTTGGCTCCTTCCTCTTCCTCCTCCCCCCCTCCCAAAACACCCCAAAGCCACCGAAACCCCCCCAAAAACGCCGCAAAACCACCCCAAAACGCCCCAAAACGCTCAAAAGCAGCCAGGAAACGGCCAAAACCCCCCCCGAAACCCCCCTAAATCCATTAAATTCCCCACCCCCCCCCCCCCGCCCGGAACTTCCCCTTTTCCGGCATTTTTCGCCCCAAAAGCGCCTTGGACTCCTCCGAAAGCAGCCCGGAACGCCCCGACCCCCCCCCCCGAACGCCTCAGAAGACCCCAAACGCCCCTTAAACGCCCTTAAACGCCGTTAAACGCTCTTAACCCCCCTTAAACGCTCTCAAACGCCCCTTAGACGCCCCTCAAACACCCTTAAACGCTATGAAACCACCCTTATACACTCTTTAACGTCCTAAACCCCCCCTTAAACGCCCTTAAAGCCCCCTTAAACGGCCTTAAACGCCCCTAAACGCTCCTTAAACGCCCTTAAAGCCCCCTTAAACGCCTTTAAAGCCCCCTTAAACGCCCTTAAAGCCCCCTTAAAAGCCCTTAAGCCCCCATAAATGCCCTTAAAGCCCCTTTGAACGCTCTTAAAGCCCACTTAAACGCCCTTAAGCCCCCATAAACGGCCTTAAACGCCCCTTAAACGCCCTTAAAGCCCCCTTAAACGCCCTTAACCCCCCTTAAACGCTCTCAAGCACCCCTTAAATGCCCTTAAATACTCTTAAACCCCCTTAAAGCCCCTTTAAACGCCCTTAAACCTCCCTTAAAGGCCCCTTAAAAGCTCTTAAATGCCCTTAACCCCCCCAGCACCCTACAGACCCCCTTTAAACGCCCTTAAACGCCCTTTGAACCCCCCCATAAACCCCTTTAAAGGCCCACACACCCCCCATAACACCCCATAGCCACCTCCAAATACCCCCCATAACCTCTCTGAAACCCCCCAAACGCCGCCTTAACCCTCCCGAACGCCCTTAAACGCCCTTTAAAACCACCATAGCACCCCATAAACCCCTTCAAACGCCCATAAACCCACCTTCAACGCCCTTAAACGCCCCATAGCCCCCCTAAACACCCATAAACCCCTTTTAAGCCCCTCTCAAACCCCCTTAAATGCCCTTAAACCCCTCCTAAGCCCCATTAAACCCTTCTTTAACCCCCTTAAACTCCCCTTAAATGTACCTTGAATGCCCCTTAACCCCTCTAAACGCCCTTAAGCCCTCTTAAACGCTCTCAAACGCCCCATAGCCGCCCTAAACGCTCGTAAACCCCTGTTAAACCCATCTTAAACCTACTTAAACGGCCTTAAACCCCTCCTAAACCCCCTTAAACGCCCTTAAACCCTCCTAAAAGCCCCTTAAACTCCCCTTAAACGCCCTTAAACGCCTTTAAGCGCCCTTAAACACCCCTTAAACGCCCCTTAAACGCCCTTAAACGCCCCTGAAACGCCTTTAAACCCCCTTAAACGCACTGAAACGCCCTTAAACGCCCCTGAAACGCCTTTAAACCCCCTTAAACGCCCCTTAAACGCCCTTAAACGCCCCTGAAACGCCCCTGAAACGCCCTTAAATGCCCTTAAACCCCCTTAAACGCCCTTAAACCCCCTTAAACCCCCTTAAACTCCCCATAAATGCCCTAAAACGCCCTTAAACGCCCCATAAACGCCCTTAAACGCCCTTAAACGCCCCCCCGTGGGTCTCTATGGGGTATTTAAGGGCCCTATAGGGGGCCCTTGGGGTCCCTATGGGTTATTATGGGATGGATGGGGATGGTGCTGAGGGGTTATTATGGGATGGATGATAATGACGGTGGGTTATTATGGGATGGATGATGATGATGATGGTGGGTTATTATGGGATGGATGATGATGGTGATGGGTTATTATGGGATGGATGACGATCGATAACGGATGCTGATGGGTCACAACGGGTTATTATGGGATGGATGATGATGATGATGATGGGTTATTAATGGATGGATGATGATGATGATGATGGGTTATTATGGGATGGATGAAGGTGATGATGGATAATGGATGCTAATGGGCCACAATGGGTTATTATGGGGTGGTGGATGATGATGATGATGATGGGTTATTATGGCATGGATGATGATGATGGGGTATTATGGGATGGATGACGGCTGCTGAATGGGTCACTATGGGCTCCCCCAGGCCTGGCTGCAGCAGTACGGGTACCTGCCCCCCGGGGACCTGCGGGCGCAGGCGCAGCGCTCCCCACACTCGCTACCGGCCGCGTACGCCGCGATGCAGCGCCTCTATGGGCTGCGCGTCACCGGCCGCGCCGACCCCGACACCATCCGGTGCGTTACAAGGGGGGTCCGGGGGGTCCCCATGGGCTCTTGCGGGGGTTCCAATGGGATACGGGGCTTCTGGGTTGATGGATGTTGGGTTTTGGGCCTTCCCATTGGATCATCGTTGTGTTTGGAGGGCTTCCCGTTGGGTTTTGGGTTTTCCAGTTGGGTTCCAGTTGGGTTTTGGGTCTTCCAGTTGGGTTCCAGTTGGGGTTTGGGTCTTCCAGTTGGGTTCCAGTTGGGGTTTGGGCCTTCCCATTGGATCATCGTTGTGTTTGGAGGGCTTCCCGTTGGGTTTTGGGTCTTCCAGTTGGGTTCCAGTTGGGTTTTGGGTCTTCCAGTTGGGTTCCAGTTGGGTTTTGGGTCTTCCAGTTGGGTTTTGGGTCTTCCAGTTGGGTTCCAGTTGGGTTTTGGGCCTTCCCATTGGATCATCGTTGTGTTTGGAGAGCTTCCAGTTGGGTTTTGGGTCTTCCAGTTGGGTTCCAGTTGGGTTTTGGGTCTTTCAGTTGGGTTCCTGTTGGGGTTTGGGTCTTTCAGTTGGGTTCCAGTTGGGTTTTGGGTCTTCCAGTTGGGTTCCAGTTGGGTTTTGGGTCTTTCAGTTGGGTTCCTGTTGGGGTTTGGGTCTTTCAGTTGGGTTCCAGTTGGGTTTTGGGTCTTCCAGTTGGGTTCTTGTGGGCTTCCAATGGGACATGGGGCTTCCGGGTTGATGGATGTTGGGCTTTGGGCCTTCCCATTGGATCATCGTTGTGTTTGGAGGGCTTCCCATTGGGTTTTGGGTCTTCCAGTTGGGTTTTGGGTCTTCCAGTTGGGTTCCTGTGGGCTTCCAATGGGACACGGGGCTTCCGAGTTGACGGATGAGGTCTTCCCATTGGATCCCCGTTGCCTTGGGAGCCTTCCAGTTGCCTGCTCCTGCTCTTTCCCCCCCTTCCCCCTGGGCCTTCCCCTCTCCATGCCCACCGCTCCCATTCCATAGGGCCATGCGCCGGCCCCGCTGCGGCGTTCCGGACAAGTTCGGCCCCGAGCTCAAAGCCAACGTGCGGCGCCGGCGCTTCGCCATCCAGGGCATGAAGTGGGACCAGCAGGAGATCACCTTCAGGTGAGCGGCACCCGAGGGGATCCGATGGGATCCGATGGGATTCCGGTGGGGTCTGACCGGTTCCGATGGATTCTGATGGATTCCAATGGGATTCCGATGGGTTCCAATGGGATTCCAGTGAGTTCCAATGGGATTCCAATGGGATCCGATGGGTTCCAATGGGATTCCAGTGAGTTTCAATGGGATTCCAATGGGATCCGATGGATTCCAATGGGATTCCAGTGCGATCCGATGGATTCCAATGGGTTCCAGTGGGACTCCAATGGGATCCGATGGATTCTGATGGATTCCAATGGGTTCCAGTGGGATTCCAATGGGTTCCGATGGATTCTGATGGGTTCCAATGGATTCCTATGGGTTCCAGTGGGATTCCAATGGGAATGGGGTTCCAGTGGGTTCCGATGGATTCTGATGCGATTCCAATGGGATTCCAGTGCGATCCGATGGATTCCAATGGGTTCCAGTGGGATTCCAGTGGGTTCCTATGGATTCCAATGGGTTCCAGTGGGATTCCAGTGGGATCCGATGGATTCTGATGGATTCCAATTGGTTCCGATGGATTCCTATGGGTTCCAGTGGGATTCCAGTGGGATCCAATGGATTCTGATGAGTTCCAGTGGGATTCCAGTGGGATCCGATGGATTCTGATGGATTCCAATGGGTTCCGATGGATTCCAATGGATTCCAGTGGGATTCCAATGGGATCCGATGGATTCTGATGGATTCCAGTGGGTTCCGATGGATTCCAATGACTTCCAGTGGGATTCCAGTGGGATCCGATGGATTCTGATGGATTCCAATGGGTTCCGATGGATTCCAATGGGTTCCAGTGGGATTCCAATGGGTTCCGATGGGTTCTGATGGATTCCAACGGGTTCTGATGGATTCCAGTGGGTTTCCAGTGGGATCCGATGGATTCTGATGGATTCCAATGGGTTCCGATGGATTTCAATGGGTTCCAGTGGGATTCCAGTGGGATCCAATGGATTCTGATGGATTCCAATGGGTTCCGATGGATTCCAATGGGTTCCAGTGGGGTTCCAATGGGTTCCGATGGGTTCTGATGGATTCCAAGGGGTTCCACTGGATCCCAATGCAACCCCATTGACCCCATTGCTCCCCATTGATCTCCATTGCTCCCAATGCATCCCCATTGCTCCCAATGCATCCCCATTGCTCCCAATGGAACCCCATCGACCCCAATGGAACCCCACTGACCCCAATGGAACCCCATCGACCCCATCGATCCCCATTGACCCCATCGACCCCAATGGAACTCCATTGACCCCATCGATCCCCACTGACCCCATCGATCCCCACTGACCCCATCGATCCCCATTGACCCCATTGACCCCAATGGAACTCCATCGACCCCATCGATTCCCATTGACCCCAATGGAACCCCATTGACCCCATCAATCCCCATTGCTCCCAATGCCTCCCCATTGATCCCCAATGGAATCCCATTGACCTCATCGATCCCCATTGACCGCAGTGGAACCCCATTGACACCATCGATCCCTATTGACCCCATTGCTCCCAATGGAACCCCATGGACCCCAATGGAACCCCACTGACCCCATCGACCCCAATGGAACCCCATTGACCCCAATGGAACCCCACTGACCCCATCGACCCCAATGGAACCCCATTGACCCCAATGGAACCCCATTGACCCCATCAATCCCCATTGCTCCCAATGCCTCCCCATTGATCCCCAATGGAACCCCATTGACCCCATCGATCCCCATTGACCTCATCAACCCCAATGGAACCCCATTGACCCCAATGGAACCCCATTGACCCCATCGATCCCCATTGACCCCATTGCTCCCAATGGAACCCCATTGACCCCAATGGAACCCCATTGACCCCATTGACCCCAATGGAACCCCACTGACCCCATCGATCCCCATTGACCCCATCGACCTCAATGGAACCCCACTGACCCCAATGGATCCCCATTGATCCCAATGGAACCCCACTGACCCCATCGGTCCCCATTGACCCCATCGACCCCAATGGAACCCCATTGACCCCAATGGAACCCCACTGACCCCATCGACCCCAATGGAACCCCATTGACCCCATCGATCCCCATTGACCCCATTGACCCCAATGGAACCCCATTGACCCCAATGGAACCCCACTGACCCCATCGACCCCAATGGAACCCCATTGACCCCAATGGAACCCCACTGACCCCATCGACCCCAATGGAACCCCATTGACCCCAATGGAACCCCATTGACCCCATCAATCCCCATTGCTCCCAATGCCTCCCCATTGATCCCCAATGGAACCCCATTGACCCCATCGATCCCCATTGACCTCATCAACCCCAATGGAACCCCATTGACCCCAATGGAACCCCATTGACCCCATCGATCCCCATTGACCCCATTGCTCCCAATGGAACCCCATTGACCCCAATGGAACCCCATTGACCCCATTGACCCCAATGGAACCCCACTGACCCCATCGATCCCCATTGACCCCATCGACCTCAATGGAACCCCACTGACCCCAATGGATCCCCATTGATCCCAATGGAACCCCACTGACCCCATCGGTCCCCATTGACCCCATCGACCCCAATGGAACCCCATTGACCCCAATGGAACCCCACTGACCCCATCGACCCCAATGGAACCCCATTGACCCCATCGATCCCCATTGACCCCATTGACCCCAATGGAACCCCATTGACCCCAATGGAACCCCACTGACCCCATCGATCCCCATTGACCCCATTGACCCCAATGGAACCCCATTGACCCCAATAGAACCCCATTGACCCCATCGATCCCCATTGACCCCATTGACCCCAATGGAACCTCATTGACCCCATCGATCCCCATTGACCCCATTGCTCCCAATGGAACCCCACTGACCCCATCAATCCCCATTGACCCCATCAACCCTAATGGAACCCCATTGACCCCAATGGAACCCCACTGACCCCATCCATCCCCATTGACCCCATTGCTCCCAATGGAACCCCACTGACCCCAATGGATCCCCATTGACCCCATCGATCCCCATTGACCCCATTGCTCCCAATGGAACCCCACTGACCCCATCGACCCCAATGGCACCCCATTGATCCCATTGACCCCAATGGCCCCCCACCGACTCCCCTTTTCTCTTGCCCCCCCCCACAGCATCCAGAACTTCACCCCCAAGGTGGGCGAGGCGGGCACGGGGGCCGCCATCCGCCGGGCCTTCGCCGCCTGGGCCGCCGCGGCGCCACTGCGCTTCCGGGAGGTGCCGTACGGCGCCATCCGGGCCGGGCGCGCGCCCCACGCCGACATCATGATCCTCTTCGCCGAGGGCTTCCACGGCGACAGCACCCCCTTCGATGGCGAAGGGGGCTTCCTGGCCCACGCCTACTTCCCCGGGCCCCACATCGGCGGCGACACGCACTTCGATGGGGCCGAGCCGTGGACGGACCGCAATGAGGACCTCAGTGGTGAGGGGCCGGGGGGGGGAAGGGAATGAGGGGGGTTTGGGGGGGGGTTGGGTTGGTTGGGTTGGGTTGGGTTTGGGTTGGGTTTGGATGGTTTTGGGGGTGTTGGGATGGGTTTGGGGGGGTTTGGGGGTGATTCGGGGGGGTTGGGTTGGGTTGGGTTGAGTTGGGTTGAATTGGGTTGGTTTTGCGTTGGGTTTTGGGTGGTTTTGGGGGTGTTGGGATGGGTTTGGGGGGGTTTGGGGGTGATTCGGGTTGGTTGGGTTGAATTGGCTTGGTTTTGGGTTGGTTTTGGGTGGTTTTGGGGGTGTTGGGATGGGTTTGGGGGGGTTTGGGGGTGATTCGGGTTGGTTGGGTTGGGTTGAGTTGGGTTGCGTTGAGTTGGGTTGGGTTGAGTTGGGTTGGGTTTTGGGTGGTTTTGGGGGTGTTGGGATGGGTTTGGGGTGGTTTCGGGGTGATTTGGGGTGGTTGGGTTGGTTTTGGGTTGGTTTTGGATGGTTTTGGGGGTGTTGGGATGGTTTTGGGGTGGTTTTGGGGTGATTTGGGGTGGTTGGGTTGAATTGGGTTGGTTTTGGGTTGGTTTTGGGTGGTTTTGGGGGTGTTGGAATGGGTTTGGGGTGGTTTTGGGGTGATTTGGGGTGGTTGGGTTGAATTGGGTTGGTTTTGGGTTGGTTTTGGGTGGTTTTGGGGGTGTTGGAATGGGTTTGGGGTGGTTTTGGGGTGATTTGGGGTGGTTGGGTTGAATTGGGTTGGTTTTGGGTTGGTTTTGGGTGGTTTTGGGGGTGTTGGGATGGTTTTGGGGTGGTTTTGGGGTGATTTGGGGTGATTGGGTTGAATTGGGTTGGTTTTGGGTTGGGTTTGGGTGGGTTTGGGGCTGTCAGGATGTGTTTGGGGGGGTTTGGGGGTGATTCGGGTTGGTTGGGTTGAATTGGGTTGGGTTCGGTTTGGGTTTTGGGTGGTTTTGGGGGTGTTGGAATGGGTTTGGGGTGGTTTTGGGGTGATTTGGGGTGGTTGGGTTGAATTGGGTTGGTTTTGGGTTGGTTTTGGGTGGGTTTGGGGGTGTTGGGATGGTTTTGGGGTGGTTTTGGGGTGATTTGGGGTGATTGGGTTGAATTGGGTTGGGTTTGGGTTGGGTTTGGGTGGGTTTGGGGCTGTCAGGATGTGTTTGGGGGGGTTTGGGGGTGATTCGGGTTGGTTGGGTTGAATTGGGTTGGGTTTGGTTTGGGTTTTGGGTGGTTTTGGGGGTGTTGGGATGGTTTTGGGGTGGTTTTGGGGTGATTTGGGGTGGTTGGGTTGAATTGGGTTGGTTTTGGGTTGGTTTTGGGTGGTTTTGGGGGTGTTGGAATGGGTTTGGGGTGGTTTTGGGGTGATTTGGGGTGGTTGGGTTGAATTGGGTTGGTTTTGGGTTGGTTTTGGGTGGGTTTGGGGGTGTTGGGATGGGTTTGGGGTTGTTTTGGGGTGATTTGGGGTGATTGGGTTGTATTGGGTTGGTTTTGGGTTGGGTTTGGGTGGGTTTGGGGCTGTCAGGATGTGTTTGGGGGGGTTTGGGGGTGATTCGGGTTGGTTGGGTTGAATTGGGTTGGTTTTGGGTTGGGTTTTGGGTTGGTTTTGGGGGTGATGGGGTGGGTTTGGGGGGGGTTGGGGGTGATTTGGGGCGGTTGGGTTGAGTTGGGTTGGGTTCGGTTTGGTTTTGGATGGCTTTGGGGGTGTTGAGATGGGTTTGGGGTGGTTTTAGGTGGCTTTGGGTTGGTTTGAGGCGGTTTTGGGTTGGTTTGAGGCGGTTTTGGGTTGGTTTCAGGCGGTTTTGGGTTGGTTTGAGGCGGTTTTGGGTTGGTTTCAGGCGGTTTTGGGTTGGTTTGAGGCGGTTTTGGGTTGGTGTGGGGTGGTTTTGGGCCCCCATCACCCCCATAACCTCCATGAGCCCCCATCTTCCTCCCCCATTCACCCCCTCCATGGCCATCAAGCCCCAACCCACACCCCCCCTTGACCCACGGAGGCCCCATAGAAGCCCCCCTTGACCCCCATTGGCCCCATGGCAGGCAATGACCTCTTCCTGGTGGCCGTCCATGAGCTGGGCCATGCTCTGGGGCTGGAGCACTCCAGTGACCCCTCGGCCATCATGGCCCCCTTCTACCAATGGATGGACACCGAGGCCTTCACCCTGCCCGAGGACGACCGCCGCGGCATCCAGCAGCTCTATGGTGGGGGTCCTGCCCCATAGATACTTCCTATGGGGCGCCTATGGGGCTCTATGGGGTCCTTATGGGGCTACGGCAACCCCATGGTGGTGCCATCCCAATGGGTGGTCATCAGCACCATGGACACCTCCGATGGGTGTCAATGGGTCCTAGGGGTGCCAATGGGTCCTATGGGGCCCTATGGGTGCCAATGGGTCCTATGGGGCCCTTATGGGGCTACGTCAACCCCATGGTGGTGCCATCCCAATGGGTGGCCACCAGCACCATGGACACCTCCTATGGGCGCCAATGAGTGCCAATGGGTGCCTATGGCTCCTATGGGTGCCAATGGGTACCTATGGGTCCTATGGGGCCCTATTGGTGACAATGGCTCCTATGGGTGCCAGTGGGTGCCAATGGCTCCTATGGGTCCCAATGCATCCCAGTGTGTCCCAATGGGTCCTATGGGTCCCAAGGGGTCCTATGGCTCCAAATGGATCCCTATGGGTCCCAATTGGTCCCAATGGGTCCTATGGGTCCTTAAGGGTCCCTATGGGTGCCAATGAATTTGTGGGTGCCAATGGGTCCTATGGGTCCCTGTGGGTTCCCATGGGTGCCATTGGGTCCTTTGGGTGCCTATGGGTCCTATGTGTCCCAATGGGTCCTATGGCTCCAAATGGATCCCTATGGGTGCCTATGGGTGCCAATGGGTCCCAGTGTGTCCTATAGCTCTCAATGACACCCAATGGGAGCCAATGGGACCCTATGGTTGCCAATGGGTCCTATGGGTGCCTATGGGTCCCTATGGGTCCCAATGGGTCCTATGTGTCCCAATGACTCCCAATGGGCTCCAATGGGTCCCTATGGGTCCCAATGGGTGCCAATGGGTCTCAATGGCTCCAATGGGTCCTATGTGTCTCAATGGGTCCCATGGCTCCCAATGGCTCTCAATGGGCTCCAATGGGTCCCTATGGGTCCCTATGGGTCCCAATGGGTCCCGATGTGCCCATAGGGACCAGAGCAGGCCCCAGTTGGCCCCCAGTAGTGCCCCGGAGCACGGAGAAGCCCCATAGACCCCCAGGGCCCCCCTATGGGCCCGACATCTGCGAGGGCAACTTTGACACCATCGCCATGCTCCGGGGGGAGATGTTCGTGTTCAAGGTGGGAATGGTCGGGAATGGGGTTGGGAATGGTCGGGAATGGGGTTGGGAATGGTCGGGAATGGGTTGGGAATGGGTTGGGAATGGGGTTGGGAATGGGTTGGGAATGGGTTGGGATGAGTTGGAATGGGGTCGTGAGTGGATTGGGACGGGTTGGGATGGGGTCGGGAATGGGTTTGGATGGGTTGGGATGAACTGGGATGGGTTGGGATGAGTTGGGATGGGGTCGGGAATGGGTTGGGAATGGGTTGGGATGGGTTGGGTGTAATTCTTGGCCCGCTTGGGTCCATTTTGGCTGGTTTTGGCCATTTCTGGGTCATTTTTCTCGTTTTTGGCCATTTTCGGCTGTTTCTGGGCCATTTTCGGCTATTTTTAACCATTTCTGGCTCATTTTTGGCCATTTCTAGGTCATTTTCAGCCGTTTTCAGCCGTTTCAGGCTCATTTTCGGCCGTTTTCAAGCGTTTCTGGGTCATTTTCGTCTGTTTTTCGCTATTTTTTGGCCGTTTTCAGGCATTTCTAGGTCATTTTCGGCCATTTTTGGCCGTTTCTGGGTCATTTTTGGCCGTTTCTGGATAATTTTCGGCCGTTTTTTTGCCGTTTCTGGGTCATTTTCAGCCGTTTTTGCCGTTTCTGGGTCATTTTCGGCCGTTTCTGGGTCATTTTCAGCCGTTTTTAACCGTTTCTGGGTCATTTTTTGCCGTTTCTGGATAATTTTCGGCCTTTTTTTGCCGTTTCTGGGTCATTTTCGGCCGTTTCTAGGTCATTTTCGTTCATTTTTGGCCATTTCTGGGTCATTTTCAGCCGTTTTTAACCGTTTCTGGGTCATTCTCTGCCGTTTCTGGGTCATTTTCAGCCGTTTTTGCCGTTTCTGGGTCATTTTCGGCCGTTTCTGGGTCATTTTCGGCCGTTTCTAGGTCATTTTCGTTCGTTTTTGGCCATTGTCTGGGTCATTTTCGGCCGTTTTTAACAGTTTCTGGGTCATTCTCGGCCGTTTCTGGGTCATTTTCAGCCGTTTTTGCCATTTCTGGGTCATTCTCGGCCGTTTCTAGGTCATTTTCGTTCGTTTTCGGCCGTTTCTGGGTTATTTTCGGCTCTTTTTAACCGTTTCTGGATCATTTTTGGCGGTTTCTGGATAATTTTCGGCCTTTTATTGCCGTTTCTGGGTAATTTTCAGCCGTTTTTGCCGTTTCTGGGTCATTCTCGGCCGTTTCTGGGTCATTTTCTTTCGTTTCTGGCCGTTTCTGGGTCATTTTTGGCCATTTTTAATCATTTCTGGGTCATTTTTGGCCGTTTCTGGGTAATTTTCGGCCCTTTTTTTTGCCGTTTCTGGGTAATTTTCAGCCGTTTTTGCCGTTTCTGGGTCATTCTCGGCCGTTTCTAGGTCATTTTCGTTCGTTTCCGGCCGTTTCTGGGTCGTTTCCGGCCGTTTCTGGGTCATTTTCGGCCGTTTTTAACCGTTTCGGGCTCCTTTTTGGCCGTTTCTGACCCTTTGTCGTGTGGGTGCAGGAGCGCTGGTTCTGGCGCGTGCGGGAGCGCCGGGTGCTCGAGGGGTACCCGCTGCCCATCGGGCACTTCTGGGCCGGGCTCCCCCCCAGCATCAGCGCCGCCTACGAGCGCCGCGACGGGAAGTTCGTCTTCTTCAAAGGTGCGCTAGGGGGCGCTAGAGGGCGGCCGGGCCGGGGGGGGGGGCGCGCTATGGGGGGCTCTATGGTCTCTATGGGTGTCAATGGGTGTCTATGGGTTTCTATGGGTGCCAATGGGTGCTATGGGTCTCTCTGGTCTCTGTGGGTCTCTATGGGTGTCTATGGGTGTCTATGGGTGTCTATGGTCTTTATGGGTGTCTATGGGTGCTATGGGTGTCTATGGGTCTCTATGGTGTCAATGGGTCTCTATGGGTGTCTATGGGTGTCTATGGGTTTCAATTGGTGCCCATGGTGCCTATGGTGTCAATGGGTGCCTATGGGTGTCTATGGGTGTCTATGGGTGTCTATGGGTCTCTATGGGTCTCTATGGGTGTCTATGGGTGTCAATGGGTGTCAATGGGTACCTATGGGTGCCCATGGTGTCTATGGTGTCAGTGGGTCTCTATGGGTGTCAATGGGTGCTATGGGTCTCTATTGCCTCTATGGGTCTCTATGGGTGTCTATGGGTCTCTATGGGTCTCTATGTGTGTCTGTGGGTTTCTATGGGTCTCTATGGGTGTCAATGGGTGCTATGGGTCTCTATAGTCTCTATGGGTCTCTATGGGTGTCTATGGGTACCTATGGGTGCTCATGGTGTCTATGGTGTCAATGGGTCTCTATGGGTGTCAGTGGGTCCTATGGGTCTCTATTGTCTCTATGGGTCTCTATGGGGTCTCTATGGGTCTCTATTGTCTCTATGGGTCTCTATGGGGTCTCTATGGGTCCCTATGGGTCTCTATGGGTCTCTATGGGGTCTCTATGGCTCCCTATGGGCTCCCTATGTGTCCCCCCCTGTTGCCCGCAGGGGACCGGCACTGGGTGTTCTCGGAGGCGGCGCTGGAGCCCGGGTACCCTCGGGCGCTGCGGGAGCTGGGCCGGGGGGTGCCCAGCGACCGCCTGGATGCGGCGCTGCAGTGGCTGCCCAGCGGCACCACCTACCTCTTCCGCGGCAACAAGTGAGGGCCTCTACGCACCTGCCAGGACCCAACGGGGGCCTCAAGGGGTCTCTATGGGGCTTTTATGGGGTCTTTATGCAGCTGCCAGGACCTAAAGGGGGCCTTAAGGGGGTCTCTAGGGGGTCTTTATGCACCTACCTAAAGGAGGCCTTAGGGGGGTTTCTATGGGGGCTTTATGCACCTACCAGGACTTAAGAGGGCCTTAAGGGGGTCTCTAGGGGGTCTTTATGCACCTACCAGGACCTAAAGGGGGCCTTAAGGGGGTCTCTAGGGGGTCTTTATGCACCTGCCAGGACTTAAGGGGGCCTTAAGGGGTCTCTATGGGGCCTTTATGGGGTCTTTATGCACCTGCCAGGACCTAAAGGAGGCCTTAGGGGCCGTCTATGGGGTTTCTATGGGGCCTTTATGTATCTGCCAGGACTTAATGGGGGCCTTAGGATGTTTCTATGGGGCCTTTATGGGGTCTTTATGCACCTGCCAGGACCTAATGGGGGCCTTAAGGGGTCTCTATGGGGCCTTTATGGGGTCTTTATATACCTGCCAGGACCTAATGGGGGCCTTAGGGGCCGTCTATGGGGTTTCTATGGGGCCTTTATGTACCTGCCAGGACCTAATGGGGGTCTTTATGGGGTCTTTATGGGGTTTCTATGGGGTCATTATGCACCTTCCGGGACCTTGTGGGGGCCTTTATGGGGTCTTTATGCACCTGCCAGGACTTAATGGGGGTCTTTATAGGGTTTCTGTGGGGCCTTTATGCACCTTCCGGGACCTTCTATGGGCTTCTATGGACCTTCTGGGGGCCTCTATGGGGTCTTTATGCACCTGTCAGGACCTCTAGGGGGAACTTAGGGGGCTTCTAGGGGGTTTCTATGGGGGCCTTTATGCACCTTCCGGGACCTCTATGGGGTCTTTATGGGGCCTTTATGCACCTTCCAGGAGCTCTATGGGGCCTTTATGCACCTTCCGGGACCTTCTAGGGGCCTCTATGGGGTCTTTATGGGGCCTTTATGCACCTTCCGGGACCTTCAATGGGCTTCTGGGACCTCTTATGGACCTTCTTATGGACCTTCCTGGGGCCTTTATGCACCTGCCAGGACCTCCATGGGGCCTCTATGCACCTCTATGGGACCTGCGGGGACCTCTATGGACCTTCCAGGACCTTCTTGGGGGCTTCTATGGACCTTCTGGGACCTCTATGGGGCCTCTATGGACCTTCTAGGACCTTCTGGGGGGCCTTTGGGGAGCTGCTGGGACCTTCTGGAGCTTCTTATGCACCTTCCGGGACCTCTATGGGGCTTCGGGGACCTCTATGGGGCCTCTTCTAGGACCTTTATGGGGCCTATATGGGGCTTCCGGGACCTCCAGGGGGCCTCTATGTACCTTCCAGGACCATAATGTGGCCTTTATGGGGCTTCTGGGGTCATTTATGGGGCCTTTATGCACCTTCTAGGACCTTTAAGGGGCTTCTGGGGTCTTTATGGGGCCCCTATGCACCTTCTAGGACCTTGGCGGGGGGGAGGGGGCTTCTCTATGGACCTGCCAGGACCTTCTCAAGCCTTCAGGGGCGTCAATGGGGGCTTCTGGGGCCTTTTATGGAGCTGCCAGGACCTCAATGGCGCTCCCATTGACCTCAATGGAGCCCCATTGATCCCATTGATCCCCATTGACCTCAATGGCTCCCATTGACACCAATGGAGCCCCCTTGACCCCATTGATCCCCATTGACCCCAATGGAGCCCCATTGACCCCATTGATCCCCATTGACCCCAATGGAGCCCCACTGACCCCATTGATCCCCATTGACCCCAGTGGAGTCCCATTGACCCCATTGATCCCCATTGACCCCAATGGAGCCCCATTGATCCCATTGATCCCCATTGACCCCAATGGAGCCCCATTGACCCCATTGATCCCCATTGACCTCAATGGAGTCCCATTGATCCCATTGATCCCAATGGCTCCCATTGACCCCATTGATCCCCCTTGACCCCATTGATCCCCATTAACCCCAATGGAGCCCCATTGACCCCATTGATCCCCATTGACCCCAATGGAGCCCCATTGACCCCATTGATCCCCATTGACCCCAGTGGAGTCCCATTGATCCCATTGATCCCAATGGCTCCCATTGACCCCATTGATCCCCCTTGACCCCATTGATACCCATTAACCCCAATGGAGCCCCACTGATCCCATTGATCCCCATTGACCCCATTGATCCCATTGATCCCCATTGACCCCAATGGAGCCCCATTGATCCCCATTGACCCCAATGGAGCCCCATTGACCCCATTGATCCCCTTGGACCCCAATGGCTCCCATTGACCCCAATTGGTGCCCATTGACCCCATTGATCCCCTTGCCCCCAATGGTGCCCCATAGCCCCCTATGGTGCCCCATAGCCCCCTATGGCCCCCCCTATAGGTACTATAGGTTCAACGAGGACACCCGCTCCGTGGACCCCGACTACCCCAAGAGCATCGAGGTCTGGGGGGGGGTCCCCGAGGCCCCCAGTGGGGCCTTTATGGGCCCTGATGATGGTGAGTACCAATGGCGGGGGGCGAGCTATGGGGCAGCTATGGGTCCCTATTATAACCCCATTATAACCCATTATAACTCCATTATTGCCCATTATAACCCATTATAACCCATTATAACCCATTATAACCCCATTATAACCCATTATAACCCATTATAACCCATTATAACCCCATTATAACCCATTATAACCCCATTATAACCCCATTATACCCCATTATACCCCATTATAACCCATTATAACCCCATTATAACCCCATTATAACCCCATTATAACCCAATTATACCCCATTATACCCCATTATAACCCATTATAACACCATTATAACCCATTATAACCCATTATAACCCCATTATAACCCATTATAACCCATTATAACCCCATTATAACCCCATTATACCCCATTATAACCCAATTATAACCCATTATACCCCATTATAACCCATTATAACCCCATTATAACCCCATTATAACCCATTATAACCCCATTATAACCCATTATAACCCATTATAACCCCATTATACCCCATTATAACCCCATTATACCCCATTATAACCCATTATAACCCTATTATACCCCATTATAACCCCATTATACCCCATTATAACCCATTACAACCCATTATAACCCCATTATACCCCATTATACCCCATTAAAACCCATTATAACCCCATTATACCCCATTATACCCCATTATAACCCATTATAACCCATTATAACCCCATTATAACCCATTATAACCCATTATAACCCATTATAACCCCATTATAACCCATTATAACCCATTATAACCCATTATAACCCCATTATAACCCATTATAACCCCATTATAACCCCATTATACCCCATTATACCCCATTATAACCCATTATAACCCCATTATAACCCCATTATAACCCCATTATAACCCAATTATAACCCATTATACCCCATTATAACCCATTATAACACCATTATAACCCATTATAACCCATTATAACCCCATTATAACCCATTATAACCCATTATAACCCCATTATAACCCCATTATACCCCATTATAACCCAATTATAACCCATTATACCCCATTATAACCCATTATAACCCCATTATAACCCCATTATAACCCATTATAACCCCATTATAACCCATTATAACCCATTATAACCCCATTATACCCCATTATAACCCCATTATACCCCATTATAACCCATTATAACCCTATTATACCCCATTATAACCCCATTATACCCCATTATAACCCATTACAACCCATTATAACCCCATTATACCCCATTATACACCATTAAAACCCATTATAACCCCATTATACCCCATTATACCCCATTATAACCCATTATAACCCATTATAACCCCATTATAACCCCATTATACCCCATTATAACCCATTATACCCCATTATAACCCCATTGTACCCCATTACAACCCCATTGTAACCCCATTATACCCCATTATAACCCATTATACCCCATTATAACCCATTATAACCCCATTATAACCCATTATAACCCCATTATAACCCCATTATACCCCATTATAACCCCATTATACCCCATTATACCCCCATTATAACCCCATTATAACCCATTATACCCCATTATACTCCCATTATAACCCATTATAACACCATTATAACACCATTATAACGCCATTATAACCCATTATAACCCCATTATATCCCATTATACCCCATTATAATGCCATTATAACCCCATTATAACCCATTATAACCCATTATAACCCCATTATAACCCCATTATAACCCATTATAACCCATTATAACCCATTATAACCCCATTATAACCCCATTACAACCCATTATAACCCATTATAACCCATTATAACCCCATTATAACCCCATTACAACCCATTATAACCCCATTATAACCCATTATAACCCATTATAACCACATTATAACCCATTATAACCCCATTACAACCCATTATAACCCCATTATAACCCATTATAACCCCATTATAACCCATTATACCCCATTATAACCCCATTATAAGCCATTATAACCCATTATAACCCATTACAACCCATTATAACCCCATTATACCCCATTATAACCCATTATAACCCATTATAACCCCATTATAACCCATTATAACCCATTATAACCCCATTATAACCCATTATAACCCATTATAACCCCATTATAACCCATTATAACCCATTATAACCCATTATAACCCATTATAACCCCATTATAACCCCATTATAACCCATTATAACCCCATTATACCCCATTATAACCCATTATAACCCATTATAACCCCATTATACCCCATTTACCCCATTATAACCCATTATAACCCATTATAACCCATTATACCCCATTATACCCCATTATAACCCATTATAACCCCATTATAACCCATTATAACCCCATTATAACCCATTATAACCCCATTATAACCCATTATACCCTCCGCCTCCCATCAGCCGTCACCTACTTCTACAAGGCCGGCCGCTATTGGCTCTTCGACAACCGCCTCCTGCGCGTTCCCCCGGGCTACCCCAAGTCGGCCCTGCGCGATTGGCTGGGCTGCGAGCAGCCGGACCAATGGGAGCCTGAGGGGACGCCGTTCCCGCCCTCCCGGGGGGGAGGGGGCGGCGACGATGACGTCATCGTCATCGAGGTCGGCCCCGCCCCTTCGGCCCTGGCGGCGCCTTTGGTCCTCCTGGGGGGGGCGGCGGCGGCGCTGGCGGCGGCCGTGCTGCTGTGCCGCCGCAAGGGGGCGCCAAAGCGCCTGCTGCGCTGCCAGCGCTCGCTGCTGCCGCGCGTCTAACGGCGGGAAAAACGGGCGGGGGGGGGGGGCGCGTGGGGGCGCGCGCGGGACGGGCCGTGCCATATATGGAAAGCGGGGCGCCATACCTGGGGCGAAAGCGCGCCATCCTCCACGCGCGCGCACACACACACACACAGCCCCTCCCCCACCCCCCCCCCCCCTTTCCATATATGGGAGGAGGACATCCGAACACCCCCTTCCTCCCGCCATTCCTTATATGGGAAGAGGTCGCGCCCACCCCATGGGTTTCCATATATGGAAGGCGGCCTCCCTTCCCCCCCCCCTTGCCGTTCCTTATATGGGAAGAGGAAGCCACGTCCCCCCAATGGGTTTCCATATATGGAAGGCGGCCTCCCTTCCCCCCCCTCTGCCGTTCCTTATATGGGAAGAGGAGGCCACGCCTCCTTGCCCTTATATGGGAGGAGGCTCCGCCCCCCCACCCTGTGCCATTCCATATATGGGAGGAGCCTTCTGTCCCCCATTGCCATTCCTTATATGGGAAGAGGAGGCCACGCCCCCTTGCAGGCCTTATTTGGGAGATGGCCACGCCCCCCACCCAGTGCCTTTCCATATATGGGAAGTGGAGGCCACGCCCCCTTCCCATGCCTTATGTGGCAGGACTTGCCCCACCCCCCAAGCCATTCCTTATATGGGAGGAGGCCACGCCCCCCCTTGCCTTTCCTTATATGGCAGGACGAGGCCACGCCCCCTCCGATCGACTCAGCCAATCGCCATTCCCTCTATGGGAGGAGGCCACAACCCCCCACCAGTGCCTTTCCATATATGGGAGGCGGTCACGCCCCCATTGCCTTATATGGGAAGAGGCCACGCCCCCTCCCGCCCACCCGTTGCCATTCCCTGTAAGGGAGGAGGAGGTCGTGTCTGTTCCCTCCATGCCCTTATATGGGGCAGAGGCCACGCCTCCTTGCCGGGTCCCCAACCCCCATTGGCCACACGCCCTTGCAGCTCGGCCAATCAGACGCCAGCTCCACGCCCACGCCTCCCCCCCTTCCCTTTTATGGTGCTCAGGGGCGGGGCCAAGCCGAGGCCACGCCCCCTCCTCCTCCTCCCCCCCCCCCCACGTGACCCCTCCCCTACCGCAGGCCGGGGGGGCGGGGCTTGATGGGGCTGGGCGGGGCCTATCCGCAGCGCGGAGGCCTCTGATTGGCTGCGAGGGGGAAGGGGGGGCGGGGCTATGCAAATGAGGTGTCGATAGCGGGGGGAGGGGCGGGACCCGATTGGCTCCTCCCCCTCCTGCGGGTCGGGAGGGGGCGGGGCCTCGGGGGGGGAGGGGTTAATTATTGATGGTTAATTAATAACTAATAAAGGCAACGCCTGGAGAAGGGCTCGGACTGGGATATTATGGGATGGAATGGGGTTATAATGGGGTATAATGGGGTATAATGGGGTTATAATGGGTTATAATGGGGTATAATGGGGTATAATGGGGTTATAATGGGTTATAATGGGGTATAATAGGGTATAATGGGGTATAATGGGGTTATAATGGGGTATAATGGGGTTATAATGGGGTATAATGGGGTTATAATGGGTTATAATGGTGTATAATGGGGTTATAATGGGTTATAATGGGTTATAATGGGTTATAATGGGGTTATAATGGGTTATAATGGGGTATAATGGGGTTATAATGGGGTATAATGGGGTTATAATGGGGTATAATGGGGTTATAATGGGTTATAATGGGTTATAATGGGGTATAATGGGGTTATAATGGGGTTATAATGGGGTATAATGGGTTATAATGGGGTTATAATGGGGTTACAATGGGTTATAATTGGGTATAATGGGGTTACAATGGGTTATAATGGGTTATAATTGGGTTATAATGGGGTTATAATGGGTTATAATGGGTTATAATTGGGTTATAATGTGTTACAATGGGGTTACAATGGGTTATAATGGGTTATAATGGGGCTATAATGGGAGGAACTGCGAGGCACTGATTGGACCAAACCATTCCATTATAGGGGGGGTCCAAACCCCCCATAAACCACCTTTATTGCCCCAAAGCGCTTTATACCGGCCCATAGTGGTCCATACTGGTCCATACTGGTCTATACTGGTCTATACTGGGCTCCTTTAGGCTTCAACGGGGGGGGACCCGACCGCTCCTTTTTGCTCCCCCACCTTTGGATCGCTCCATCCAGGGCCTGGCTCAGCTTCAGGGCTCGGCGCTGGGGGGGAAGAGACCATTATAGGGGCCCTATAGGGACCCATAGAGCCCCATAGGGACCCATAGAGCCCCATAGGGACCCATAGAGCCCCATAGGACCCATAGAGCGCCCCCCCCATTGACTTACAGCCAAAGCTTCATTCTCTTGGAGCCTCCTTTGCTGCCCCTTCCATAGGGGGGCTGGGCGGCCATCTTGGAAAGGGGGGGGTCAGCCCCATAGAGCCCCATAGAACCCCATATATCCATGCAGAGCCTCCCCATAGAGACCCATAGACCCCCACAGACCCACCCTATAGCCTCATAGACCCCCATAGAAACCCTTTATAGCACCATAGAGCCCCCTTATAGCCCCAAAGAACCCCATAGACCCCCCCTATAGCCCCATAGGCCCACATAGAGCCCCCCTATAGCCCCATAGACCCCCACAGAACCCTGTTATAGCCCCACAGACACCCATTATAGCCCCATAGACCCCCCTTATAGCCCCATAGACCCCCATAGAGCCCCCCTATAGCCCCATAGACCCCAATACACCCCCCATAGAGACCCATAGACCCCCATAGAAACCCTTTATAGCCCCATAGAGCCCTCTTATAGCCCCAAAGAACCCCATAGACCCCCCATATGGCCCCATAGACCCCCCCTATAGCCCCATAGACCCCCATAGAACCCCGTTATAGCCCCATAGACCCCCCATAGCCCCATAGACCCACCGTATAGCCCCACAGACCCCCATAGAACCCAGTTATAGCCCCATAGACCCACCCTATAGCCCCATAGACCCCCATGGAACCCCGTTACAGCCCCATAGACACCCCATATAGCCCCAGAGACACCCATTATAGCCCCATAGACCCCCCTTATAGCCCCATAGACGCCCATAGACCCCCATAGAACCCCATTATAGCCCCATAGACCCCCATAGACACCCCCTATAGCCCCATAGACCCCCATAAGCCCCTAAGCCCCGCCCCTTACCCACAAAGGACCAATCAGGGAGGTCCCTCAGGGGTCCATATCCGGCCGTGCTGGGGGCCCAGCCCTGCCTATGGGGGGGGGGGGGGGGGGGGGGCACAGCCACACAGGGACCCTATAGGACCCCTATAGCCACGCCCCCCCCCATTGACCCCTATGGCTCCGCCCCCCACGTGCTTACACCACTCGCCATTGGCCGACGCGCTGGGGTCGTGGGGGGGTCAGGCGCTGCCATTGGGCCTTGCGCTCGGCTGGGGGCGGGACCACGGGGGGGGGGCGCGGTCAGCGAGGCCACGCCTCCCCATGCCCATATATGGCCTAAGCTCCGCCAAGCGCGCCCGCGCGCGCACCCCCCCCCCCCCGGCGCCTTCTATGGCGCAGCCCCGCCCCTCCCCGCGCCAGCCAATGAGCGCCCTCCGCAAGGTCCCGCCCACCGCGCCTCTAAGCCACGCCCCCTCATTAACATAGCGCGCCTCCCCCCCCCCGCGCCTTATATGGCAGAGCCCCCGCCCTCCCCACGCCGACCAATGAGGCGCCTCTACCCCCTCCTGTCACCCCGCCCACCCCTCCTTATATGGGCATAGCCCCGCCCACCCCTCCCCGCGCTTCCCCCCCGCGCTTCCCCGCCGCTCACCGAGCCGCATGATCTTCCGAGCCGCCATCTTTGCCGCCGCCGGAAGTGACGCCGCCGGAAGGCGCCGCCCCGCCCATTTCCGCCCGGTCCCGACGCGCTTTGCGGCGCGCCGCCATGTTGTACGGACCGCGGCCGCCGCCATGTTGTCCGCAGGGCGCCGCCATTTTGGCTCCCATACACCCCCATAACCCCTTTATAGCCCCCTATAGCTCCCCTATAGCCCTCTATACGCCCCATAACCACCCATATACCCCTCAAAGACCCCCCTATAACCCCCCCAACCTTACACCCTCCCTATCCCCCCATTGACCCCCCATATCCCATAATAACCCCCCTTACACCGCCTATAGCCCCATTGCCACCCTCTTTACAACCCCCATAAGCGCCCCTTTACGGCCCCCATCCGCTTCCCGCCGCGCCGCCATCTTGTACGGCGCCTGCGCGCCGCCATCTTGCCCCTCCCCAGCGTGCCGCCATCTTGTACGGCAGCTGCGCGCCGCCATCTTGCCCCTCCACAGAGCGCCGCCATCTTGTACGGCTCCTGCGCGCCGCCATCTTGCCCGCTACGGCGGCTCCTTAGGGCCAATCTTCCCCCCCCCCCCCCCACTTCCAGCCCCCTATAGACCCCATAGGCACCGTCTATAGGGTAAAGGGCGTTTATTAAGGGGGGGCCCCCCCCTATGGCTTCACCCCAATGTGTCCTTCCATGGGCGCTTGGGGGGCGAGGGGGGGGGCGGCGGGGGGGTGGGGGGGGCCAAGGGGTTGTTGGCGAAGGTCTGGCGGAGGGGTCCTATAGGGGGCAATGGGGATATAGGGGTCAATATAGGGGGCAACGGGGATATAGGGGGCAATATAGGGGGCAATGGGGATATAGGGGGCAATAGCCATAGGGGGCAATGGGCATAGGGGTCAATGGGTATAGGGGGCCATAGGGATCAATATAGGCAGCAATGGACACATGGGTGTATATAGGGGTCAATATAGGGGACAATGTCCATAGAGGGCAATAGGTACAAGGAGTAATGGCCATAGGGATCAATATAAGGGGCAATGGATACAGGGGGTAAAGCCCATAAGGGTCAATGCCCAATGGCCATAGGGGTCCATAGGGGTCAATGGCCATAGGCATCCATAGGGGCCCATAAGGATCCACAGGGGTCAATAGGGGCCCATAGGGTTCAATGGTCATAGGTATCCATATGGGACCATAGGGGTCAATGGGGGCCCATAGGGATCAATGGCCATAGGGGTCAATAGGGGCCCATAGGGATCAATGGCCATAGGGGTCAGTAGGGGCCCATAGGGTTCAATGGCCATAGATATCCATAGGGGCCCATAGGGATCCATAGGGGTCCATAGGGGTCAATAGGGGCCCATAGGGTTCAATGGTCATAGGTATCCATATAGGACCATAGGGGTCAATAGGGGCCCATAGGGATCAATGGCCATAGGGGTTAATAGGGGCCCACAGGAATCAGTAGGGGCCCATAGGGTTCAATGGCCATAGGTATCCATAGGGGCCCATAGGGTTCAATAGGGGCCCATAGGAATCAGTAGGGGCCCATAGGGCTCAATGGCCATAGGTATCCATAGGGGCCCATAGGGGTCAATAGGGGCCCATAGGGATCAATGGGGCCCATAGGGGTCAATGGGGGGGGGCTCACCCTTGGCGGCCATGTCCAGGTGATGGCGCAGGCGCCATTGGCGCTGCTCCCCCTGCTGAAGGGCCTGGGCCTCGCGCCACTCTGGGGGGGGCAATGGGGGCTCCATAGGGCGGACCCATAGAGCCCCATAGAGCCCCTATAGAACCCCCACAGAGCCCCTATGGAGTCCCATAGAGCCCAATAGAGCAGAGGGAGGGGGCGTGTCCTCGGCTGGCCCCGCCCCCCGCGGCACTATACCGCCCCCTGGTGGCCGCGCTGCAGCGCGCTGCCTGCACCCCTCCCATAGCCCTCCATAGGCACCCCATAGAGCCCCATAGACACCCCATAGAGCCCCATAGAGACCCTATAGAGCCCCATAGACCCCCTATCCCTCCCATGAATACCCATACACCCCCATAGACCGCCATAGCCCTCCAATAGAACCCCATAGACCCCCATATCTGCCCTATAGGCCCCCATATCCCCCCACAGACCCCATTATTCCCCCCATAGAACCCCATATCTACCCCATAACCCCCCCTATCTGCCCCGTAGACCCCCCATAGACCCCTATAGAGCCCCAGACCCCCATATCTACCCCTTATCCCCCCAATAGACCACTATAGAGCCCCACAAACACCCCTATCTGCCCCATAGACCCCCCATATTCCCCATTAGACCCCCATATCCCCACCATACACCCCCATATCTACCCCATAGACCCCATTGTTCCCCCCATAGAACCCCACAGACCCCCATATCTGCCCCACTGACCCCCATAGAGCCCCGTATCTCCCCAATATCCCCCCTCAGACCCCAATATCTGCCCCATAGACCCCATTATTCCCCCCATAGACCCCCATATCTGCCCCATAGACCCTCGTATCTCCCCCATACCCCCCTTTAGACCCCCATATACCCCATAACCCCCCCACATAGACCCCCATATCCCCCCTATAGACCCCCATATCTACCCCATATCCCCCCTTAGACCCCCATATTCCCCCCATAGACCCCCATATCCCCCCTATAGACCCCCATATCTACCCCATATCCCCCCTTAGACCCCCATATTCCCCCCATAGACCTCCATATCCCCCCATATCTACCCCATATCCCCCCTTAGACCCCCATATTCCCCCCATAGACCCCCATATCCCCCCTTAAACCCCATATTCCCCCCATATCTACCCCATATCCCCCCATAGACCCCCATATCCCCCCTATAAACCCTCATATCTACCCCATATCCCCCCTTAGACCGCCATATTCCCCCCATAGACCCCCATATCTACCCCATATCTGCCCCACAGACCCCCATATCTGCCCCATAGCCCCCCATAGAGCCCCATAGCCCCCACCTTGCTTGAGCCTCGCCACCACCCCCTTCTCCTTCGGGCCCCCCCCCGTCCCCCCAGCGTGGGGGGGCAGCCCCAGGCGGGAGCGCAGCGCCGGCACCCGCAGCAAGGCCGTGTGCAATAGGCTGAAGGAGTTCGACGTCAGCCAATAGGTGAAGATGGCCTTGGGAGGTGGGGGGGGGGAGCGATCAGCCAATGGGAGGCGAGGACGCCCGGCGGCAGCCAATGGGAAGGGAGGACGCAGGGCGCGCATCTCCCCCCCCCCCCCCCCGTGGAGGGTCCCGCATTAGAGCGCCCCCTAGGGGCCGCGGGCAATAGGCCACGCCCCCACCGAGGCGGTGCCGCGTTCCTATTGGCTGCGGCCGCGGGGCTCCGCCCACACCTTAAGCTCCGCCCCCCCCGGAGGGTCCCGCATTAGAGCGCCCCCTAGGGGCCGCGGGCAATAGGCCACGCCCCCACCGAGGCGGTGCCGCGTTCCTATTGGCTGCAGCCGCTGAGGCCCCTCCCACTCCCCAGGCCTCCTTTCCCCATTGGCTCCTCTCCCTGGTGGCCACGCCCCCCCTCCCCAAGCCCCTCCCACCTCATTTAGCCCCAGCCCTTATGCTCCCCCCTCCCTCGCCATTACCCCATAGATCCCCTGCCCCATAGATCCCACCCTATAGATCGTACCCTTTACATCCTGACCCATAGTTCCCCTGCCCCATAGATCCCACTGTGTAGATCCTGCCCCACAGATCCTGCCCGACAGCTCCCACGCCCCATAGATCCCACCCCACAGACTCCACCCTATATACCCCACCCCACAGATTCTGCCCCATAGCTCCCCTACCCCATAGATCCCACCTCGTAGCTCCCACCCCATAGATCCCATCCTATGCATCCTACTCTATAGCTCTCACTCTATAAATCGGACCATATATAACCCACCCCATAGCTCCTGCCCCATAGATCCCGCCTCATAGCCCCCCTGCCCCACAGCTCCCACCCCATCGCTCCCACCCCATAGCTCCCACCCCATAGATCCCGCCCTATGGCTCTCACACTATAGATCGAACCTTATGTATCCCACCCTATAGCTCCCACCCCATAGCTCCTCTGCCCCATAGCTCCGGCCCCATAGCTCCCACCCTATAGCTCCCACCCCATCGCTCCCACCCTATAGCTCCCACCCCATAGCTCCTCTGCCCCATAGCTCCCGCCCCATAGCTCCCACCCTATAGCGCCCACTCTATAGCTCACACCCCACAGATCCCACCCCATAGCTCCCGCCCCACAGCCCCCCTGCCCCATAGGCGCTCACGGTGGGGAAGTGCAGCACGAAGGGCAGGCAGAGCAGGGGCAGCAGGCGCAGGACCTGGCGCATGGCCCCCGCCCCCGGGCTCGACACCCCCGTCTCGGCCCCCAGCTGCATGAATGGGGGGGGGGGGGGTGGGGTGTGTGTGACGTCACGACGCAGGCCACGCCCACTTTCCCACGCCCGCTTTCCCACGCCCCCGGCCCATTCATGCTCTCTGGAGGCCCCGCCCCATAGAGCCCCATTGAGCGCCCCCAGCCCCATAGGCACCCCCAGAAGGGCTCAGCCAGCCCCATAGAGGCCTATAGGATCCCCCCCATAGCCCCATAGAACCCTACATAGCACCCCTATAACCTCCTAGGTCTCTCCCTTAGCGCTATAGGGCACCCCTATGGCCCCATAGAACCCCATTGGCGCTCTTCTCCAGCCCCATAGAACCCCATTACCCCCTCCCCACCCCATAGAGCTCCATGTAACACCCCATTACCCCCCTCCCCACCCCCATAGCAACCCATAGAACCCCACTGACCCCCTTCCCCAGCCCCATAGAACGCAATTACCCACTCCCCAGCCCCATAGCACCCCATAGATCACCCCATAGAACCTCATTACACCCCTCCTCAGCCCCATAGCACCCCATAGAACCCCATTAGCCCCCTCCCCAGCCCCATAGAACCCCACTGGCCCCCCTCAACAGCCCCATAGAACCCCATGTAACACCCCATAGCACCCCATTACCGGCCTCCCCACCTCCATAGCGCCCCATAGCACCCCATTACCCCCCTCCCCAGCCCCATAGCACCCCACAGAACCCCATTGACCCCCTCCCCAGCCCCATAGCACCCCATTAACCCCTTCCCCACCCCCATAGCACCCCATTACCCCCCTCCCCAGCCCCATAGCACCCCTTTACCCCCCTCCCCAGCCCCATAGCACCCCATTAACCCCTTCCCCAGCCCCATAGCACCCCATTAACCCCTTCCCCAGCCCCACAGCACCCCATTACCTCCGTCTCCAGCCCCATAGCACCCCATTACCCTCCTCCCCAGCCCCATAGCACCCCATTACCCCCCTCCCCAGCCCCATAGAACCCCCTTACCCACTCCCCAGCCCCATAGCGCCCCATAGCACCCCATATAACACCCCATAGAACCCCCTTACCCACTCCCCAGCCCCATAGCGCCCCATAGCACCCCATAGAACACCCCATAGCGCCCCATAACCCCCCTCCCCAGCCCCATAGCGCCCCATAGCACCCCATAGAACACCCCATAGCGCCCCATAACCCCCCTCCCCAGCCCCATAGCGCCCCATAGCGCCCCCCAGACCTCAAGCACGAGGCACATGGAGGCCGTCACCAGCACGGGCAGCACATAGAAGGGGTCCGGGGCCGTGAGGTCAGGGAACCAGGCCAGGCCCCCCCATTGCAACCCCGGCACCGGCGCCGCCGCCATCTTCTGCAGGGCCAAGAAGAAGGAGACGAACACGGGGGTCTGCAAGGCACGCACAGGGCACCCTATAGCACCTATAGGGCCCTATAGGGGACTATTATGGGCTGGACCCCCCCCCCCTCTATGGACCTGGATAAGGGGCACCAGGAAGCCCCGCAAGGGGTTCAGGTTGTGGCGCCGTTGGTACCCGACCAGCTCCGTATAGGCCCGGGTCACTGCGGGGGGGGGGTAAAGGGGAGGGGCTTAAGGGGAGGCCACGCCCCCTGTCCTTAAGCCCCGCCCACTCCATTCAACCCTATGGCGCCCCCCTCCGTTCACCCCTTCCCCTTGGCCACGCCCCCCTTAAGCCCCGCCCACCCCATTCAACCCTATGGCGCCCCCCTCTGTTCATCCCTTCCCCTTGGCCACGCCCCCTGCTGTTAAGCCCCGCCCACCCCATTCAGCCCTATGGCGCCCCCCAGAGCCCATTCACGCCTTCCCCTTGGCCACGCCCCCTCCGTTAAGCCCCGCCCACCCCATTCAACCCTATGGCGCCCCCCTCCGTTCATCCCTTCCCCTTGGCCACGCCCCCTCCCCTTAAGCCCCGCCCACTCCATTCACCCCTATGGCACCCCTACCAGGCCATTCACCCCCATTACCCCATAGCCCCTCCCCTTTCCCTTATATGGGCCCCCTTAACCCCTCCCCTTCCCCTTATATGGGCCCCCTTAGCCCCGCCCCTCCCCTTTCCCCTCCCACCCCATTACCCCTTCGCCCCTTGCCTTCCCCTTGAAGCCCCGCCCCTTTGCCCTTATTTGGCCGCCGTAGCCCCGCCCCTTTGCCCTTATTTGGCAGCTCCCCCCCCCCCTTACCCTCCCTCTGGTCGCTGCCCCTGCGGGCCTGGGCCAGGCTCTTGGAGAGCTGCTGCAGGCGCGGGGTGTGCAGGGCCAGGAGCGCGGCCTCGCGCTGCGCCCGCACCAGCAGTGGCAGCAGGGCCACCCGCACGCATAGGGTGCCTATAGACAACATACAGGGACCCTATAGTGACCCTATAGACCCATAGGGGTACATAGAGAGCCATAAGGATCAATAGGCATACACACGACCCTTCCATAACCTGCAGCAGCAGAGGCAGCAGGGCCACCCGCACGCATAGGGTGCCTATAGACAACATATAGGGACCCTATAGTGACCCTATAGACCCATAGGGGTACATAGAGAGCCATAAGGATCAATAGGCATACACACGACCCTTCCATAACCTGCAGCAGCAGAGGCAGCAGGGCCACCCGCACGCATAGGGTGCCTATAGACAACATACAGGGACCCTATAGGAACCCTATAGACCCATAGGGGTACATACAGAGCCATAGGGATCAATAGGGATAGACACGACCCTTCCATAACCTGCAGCAGCAGAGGCAGCAGGGCCACCCGCACGCATAGAGTGCCTATAGAAAACATATAGAGCCCCTATAGCCGCTTATAGATCCATGCGCATACATAAAGAGCCATAGGAATCCATAGGGATAGATAGAGCCCTTCTGTAACCGGCAGCAGCAGAGGCAGCAGGGCCACCCGCACACATAGAGTGCCTATAGAGAACATATACGAACCCTATAGTGACCATATGGGTCCATAGGGATACATAGAGAGACATAGGCATCACTAGGGAGAGATAGAGCCCTTCCATAACCCGCAGCAGCAGTGGCAGCAGGGCTACCCGCACGCATAAGGTGCCTATAAAGAACATATAGGGACCCTATGGGGAGCCTATAGAACGCTATGGACCTATAGAATACATAAAGAGTCATAGAAATCAATAAGAATAGACAAGGGCCTTGAATAACCCAGAGCAGCAGCGCCACCCGTGCACACAAAGCGCCTATACTGGGCCCATATAGAACCCCATAGCGACCTATAGAGCCTATAGGAACCCATAGACCCCCATACAGATCAATAAGCGCGCATAGCAACCCATAGGGACCCATGCAGCCACTCTATAACCCCATATGGCCCTTCCATAGCGCAATAAGGCCACGCTATAGCTCTATAGGGCGCCACAGAGCCCCCCTATAGCCCCATAGAACCCCATAGAGCACAGAAAGGGGGCGTGTCCTCGGCTGACCCCGCCCCCCGCGGCACTATACCGCCCCCTGCCGGGCGCGCCGCAACGCGCCACCCGCAAACCCCCCCCCCCCATAGTCCTCCATAGGCAGCCCATAGAGCCCTATAGAGCCCCATAGCTGCCCCATAGCGCCCTATAGGGCCTCACCTGCGGCAATGGCCCCCCACCAGGGCAGCCCCAGGTCGAGGTGCAGGTACTGGAGGAAGTTCTGCACCAGCCCCACAGGGGTGAAGGCCCCGAGGCCCAGCTCCTCCAAGCGCACCTCTGGGGGGCCCTGCCCCATAGCTTGGGGGGCCAGACCCATCGCAAGGGGGTCCTGCCCCATAGCAACAGGGTCCTGCCCCATAGCAACAGGGTCCTGCCCCATAAGCGAAGGGGTTGGGGCCATAAGGGATGGTTCCTGACCCACAAGCGGAGGGCTCGGACCCATAGCGGGGGGGTCCTGACCCATAAGTGGGGGGCTCGGACTCACAGCAGCCATAGGGGCTGTGGGGCCAGGCTGGAAAGAGGAAGGGAAGAAGGGGTCAGAATGGGGGGGGGGGGCATAGAGATACCATAGCGGCCCATTACACCCCATAGAGCCCCACAGAGCTCCATACACCCCCCATAGACGCCCATAAAGCCCCATAGAACCCCATAAACACATCATAGACCCCCACAGAGCCCCACAGAGCTCCATACACCCCCCATAGACGCCCATAAAGCCCCATAGAACCCCATAAACACACCATAGACCCCCCCAGAGCCCCATAGACCCCCATACAGCCCCACAGACACCCCATAGACCCCCCCAGAGCCCCACAGACCCCCATACAGCCCCACAGACACCCCATATAGCTCCACAGAGCCCCATAGACCCCCATACAGCCCCACAGACACCCCATAGACCCCCCCAGAGCCCCATAGACCCCCATACAGCCCCATAGACACCCCATATAGCTCCACAGAGCCCCATAGACCCCCATACAGCCCCATAGACACCCCATAGACCCCCATACAGCCCCACAGAGCTCCATAGACCCCCCATAGAGCCCCACAGACACCCATAAACACCCCACAGACCCCCATAAAGCCCCAAACACACCCCACAGAACCCCACAGACACCCATAAAGCCCCATAGCCACCCCACAGACCCCCATACATCCCCCGTAGAGTCCCATAGGCACCCCACAGAACGCCAGACACACCCCATAGCCACCCCACAGAGCCCCACACCTGCGCACCGCCGCTGGCCAGGCCTCTCCTCGCAGCTCCAGGCCCCAACGGGGGTCTCCATGGCCAGGGCGGGCCCCGCAACCTCTGCGAACGGGACGGGACCCCGTTTAGATCCCACTGGACCCCGTTTAGATCCCATTGGACCCCGTTTAGATCCCACTGGACCCCCGTTATCCCTCACCTGCAACCGCACCGCCCTCAGCATCGCCGCCGCCATCTTGGCTCCCTGAGGTGAGGCGGGACGCCAGGGGAGGGGGCGTGCGTGATGACGTCATGACGCACGCCGCCGGCCTTATAGGGGGGTGCGTGCGTGATGACGTCACCAGCGTCGTCCCCCCCCCCCTCCCCGCCTCCTCCTTCCTCCTTCTCTCCGCCCGCCGCCATCTTGGCGTCACCTCAGGCGCCGCCATCGCTGTGGTCCCCCCCCCCCATTGACTTAAAGGGGGCCCTGAGGTAAAAAGCGGCTCCCCGGTGCCTCCCGTCGCCATCGCCACGCTCCTCAGGCTCTATGGAAGCCCATGAGGGGGTTAAAGGGGTCCCCGGGTGCCAAAGAGCCGCGGGGGGGGGTGGTAAAGGAGGACCCCCCCCCCACGCCTCCGGCAGCGCATAGGGGGAAGGCAGTGGCTTAATGGGGGGTTATGAGGGGAAAAGGGGGGGTTCGGGGGGGTCCCCCCATTTAAAAGGGTTGGGGGACCCCTTAATGGTGGTTTATGGGGGGGTTTGGGGGGGTTATGAGGGGGTTCGAGGGGGTCCCCCCATTTAAAGGTGTTGGGGGACCCCTTAATGGTGGTTGATGGGGGGTTATGAGGGGAAAAGGGGGGGTTCGGGGGGGTCCCCCCGTTTAAAGGGGTTGGGGGACCCCTTGAAGCTGTTTCTTAAGGTCTAAATTCGCCTTTTTTACCTTTTCCGCCTTTTTTTACCCCATTCCAGGCAATGGAGGAGCAGGGGCCCCCCCGGAGCGCTGAGGAGCCCCCCAAGAGCCCTCCAGGGCCTTCCATAGGAGACCCCCTTAAAGGCAATGGGGGTCCCATTAAAGGCAATGGGGGCCCCATTAAAGGCAATGGGGGTCCCATTAAGGGCAATGGGGGCCCCATTAAAGGCAATGGGGACCCCATTCAAGGCAATGGGGGACCCATTAAAGGCAATGGGGACCCAAAGGGTGATGGGGACCCCATTAAGGGCAATGGGGACCCCATTAAGGGCAATGGGGACCCCATTCAAGGCAATGGGGGCCCCATTAAAGGCAATGGGGCCCCCATTCAAGGCAATGGGGGCCCCATTAAGGGCAATGGGGACCCCATTCAAGCTGGTAGGAGCCCCCTTTATGGCAATAGGGCCCCCATTCGAGGCAATGGGGACCCCATTAAAGACCATGAGACCCCCATTCAAGGCAGTGGGACCCCCCCAAAGGGCAATGGGGGCCCCACTGAACACACTGGGACCCCCATTCAAGGCTATGGGACCCCCATTCAAGGCAATGAGAGCCCCATTCAAAGCTATGGGGCCCCCATTCAAGGCAATGGAGACCCTATTAAGGGCAATGGGGACCCCATTCAAGGCTATGGGACCCCCAATCAAGGCACTGAGACCCCCCTAAAGGGCAGTGGGACCCCCATTAAAGGCAATGGGGACCCCATTAAAAACAATGAGACCCCCATTCAAGGCTATGGGACCCCCATTAAAGGCAATGGAGACCCCATTAAGGGCAATGAGACCCCCATTAAAGGTAATGAGACCCTCATTCAAGGCTATGGGACCCCCATTCAAGGCAGTGGGACCCCCATTAAAGGCAATGGGGACCCCATTAAAAGCAATGAGGCCCCCATTCAAGGCTGTGGGACCCCCATTAAAGGCAATGGGACCCCCATTAAAGGCAACGGAGACCCCATTAAAGGCAATGGGGCCCCCATTCAAGGCACTGAGACCCCCCTAAAGGGCAGCGGGACCCCCATTAAAGGCTATGGGAGCCCTATTAAAGGCAATGGGGACCCCATTCAAGGCAATGAGACCCCCATTCAAGGCAATGGGACCCCCATAGAAGCCCCTGGGGCGGCCCTGGCCCCACTGCGGGCGGCCCTGGAGGCGGCGCTGCTGCAGGGCCCGGGGGAGCCGCTGCCCCCGGCGCTGGGCCCGGTGCTGAGCCTGCCCCTGCCCCCCCCCGCCAAGTGCCTGCGCCTGGATGGAGCCCGCCTCCTGCGCCGCAACCTCGCCCTGGTAACGTATAGGGGGGGCCTATAGAGCCCTATAGGGGCCCATAGACACCTATAGTGGCCTATAGAACCCTGGAGAGCCTCATAGACCCCTGTAACACCCCATAGACCCGCATAGATCCCCTTAGCACCCCATAGACACCCCGTAGACCCTCATAGACCCCCATAGCCCCACTGTAGACACCCATAGACCCCCATATGCATACAAGGCACCACATAGGACCCCATAGACACCTAATAGAGCTCCATAGCACCCCGTAGACACTCCACAGAGCCTTTTAGTAGCGCATAGGCACCCATAGCACCCCATAAACACCCCATAGGCCCTCTTAGCACCTCTTAGACGCCCATAGCTCTCCATAAACCCTTTTAGCACCCCATAGACCCCCTTACGCACGCACAGCACCCCATAGGACCCCAATTGCCCCTCATAGGACCCCAATTCCCCCTTATAGGACCCCAATAGGAACCCAATTCCCCCTCAATCCCCCCATAGCCCCTCAATTACTACCCATAGAACCCCAATATCCCCCTAGATCGCCTCCATTACCCCCGTATACCCCCGTAGGAGCCCAGTTCCCCCCATAGCACCCCAGTTTCCCCCTATAGAACATCATGAACCCCTATAGAACCCCCTTTATCCCGCCTGTTCCATTGCAGGACCCGGCGGGGGGGCCCCCGTTGGGCCTCTCCCGGCTCCACACGGCCCTGAGCATCCTGGAGAAGTACGGCAGGAACCTGCTGCAGCCCCGGCCCCCCCGGCACTGGCGCTGCGTCAGCTACAGCAACCCCGTCTTCAGCTCCACGCTGGGGGCCATCCAGGTACCCGGCCCCTATGGACCTCTATAGACCCCTATGGGCTCCTATAGGCACCTATGGGTTCCTATAGATCCATATGGGTACTTTGGCAATGGTGTTGCATCAGCTACAGCAACCCCGTCTTCAGCTCCACGCTGGGGGCCATCCAGGTACCCGGCCCCTATGGACCTCTATAGACCCCTATGGGCTCCTATAGGCACCTATGGGTTCCTATAGATCCATATGGGTACTTTGGCAATGGTGTTGCGTCAGCTACAGCAACCCTGTGTTCAGCTCCACGCTGGGGGCCATCCAGGTACCCGGCCCCTATGGACCTTTATAGACCTCTATGGGCTCCTATAGGCACCTACGGGTTCCTATAGATCCATATGGGTACTTTGGCAATGGTGTTGCATCAGCTACAGCAACCCCGTCTTCAGCTCCACGCTGGGGGCCATCCAGGTACCCGGCCCCTATAGACCCCTATAGGCACCTGTAGACCCCTATAGGCACCTACGGGTTCCTATAGATCCATATGGGTACTTTGGCAATGGTGTTGCGTCAGCTACAGCAACCCTGTGTTCAGCTCCACGCTGGGGGCCATCCAGGTACCCGGCCCCTATAGACCCCTATAGGCACCTGTAGACCCCTATAGGCACCTACGGGTTCCTATAGATCCATATGGGTACTTTGGCAATGGTGTTGCGTCAGCTACAGCAACCCTGTGTTCAGCTCCACGCTGGGGGCCATCCAGGTACCTGGCCCCTATGGACCTCTATAGACCTCTATGGGCTCCTATAGGCACCTATGGGTTCCTATAGATCCATATGGGTACTTTGGCAATGGTGTTGCGTCAGCTACAGCAATCCCGTCCTCAGCTCCACGCTGGGGGCCATCCAGGTACCCGGCCCCTATAGGCACCTATAGATGTCTATAGGTACCTACAGGCACCTATGGGCTTCTGTGTACTTCTATGGATGCATATGGGTATCTAGGCAATGGTGCTGTGTTCGGCTCCATCCTGGGGGCCATATAGGTACCCAGTTCCTATAGGTATTTATAGATCCCTGTAGACACCTATGGGCTCATATGAGCCCGTATAGATCCTTATGGGCTCGTATAGATTTGTATGGGCACCTGTAGACCCCTATGGGCGCCTATAGACTCTTATGGGCTCCTATAGCCCCCTATGGCCTCCCTGACACTGGCGCTGTGTTCACGTCCGCACTGGGAGCCCTATGAGTACGTGCCCCTATAGACATCTATAGACTCCTATAGAGTTACATGGGCCCCCCAGCACCCCAATGTCCTCCTATGGCTCCCATAGCACCCCAATCCCCCCCTAGAACCCTAAAACCCCCCCCAGAACCCCACTATCACCCCATAGATTCCTATAGCACCCTGTGGGACGCTTATAGCCCCCTATGTTTGCTATAGGGGGCCCGGGAGGTGCTGATGCTCTTGGGGTACACGGCAGAGGGGGGGCCGGGGCTGAGCTTCCCCCCGGGGGTCCTGGCCCCCCATGGCCCCGGCGTTGCCGCGGTGACCGTGGATGTGCTGGTGCTGCGCAGGGAGCTGGAGCTGCTGCTGGCTGTGAGCTATAGGGGCTATAGGGGCTATAGGGGGCAATGGGAGTCAATGGGGGGCAATGGGGGGCAATGGGGGTCAATGGGAGTCAATGGGGGTCAATGGGGGTAAATGGGGGTCAATGGGGGCAATGGGGGCAATTGGAGTCAATGGGGGTCAATGGGGGCAGTGGGAGTCAATGGGGGTCAATGGGGGCAACGGGGGGCAATGGGAGTCAATGGGGGTTAATGGAGGCAATGGGGGCAGTGGGGTCAATGGGGGTCAATGGGAGTCAATGGGGTGAATGGGAGTCAATGGGGGCAATGGGGGTCAATGGGAGTCAATGGGGAGCAATGGGGGTCAATGGGAGTCAGTGGGGGTCAATGGGAGTCAATGGGAGTCAATGGGGGACAATGGGAGTCAGTGGGGGTCAATGGGAGTCAATGGGGTGAATGGGAGTCAATGGGGGTCAATGGGGGTTAATGGAGGCAATGGGGGCAGTGGGGTCAATGGGGGTCAATGGGAGTCAATGGGGTGAATGGGAGTCAATGGGGGTCAATGGGGGTTAATGGAGGCAATGGGGGCAGTGGGGTCAATGGGGGTCAATGGGAGTCAATGGGGAGCAATGGGGGTCAATGGGAGTCAATGGGGAGCAATGGGGGTCAATGGGAGTCAATGGGGGTCAATGGGAGTCAATGGGAGTCAATGGGGTCAATGGGAGTCAATGGAAGTCAATGGGGTCAATGGGGGTCAGTGGGAGTCAATGGGAGTCAATGGGGGGCAATGGGGTCAATGGGGGTCAGTGGGAGTCAATGGGAGTCAATGAGAGTCAATGGAGGTCGATGGGGGTCAATGGGAGTCGATGGGGGGCAATGGGGGGCAATGGGCTCAATGGGAGTCAATGGAAGTCAATGGGGGGCAATGGGGGCAATGGGGGTCAATGGGGGGCTCTGATTCTGCCTTTGCCCCCCCCAGAACCAGCACCCGAACCCCCACTTCTTCACTGACATCCTAAAGGGAGGCGATGAGGTGAGGATGGACTGGTCTGAACTGGTCTGAACTGGTTTGGACTGGTCTGAACTGGTTTGAACTGGTTTGGACTGAGGGGCTCCTTTCCCCATGCCAGGAGGACCTGGTCACTGATGCGATGCCCATAGTGGAACGCGATGGACCTACAGGTATGGGGCCCTATGGGGTCTATGGGGCTCTATGGGGGCTCTATGGGTCCCCTATAGCTGCTATATGGGTACTGATGCTGGGTTTGCCTATAGGGGACCCTCCCTCCCGATGTGATCGGCCACGCACCCCCCCTACCAGGTAACATGGAACAGCCCAGTCCCCCTATAGCGATCTATAGCACCCTATAGACACCTCATAGAGCCCCATAGAGCCCCATAGACACCCCATAGAGCCATATAGATACTCTCCGGACATTCTATAGTGCCCCATAGAGCCCTATGGACACCCTGTGTGTGTTCTATAGATACCTGTATGCACCCCATAGTGCCCCATAGACACCTTATGGAACCCCAAGGGCACCCTATATACACCCTATAAAACCCCACAGGCACCCGGTAGCGCCCCATAGACACGCTACAGAACCCCATAGGCACCCTATAGTGCCCCATAGAACCCTATAGACACACTGTAGCCACTTCCATAGAGCCTATAGGTGTAGACCTATATGTATATAGAGCTTATAGTTCCCCATAGACACCCCATAGACCTCTATATTTCCTCTATAGAACCCCATAGCCACTCATAGACCCCCCATATCCGCCCCCGTATACTTACAGACCCCCATAGGTACCCCATAGACACCCATAGCCCCCCATAACCCCCTATAGACACCCTATAACCCCCCTTATGCTACATAGGGGAGGTCTACGGGTCCCTAAACACCTTCTCCCCCCCCCCAGCTCCTCCCCCCATGCCCCCCCCCCGGCCGCTATGGGGCAGCCCCATGGATCTATGGGGCAGGAGGAAGCGGGGGGAGGCTGGGCCTGCGCCTCCTGCACCTTCCTCAACACTGGCCCCAGTGTCCTCTGTGGGGTGTGCGAGCGCCCCCGCCTGGCCCGGAGGCCCCCCCCGCAGGTGCCAATGGGACCTTCCTATGGGGGCCCTGTGGGGCTTGGGGGGGGTCCCAATGGGCTTTAAAGGGGGTTTAATGGGGTCTAATGGGGTTTAATGGGGTCCCAATGGGGTTTAATGGGGTCTAAAGGGGTTTAATGGGGTCCCAATGGGGTTTAATGGGGTCTAAGGGGTGTTTGAGAGGGTCTAAAGGGGGTTTAATGGGGTTTAATGGGGCCTAAAGGGGTTTAATGGGGCCTAAGGGGGTTTAATGGGGTCCCAATGGGGTTTAATGGGGCCTCAGGGGGTTTAATGGGGTCCCAATGGGGTTTAATGGGGTCTGAGGGGGGTTTGGGGGTTCCAATGTGGCCTAATAGGGTTTCATGGGGTCTGAAGGGGTTTAATTGGGTCTAAGGGGGGTTTGGGAGGGTCTAAATGGGGTTTAATGGGGTCCCAATGGGCTTAAATGGGGTCTAAAGCGGTTTAATGGGGTTTAAAGGGGGTTTGGGGGGGGTCTAAAAGGGGCTTAATTGGGTCTAAGGGGGTTTAATGGGGTCCCAATGGGGTTTAATGGGGCCTCAGGGGGTTTAATGGGGTCCCAATGGGGTTTAATGGGGTCTGAGGGGGGTTTGGGGGTTCCAATGTGGCCTAATAGGGTTTCATGGGGTCTGAAGGGGTTTAATTGGGTCTAAGGGGGGTTTGGGAGGGTCTAAATGGGGTTTAATGGGGTCCCAATGGGCTTAAATAGGGTCTAAAGCGGTTTAATGGGGTTTAAAGGGGGTTTGGGGGGGGTCTAAAAGGGGCTTAATTGGGTCTAAGGGGGTTTAATGGGGTCCCAATGGGGTTTAATGGGGTCTAAATGGGGTTTAATGGGGTCTAAAGCAGTTTAATGGGGTTCCAGTGGGGTTTAATGGGGTCTAAAGTGGGTGTGGGGGGTCCCAATGTGGTTTAATAGGGTTTCATGGGGTCTGAAGTGGTTTAATTGGGTCCCAATGGGGTTTAATGGGGTCTAAAGAGGTTTAATGGGGTCCCAATGGGTTTAAATGGGGTCTAAGGGGGATTTGGGGGGGTCTAAAGGGGGTTTAATGGGGTCCCAATGGTATTAAATGGAGTCTGAAGGGGTTTAATGGGACCCAATGTGGTTTAGTGGGGTCCCAGTGGGGTTTAAAGGGGTTAAATGGGGTCTAAGGGGGGTTTGGGGGGGTCTAAATGGGTTCAGTGGGGTCCTAATGGGGTTTAATGGGGCTTAAAGGGGTTTTAAGGGGGTCTCAATGGGGTTTGGGGGGTCCTAAATGGGGTTTGGGGGGGGTCTCAAGGGGGTTTAATGGGGTCCAAAAGGGGTCTTCGGGCTCTGCCCCCCATTGACCCCCCCCCCCCTTTCCCCCCACCCCATAGGGCTGGTCCTGCCCCCATTGCACCTACTTCAACCCAGGCCCCGGCCCCACGTGTGCCCTGTGCAGGCAGCCCCTGGGCACCCCCCCCAGCCTGGCCCCCCCCGCCCCTGAGCCCCACTTGGTACCTTCCAAAGCCCCCCCCCCGCCCCCCCCCAAGGCCCCCGACGCTGACCAATGGCGGCAGCGGCGCCTGGACCAAGATGGCCGCCGCGTGGTCGCCCTCCTGCGGGTGAGTGGGGGGGGGCCCCTATAGGGGCTCCTTGTTGCCCCCTATGGGGGGTAAGGGGGGGTATTGGGGTTCTCTAGGGGTCCTATGGGGGGGTATTGGGGTTCTCTAGGGGTCCTATGGGGGGGTGTTGGGGGTCTATAGGGGTCTATGGGGGGGTATTGGGGTGCTATGGGGGGGTATTGGGGGTCTATGGGGAGCTATGGGGGTCCTAGGGGGCAATAGGGTTGCCCTATGAGGAGGGTATTGGGGCTCTCTATGGGGTCTCTATGGGGTCTCCTCCATGGGTCCCTTTGGGGTCTCTATGGGTCCCTATGGCTCCCTATGGGGTCTCTGTGGGTCCCTATGGGGTCCCTATGGGTCCCTATGGGTCTCTATGGGTCCCTATGGGTCTCTATGGGGTCCCTATGGGTCTCTATGGGGTCTCTATGGGTCTCTATGGGTCCCTATGGGGTCTCTATGGGTCCCTATGGGTCTCTATGGGGTCCCTATGGGTCCCTATGGGGTCTCTATGGGGTCTCTATGGGTCCCTATGGGTCTCTATGGGGTCTCTATGGGTCTCTATGGGGTCTCTATGGGGTCTCTATGGGTCTCTATGGGTCCCTATGGGTCTCTATGGGTCCCTATGGGGTCTCTATGGGTCCCTATGGGTCCCTATGGGTCTCTATGGGTCCCTCTCTCTCCCCGCAGGCCTCCGAGCTCCAGGGCTCCCCCCTCCCTCTCCCCCCCCCGCCCCCCCCCCGCGCCCTCTTGGTCCTGGCCGGGGCCGGGGGCCTCCGTGGGGCTCAGGAGCCGGGGGGGCCTTTGGGGGCCTTGTCCTTGGCCGAGGCTGCCCGCGGCTGGGCCTGCGCCATGGGGCAGGCGGGGGGCGCCCTGCGGGCCTGCCTGGGGCACCGGAGGAGGCAGGTGGGCGGGGCCTGAGGGACCGGGCGGCCAATCAGGGCGGGGGGCGGTGCCATATAAGGAGAAGGGGAGGGGCTAAGGGGAGGGGGGAAGGGGTGGCCATATAAGGGAAAGGGGAGGGGCTACTGCGCAGCCAATGGGGGAAGGGGCGGGGCTAAGAGGGGAGGGGGTAGGGGGTGTCCATATAAGGGAAAGGGGCGGGGCTAAGTGGGGGGGGAAGGGGTGTCCATATAAGGGAACAGGGAGGGGCTGCTGTGCAGCCAATGGGGGGAAGGGGAGGGGCTACGAGGAAAGGGGAGGGGCTGAGGGGAGAGGGTAAGAGGTGTCCATATAAGGCAAAGGGGCGGGGCTAAGGGGAGGGGGTAAGTGTCCATATAAGGGAAAGGGGAGGGGCTGCTGTGCAGCCAATGGGGGGAAGGGGCGGGGCTAAGAGGAAAGAGGCATGGCTAAGGGGAGGGGGTAAGAGGTGTCCATATAAGGGAAAGGGGTGGGGCTTTTCCACAACCTATGGGGTTCAAGGGGAGGGGCTAAGAGGAAAGGGGTGGGGCTAAAGGGTGTCCACATAAGGGAAAGGGGTGGGCCTAAGGGGTATCCATATAAGGGAGAAGGGGAGGGGCAAAGGGGTGTCCAATAGGGGGGAAGGGGAGGGGTTAATGGCTTATAGTGGTGCTCTATTGGCCTATATGGGTTCTATACTGGTCTATATGGGTTCTATGCTGGTTTATAATGGGCTGTATTGGTCTTGCACTGGTCTATATGGGGTCTATATTGGCCTATAGTGGGTTGCGATGGTCTGTATTGCTGCCACACTGGGCCATAAGGGATATATACTGGTTTATACTGGTTCATACTGGTTTGTATGGATCTTTACTGGTTTCATGCTTAGCCATATGGGTTTTGCTGGGCCTTGTACTGGTCAATACTGGTCTATATTGGTGCTATATGGGCATAAACGGGCTCTATGGGGGTGTATATTGACCTGTGCTGATTCATATTGATACTATAATGGGCTATATGGCTTCTCTATTGGCTTGTATTGATTCTTTATGGGTTCATATGGATCCCATTCTGGTCCGTATTGGTCCATATGGATCCCATTCTAATCTGTATTGATTCTGTATTGGTCCATATGGATCCAATAGGGGTCACTATTGGTCCATATAGATGCCATACTGATGCGTATTGATCCATATCGATCCCGTACGGACCCTTACTGGTCCTCTATTGGTCCATATCGATCCCCTATTGGTCTGTATTGATCCATATCGATCCCATTTTAATCCGTATTGATGCTGTATTGGTCCATATGGGTTCCAGACTGGTCCTTATTGGTCCGTATGGATCCCAGGCTGGTCCCTGTTGATCCTATACAGGTCCATATAGATCCCATATTGGTCCGTATTGATCCATATGGATCCCAGCCTGATCCCTATTGCTTCCTATGGATCCCATCCTGACCCCTCTGCCCCATTCCCCTCCTTCCAGCTCCAGGCTCTGGCCTCCTTGGGCTTCCCGGAGCGCATCCCCGCCGGCCGGGCCCTCTTCCAAGCCGGGGGCCTCTTGAGCCCAGCCCTGGCCCAGCTCCAGGCCCCCCGGCTCCAGCCCTTCCTGCAGCGCCTCTGGGAGCCACGCACCCCCCCTATGGACTTCGAGCAGCCCGACCAGCCCGTGAGCTATGGGGCAATGGGGGGGGGGGCAATGGGGGCTAATGGGGGGGGGGCAACGGGGTCCTCATTGGCTCTCCCTCGTTGCAGGCCCTGGTGCGCCGGGCGCTGGCCGAGCTGGGCCTGGCGAGCTGGGGCCGGGCTCAGCTCTTTGTGGCCCTGGGCCGGGAGCTGGGCTTGGGCCGGGCGCCGCGGGAGCTGCCGGAGCTGGTGGAGGCCGTGGGGAGCTGCCGGGACCGGGAAGAGCTGCGGCGGAGGCTGCGGTGCGAGTGCGCCGTGTGCGGGACGGCGCTGCCCCGCGAGCAGGTCAGCCAGGCCAGCAGGGGGCGCTGAGGGCGTGGGCTGGGTCCGCCCGGCCAGCAGGGGGCGCTGAGGGCGTTGGGTGGGTCATCCCGGCCGGCAGGGGGCGCTGTGCGTGGCGCATGGGTCAGCCCAGCCAGCAGGGGGCGTAGAGTGGCAGGAGGAAGGCAGCCCACCCAGTAGGGGGCGCTGTGTGCGGGCAGCGGGTCCGCCCGGCCAGTAGGGGGCGCTGTGTGTGTATATGGAGGTCATCCCATCCAGCAGGGGGCGCTGCGTGCGGGGAGCGGGTCAGCCTAGCCTATAGGGGGGCGCCATACGCAGGTCAGCCTGGCCAGCAGAGGGCGCTATGGGTGAGTGCAGGTCAGCCAGAGCAGCAGGGGGCGCTGTGTGGACAGAGCAGGTCAGCCCATCCAGCAGGGGGCACCGTGCGTGCGTAGCTCCCCCCCGTCCCCCAGGGGGCGCTCCGCTCGCCTTGAGCCCCCTCATCCCACCCGGTAGGGCTCCGCCATCCTCAGGTCATCCCAGCCACTAGGCGGCGCTATACGTACGTATGTGCGTGTACACACAGTCTCTATGGGCCATACACAGGTCATCCCAGCCACTAGGCGGCGCTATACATACGTATGTACAGCCGAGCCACCAGGGGGCGTGGACTGCGCCACGACCCCCAGCGCCCTCTGTCCCCTCCCATAGAGCCCCATAGCGCCCCATAGAGCCCCATAGCACCCCATAGCTGCCCCATAGCGCCCTGTCCATAGGCGCAGGTGCTGACGGGCTGCCAGTGCTGGCTGTGCCCCGAGTGCTTCCGGCTCCACTTCACGGTGGGGGTGCGGGAGCGGCGCGTGCGGGACCTCGTGTGCCCGGCCTGCGCCCGGCCCGACCTCCGCGACGAGGCCTGCGCCGCTGCCTACTTCTCCACCTTGGATGCGCAGGTATTATGGGATGGAAATGGGGTTATAATGGGGTTGTAGTGGGTTATAATGGGGTTATAAGGGGTTATAATGGGTTATAATGGGATTATAATGGGTTATAGTGGGGTTATAATGGGGTATAATAGGTTGTAATGGGGTTATAATGGGGTTATAATGGGGTTGTAATGGGTTATAATAGGGTTATAATGGGTTATAATGGGTTATAATGGGGTTAAATGGGGTTATAATGGGTTATAATGCGTTATAATGGGGTTATAGTGGGGTTATAATAGGGTTATAATGGGTTGTAATGGGGTTATAATGGGATTATAATGGGGTTATAATGGGTTATAATGGGGTTATAATGGGTTATAATGGGGTTAAATGGGGTTATAATGGGTTATAATGGGTTATAATGGGGTTATAATGGGGCTATAATGGGGTTATAATGGGTTATAATGGGGTTATAATGGGTTATAATGGGTTGTAATGGGTTATAATGGGGTTATAAGGGGTTATAATGGGAATATAATGGGTTATAATGGGTTATAATGGGTTATAATGGGATTATAGTGGGTTATAATGGGGTTATAATGGGGTTATAATGGGTTATAATGGGTTATAATAGGGTTATAATGGGTTATAATGGGATTATAGTGGGTTATAATGGGGTTATAATGGGGTTATAATGGGTTATAATGGGGTTATAATGGGGTTATAATGGGTTATAATGGGGTTATAATAGGGTTATAGTGGGTTATAATGGGGTTATAATGGGTTATAATGGGTTATAATGGGTTATAATGGGTTATAATGGGGTTATAATGGGTTATAGTGGGGTTATAATGGGTTATAATGGGTTGTAATGGGGTTATAATGGGGTTATAATGGGGTTGTAATGGGTTATAATAGGGTTATAATGGGTTATAATGGGGTTATAATGGGTTATAAGGGGGTTAAATGGGGTTATAATGGGTTATAATGCGTTATAATGGGGTTATAATGGGGTTATAATAGGGTTATAATGGGTTATAATGTGTTATAATGGGGTTATAGTGGGGTTATAATAGGGTTATAATGGGTTGTAATGGGGTTATAATGGGAGTATAATGGGGTTATAATGGGTTATAATGGGGTTATAATGGGTTATAATGGGGTTAAATGGGGTTATAATGGGTTATAATGGGGCTATAATGGGGTTATAATGGGTTATAATGGGGTTATAATGGGTTATAATGGGTTGTAATGGGTTATAATGGGGTTATAAGGGGTTATAATGGGATTATAATGGGATTATAGTGGGTTATAATGGGGTTATAATGGGGTTATAATGGGGTTATAATGGGTTATAATGGGTTATAATAGGGTTATAATGGGTTATAATGGGATTATAGTGGGTTATAATGGGGTTATAATGGGGTTATAATGGGTTATAATGGGGTTATAATGGGTTATAATGGGTTATAATGGGTTATAATGGGTTATAATGGGGTTATAATGGGTTATAGTGGGGTAATAATGGGTTATGATGGGTTGTAATGGGGTTATAATGGGGTTATGATGGGTTGTAATGTGGTTATAATGGGGTTATAATGGGGTTGTAATGGGTTATAATAGGGTTATAATGGGTTATAATGGGGTTATAATGGGTTATAAGGGGGTTAAATGGGGTTATAATGGGTTATAATGCGTTATAATGGGGTTATAATGGGGTTATAATAGGGTTATAATGGGTTGTAATGGGGTTATAATGGGATTATAATGGGGTTATAATGGGTTATAATGGGGTTAAATGGGGTTATAATGGGTTATAATGGGGCTATAATGGGGTTATAATGGTGTATAATGGGGTTATAATGGGTTATAATGGGTTGTAATAGGGTTATAATGGGGTTATAATGGGATTATAATGGGGTTATAATGGGTTATAATGGGGTTATAATGGGTTATAATGGGGTTATAATGGGTTATAATGGGGTTAAATGGGGTTATAATGGGGTTATAATGGGGTTTAATGGGGTTATAATGGGGTTGTAATGGGATTATAATGGGGTTATAATGGGTTATAATGGGGTATAATGGGTTATAATGGGTTATAATGGGGTTAAATGGGGTTATAATGGGTTATAATGGGTTCTAATGGGTTATAATGGGGTTATAATGGGTTATAATGGGGTTATAATGGGTTATAATGGGGTTATAATGGGTTATAATGGGTTGTAATGGGGTTATAATGGGATTATAATGGGGTTATAATGGGTTATAATGGGGTATAATGGGTTATAATGGGTTATAATGGGTTATAATGGGGTTAAATGGGTTATAATGGGGTTATAATGGGTTATAATGGGGTTGTAATGGGTTATAATGGGTTATAATGGGTTATAATGGGTTGTAATGGGGTTATAATGGGGTTATAATGGGATTATAATGGGGTTCTAATGGGTTATAATGGGGCATAATGGGGTATAATGGGTTATAATGGGTTATAATGGGGTTAAATGGGGTTATAATGGGTTATAATGCGTTATAATGGGTTATAATGGGGTTATAATGGGTTATAATGGGTTATAATGGGGTTAAATGGGGTTATAATGGGTTATAATGCGTTATAATGGGTTATAATGGGGTTATAATGGGGTTATAATGGGTTATAATGGGGTTATAATGGGTTATAATGGTGTATAATGGGGTTATAATGGGTTATAATGGGTTATAATGGGGTTATAATGGGTTGTAATGGGGTTATAATGGGTTATAATGGGGTTATAATGGGGTTATAATGGGTTATAATGGGGTAAATGGGGTTATAATGAGGTTATAATGGGTTATAGTAAGGTTAGAATGGGTTATAATGGGTTACAATGGGTTATTATGATTTACAATGGGTTATTATGGGTTGCCATGGGGTTACAATGGGTTTCAATGGGGCCCCTGCCCCACAGCTCCGCCAGTGCCTGGACCCGGCCACCTACGAGCTCTTCAGCCAAAAACTGACCGAGCTGGAGCTGGAGCGAGACCCCCAGTTCCTCTGGTGCCCCCAGGTGCGCTATGGGGCACCTACGGGGCTCTATAGGGCTCTATGGGGCTCTATAGGGCTCTATGGGGTGTCTATGGGGCTCTATGGGGTGCCTATAGAGGGCTATGGGGGGGTGCAGGCGGCGCGCTGCGGCGCGGCCACCAGGGGGCGGTATAGTGCCGCGGGGGGCGGGGCCAGCCGAGGACACGCCCCCTCCCTCCGCTCTATGGGGTCTCTATGGGGTCTCTATGGGGCTCTATGGGGTCTCTATGGGGTCTCTATGGGGCTCTATGGGGCAGCCCCACAGCGAGGCCTCTCCTCTGCCCCCCAAGTGCTCCTTTGGCTTCATCTTCGAGGCTGAGCAAGGCCCCGCTGAGTGCCCCCAATGCAAACAGTGCTGCTGCCCCCGCTGCCAGCGCCCGGTATGGGGCTCTATGGGGCTCTATGGGGGTTCTATGGGGCTCTGTGGGGCTCTATGGGGGTTCTATGGGGCTCTGTGGGGGTCTATGGGGTTGGGGGGGTCTGTGGGGCTCTATGGAGTCCATATGGGGTCCCTATGGGTCTCTGTGCGTGCCAATGGCTTCCTATGGTTCTCTATGGGTCCTAATGGCTCCCTATGGGTCTCTATGGGTCCCAATGGATCTCTATGCGGTCCCTATGGGTCTCTATGGGTGCCAATGGCTCCCTATGGGGTCTCTATGGGTCTCTATGGGTCCCAATGGCTCCCTATGGGGTCTCTATGGGTCTCTATGGCTCCCAATGGCTCCCTATGGGGTCTCTATGGGTCTCTATGGCTCCCAATGGCTCCCTATGGGGTCTCTATGGGTCCCAATGGCTCTCTATGGCTCCCAATGGCTCCCTATGGGGTCTCTATGGGTCTCTATGGGTCCCAATGGCTCCCTATGGGGTCTCTATGGGTCTCTATGGCTCCCAATGGCTCCCTATGGGGTCTCTATGGGTCCCAATGGCTCCTTATGGGGTCTCTATGGGTCTCTATGGGTCTCTATGGGTCTCTATGGGTCTCTATGGGGTCTCTATGGGTCCCTATGGGTCTCTATGGGGTCTCTATGGGTCTCTATGGGTCTCTATGGGTCCCTATGGGTCCCTATGGGGTCTCTATGGGTCTCTATGGGGTCCCTATGGGTCTCTATGGGGTCTCTATGGGTCCCTATGGGTCTCTCTGGGTCTCTATGGGGTCCCTATGGGGTCTCTATGGGTCTCTATGGGGTCTCTATGGGGTCTCTATGGGTCCCTATGGGTCTCTATGGGTCTCTATGGGTCTCTATGGGTCTCTATGGGGTCTCTATGGGGTCTCTATGGGTCTCTATGGGTCTCTATGGGTCTCTATGGGGTCTCTATGGGGTCTCTATGGGTCTCTATGGGGTCTCTATGGGGTCTCTATGGGTCTCTATGGGGTCCCTATGGGTCTCTATGGGGTCTCTATGGGTCCCTATGGGTCTCTATGGGTCCCTATGGGGTCCCTATGGGGTCTCTATGGGTCTCTATGGGGTCTCTATGGGGTCTCTATGGGGTCCCTATGGGTCTCTATGGGTCTCTATGGGGTCTCTATGGGTCTCTATGGGGTCTCTATGGGGTCTCTATGGGTCTCTATGGGTCTCTATGGGTCTCTATGGGGTCTCTATGGGTCCCTATGGGTGCCAATGGCTCCCTATGGGGTCTCTATGGGTCCCTATGGGTGCCAATGGCTCTCTATGGGTCCCAGTGGCACCCGGCCCACGCCTCCCTGTCCTGCGCTGCCTTCGAGGCCTGGCTCGGCTCCGGTGACCCCCAAGCGGCGGCCGTGGGGCTGGAGGACTTCCTGCAGGAGCACAGCATCGGTGCGCTAGGGGGCGCTGCGCTCTATGGGGCTCTATGGGGCTCTATGGGGCTCTATGGGGCTCTATGGGCTCTATGGGGCTCTATGGGGCTCTATGGGCTCTATGGGGCTCTATGGGGCTCTATGGGGCTCTATGGGCTCTATGGGGGCTCTATGGGGCTCTATGGGGCTCTATGGGGCTCTATGGGCTCTATGGGGCTCTATGGGGCTGCATGGGCTCTATGGGCTCTATGGGGGCTCTATGGGCTCTATGGGGCTCTATGGGGCTCTATGGGGCTGCATGGGCTCTATGGGGCTCTGTGGGACTCTATGGGCTCTATGGGCTCTATGGGGGCTCTATGGGGCTCTGTGGGCTCTATGGGGCTCTATGGGCCCTATGGGGTTCTATGGGTCCATATGGATCTCTAGGGGTCTCTATGGGTCTCTATGGCGTCTCTATGGGTCTCTATGAGCTCTCTATGGGGTTTCTATGGGGCTCTATGGGGCTTTATGGGGTCCTTAGGGGTGTCTGTGGGGCCCCTATGGGGTCTCTATGGGTCTCTATGGGGTTCCAATGGTCCCCTATGTGGTCTCTATGTGTCCCTATGGCTCCCTATGTGTCCCTATGTGTCCCTATGGGTCCCTATGGGTCCCTATGGGTCCCTATGGGTCCCTATGTGTCCCTATGGCTCCCTATGTGTCCCTATGGGTGCCAATGGGTCCCTATGGGTCCCTATGTGTCCCTATGGGTCCCTATGTGTCCCTATGTGTCCCTATGTGTCCCTATGGCTCCCTATGTGTCCCTATGGGTCCCTATGTGTCCCTATGGGTCCCTATGCCTCCCTATGGGTCCCTATGGCTCCCTATGGCTCCCTATGGCTCCCTATGGGTCCCTATGTGTCCCTATGTGTCCCTATGTGTCCCTATGTGTCCCTATGTGTCCCTATGGCTCCCTATGGCTCCCTATGGCTCCCTATGGCTCCCTATGGCTCCCTATGGCTCCCTGTGCCCCATAGGCTGCCCGCGCTGTGGGGCTCGCTTCGCCCTGGCCCGGGGGGGCTGCCTCCACCTCCAGTGCTCCCAGTGCCAGCACCAGTTCTGCAGCGGCTGCGCCTGCCCCTTCCACCCCCGCCACGTGAGCCTATGGGGCAGCCATGGGGTGTCTATGGGGTGTCTATGGGGCTCTATAGGGCTCTATGGGGTGCCTATAGAGGGCTATGGGGGGGGTGCGGGCGGCGCGCTGTGGCGCGGCCACCAGGGGGCGGTATAGTGCCGCGGGGGGCGGGGCCAGCCGAGGACACGCCCCCTCCCTGTGCCCTATTGGTTTCTATGGGGTCTCTATGGGGCTCTATGGGGTCTCTATGGTTCCCTATGGGTCTCTGTGGGGTCTTTATTGGTTCCTTGTGGAGTCTCTATGGCTCTCTATGGCTCTCTATGGGTCCCTATGGGTCTCTATGGGTCCCTGTGGGTCTCTATGGGGTCTCTATGGGTCTCTATGGGGTCCCTATGGGATCCCTACGGGTCTCTATGGGTCTCTATGGGGTCTCTGTGGTGTCTTTATGGGGTCTCTATAGGTCCCTATGTGTCCCTATGGGGTTCCTCTGGGTCTCTATGGGGCTCTGTGGGGCTCTATGGGGTCCCTATGGGTCTCTATGGGGCTCTATGGGGTCTCTATGGGTCCCTATGGGGTCTCTATGGGTCTCTATGGGGTCCCTATGGGTCTCTATGGGGCTCTATGGGGTCTCTATGGGTCCCTATCGGGTCTCTATGGGTCTCTATGGGGTCCCTATGGGTCTCTATGGGTCTCTATGGGGTCTCTATGGGGTCCCTATGGGGTCTCTATGGGTCTCTATGGGTCTCTATGGGGTCTCTATGGGTCCCTATGGGGTCCCTATGGGTCTCTATGGGGCTGACCCCCATCTCCCCCCCCCAGTCCTGCCCCATTGAGCGCTGCCCCCTCCGGGGCTCCCTCCATGGGCACCACCCCCGGGACTGCATCTTCCACCTGCGGGACTGGAGCCCCCCCCGCCTGCAGCGGCTCCTCCAGGTGCGCTATGGGGCTCCTATGGGTCTCTATGGGGTCCCTATGGGTCCCTATGGGTCTCTATGGGGTCTCTATGGGGTCTCTATGGGACTCTATGGGGTCCCTATGGGTCTCTATAGGTCTCTATGGGTCTCTATGGGTCCCTATGGGGTCTCTATGGGTCCCTATGGGTCTCTATGGGTCTCTATGGGTCCCTATGGGTCTCTATGGGGGTCATGGCTTGGTCCAGGCAGCGCGTTGCCGCGCATCCACCAGGGGGCGGTATAGTGCCGCAGTGTGCTCTATGGCTCCCTATGGGGTCTCTATGGGTCTCTATGGGGCGCTATTGGGGGGGTCTATGGGGTGTATATGGGGCTCTATGGGTGCTAATGGGTCTCTATGGGGTCTCTATGGGGTCTCTACGGGGGCTCTATGGGGTTCTATGGGGTTTCCATGGGTCACTATGGGGCATCTATGGGGTTTCTCTGGGGTCTCTATAGGTTCCTATGGGGTCTCTGTGGGTCTCTATGGGGTGTGTATGGACTTTCTATGGGGTTTCTATGGGTCTCTATGGGTCGCTATGGGGCAGCCCCCTAACCCCTCCCTCCCAGGACGCCTCCGTCCCCTTTGAGACCGAGCCTCCCCGGGGCTTCTCCCCCCCGCCTGGTGGTAAGAACCCACCCCCCCCCTTTCCACCCCCCCCTTTTCACCCCCTAAGTGTGGGGCAGCCCCATAGCTCCCTATGGGGCCACCCCATAGGAGGCTGCCTGGTGCTGGAGCAGAAAGAGACCCCAACGGGGCTCAAGGACGAGCCCTGCGGCCGGGAGGCCCCGAAGGACCACGCGGGCCTGTGCCGGTGAGCAGCGACGGGGCCGCGCTATGGGGCCGCGCTATGGGGCCGCCCCATAGAGGCGCTAACCAGCGCCTTCCTCCTCCCGCCCGCTAGGGGGCACTACACCGAGTACCTGGTCCGCCTCATCAACCACCACGGCCTGGACCCGCTCTCCCTTTACGACTCGGACGAGCTGCGCGCCGCCGCCGAGCGCCACCTAGCGGCCGGGCGGACCCAGCGCCTGGCGGGAGAAGGGGGCGTGGCCTACGAGCGGCGCCTGCGCGGGCTCCTCCAGCAGGAGGCGCCTCTGTGCGGCGGCGGCGGGGGCGTGGCCGGGCGGGGCACGTGACCCCCGCCCCGGGGTGCCGCGGAAGCGCGCCGGCGCGCCGGCGGCGGCGGCGGCAGCGCGGGGAAAAGACGCGCGCTGGGCTGCCGGAGCGCGGGAGTGGTGCCGGGCGCGCTGGCGCCAAAGAGGGGAGCATGGCGCCGGGCCCGGCCCAACGGCGGCTGCGGGCCTGGCTGCTGGAGCAAGTGGAGAGCGGGCGCTACGCGGGGCTGGTGTGGGACGACCCCGAGAGGACGGCGCTGCGCATCCCCTGGCAGCGTGGCGGGAAAGGGGGGGCCGGGAGCGCGCTCTGCAAGGTGACGTCAGCGGGGCAGGGGGCGGGGCCGGGGTCCTCTTGAGTGCTATGGGCAGCCGTTGATCTCTATGGGGTGCGTTGGTTCCTATGAGCCCTGTTGATCTCTATGGGGTGCGTTGGTCGCTATGGGCCGCATTGAGCATTATGGGGTCTGTTGGTCCCTATGGGGTGGATTGGTCCCTATGGGACCCCGTTGGTCACTATGGGGTGCGTTGGTCCCCATGGGGTCCCCTTGATCACTATGGGGTGCGTTGGACCCTATGGGGTCCCATTCAGCCCTATGGGCCCCCTTGATCCATATGGGGTTCGTTGTTCCCTATGGGGTGGATTGGTCCCTATGGGCCCCCCTTGATCCCTATGGGGTGCATCGTTCCCTATGGATCCCCCTTGGTCCCTATGGGGTCCCCTTGATCACTATGGGGTGCGTCGTTCCCTATGGATCCCCCTTGGTCCCTATGGGGTGCATTGGTCCCTATGGGATCCCCTTGATCACTATGGGGTGCGTTGGTCCCTATGGGCCCCATTGATCCCTATGGGGTGTGTTGGTTCCTATGGGGTCCCATTCAGCCCTATGGGCCCCATTGAGCCCTATGGGGTGCGTTGATCCCTATGGGGTGGATTGGTCCCTATGGACCCCCTTGCTCACTATGGGGTGCGTTGGTCCCTATGGGGCCCCATTGGTCCCTATGGGCTCCCATTGATCCCTATGGGGTGCATTGGTTCCTATGGACCCCCTTGATCCCTATGGGGTCCTATTGAGCCCTGAGGGCGGCATTGGGTCCTATGGGGTGCATTGATCACTATGGGGTGGATTGGTCCGTATGGGCCCCCATTGATCCCTATGGGGTGTGTTGGTCCCTATGGGGTGCGTTGGTCCCTGTGGGCCCCCATTGATCCCTATGGGGTGCATTGGTCCCTATGGGCCCCCATTGATCCCTATGGGGTGCGTTGGCTCCCATTGACCCCTCTTGTCCCCCATTGAGCCGTATGGGGTGCATTGATCCTTAGGGTCCCCACTGACCCCCAGGGTCCCCATTGATCCCTATGGACCCCATTGATCCCTATGGGCTCCTGTTCATATCTAGGCACTCCATTGATCCTTATGGGTCCCGTTGACCCCTATAGGCCCCATTCACCCCTATTGGCTCCATTGATGTCTATGGGCTCCCATTACCCCCATTGACTCCCATTGCCCCATTGCCCCCCATTGCCCCATTACCCCCATTGACCCCCATTGCCCCCATTGACTCCCATTGCCCCCTTTGACTCCCATTGCCCCATTGACCCCCAGTACCACCATTGACCCCCATTTCCCCATTACCCCCATTGGCCCCCATTGCCCCATTGCCCCCCATTGCTCCATTGACCCCCATTACCACATAGACCCCCATTGCCCCATTACGCCATTGACTCCCATTACGCCATTGACCCCCATTACCCCCATTGACCCCCATTGCCCCATTGACCCCCATTACCCCATTGACCCCCATTACCCCATAGCCCCCCATTGCTCCCCATAGGCTTGGGCCGAGTTCAAGGGCCGGCTCCCCCCTGGTGCCCCCCCGGACCCCGCGGGCTGGAAGTCGCGGCTCCGCTGCGCCCTCCATAAGAGCCCCGAGTTCCAGGAGCTGCCCCATAGATCCCAGCCCCACGGACACAACCCCTATAGGGTCTATAGGCTCCTGCCCCCCCGGCCTGAGGTGGGGAGCACAGGTAGGGGGCTCGATGGGGTTTCTGTGGGGTCTCTATGGGGCTCTATAGGGCTCTATGGGGTGCCTATAGAGGGCTATGGGGGGGGTGCAGGCGGCGCGCTGCGCTGCGGCCACCAGGGGGCGGTATAGTGCCGCGGGGGGGCGGGGCCAGCCGAGGACACGCCCACCTCCCGCTGCTGTATGGGGCCCTATGCGTCGCTATAGGGCTCTATGGGGCTCTGTGGGTTTCTCTGGGTCTCTATGGGGTCTCTACGGGTCTCTATGGGTCCCTGTGGGTCTCTATGGGGTGTCTATGGGTCCCTATGGGATCTTTATGGGTCTCTGTGGGTCTCTATGGGGTCTCTATGGGTCCCTATGGGTCTCTATGGGGTGTCTATGGGTCCCTATGGGATCTCTATGGGTCTCTATGGGGTGTCTATGGGTCTCTATGGGTCCCTATGGGTCTCTATGGGGTCTCTATGGGTCTCTATGGGGTCTCTATTGGTCCCTATGGGTCCCTATGGGTCTGTATGGGTCTCTATGGGGTCTCTATGGGTCCCTATGGGGTCTCTATGGGGTCTCTATGGGTCTCTATGGGGTCTCTATGGGGTCTCTGTGGGTCTCTATGGGGTCTCTATGGGTCTCTATAGGTCTCCATGGGGTCTCTATGGGTCTCTATGGGGTCCCTATGGGGTCTCTATGGGTCTCTGTGGGTCTCTATGGGGTCTCTATGGGGTCTCTATAGGTCTCTATGGGGTCTCTATGGGTATCTGTGGGTCTCTATGGGGTCTCTATGGGGTCTCTATAGGTCTCTATGGGTCTCTATGGGGTCTCTATGGGTCTCTATGGGTCTCTATGGGGTGTCTATGGGTCTCTATGGGTCTCTATGGGGTCTCTATGGGTCTCTATAGGTCTCTATGGGGTCTCTATGGGTCTCTATGGGGACCCTATGGGGTCTCTATGGGTCTCTATGGGTCTCTATGGGGTCTCTATGGGGGTCTCTATAGGTCTCTAGGGGGTCTCTATGGGTCTCTATGGGGTCTCTATGGGTCTCTATGGGTCTCTATGGGGTCTCTATGGGTCTCTATAGGTCCCTATGGGGTCTCTATGGGTCTCTATGGGGTCCCTATGGGGTCTCTATGGGTCTCTATGGGTCTCTATGGGGTCTCTATGGGGTCTCTATGGGTCTCTATGGGGTCTCTATGGGGTCTCTATGGGGTCTCTATGGGTCTCTATGGGGTCTCTATGGGTCTCTATGGGGTCTCTATGGGGTCTCTATGGGTCTCTATGGGTCTCTATGGGTCTCTATGGGGTCTCTATGGGGTCTCTATGGGTCTCTATGGGGTCTCTATGGGGTCTCTATGGGTCTCTATGGGGTCTCTATGGGTCTCTATGGGTCTCTATGGGGTCTCTATGGGTCTCTATGGGGTCTCTATGGGGTCTCTATGGGTCTCTATGGGGTCTCTATGGGTCTCCCTTCCCTCCCATGTTCCCCCCCCCCAACGCAGGCGGGAAGCGGCCCCGCCCCCAGGAGCCGGAGCCGCCGCCTCTGATTGGCTCCACCGGAAGCCCCGCCCCCGAGGAGGAGAAGGCGGTGGCGCCCGAGGGAGGGGGCGGGGCCTGGAGAGGCCCCGCCCCCTCCGCGGGCCCCGGGGCCCCGCCTCCCCACGTGACCCTCAGCGTCAGCAGCCCCCACCCACTGCCCCCGGCCGAGGGTGAGGCCACGCCCCCTGGCGCCGCAGCCAATGGGGAGGGAGGGGGCGGGCCTGGGGGGGCTATGGGGTCTCTATGGGGTCTCTATGGGGTCCCTATGGGGTCTCTATGGGTCTCTATGGGTCTCTATGGGGTCTCTATGGGGTCTCTGTGGGGTCTCTATGGGTCCCTAAGGGTCTCTGTGGGTCACTATGGGGTCTCTATAGGGTCCCTATGGGTCCCTAAGGGTCTCTATGGGGTCTCTATGAGTCTCTATGGGGTCCCTATTGGTCCCTATGGGTCTCTATGGGGTCTCTATGGGGTCTCTATGGGGTCTCTATGGGGTCTCTATGGGTCCCTATGGGGTCTCTATGGGGTCTCTATGGGGTCTCTATGGGTCTCTATGGGGTCTCTATGGGGTCTCTATGGGTCCCTATGGGGTCTCTATGGGGTCTCTATGGGTCTCTATGGGGTCCCTATTGGTCCCTATGGGTCTCTATGGGGTCTCTATGGGGTCTCTATGGGTCTCTATGGGTCTCTATGGGTCCCTATGGGGTCTCTATGGGGTCTCTATGGGGTCTCTATGGGTCTCTATGGGGTCTCTATGGGGTCTCTATGGGGTCTCTATGGGTCCCTATGGGGTCTCTATGGGGTCTCTATGGGGTCTCTATGGGTCTCTATGGGGTCTCTATGGGGTCTCTATGGGTCTCTATGGGTCCCTATGGGGTCTCTATGGGTCTCTATGGGTCTCTATGGGGTCTCTATGGGGTCTCTATGGGTCTCTATGGGTCTCTATGGGGTCTCTATGGGGTCTCTATGGGTCTCTATGGGTCTCTATGGGTCTCTATGGGGTCTCTATGGGTCTCTATGGGTCTCTATGGGGTCTCTATGGGTCTCTATGGGGTCTCTATGGGGTCTCTATGGGTCTCTATGGGGTCTCTATGGGGTCTCTATGGGTCTCTATGGGTCTCTATGGGGTCTCTATGGGTCTCTATGGGTCTCTATGGGGTCTCTATGGGTCTCTATGGGGTCTCTATGGGGTCTCTATGGGTCTCTATGGGGTCCGTATGGGTCTCTATGGGTCTCTATGGGTCTCTATGGGGTCTCTATGGGGTCTCTATGGGTCTCTATGGGGTCTCTATGGGGTCTCTATGGGTCTCTATGGGGTCTCTATGGGTCTCTATGGGTCTCTATGGGGTCTCTATGGGGTCTCTATGGGTCTCTGTGGGTCTCTATGGGGTCTCTATGGGGTCTCTATGGGTCTCTATGGGGTCTCTATGGTCCCCCCCGCAGGCCCCCACTGCCTCCTCGTCTCCGTCCTGGCCTTGGGCGCCCCCTGCTGCTCGCTCCGCCTGCCCCCCGGCGACTTCCTCCTGGAGCCCCCCCCTTCCCCCCCGCATCCCCCCCCTTCCCCCCCCTTCCCCCCCCCTTACCCCCAGCTCCTGCCCCGCCTCCTCCTGACCCCCGCCCAGCCCCATAGCGCCGTGGGGCAGCTCCTGCGGGGCCTGCGCCTGCTCGTGGCCAGCGCCCGCCGCGGCCTCTTCCTCCGCCTCCGCCGCGCACCCCCCGGCCGCCAGGGGGCGCTGCGCCTCCGCGCCCCCCACGCCCAAGCCCTGGCGCCCGGGGACCTCGTCCTCGCCTTCGACGCCGAGCGCTTCCGGAGGGGTGAGAGGGAAGGGGGGGGGGGGGGGGATCCATTGGGATCCATTGGGGTCCATTGGGATCTATTGGGGTGCATTGGGGTCCATTGGGGTGCATTGGGATCTATTGGGGTGCATTGGGATCCATTGGGGTCCATTGGGGTGCATTGGGATCCATTGGGGTGCATTGGGATCTATTGGGGTGCGTTGGGATCCATTGGGGTCCATTGGGTTGCCTGTTAGCCAGTGGGATCCACTGGGATCCATTGGGGTGCGTGTTAGCCATTGGGGTCCAGTGGGGTCCATTGGGATCCACTGGGATCCATTGGGGTGCATGTTAGCCATTGGGGTCCATTGGGATCTATTGGGGTGCATTTGGATCCATTTGGGTCCACTGGGGTGCATTTGGATCTATTGGCATCCATTGGGTTGCCTGTTAGCCAGTGGGATCCACTGGGATCCAGTGGGGTGCGTGTTAGCCACTGGGATCCATTGGTGTGCATTGGGATCCACTGGGATGCATTGGGGTGTATTTTAGCCATTGGGATCCATTGGTGTGCATTGGGATCCACTGGGATCCATTGGGGTGCATGTTAGCCATTGAGATCCATTGGGAGCCATTGGGGTGTGTGTTAGCCATTGGGGTGCATTGGGATCCATTGGGGTGCATTGGGATCTATAGGGGTGCAGGTTAGCCATGGGGATCCATTGGGATCCATTGGGGTGCGTGTTAGCCATGGGGATCCATTGGGATCCACTGGGATCCATTGGGTTGCATGTTAGCCATTTGAATCCATTGGGACCCATTGGGGTGTATGTTAGCCATTGGGGGGCATTGGGATCCATTGGGGTGCATTTGGATCCACTGAGATCCACTGGGATCCATGGGGGGGTGTGTTAGCCATTGGGATACATTTGGGCGCATGTTAGCCGTGGGGATCCATTGGGGTGCTTTTGGATCCACTGAGATCCACTGGGATCCATTGGGGTGCATTGGGGGCGCATGTTAGCCATTGGGGTCCATTGAGCTCCATTGGGGTCCATTGAGCTCCATTGGCTCCATAGGGATCCATTGGGATCCTCTTCCCCCCCCCCGCCAGAGGTTCGGGAGCACCGGGAAGGGGCCCCGAGGCCGGAGCCGAGCGTGAGCCTGGAGCTGGGAGAGAGCCCGGAAGCAGGGATCTGCATCCAGGTGAGGCCTCGGCCCCTCGCAGCCCATAATAACCCCATAGAGCCCCGTTATAACCCCATAGAGCCCCATTATAAACCATTATACCCCATTATAACCCCATTATAACCCATTATAACCCATTATAACCCCATTATAACCCCATTATACCCCATTATAACCCCATTATAACCCCATTATAACCCCATTATAACCCATTATAACCCATTATAACCCCATTATAACCCCATTATAACCCATTATAACCCCATTATAACCCCATTATAACCCATTAAAACCCATTATAACCCCATTAAACCCCATTATAACCTCATTATAACCCCATTATAACCCCATTATAACCCATTATAACCCATTATAACCCCATTATAACCCATTATACCCCATTATAACCCCATTAAACCCCATTATAACCTCATTATAACCCCATTATAACCCCATTATAACCCATTATAACCCATTATAACCCCATTATAACCCATTATAACCCATTATAACCCATTATAACCCATTATAACCCCATTATAACCCCATTATAACCCATTATAACCCATTATAACCCATTATAACCCCATTATAACCCATTATAACCCCATTATAACCTCATTATAACCCATTATAACCCATTATAACCCATTATAACCCCATTATAACCCTATTATACCCCATTATAAACCCATTATAACCCCATTATAACCCCATTATAAACCATTATAAACCATTATAACCCCATTATAACCCTATTATACCCCGTTATAACCCCATTATAACCCCATTATAACCCCATTATAACCCATTATAACCCATTATAACCCATTATAACCCATTGTAACCCATTATAACCCCATTATAACCCTATTATACCCCATTATAACCCCATTATAACCCCATTATAACCCCATTATAACCCATTATAACCCATTATAACCCCATTATAACCCATTATAACCCATTATAACCCCATTATAACCCATTATAACCCATTATAACCCTATTATAACCCATTATAACCCCATTATACCCCATTATAACCCATTATAACCCATTATAACCCATTATAACCCCATTATAACCCATTATAACCCATTATAACCCTATTATAACCCATTATAACCCATTATAACCCATTATACCCCATTATAACCCATTATAACCCATTATAACCCATTATACCCCATTATAACCCATTATAACCCATTATAACCCATTATAACCCCATTATAACCCATTATAACCCATTATACCCCATTATAACCCATTATAACCCATTATAACCCCATTATAACCCCATTATAACCCATTATAACCCATTATAACCCATTATACCCCATTATAACCCATTATACCCCATTATACCCCATTATACCCCATTATAACCCATTATAACCCATTATAACCCCATTATAACCCCATTATAACCCATTATAACCCATTATAACCCATTATAACCCATTATAACCCATTATACCCCATTATAACCCCATTATAACCCATTATAACCCCATTATACCCCATTATACCCCATTATAACCCCATTATAACCCATTATAACCCCATTATACCCCATTATAACCCATTAAAACCCCATTATACCCCATTATAACCCATTATAACCCATTATAACCCCATTATAACCCATTATAACCCCATTATAACCCCATTTTACCCCATTAGAACCCCATTATAACCCATTATAACGCATTATAACCACATTATAACCCATTATAACCCATTATAACCCCATAGAGCCCCATTATAACCCCATTATAACCCCATTATAACCCATTATAACCCCATTATAACCCATTATAACCCATTATAACCCATTATAACCCCATTATAACCCCATAGAGCCCCATTATAACCCCATTATAACCCCATTATACCCCATTATACCCCATTATACCCCATTATAACCCCATTATAACCCATAATAACCCCATTATACCCCCATTATAACCCATTATAACCCATTATAACCCATTATAACCCCATTATAACCCATTATACCCCATTATACCCCATTATAAACCCATTATAACCCATAATAACCGCATTATACCCCCATTATAACCCCATTATAACCCCATTATAACCCATTATAACCCCATTATAACCCATTATAACCCATTATAACCCCATTATAACCCCATTATAACCCATAATAACCGCATTATACCCCATTATAACCCCATTATAACCCCATTATAACCCCATTATAACCCATAATAACCGCATTATACCCCATTATAACCCCATTATAACCCCATTATAACCCCATTATAACCCCATTATACCCCATTATAACCCCATTATACCCCATTATACCCCATTACATCCCATAATAACCCCACCCATTCCCATTGCAGCTGGCCCAGGCCTTCGTGCAGCCGCTCCTGGACGAGCTCCACTGACTCCGCCCCCTCCCCTCATTGGCCGCCGCTCCCTGGGGCCCGCCCCCGCCGCGCTCTGATTGGCTGCCGGGGCGCGCAGAAGGGTTTCAGCCCCTCTTTTACCCTAAATCCGCCCTTTTGAACCCAAAACCCGGTTTAATTCACTTTATAGCAGGTTTAATTCGCTTTATATCGGGTTTAATTCACTTTATATCGGGTTTAATTCACTTTATAGCAGGTTTAATTCGCTTTATATCGGGTTTAATTCACTTTATATTGGGTTTAATTTGCTTTTATTCCTCTTTTATTCTCTTTTAATCAATTTAATTCCCGATTTATTGCCTGAAATCCGGGGTTTTTGCCTTAAATTCGCTTTATATTGGGTTTAATTCCCTTTTATTCCTGATTTCTTCCCTTAAACTCAGATTTTTGCCTTAAATTTGACTTTATTGGGGTTTAATTCCCATTTATTCCCTTTAATTCTCCATTTATTGCCCTAAATCCGGGGTATTTGCCTCAAATTCGCTTTATATTGGGTTCAATTCCCTTTTATTTCCATTTATTCCCTTTAATTCCCAATTTATTGCCCGAAATCTGAGTTTTTTGCCTTAAATTCACTTTATATCAGCTTTAATTCCCTTTTATTCCCTTTATTTCCCCTTTTATCCATTTAATTCCCAATTTATTGCCTTAAATCCGGGTTTTTTGCCTTAAATTCGACTTTATTTGGGTTTTATTCCCCTTTTATTCCCTTTAGTTCTCTTTTAATCCCTTTTTAAGCAATTCAATTCATGATTTATTGCCTGAAATCCGGGGTTTTTGCCTTAAATTCCCTTTATATCAGGTTTAATTCCCATTTATTCCCTTTAATTCCCCATTTATTGCCCTAAATCCGGGTTTTTTGCCTTTAATTCCCATAGGGACCCATAGAGCCCCCCCCATGACGTCACTTCCGCCCCCCCTCCCCACTCCCATGATGCCCCGCGGCGGCTCCGCGCTGCCCCCTGGGGTCTGCAGCGAGTACGAGGCCGCGATGGCGGCGCTGGGGCTGCCCCATGGATGTGGGGCAGAGGAGGAGGAGGAGGAGGAAGAGGAAGGGGGGGGCTCCCCCCCCCCAGCGCTGCTCCGGGACCCCCGTTTCCTGCTGCAGGTGGGACCCATAAGTGTGGGGCAGAGGATTGGGGGGGGGGGGTGTTCCCAGCCCCACATTGACCCCCATTGCCCTGCCCCATCGCAGGCGGAGGCGGCGCTGAGCCCCGGCTTCATGGCGGCCATCTTGGGGCCGGGCCCTGTGGGGGAGCTGGCGGCCATGTTAGAACAGGAGGAGGAGGAGGAGGGCGGCAAGATGGCGGCCGCCGTGGATGGGGGAGGCCCGGCCGTGATGGCGGTCACGTGGTGCACGCTTGCGCCCAAGATGGCGGCCACCGCGCAGGCGCAGCCCCGGAGCAAGATGGCGGCCGCCATGGAGACCGCTGCAGACAAAATGGCGGCGAGCTCGGGAAGCGGAGCCCGTCCCAAGATGGCCGCCATGGGGTGTTTCCCCCCTCCTAATATGGCGGCCCCCATGGATGGCCCCCCAGCATCCAACATGGCGGCCTCCATGGGGGATGCAGACCCCCTTAAGATGGCCGCCCCCGTTGAGTTCGCCACAGCCAAGATGGCGGCCTCCATTGAGACTCCCGCACTCAAGATGGCCGCCCCCATGGAGGAACCAGCAGCCAAAATGGCGGCCACCTCACAAGACGCAGCCAAGATGGCCGCCATGTTGGCTATCCCCATACATCATGGCGGTCTCCATCGGGATGCTGTCCTCCAAGATGGCAGCCTCCATGAGGTCACCATCATCCAAGATGGCGGCCTCCATACATTCACCGTCATCCAACACGGCAACCCCCATGGCGACACCCAAGATGGCGGCCTCCATTCCGGCCCCCCCACCCACCATGGCTGCCCCCAGGGGCTGCGCGTCCCCGCCCAAGATGGCGCCCGGCAGTGAACCCGCACCCTCTCCAAAGGGCTGCTTTATTGCCGTACAACCCCCCCCAAGATGGCCGCCTCCATTGCACTCTCCAACATGGCCGCCTCCATGTGTCGATCCAAGATGGCCACCCCCGTGTCTCGATCCAAGATGGCCGCCTCCATGTCTCGATCCAAGATGGCCGCCCCCATGTCGTCTTCCGTCCCCCCCCCCCCCCCCGCCGTCCCCTCAATGGCGCCGCCCAGTGCCCAGCTCGGCCTCTGATTGGCTCAGGGCGCGGGGGGCGTGTCCGGGGCGGGGTCCGCCCGCAGCAGGAGGCGGGCGGGGGCCAGGGCGGAGCCCGGGGGGGGGCTCCCATTGATGAGGAGCGAGAGGGGGGAGGGGACCCGGACCCCCACGAACGAGAACGTCTGCGGGGGGAGGGGAGAGAGCCCATAGGGACCCATAGACCCTATAGAGCCCCATAGACCCCATAGAGCCCCATAGAGACCCCATAGAAACTCCACAGACCCCATATAAAGCCCCCCAGCCTCCTATAGAGACCCCAAAGACCCCATAGAGAGCCCAACAGACCCCTCTAAGCCCCCATAGAACCCCATAAACCCCTATCGACCCCACAGACCCTTACAGAGACCCCATAGAGACCCAGAGACCCCCATATAGAGCCCCACAGACCCCTGTAAACCCCATATAGAGCCCCATAGACTCCTATGGAGCCCCAAGACCCCATATAGAGCCCCATAGAGCTCACAGAGCCCCACAGAGACCCCATAGAGCCCCACAGACCCCTATAGATCCCCATAGTCCCCCATAAAGCCCCATAGACCCCTACAGACCCCCCATATAGAGCCCCACAGACACCTCTAAGCCCCCGTAGACCCCCATAGAGCCCCTTAAACCCCTATAGAGCCCCACATAGACCCCCCCCAGACCCCATATAGAGCCCCATAGAGTCTTATAAAGCGCCATACCCCCCATAGACGCCTATAGAGACCCCCATAGAGCCCCATAGGTACCCTATAGACCCCATATATAGCCCCATAGAGGTCCATAGCCCCCCATAGCCCCCTATATAGACCACTACAGAGCCCCATAGACGCCTATACAGCCCCATAGAGCCCCATAGACCCTTATAGAACCCCACAGACCCCCATGGAGCCCCATAGACCCCCATAGAGCCCCATAGACCCCCATAGAGCCCCATAGGGCTCCACTGACCTGCCCCTGGTGCTGGTGCAGGTGGTGCTTGAGGCAGGGCCGGGGCACGGCCACGCTGTCGCCGACAGCCACCGTCCAATCAGGAGCCGCGTTGTAGACGGTGACGGCGGCCACGCCCCCTGCTCCGTCAGCCAATCCCAGGGCGCTATTGGGGGGGGGGGGGGGGAGGGAGGGGAGGGGGTTAGCGCCTCCCTCAGCCCCACCCCTTCTTCCATATAAGGAAAGGGGTGGTCACGTGGGGGGGGGAAGGGGGCGGGGCTTACTATGGGACCCGCCCCTCCGGGGCGCAGGTGAAGAGGACGCGGCCAATGAGAGCGCGGCGGGGGTTGGGCCCCGGGCGGAGCTCGCTCAAGGGGGCGGGGCTTAGGGAAGGGGGGAGGGGGGAGGGGGAGGAGGAGGAAGAGGGGGGAGGGGCGGCGGGGTCCGGGCGGCTCCGGCGCCGCTTCCCGCGGGAAGGGGGCTGGGAAGGGGGAAGAGAGCGGTGAGAGCCATGGAGGGACAGGGACAGCATGGACCCCATTGACACCCATTGAGCCCCACTGAGCCCCACTGACAGCCATTGACACCCACTGAGCCCCACTGAGCCCCATTGACACCCACTGAGCCCCACTGAGCCCCACTGACAGCCATTGAGCCCCATTGACACCCATTGAGCCCCACTGACACCCATTGAGCCCCACTGAGCCCCATTGACAGCCATTGACAGCCATTGAGCCCCATTGACACCCATTGAGCCCCACTGAGCCCCATTGACACCCATTGAGCCCCACTGAGCCCCACTGAGCCCCACTGAGCCCCATTGACACCCATTGACAGCCATTGAGCCCCATTGACACCCATTGAGCCCCACTGAGCCCCATTGACACCCATTGACACCCACTGAGCCCCACTGACAGCCATTGAGCCCCATTGACACCCATTGAGCCCCACTGAGCCCCATTGACACCCATTGACAGCCATTGAGCCCCATTGACACCCATTGAGCCCCACTGAGCCCCATTGACACCCATTGACACCCATTGAGCCCCATTCACACCCATTGACAGCCATTGAGCCCCACTGACACCCATTGAGCCCCATTGAGCCCCATTGACAGCCATTGAGCCCCATTGACACCCATTGACACCCACTGAGCCCCACTGAGCCCCATTGACACCCATTGACACCCACTGAGCCCCACTGAGCCCCATTGACACCCATTGACACCCACTGAGCCCCACTGAGCCCCATTGAGCCCCATTGACACCCATTGAGCCCCACTGAGCCCCATTGACACCCATTGACAGCCATTGAGCCCCATTGACACCCATTGAGCCCCACTGACACCCATTGAGCCCCACTGAGCCCCATTGACACCCATTGACACCCACTGAGCCCCACTGACAGCCATTGAGCCCCATTGACACCCATTGAGCCCCACTGACACCCATTGAGCCCCACTGAGCCCCATTGACACCCATTGACAGCCATTGAGCCCCATTGACACCCATTGAGCCCCACTGAGCCCCATTGACACCCATTGACACCCATTGAGCCCCATTCACACCCATTGACAGCCATTGAGCCCCATTGACACCCATTGAGCCCCACTGAGCCCCATTGACACCCATTGACACCCACTGAGCCCCACTGACAGCCATTGAGCCCCATTGACACCCATTGAGCCCCACTGAGCCCCATTGACACCCATTGACAGCCATTGAGCCCCATTGACACCCATTGAGCCCCACTGAGCCCCATTGACACCCATTGACACCCATTGAGCCCCATTCACACCCATTGACAGCCATTGAGCCCCACTGACACCCATTGAGCCCCATTGAGCCCCATTGACAGCCATTGAGCCCCATTGACACCCATTGACACCCACTGAGCCCCACTGAGCCCCATTGACACCCATTGACACCCACTGAGCCCCACTGAGCCCCATTGACACCCATTGACACCCACTGAGCCCCACTGAGCCCCATTGAGCCCCATTGACACCCATTGAGCCCCACTGAGCCCCATTGACACCCATTGACAGCCATTGAGCCCCATTGACACCCATTGAGCCCCACTGACACCCATTGAGCCCCACTGAGCCCCACTGACACCCATTGACAGCCATTGAGCCCCATTGACACCCATTGAGCCCCACTGAGCCCCATTGACACCCATTGACACCCATTGAGCCCCATTCACACCCATTGACAGCCATTGAGCCCCATTGAGCCCCATTGACAGCCATTGAGCCCCATTGACAGCCATTGACACCCACTGAGCCCCATTGAGCCCCATTGACTCCCATTGAGCCCCACTGACACCCATTGACAGCCATTGAGCCCCACTGACACCCATTGACACCCATTGACTCCCATTGAGCCCCATTGACAGCCATTGAGCCCCATTGACACCCATTGAGCCCCACTGAGCCCCATTGAGCCCCACTGACACCCATTGACAGCCATTGAGCCCCACTGACACCCATTGACACCCATTGACTCCCATTGAGCCCCATTGACTCCCATTGAGCCCCACTGACACCCATTGACACCATTGACACCCATTGAGCCCCATCGACCCCACTGATCCCATTAAGCCCCATTGATCCCATTGGCCCCCATTGACTCCCACTGCCCCCCATTGATTCCCAGTTCCCCCCTCCCCCCACGTGACCCCGATTGGCCCCGCCCCCTCTCACCCGATTGGCCAGCGCGGCGCAGAGGCGGGACAGGAAGTCCAGGAGCTGGGCGTGGCGCCGCCGAGGCTCCGCCCACCCGGGCGCCAGCGCCCCCGCCCGGCTCAGCCCCTCCAGGGCCGCCCCGAAGCGCTCCTCGTACTGCAGCAGCTGCAACGGCGCCTCCCATTGGCTGCCGCGCCCCACACACGCGCCCTGATTGGCTGATCCCCCACCCCTCCGCCCCTAACGGCGCCTCCCATTGGCTGCGACTCCCGCGTTATGGCGCCCCCTGCTGGCGCGGACTGAGAAGCGTCTCCCCCATTGGCTGCGACTCCCCCTCCCCACCGAGCCGGCTCCCGCACTATGGCGCCCCCTGCTGGCACAGACGGAGAAGCACCTTCCCCATTGGCTGCCGTGCCCATGGGCTGCGCTCTCATTGGCTGCCGCCCCACCCCGTGTTGGCCACGCCCCTTGGACTGCCTTATATGGAAGGCCAGAGCCCCTGCCATAGGTTCTTAATCAGCCAATAGGAAGGGTTTGGGGAGGCCACGCCCCCAAGCTGGGTTCTTGCACCCCATTGGACAGCTCAAGCGCCCGGGACCCGCCCCCTGCACCCCATTGGCTGACTCACGGTGGCACGGTTGAGGTGCAGGTCCGGGTTATTGGCTGCTTCCGGGTCCACGCGCTCCTATGGGGCAAGGCTATTGGCTGGGAACGCCCCATAGAGAGAGCCCTCTGCCCCATAGCGATACCCCATAGGAACCACCCTGCCCCATAGAGAGCCCTCTGCCCGATAGCAACACCCCATAGGGACCACCCTGCCCCATAGAGAGCCCTCTGCCCCATAGCAACACCCCATAGGGACCACCCTGCCCCATAGAGAGCCCTCTGCCCCATAGCAACACCCCACAGAGACCGCCCTGCCCCATAGTGAACCCCCATAGGGACTCCCCTGCCCCATAGGAACACTCCATAGGGAGCCCCCTACCCCATAGGCACCTTCTGCCCCATAGCGCCAGCCCATAGAGACTGTATAGGGACTTCCCTTCCCCATAGGAAGACCCCATAGGAACCACCCTGCCCCACAGGAACTCCTCTGCCCCATAGAGACCCCCCAGCCCCATAGGGACCCTCCCAGCCCCATAGGGCCCCCCTGCCCCACATACGGCCTGTGCGTAGGCGCCCAGGGCCCGGCGCGCGGCCTCGGGGCTCTGCCCCCCGGCGAAGAAGAGCGAGACGTAGGCATTGCCCAGGACATCTGGGGGCACAGAGACCCATAGCGACCCACAGAGACCCATAGGGACCCCATAGCGACCCATAGGGACCCCATAGGGACTCAGAAAGACCCCAAAGAGCCCCATAGACCCACAGAGCCCCACACAGACCCCATAGAGACCCCGTAAAGTCCCCATAGGCCCCCATAGAGACCCCACAGCTGCCCCATAGAGCCCCACAGAGACCCCATAGAGCCCCCCCCCCCATAACGCCCCAGAGAGCCCCATACACCCCCCATAGCGCCCCATAGACCCCCATAGCGCCCCATGACATCCCATAGAGCCCCATAAGACCCCCATAGACACCCGACAGACACCCCACAGCACCCAATGACCCCCCCAGAGCCCCCCCCACCCCAGAGACCCCCCACAGACCCCCATACACTCCCCCATAGCGCCCCACAGCTGCCCCATGACACCCCATAGACCCACCATAGAGCCCCACAGACACCCATAGCGCCACACAGACACCCCATAGCGCCCCATAGACCCCCATAGAGCCCCCATAGAGCCCCATAGCGCCCCATAGAGCCCCCATAGACCCCCATAGCGCCCCATAGCGCCCCACAGCTGCCCCATGACACACCATAGACACCCCATAGCGCCCCATAGACCCCCCATAGCGCCCCATAGACACCCCATAGATCCCCCGTAGACCCCCATAGACACCCCATAGACCCCCATAGCTCCCCATAGATACCCCATAGACACCCCATAGACACCACATAGACCCCCATAGCGCCCCATAGAGCCCCATAGCGCCCCATAGACACCCCATAGACCCCCCATAGACCCCCACAGACACCCCATAGACACCCCATAGACCCCCCATAGACCCCCATAGACACCCCATAGACCCCCCATAGACACCCCATAGATCCCCCGTAGACACCCCATAGCACCCCATAGACCCCCATAGACACCCCATAGACCCCCCATAGACCCCCACAGACACCCCATAGACCCCCCATAGACACCCCATAGATCCCCCGTAGACACCCCATAGCGCCCCACAGACCCCCATAGCTCCCCATAGACCCCCATAGCGCCCCACAGACACCCCATAGCTCCCCATAGCTCCCCATAGCACCCCATAGACCCCCCCATAGACCCCCATAGCGCCCCATAGCTCCCCATAGCGCCCCATAGCTCCCCACAGCGCCCCACAGCTCACACCAGGAGGCCCCAGCGCAGGGCTGGCAGCGCACGGCGGCCTCGGCCTGGGCCAGGCTCTCTCGCAGGGCCCCGGCGCCGCCCCCCCCGGCCCGGAGCACCACGGACAGGAGGCGGCGGGCGCGGGCCTCGGCCCCCGGCGTGACGTCACGGGGGCGGGGCTACGGCGGCGGCCAATGGGAGGAGGGCGGGGGGGCGGGGTTAGAGGCAGCGAGGAGCCAATGGCGGGCTTTAAGCCCATAGAGCCCCTATAGAGCCCCATAAGCCCCTATATCCCCCCCTTTAAGCCCAGAGAGCCCCTATAGAGCCCCATAAGCCCCTATATCCCCCCCTTTAAGCCCAGAGAGCCCCTATAGAGCCCCATAAGCCCCTATATCCCCCCCTTTAAGCCCAGAGAGCCCCTATAGAGCCCCATAAGCCCCTATATCCCCCCCTTTAAGCCCATAGAGCCCCTATAGAGCCCCATAAGCCCCTATATCCCCCCCTTTAAGCGCATATAATCCCCTATAGAGCCGCATAAGCCCCTATATCCCCCCCTTTAAGCCCATAGAGCCCCTATAGAGCCGCATAAGCCCCTATATCCCCCCCTTTAAGCCCAGAGAGCCCCTATAGAACCCCATAACGCCCTATATCCCCCCCTTTAAGCGCATATAATCCCCTATAGAGCCGCATAAGCCCCTATATCCCTCCCTTTAAGCCCATAGAGCCCCTATAGAGGCCCATAACCGCCTATATGCCCCCCTTTAAGCCCATAGAACCCCTATAGAGACCCATAAGCATCTATATCTCTCCTTTAAGCCCATAGAGCCCCTATAGAGCCCCACAACCCCCAACCCCCCCCCTTTAGCCCCATATAACCCTCTACATACCCCATATTGCCCTATATAGCTCATACACCACCCTATATATCACATACAACCCCCAATACAAACTCCTATACACACCCCTAATCCCCATACAACTCTATATCCCCCCCAACCCCCATAGAACCCCCTATATCCCCCCTAACCCCCATAGAACCCTCTATAAACCCCATATAACCCACCCTTAACCCCATAGAACCCCCTATATCCCCCCTAACCCCCATAGAACCCCCATAGAATCCCCTATACACCCCCCTAACCCCCACATAACCCCCTATAAACCCCAAATAACTACCCCTAACCCCCATATAACCCCCTATAAACCCCATATAACCCCCCTAACCCCAATAGAACCCCCTATATCCCCCCTAACCCCCATAGATATCCCTATACACCCTCCTAACCCCCATATAACCCCCCTTACCTCCATAGAACCCCCTATACACCCCCCTAAACCCCATATGACCCCCTATACACTCCCCTAACCCCAATAGAACCCCCATAGAGCCCCCTATACACCCGCCTAACCCAAACAGAACCCCCATAGAGCCCTCTATACACCCCCTAACCCCCATATAACCCCCTATAAACCCCATACAACCCCCGCAACCCCATAGAACCTCCTATACACCCCCCTAATCCCCACAGAATCCCCTATACACCCCCCTAACCCCAATAGAACCCCCATAGAACCCCCTATACACCCTATATAACCCGCCCAACCCCCACAGAACCCCCTATACACCCTATATAACCCCCCCTAACCCCCATAGAACCCCCTATACACCCCATATAACCCCCCCTAACCCCCATAGAACCCCCTATACACCCTATATAACCCCCCCTAACCCCCATAGAACCCCATATACACCCTATATAACCCCCCCTAACCCCCATAGAACCCCATATACACCCTATATAACCCCCCTAACACCCATAGAACCCCCTATACACCCTATATAACCCCCCCTAACCCCCATAGAACCCCATATACACCCTATATAACCCCCCCTAACACCCATAGAATCCCATATACACCCTATATAACCCCCCCTAACCCCCATAGAACCCCCTATACACCCTATATAACCCCCCCTAACCCCCATAGAACCCCCTATACACCCTATATAACCCCCCTAACCCCCATAGAACCCCCTATACACCCTATATAACCCCCCCTAACCCCCATAGAACCCCCTATACACCCTATATAACCCCCCCTAACCCCCATAGAACCCCCTATACACCCTATATAACCCCCCTAACCCCCATAGAACCCCCTATACACCCTATATAACCCCCCCTAACACCCATAGAACCCCCTATACACCCTATATAACCCACCCAACCCCCATAGAACCCCATATACACCCTATATAACCCCCCCTAACCCCCATAGAACCCCATATACACCCTATATAACCCCCCCTAACCCCCATAGAACCCCCTATACACCCTATATAACCCCCCCTAACCCCCATAGAATCCCATATACACCCTATATAACCCACCCAACCCCCATAGAACCCCCTATACACCCTATATAACCCCCCCTAACGCCCATAGAACCCCCTATACACCCTATATAACCCACCCAACCCCCATAGAACCCCATATACACCCTATATAACCCCCCCTAACCCCCATAAAACCCCATATACACCCTATATAACCCCCCCTAACCCCCATAGAACCCCCTATACACCCTATATAACCCCCCTAACCCCCATAGAACCCCCTATACACCCTATATAACCCCCCCTAACCCCCATAGAATCCCCTATACACCCTATATAACCCGCCCAACCCCCATAGAACCCCATATACACCCTATATAACCCCCCCAACCCCCATAGAACCCCATATACACCCTATATAACCCCGCCTAACCCCCATAGAACCCCCTATACACCCTATATAACCCCGCCTAACCCCCATAGAACCCCCTATACACCCTATATAACCCCCCCTAACCCCCATAGAACCCCCTATACACCCTATATAACCCCCCCTAACCCCCATAGAACCCCATATACACCCTATATAACCCCCCCAACCCCCATAGAACCCCATATACACCCTATATAACCCCCCCAACCCCCATAGAACCCCATATACACCCTATATAACCCCGCCTAACCCCCATAGAACCCCCTATACACCCTATATAACCCCGCCTAACCCCCATAGAACCCCCTATACACCCTACATAACCCCCCCTAACCCCCACAGAACCCCCTATACACCCTATATAACCCCCCCTAACCCCCATAGAACCCCATATACACCCTATATAACCCCGCCTAACCCCCATAGAACCCCCTATACACCCTATATAACCCCGCCTAACCCCCATAGAACCCCCTATACACCCTATATAACCCCCCCTAACCCCCATAGAACCCCATATACACCCCATATAACCCATATAACCCCCCCAACCCCCATAGAACCCCCCTAACCCCCATATACATCCTATATAACCCTATATAACCCCCTCTAACCCCCATAGAACCCCCTATACACCCTATATAACCCCCCCTAACCCCATAGAACCCCATATACACCCTATATAACCCCCCCTAACCCCCATAGAACCCCCTATACACCCTATATAACCCCCCCTAACCCCCATAGAACCCCCTATACACCCTATATAACCCCCCCTAACCCCCATAGAACCCCCTATACACCCTATATAACCCCGCCTAACCCCCATAGAACCCCCTATACACCCTATATAACCCCCCCTAACCCCATAGAACCCCATATACACCCTATATAACCCCCCCTAACCCCCATAGAACCCCCTATACACCCTATATAACCCCCCCTAACCCCCATAGAACCCCATATACACCCTATATAACCCCCCCTAACCCCCATAGAACCCCCTATACACCCTATATAACCCCGCCTAACCCCCATAGAACCCCCTATACACCCTATATAACCCCCCCTAACCCCATAGAACCCCATATACACCCTATATAACCCCCCCTAACCCCCATAGAACCCCCTATACACCCTATATAACCCCCCCTAACCCCCATAGAACCCCCTATACACCCCATATAACCCCCCCTAACCCCCATAGAACCCCCTATACACCCTATATAACCCCCCCTAACCCCCATAGAACCCCATATACACCCTATATAACCCCCCCTAACCCCCATAGAACCCCCTATACACCCTATATAACCCCCCCTAACCCCCATAGAACCCCCTATACACCCTATATAACCCCCCCTAACCCCCATAGAACCCCATATACACCCTATATAACCCCCCCTAACCCCCATAGAACCCCATATACACCCTATATAACCCCCCCTAACCCCCATAGAACCCCCTATACCCCCCCCCGGCCCCACTCACATGCGCCAGGGCCCCCCTGAAGCAGGCTCGGGCTCCCTCCAGGTCCCCCCGGCCCCAGCGGAGCTCTCCCAAGCGGATCCAAGCAGAGGCCAGGCCCGGATCCAGCTTCACGGCCCGGCTCAGGGCCTGCTCCACTTGGGGGGCAGCGGTGGGGCAGACCCCCAAGGCCTCGGCCTGCAGCTCTAAGGCTCGTCCGCGGGCCTGTTGGGACACTAGGCCCAAACACACACACACCCCCCCATCAGTGAGCCCATTGGAATCAATGGGGCAGCCCCATAGCGCTCCCCTCTGCCCCACAAGTACCGTGCACGCCCTCCATCAAGCTCACGGTCCGCTCCATCTCCCGTTCCAACGTGACCTCGGGGTCATCCGGGGGGTCAGAGGTCAACGATACCCGCAAGCGCTGCAGCTCCGCAACGAGCTCCTATGAAGGGGGGGCGGAAAGGGGGTTTAAAGGGGGGGGGGACCCCCCCAAAACGCTTCCGGACCCCCCCCAAAAAGGGGTCCCCGGGTCCCCCCCTTCACCTCCAGCCTCTTCAAGGCCTCCTCATCGCCGTCCCCCTCCTCGTCGGCCCCCTCGGCGCCGGCCTCGGCCTCCGGCCCTTCCGCCGCTGCCGCCATCGCCACCCGGCGGCTGGGCGGGCTGGCGCATGCGCAGAGGAAGAGGGCGGGCAGCCCGCTCCCGCCCTCTGGGCATGCGCGGGGGGCGTCAGCCAATGGGGAGAGAGGAGCCACCCCCCCTCCCACCCCGGCCTCCCCTCAGTCAGGCGGCGGCCGCCGAGGAGGCAACAGCTGCCGGGGGTGAGGCCTGCAGTGGCCGTTTCCCGCTTTATCCTCCCATTTCCCCCTTTATTTCCCCCTTCCCCCCTTTATTTTCCCATTTCCACCCTTATTTCCCATGTCCCCCTTTTATTCCACCCTTCCTGTCCCATTTGCCGCGTTAGCCCCCCTTTATTTTCCCATTTCTCCCTTTATTTCCCCATTTCCTGCCTTATTCCCCTTTATTTTCCCATTTCCACCTTTCCTCCCCTTTATTTTCCCCATTTCCCCCTTTCTTTCCCCTTTATTTTCCCATTTCCCCCTTCTTTTCCCATTTCCCCCCTTTATTTCCCCCTTTATTTCCTCATTTCCCCCTTTCTTCCCCCTTTTTAACTTCAATTTCACCCTTTCCTCCCTTTCTAAGCCCAATTCCACCTTTTCCCCCCTTATTTTATCCCAGTTTCCCCTTTAACCCCTTTATCCCCGGGCTTTCCTCTTCATTCCCCTTTCCTTCCCTTTTTAACCCCATTCCCCTCCCTTTTATCCCTTTTTTTTATCCTTTCCCCATTTTTAACCCATTTTTAACCCATTTTTAACCCATTTCCCTCCGCACCCGCTTCGCTTTCAAGCGCTTTCCCCCCATTTCCCGCCCCAAAACGCACTGAAAACACCTCAATTTCACCATTTACTCTTCAATTAAACGTTATTCGCCTTAAAAACTAAATGTTTTTTGCCGTAAAACACGGCGAAAACGGTTAAAAACGGCGTGAAAAAGTAATAATTCGAGCGGTTAAAGGGTTAAGGGGGGGGGGGGCCGGGGACGGTTGCGGCCTTGTTGGAACGGAACGGCGGTAAAACAGCAATAAACGGGCAATAAAACGACAATAAAACGATAATAAAAGGATAAATACAATAAAATCCCCCCGCCGGCGTGAATTAAATCCTTTGTAAAGCATTAAAAGACGAAAACGGAACCTTTTCAAGCGTTTAAAAGCCGAAATTCAACGTTTAGACACGGAGAATCCAGCGGGGTCCTGGAAAAAGGGGGGAAGAAGGGATTAAAGAGGTGAAAAACAGACAAAAAACATAAAAATAACGAGTTAATTGCGTTAAATTAAAGCTGTTTTGCTTTATTTCATTAAGAATCCATTAAAAAGGAGGGGTTTTGAAGCGGGGAGGCAAAACCCACCCGGAATTGGGGTAAAAAGGGGGAAAAATCGGTTAAAACCCGAACTGAATAACATGAAAACGAAAATAAAGCGGCTTTAATGACATTAAAACGAATTTAATACAATAAATCCACGAGAAATAGAGAATAAAGCGGATAAAAAGCGGTTTAGGGCAGGAAAACGGGGGGAAAAGAGCCCAAAAGAGCCGAAACTGAGGTAAAAAAGCCTCCGGTTGCGGTGAAAAAAGCTTTAATTCATGATTTAAGCGACTTAAAAGCGAATTAAGGCGATTAAATGTTAATTAAGATATAAAATGAGGCTGGAAATGGGGGGTTACGGAGGTATAAAGGGGGCAGAATGGGGGCTACGTTCACTGAGGTAAAAAGGGTCCTAAACGGAGATAAAACCCCATCAAAACGCGTTAAAAACGCCTCAAATCGGGTAATAAATGTAATGAAGTGATTAAAATATAAAGTAAAATGGTTAAAAAAGGGGTTTATGGGGATAAAAGGGGGAAAAGCCACGTGGGGAGAGGGGGGGAACTGAGGTAAAAAAGTCCTAAATGGAGATAAAACCCCATCAAAACGCGATAAAACCGCCTCAAATCGGGTAATAAATGTAATAAAGTGATTAAAATATAAAATAAGATGATGGAAAATGGGGGTTTGGGGGATAAAAAGGGGAAAAGCCGCAGGGGGGGAGGCAAAACTGAGGTAAAACCCCGCCCGAACGCACATAAACCCCACCAAAACCTCCATAAAACAGGCGGAAAGCGGTGAATTAAGCTAAAACCCACATAAAAATAGGAAATAAAGGGGAAACAAAACGGTGTTTACTGAATTAAAGGCGTTTAAAAAGGGGAAGGGCTCGGGATGAGGTCAAAAGCGCCCAGATGGAGACAAAAAGCGCCGGAAACGCGTGAAAATCGGCCGAATAAAGGTAAAAAAGGAGAGGAAAAGGAAAATAAAGGTAAAAATAAAGGGGTTTAAGGAGCTTCAATGAGGGGACCCCCCCCACCACCACCTTTAAGCCCTGTGCGGCCCCGCAAACTCCGCCGGAGCCACCGAGCTCCGCTCCCCGGGTGAAGATAAAGCCGCGGGCGCTGCTCTGCGACCCCGCTAAAACCCCGCTCGCCCGAGGCTGGCGGCGGCGGGGGGAACGCGGGTCGCGGCCTGGGGTAACCGGATAAAAGCGAGCGCGGAGCCGCTCTTACCAGAGAGATCCGCCCGCGGCGCCGCCCGGCGCGGAATGAGCACCGCCCGCCACTGCGCAGGCGCCAATTCGGGCGCGCCGCGTTCCTATTGGGTGAGGGGGAGGGAGGGGGCGTGGCCTCGAGTGGTGGCGCGAAGAGGGGTGGAGGGAGGTGGGCGCTGCCTTATAAGGAGATGGGATGCAAATGAGGGGGAGGGAGGCGGGCCTTTACTTCCTTATTAGGAGACGGATGCAAATGAAGGGAGGCGGGCTTTACTTCCTTATAAGGAGATGGAATGCAAATGAGGGGTAGAGGGATGCAAAGGGGGGAAATGCTTCACTTCCTTATAAGGATATAGGATGCAAATGAGGGATAGGGAGGCGGGGCTTTACTTCCTAATAAGGAGATGGGATGTAAATGAGGGGAGGGAGGCGGGGCTTTACTTCCTTATAAGGAGAGGGCATGTAAATGAGGGGAGGCGGGGCTTTACTTCCTTATAAGGAAATGGGATGTAAATGAGGGGAGGGAGGCGGGGCTTTACTTCCTTATAAGGAAATGGGATGGAAATGAAGGGGAGGGATGCAAAGGAGGGGGTGTGGCTTTACTTCCTTATAAGGAGATGGATGCAATTATGGGAAGGCGGGACTTTACTTCCTTATAAGGAGTTGGGATGCAAATGAGGGGGAGGCGGGGCTTATAAGGAGATGGGATGTAAATGAGGGCATGAGGGATGCAAAGAAAGGGGGCATGCTTCATTTCCTTATAAGGAGATGGCATGCAAATGACGGGAGGAAGCCGGTGCTTTACTTCCTTATATGTAGATGGCATGCAAATGAGGGGGAGGCGGGGCTTTACTTCCTTATAAGGCAGGAAGGGGTTGGGGGATGCAAATTAAGGGGAGAGGGGCGTAGCTTCACTTCCTTATATGGAGATGGGATGCAAATGAAGAGGGAGGTGGCGCTTTAAGTCCTTATAAGGTGCAAAGAGTCGGGGAATGCAAATGAAGGGGAGGGGGCGTGGCTTAACACCCTTATAAGGAGACGGTATGCAAATGAGGGCGGCGCTTCACTTCCTTATAAGGAATAAAGAGGCGGAGCCTTGGTGGAGGGGCGGAGCCTTTATGAGGGGGCGGGGCCAGCTCAGTCTCGCCACGTGACCTCCACCTCGTCCGTCCTGTACCTAAGGGGGGGGAGAGGTCAGAGCCCCATAGATGAGTCCCAGCCCCATAGATGTGGGTCCCAGCCCCTATAGATGGGGGTCCCAGCCCCATAGATGGGGGTCCCAGTCCCATAGATGGGAGTCCCAGCCCCATAGATGAGGGTCCCAGCCCCTATAGATGGGTCCCAGCCCCATAGATGTGGGTCCCAGCCACATAGATGGGGGTCCCAGCCACTATAGATGGGTCCCAGCCCTATAGATGGGTCCCAGCCCCATAGATGTGGGTCCCAGCCACATAGATGGGGGTCCCAGCCCCTATAGATGGGTCCCAGCCCCCTACATATGGATCCCAGCCCCATAGATGTGGGTCCCAGCCTCATAGCTGTGGGTCGCGGGCGCTCACCTCTGCGTGATCCCTGATTGGTCGAGCTCGGTCACCTGACCCACCCGCAGCATCTCCCAGCCCGCCTGCGCAATCATGGCCCCATTGTCAATGCAGTACCTATGGGGAGAGGGGGGGGTGTCCAGGATCTATGGGGCTCAGCCCCATAGATGGGGGCCTGACCTATAGATATGGGTCCCAGCCCGCTATATATGGGTCCAGGTCCCTATATATGGGTCCCAGCCCCTACATATGGGTCCCAGCCTCATAGATGTGGGTCCCAGCCCCATAGATGTGGGTCCACACCTCTCATCAGTGGGGCAGAGCGTGACCCCCCGGGCACTGCACATCGTCCGCAGCATCTCCTGCAGGCGCTGGTTACCTGGGGGGGGAAGATGTGGGTCCTGCCCCATAGATGTGGGTCCCCACCCCATATCTATAGGTCCCACCCCATATATGTAGATCCCAGACCCCTATATATGGATTTCAGCCCCCTATATATGGGTCCCAGCCCCATATCTATAGGTCCCAGCCCCATAGATGTTGATCTCAGCCCCATATCTATAGGTCCCACCCCCTATGTATGGGTCCCAGCCCCATATCTATAGGTCCCAGCCAAATAGATGTTGATCCCAGCCCCATAACTATAGGTCCCGCCCCCTATATATGGGTCCCAGCCCCGTACATGTTGGTCCTACCCTTTATATATGGATCCCAGCCCTATAGATGTTGGTCCCAGCCCCATATCTTTAGGTCCCGCCCCCTATATATGGGTCCCAGTCCCTATATATGGGTCCCAGCCCCATATCTATACGTCCCAGCCCCATAGAGGTGGGTCCCAGCCACTATAGATGGGTCCCAGCCCCATATCTATTGATCCCAGCCCCACAGATGTGGGTCCCACCCCCTATATATGGATTCCAGCCCCATAGATGTGGGTCCCAGCTCCACAGATGTTGATCCCAGCCCCATATCCATAGGTCCCACCCCCTATATATGGTTCCCACTCCCTATATATGGGTCCAACCCCATAGATGTGGGTCCCAGCCCCACAGATGTTGATCCCAGCCCCATATCCATAGGTCCCTGCCCCCTATATATGGGGCCCAGCCCCACAGATGTTGATCCCAGCCCCATATCCTAGGTCCCGCCCCCTATATAGGGGTCCCAGCCCCATAGATGCACCTCTCACCCCTTATCCCCCCTCCCCCCCACCCCCTTTTCCCGCCAAACCCGGAAGCCACGCCCCCTTCCCGCCACCACGTGACGCACAGGCCACGCCCCCCACGAGCAGCAGGTGCGGGGCGCGCGTCAGCGCCAGCGCCCTCTCGGTGACCTCGGCCAGCATGGCGAACGCCGTCTCCTGCAGGGGGCGCCAGGGCGCGGAGCCCGGTTAAGAGACCACCCCCCCCCCCCCCCCCCCCCAAGGAACCCGGATAACAGACACCAGAACCCGGTTAATGGACACGAGAAACCCGGATAACAGACCGCAAAACCCGGTTAATGGACACCAAACCCCGTTAATGGACACCCAAACCCGGTTAACAGACCCCAAACCCGGATAAGAGACCCCAAAAGCCGGTTAATAGACCTGAAACCTGGTTAGTAGACCCAACACCCCTATAATAGACCCCAAAACCCCCTTAATAGATGCCAAAACCCCGTTAATAGACCCCCAAACCCCCTTAATCGACCCCAAAACCCGGTTAATAGACCCCAAACCCAGATAATAGACCCCAAACCCCATTAATAGAACCGAAAACCCAGTTAATAGACCCAAAACCTCGATAGTAGATCCAAACCCCCTTTAATAGACCCCAAAACCCCCTTAATAGACCCAAAACCCGATTAATAGACCCCAAACCCCCTTAATAGACCTCAAAACCCGATTAATAGACCCCAAACCTCGTTAACAGACCCGAAGCCTGGGTAATAGACCCCAAACCCCATTAATAGACCCCAAACCCGGATAACAGACCCCAAAACCCGGTTAATAGACCTGAAACCTGGTTAGTAGACCCAACACCCCTATAATAGACCCCAAAACCCCGTTAATAGACCCAAAAACCCAGTTAATAGACCCAAAATCTCGATAGTAGACCCAAAACCCCTTAATAGACCCAAAATCCAGATAATAGACCCCAAACCCCCTTAATAGACCCCAAACCCCCTTAATAGACCCCAAAACCCTGTTAATGGACCCCAAACCCCGTTAATAGACCCCAAACCTGGATAACAGACCCCAAAACCCAGATAATAGACCCCAAACCCAGATAATAGACCCCAAACCCCATTAATAGACCCCCAAACCCCCTTAATAGACCCCCAACCCAGATAATAGATCCAAAACCCCATTAATAGACCCCAAACCCCCTTAATAGACTCAAAAACCGGTTAACAGACCCCCAAACCCAGTTCATAGACCCCAATCCCAGATAACAGACCCCAAACCCCCATTAATAGACCCCAAAACCCCCTTAATAGACCCCAAATCCAGATAATAGACCCAAAACCCCATTAATAGACCCCAAACCCCCTTAATAGACCCAAAACCCGGTTAATAGACCCCCAAACCCCGTTAATAGACCCCAAAACCCCCTTAATAGAACCTAAAGCCCGGTTAACAGAGCAGAAACCCCCTTAATGGACCCAGACCCCTGTTAATGGACCCAAACCCCTCTTAATAGACCCAAAACCCCTTTAATAGACACAAAACCCCCTTAATAAAATCCAGAACCCCTTTATTAGACCCCAAACCCACTTAATAGAGCCCAAAGCCCCCTTAATAGACCCCAAACCCCTTTAATACACCCAAAACACCCTTAATGAACCAAACCCCACTTATTAGACCCCAAAGCCCCATTAATAGACCCAAACCCTGTTAAGAGGCCAAAAAAAACCCCTTAAGAGACCCCAGAACCCCTTAATGGACCCCAAACCCTGTTAGTAGGAACCCCCCCATCCCATAATAGCCGCTGTCACCTGCAGGGAGAAGCAGAGATCTTCGGGGGTCGCCTCCCCTGACGCCAACAGCTTCGGGGTGATGGCCTGCGGGGGGAACCCCGTTAGTAGACCCCCAACCCTCTTAATAGACCCCATAACCCCTTAATGGACCTGAAATCCCCTTAATAGAGGCAAAACACCGTTAATAGACCCAAACCCCCTTAATAGACCCAAACCTGTTTAATAGACCTGAAACCCGCTTAATAGACCCCAAACCCCCTTAATAGACCCCAAACCCCCTTAATAGACCCCAAACACCCTTAATAGACCCAAACCCACATAATAGACCCAAACCGTGTTAATAGACTCAAAACCCCCTTAATAAACCCAAAACCCCCTTAATAGACCCGAAATCCCCTTAATAGACCTCAAACCCACTTAATAGACTCAAACCCTCTTAATAGACCCAAACCTCTTTAATAGACCCGAAACCCCCTTAATAGACCCAAACCCCCTTAATAGACCCCAAACCCCCTTAATAGACCCAAACCCCCTTAATAAACCTGAAACCCCCTTAATAGACCCCATATCCCCATAATAGACCCGAAACCCCTTCAATAGACCAAAATCCCCTTAATAGACCCAAACCCCCTTAACAGACCCAAAACCCCCTTAATAGACCCAAACCTCCTTAGACCCAAAATCCCCTTAATAGACCCAAAACCCCTTTCATTGACCCCAAAACCCCTTTAATAGACCCAACCCCCCTTAACAGCCCCATCCGGGCCCATATCCCAGCATTCCCATCACCTGGAGGTGGGACAGGAGCCCAGAGAAGGACACGTCCATGCCTTTGACCACATAGGGCAGGTCCAGCAGCCGGCGGCCTCTATGGGGGACCCCAAGAGGGGCTATTAATGAGGTTTGGGGTCTATTAAGGGGGCTTGGGGTCTATTAAAGGGGTTTTGGCTCTATTGAAGGCATTTTGGTTCTAATAAAGAGGTTTTGCAGTGTTATTAAGAGGGTTTTCGGCTGTTGTTAAGGGGGTTCGGGATCTATTAATGGGGTTTGGGTCTATTAAGGGGGTTTGGGCTCTATTAAGGGGTTTCCGGGTGTATTAAGGGGGTTTGGGGTCTATTAATAAGATTTGGAATCTATTAAGGGGGTTTGGGGTCTACTAAGGGGGATCGGGGTCTATTTAGGGGGTTTGGGGCCCTATTAAGGGGGTTCGGGGTCTATTACTGGGGTTTGGGTCTATTAAGGGGGTTCGGGCTCTATTAAGGAGCTTTGAGCTCTATTGAGGGGGTTTGGGGTCTATTAAAAGGACTCGGAGTCTATTAAGGGAGGTTTGGGTGTATTAAGGGGATTAGGGCTCTATTAAGGGGGTTTGGGGTCTATTAAGGGGGTTCAGGGTGTATTAAGGGAGTTTGGGCTCTATTAAGGGGGTTTTGGGTCTATTAAGGGGGTTCGGGGTCTATTAAGGGGGTTCGGGGTCTATTAACGGGGTTTGGGGTCTATTAAGGGGGTTCAGGGTCTATTAAGGGGATTAGGGCTCTATTAAGGGAGTTTGGGCTCTATTAAGGGGGTTCGGGGTCTATTAAGGGGGTTCAGGGTCTACTAAGGGATTTTGGGCTCTATTAAAGGGGGTTTGGGTCTATCAAGGGGGATTAGGAGCTCTATTAACGGGGTTTGGGGTCTATTAAGGGGGTTCAGGGTCTATTAAGGGGATTAGGGCTCTATTAAGGGAGTTTGGGCTCTATTAAGGGGGTTCGGGGTCTATTAAGGGGGTTCAGGGTCTACTAAGGGATTTTGGGCTCTATTAAAGGGGGTTTGGGTCTATCAAGGGGGATTAGGAGCTCTATTAACGGGGTTCGGGGTCTATTAAGGGGGTCCTCACCTCCTCGCCATCACCTCCACGTTGTAGCCGGGGCTCGGGTCATTGGGCAGCTGCGGAGGGGGCGTGGCCAGCGCCGAAAGGGGGCGGAGTCAGCGCACCGCCCCCCCCCTCCCGTCCCCCCCCCCCCGTCCCCCCCCGTCCCCGTCCCACTAGGGGGCGCCGCAGTGGCTGCGCCCTTCCCCGCGGCGCAGCCAATGGGCGCGCAGCCCGGCTCGCGGCTCGGCCAATGGGGGCGCGGCGGCGCCGCCGCTCAGCCAATGGGGAGGCGGGGAAGGGGCGGGCACTGACCCGCAGCAGCCGCGCCAGCCGGTCCAGGCAGTTCCCCAGGGCCAGGTCCAGCGTCTCCCCGAAGATGCGGTAGCGGCGGCGGGAGAAGGCGATCACCTGCGGCGTGACGTCACGCGTGACGTCACGGGCCCCCCCCCCCCCGCACCCTCCTGACGCAGGGCCTTGCGTGTTGTCGTGGTTTATCACGTGTTATTGCGCGTTATCGCATGTTATCGTGTTTTATCACGTGTTATTGCGCGTTATCGCGTGCTATCACGTGTTATCACGCGTTACCACGTGTCATTGCATGCTATCACACGTTACCAGCTGTTGTTGCGTGTTACCACATGTTATCGTGTTATCTCATGCTCTCACGTGCTATCGCATGTTACCACGTGCTATGACGCGTTAACACGCGTTAACGTGTATTGTCACATATTATTGCATGTTATCACGGGTTATCCCGTGTTACTACATGTTCTCACATGTTATTGTATGTTATCACATGTTATCACGTGTTAGCACGTTATTGCATGTTAGCTCATACTAACACCCCACACAAGACCCCATAGACACCCCATAACCCCCATAACTTCCCCATCCCCCCATAGCACCCCATATCCCCCCATAGCCACCCCAAACCCACCCCATAGCGCCCCATAGCCACCCCATAGCGCCCCATACCCACCCCATATCACCCCATACCCACCCCATATCACCCCATATCCCCCCATATCACCCCATACCCACCCCATAGCGCCCCATACCCACCCCATATCACCCCATACCCACCCCATATCACCCCATATCCCCCCATATCACCCCAAACCCACCCCATAGCGCCCCATAGCCACCCCATAGCGCCCCATACCCACCCCATATCACCCCATAGCCACCCCATATCACCCCATAGCCACCCCATAGCGCCCCATAGCCACCCCATAGCAGGCACCTGGGTGTTGCCGCCACTGACGTAGAGCACGAGGGGGTCGCGGGCGGGCGCCAGCAGCCGCCCCATCTCGATGTGCCCCACGCAGTGATTGACCCCCAGCAGGGGCAGGGCCCAGAGCTGCGCCAGGGTGCGCCCCACGGCCGCCACCACCGCCAGCGGCGCCCCCAGGCCCGGCCCTGCGCCAACGACACGCGAAGGACATGCTAAGGACATGCTAAGGACACGCGACCCGAAACAGCTCCCAATGGGCTCCTATGGGGCTGACGAGGGTGTGAGATGGCAACAGGCACCCATGGGACCCCCATCTATGGGTTTGGGGGTGAACATGCTAAGAACATGCTAAGAACATGCTAAGGACGCGCGACCCAAACCACCTCCCAATGGGCTCCTATGGGGCTGGGAAGGGTCTCAAATGGAAGCAGGCACCCATGGGACCCCATCTATGGGTTTGGAGGTGAACATGCTAAGAACATGCTAAGAACATGCTAAAGACACGCAACCCAAACCACCTCCCAATGGGCTCCTATGGGGCTGGGGAGGGTCCCAAATGGAAGCAGGCACCCATGGGACCCCATCTGTGAGTCTAGAGGTGAACATGCTAAGAACATGCTAAGAACATGCTAATGACACGGGACACAAACCACCTCCCAATGGGCTCCTATGGGGATGGGGAGGGTCTGAGAGGCCAACAGGCACCCATGGGACCCCCATCTATGGGTTTGGGAGTGAACACGCTAAAAACATGCTAAGAACATGCTAAGGACACGGGACCCGAAACAGCTCCCAATGGGCTCCTATGGGGATGGGGAGGGTCCCAAATGGAAGCAGGCACCCATGGGACCCCCATCTATGGGTTTGGGGCTGAACACGCTAAGAACATGCTAAGAACATGCTAAGAACATGCTAAGGACACGCTAAGGCCCCCCCATTACCGCGGGTGAACGCGATCCCGTCCAGGTCCCGGGGCCCGGCTCCGGCGTCGGCCATGGCGGCGGCCACGAGGCCCAACAGCGCCCCCTGGTGGTGCCGCCCGACGGGGCCGGGGGCGAACCCTGGCGGGGGGGGGGGAATGACGTCATAAAGCAGGGGGATGACGTCATAAAGCGAAGGAGGGGGGATGGGGAAGGGGTGCGCGTGATGACGTCACGCTCCTCACCGTGCCCCGGCGGCGTGACGTAGGTGGCGCGGCGGCTGCTCAGGATGACGCCATCGCGCACCACGCCCGCCCCGACCTTATTGGCCGAGCCCTCCAGGCCCAGCACCGTCGGCATGACGTCAGCGCGTCGCCGGCGTGACGTCAGCGAGCCCGCCGCGTCCCCCGGCCTCGGTCCCCGCCGCCGCCGCCGCTCCCCGCGCCCGCCGCTTTCCCGCGCGCTCTGATGACGTCAGCCCGCCGCGACGCCCCGCCCCGCTCTCCCCACGCCCCTTCCGTGACGTCACAGCGCTTCCGGTTCCCGTCCCGCCGCCGCCGCCGCCGCTCACGCGGAACCCTCCGAGCGCCGCCGCTGATTGGCTCCGGTTGAGGGGAGCGGCGCGCGCTGATTGGCTGCGGGGTAACGGGGATGGGGGGGGGAAGCGAGCGCTGATTGGCTGCAGCCACGGGGGGGGGGGGGGCGCGTTAACGGGAGGCGCTGATTGGCTGCGGGACACGTGGGGGGGGTGATGGGGGGGTGATGGGGAGGCGGTTTAACGGGCGCTGATTGGCTCCGGAGGGGGGTAACGGGCGAGCGCTGATTGGCTACGAGGAAGGGGGGGGTGGGGGGGATGATAACGCCGGGCGCTGATTGGTCCCGGTTCGCTCCTCGGCTGCTTCCGATTGGCCCCGGTTCCCTCCTGGGGTGCTTCCGCTTGGCGCCGGTTCGGCAGCCGCGTGGCCGCGGCGGGCCCTGATTGGCCGTTTCCCGGGCCCTGATTGGGCGATTCGAACCCAGCCGGGAGCTGATTGGCTGGGAGGGCTCCATGCGCGGAGCGCGCTGATTGGCTGCTGCCGGGGGGGGGGGAGGGGGTCTGCGCTGATGCCGCTTTCCCGCCAGAAGGGGCGTGGCCTGAAGCCGGGGGCGTGGCCTGAGCGATGCCGAAGCGCGCCAAAAAGGAGGCGCCGGCGGGAGAGGAGGCCGGTGAGTGCGGCCGGCAGGGGGCGCTGCGGCGCCGGTCCTGGCGCGTCCCCGCGCGTCCCAATGGGTCCCAATGGATCTCAATGGGCTTCAATGGATCCCAATGGGCCCCAAGGGGTCCCAATGGGTTTCAATGGATCCCAGTGGGTCCCAATGCATGCCAATGAGTCCCAGCGCATCCCAATGGATCCTAATGGGTTACAATAGATCCCAATGGGTTCCAATGGGTCCCAGCGCATCCCATTAATCCTAATGTGTTTCAATAGATCCCCATGGGTCTCAATGGATCCCAGTGGGTTTAATGGATACCAGTCCATCCTATGGGTCCCAATGGGTTTCAATGGATCCCAATGGGTTTAATGGATCCCAATGCATCCCATGGGTCCCACTGTATCCCAATGGGTTTCAGTGGATCCCAATGCATTCCAATGGCTTTCAGTGGATCCCAAAGGGTCCTCAAAGTGGCTCCCAATGGATCCCAGCGCATTCCATAGGGCTTCAATGGATCCCAGAGCATCCCAATAGATCCCAATGCGTCGCAATGGGTTTCAGTGGATCTGAATGGCTTTCAATGGATCCCAGTGCATCCCAATGGGTGCTCAGAATGGGTCCCAGCGCATTCCAATGGGTGCTCACAATGGGTCCCAATGGATCCCAATGGGTGCTCACAATGGCTCCCAATGGATCCCAGCGCTTCCCAATGGATCCCAATGGGTGCTCACAATGGGTCCCAATGGGTGCTCACAATGGGTCCCAATGGATCCTAATGGGTGCTCACAATGGTCCCAATGGATCCCAATGAGTACTCACAAGGGGTCCCAATGGGTGCTCACAAGGGGTCCCAATGGGTGCTCACAATGGGTCCCAATGGATCCCAGCGCTTCCCAATGGATCCCAATGGGTGCTCACAATGGGTCCCAATGGGTGCTCACAATGGGTCCCAATGGATCCTAATGGGTGCTCACAATGGGTCCCAATGGGTGCTCACAATGGGTCCCAATGGATCCCAGTTCTTCCCAATGGATCCCAGTGGGTGCTCACAATGGGTGCTCCCAATGGATCCCAATGGGTGCTCACAATGGGTCCCAATGGGTGCTCACAATGGGTCCCAATGGGTGCTCACAATGGGTCCCAATGGATCCCAATGGGTGCTCACACTGGGTGCCAATGGGTCCCAATGGGTGCTCCCAATGGGTCCCGATGAGTGCTCCCAATGGGTCCCAATGGGTGCTCCCAATGGGTCCCAATGGGTGCTCACAATGGGTCCCAATGGGTGCTCCCAATGGGTCCCGATGAGTGCTCCCAATGGGTCCCAATGGGTGCTCACAATGGGTCCCAATGGGTGCTCACAATGGGTCCCAATGGGTGCTCACAATGGATCCCAATGGGTGCTCACAATGGATCCCAATGGGTGCTCCCAATGGGTCCCAATGGATCCCAGCGCTTCCCAATGGGTCCCAATGGGTGCTCCCAATGGATCCCAATGGGTGCTCACAAGGGGTCCCAATGGATCCCAATGGGTGCTCCCAATGGGTGCCAATGGATTCCAATGGGTGCTCCCAATGGATCCCAATGGGTGCTCACAAGGGGTCCCAATGGATCCCAATGGGTGCTCCCAATGGGTGCCAATGGATTCCAATGGGTGCTCCCAATGGGTCCCAATGGGTGCTCCCAATGGGTGCCAATGGCTCCCGCTCCGGCAGGGAACGGCGGCGGGGCCAAGCGGAGCCGGGAGGCGGCGGTGCCGCTGCCGGAGGAGACGCCGGTGCAGGACGTGGCTCCGAGCGGGCAGCGCGCGCGGCTGCGCCTCGTCTCCTGGAACGTGGCCGGGCTGCGGGCCTGGCTGCGCAAGGGGGGGCTGCAGGTGGGGAAAGGGGGATTTTGGGTGGCAAAATGGGGGGTTTGGGGGGAAAAAGGGGGAATTCGGGAGGAAAAATTGGGAATTTGGGGAAAAAATGGGGAATTTGGGGAAAAAAGGGGAATTTTGGTTGGGAAAATGGGGATTTTGGGGGAAAAAAGGGGGATTTTGGGAGGAAAAATTCGGAATTTAGGGAAAAAATGGGGAATTTGGGGAAAAAAGGGGAATTTTGGGTGGGAAAATGGGGATTTTGGAGGAAAAAAGGGGGATTTGGGGAAAAAAGGGGGATTTTGGGAGGAAAAATTGGGAATTTGGGGAAAAAAGGGGGATTTTGGGAGGAAAAATTGGGAATTTGGGGAAAAAAGGGGGATTTTGGAAGGAAAAATTGGGAATTTGGGGAAAAAAGGGGATTTTTTGGGGGGAAATTTGGAATTTGGGGAAAAAAGAGGATTTTGGCTGGGAAAATGAGATTTTGGGGAAAAAATGGGGAATTTGGGTGGGAAATGGGGGGTTTTGGAGAAAAAAGGGGGATTTTAGGGGGGAAATGGGGAATTTGTGGGGGAAATGGGGAATTTGGGGAAAAAGGGGGATTTTGGAAGGAAAAATTGGGAATTTGGGGAAAAAAGGGGATTTTGGGTGGGAAAATGAGATTTTGGGGAAAAAATGGGGAATTTGGGTGGGAAATGGGGGTTTTGGGGGGAAATGGGGATTTTGAGTGGGAAAATGCGATTTTGGGAGGAGAAATGAGGAATTTGGGGAAAAAAGGGGGATTTTGAGTGGGAAAATGGGAATTTGGGAGGGGAAATGGGGATATTGGGGGGAAAAGGGGTGAATTTGGATGGGGAAATGGGGTTTTGGGGGAAAATGGGGAATTTGGGGGAAAAAGGGGGATTTTGGGAGGAAAAATTGGGAATTTGGGGAAAAAAGGGGGATTTTGGTGGGAAAATGAGATTTTGGGAGGAAAAAGGGGATTTTGGGTGGGAAATGGGGGAATTTGAGTGGGAAAATGGGGAATTTGGGAAAATGAGATTTTGGGTGGGGAAATGGGGATTTTGGGGAAAAATCTGTGGTTTGGGTGGAAAAAACGAGATTTTGGGAGAAAAAATGGGGAATTCGGGTGGGAAATGGGGATTTTGGGGGGAGAATGGGGAATTTGGGGGAAAAAGGGGGATTTTGGGAGGAAAAACGAGATTTTGGGAGAAAAAATGGGGAATTTGGGTGGGAAATGGGAAATTTCGGGGGAAATGGGGATTTTGGGGGGAAATGGGGAATTTGGGGGAAAAGGGGGAATTTGGGTGGGAAAATGAGATTTTGGGAGGAAAAATTAGGAATTTGGGTGGGAAAAGGGGGATTTGGGTGAAAAATCGCTGTTTTGGGTGGAAAAATGAGATTTTGGGAGGAAAAATGGGGAATTCGGGTGGGAAAATGGGGCTTTTGGGGGGAAATGGGGCTTTTGGGGGGGAAATGGGAATTTGGGAGGGGAAATGGGGATTTTGGGGAGGAAATGGGGAATTTCGGGGGGAAAATAAGGAATTTGGGTGGGAAAATGAGATTTTGGGAGGAAAAATGAGGAATTTTGGTGGGAAAAGGGTATTTTGGGGGAAAATCGGTGTTTTGGGTGGAAAAATCAGATTAAGAGAGAAAAAATGGGGAATTTTGGTGGGAAAATGGGGATTTTCAGGGAAAATGGGGATTTTGGGGGGGAAATGGGGATTTTCTGGGAAAACACTGGGATTTGGGGGGAAAATCTTGGATTATTGTATCTGGAAGCACCCGTTTGGTTGTGAATGCTGCTCATTTTGGGGTGGAAATGCCAATTTTGGGGTGAAAACCACTCATTTTGGGGTGAAAAACCACCCAATTGGGGTAAAACCACCAATTTTTGAATGAAAACACGCATTTTGAGGTTTGCAACACTCATTTTGGGTGAAAAACTCCCATTTTGAGGTTAAAACCAAGTCGTTTGGGGTGAAAAATGCCCATTTTGGGGCGAAAACCACCCATGTTGGGGTGAAAACCAGTTATTTTGGGGTGAAAAACACTTATTTTGGGGTGAAAACCAGGCATTTTGGGGTTAGCAACACCCATTTTGGGTGAAAAACTCCCATTTTGGGGTTAAAACCCCCATTTTGGGGTGAAAACTGCCTGTTTTCTTGTGAAAACGCCTGTTTTGGGGTGAAAAATACTCATTTGGGGGGTTAAACAGAGTTATTTTGGGGTGAAAACCACCCGTTTTGGGTGAAAACCACCCATGTTGGGGTGAACCCCCTGATTTTGGGTGTCCCACAGTGGGTGCAGGAGCAGGCCCCGGACGTGCTGTGCCTGCAGGAGACCAAGTGTGGGGCCGGGTCGGTGCCGGCCGAGGTGCGGGAGCTGCGGGCCCTGCCCCACCAGTACTGGGCCAGCCCCGAGGGGCGCCCCGGCTACAGCGGCGTGGGGCTGCTGTGCCGGCAGGAGCCGCTGCGCGTCACCTATGGCATCGGTGAGCGCTGCGGGGGCCCATTGACTGCCATTGACTGCCATTGACTGCCATTGACTGCCATTGACTCCCATTGACTGCCATTGACACCCATTGACACCCATTGACTGCCATTGACTGCCATTGACTGCCATTGACTGCCACTGACACCCATTGACTGCCATTGACTGCCATTGACACCCATTGACTGCCATTGACTGCCATTGACACCCATTGACTGCCATTGACTGCCATTGACACCCATTGACACCCATTGACACCCATTGACTGCCATTGACTGCCATTGACACCCATTGACACCCATTGACTGCCATTGACTGCCATTGACACCCATTGACTGCCATTGACTGCCATTGACTGCCATTGACACCCATTGACACCCATTGACTGCCATTGACTGCCATTGACACCCATTGACTGCCATTGACTGCCATTGACTGCCATTGACACCCATTGACACCCATTGACTGCCATTGACTGCCATTGACTGCCATTGACACCCATTGACACCCATTGACTGCCATTGACTGCCATTGACACCCATTGACACCCATTGACACCCATTGACACCCATTGACTGCCATTGACTGCCATTGACACCCATTGACTGCCATTGACTGCCATTGACTGCCATTGACACCCATTGACACCCATTGACACCCATTGACTGCCATTGACACCCATTGACACCCATTGACTGCCATTGACTGCCATTGACACCCATTGACTGCCATTGACACCCATTGACACCCATTGACACCCATTGACTGCCATTGACACCCATTGACACCCATTGACACCCATTGACTGCCATGGACACCCATTGACACGCATTGACTGCCATTGACTGCCATTGACTGCCATTGACACCCATTGACTGCCATTGACTGCCATTGACTGCCATTGACACCCATTGACACCCATTGACTGCCATTGACACCCATTGACACCCATTGACTGCCATTGACTGCCATTGACTGCCATTGACACCCATTGACTGCCATTGACTGCCATTGACACCCATTGACACCCATTGACTGCCATTGGGATCCATTGACTGCCGTTGACACCCATTGACTGTCATTGACCTCCATTGACGGCCATTGACTGCTATTGACTGCCATTGACTGCCATTGACACCCATTGACACCCATTGACTGCCATTGGGATCCATTGACTGCCATTGACACCCATTGACTGTCATTGACCTCCATTGACGGCCATTGACTGCTATTGACTGCCGTTGATTGCCATTGGGACCCATTGACACCCATTGACTGCCATTGGGACCCATTGACTGTCATTGACTGCCATTGACTGACTGCCATTGATTGCCATTGGCACCCATTGACAGCCATTGATTGCCATTGGCACCCATTGACAGCCATTGACTGCTACTGGGACCCATTGACTGCAATTGGGGCCCATTGACGGCCATTAAATCCCATTGACTGCCGTTGATCCTCATTGACCGCCATTGATCTCCATTGACCGCCATTGATCCCCATTGACCGCCATTGATCCCCATTGACTGCCATTGATCTCCATTGACTTCCATTCACTCCCGTTGACCCCCATTGATCCCCATTGACCCCATTGAGTCCCATTGACCTCCATTTGACCTCCATTGACTCCCATTGACCCCATTGACTGCCATTGATCCCCATTGACCCCATTGAGTCCCATTGACCTCCATTTGACCTCCATTGACTCCCATTGACCCCATTGACTGCCATTGATCCCCATTGACTCCATTGACTCCCATTCACCTCTATTGACTGCCATTGACTCGCATTGACTCCCATTGACTACCATTGATCCCCATTGACCCCATTGACTTCCATTGACCCCCATTGACCCCACTGACTCCCATTGACCACCATTGACCCCCATTGACCCCATTGACTTCCGTTGACTCCCGTTGACTCCACTGACTCCCATTGACCCCATTGACCTCCACTCCCATTGATCTCCATTGACTCCCATTCACCCCCATTGACTCCCATTGACCCCCATTGCCCCCCATTCACCCCATTCACCCCCATCTCCCCCCCCCCCAACAGACGACCCCGAGCACGACCCCTCGGCCCGCGTCCTGACGGCCGAGTTCCCCTCCCTCTTCGTGGTCTGCGCCTACGTCCCCAACGCCGGCCGGGGCCTGGTGCGCCTGGAGCCGCGCCTGCGCTTCGACGCCGCCTTCCGCGCCTTCCTGCGCCGCCTCGACGCCCGCAAGCCCGTGGCCCTGGGGGGGGACCTGAACGTGGCCCACACCGAGCTCGACCTCCGGCACCCGGCCGCCAACCGCCGCTCGCCGGGCTTCACCGACGAGGAGCGCGGTGCCTTCAGCACCCTCCTCGACGCCGGCTTCCTCGACGCCTTCCGTTGCCTCTACCCGGGCCTGCCCCACGCCTACACCTTCTGGACCTACTTGGGGGGCGCGCGGGAGCGCAACGTGGGCTGGAGGCTCGATTACTTCCTCATCTCGCAGCGCCTGCGGGAGGCCCTTTGCGACTGCAAGATCCGGCCCAGGGTGATGGGCAGCGACCATTGCCCTGTAGAGCTTTACCTGGCTGTGTAAAGGAGGGGTTATGGGGAGTTAATGGGGGTAAAGAGGGTTTAGAGGGGGTTATTATGGTCTGGGGTGGGGTTAGAGGGGGTTATGGGGTGGTTATGGGGGGGTTATGGGTCATTGTGGGGGGGTTATGGGGTGTAAATGGGGGTAAAGAGAGTTTAGAGGGGGTTATTATGGTCTGGGTTGGGGTTATAGGGGGTTATGGGGTGGTTATGGGTCATTACGGGGGGGTTATGGGGTGTAAAGGGGGGTAAATTGGGTTTAGAGCGGGTTATTATGGTCTGGGTTCTGGTTATGGGGTGGTTATTGGTCATTATGGGGCGTTAATGGGGGTATAGAGGGTTTAGATGGGGTTATTATGGTCTGGGTTGGGGTTATAGGGTGGTTATGGGTCAATATGGGGGTGTTATGGGGTGCAAATGGGGGTAAAGAGGGTTTAGAGGGGGTTATTATGGTCTGGGTTGGGGTTATAGGGGGTTATAGGGTGGTTATGGGTCAATATGAGGGTGTTATGGGGTGCAAATGGGGGTAAAGGGGGTTTAGAGGGGGTTAATATGGTCTGTGTTAGGGTTATGGGGTGGTTATGGGTCATTATGGGTCATAAATGGAGCTAAAATAGGGTTTCAGTGGAGTTATTATGGTCTGTCTGGGGTTAAATGAGGTATAAGTGGTTATGGGTTGTTATGGGGTGGTTATGGGTCATTATGGGGTGCCTATGGGGAGGGTTATAGGTCATAAATGGGCCTAAGTTGGGGTTAGGTGGGTTTATTATAGTCTATAGTGGGTCTCTAAAGGTTTATGGGGGGGAATTGGGGCATAAATGGACCCAAAGTGGGGCTAAGTTAGGCTTAGACGTGGTTATTATGGTCTGCATGGGGTTTCTATTGGGTTATGGAGTGTTTATGGGCTAGAAATGGACCCCAAATGGGACCAAGTTGGGTTATTATGGTCTGTATGGGGTCAAAATGGCCCTAAATGGACCCAAATTGACCCAGAATGGGGCTAAATTGGGTTTCGATGAGGTTATTATGGTCTACATTGGCTGTATCCGGGTGGTTATGGGGTGGTGATGGGGTTTGATGCGGTTATTCTGGTTGATATTGGGTCAAACTGGCCATAAATGGAGCTAAATTGGTGTTTGATGAGGTTATTATGGTCTGTATGGGGCCAGAATGGCCATAAATGGGCCCCAAATGGGGCTAAGTTGGGTTTAGAGGGAGTTATTATGGTCTGTATAGGGTTATTGGGGTGCCATCAAGCTCTGCATGGTCATCATCCGCTATAAATGGTTCCAAGTGGGTTTTCAATGGGCTTATTATGGTCTGTACAGGGTCAAAATGGGCACAAATTGACCCAAAATGGGGCTAAATTGGGTTTCAAAAAGCCATCGTCATTCCATGGGGCTCTATGGGGTGGCCCCGTCCCACCCCATCCCCCCGGTGCATGCTGGGAAGGGGGGGGGCATGCGGGGAGGGTGAGTCCAAGATGGCGGCTGCCATGGAGGGGGTGTGAATCCAAGATGGCCGCCCGCACTGGGGGTGAGAGTCCAAGATGGCCGCTGTCGGGGGGGGTGAATTCAAGATGGCTGCCGCTAGGGGGAGCGTGAGTCCAAGATGGCGGCCTCCATGGAGAAGTGGATTCAAGATGGCTGCCGCTATGGGGAGCGTGAGTCCAAGATGGCCGCCGTCATGAGTGGGGGAGTCCAGGAAGGCTGTCTCCATGGGGAGGTGGATTCAAGATGGCTGCCGCTATGGGGAGCGTGAGTCCAAGATGGCCGCCTCCATGGGGGTGTAGGTCCCAAGATGGCTGCCTCCATGGGGACGCTGATGCCGCTATGGTGAGCGTGAGTCCAAGAGGGCAGCCTCCATTGTGGGTGGATTCAAGATGGCTGCCGCTATGGGGAGCAGGATTCCAAGATGGCCGCCTCCATGGTGGGGAGCGTGAGTCCAAGATGGCCGCCGTCACGAGCGGGTGACTCCAAGATGGCCGCCTCCATAGCGGTGTTAGATCCAACATGGCCGCGCCCTAACAGCGCGAACCCAAGCTGGCGTCCCGTCACATGACTCCAGCGCCACGTGACCCCGGCGGCCAATCAGGGGCGGGCAGGCAGGGCCCGGCTCACCCTCACGCAGCCCCAATAGGCCGCCCGCAGCAGGCAGGCCCCGGAGCCCGCCCCCAGCAGGGCCCAACCCGCGTGCAGGGGGCGGAGCTTCCGCGACACCCCCCACGTCAGCACCTGATTGGACGAGAGCGGGGGGACGAGTCAGCGCCACACCCCCCCCTTAACGCCCATTGGCCCCTTTAAGCCACGCCCCCTTCAAACCCTCCCCTTAAGCCCCATTGGCTCCTTTGAGGCCACGCCCCCTTGAAGCCCCTCCCACTTATGAGCCCCCATTGATCCCCTTGAAGCCCCCTTAAGCCCCGCCCCTTAATGCTCATTGGGTCCATTTAAGCCCCGCCCCCTTTTAATCCTCCCACTTCCCGCCCCCATTGGCCACCTCCATCGAACCCACTGAGGACCCCCATAAGCCCCGCCCCCTTAACGCCCATTGGCTCCTTTGAGGCCACGCCCCCTTTAAGCCTCTCCCACTTTAAGCCCCCATTGATGTCCTTTAACCCCCCTTAAGCCCCGCCCCCTCAAACCCCATTGGCTCCCTTTATGCCCCGCCCCATTAAGCCCCTCCCGTTAACCCCCATTGGCTCCTTTGAGGCCATGCCCCCTTTAAAGCCCCTCCCACTTTAAGCCCCCATTCACCCCCTTGAGGCCCCCCTTAAGCCCCGCCCCTTAACGACCATTGGCTCCATTAAGCCCCGCCCCTTCACGCCCATTGGCCCCTTTAAGCCCTGCCCCTTTCCCCTCCCCACCCTAGGGGGCGCCATAGTGCGGCCACGCTCCCTCCCTTAAGCCCCGCCCTCTCCTCAAACCCCCTCTCCCATTGGCCGCGGCTCCCTCCCACTGGCCACGCCCCCTCCCCGAGCCGCGCTCCCATTGGCCGAGCCCCCTTTATGCCGCGCTGCCATTGGCCGAGCCCCCCTGTTAAGCCCCGCCCCTCACCGCCAGCCCCGCGGCCGCCCCGGCCATGAGCAGCGCCAGGAGGAGGCAGCAGAGGCAGCGTCGCCGCGGCAACCGCCGGCCAATGGCGGACCTGCGTGACAGTGACGTCATCGGAAAGGGGCGGGGCTAAAGCCTCGGCCCCGCCCTGTGAGGTCACGTGACACTTACACCTTGCGGCAGTGTGGGCAGCGGGCGAGGGCGCGGTCGGAGAGCTCGGCCCACTGCAAGAGATGGGAGCCACAGCTATGGGGCTGGGACCCACAGCTATGGGGCTGGACCCACATCTATGGGGCTGGGACCCACATCTATGGGGCTGGACCCACATCTACGGGGCTGGGACCCAAATATAGGGGGCTGGGACCCACATCTATGGGGATGGGACCCAAATATAGGGGGCTGGTATCCATATATAGGGGGCTGGGACCCACATCTATTGGGCTGGGACCCACATCTATTGGGCTGGGACCCACATCTATTGGGCTGGGACCCACATCTATGGGGCTGGACCCACATCTATGGGGCTGGGACCCACATCTATGGGGCTGGGACCCACATCTACAGGGCTGAACACACATCTATGGGGCTGGGATCCACATCTATGGGGATGGTATCCATATATAGGGGGCTGGGACCCATGTCTTTGCGGCTGGGATCCATACATAGTGGGCTGGGACCCACATCTATGGGGCTGGGACCCACATCTATTGGGCTGGGACCCACATCTATTGGGCTGGGACCCACATCTATGGGGCTGGATCCACATCTACGGGGCTGGGACCCAAATATAGGGGGCTGGGACCCACAGCTATGGGGCTGGGACCCACATCTATGGGGCTGGGACCCACATCTCTGGGGCTGGTACCCACATCTATGGGGCTGGGACCCACATCTATGGGGCTGGTACCCACATCTATGGCGCTGGGACCCACATCTATGGCGCTGGGACCCACATCTATGGGGCTGGAACCCGTATATAGGGGGCTGGGACCCACATCTATGGGGCTGGGACCCACATCTATGGGGCTGGATCCACAGCTATGCGGCTGGGACCCACATATGTGGGGCTAGGAGCCATATATATACGGGCCTGGGACCCATATATATACGGGCCTGGGACCCATACATAGCATGCTGGAATCCAGATTTATGGGCCTGGGGTCGATATATAGGGGCTGGGAGTCCCATCTATGGGGCTGGGACTCACATCTATGGGGCTGGACCCTACGTAGACAGCTCTAACCCATATATAGGGGCTAGGACCCATATATAATAATCTGGACCCACTTCTATGGGGCTGGGACCTGTATATAGGGGGCTGGGACCCACATCAATGGGGCTGGGACCTCCTTATAGGCGTTATATCACCCCCCCCACCACGTGGGCCTGTGTCCTCCCCACCGCCAGGGGGCGCTCTCACCAGGAAGGGCCCCCCGCAGTGCCCGCAGGCCACGCGCACGCCCCCTGCTGGCGGCTCCGGGCTGGCGGCTCCGGCCTGCACCGGGCCCAGGTTGATGATGCGCTTGCTGCGGGGACCCATAGAGACCCATAGGGACCCATAGAGACCCCATAGGGACCCATAGAGACCCCATAGGGACCCATAGAGACCTCATAGGGACCCATAGAGACCCATAGAGACCCCATAGGGACCCATAGAGACCCCATAGGGACCCATAGAGACCCATAGAGACCCCATAGAGACCCCATAGGGACCCATAGAGACCCCATAGGGACCCATAGAGACCTCATAGGGACCCATAGAGACCCCATAAGGACCCATAGAGACCCCATAGGGACCCATAGAGACCCCATAGGGACCCATAGAGACCCATAGAGACCCCATAGGGACCCATAGAGAGAGACCCCATAGGGACCCATAGAGACCTCATAGGGACCCATAGAGACCCCATAGAGACCCATAGGGACCCATAGGGACCCATAGAGACCACATAGAGACCCATAGAGACCCATAGGGACCCATAGAGACCCATAGAGACCCATAGAGACCCCATAGAGACCCCATAGAGACCCAAAGAGACCCATAGGGACCATTAGAGACCCATAGGGACCCATAGAGACCCCATAGAGCCCCATAGCCCCCACGTACCAGTACGGCCGGGGGCAGGCAATGCGCTGGGCAGCCCCGCTGCAGACCAGCAGGCAGTTGCAGGGGCACCTCACGTACTTCTTCCCCGCGGGGGCCGTCCTGATTGGCTGAGGGCAGGCCAGGGGGCGGGGCTTAGGCGCAGGAGCCATTGTGAAGCCACGCCCCCCCTTCATGCCATATATGGTTAAGCCACGCCCCCTTCCCCCCTCCCTCCCATAGGGGGCGCCATGGTGACGCCACGCCCCCTTCCCACCATGTATGGTGAAGCCACGCAACCCTCTGCCCCGTCCCATAGGGGGGCGCCATGGTTTAGCCACGCCCCCTTCATACCATATAAGGAGCCAAGGGTAAGCCCCACCCCCTTGAGGCCACGCCCCCTTCCCCCTCCCTCCCATAGGGGGCGCCATAGTGAAGCCACGCCCCCTTCATACCTTATAAGGCGCCATTGTGAAGCCACGCCCCCTTCATGCCATATATGGTTAAGCCACGCCGGCTCTCCCCCTCCCTCCCATAGGGGGCGCCATAGTGAAGCCACGCCCCCTTCATACCTTATAAGGCGCCATTGTGGAGCCACACCCCCTCCATACCATAAAAGGCGCGTCGGTTAAGCCACGCCCCCTTTCCCGCTCCCTCCCCTAGGGGGCGCCATGGTTTAGACACACCCCCTTCATACCATATATGGCGAAGCCACGCCCCCTTCACCCTCCCATAGCGGGCGCCATGGTTTAGCCCCGCCCCCTCCCCATTGGCCCCGCCCCCCCTCCCCCCCCCCCCGCTCACCGTGGCCTCCCCGCACGCGCCGCACTTGACCACGTGCTGGTGCCCCTTCCCCTCCACGCTGATTGGCCGCTGGCACACGCGGCACGTGACCGACGGGCCCGCGCCCCCCACCCCGCCGGCTCCGACCTCACTTCCGCTTCCGCCTCCTCCTCCTCCTCCGCCTCCTTCCGGGCTGACCAATGGCGAGTAAGGGGGCGGGGCCTCACCTGAAAAGGGGCACGGGGGGGGGGGAGGAGACACCAATGGGAACAGCGCTCGGCCCCGCCCCCTTCCCTTCCATCCCCTCCCCTCTCCACCCCCGTTTCCCCCCCACCCCCCTTAGGCCCCGCCCCCTTCGCGCACTCACCCCCCCCCGCGAACCCCCCCAGCCCCGGGCCCGGCCCCGGTTCCACCGGTAACAGCGGCGAGCGCTCCCCGTCCGCCATGATGCCGCGGCCGCGCCCCTCGGCCTCTGATTGGCCCTCCCCCGTCACGTGGCCGACGCCCTGCGTCCCAGCCCCACCATCCCTCCGACCCCCGCTTCCCATTGGCCAGCGCGCCTCACGTGACACCTCCCTCTCTCACCAACCCCCCGCGTTGCTAAGCAACCGCCGCGCCCTCCCATTGGCAGCGCTCCGTCTCCTCCTTCCCCCCCCCCGTTGCTTAGCAACGCTCCGCGCTCTCCCATTGGCTGCGCGCTCCTCTCCCCGTTGCTAAGCGACCGCCCCCTCAGCCTCCTATTGGCCAGCGCGCACACGTGACTTCCCCTACGCCCCCTCCGCCGTTGCTAAGCGACCGCCGCGCCCTCCCATTGGCAGCTCTCCGCCTCCTCCCCTCCCCACCCCCGTTCCCATAGCAACGCCCCCACTCCGGCCTCTGATTGGCCGCCGCGACGGCGGCGTGAGGGGGCGCGGCTTGCGCGGTGACGTCACGCCGCGGCCGGCCTATATAAGCCGCGCCGGCCGCGCGGGCTTCACTCTCCGGCGCTATGGAGGCGAGGTGAGGGCGCGCATGCGCGCGGCGGGCTGGCCCTGGGGGGGGCGGGCGGGCGGGCGCAGCCAATGGGAAGCGAGGGCCGCTTGGGCCCAGCCAATCAGAGGGCGGCTTGGGGCGGGGTTAGAGGCCTCCTGATGGGGCCTGCCCCGTAGCTACGAGGCCTGCGCCGAGGCCGCGGCCTGGCTGCGGGCCCGCCTGAGGGAGCCGCCGCTTGTGGGGCTCGTCTGTGGGTCCGGCCTGGGGGCCCTGGCCCAGGAGCTGCAGCAGCCGCAGAGCTTCGACTACGGCGACATCCCCCACTTCCCCCGCAGCACCGGTACGGGGGCGCTATGGGGCGGCTGTGGGGCGCCGTGGGGTGTATTTGGGTCCCTATGGGGCGTGTTTGGGTCTCTATGGGTTCCTATGGGGTCTCTATGGGGCTCTGTGGGGCGTATTTGGGTCTCTATGGGGCTCTATGGGCTGTATTTGGGGCTCTATGGGGCGCTATGGGGTGTATTTGGGTCTCTATGGGTCTCTGTGGGGTGCTATGGGGCGTATTTGGGTCCCTATGGGTCTCTGTGGGGTGTATTTGGGTCTCTATGGGGCTCTATGGGGTCTCTCTGGGGTCTCTATGGGGTCTCTCTGGGGTCCCTATGGGGTCTCTCTGGGGTCTCTATGGGGTCTCTATGGGTCTCTATGGGGTCTCTATGGGGTCCCTATGGGGTCTCTATGGGTCCCTATGGGGTCTCTCTGGGGTCCCTATGGGGTCTCTATGGGTCTCTATGGGTCCCTATGGGGTCTCTCTGGGGTCCCTATGGGGTCTCTCTGGGGTCCCTATGGGGTCTCTATGGGGTCCCTATGGGTCCCTATGGGTCCCTATGGGTCTGAGCCCCCTCTTCTCAGTTCAGGGCCACGCCGGGCGCCTGCTGGTGGGGACCCTGGGGGGCTGCCCCTGTGCGGTGCTGCAGGGGCGCTTCCACCTCTATGAGGGCTACAGCCCCGCCCAGGTGAGCCCCACACTTGGGGGTCCCAGCCCCATAGATGTGGGTCCCAGCCCTATAGATGTGGGTCCAGCCCCATACAGGGTAGTTCTGGGTCCATAGATGGGTCCTGTCCCATAGCTGCGCTCCCAGCCCCATAGCTATGGCTCCAGCCCCATAGCTTCAAGTCCCAGCCCCATAGATGTGGTTCCAGCCCCATAGATGTGGCTTCAGCCCCATAGCTGCACTCCCAGCCCCATAGATGTGGCACCAGCCCCGTAGCTTCAAGTCCCAGCCCCATAGCTGCCCTCCCAGCCCTATAGATGTGGGTCCAGCCCCATAGCTTCAATCCCCAGCCCCATAGCTTCAAGCCCCAGCCCCATAGCTGCCCTCCCAGCCCCATAGCTACGGCCGCAGCCCCCTCGGGGCGGGTGGGCGAGCCATGGCCTCCGGCCGGCAGGTGGCGCTGCCGGTGCGGACGCTGGCGCTGCTGGGCGCGCACACCGTGGTCCTCACCAACGCCGCCGGCAGCCTCCGGCCGGGGCTGGAGCCCGGGCACCTGCTCGTGATCCGCGACCACATCGACCTGCCCGGGCTGGCGGGAAGGAGCCCCCTGGCGGGGCCCAACGACGAGAGGTGGCGGGAAAACGGGCGGGTGGGGCGCGGGAAAACGGGCGGGTGGGGCGCGGGAAACGGGGGGGTGGAGCGCGGGAAACGGGCGGGTGGGGCGCGGGAAAACGGGGGGGTGGAGCGCGGGAAAACGGGCGGGTGGAGCGCGGGAAACGGGGGGGTGGAGCGCGGGAAACGGGCGGGTGGGGCGCGGGAAACGGGCGGGTGGGGCGCGGGAAAACGGGGGGGTGGAGCGCGGGAAAACGGGCGGGTGGGGCGCGGGAAAACGGGGGGGTGGAGCGCGGGAAACGGGCGGGTGGGGCGCGGGAAACGGGCGGGTGGAGCGCGGGAAACGGGCGGGTGGGGCGCGGGAAACGGGCGGGTGGGGCGCGGGAAAACGGGCGGGTGGGGCGCAGGAAAGGGGGGTGGAGCGTGGGAAACGGGGGGAAAGGGGGAAGGGGAGCGGGAGGTGGGGAATGGGGGGGAGGGAGGAGAATGGGGGTGGGGGGTGGGGAATGAGGGCGGAGCGCGGGAAATAGGGGAGAGGGGCGGGAAAGGGGGGTGGGGAATGGGGGCAGGGCGTGGGAAAGGAGACGGCGGGAAACGGGGGGGGCGGGAAATGGGGGAGGTGGCGGGAAATGACACTCGGAGGCGGGAAATGGGTGGGGGAGGGGAATGAGGGCGGAGCGCGGGAAACGGCGTTTGGAGGCGGGAAATGGGGGTGGGGAGTGGGTGTTTGGGGGAGGGGAATGGGGGCGGGAGGCGGGAAACGGGGGGGGGGGAGGGAAAGACCGATTTCGGGGTGAAAAACGTGGGTTTGGGGTGGAAAAGGGCGAATTTGGGGCGAAAAGTAACGATTTGGGGGTGAAAAAGACCACTTTTGAGGTGAAACAGGGTGGATTTGGCGTCAAAAAGACCGATTTTGGGGTGATATTGGGGTGAAAAAGGCCGATTTTGGGGCGAAAAAGGTGGTTTTGGGGCGAAAAAGGCAGATTTTGGGGTCAAAATGGGTGTTTTGGTGAAAAAGGGTGGTTATGGGGTGCAAAAACGTGGTTTTGGGGTGAAAAAGACCAGTTTTGGGGTGGTTTTCGGGTGAAAAAGGTCGATTTTGGGGTGAAAAAGGCGGGTTTTGGGGTGAAAAGGGCGGGTTTGGTGTGAAAAAGGCCAATTTTGGGGTGAAAAAGGGTGATTTTGGGGCATAAAAGGGTTTTTTTGGGGTGAGAAAGACCGATTTTGGGGTGAAAAAAGGTGGTTTTGGGGTGCAAATACTGATTTTGGGGTGCAAAAGACTGGGTTTGGGGTGGAAAAGGCCAATTTGGGGGTGAAAGAGCGCGGTTTTGGGGTGAAAAAGGCCGATTTGGGGGTGAAAAGGGTGGTTTTGGGGTGAAAAAGACCGGTTTTGGGATGAAAAAGGTGATTTTTGGGGTGAAAAAGGCCGATTTTCGGGCGAAAAAGGTGGTTTTGGGGTGAAAAAGGCCGGTTTTGGGGTGAAAAAGGCCGATTTTCGGGCGAAAAAGGTGGTTTTGGGGTGAAAAAGGCCGGTTTTGGGGTGAAAAAGGCCGATTTTGGGGCGAAAAAGGTGGTTTTGGGGTGAAAAAGGCCGGTTTTGGGGTGTTTTCGGGGTGCAAAAAGCCGATTTCGGGGCGCAAGGGGCGGATTTCGGGGTGAGCCTCGGTGTTTCCGGGTCCAGGTTCGGGCCGCGCTTCCCGGTCATGGCCGGCGCCTACGACCCCTCCCTGCGGCGCCTGGCGCTGGCGCTGGCCCCGCCCCCGCTGCGCGCGCGCCCCGGGGTCTACTGCGGGGTGGGGGGGCCGAGCTACGAGACCCCGGCCGAGTGCGCGCTACTGCGCATGCTCGGGGGGGACGCGGTGGGTGAGTGCGGGGGGGGGGGACGGGGGGGGACGGGACGGGACACGCTAAGGGGGGGGTGTGGGGGGGGAAAACATGCTAAGGACAAGCTGAAGTCATGCTAAGGGGGGTAATGGGGGGAACATGCTAAGGACATGCTAAGGGGTGGTTATGGGGGGAAACATGCTAAGGACACGCTAAAGACATGCTAAGGGGCGGTTATGGGGGGAACATGCTAAAGACACGCTAAGGGGGGTTATGGGGGGAAACATGCTAAGGACACGCTAAAGACATGCTAAGGGGCGGTTATGGGGGGAACATGCTAAGGACATGCTAAGGGGGGTTATGGGGGGAAACATGCTAAGGACACGCTAAAGACATGCTAAGGGGCAGTTATGGGGGAAAACATGCTAAGGACATGCTAAGGGGGGTAATGGGGGGAACATGCTAAAGACACGCTAAGGGGGATTATGGGGGAAACATGCTAAGGACACGCTAAAGACATGCTAAGGGGCGGTTATGGGGGAACATGCTAAGGACATGCTAAGGACACGCTAAGGGGGTAATGGAAGCATGCTAAGGACATGCTAAAGACATGCTAAGGGGAGTAATGGAAACATGCTAAGGACACGCTAAGGGGGGTTATGGGGGGAACATGCTAAGGACACGCTAAAGACACGCTAAGGGGGGTTATGGGGGGAACATGCTAAGGACACACTAAAGACATGCTAAGGGGGTTATGGGGGACACGCTAAGGACATGCTACAGACATGCTAAGGGGGTAATGGGGAAACACGCTAAGGACATGGTAAGGGGGGTTATGGGCAGGGAACATGCTAAGGACATGGTAAGGACACGGTAAGGGGTGTTATGGGGTAAAGGAACATGCTAAGGACATGCTAAGGGGGTTATAGGGGAGCACGCTAAGGACACGCTATGGGAAGTAACGGGGGTAAACATGCTAAGGACATGGTAAGGGGGGATTATGGGGGGAACACGCTAAGGACACGGGGTATGGGGAGAACACGCTAAGGACATGCTAAGGAGAGGTTATGGGGGGGTAAAGGGGGGGAACACGCTAAGCACACACCAATACCTCCTAAAGGACCCATATGAACCCTCCACGTGGCTTTAGCCACCCCAAACCCCACTAACCCCTTGAACACGCTAAAAACACACTAAGAACATGCTAAGCACACGCTAAGCCCTTATTCCCCCTCCCTGCCCTTCTCCCAATCCCTTTCAACCCCTGTTAATCCCTGAGCCTATTCCCCCCTTGGCGCGTCCTTAGCGTGTGCTTAGCATGTGCTTAGCGTGTGGCCGCCCGCAGGCATGAGCACGGTGGCGGAGGCGGCGGCCGCGCGCCATTGCGGGCTGCGGGTGCTGGGGCTGTCGCTCATCACCAACGCGGCGCCAGGAGAGGAAGAGGAGGAGGAGCCGGAACACGCTAAGGACACGGGAGAACACGCGAAGAGCATGGAACACGCTAAGGGCCCGGAACATGCTAAGGACACGGCCCACGAGGAGGTGCTGGAGGCGGCGCAGGCCGGGGCCCGGCTCCTGGCCCAGCTGCTGCTGGCGCTGGCGCCGCGCCTGCAACACGCTTAGGACACGCTAAGGACATGCTAAGGACACGCGAAGGAAGGGGGTGGAGTCATGGCTGCCGCCAGGTTGATGCCGTAGTGAATCCGTGATCATTCCGTGTTGGTTGCGTGTAGTGGATGGGGCTCGGTGGTTTCGGTCCCATGTTGATCCCATGTTGATCCCATGTTGATTCCATGTAGTTGATGGGGCTCACTGGTTCCGATCCCGTATCATTCCCATGTTGATCCCATGTTGAATCCATGTAGTTGATGGGGCTCAGTGGTTTCGATCCCGTGTTAATCCCATGCTGATTCCCTGTTATTCTTATGTTGATCCCATGTTGATCCCATGTTGATTCCATGTAGTTGATGGGGCTCAGTGGTTTTAATCCCATGTTATTCCTATGTTGATTCCATGTAGTTGATGGGGCTCAGTGGTTTCGGTCCCATGTCATTCCCATGTTATTCCCATGTTGATCCCATGTTGATTACATGTAGTTGATGGGGCTCGGTGGTTTTGATCCCATGTTATTCCCATGTTGATCCCATGCTGATTCCATGTAGTTGATGGGGGTGAGTGGTTTCGGTCCCATGTTAATCCCATGTTGATTCCCTGTTATTCCTATGTAGATTCCCTGTTATTCCTATATTGATTCCATGTAAATGATGGGGCTCAGTGGTTTCGAGGCCGTGTTATTCCTATGTAGATTCCATGGTAATCCCATGTCATTCCCATGTTGATCCCATGTTGGTTGCATGTAGTTGGTGGGGCTCAATGGTTTCGATCCCATGTTATTCCCATGCTATTCCTGTGTGGATCCCATCTTGCTCCCATATTGATCCCATGTTATTCCCATATAATTCCCATGACATTCCCATGTTCCTCCCATGCCAATCCCGTGTTATTCCCATGATGATCCCATGTTATTCCCATGCCGATCCCATGTTGTTCTGATGTGCTTGCCATGTCATTCCCATGTAAGTAACATAACATTCCCATGTTATTCCCATGACAATCCCATGTTATTCCTATGAGAATCCCATTATTCCCGTGACATTCCCATGTAATTCCCATAACAATCCCATATTGTTCCCATGACATTCCCATGAATATCCCGTTATTCCAATGAAAACCCCATGTTCTTCCTATGATATTCCCATGTTATTTCCATCTCACTCCCATGCCATTCCCATCCCATTCCCATCTCATTCCCATCCCATCCCATCCCCATCCCATTCCCATGCCATTCCCATGTTATTCCCATCCCATTCCCATCTCATTCCCATTCCCAGCCCATTCCTATCCCATTCCCATCCCATTCCCATCCCATTCCCATCCCATCCCATTCCCATCCCATTCCAATCTCATTCCTATCTCATTCCCATCTCATTCCCATACCATCCCATCCCATCCCCTTCCTATCCCATTCCCATCCTATTCCCATCCCATTCCCATCCCATTCCAATCTCATTCCTATCTCATTCCCATCCCATTCCCATCCCATTCCCATCCCCTTCCTATCCCATCCCCATCCCCTTCCCATCCCATTCCCATCCCATTCCCATCCCATTCCAATCTCATTCCTATCTCATTCCCATCCCATTCCCATCCCCTTCCCATCCCCTTCCCATCCCCTTCCCATCCCCCCCCATTCATTCAAGCGCTCCCAAACCGCAGCCTCTGATTGGTCCGTTCCACTCCACACCCCTCCCCCTTCCCTTGACCATATATGGCAATGGGGGGGGTTATTTATAGGCCCCCATGAGCCTTTGCGGCCCCCCAGGGGGCGGGGCCTACGCAGGGGGCGGGGCCTCCGCGGGCCAAAGGCACCTGAAGGTGGCAGGTACCGGCCATGGGGGTCACCCCCCCCGGGTCACGTGGGGTCATGGGGGGGGGGGGGAGGAGAAGGGGGGGACCCCCCCCTCCATCCCATAATAACCCCCCCCCCGCCCCATAGCGCTCAATGATGGAGCTCAATGAGGCCGCGCCCCCCCCCCCGGAGGCCAAGGTGAGCGTGGGAACGGGGGGGGGGGGGGAGACGGGTTTTGGGGTGAAAAAGGGGGGTTTTGGGGGTGGGAATGGTGAATTTGGGGGTGGAAATGGCCATTTTTGGGGTGGAAACGGTGTTTTTTGGGGGGAAATGGTGATTTTTGGGGGGAAAACGGTGTTTTTTGGGGGGAAATGGGCGGTTTAGGGTGGAAAACGGGCTTTTAAGGTGGAAATGAGCAGTTTGGGGGTGAAAACGTTGATTTTGGGGTGGAAAATGGGCTTTTAAGGTGGAAATGAGCAGTTTGGGGGCGAAAACGGGGTTTTTTGGGTGGAAAACGCTGGTTTTGGGGGTGAAAACATTGATTCTGGGGTGGAAACCGGCGTTTTAAGGTGGAAATGGGCGTTTTGGGGGTGAAAACGTCCGTTTTGGGGGGGGAAACGTTGATTTTGGGGTGGAAAACAGGCGGTTTAAGGTGGAAACCGGCGGTTTAAGGTGGTAATGAGCGTTTTTGAGGGTGAAAACGTTGATTTTGGGGTGGAAAATGGGCTTTTAAGGTGGAAATGAGCGGGTTTGGGGGTGAAAACGTTGATTTTGGGGTGGAAAATGGGCTTTTAAGGTGGAAATGAGCAGTTTGGGGGTGAAAATGGTTTTTTTTTTGGTGGAAAACGCTGGTTTTGGGGGTGAAAACATTGGTTTTGGGGTGGAAACCGGCGTTTTAAGGTGGAAATGGGCGTTTTGGGTGTGAAAACGTCCGGTTTGGGGGGGGAAACGTTGATTTTGGGGTGGAAACCAGGCGCTTTAAGGTGGAAACCGGTGTTTTAAGGTGGAAATGGGCGGTTTGAGGGGGGAAAAGGGGGTTTTTGGGTGGAAAACGGCGTTTTGGGGGAAAATCGGTGTTTTAAGGTGGAAATGGGCGTTTTGGGGGTGAAAACATCGGGTTTGGGGTGGAAACGGCGTTTTTGGGGGTGAAAACGTTGATACTGGGGTGGAAAACAGGCGTTTTAAGGTGGAAATGGGCGGTTTGGGGGGGAAACCGTCGGGTTTTTGGGTGGAAAACTCTGGTTTTGGGGTGGAAAACGGTGGTTTAAGGTGGAAATGAGCGTTTGGGGGGTGAAACCGTCGGTTTTGTGGTGGAAACCAGGCGTTTTAAGGTGGAAACAGGCGTTTTAAGGTGGAAATGGGGGGTTGGACGGGGAAACGGTGTTTTTTTGGGTGGAAAACGCGGGGTTTTGGGAGAAATCCGTGTTTTAAGGTGGAAATGGGCATTTTGGGGGTGAAAACGTCCGTTTTGGGGGGGGAACCGGCGTTTTTGGGGGTGAAAACGTTGATTTTGGGGTGGGAAACAGGCGTTTTAAGGTGGAAACCTGTGTTTTAAGGTGGAAATGGGCGGTTTGAGGGGGGAAAAGGGGGTTTTTTGGGTGGAAAACGGCGTTTTTGGGGAGAAATCGGTGGTTTAAGGTGGAAAGGGGCGGTTTGGGGTGAAAGGCCGGGGTTTTGGGGGGAGAAGCGGGGTTTGTGGGCGGGAAACGGGGGGGGGCGGGGGGGTTTTGGGGGTAAACCCGGGGTTTTGGGGGGCGGCCAAGAGCGGGGTCGGGGCTCGGAGCGGGTCCCGGGGGCGTTTTGGGGCGGAAAGAGGCGATTTCGGGGCAGGAAGGGGCGGTTCGGGCGGAAGAGGCGGGGCTTGGGGGGGGGAAGGGGCGGGGCGGGCCGTTGGGAAGCGTTGGGAAGCGTTTGGGGGGAAGCGAGGGCGTTTTGGGGCCGTTTTGGGGGGGGGTTGGTCATTTTTGGGGCGTTTTTTGGGCGTTTTTTGGGGGTTTGGGGTTTTTTTGCCATTTTTTGTGGAGTTTTTTGGCGTTTTGGAGTGATTTGGGGGGGGGGTTGGGTGGTTTTTGTCATTTTTGGTGTGTTTTGGGGGGGTTTCGGGGTGTTTTGGGTGTTTTTTGTCAAATTTGGGGTGTTTTTTGTCATTTTTTTACGGTTTTGTGTGGTTTTTTGGGTGATTTTCAGGGGGTTTGGGTGTTTTTTGCCATTTTTTGTGGTTTTTTGGGGGGTTTGGGGGTATTTGGGGGTGATTTTTTGGGGGGTTGGGGTGTTTTTTGTCATTTTTGGGATGTTTTTTGCCTTTTTTCGGGTGGTTTTGGGTGTTTTGTCATTTTTAGTGCGTTTTTTGTGTGTGTTTCGATTTTGGGGGTGATTTTCAGGGGGTTTGGGTGCTTTTTTGCCTTTTGTGGGGTGGTTTTTGCCCTTTTTTGTGGTTTTTTTGGGTGCTTTTCAGTGTTTGGGGGTATTTTGGGGTGATTTTGGGGGAGGTTGGGTGCTTTTTGTCGGGTTTGGGGTATTTTGGGGTGTTTTTTGTCATTTTTTGGGGTCTTTTGGGTGTTTTTTGGCTTTTTTTGCCTTTTTTGTATGTTTTTCTCGGTGTTCGGGGGTATTTTGGGGTGATTTTCCGGGGGTTTGGGTGGTTTTTAGCATTTTCTCTGTGTGTTTTTGGTGTTTTCCGGCGAATTTTCTGTGTTTTTTGCTGTTTGGGGGAATTTGGGGGTGATTTTCAGTCATTTTGGGTGGGTTTGGTCATTTTGATCCGTTTCTCATTGGTTCTGGTGTGGTTTATTGAGTTTTGGGGTGATTTTGGGCGGGTTTGGGTGCTTTTTTGCACTTTGATACGGGTTTTTTCGAGTTTTGGGCTGGTTTTGGGTATTTTTTGCACTTTTCGGGTGTTTTGGGGGGGGTTGGGGGTATTTTGGGAGCTTTTTGGGGCCATTTTGGGTGGTTTTGGGTCCGTTCCTGCCCGGTTTTACCCCCGTTGTTCCTCCCCGCCAGCAGGGGGCAGTGTTGGAGACCCCCTATGGGCCCGTGTCGGTGTCTATGGTGGGGACCCCCCGGCCCGGGCGCCCGGCGATCCTCACCTTCCCCGATGTGGGGCACACGAGTGAGTGCGACCCATAGGGACCCATAGGGACCCATAGGGACCCATAGAGACCCATAGGGACCCATAGAGACCCCATAGGGACCCAGAGAGACCCATAGGGACCCATAGAGACCCATAGGGACCCAGAGAGACCCCATAGGGACCCAGAGAGACCCATAGGGACCCATAGGGACCCAGAGAGACCCCATAGGGACCCATAGAGACCCATAGGGACCCAGAGAGACCCCATAGGGACCCATAGAGACCCATAGGGACCCATAGAGACCCATAGGGACCCAGAGAGACCCCATAGGGACCCATAGAGACCCATAGGGACCCAGAGAGACCCCATAGGGACCCAGAGAGACCCCATAGGGACCCAGAGAGACCCATAGAGACCCAGAGAGACCCAGAGAGACCCCATAGGGACCCATAGAGACCCATAGGGACCCATAGAGACCCAGAGAGACCCCATAGGGACCCATAGGGACCCAGAGAGACCCCATAGGGACCCATAGGGACCCAGAGAGACCCATAGGGACCCAGAGAGACCCCATAGAGACCCATAGGGACCCAGAGAGATCCATAGAGACCCATAGGGACCCAGAGAGACCCATAGGGACCCATAGAGACCCCATAGGGACCCATAGAGACCCATAGGGACCCAGAGAGACCCCATAGGGACCCAGAGAGACCCCATAGGGACCCAGAGAGACCCATAGGGACCCAGAGAGACCCATAGGGACCCAGAGAGACCCAGAGAGACCCATAGGGAGCCCATAGAGACCCATAGAGACCCATAGGGACCCAGAGAGACCCATAGAGACCCATAGGGACCCAGAGAGACCCATAGGGAGCCCATAGAGACCCATAGGGACCCAGAGAGACCCATAGGGACCCCATAGAGACCCATAGGGACCCCATAGAGACCCATAGGGACCCATAGAGACCCATAGAGAGCCCATAGAGAGCCCATAGAGACCCATAGGGACCCATAGAGACCCATAGGGAGCCCATAGAGACCCATAGAGACCCCATAGGGACCCCATAGAGACCCCATAGGGACCCCATAGGGACCCATAGAGAGAGACCCTCAGAGACCCCATAGGGACCCACAGGAGCCATAGAGACCCCATAGGGAGCCATAGAGAGACCATAGAGACCCATAGGGACCCACAGACTCCATTGGGCCCCATAGACCCCATTGGGACCCATTGCCCCCCATTGAAACCCACTGTGCCCCATAGCCCCCATTAACCCTATTGATACCTGTTGACCCCATTGTGCCCCACAGCGCCATTGACAACCATAGGGACCCATCGACCCCCATAGCGCCTCATAGCACCCCATTGTGCCCCATTGACCCCCATTGACCTCATTGACTCCGATTGTGCCCCATAGTGCCCCATTGGCCCCATAGAACCCCATAGACACCCACTGACCCCATTGACACCCATAGTGCTTCATAGCACCCCATATCACCCCATTGACACCCATAAGGACCCATTGACTCCCATTGACCCCATAGCACCCAATTGCCTCCCATTGCCCCCCAATTGCCTCCTATTGCCCCCATTGCCCCCCATTGACTCCCATTGACCCCATTGACCCCATTGACTCCCATTGACCCCATTGACTCCCATTGCCCCCATTGCCCACCATTGCCCCCATTGACTCCCATTGACTCCCATTGACCCCATTGACTCCCATTGCCCCCATTGCCCACCATTGCCCCCATTGCCCCCCATTGACTCCCATTGACTCCATTGACTCCCATTGACTCCATTGCCCCCATTGACTCCATTGCCCCCATTGGCTCCCATTGCCCCCATTGCCCCCCATTGCCCCCATTGACTCCATTGACTCCCATTGACCCCCATTGACCCCATTGCCCCCCATTGCCCCCATTGACTCCATTGACCCCATTGACTCCCATTGACCCCCTTGACTCCATTGCCCCCCCATAGCTCCCCATAGCGCCCCTCTGACCCCCCGGCCCCCTCCCCGCAGGCTCCTCGTGCTTCGGGGCCCTCTTTGCACTCGAGGAGATGCAGGAATTGCTCCGGAGCTTCCTGGTCCTGCACCTGGAGCCGCCCGGGATGGAGGCGGGAGCAGCGCCCTACCCGCCCGGGTGCGTGCCCCACAGCGACCCACAGCAACCCATTGCGCCCTATGGGACCCCATTGACACCTATTGGGAGCCATTGAACCTATTGAGCCCTATGGGACCCCATTGACACCTATTGGGAGCCATTGAACCTATTGAGCCCTATGGGACCCCATTGACACCTATTGGGGGCCATTGAACCCATTGGAACCCATTGCGCCCTATGGGACCCCACTGACACCTATTGAGAGCCATTGAACCCATTGCGCCCTATGGGACCCCACTGACACCTATTGAGAGCCATTGAACCCATTGCGCCCTATGGGACCCCACTGACACCTATTGAGAGCCATTGAACCCATTGAGCCCTATGGGACCCCATTGACACCTATTGGGAGCCATTGAGCCCTATTGGGAGCCATTGAACCCATTGCGCCCTATGGGACCCCATTGACACCTATTGGGAGCCATTGACCCCCATTGGAACCCATTGAGCCCTATGGGACCCCACTGACACCTATTGAGAGCCATTGAACCCACTGAGCCCTATGGGACCCCATTGACACCTATTGGGAGCCATTGAGCCCTATTGGGAGCCATTGAACCCATTGCGCCCTATGGGACCCCATTGACACCTATTGGGAGCCATTGAGCCCTATTGGGAGCCATTGACCCCCATTGGAACCCATTGAGCCCTATGGGACCCCATTGACACCTATTGGGAGCCATTGAGCCCTATTGGGAGCCATTGAACCCATTGCGCCCTATGGGACCCCATTGAGCCCTATTGGGAGCCATTGACCCCTACTGGGACCCATTGAGCCCTATTGGGACCCCATTGACCCCAATTGGGAGCCATTGACCCCATTGAGCCCTATGGGACCCCACTGAGCCCTATTGGGACCCCATTGCCCCCATTGTGCCCCATAGCCCCATTGTGCCCCATAGCCCCCATTGTGCCCCATTGCCGCAGGTACCAGTACCCATCCCTGGACCAATTGGCCTCGATGCTGCCCGGCGTCCTCCAGCCCCTCCAGTGAGTCCCTGCCCCATAGCGAGGGGGCTCTGCCCCATAGCGGGTGATGGGGGGGGGGGTACCAGGCCCCACGTGACCTCTCTCGTCCAATCAGCATCAACAGCATCATCGGCATCGGGGTTGGGGCCGGAGCCTTCGTCTTGGCCAAGTTTGGGGTGAGATGGGGGGCGCTATGGGGCTGGGTTATGGGCTGCTATGGGGCTGGGTTATGGGATGCTATGGGGCGGGGTTATGGGATGCTATGGGGCAGGGTTATGGGGCGCTATGGGGCTGGGTTATGGGGTGCTATGGGGTTGGTTATGGGGCGCTATGGGGTTGGTTATGGGGCGCTATGGGGCTGGGTTATGGGGCGCTATGGGGCTGGTTATGGGACGCTATGGGGCTGGGTTATGGGGCGCTATGGGGCTGGGTTATGGGGCGTTATGGGGCTGGTTATGGGGTGCTATGGGGCGGGGTTGAGGTGCTATGGGGCTGGGTTATGGGGCACCATGGGGCTGGTTATAGGGTGGGTTATGGAGTGCTGTCGGGTGCTATGGGGTTGGTTATGGGGCGCTATGGGGCTGGGTTATGGGGCGCTATGGGGCCGGGTTATGGGGTGCTATAGGGTGGGGTTATGGGGCGCTATGGGCACCGTGGGGTTGGTTATGGGGCTCTATGGGGCTGGGTTATGAGGTGCTATGGGTCTGGTTATGGGACTGGGCTATGGGGCGCTATGGGGCTGGGTTATAGGGTGCTATGGGAACTATGGGGTTGGTTATGGGGCCCTATGGGTCTCCATGGGTCCCTATGGGGTCTCTATGGGGCTGCCCCACAGCTGCTGCACCCGGAGGCAGTGGAGGGGCTGGTGCTGGTCAACATCGACCCCAAGGCCAAGGGCTGGATGGAGTGGGCAGCGCACAAGGTGGGGCCTATGGGGCAGCTATGGGTCCCTATGGGTCTCTATGGGTCTCTATGGGGTCTCTATGGGTCCCTATGGGTCTCTATGAGTCCCTATGGGTCTCTATGGGGTCTCTATGGGTCCCTATGGGTCTCTATGGGGTCTCTATGGGGTCTCTATGGGTCTCTATGGGTCCCTATGGGGTCCCTATGGGTCTCTATGAGTCCCTATGGGTCTCTATGGGGTCTCTATGGGTCCCAATGGGGTCTCTATGGGGTCTCTATGAGTCTCTATGGGTCCCTATGGGGTCTCTATGGGTCCCTATGGGTCTCTATGGGGTCTCTATGGGTCTCTATGGGGTCTATGGGGTCTCTATGGGGTCCCTATGGGTCTCTATGGGGTCTCTATGGGTCTCTATGGGGTTTCTATGGGGTCTCTATGGGTCCCTATGGGTCTCTATGGGGTCTCTATGGGGTCTATGGGGTCTCTATGGGGTCCCTATGGGTCTCTATGGGGTCTCTATGGGTCTCTATGGGGTCTCTATGGGGTCTCTATGGGGTCCCTATGGGTCTCTATGGGGTCTCTATGAGGTCTCTATGGGTCCCTATGGGTCTCTATGGGGTCCCTATGGGTCTCTATGGGGTTTCTATGGGGTCTCTATGGGTCCCTATGGGTCTCTATGGGGTCTATGGGGTCTCTATGGGGTCCCTATGGGTCTCTATGGGGTCTCTATGGGTCTCTATGGGGTTTCTATGGGGTCTCTATGGGGTCTCTATGGGGTCCCTATGGGTCCCTATGGGGTCCCTATGGGTCCCTATGGGTCTCTATGGGGTCTCTATGGGGTCTCTATGGGGTCCCTATGGGTCCCTATGGGGTCTCTATGGGGTCCCTATGGGTCCCTATGGGGTCTCTATGGGGTCCCTATGGGGTCTCTATGGGGTCCCTATGGGTCCCTATGGGGTCTCTATGGGGTCCCTATGGGTCCCTATGGGGTCTCTATGGGGTCCCTATGGGTCACTTATGTGGCACTTATGGGTCCGCAGCTCTCAGGCCTGACGATGTCTGCCACTGAGATGATCCTGGCGCACCTCTTCACCCAGGTGGGGCACTTATGGGGCTCTATGGGTCCCTGTGGGGCTCTATGGGTCCCTATGGGTCTCTATGGGTCCCTATGGGTCTCTATGGGTCTCTATGGGTCTCAATGGGGTCCCTATGGGTCTCTATGGGTCCCTATGTGTCTCAATGGGGTCCCTATGGGTCTCTATGGGTCTCTATGGGGCAGGCAGAGCTGGCGGCCGCCCCCCCCTACGTGCAGCAGCTCCGGCAGCGCCTCGAGGGCGGCACCAACAGCGCCCACTTATGGGCCATGTACAGCAGGTACCGCCTCTGGGGCTCTATGGGTCTCTATGGGGCTCTATGGATCCCTATGGGTCCCTATGGGTCTCTATGGGTCACTATGGGGTCCCTATGGGGCTCTATGGATCCCTATGGGTCCCTATGGGTCTCTATGGGTCACTATGGGGTCCCTATGGGGCTCTATGGATCCCTATGGGTCCCTATGGGTCTCTATGGGTCACTATGGGGTCCCTATGGGGCTCTATGGGTCTCTATGGGTCGCTGTGGGGTCCCTATGGGTCACTATGGGGCTCTATGGGTCTCTATGGGTCACTATGGGGTCCCTATGGGGCTCTATGGGTCACTATGGGGCTCTATGGGTCACTATGGGGCTCTATGGGTCTCTATGGGGTCCCTATGGGGCTCTATGGGTCTCTATGGGGCTCTATGGGTCTCTATGGGTTACTATGGGGTCCCTATGGGGCTCTATGGGTCTCTATGGGTTACTATGGGGTCCCTATGGGGCTCTATGGGTCACTATGGGGCTCTATGGGTCACTATGGGGCTCTATGGGGTCCCTATGGGCGCCATAAGACTGGGAGGGGGCGTGGCCGTGGCCTCCCCTAAGCCCCGCCCCCTCCCTGGTCACATGACAGCCGCGGGGACCTGGGGCTGCAGCGCAGCGGGGCCGGGAGCCTGCGGTGAGTGACGTCACAAACACCCCCCCCCCACGTGACCGCACCCCCCACCCCACGTGACCTCTGGCCACGCCCCCCCCCCCCCCCCCCCTCCAGGTGCCCCGTCCTATTGGTCGTTGGGGACGACTCCCCCCACGTGGACGCGGTGGTGAGTCACGTGACACACACATACCCACACCCCCCCGGCTCCATTGGGTGAGGTCATGTGACCGCCCCCCCCACCCCCGTGTTGGCGCCCCCTGCAGGTGGAGTGCAACGCCAAGCTGGACCCGACCCAAACCTCCTTCCTCAAGGTGACCTTTGACCCCCCCCCCCCCCCCACGTGACCTTCGGCTGCCGACCACATGACCCTGGCCCGTGCGCCACGTGACCTTTGACCCCTTTGCAGATGGCGGACGGAGGGGGGCAGCCCCAGATCACCCAGGTAAAGGCGGGGGAGGGGGAGAGGTCACGTGGGGTCAGAGGTCACGTGGGAGCATTGGGGGTCAATGGGGCTCAATGGGGATGAATGGGGGTCAATGGAGATCAATGGGATCAATGGGGATCAGTGGGGGACAATGGGATCAATGGGGATGAATGGGGGTCAATGGAGATCAATGGAGATCAATGGGATCAATGGGGATCAATGGGGTCAATGCGGATGAATGGGGGTCAATGGGGATGAATGGGGTCAATGGGGATGAATGGGGTCAATGGGGATCAATGGGGATGAATGGGGTCAATGGGGATGAATAGGGTCAATGGGGATCAATGGGGATGAATGGGGTCAATGGGGATGAATGGGGTCAATGGGGATCAATGGGGATGAATGGGGTCAATGGGGATGAATAGGGTCAATGGGGATCAATGGGGATGAATGGGGTCAATGGGGATGAATAGGGTCAATGGGGATCAATGGGGATGAATGGGGTCAATGGGGATGAATGGGGTCAATGGGGATCAATGGGGATGAATGGGCCTCAATGGGAGTCAACGGAGGGGGCGTGGCCACATGGTGGGGGGCGTGGCCACGACGTAGCCACGCCCCCTCCCCTCTCCACCAATAGCCGGCCAGGCTGACCGAAGCCTTCAAGTACTTTGTGCAGGGAATGGGCTACAGTGAGTCCCATAAGCCCCCGCTCATGAATATTAATTAACCCCGGCCCTCATTAATATTAATGAGCCCTCCCCTTATTAATCACCCCCTCATTAATTAACCCCACCCCTTATTAATTCCCCCCCCCCATCTCCCTTTAATGGGTGCCCCCCTTCCCATTAACCCCTATGGGGTGGCTTAGGGAGGGGGCGTGGCTTCGGGAGGGGGGCGTGGCCTGGCGCCTCTAACCCCATTGGCTGGTGGTGGAGGGGGCGTGGCTTTAACAAAGGGGCGTGGTTTGGCTCCCACGGCTGCCTATTAACACCATTGACTCCAGTGTGTTTGTGCCGCGGGGTGTGGCCTGAGGGGGCGTGGCTTCGCCATATAAGGGCATGGTGTGGGCGTGGCCTGGCTCCCATTAACCCCATTGGGTGTTGGCACAGAGGGGGCGTGGCTTAGCCATATAAGGGCAAGGGTTAGGAGGTGTGGGCATGGCTCCCATTGGGTGCTGGCGCGGTGGGGGCGTGGCCAATGAGAAGGGGGCGTGGCTTAGCCATATAAGGGCATGGAGTAGCCGCTGTGAGCATATCCCATTGACCCCATTGGGTGTTGGTGCTAAGGGGGCGTGGCCTATAAGAAGGGGGTGTGGCTTGCCTCCCATTAACCCCATTGGGTGCTGTCGCAGTAGGGGCGTGGCCAATGGGAGGGGGCGTGGCTTAGCCATATAAGGGCATGGCTTTGGCGCTGTGGGCGTGGCCTGGGCTGGCTCCCAGCCACCCCATTGGGCGTTGGTGCTATTGGGGGGCGTGGCTTGTCTCCCATGAACCCCATTGGGTGCTGGGGCTGTGGGGGCGTGGCTTAGCCCTATAAGGGCACGGGTTAGGCACTGCGGGCATGGCTCCCATTGGGTGCTGGTGCGGTGGGGGCGTGGCCAATGGGAAGGGGGCGTGGCTTCGCCATATAAGGGCATGGGTTAGGCGCTGTGGGCGTCACGCGGTCTGGCTCCCATTGGCGGCGGCAGAGGGGGGCGAGCTCCCATTGGCTGGGAGGGGGGCGGGCGTGGTCGAAGCGGGCTCCCATTGGCTGCTGGGCGGGGGGGGCGTGTCCTGAGGCCAGGCCCCGCCCCCTTGCAGTGGCGAGCTCGGTGATGACGCGGCTCTCGCGCTCCCGCACGGCCTCGGTCTCCAGCTCCACGTCCGGGGAGGGCGAACGGGGCCGGAGCCGGACCCTGTCCAGGGGCAGCGTCGGGGGGGGGCCCACGGCCCCACAGTGACCCCCAGGGAGAGCCCATTGAGCCCCATTGACACCCATTGAGCCCCATTGAGTCCCTTTGATCCCTGTTGAGCCCCATTGACACCCATTGAGCCCCATTGACACCCATTGAGTCCCTTTGATCCCTATTGAGCCCCATTGACACCCATTGAGCTGCATTGACACCCAGTGATCCCCATTGACACCCATTGACACCCACTGAGCCCCACTGACACCCATTCAGACCCCTTGATCCCCACTGACACCCATTGATCCCCATTGACACCCATTGAGCCCCATTGACACTCACTGAGCCCCATTGACACCCATTGAGACCCCTTGATCCCCATTGACACCCATTGAGCCCAATTGATCCCCATAGATCCCCATTGACACCCATTGAGCCCCATTGACACCCATTGAAACCCCTTGATCCCCATTGACACCAATGGAGCCCCACTGACCCCTATTGATCCCCAATGCCCCCCATTGATCCCCATTCACACCCATTGAGTCCCACTGACCCCTATGGACACCCCTTGAGCCCCATTCAGCCCTATCACCATCCACTGAACCCCATTGACACCCATTGAGCCCCATTGACCCCTATTGATACCCACTGACCCCCATTGACCCCATTGAGCCCCATTAACCCCATTGATTCCCATTGAGCCCCACTGATCCCCATAGGACTCCCCCAGGACCCCTTTAGACCCCCACCACCACTTCTAAGACCCCCAAATACCCCCTGACACCCCATAATAACCCCTTTAAGACCCCAAATCCCCCCCTTAGACCCCTTTAAGACCCCAAATCCCCCCCTTAGACCCCTTTAAGAGCCCAAAATCCCCCCTTAATGACCCAAAACACCCCTTAGACCCCTTTAAGACCCCAAATACCCCCCATAGGCCCCTTTAAGACCACCAAATCCCCCCTTAAACCCCTTTAAGACCCCTACTACCCCCCTTAGACCCCTCTAATATCCAAAATCCCCCCCTTAGACCCCTCTAAGACCCCAAATCCCCCCCTTAGACCCCTTTAAGACCCCAAATCCCCCCTTAAGACCCCAAATACCCCCCTTAGACCCCTCTAATATCCCAAATCCCTCCCTTAGACCCCTTTAAGACCCTAAATCCCCCCCTTAGACCCCAAATCCCCCCTTAGACCCCTTTAAGACCCCCAAATCCCCCCTTAAACCCCTTTAAGAACCCACATTCCCCCCTTAGACCCCTCTAATATCCCAAATCCCCCCCTTAGACCCCTTTAAGACCCCAAATCCCCCCCTTAGACCCCTTTAATGCCCCAAATACCCCGTTTAGACCCATTTACACCCCAAATCCCCCTTTTTTCCCTGTTTACCCCCCCATTTACCTCCCCTTTGCCCATTAAAGCGCCGCTTGGAGCCGCGTCCGGTCCCTTTAAGCGCTGAGGTAAATGTGGGGGGGGCCTTTGGCGACTGCGCATGCGCAGCATCGCCACCACCGGCGGGGCAAAACGGCGCATGCGCGGAGCCCCTCCTGCCCTCACTGAGGGCTCGCTGCGTGCGTGCGTGATGACGCACTCCCGGCCACAGGGAGAGACGGCGCATGCGTAATAGCCCTAATGGAGGCCTGAACGTGGTTCTATGGGGCGCTTATGGGGCTGGAGGGGCACTTATGGGTCTAAGGGGGTACTTATGGGTCCAAACGGTCACTTACGGGGCTGAAAGGGGCAATTATGGAGCTGGAGGTGTCACGGGTCCCAAAGGGGCACTTATGGGGCTGGAAGGGGCACTTATGGGTCCCAAAGGGGTACTTAGGGGTCTGAAAGGGGCACTTATGGGGCTCGAAGGGGCACTTATGGGTCCCAAAGGGGCACTTATGGGTCCAAAGGGGCACTTATGGGTCCCAAAGGGGTACTTAGGGGTCTGAAAGGGGCACTTATGGGGCTGGAAGGGGCACTTATGGGTCCCAAAGGGGCACTTATGGGTCCAAAGGGGCACTTATGGGTCCCAAAAAGGTACTTAGGGGTCTGAAAGGGGCACTTATGGGGCTCGAAGGGGCACTTATGGGTCCCAAAGGGGTACTTAGGGGTCTGAAAGGGGCACTTATGGTGCTGGAAGGGGCACTTACGGGTCCCAAAGGGGTACTTAGGGGTCTGAAAGGGGCACTTATGGGGCTGGAAGGGGCACTTATGGGTCCCAAAGGGGCACTTATGGGTCCAAAGGGGCACTTATGGGTCCCAAAGGGGTACTTACGGGTCTGAAAGGGGCACTTATGGTGCTGGAAGGGGCACTTATGGGTCCCAAAGGGGCACTTATGGGTCCAAAGGGGCACTTATGGGTCCCAAAAAGGTACTTAGGGGTCTGAAAGGGGCACTTATGGGGCTCGAAGGGGCACTTATGGGTCCCAAAGGGGTACTTAGGGGTCTGAAAGGGGCACTTATGGTGCTGGAAGGGGCACTTACGGGTCCCAAAGGGGTACTTAGGGGTCTGAAAGGGGCACTTATGGGGCTGGAAGGGGCACTTATGGGTCCCAAAGGGGCACTTATGGGTCCAAAGGGGCACTTATGGGTCCAAAGTGGCACTTATGGGTCCCAAAGGGGTACTTAGGGGTCTGAAAGGGGCACTTATGGGGCTGGAAGGGGCACTTATGGGTCCCAAAGGGGCACTTATGTGTCCAAAGGGGCACTTATGGGTCCCAAAAAGGTACTTAGGGGTCTGAAAGGGGCACTTATGGGGCTCGAAGGGGCACTTATGGGTCCCAAAGGGGTACTTAGGGGTCTGAAAGGGGCACTTATGGTGCTGGAAGGGGCACTTACGGGTCCCAAAGGGGTACTTAGGGGTCTGAAAGGGGCACTTATGGGGCTGGAAGGGGCACTTATGGGTCCCAAAGGGGCACTTATGGGTCCAAAGGGGCACTTATGGGTCCCAAAGGGGTACTTACGGGTCTGAAAGGGGCACTTATGGGTCCCAAAGGGGCACTTATGGGTCCAAAGGGGCACTTATGGGTCCCAAAAAGGTACTTAGGGGTCTGAAAGGGGCACTTATGGGGCTCGAAGGGGCACTTATGGGTCCCAAAGGGGTACTTAGGGGTCTGAAAGGGGCACTTATGGGGCTGGAAGGGGCACTTATGGGTCCCAAAGGGGCACTTATGGGTCCAAAGGGGCACTTATGGGTCCCAAAGGGGTACTTACGGGTCTGAAAGGGGCACTTATGGGGCTGGAAGGGGCACTTATGGGTCCCAAAGGGGCACTTATGGGTCCAAAGGGGCACTTATGGGTCCCAAAGGGGTACTTACAGGTCTGAAAGGGGCACTTATGGGGCTGGAAGGGGCACTTATGGGTCCCAAAGGGGCACTTATGGGTCCAAAGGGGCACTTATGGGTCCCAAAGGGGTACTTACGGGTCTGAAAGGGGCACTTATGGGTCCAAAGGGGCACTTACGGGTCCCAAAGGGGTACTTAGGGGTCTGAAAGGGGCACTTATGGGGCTGGAAGGGGCACTTACGGGTCCCAAAGGGGCACTTATGGGTCCAAAGTGGCACTTATGGGTCCGAAAAGGCACTTATGGGTCTAAAAAGGGGCACTTATGGGCCCCAAGCCATTTCTATTGCAACCCCCCTAGAAGTCAATGAGGAGCAGCCAAGACGTGGCCAGGCGGGGCCAGAGCGTCTCCTCCCTGCTCCACCTCCATGGTGCTCCCCATAGAGGCCTCAGTCCTCCAGAGCAGACGAGTGGGGCCAGAGCGTCCTTTCCCCCCACGGAGGGGGGGGGGCGCTAGAGCGCACGAGGCCCCTCTGTCCGTCTCTATGGTGCTGGCCGGGGGGGCTCGGTCCTCCAAGATGGCCGCCGGCGCAGGAAGTGCTCCAGGTCGATGGCGAGAGCGACGCGGCGGCCGTAGGGGTCGCGCTGCAGCGCCCCCTTGTGGGCGGCTGCGGGTGGGAGGACTCAGGGAGGGAGCCCAAAATGGACCCGAAAGCAGCCGGAACCCACCCAAAATCCACCTTAAACCGCCCCGATTCCACCTTAAAAGCCCCCAATCCCCATTAAACCACCCCAATTCCACCTTAGAAGTCCCAAATTCCACTTTAAAAGCCCGAATTCTACCTTAAGACACCCGAATTCCACCTTAAAACACCCAGGTTTGCCCTTAAATTCCCCAAATCCCACCTTAAAACACCCAATTCCACCATGAAAGCCCCAATTGCACCTAAACCCACCCCGATTCCACCTTAAAAGCCCCAATGCCCCATTTAAACACTCAAATTCCACCTTAAATCACCCCAATTCCACCTTAAATCACCCAAATTCCACCTTAAAAGCCACAAATTCCATCTTAAAGCACCCAAAATCCACCTTCAAAGACCCAATTCCACTTTAAAACACCCCATTTTCACCTTAAACACTCAAATTCCACCTTAAATCACCATTCCACCTTAAGTGCCCCCAATTCCACCTTAAAACCCCCCAATTCCACCTTAAAAGCCCTAAATTCCACCTTAAAACCCCCAAATTCCACCTTAAAATCACCCAAATGCCACCTTAAAATCCCCCATTCCCCCTTAAAGCCCAGATTCCACCTCAAAACACCCCCATTCCACCTTAAACCCCCCAATTCCACCTTAAAACCCCAAAAACCACCTTAAAAACCCCAAATTCCACCTTAAAACCCCCAAATCCACCTTAAAACCCCCAAATTCCACCTTAAAAGCCCCAAATTCCACCTTAAAAGCCCCAAATTCCACCTTAAAACCCCAAATTCCACCTTAAAAACCCCAATTCCACCTTAAAAGCCCCAAATTCTACCTTAAAATCACCCAAATTCCACCTTAAAACACCCCCAAATTCCACCTTAAACCACCCCAATTCCACCTTAAATCGCCCCCATTCCACCTTAAATCGCCCCCATTCCACCTTAAATCGCCCCCATTCCACCTTAAATCGCCCCCATTCCACCTTAAACCGCCCCCATTCCACCTTAAGAGCCCTCACCCAGCTCGCTGGCCATGGCCTCCCGGGTCGGGCCGGAGGCCGAGGCCCAGGCGGCCTCGAGGACGCGGCTCCCGGTGCGGTGGCAGGCGAGGGCCACCCAGTGCCCCTGCAACAGAGCCCCAACAGCCCCATTCCACCTTAAACCAGCCCCAAACGGGTTGCAACACCCCCAAAATGCCTTAAACCAGCCCAATTCCACCTTAAACCAGCCCAAAATAGGTTAGAACACCCCAATTCCACCTTAAACCAGCCCAAAACTGGTTAAAATGCCCCAAAATGGCTTAAACCGCACAAATTCCACCTTAAAAAGCCCCAAAATGGCTTAAAATGTCCCAAGGGCTCATTTTGGGGCTAAAAGGGCTCATTTTGGGGCTAAAAGGGCCCATTTTGGGGCTAAAAGGGCTCATTTTGGGGCTAAAAGGGCTCATTTTGGGGCTAAAAGGGCCCATTTTGGGGCTAAAAGGGCTCATTTTGGGGCTAAAAGGGCTCATTTTGGGCTAAAAGGGCTCATTTTGGGGCTAAAAGGGCCCATTTTGGGCTAAAAGGGCCCATTTTGGTGCTAAAAGGCCTCATTTTGGGGCTAAAAGGGCCCATTTTGGGGCTAAAAGGGCCCATTTTGGGGCTAAAAGGGCCCATTTTTGGGCTAAAAGGGCTCATTTGGGGCTAAAAGGGCTCATTTTGGGGCTAAAAGGGCTCATTTGGGGCTAAAAGGGCTCATTTTGGGGCTAAAAGGGCTCATTTGGGGCTAAAAGGCCTCATTTTGGGGCTAAAAGGCCTCATTTTGGGGCTAAAAGGGCTCATTTGGGGCTAAAAGGCCTCATTTTGGGGCTAAAAGGGCCCATTTTGGGGCTAAAAGGGCTCATTTTGGTGCTAAAAGGCCTCATTTTGGGGCTAAAAGGGCCCATTTTGGGGCTAAAAGGGCCCATTTTTGGGCTAAAAGGGCTCATTTTTGGGCTAAAAGGGCCCATTTTTGGGCTAAAAGGGCCCATTTTGGGGCTAAAAGGGCTCATTTTGGGGCTAAAAGGGCCCATTTTGGGGCTAGAAGGGCCCCTTTTGGGTCATTTTGGGTGCATTACCTGGAGCCGCCGCAGGAGGCGCTGGCGGGCGCGGTCGGGGACGGAGGCGGAGCTGAGCAGCGCCCCCCAGAGGCGGCGGCCGGGAGGGGCCCGGGCGAGGGCGAGGAGCGCGGGGGGGGGCAGCGCCCGGAGCCCCCCCAGGAGCGGGGCCGGGTCCCGGAAGTGCAGGAGGTGGTGGAGGAGGTGGGAGGCGGCGGGGAGCAGCTGGGGAGGGCAGGAACAGCGGGGACCGGGCACAAAGGGGGCGAAACGGGTTAGAAAGGGGGGGAAACGGGCAAAAAGGGGTCAGAAACGGGCAAAAAGGGGTCAGAAATGGGCAAAAAGGGGTCAGAAACGGGCAAAAAGGGGTTAGAAACGGGCAAAAAGGGGTCAGAAATGGGCAAAAAGGGGTCAGAAATGGGCAAAAAGGGGTCAGAAATGGGCAAAAAGGGGTCAGAAATGGGCAAAAAGGGGTTAGAAATGGGCAAAAAGGGGTCAGAAATGGGCAAAAAGGGGTCAGAAATGGGCAAAAAGGGGTCAGAAATGGGCAAAAAGGGGTCAGAAACGGGCAAAAAGGGGTCAGAAATGGGCAAAAAGGGGTCAGAAATGGGCAAAAAGGGGTTAGAAACGGGCAAAAAGGGGTCAGAAACGGGCAAAAAGGTGTCAGAAACGGGCAAAAAGGGGTCAGAAACGGGCAAAAAGGGGTCAGAAACGGGCAAAAAGGGGTCAGAAACGGGCAAAAAGGGGTCAGAAACGGGCAAAAAGGGGTCAGAAATGGGCAAAAAGGGGTCAGAAATGGGCAAAAAGGGGTCAGAAACGGGCAAAAAGGGGTTAGAAACGGGCAAAAAGGGGTCAGAAACGGGCAAAAAGGTGTCAGAAACGGGCAAAAAGGGGTCAGAAACGGGCAAAAAGGGGTCAGAAACGGGCAAAAAGGGGTTAGAAACGGGCAAAAAGGGGTCAGAAATGGGGAAAAAGGGGTTAGAAACGGGCAAAAAGGGGTTAGAAACGGGCAAAAAGGGGTTAGAAACGGGCAAAAAGGGGTCAGAAACGGGGAAAAAGGGGTCAGAAATGGGCAAAAAGGGGTCAGAAATGGGCAAAAAGGGGTCAGAAATGGGCAAAAAGGGGTCAGAAACGGGCAAAAAGGGGTCAGAAACGGGCAAAAAGGGGTCAGAAATGGGCAAAAAGGGGTCAGAAGCGGGCAAAAAGCGGTCAGAAATGGGCAAAAAGGGGTCAGAAATGGGCAAAAAGGGGTTAGAAATGGGCAAAAAGGGGTTAGAAACGGGTAAAAAGGGGTTAGAAATGGGCAAAAAGGGGTCAGAAATGGGTTAAAAACGGGCAAAAATGGGTTAAAAACGGGGCAGAAATGGGTTAAAAAGAGGGGAAACGGGCAAAAATGGATTAGAAATGGGGAAAAATGGGTTAAAAACAGGGGGAAAAGGGCAGAACCGGGGGGAAATGGGTTAAAAATTGTTAAAACCGTGGATAAAGGGGGAAAAGGGGGTTAAAACGGGGTGAAAATGGGGTAAAAAGAGGGAAAATTGGGTAAAAACGGGGAGAAAATGGGGAAAAAGGGGTAAAAAGGGGGGGAATTGAGTGAAATTGGGTTAAAATCAGGGAAAATGGGGGAAAAATGGGTTAAAAAGGGGTAAAATGGGTGGATTTGGGGGTAAAAGGGGTGTAAATGGGGGGGGGTCAATGGGGTTTATGCCCCCCCCCCCCCCCCGCTCACCTCCAGCTCCGCCCCCTCGGGCTCCTTGGCCCCGCCCTCAAAGGGGCGGAGCGAGGCCAGGAGGCGCACGCAGGCCCGGCGCCGATTGGCTGGCTCCCAGCAGCCGAAAGCCTATGGGAGGGGAGAGAGGGGGCGGGGCTTAGGGAGGGGGCGGGGCCTAAGGGAAGGAGGGGGCAATGGGGGCGTGGCTTGTGGGCAAGGGGGGCCAATAGGAAGTGTTATGGGCAATGGGGGCATTGCTTAAGGGGAGAGGGCGTGGCCTTGGGGAAGGGGGCGTGGCCAATGGGAGTGAAGGGCCAATAGGAAGTGATATGGGCAATGGGGGCGTGGCTTATGGGGAGGGGGTGTGGCCAATGGGACTGAAGGACCTATAGGAAGCGCTATGGGCAAGGGGGCGGGGCTTAAGTGGAGGGGGCGTGGCCTTAGGGGGCAAGGGGGGCCAATAGGAAGTGTTATGGGCATGGAGGCGTGGCTTACGGGGAGGGGGCGTGGCCAATAGGAAGCTTTATGGACATGGGGGCGTGGCCTATGGGCAAGGGGGAGCCAATAGGAAGCCTTATGGTCAATGGGGGCGTGGCCTGAGGGGGAGGGGGCGTGGCCAAATGGGATTCAAGGACCAATAGGAAGCGTCATGGGCAAAGTGGGGCGTGGCTTGATGGGAGGGGGCGTGGCCAAGAGGGATGAGAGGCCAATAGGAAGTGTTATGGGCATGGGGGCGTGGCTCACAGGGGAGGGGGCGTGGCCAATAGGAAGCTTTATGGACATGGGGGTGTGGCTTAAGGGGAAGGGGGCGTGGCCTATGGGCAAGGGGGAGCCAATAGGAAGCCTTATGGTCAATGGGGGCATGGCTTTAAAGGGAAGGGGCGTGGCCTAAGGGGGAGGGGGCGTGGCCTACCTGGAAGAGGCAGCGCAGCGCCTCCTGCTGGAGCGGAGGGTGCCGGCGGCAGGCGGCCATGAGGGCGGTGAGGACCCCGTGGTGGCCCCGGGCCAAGGGCTCAGCCAATGAGGGGCCGAGTTCGGCGAGCACCGCCTCCACCTGCGCCGCGATTGGACGGCCTGAGCCCCGCCCCTCCGCCGCCCAGCCAATCGGGGCAGTCCCCGGGGGGGTCCCTATGGGGGCTCTATAGCCATGGACCCCTTGGGACATGAGGTCAACCCCCATTGGGGTCTCTCTAGGCGTCTCTATGGGTCCCCATGGGGCACTTATGGGTCTCTACAGGTTTGTATGGGGCAGTTATGGGTCTCTCTGGGTCACTTATGGGGCTCTATGGGGCACTTACAGGTCCTTTATGGCTCTCTACAGGTTTGTATGGGGCACATGTGGGTCTCTATGGGTCACTTATGGGTCTCTGTGGGTGCCTATGGGGCACTTGTGGGTCTCTACAGGTTTGTATGGGGCACTTGTGGGTCTCTATGGGGCACTTGTGGGTCTCTATGGGTCTCTAGTGGATCACTTATGGGTCTCTATGGGTCACTTATGGGTCTCTGTGGGTCCCTATGGGGCACTTGTGGGTCCCTATGAGGCACTCGTGGGTCACTTGTGGGTCTCTATGGGTCCCTATGGGGCACTTATGGGTCTCTATGGGTCTCCATAGGGCACTTATGGGTCTCTAGGTGGCACTTGTGGGTCTCTATGGGTCTCTAGTGGACCACTTAGGGGTCTCTATGGGGCACTTAGGGGTCTCTATGGGGCACTTGTGGGTCTCTACAGGTTTGCATGGGGCACTTGTGGGTCTCTATGGGGCACTCATGGGTCTCTATGGGTCTCTAGTGGATCACTTATTGGTCTCTATGGGTCCCTATGGGTCTCTATGAGGTCTCTATGGGGTCTCTATGGGTCCCTATGGGTCTCTATGGGTCCCTATGGGGCACGTACCACGTCGGCGGGGGCGTGCTCCAGCAGGCGCTGCAGGCCGTGATTGGCCAGGCGGTGATTGGCCACGCCCCGCAGCCGGCCCCGCAGCTCCCATTGGAAGAGCTCCCGCAGGAGGGGCGGGGCCAGCACCGGAAGCGCCGCCTCCAGCAGCCGGCTCCGCTCCGGGTCCTCCAGCGCCGGCACCAGGCCACTGGCCAATCAGCAAAGAGCAAAGGGGAAGCGCGGCCAATCAGCACCGAGGCCTCCCCTACGGCCCGCCCACCCGGGAACCAATGGGGAGGGGGGGGGAGGGACGTGAAAGGGCTCATTTTGGGGCTAAAAGGGCCCTTTTTGGGGCTAAAAGGGCTCATTTTGGGTCTTAAAGCACCACAAGATAGGGGTCTGCAAGGCACCAATCAGAACGCAGCCGGAAGGCGCAGCAGCCAATGAGGAGGGCCGCAGAAGGGACTCACCCCTTGCCAGGGGCCAGCTGGCCAATGAGGGCGCGGCAGAGGCGGTCGCAGGCAGGCGATTGGCTGCGGTGCAGCACCTCGAGCGCCACCTGCAGGCAGAGGCTGGCGCAAGGCGGGGACAGGAAGGCTGGGGGGAATGGGACGGTTAATGAGGCAGTAATTAACGGCAATTAGGTGTTAATTAAGAACTAATTAAGAGCTAATTAAGGAGTAATTAAGTAGTAATTGAGTAGTAATTAAGATCTAATTACAAATTAACCCTTAATTAAAGGAATAATTAAGGGTTAAATATCGATTAAAGGCCAATTAAGACCTAATTAAGAGTTAATCAAATGGGTGATTAACGGCTAATTAACGTCCAATTAACACCTAATTAACGTCCAATTAAGTGCCAATTAACAGCCAAGAGTAATTACAACTAATTAACAGGCTAATAAAGTTAATTAACAGTGTTAATTAAAGCGGATAATTAAGAGCTAGGGTAATTAAGGTGGTATTAAGGGCTGCTGTAATAAAGGGCAGGGGTAATTAAGGGGGTAATTAATTAAGGGGGTAATTAAGGGGGTAATTACAGACTGTGATCACCCAGAAGTGATTAAACAGCACAAATAAACACAATCAAAGACAACTAATTAAGCAATTAACATTAATTAGCACCATAATTAAACACAATTACATCCATGAAATTAATTAGCAAGCTAATAATAACTAAATTCCTAATTAACAACTGTAATTAGTGAAAATATGGTAATTAGCAACAATTAATGCGGATAATTAGGTGTAATGGGGCAATTGGGTAATAAGGAGTAATTAAGTAAACAATTTAGGCTAATGAAAAGAACTAATTAGATGTAAATGGCAACCAATGATGATAAACTACTTAATTAAGAGCACAATTAACATAATTAACAGATTAATTACCACTAATTAATACAAATTAGCATATAATTAAAGGAGCAATTAAAAGAGCCATTAATTAGCATTAATTAGCGGTAATTAGGGGGTCAATGAAGGGGCACTCACACTGCAGGTGCTCCTCAAAGGCCTCCGCCAGCTGCTCCAGGAGGGGGGGGAAGGAGGGGGGAAGCTCCGCCCCCTTCTGCTCTGGCCCCGCCCCCTTTGGTTCTAGCCACGCCCCCTTCGGCTCTGGCTCCGCCCATCCCCGGGGCCACCCTAGGGGGGATGGAGCCCATTCAGCCCCCCATAGACCCCTATAACCCCCCCACAGCCCCCTATAGACCCCTATAACACCACCATGGACCCCATATCCCCCCCATAGCCACCCCATAACCGCCTATAACCCCCCCAGACCCCTTTAACCCCTCCATAGCTCCCTATAACCCCCCCATAGCCTACATAATCCCCCCATAACCCCCCCAATAGCCCCCTTTAACCCCCAACAGCCCCCTATAACCCCCCCACAGCCTCCTTTACCCCCAAACAGCTTCCTATAACCCCCCCACAGCCCCATATAACCCCCCATAGCCCCCCTTAACCCCTCCATAGGCCCCCAACAGCCCCCTATAACCCCCCCCAGACCCCTTTAACCCCCCCCAGCCCCCTATAACCCACATAATCCCCCCATAACCCCCCCAATAGCCCCCTTTAACCCCCCCATAGCCTCCTGTAACCCCCCCATAACCCCCTATAATCCCCCCATAACCACCTATAGCCCCCTATAATCCCCTATAACCCCCCAACAGCCCCCTTTACCCCCCATAGCCCCCTTTAACCCCCCCATAACCCCCCCCAGCACCCTATAACCCCCCCATAGCCCCCTATAACCCCTCATAGCCCCCTTTACCCCCCCCATAGCTCCCTATAGGCCCCCAACAGCCCCCTATAACCCCCCCCAGACCCCTTTAACCCCCCCAACAGCCCCCTATAACCCCCCACAGCCCCCTATAACCCCCCCCACAGCCCACTATAACCCCCTCATAGCCCCCCATAACCACCCTTAACCCCCCCATAACCTCCTTTAACCCCCCCACAGCCCCGTATAACCCCCCCATAACCTCCTTTAACCCCCCCACAGCCCCCTATAACCCCCCATAACCTCCTTTAACCCCCCCATAACCCCCCCATAGCCCCCTATAACCCCCCCATAACCTCCTTTAACCCCCCCACAGCCCCGTATAACCCCCCCATAACCTCCTTTAACCCCCCCACAGCCCCCTATAACCCCCCATAACCTCCTTTAACCCCCCCATAGCCCCCTATAACCCCCCATAACCTCCTTTAACCCCCCCATAGCCCCCTATAACCCCCCCATAACCTCCTTTAACCCCCCCACAGCCCCCTATAACCCCCCATAACCTCCTTTAACCCCCCCATAGCCCCCTATAACCCCCCCATAACCTCCTTTAACCCCCCCATAGCCCCCTATAACCCCCCATAACCCCCTTTAACCCCCCCATAGCCCCCTATAACCCCCCCATAACCTCCTTTAACCCCCCCATAGCCCCCTATAACCCCCCCATAACCTCCTTTAACCCCCCCACAGCCCCCTATAACCCCCCATAACCTCCTTTAACCCCCCCATAGCCCCCCCTATAGACCCCTATAGCATCCCATAGCCCCCCTATACCCCCCCCCCCCATGCCTTTACCTGCCTCGGGGGCCCCCCCCAGCACCCTGAGCAGGGCCCGCAGCACGAAGCTACTTGGGGGGTGCCGGGCAGCGGCCACCACCAGTGCCCCCCCCACGGCAGCCGCCACCTGCCCTATAGCGGCCTCCACCTGCCCCATAGCGGCCTCCCCCTGCCCCATAGCGGCCAGGACCCGGAGCAGGGCGGCCTCGAGCACTCGGGCCCCCAAGGGGTGCCCCATAGGGCCCCGCAGCCCCCCCCGCAGCAAAGGGGGCAGGAGCTGCCCCATAAGGGGCAATGGGGCCATAGGGAGCAGGGCCTGGAGGAGGCGGGAGCCGCAGGGGTGGAGGGCGAGGGCCGGGCCGGCGCCGGAGGCCTCGCGGAGGACGTTGGGGGCGAAAAGGGCTGCGAAGAGAGGGCGAAATGAACCAAAAGGGGGGGAATTCGGCCCAAAATGGGGGGGGGGGGGGGGGGGAACGGGGGCTAAAATGGGGGGGAATGGGGTTAAAATGGGGCAAAAAGGGGCCCAAAATGCACCCCCTTAAGAAGAACCTAAACCCCCTTATGAAGACCCCAAAGCCCCTTAAGAAGACCCCAAACCCCCTTAAGAAGAACCTAAACCCCCTTAAGAAGGCCCCAAACCCCCTTAAGAAGGCCCCAAACCCCCTTAAGAAGGCCCCAAAGCCCCTTAAGAAGGCCCCAAACCCCCTTAAGAAGAACCTAAACCCCCTTATGAAGACCCCAAAGCCCCATAAGAAGGCCCCAAAGCCCCCTTAAGAAGGACCCAAAACCCCTTAAGAAGACCCCAAAACCCCTTAAGAAGACCCCAAACCCCCTTAAGAAGACCCCAAAGCCCCATAAGAAGGCCCCAAAGCCCCCTTAAGAAGGACCCAAAACCCCTTAAGAAGACCCCAAAACCCCTTAAGAAGACCCCAAACCCCCTTAAGAAGACCCCAAAGCCCCCTTAAGAAGACACCAAAGCCCCCTTATGAAGGCCCAAAGCCCCCTTAAGAAGACCCCAAAGCCCCCTTAAGAAGGCCCCAAAGCCCCCTTAAGAAGACCCCAAAGCCCCCTTAAGAAGGCCCTAAAGTCCCTTAAGAAGGCCCAAAGCCCCCTTAAGAAGACCCCAAACCCCCTTAAGAAGACCCCAAACCCCCTTAAGAAGACCCTAACGCCCCTCAGAGAACCCAGAACCCCGTTAAGGCCCGAAACCCCCTTAAGAAGCCCCAAAGCCCCCTTCAGAAGACAGCCAAAACCCCCTTAAGACCCCAAACCCCCTTAAGAAGGCCCTAAAGCACCTTAAGAAAACACAAAACCCCCTTAAAAGGACACAAAACCCTATTAAGAAGACACAAACCCTCTTAAGACCCCAAACCCCCTTAAGAAGAGCCTAAAGCCCCTCAGAGAACACAGAACCCCCTTAAGAAGGCCCAAAACCCCCTGAAGAAGAAACCCAAAGCCCCCTTAAGAAAACACCCAAAACCCCCTTAAGAAGACCCCAAACCCCCTTAAGAAGCCCCAAACCCCCTCAGGATCTCCCCCCCGGCCTCCACGTCCCTCTCTCACCGAGCTCATCCGGACTCAGCCCCTCCTGCAGCGTCTCCAGGGCCCGTGTGAAGTAGGCCGCGGCCTCCGGATCCAGCCGGGGCCGGAACCGGGCCTTAAACCGGGCTTTGGAACCGGAGCCCGGCTCCGTGCGGCCGCTCCGCTTCACCGCCATGCCTGAGGTAAAGCCCGCCTTCCTCCCACAATGCACCGCGGGGCGGCAAGATGGCGGCGCCCAGGCGGCCGCGGTGTATCCCATCACACACCGCGCGGCCCCATTCATTCCAACGGGGGCCATGCCTCGGTATATCCCATCACGCACCGCGCGGCCCCATTCATTCCAACGGGGGCCATGCCTCGGTATATCCCATCACGCACCGCGCTCCCCTTCCGCTCCCAGAAGCCTTTGCGGCGCCCCGGCGGCGGCAGCGGGATCCGGTCGCTCCGGTAGGTTCCCGATGGGATTTAATGGGATAACGGGAATGGGAATGGGAAGGGGGGGGGAAAGCACCGGGATCACCCAACCCCCCCCTTCTTGGCCTGGTTGTGGCTGTTTCCATAGGGATCGGACGGTTTTCCACGTATCCCGGTTGGAGCGGGCGCTATGGTGAGGGAGAGACCCCCCCCACCCCATGATGCTTTGGGGCAGGCCCCCCCCCCCCCCCCCCCGTTGCCCCCCCATTGCACCCCCCCTTGCATCCCAGCGCATCCCAATGCATCCCAGTGCATCCCAATGGATCCCAGTGCTTCCTAATGCATCCCAAATGCATCCCAATGGATCCTAATGTTTCCCAATGGATTTAAATGCATCCCAATGGATCTCAATGGATCCCATTGCCCCCCATTGACTCCCATTGCTCCCCATTGCCCCCCATTGCCCCCATTGACCCTCATTGACCCCCATTGACCCCATTGCTCCCCATTGCCCCCATTGACCCCCATTGCCCCCATTGCCCCCATTGACCCCCGTTGCCCCCCATTGACTCCCATTGACTCCCATTGACTCCCATTGCCCCCCATTGCCCCCCATTGCCCCCATTGCCCCCCATTGACTCCCATTGCCCCCCATTGACTCCCATTGACTCCCATTGACCCCCATTGCCCCCCATTGCCCCCCATTGCCCCCCATTGACTCCCATTGACTCCCATTGCCCCCCATTGCCCCCATTGCCCCCCATTGACTCCCATTGCCCCCATTGACCCCCATTGACCCCCATTGCCCCCCAATTGCCCCCATTGCCCCCCATTGACTCCCATTGCCCCCCATTGACTCCCATTGCCCCCCATTCCCAGCACGGGCGTCTCAAGTCCCGCCCTCCGGATGCGGCGCGGCTCCGGCAGCGGGAAGAGCGGCTCCGGAAGTACCGGGAGAGCATGCGGGAGCTGCGGGAATGCGTGAGTCATGTGACTGCTTCCCAGCCTATCCCATTGTATCCCATCGTATCTTATTATATGCCGTTTTATCCCATTATATTCCATTGTATCCCATTGTATGCCACTGTATCCCAGTACCCCCCGTCCCAATCCATCCTAGTGCCCTCCAATCCCATCCCAGTCCCATTTATCCCAATCCCAATGGATCCCAGTCACCCCCTAACCCCATCCCAATGGATCCCAATAACCCCCTCCTAATGGATCCCAATGACCCCCCTAACCCCCCCTGATGGATCCCAATGGATCCCAGTGACCCCCTAACCCCCTCCCGATGGATCCTGATGGATCCCTATGATGCCCTTACCCCATCCCGATGGATCCCAATGACCCCCCCAACCCCCTCCCTATCGATCCCAATGAACCCTCATCCCCCTCCTAATGGATCCTGATGCATCCCGATGGATCCCGTTGGATCCCTATGATGCCCTTACCCCATCCCAGTGGATCCTAATGACCCCCTAACCCCATTGCCATGGATCCCAATGACCCCTACTCCCCTCCCTATGGATCCCAATGACCCCCTAACCCCCTCCCGATGGATCCCAATGGATCCCAATGACCCCCCTAAGCCCCCCCAATGGATCCCAATGACCCCCCCCACCCACTCCCATTGGATCCCGATGGATCCCTATGACGCCCTAACGCCCTCCCAATGGATCCCAATGACCCCTCTAACCCCTTCCCGATGGATCCCAATGCATCCCAATGGATCCCAATGACCCCCTAACCCCCTTCCCAATGGATCCCAATGATCCCCCTAATCCCTTTCCCAATGGATCCCAATGACCCCCCTAACCCCCTTCCCAATGGATCCCAATGATCCCCCTAATCCCTTTCCCAATGGATCCCAATGACCCCTCTAACCACTTCCCAATGGATCCCAATGACCACCCTAACGCCCTCCCTATGGATCTCAGTGACCCCCAACCCCATCCTTACGTATCCCAATGGATCCCGGTGACCCACTAACCCCCTCCCAATGGATCCCAATGAACCCTCTAACCACTTCCCAATTGATCCCAATGACCCCCCTAACCCCCTTCCCAATGGATCCCAATGACCCCCCAACCCCATCCTTATGGATCCCAATGACCCCCCAACCCCATCCTTACATATCCCAATGGATCCCGGTGACCCCCTAACCCCTTTCCCAATGGATCCCAATGGATCCCGGTGACCCCCTAACCCCTTTCCCAATAGATCCCAATGGATCCCAGTTACCCCCTAACCCCGATCCCAATGGATCCCGGTGACCCCCCTAACCCCTTTCCCAATGGATCCCAATGGATCCCAGTTACCCCCTAACCCCTTTCCCAATGGATCCCAATGGATCCCAGTTACCCCCTAACCCCCTTCCCAATGGATCCCAATGGATCCCAATGGATCCCGGCAGCGGGGGGGGCCGGTGCTGGCGCTCACGGCCTCGGTGCTGGCGGCCAATCCGGACGTGGCCACGTGCTGGGGGCTGCGCAGGGAGGTGCTGCTATTGGAGCCCGAGCCCCACTGGTGAGCACCGAGGCCTCCCATTGGCTGGCGGGGGAGAGGGGAGCGACGGGATTGGCTGGGGGCGGGGGGGGGGGGGGAGAGGCGCAATGGGATTGGCTGGGGAGGTAATGGGGGGGGGCACTGGGTTATACTGGGAGGCAATGGGGGGCAACGGGATTGGCTGAGGGAGGCAAGGGCCCAACGGGATTGGCTGGGAGGGGAGCGGGGCGCAATCTGATTGGCTGGGGGGCAGTGGGGGGCACTGATTTATGGGGGCTTAGAAGGGGCTGTGGGGCTTGGCTCTAGAGGGGTCAATAGGGGCCTATAGACTTCTATGCATAGGGGTCTATAGGGCTCTATAGAGCCCTATAGGGGTCTACAGGGATGTATAGGCTTCCATAGGACTCTATAGGGGTCCATAGCGCTCTATAGGGGTCTATAGAGCTTTATAGGGCTATGTAGGGCTCCATAAGTGTCTATTGGGCTCCATAGGAGTAAGTAGGAACTTATAGAGCTATATGCATGTCCATAGGTATCTGTAAGTATAGATATGATTCTATAGCTCTCCATAGGGCTCCATATGGATCTATAAGGCTCTATAGGGCTCCATAGGGGTCTATAGGGCTCTATAGGGCTCTATACGGGTGTGTACTTGTCTTTAGGTACCATAGGTGTCTGTAGGTGTCGATAGGTGTCTATAGGGTTCCATAGGGCGCCATAGGTGTCTATAGGAGTCTCTATGGGGCTCTATAGGTGTCCATATGTGTCTATAGGGCTCCATAGGTGTCTATAGGGCTCCATAGGTGTCTATAGGGCTCTCTATGGGGCTCCACAGGCGTCTATGGGAGTTTATAGATATATATAGGTGTGTATAGATGTCCGTAGGGCCCTATGGGAGTCTCTAAAGGTCTATAGGACTTCATACGTTGCTATAGGTGTCTATAAGGCTGTATGTGGCTGTATGGAGATCTATAGGGTTCCATAGATGTTTATAGGGCTCCATAGGAGTCTATAGGGTTCTATAGGGCTCCATATGTGTTTAGAGATGTGTATAAAGGTCTATACATCTCCATACCTGTGCATAGGATTCTATATGACTCCATAGAGGTCCATAGGTGTCTATAGGCGCCTATGGTGGGTTCTATAGAGACTTCCATAGGATTGTATAGGCGGTCCATAGGACTCCATAGGTGTCCATAAACCTCTATAGGTGTCCGTAGGGGTCTATAGGGTTCTCTATAGGGTCTCTATGGGTCAGGGTGGACTCGGAGCTGGCGTTCGTGGCGGGGTGCCTGGCCGTGAACCCCAAGTCCTATGGGGCTATAGGGCTCCATAGGGGTCTATAGGGCTCCATAGGGGTGTATAGGGCTCCATAGGGGTCTATAGGGTCCATAGGGGTCTATGGGGCTCCATAGGAGTCTATAGGGCTCCATAGGGCCCTATAGGGCTCTCTCTAGGGTCTCTATGGGTCAGGGTGGACTCGGAGCTGGCGTTCGTGGCGGGGTGCCTGGCCGTGAACCCCAAGTCCTATGGGGCTATAGGGCTCCATAGGCTCCATAGGGGTGTATAGGGCTCCATAGGGGTCTATAGGGATCCATAGGAGTCTATAGGGCTCCATAGGGGTCTATGGGGCTCCATAGGGGTCTATAGGGTTTTATAGGGCTCTCTATAGGGTCCTTATGGGTCAGGGTGGACTTGGAGCTGGCGTTCGTGGCGGGGTGCCTGGCCGTGAACCCCAAGTCCTATGGGGCTATAGGGCTCCATAGGGCTCTATAGGGCTCCATATGGGTGTATAGGGCTCCATAGGAGTCTATGGGGCTCCATAGGGGTCTATGGGGCTCCATAGGGCCCTATAGGGCTCTCTCTAGGGTCTCTATGGGTCAGGGTGGACTCGGAGCTGGCGTTCGTGGCGGGGTGCCTGGCCGTGAACCCCAAGTCCTATGGGGCTATAGGGCTCCATAGGCTCCATAGGGGTGTATAGGGCTCCATAGGGGTCTATAGGGATCCATAGGAGTCTATAGGGCTCCATAGGGGTCTATGGGGCTCCATAGGGGTCTATAGGGTTTTATAGGGCTCTCTATAGGGTCTCTATGGGTCAGGGTGGACTCGGAGCTGGCGTTCGTGGCGGGGTGCCTGGCCGTGAACCCCAAGTCCTATGGGGCTATAGGGCTCCATAGGGGTCTATAGGGCTCCATAGGGGTGTATAGGGCTCCATAGGGGTCTATAGGGTCCATAGGGGTCTATGGGGCTCCATAGGGGTCTATGGGGCTCCATAGGGCCCTATAGGGCTCTCTCTAGGGTCTCTATGGGTCAGGGTGGACTCGGAGCTGGCGTTCGTGGCGGGGTGCCTGGCCGTGAACCCCAAGTCCTATGGGGCCTGGCACCACCGCGCCTGGGTGCTCCGCTGGGTCCCTGCGCCCGCCGCCACCGCCGCCGCCGAGCGCGGCCTCTGCGCCCGCCTCCTGGCGGCCGATCCGCGCAACTGTGAGCAATGGGATCCGATGGGAGGGGAATGGGATGGGAGGGGAATGGGGTCCGATGGGAGGGGAATGGGATCCGATGGGAGGGGAATGGGATCCGATGGGAGGGGAATGGGATGGGAGGGGAATGGGATCCGATGGGAGGGGAACGGGATCCGATGGGAGGGGAATGGGATCCGATGGGAGGGGAATGGGGTCCGATGGGAGGGGAATGGGATCCGATGGGAGGGGAATGGGATCCGATGGGAGGGGAATGGGGTCCGATGGGAGGGGAATGGGGTCCGATGGGAGGGGAATGGGGTCCGATGGGAGGGGAATGGGATCCGATGGGAGGGGAATGGGGTCCGATGGGAGGGGAATGGGGTCCGATGGGAGGGGAATGGGGTCCGATGGGAGGGGAATGGGGTCCGATGGGAGGGGAATGGGATCCGATGGGAGGGGAATGGGGTCCGATGGGAGGGGAATGGGATCCGATGGGAGGGGAATGGGATGGGAGGGGAATGGGATCCGATGGGAGGGGAATGGGATCCGATGGGAGGGGAATGGGGTCCGATGGGAGGGGAATGGGATCCGATGGGAGGGGAATGGGATCCGATGGGAGGGGAATGGGGTCCGATGGGAGGGGAATGGGGTCCGATGGGAGGGGAATGGGATGGGAGGGGAATGGGATCCGATGGGAGGGGAATGGGGTCCGATGGGAGGGGAATGGGGTCCGATGGGAGGGGAACGGGATCCGATGGGAGGGGAATGGGGTCCGATGGGAGGGGAATGGGATCCGATGGGAGGGGAATGGGGTCCGATGGGAGGGGAATGGGATCCGATGGGAGGGGAATGGGGTCCGATGGGAGGGGAATGGGATCCGATGGGAGGGGAATGGGGTCCGATGGGAGGGGAATGGGATCCGATGGGAGGGGAATGGGGTCCGATGGGAGGGGAATGGGGTCCGATGGGAGGGGAATGGGATGGATTGGGATGGGAATGGGATCCAATGGGATGGGATGGACTGGGATGGATTGGGGTGGACTGGGATGGATTGGGAAGGGGTTCAGTGCTCCGTGGGCCCGCTCCATCCCAACGGAGGCCGTCGCCATTCCCAGTCCACGCCTGGGAGCACCGGCGGGCGCTGCCCCCCCAGGAGCCGGAGGCCGAGCTGGGATTCACGGAGCAGCTCCTGGGCCGCGACTTCTCCAACTTCTCCGCCTGGCACCAGCGGCTGCGGCTGCTGCGATCCCATGGGAGCATCCCCCAGGAGCGCCTGCCCCACGGTGGGAGCCCATTGGCTGCCATGGACACCCATTGACTGCCATTGACACCCATTGACTGCCATTGACACCCATTGACTGCCATTGACACCCATTGACTGCCATTGACACCCATTGGCTGCCATTGACACCCATTGACTGCCATTGACACCCATTGACTGCCATGGACACCCATTGACTGCCATTGACACCCATTGGCTGCCATTGACACCCATTGACTGCCATTGACACCCATTGGCTGCCATTGACACCCATTGACTGCCATTGACACCCATTGACTGCCAGTGGCACCCATTGACTGCCATTGACACCCATTGGCTGCCATGGACACCCATTGACTGCCATTGACACCCATTGGCTGCCATGGACACCCATTGACTGCCATTGACACCCATTGACTGCCATGGACACCCATTGGCTGCCATGGACACCCATTGACTGCCAGTGGCACCCATTGACACCCATTGACTGCCATTGACACCCACTGGTGCCCATTGGCACCCATTGACTGCCATTGACACCCATTGACACCCATTGGCACTCATTGATACCCATTGACACCCGTTGGCACCTATTGGCTCCCATTGACACCCATTGGTGCCCATTGACAACCATTGGCACCCATTGACTGCCATTGACACCCATTGGCACTCATTGATACCCATTGACACCCATTGGCACCTATTGGCTCGCATTGACACCCATTGGTGCCCACTGACTGCCATTGACACCCATTGACTGCCATTGGCACCCATTGACTGCCATGGACACCCATTGACACTCTTTGGCACCCATTGACACCCATGGGCACCCATTGATACCCATTGACACCCATTGGCACCTATTGGCTCCCATTGACACCCATTGGTGCCCATTGACAACCATTGACAGCCATTGACACCCATTGACTCCGATTGACTCCCATTGACTCCCATTGGCACCCATTGATACCCATTGGCACCCATCGACTCCCATTGGCACCCATTGATGCCCATTGACACCCATTGGCACCTATTGGCTCCCACTGACACCCATTGGTGCCCATTGACAACCATTGGCACCCATTGACACCCATTGGCGCTCATTGATACCCATTGACACCCATGCGCACCCATTGATACCCATTGACACCCATTGGCACCTATTGGCTCCCATTGACACCCATTGGTGCCCATTTACACCCATTGGCACCCATTGACACCCATTGACTGCCATTGACACCCATTGGCACTCACTGATACCCATTGACACCCATTGGCACCTCTTGGCTCCCATTGACACCCATTGGCGCCCATTGACACCCAGTGACTGCCACTGGCACCCATTGACTGCTATTGACACCCATTGATACCCATTGACTGCCATTGACACCCATTGACTGCCATTGGCACCCGTTCACACCCGTTGATGCCCATTGACACATTGGCACCCATTGACACCCATTGGCACCCATTGACACCCATTGACTGCCATTGGCACCCATTGACACCCATTTTTATCCCACGTTCACCCTTTTTGGGCCAGTTTCCACCCGTTTTGGGTCAATTTCTGCCCTTTTGGGGCCAATTTCCACCATTTGGGGCCAATTTCCACCCCTTTTGGGCCTATTTCTGACCCATTTCTACCTTTTTTGGCCTCCTTTCCCCCATTTTGGGCCCATTTCCCCCATTTTTTGACCCATTTTGGCCCCAATTTCCCCTTTTATCCCAATTCCCTATTTTTTGCCCCTTTTTCCCCGTTTTTTCCCCTATTCCCCCCCTTTTTGCCCCCCTTTCCCCCTTTTTTGCCCCATTTCCTCCGGTTTTGGACCCACTTCCCCCCTTTTTGACCCCATTCCCATCATTCCAGAGCTGGAGCTGGTCCGGAATGCCGCCTTCACTGACCCCCATGACCAGAGCGCTTGGATCTACCTGCGTTGTGCCCTATCCCAGGGTGAGCCCCCCCCTTAAGCCCCATTGGTTGAGCCCAAATCCCCCCTTAAACCCCATTGGTGCAGCCCAAACCCCCCCTTAAACCCCATTGGTGCAGCCCAAACTCCCCCCAAACCCCATTGGTGCAGCCCAAACCCCATTGGTGCAGCCCAAATCCCCCCTTAAACCCCATTGGTGCAGCCCAAACCCCCCCCAAACCCCATTGGTGCAGCCCAAACCCCCCCCAAACCCCATTGGTGCAGCCCAAACTCCCCCATTAGAACCCCATTAAACCCCATTGGGACCCCATTAAACCCCATTGAGACCACATAAACCCCATTGGGACCCCATTAAAACCCATTAGAACCCCATCGAACCCCCTTTAGACCCCATTAAACTCCATTGGGACCCCATAAACTCCATTAGAACCCCATTAAACCCTGTTTAGACCCCATTAAACACCATTGGGACCCCGTAAACCCCATTAGAACCCCATTAAACCCCCTTTAGACCCCATTAAACCCCATTGAACCCCATTAGAACCCCATTAAACCCCATTAGAACCCCATTGAGACCCCATTAAACCCCATTGGGACCCCATTAAACCCCATTGGGACCCCATTAAACCCCCTTTAGACCCCATTAAATCCCATTGGGACCCCATTAAACCCCATTAGAACCCCATCAAACCCCCTTTAGACCCCATTGGGACCCCATAAACCCCATTAGAACCCCATTAAACCCGCTTTAGACCCCATTAAACCCCATTAGGACCCTATAAACCCCATTGGGACCCCATAAACCCCATGGAGACCCCATTAAACCCCATTAGAACCCCATTAAACCCCTTTACCCCCCATTGAACCCCCCCTTAACCCATTCCCCCCCCCCCCAGCCTTGCCCCCCCCCCGGATCCTCTCCCTTTACCTCCATAGGGACGATCCCACCTTGGCCGTCACCTTCTCCAGGCCCATTGTGGTGAGTGGGGGACCCCCATCACCCCCCCCCCCAATCCAGATGTGGGGGGGCCGGACCTCCGCCCCCATTGCAGATGTTGGGGTCCCCCCCCCATTGTATCCCATAGGCAGGGCCGGAGCTGGAAGTGCTCCTGGATGGAGCCCCCGTGGATGGGAGCTGGCGCTCGGCCGAGGGGGGGGCGAGGAGCAGCCGGACCTGGGTACCAGCATGGGGGGGGAATGGGGTTGTAATGGGGGATAATGGGGTATAATGGGGTTATAATGGGTTATAATGGGGTTATAATGGGTTATAATGGGTTATAATGGGTTATAATGGGTTATAATGGGGTTATAATGGGTTATAATGGGTTATAATGGGTTATAATGGGGTATAATGGGGTTATAATGGGGTATAATGGGTTATAATGGGGTTATAATGGGTTATAATGGGGTTATAATGGGGTTATAAAGGGCTTATAATGGGGTTAAAAATGGGGTATAATGGGGTATAATGGGTTATAATGGGGTTATAATGGGGTTATAATGGGTTATAATGGGTTATAATGGGGTATAATGGGGTTATAATGGGGTATAATGGGTTATAATGGGGTTATAATGGGTTATAATGGGGTTATAATGGGGTTATAAAGGGCTTATAATGGGGTTAAAAATGGGGTATAATGGGGTATAATGGGTTATGATGGGGTTATAATGGGTTATACTGGGGTTAAATGGAGTTATAATGGGTTATAATGGGGTTACAATGGGGTTATAATGGGGTTATAATGGGTTATAATGGGGTTAAATGGGGTTATAATGGGTTATAATGGGTTATAATGGGGTTATAATGGGGTTATAAAGGGATTATAATGGGGTTATAATGGGTTATAATGGGGTTATAATGGGTTATAATGGGTTATAATGGGGTTATAAAGGGATTATAATGGGTTATAATGGAGTTTAATGGGTTATAATGGGGTTATAATTGGTTATAGTGGGGGTTAATGGGGGTTAGTGGGGTTACAATGGGGGTTAATGGGGGTTTATGGGGATTTATGGGGGTTAATGGGGTTATAATGGGGTTTAATGGGGGTTACAATGGGGTTATAATGGAGGTTAATGGGGTTATAATGGGGGTTAATGAGATTTGATGGAGTTATAATGGGATTATAATGGGGGTTAATTGGGGTTAATGGTGTTATAATGGGATTTAATGGGGATTAAAATGGGGTTATAATGGGGGTTAATGGGGTTATAATGGGGGTTAATGGGTTATAATGGGGGTTAATGGGGTTTAATGGGGTTTAATGGCAGTTACAATGGGGTTATAATGGGGTTATAATGGGGTTTAATGGGGTTATAATGGGGTTTAATGGGGTTATAATGGGGGTTAATGGGGTTATAATGGGGTTATAATGGGGTTTAATGGGGTTATAATGGGGTTTAATGGGGTTATAATGGGGGTTAATGGGGTTATAATGGGGTTTAATGTTTGTTAATGGGGGTTAATGGGTTATAATGGGGGTTACTGGGGGTTACTGGGCTCCCCTTGGCTTCCCTGGGGGCACCCCGGGGGTCACGTGGGCTCCGAGGGGGCGGGGCTTCCCTCCCCCTCTCCTCGGCAGCTCCTGGACCTGCCCCCGGCCCCGCCCGCCTCCGCCCTCCACCTGCGGGTCACGTGGGCGCCCGGCCCCGCCCCCTGCGACCTGACCCTCCAATCAGGTGCGAGGCCACGCCCCCACGCCCCTCCCCCCCTCCACGCGCCAAGCCCCGCCCCCTCCCCTTTAAACCCCGCCCCTTTCGGCCCTAGGCGAGAACGAGGCTTGGTGGCAGGAGCCAATCGTGGCGCGGGAGCTCTTCTGGTGAGCCACGCCCCCTCCACACCATATAAAGGCGCGGGGGGGTGTGGTTTGGAGAGGCCACGCCCCCCTCCTTGACCATATATGGCTAAGCCCCGCCCCTTCCCCCCGCAGGCCGGAGGTGGGCGTGTCCGAGGCGGGGCTGCTGCAGGCGCAGGCTCAGTGGTGCCGGGAGCTGCGGGAGCTGGAGCCGCAGAGCAGGGGTGAGGCCTATGGGGGCTATGGGGTGCCCCATAGATCCCTAGGGGTGACCCATTGATCCCTATGTGTGCCCCATAGATCCCTAGGGAAGCCCCATGGAGCCCTATGGGTGACCCATTGATCCCTGTGGACGCCCCATAGATCCCTATGGATCCCATAGGGTTCCCTGTTGATCCCTATGGACCCCATAGGGTGCCCCATTGACCCCTATGGGTGCCCCATTGACCCCTATGGATCCCATAGGGTGCCCCATTGACCGCTATGGGTGCCCCATTGACCCCTATGGATCCGATAGGGTACCCCATTGACCCCTATGGGTGCCCCATTGACCCCTATGGATCCCATAGGGTGCCCCATTGACCGCTATGGCTGCCCCATTGAGCCCTATAGATCCCATAGGGTGCCCCATTGACCCCTATGGATGCCATAGGGTGCCCCATTGACCCCTATGGATCCCATAGGGTGCCCCATTGACCCCTATGGCTGCCCCATTGATTCCTATTGATCCCATAGGTTGCCCCATTGACCCCTATGGATCCCATAGGGTGCCCCATTGACCCCTGTGGATCCCATAGGGTGCCCCATTGACCCCTATGGATCCCATAGGGTGCCTGCTGGCGCTGGCGCTGCTGCTGTGGGCCCTGGAGCCGCTGGAGCACGAGGAGGAGACGCGGAGCTGCCTGCAGGAGCTCAAGGTGGGACCAGTATGGACCAGTATAGACCAGTATAGACCAGTATGGAGCCCTGTGGAACAGCATAGACCAGTATAGGCCAGTATAGACCAGTATAGACCAGTATGGAGCAATATAGGCAAGTACAGACCAGTATAGACCAATATGGACCAGTATGGACCCATATAGACCAGTATAGACCAGTATGTATCGATATAGACCAATATAGATCAGTATAGGCCAATATGGAATAGTATTAAGCGTTATAGACCAGTATAGACCAGTATGGACCAGTATAGAGTAGCAGTGACTAGTATGGATGACTACAGACCAGTATAGAGTGCTATGGACCAGTATGAACCAGTGTAGACTAGTGTGGACCAGTATGAACCAGTATAGACCAGTATGGACCAGTATAGACAAGTATTGGCCGGTATAGACTACTATGAACCAGTATAGACCAGTATGAAGTAATATAGACCAGTGTGGATCAATATAGACCAGTATGGACCAGTGTGAACCAGTATAGACCAGTATGGGTCAGTATAGACCAGTATAGACAAGTATGGACTAGTATAGACCAGTGTAAATCAGCGCAGACCAACATAGACCAGTATGGACCAGTATAGACAAGTATAGACCAGTATGGACCGGTACAGACCAGTATGAACCAGTATAGACCAATATGGACCAGTATAGGCCAGTATGAACCAGTATGGGCCAGTATAGACCAGTATAGGCCAGTATGGACCAGTATAGACAAGTATGGACTAGTATAGACCAGTGTAAGTCAGTATAGACCAACATAAACCAGTATGAACCAGTATAGACCAATATGGACCAGTATAGACCAGTGTGAACCAGTATAGACCAGTATAGACCAGTATGAACCAGTATAGACCAGTATAGACCAGTGTGAACCAGTATAGACCAGCATAGACCAGTATGAACCAGTATAGACCAGTATAGACCAGTGTGAACCAGTAAGCCCTGCCCCATAGCGCCCTATGGCCCCCATTGCCCCCCCCCGCGGCTCTTCCAGTGGGCGGGGCTTCCGGGGGGGAGGGGGCGTGGCCTCACTGAGGCCCCGCCCCCTTTTCCCTTCTAAGGCAGCGGACCCGCTGAGGCGGGGCTTCGTGAGCGACGCCGCGTCCCGATTGGAGGTCGCAGCCGCGCTGCTGCGGAGGGGGGCGGGGCCTGAGGGCGAGCTGTGCCTGCGCGGGAAGGTGGGCGGGGCCTGCAGGGGGCGGGGCTTGAGGGTGGGAGGGGCTTGAGAAGGGGCGGGGCTTGGGGTGGGAGGGGCTCTAATTGGTTGACATTGAGGTAGGCTGGGCTTAAATGAGGGCGGGGCTTAGGTAGGAGGGGTTAAAAGGGGCGGGGCTTGAGGAGGGAGGGACTTAATGGGTGGGAGGGGTTTAAAGGGGTGGGCGGGGCTTAAAGGGGGCGGGGCTTGAGGTGCGAGAGGCTCTGATTGGCCGAGGTTGAGGAGGGCATGGCTTGGGTGGGAGGGGCTTAAAGGGGGTGGAGCTTTAGGTGGGAGGGGCTTGGATGGGAGGGGCTTAAAGGGGGCAGGGCTTAACGGGGTGGGGGGCTTAAAGGGGCGGGGCTTGGGGTGCACGGGGCTCTGATTGGCTGAGGTTGAGGTAGGCTGGGCTTAAATGAGGGCGGGGCTTGGGTAGGAGGGGTTAAAAGGGGCGGGGCTTGATGTGGGAGGAGCTTAAAGGGAGTAGGAGGGGTTTGAAGGGGTGGGAGAGGCTTAAAGGGGGCGGGGCTTGAGGTGCGAGGGGCTCTGATTGGCCGAGGTTGAGGAGGGTATGGCTTGGGTGGGAGGAGCTAAAGGGGGCGGAGCTTTAGGTGGGAGGGGCTTGGATGGGAGGGGCTTAAAAGGGGCAGGGCTTGGGTGCAAGGGGCTCTGATTGGCTGAGGGTGAGGAGGGCGGGCCTTGGGTGGGAGGGGCTTAAAGGGGGCAGGGCTTAATGGGGTGGGAGGGGCTTAAAGGGGGCGGGGCTTGGGGTGCAAGGGGCTCTGATTGGCTGAGGTTGAGGTAGGCTGGGCTTGGGTAGAAGGGGTTAAAAGGGGCGGGGCTTGAGGTGGGAGAGGCTTAAAGGGGGCGGGGCTTGAGGTGCGAGGAGCTCTGATTGGCCAAGGTTGAGAAGGGAGGGTCTTAAAGGGGGCGGGGTTTGGGGGGGTGGGAGGGGCTTTAAGGGGCGGGGCTTAAGGGGGGAGGGAGGGGAGGGGCTTCCCCCTTTCCCCTGCTGCCATTGGCCCCGGGGGGGGGCGTGTCCTGACGTGGCCCCGCCCCCAGGCGCTGACGTCACTGCCGCTGCTGGAGCGCATGGTCCTGGTGCCCCGCCTCGACCTGGCCCACAACGGCCTCGGGGGGCTCCCGGCGGCCATGGGGGCCCTGCGGCGCCTCAAGGTGGGGGCCCCGGGAGCCCTATGGGGCTCTGTGGGGCTCTATGGGTCTCTATGGGGTCTCTATGGGGTCTCTATGAGGTCTCTATGGGGTCCCTATGGGGCTCTATGGGGTCTCTATGGGTCTCTATGGGGTCTCTATGGGTCTCTATGGGGCTCTCTGGGGTCCCTATGGGGTCTCTATGGGTCTCTCTGGGGTCCCTATGGGTCCCTATGGGTCTCTATGGGTCTCTATGGGGTCTCTATGGGTCTCCATGGGGTCTCTATGGGTCTCTATGGGTCTCTATGGGTCCCTATGGGGTCTCTATGGGGTCTCTATGGGGTCTCTATGGGTCTCTATGGGGTCTCCATGGGGTCTCTATGGGTCCCTATGGGGTCTCTATGGGGTCCCTATGGGTCTCTATGGGGTCTCTATGGGTCTCTATGGGTCTCTATGGGGTCCCTATGGGTACCTATGGGTCCCTATGGGGTCTCTATGGGGTCCCTATGGGTCTCTATGGGGTCTCTATGGGGTCCCTATGGGTCTCTATGGGGTCTCTATGGGTCCCTATGGGGTCTCTATGGGGTCTCTATGGGTCCCTATGGTGTCTCTAGGGGGTCTCTATGGGTCTCTCTGGGGTCCCTATGGGTCCCTATGGGGTCTCTATGGGGTCCCTATGGGTCCCTATGGGGTCTCTATGGGGTCCCTATGGGTCCCTATGGGGTCTCTATGGGTCTCTCTGGGGTCCCTATGGGTCCCTATGGGTCCCTATGGCCCCCTTGCAGGTGCTGGATGTGGCCCACAACAACCTCCGGAGCTTGCAGGGGTTCCCCCCCCTGCCCTGGCTGGAGGAGATGGGGCTGGAGGGGAACCGTAGGTGATGGGGGGCAATGGGGGGGAATGGGGGGCAATGGGGTTATAGTGGGGGTTAATGGGGGTAAATGGGGTTATAATGGGGGTTAATGGGGTTTAATGGAGGTAAATGGGGTTATAATGGAGATTAATGGGGTTATAATGGGTTATAATGGGGTTATAATGTGTTATAATGCGGGTTAATGGGGTTTAATGGGGTTATAATTGGGGGTAATGAGATCATAATGGGGATTAATGGGGTATAATAGGGTTTAATGGGGGTTAATGGGGTTTAATGGGGGTTAATGGGGTTATAATGGGGGTTAATGGGGGTTAATGGGGTTATAATGGGGCTTAATGGGTTTAATGGGGGTTAGTGGGGTTATTATGGGTTATAATGGGGTTATAATGGGTTATTATGGGTTATAATGGGGTTATAATGGGTTATAATGGGGTTCAATGGGGTTATAATGGGGGTTAATGGGGTTATAGTGGGGGTTAATGGGTTTTTAATGGGGTTTAATGGGGGCTCTAAAGGGGTTAGATGGGGTCAAGGGGGCGGGGCTTAGCCGCCTTGGGGGCGGGGCTCCCTCTGACCACGCCCCCTCCCCGCCCGCAGCCCTCAGCCACGCCTCCGCCCTCGCGCCATTGGCCGCCTGCCCGCGCCTCGCTCGCCTCCGATTGGCCGGGACGCCGCTGGCCGCCGCCCCCGGCGCCGCCGCCCACGTGGCCCAGCTCCTCCCCCGCGTTGACGTCAGCCTGGGCTGAGCCGGGCCCCGCCCCCTTAAAGGGGCCGCGGCCAATTAAAGCAGGCTCAGGTCCATCCCAATGGATCCCAATGGATCCCAGTGCGTCCCAATGGATCCCAGTGCGTCCCAATGGATCCCAATGCGTCCCAGTGTGTCCCAATGTCTCTCAGTGCATCCCAATGGATCCTAATGGATCCCACTGCGTCCTAATGGATCCCACTGCATCCTAATGGGTCCCAGTGCATCCCAATGGATCCCAATGCATACCAGCACGTCCCAATGTATTCCAGTGTGTCCCAATGGATCCCAATGGATCCCAGTGCATCCCAATGGATCCCAATGCATACCAGCACGTCCCAATGGATCCCAGTGCGTCCCCATGGGTCCCAGTGTGTCCCAATGGGTCCCAGTGCGTCCCCATGGGTCCCAGTGCGTCCCCATGGGTCCCAATGGATCCCAGTGCGTCCCCATGGGTCCCAGTGTGTCCCAATGGGTCCCAGTGCGTCCCCATGGGTCCCAATGGATCCCAGTGTGTCCCAATGGGTCCCAGTGCGTCCCAATGGATCCCAATGCATACCAGCATGTTCTAATGGATCCCAATAGATCCCAGTGTGTTCCGGTCGATCCCAATAGACCCCAGTGGATCCCAACGGCTCCCAGTGGATCCCAATGGATCCCAGTGCGTCCCAATGGGTCCCAATGCATACCAGCGTGTCCTAATGGATCCCAATAGATCCCAGTGCATTCCAGTCGATCCCAATAGACCCCCAGTGGATCCCAACGGATCCCAGTGCGTCTCAATGGATCCCAGTGGATCCCATTGTGTCCCAATGGATCCCATTCCCACCCCATTCCTCCCCTCTTCCTATTCCCATCCCATTCCTATCCTTACCCCTTTCCCATCCCAATGGATCCCAGCGCGTCCCGGTCCCATCCCATTCCCTCCCATTCCCATTCCCCTCCCCTCCCTCTTGCATCATCCGGACGCATCCATTTCGCCACCGCCGGGCGGGGCCCATGGGGGGGGGGGGGTTGGATTGCGCCATCCCGGCCCCGCTGCCAAATAGTGAGCCATAGCTCGCACTGGGTTTGCCCCGCCGTGCCCTGCCCTGCCAAAGAGTGAGCCGTAGCCCGCAATGGGCTTGCCCGGCCGTGCCCTCTCTTGCCAAATAGGGAGCCGCCCTGGGAGTGCCGCCGCTGCTCAATAGGGAGCCATGACCAAGCCCCATCCCTGGCCTCCTTGCTAAATAGGGAGCCGCCCTTGACCCGGGTTTGCTGCCCTGGGGGGGGGGTGTTGCCACATAGTGAGCCATTCGGGCTATTCATTAGGACCCCCCCGCCACATCGTGAGCCATCGACCTTAAGCATAGGAACCCAGCTGCCACATAGTGAGCCATTTACCTAAAGCACACGACCCCCCTGCCACATGGTGAGCTATTGCCCTTAAACATGGGACCCCCCTGCCACATAGTGAGCTATTGCCCTTAAACATGGGACCCCCCTGCCACATAGTGAGCTATTGCCCTTAAACATAGGACCCCCCTGCCACATAGTGAGCTATTGCCCTTAAACATAGGACCCCCCTGCCACACAGTGAGCTATTGCCCTTAAACATAGGACCCACCTGCCACATAGTGAGCTATTGCCCTTAAACATAGGACCCCCCGCCACATAGTGAGCTATTGCCCTTAAACATAGGACCCCCCTGCCACATAGTGAGCTATTGCCCTTAAACATAGGACCCCCCGCCACATAGTGAGCTATTGCCCTTAAACATAGGACCCCCCTGCCACATAGTGAGCTATTGCCCTTAAATATAGGACCCACCTGCCACATAGTGAGCTATTGCCCTTAAACATAGGACCCCCCGCCACATAGTGAGCTATTGCCCTTAAACATAGGACCCCCGCCACATAGTGAGCCATTAACCTAAACCACAGGACCCCCCTGCCACACAGTGAGCCATGTGGCCATTCAGTAGAACCCTCCTGCCACATAGTGAGCCATTACCCCCCCCACCATATAGTGAGCCATTACCACACCCCATAGGCTCCCCCTGCCACATAGTGAGCTATTGCACCCTCTGACACATGCTGAGGCATTGCGCCATCTCATACCCCCGTTGCCACATAGTGAGCCATTGCCACACCCCTTAGGCCTCCCCTGCCACATAGTGAACCATCACCCATTCATTACCCCCGCTGCCACATAGTGAGCCACTCACTTAAAGCATAGGACCCCCTGCCACATAGTGAGCCATTCCCCCACCCCATACCTCCCCTGTTGCCACATAGTGAGCTATTGGACCTCCCTGCCACATAGTGAGCCATTCCCCCACCTCATACTCCCCATTGCCATAGAGTGATTCTTGCCCATTCATTACCCGCTGCCACATAGTGAGCCATTGCCTCAGCCCATAGGCTGCCCCCTGCCACATAGTGAGCCATTCACCCATTCATTACCCCCGCTGCCACATAGTGAGCCATTAGCCCATTCATTGCCGCGCTGCCACATAGTGATCCATTAGCCCATTCATTGCCGCGCTGCCACATACTGAGCCATTACCGCACCCCACACCCCCCCCGTTGCCACGTAGTGAGCTAGTGGACCCCCTGCCACAAAGTGAGCCATTACCCCACCCCATCTGCCCCCCAGTTGCCACATAGCGAGCTATTGGACCCTCTGCCACATAGTGAGCCATTGCCTCACATTATAATCCCTGTTGCCACATAGTGAGCCATTAGCCCATTCGTTACCCCGCTGCCACATAGTGAGCCATTACCGAACACCACACCCCCCCGTTGCCACATAGTGAGCCATTGGACCCCCTGCCACATAGTGAGACATTACCCCACCCCCTAGGCTGCCCCTTGCCACATAGTGATCCCATAGCCCACTCAATACCCCCAGTTGCCACATAGTGATCTATGACCCCCGCTACACAGTGAGCTATTAGACCCCCCTGCCACATAGTGAGCCATTACCCACCCCATCCCCCCCGTTGCCACATAGTGACCCTATAGCCCATTCATTACCCCCCGTTGCCACATAGTGATCCATTGCCCCACCCCATCCCCCCCCGTTGCCACATAGTGAGCTATTAGACCCCCTGCCACATAGTGAGCCATTACCCACCCCATCCCCCCCCCGTTGCCACATAGTGACCCCATCGCCCATTCATTACCCCCCCGCTGCCACATAGTGATCCACAGCCCCACCCTATCCCCCCCCCGCTGCCACATAGTGAGCCAGGGTGGGGCCCGCAGGTATGGGGCAACCGGAGGGGGGCGTGGCCTAAAGGGGGAAGGGGGCGTGGCCAGCGCTGGCCACGCCCCCTTCCCCCCTTTTGCTCTGCCCTGGACCCGCGGCTACTGGGAGCTACTGAGAGGCACTGGGAGGTACTGGGAGCAATGGGGCTCAATGGGGGGGCTATGGGGCCTCTATAGGGGCTCTATAGGGGCCCGATGGGGGGGGCTATGGGGCTCCTATGGGGCTGGTCGGACTGGGGGAACTGGTTGTACTGGGAGCGGCGGCGCCGGCCGGGCGCGGACTGGGAGGCACTGGGAGGCAATGGGGGGGAATGGGGGGCTCAGGGGGTCCATACTGGTCCCTACTGGGCTCTATGGGCCCATACTGGTTGTACTGGGAAGGGGGGGAGAGGCTTGAATGGGGCGTTCTGGAAGGGCTCAATGGGTTATACTGGTCCATACTGGTCTATACTGGTCTTTATGGGTCCATAGTGGTCTCTTACTGGTCTTTATGGGTCTATACTGGTGTCTTATTGGTGCTTATGGGTTCATACTGGTCCATACTGGTCTCTTATTGGTGCTTATGGGTCCATACTGGTCCATACTGGTCTCTTATTGGTCCATACTGGTCCATACTGGTCTCTTATTGGTGCTTATGGGTCCATACTGGTCCATACTGGTCTCTTATTGGTCCATACTGGTCCATACTGGTCTCTTATTGGTGCTTATGGGTCCATACTGGTCCATACTGGTCTCTTATTGGTCCATACTGGTCTCTTATTGGTGCCTATGGATCCTTACGGGTCCATCCTGGTCTCTTATTGGTGCTTATGGGTCCATACTGGTCCATACTGGTCTCTTATTGGTGCTTATGGGTCCATACTGGTCCATACTGGTCTCTTATTGGTCCATACTGGTCCATACTGGTCTCTTATTGGTGCCTATGGATCCTTACAGGTCCATCCTGGTCTCTTATTGGTGCTTATGGGTCCATACTGGTCTCTTATTGGTCCATACTGCTCTCTTATTGGTCCTTACGGGTCCATCCTGGTCTCTTATTGGTGCTTATGGGTCCATACTCGTCTCTTATTGGTCCATACTGGTCCATACTGGTCTCTGATTGGTCCATATGGGTCCATACTGCTCTCTTATTGGTCCTTATGGGTCCATATTGGCCTTTATGGCCCCATAGAGCCCCCATAGAGACCCCATAGGGCCCCATAGACCCCCATAGAGCCCCATAGAGCCCCCATAGAGCCCCATAGAGACCCCATAGAGCCCCATAGAGCCCCATAGAGACCCCATAGACCCCCATAGAGCCCCATACAGACCCCATAGAGCCCCATAGAGACCCCATAGGACCCCATAGAGCCCCCATAGAGCCCCATAGAGCCCCATAGAGACCCCATAGACCCCCATAGAGACCCATAGAGCCCCATAGAGCCCCATAGAGACCCCATAGACCCCCATAGAGACCCATAGAGCCCCATAGAGACCCATAGAGCCCCATAGAGACCCCACAGAGCCCCATAGAGCCCCATAGAGCCCCACAGGCCCCCTCCTTACCGGTGTCTCTGCCCCCCCCCAGGCAATGGCGGCCGCAGACCCGCGGCGGGACCCGGGCCGCTGGGCCGCCGCCAGCCTCCGGGCTCGGGAGGCTCCGGAGGCGGGGCCTAGGCCCCGGCGCGGCCTCTGGCGCCGCCTCTGCCGCTGCTGCGGGCCCTGCTGCGGCCGCGGCTCCGGCCGCCGCTGGGAAGCCGACTCAGGAGAGGCCCCGGCTCGGCGCGACCTGCAGGCCCCGCGGCCTGGTCAGTGCGCGGAGGGGGCAGTTGGAAGTAGTGAAGCCTGACGGCCATTGGCGGGCAATGGGGCCTGGGCGGGGGGCGTTGGGAGTAGTGAAGCCCGGGGGGGGGGTGTCTTTCTCCCCATAGGGGATAATGGGGGGGTTTGGGGCGTCCTCCATCCCATAATACCCCCAAATTCCCCCTTTTGGATCCCAATTTCCAGGTTTTCGACCCAAATTCGCCTTTTGGCCCCCAAAATCCCACTTTTTGGACCCAAATTCCGCTTTTTTGGCCCCAAATTCCCTCTTTTTGACCCAATTTCCCATTTTTGGACCCAAATTCCTCCTTTTTAGCCCCAAATTCCTCCTTTTTAGCCCCAAATTCCTCCTTTTTAGCCCCAAATTCCCCGGTTTTGGCCCCAAATTCCCTCTTTTTGACCTAAATTCCCCCTTTTTGGCCCCAAATTCCCATTTTTGGACCCAAATTCCCTCTTTTTGACCCAAATTCCCCCTTTTTAGCCTCAAATTCCCCCATTTTAGTCCCAAATTCCCTTTTTTGGCCCCAAATTCCCATTTTTTGGACCCAAATTCTCCTTTTTTTCCCCCAAATCCCCTCTTTTTGGCCCCAAATTCCACTTTTTTAGCCCCCAAATCTCCCTTTTTTGCCCCAAATCCCCCCTTTTGCACCCAAATTCCCATTTTTGGCCCCAAATTCCCCCTTTTTGAACAAAAATTCCTACTTTTTGGGCCCATTTTCATCCATTTTAGGTCCATTCCGGTCCATTTTGGGCCCATTCGAGTCCATTTTTGTCCATTTTAGGGCCATTTTGGACCAATTTTGTCCATTTTTGTCAATTTTTGTCCATTTTCATCCATTTTTGTCCATTTTCATCCATTTTTGTCCATTTTCATCCATTTTGGGTCCATTTTGATCCATTTTGGGTCCATTTTCATCCATTTTGGGCCCGTTTGAGGCCATTTTGGTCCGGTTTCATCCAGTTTGAGTCCATTTGGCTCCACTTTTTGGCCCTTTTGGGTCCATTTGGGTGCATTTTGGGCAATTTAGGTCCATTTTGGGCCCATTCCCCCCCATTCCCCCCATTCTCCCCCATTCCGCCCCCATTCCCCCCCCATTTCCCCCCCATTCCCCCCCATTCATTCCTCCCCCATTCATCCCCCCCATTCATCCCCCCCATTCATCCCCCCCATTCATCCCCCCCATTCATCCCCCCCCATTCATCCCCCCTATTCATTCCCCCCCATTCATCCCCCCCATTCATTCCCCCCCATTCATCCCCCCCATTCATTCCCCCCCATTCATCCCCCCCATTCATTCCCCCCATTCATCCCCCCCCATTCATCCCCCCCATTCATTCCCCCCCATTCATCCCCCCCATTCATTCCCCCCATTCATCCCCCCCCATTCATCCCCCCCATTCATCCCCCCCCATTCATCCCCCCCATTCATCCCCCCCATTCATCCCCCCCATTCATCCCCCCCATTCATCCCCCCCATTCATCCCCCCCCATTCATCCCCCCCATTCATCCCCCCCCATTCATCCCCCCCCATTCATCCCCCCCCATTCATCCCCCCCATTCATCCCCCCCATTCATCCCCCCCATTCATCCCCCCCCATTCATCCCCCCCCCATTCATTCCCTCCCCCACTGACCCCGGCTCCATCCAATCGCTGCAGGGCAGCTGGTGCCGCGGGCTCTCGCCATTGGCTGCCCGCAGGACCCCGTTTCCCACCACACGGCCGACTTCCGGGCGCCGGTGCTGGTCGTGCGCCGGGGGCAGGCGTTCGCCCTGCGCCTGCTGCTGCCGCGCGCCCTCGACCCCGACCGCGACGACCTCTGCGTGGAGCTCACCCTGGGTACGGATGGCACCCGGGACCCCCCGGGGACCGCCCTTTCCCGCCTTTTCCCCATCATTTTCCCGCCTTTTTAACGTTTTCCCGCCTTTTTTCCCATCATTTTCCCGCCTTTTGAACGTGTTCCCGCCATTTTTGCATCATTTTCCCGCCTTTTTAACGTTTTCCCGCCTTTTTTCCCATCATTTTCCCGCCTTTTGAACGTGTTCCCGCCATTTTTGCATCATTTTCCCGCCTTTTTAACGTTTTCCTGCCTTTTCCCCCATCGTTTTCCCGCCTTTTTAACGCTTTCCCGCCATTTTCGCATAATTTTCCCGCTATTTTAACGTTTTCCTGCCTTTTTTCGCATCGTTTTCCCGCCTTTTTCCCGTAATTTTCCTGCCTTTTTAACGTTTTCCAGCCTTTTTCCCATTATTTTCCCACCTTTTTAACATTTTCATGCCTTTTTTCCAATCATTTTCTTGCCTTTTTAACGTTTTCCCACCATTTTTGCATCATTTTCACCCTTTTTTAAAGTTTTCCCGCCTTTTTCCCATTATTTTCCCACCTTTTTCCCATTATTTTCCTGCCTTTTTAACGTTTTCCCGCCTTTTTCCCCATCGTTTTCGCGCCTTTTTAACGTTTTCCCGCCATTTTTGCATCATTTTCCTGCCCTTTTAACATTTCCCTGCCTTTCCCCCATAATTTTCCTGCTTTTTTAACGTGTTCCTGCCACTTTCTCATCATTTTTGCACCCTTTTAACATTTTCCCGCCGTTTTTGCATAATTTTGCCGCCTTTTTAACATTTTCCCGCCTTTTCCCCATCATTTTCCTGCTCTTTTAACACTTCCCGCCATTTCTGCATCATTTTCCCACCCTTTTAATGTTTTCCTGCCATTTTTCCATCATTTGCCTGTTCTCTTAACATTTTCCCACCAGTTCCTCATCATTTTCCCGCCCTTCTACTATTTCCCCGCCATTTTCGCATCATTTCCCCACCTTTTTAGCATTTTTCCGCCATTTTCGCATCATTTTCCTGCTTTCTTGCTGTTTTCCCACCTTTCTGATGTCGTTTTCCCGCTGTTTTAACATTTTCTCACCTTTTTCGTGGCCTTTTCCTGCTCTTTCTTCGTTTTCCCGCCCTTTTCACATCATTTTCCCACCCTTTAGAAGTTTTCCCGCCCTTTTGTCATCATTTCCCCGCCCTTTTAATGTTTTCCCGCCCTTTTTGCCATTTCCCCGCCCTTTCGTCCCCACTTCCCCGCCCTTTTTGACGTTTTCCCGCCCTTCTCGACGTCGCCCCGCCCTCCCCGGCGCCGTGACGTCACCCCGCAGGCCCCGCCCCCCAGGTCGCCAAGGGCACCCACGTCCTCATCCCATTGGGCGAGAGCTCGGCCACCGGTTGGACGGCGGAGGAGGCGGGGGGCGGGGCCGGGGAGGAGGGGGCGGGGCCTGACGCTGGCCACGCCCTCCGGCTCCGCGTCACGGCCCCGCCCCACGCCCCCATTGGCCGCTACCGGCTGCGCGTGCGCACGCGCACCGAGGAGGGGGGGGAGTACGCGGCGCCCTTCGAGGAGTGCAATGACGTCATCGTCCTCTTTAACCCCTGGTGCCCCGGTGAGCTTTTGGGGTGAAAAAGGGCGGGTTTGGGCAAAAAGGGGCAGTTTGGGGGGGGAAAGGGCTTTTTGGGGTGAAAATGGGCGGATTTGGACAAAAAGAAGGATTTTTGGGGGGTGGAAAGGGTTTTTTGGGGTGAAAATGGGCGGATTTGGGCAAAAAGGGGGACTTTTTTTGGGGAAAGGCTTTTTTTGGGGTGAAAAAGGGCGGGTTTGGGCAAAAAGAAGGATTTTTGGGGGGTGGAAAGGGTTTTTTGGGGTGAAAATGGGCGGATTTGGGCAAAAAGGGGGACTTTTTTTGGGGAAAGGCTTTTTTTGGGGTGAAAATGGGCGGATTTGGGCAAAAAGGGGCATTTTGGGGTGGAAAAGGGGCCTTTTGGTCAAAAAGGGGTGTTTTGGGGGTGAAGAAGGGAGGATTTTGGGTGAAAAAAGGGCCTTTTGGGGTGAAAAGGGGCTTTTGGGGGGTAAAAAAGGGGCTTTTGGGGGGAAAAAGAGGTTTTGAGGGTGAAAAAGAGCAGTTTTGGGGTGAAAAAGGGCGGTTTTGGGGCCATTGCCCGTTGGGAAGCGGTCCCTATAGGCGCCTATAGGCCCCCGTGTCCCCTCTAGAGGATGACGTGTACATGGAGCCCACCACGGACCTCAATGAATACGTCCTCAATGAGACCGGGCGCATCTTCTATGGCACCGAGGACCAGATCGTGGAGCGCTCCTGGAACTATGGGCAGGTACCCCCGAAACCGGGGGGCCCCAATGATGGGGACCCCCCTATGGACGTGTTATGGGGTCTAGGGGTGCTGGAGACCCCATAAGTGGTCAAAAGGCCCCAAAATCGTTGGGTTTCGGCCCAAAATGGAGGTGGAAACAGGGGTTGGAGAACATCAAGGTGGGGTTGGGGACCTCCATGATGGGGACTCCCCCATTGACGTGTTATGGGGTCTAGGGGTGCTGGAGACCCCATAAGTGGTCAAAAGGACCCAAAATCGTTGGGTTTCGGCCCAAAATGGAGGTGGAGAACATCACGATGGGGTTGGGGAACTCCATGATGGGGACCCCCCCATGGACGTGTTATGGGGTCTAGGGGTGCTGGAGACCCCATAAGTGGTCAAAAGGACCCAAAATCGTTGGGTTTCAGCCCAAACTGGGGTTGGGGCCCTGCAGGCCATGGGGTCCCCATTGCTGTGGGCCTGTCCCCATTGCTGTGGGTCTGTCCCCATTGCTGTGGGCCTGTCCCCATTGCTGTGGGCCTGTCCCCATTGCTGTGGCTCTGTCCCCATTGCTGTGGGCCTGTCCCCATTGCTGTGGCTCTGTCCCCATTGCTGTGGGCCTGTCCCCATTGCTGTGGGCCTGTCCCCATTGCTGTGGGTCTGTCCCCATTGCTGTGGGTCTGTCCCCATTGCTGTGGGCCTGTCCCCATTGCTGTGGGTCTGTCCCCATTGCTGTGGGCCTGTCCCCATTGCTGTGGCTCTGTCCCCATTGCTGTGGGTCTGTCCCCATTGCTGTGGGCCTGTCCCCATTGCTGTGGGTCTGTCCCCATTGCTGTGGGCCTGTCCCCATTGCTGTGGGCCTGTCCCCATTGCTGTGGGTCTGTCCCCATTGCTGTGGGTCTGTCCCCATTGCTGTGGGCCTGTCCCCATTGCTGTGGGTCTGTCCCCATTGCTGTGGGCCTGTCCCCATTGCTGTGGGCCTGTCCCCCCCAGTTCGATCCGGGGGTCCTGGACGCCTGCCTCTACATCCTGGACCGCCGGGGGATGCCCCATAGCGCCCGCGGGGACCCAGTGATGGTGTCCAGGGTGGTGTCTGCCATGGTGGGTATCTAAGGGGGGGTCTCCGTGGGGTGGGATGGGGTCTCCATGGGGTGGGATGGGGTCTCCATGGGGTCTCTATGGGGTGGGATGGGGTTTCCATGGGGTCTCTATGGGGTGGGATGGGGTCTCCATGGGGTCTCCATGGGGTGGGATGGGGATTCCATGGGGTTGGATGGGGTCTCTATGGGGTGGGATGGGGTCTCCATGGGGTCTCTATGGGGTGGGATGGGGTTTCCATGGGGTTGGATGGGGTTTCCATGGGGTCTCCATGGGGTGGGATGGGGTCTCTATGGGGTGGGATGGGGTCTCCATGGGGTGGGATGGGGTCTCCATGGGGTGGGATTGGGTCTCCATGGGGTGGGATGGGGTCTCCATGGGGTCTCCATGGGGTGGGATTGGGTCTCCATGGGGTGGGATGGGGTCTCCATGGGGTGGGATTGGGTCTCCATGGGGTGGGATGGGGTCTCCATGGGGTGGGATTGGGTCTCCATGGGGTGGGATTGGGTCTCCATGGGGTGGGATGGGGTCTCCATGGGGTGGGATGGGGTCTCCATGGGGTGGGATTGGGTCTCCATGGGGTGGGATGGGGTCTCCATGGGGTGGGATGGGGTCTCCATGGGGTGGGATTGGGTCTCCATGGGGTGGGATTGGGTCTCCATGGGGTGGGATGGGGTCTCCATGGGGTGGGATTGGGTCTCCATGGGGTGGGATTGGGTCTCCATGGGGTGGGATGGGGTCTCCATGGGGTGGGATGGGGTCTCCATGGGGTCTCCATGGGGTGGGATTGGGTCTCCATGGGGTGGGATGGGGTCTCCATGGGGTGGGATTGGGTCTCCATGGGGTGGGATGGGGTCTCCATGGGGTGGGATTGGGTCTCCATGGGGTGGGATTGGGTCTCCATGGGGTGGGATGGGGTCTCCATGGGGTCTCCATGGGGTGGGATTGGGTCTCCATGGGGTGGGATTGGGTCTCCATGGGGTGGGATGGGGTCTCCATGGGGTGGGATGGGGTCTCCATGGGGTCTCTATGGGGTTGGATGGGGTCTCCATGGGGTGGGATGGGGTCTCCATGGGGTCTCTATGGGGTTGGATGGGGTCTCCATGGGGTGGGATGGGGTCTCCATGGGGTGGGATTGGGTCTCCATGGGGTGGGATGGGGTCTCCATGGGGTGGGATGGGGTCTCCATGGGGTCTCTATGGGGTTGGATGGGGTCTCCATGGGGTGGGATGGGGTCTCCATGGGGTGGGATTGGGTCTCCATGGGGTCTCTATGGGGTTGGATGGGGTCTCCATGGGGTGGGATGGGGTCTCCATGGGGTGGGATGGGGTCTCCATGGGGTGGGATTGGGTCTCCATGGGGTTTGGCACCCATTGGCCCCCACTGACAACCATTGATAACCATGGGCACCCATTGTCCCCCTATGGCACCCTATAGCACTCTATAGCACCCATTGTCACCCTATAGCACTCTATAGCACCCATTAGCACTCTATGACACTCTATAGCACCCTATGGCACTCTATAGCACTCTATAGCATTCTATAGCATTCTACAGCACCCTATGGCACTCTACAGGACCCTATGGCACTGTATAGCACCCATTAGCACCCTATAGCATTCTATAGTGCGCTATAGCTCTCTATAGCACCCATTAGCACCGTATAGCACTCTATAGTGCCCTATAGCACACTATAGCACCTGTTAGCACCGTATAGCACTCTATAGCACCCTTTAGCCCTCTATAGCACTCTATAGCACCCTATGGCACCCATTAGCCCCCTATAGCAGTCTGTAGTGGTCTATAGCACCCATTAGCACCCTATAGCACTCTATTACACTGTATTGCACTCTATAGCGCCCATTAGCACCCATTAGCACCCTATAGCACCCATTAGCACCCTATAGCACTCTATCACACTCTATGCCACCCAATTGCACTCTATAGCACCCATTAGCACCCTATGGCACCCTATGGCACTCTATAGCACTCTATCGCACTCTATTGCACCCAATTGCACTCTATAGCACCCATTAGCACCCTATGGCACCCTATAGCACTCTATTGCACTATATTGCACTCTATAGCACCCTATGGCACCCTATGGCACCCTATAGCACTCTATGGCACCCTATGGCACCCTATGGCACTCTATGGCACTCTATGGCACCCTATGGCACCCTATGGCACTCTATGGCACCCTATGGCACTCTATGGCACTCTCTATTGCACTCTATGGCACCCTATGCCACTCTATAGCACCCTATGGCACTCTATAGCACCCTATGGCACCTTATGGCACTCTATAGCACCCTATGGCACCCTATGGCACCTTATGGCACTCTATAGCACTCTATTGCAGTCTATTGCACCCTATGGCACCCTATGGCACCCTATGGCACCTTATAGCACTCTATAGCACCCTATGGCACTCTATAGCACTCTATCGCACTCTATTGCACCCAATTGCACTCTATAGCACCCATTAGCACTCTATAGCACTCTATTGCACTCTATTGCACTCTATAGCACCCTATGGCACCCTATGGCACCCTATAGCACTCTATGGCACCCTATGGCACCCTATGGCACCCTATAGCACTCTATGGCACCCTATGGCACTCTATGGCACCCTATAGCACTCTATGGCACCCTATGGCACCCTATGGCACCCTATAGCACTCTATGGCACCCTATGGCACTCTATGGCACTCTATTGCACTCTATTGCACTCTATAGCACCCTATGCCACTCTATAGCACCCTATGGCACTCTATAGCACCCTATGGCACCTTATGGCACTCTATAGCACCCTATGGCACCCTATGGCACCTTATGGCACTCTATGGCACTCTATAGCACTCTATTGCAGTCTATTGCACCCTATGGCACCCTATGGCACCCTATGGCACCTTATAGCACTCTATAGCACCCTATGGCACTCTATAGCACCCTATAGCACCCTATGGCACCTTATGGCACCCTATGGCACTCTGTAGCACTCTATGGCACCCTATAGCACTCTATTGCACCCTATGGCACCCTATAGCACCTTATGGCACTCTATTGCACTCTATTGCACCCTATAGCACCTTATGGCACCCTATGGCACTCTATAGCACCCTATGGCACTCTATAGCACTCTATTGCACCCTATAGCACCTTATGGCACTCTATGGCACTCTATGGCACCCTATAGCACCTTATGGCACCCTATGGCACTCTATAGCACTCTGTGGCACCCTATAGCACCTTATGGCACCCTATGGAACTCTATAGCACCTTATGGCACTCTATAGCACTCTATGGCACCCTATAGCACCTTATGGCACCCTATGGCACTCTATAGCACCCTATGGCACTCTATAGCACCCTATTGCACCCTATGGCACCTTATGGCACTCTATGGCACTCTATAGCACCCTATGGCACCCTATGGCACTCTATGGCACTCTATAGCACCCTATGGCACCCTATGGCACCCTATGGCACTCTATTGCACCCTATGGCACCCTATAGCACCCTATGGCACTCTATAGCACTCTATTGCACCCTATAGCACCTTATGGCACCCTATGGCACTCTATAGCACCCTATGGCACTCTATAGCACTCTATTGCACCCTATGGCACCTTATGGCACTCTATGGCACTCTATAGCACCCTATGGCACCCTATGGCACCCTATGGCACTCTATAGCACCCTATGGCACCCTATGGCACTCTATGGTACTCTATAGCACCCTATGGCACTCTATGGCACTCTATGGCACCCTATAGCCCCCTCTGGCCCCCTCTGGCCCCCTCTGGCCCCCTCTGGCCCCCCTTACCGCTGTCCCCCCGCGGCCGCAGGTGAACTCCCTGGACGACAGCGGGGTGCTGGTGGGGAACTGGACGGGGCGCTACGAGCAGGGCACGAACCCGTCGGCCTGGGCGGGCTCGGTGGAGATCCTGCGGGGCTATCACCGCACGGGGGCGCCCGTGCGCTACGGCCAGTGCTGGGTGTTCGCCGGCGTCATGACCACGGGTGCGCAGCGCTGCGGGGGACTGGGGCGGACTGGGGCGGACTGGGGCGGACTGGGGCGGACTGGGGAGGACTGGGGGGGACTGGGGCGGACTGAGGGGGACTGGGTTATACTGGGGTGGACTGGGTATACTGGGTTATACTGGGGTATACTGGGATGGACTGGGTTATACTGGGATGGACTGGGTATACTGGGTTATACTGGGGTATACTGGGATGGACTGGGTTATACTGGGATGGATTGGGTATACTGGGTTATACTGGGTTATATTGCGTTATACTGGGATGGACTCGCTTATACTGGGTTAGACTGAGTTATACTGGGTTGGACTGGGTTATATTGGGGTGGACTGGGTTATACTGGGTTGGACTGGTTATATTGGGTTATATTGGGTTAGACTGGGTTGGACTGGGTTATACTGGTCTGTACTGGTTTGTACTGGTTTATACTGGCTATCGTGGTGAAGAGTAGTTACCTTGGGGTATATTGGGTCTATTCAGTTATACTGGGTTATACTGGGTTATACTGGGTTGTATTGGGTTGTATTGGGTTATACTGGGTTATATTGGGTTATACTGGGTTATACTGGGTTATATTGGGTTATATTGGGTTATACTGGGTTATACTGGGTTATATTGGGTTATATTGGGTTATACTGGGTTATACTGGGTTGTATTGGGTTATATTGGGTTATACTGGGTTATACTGGGTTATATTGGGTTATACTGGGTTATACTGGGTTATACTGGGTTATATTGGGTTATACTGGGTTATACTGGGTTATACTGGGTTATACTGGGTTATATTGGGTTATATTGGGTTATACTGGGTTATACTGGGTTATATTGGGTTATACTGGGTTATATTGGGTTATACTGGATTATATTGGGTTATACTGGATTATATTGGGTTATATTGGGTTATACTGGGTTATACTGGGTTATATTGGGTTATACTGGGTTATACTGGGTTATATTGGGTTATACTGGGTTATATTGAGTTAAAAGAGCTTATATTGCTTATATTGGGTTATATTGGGTTATACTGGGTTATACTGAGTTATACTGGGTTATACTGGTCCGTACTGGTTTATACTGGTCCCGGCAGTGCTGCGGTGCCTGGGGCTGCCCACCCGCACGGTCACCAACTACAACTCGGCGCACGACACCGACGTGTCCCTCACCACCGACATCTACCTGGACGAGAGCATGAAGCCCATGGAGCGCCTCAACACCGACTCCGTCTGGTACTGGTTTATACTGGTTTATACTGGTTTGTACTGGTTTGGGGGTTTTAGGGGCTTTATAGGGGTTTAGAGGGGTTAGGATGCCCATGGAGTGAATGAGCACTGATTTGGTGTGGTGCTGGTTTATACTGGTTTGTACTGGTATGGGGTTGCTGGGGGGTTTTGGAGGGGTTTATGGAGGTTTATGGGGGTTAGGGTGCCCATGGAGTGAATGAGCACTGATTTGGTGTGGTGCTGGTTTATACTGGTTTATACTGGTTTGTACTGGTATGGGGTTGCTGGGGGGTTTTGGAGGGGTTTATGGAGGTTTATGGGGGTTAGGGTGCCCATGGAGTGAATGAGCACTGATTTGGTGTGGTGCTGGTTTATACTGGTTTATACTGGTTTGTACTGGTATGGGGTTGCTGGGGGGTTTTGGAGGGGTTTATGGAGGTTTATGGGGGTTAGGGTGCCCATGGAGTGAATGAGCACTGATTTGGTGTGGTGCTGGTTTATACTGGTTTATACTGGTTTGTACTGGTATGGGGTTGCTGGGGGGTTTTGGAGGGGTTTATGGAGGTTTATGGGGGTTAGGGTGCCCATGGAGTGAATGAGCACTGATTTGGTGTGGTGCTGGTTTATACTGGTTTATACTGGTTTGTACTGGTATGGGGTTGCTGGGGGGTTTTGGAGGGGTTTATGGAGGTTTATGGGGGTTAGGGTGCCCATGGAGTGAATGAGCACTGATTTGGTGTGGTGCTGGTTTATACTGGTTTATACTGGTTTGTACTGGTATGGGGTGGGGGGTGCCTTGGGAGCTCCATCCTCATCCGCACTGCTCTGTACCAGTCTGTCCTAGTCCATGCTGGTCCGGATTGGTCCATACCGGTCCCTGCTGGTCCCTCCCAGTGCATACTGGTTCATACTGGTCTATACTGGTCCTGCAGGAACTTCCACGTGTGGAACGACTGCTGGATGAAGAGGCCCGACCTCCCCGCGGGCCATGATGGGTGGCAAGTGGTGGATGCCACCCCGCAGGAGACCAGCAGTGGTACGGCAGGGACTGCCTTATACTGGGTTATACTGGTTATACTGCTTGAAAGGGGTTATAGTGGGGTATAATGGGGTTATAATGGGGTAAGTGGGGTTATAATGGGGTTATAATGGGGTAAGTGGGGTTATAATGGAGTTATAATGGGATATAATGGGGGTATAATGGGGTTATAATGGGGTTATAATAGGTTATAGTGGGTTATAATGGGTTATAATGGGGTTATAATGGGTTATAATGGGGTTATAATGGGGTTATAATGGGGTTATAATGGGGTTATAATGGGGTTATAATGGGGTAAATGGGGTTATAATGGGGTTATAATGGGTTATAATGGGGTTATAATGGGTTATAATGGGTTATAATGGGGTATAATGGGGTATAATGGGGTTATAATGGGGTTATAGTGGGTTATAATGGGTTATAATGGGTTATAATGGGGTAAATGGGGTTATAATGGGGTTATAATGGGTTATAATGGGGTTATAATGGGGTATAATGGGTTATAATGGGGTATAATGGGGTTATAATGGGGTTATAATGGGTTATAATGGGGTTATAATGGGTTATAATGGGGTTATAATAGGGTATAATGGGGTTATAATGGGTTATAATGGGTTGTAATGGGGTATAATGGGGTTATAATGGGTTATAATGGGTTATAATGGGGTCATGATGGGGTCCATACTGGTTTATACTGGTCTATATCTCTACTGGTCCATACTGGTCCATACCGGCCCATACTGGTCCATAGTGGTCCATACTAGTCTATACTGGTCGATACTACTCCCTTCTGGCTTATACTGGTTATAATGGGTTCTATTGGGGTATGTGGGGTTACACTGGTCCATACCGGTCCATTCTGGTCTATACTTGTCCATACTGATTTATACGGGTCCATACTGGTTTATACTGGTCCATACTGGTCTCTACTGGTCCATACTGGTCCCTGCAGGGCTGTTTTGCTGCGGGCCCTGCTCCGTGGAGGCGGTGAAGAACGGGGAGGTTTTCCTCAAGTACGACACCCCCTTCGTGTTCGCCGAGGTACCGGCTTAATTAGCGCTAATGAGGGCTTAATTAATGCTAATGAGGGATTAATTAGCGCTAATGAGGGCTTCATTAGGGGTTAATTAACGCTAATGAGGGATTAATAACGCTAATTAGTACTAATCACTCTAGGTTAATAGTGACAAGGTATACGTTATTACCCCTAATTAACGCTAATTACCCCTAATTAACGCTAATTAAGCTCATTAATTACCTTCATTAGGTTAACAGGGAGAAGGTGTACTGTTATTAACCCGCACTAATTACCCCTAATTATTTCTAATTAACGCTAATTACCCCTCATTAGCGCTAATCAACGCTAATCAAGCTAATTAATTACAACCCTTAGGTCAATAGCGACAAGGTGTGCTGCTATTACCCCTCATTACATACCCATAATTAACTCTAATTAACACTAATTACCCCTAATTGGCTCTAATAAACGCTAATTAACGCTAATTAACCCCATTAATTGCCCCCTTTAGGTTAATAGCAACAAGGTGTACTGTTATTAACGCTCATTAATTACCCCTAATTAACTCTAATTAGCACTTATTACCCCTCAATAACACTAATTACCCCTAATTACCGCTAATTAACACTAATTAAGCTAATTAATTACAATCCTTAGGTTAATAGCTACAAGGTGTACTGCTATTACCCCCATTAATTACCCCATAAACTCTTATTAACGCTAATTACCCTTTAATTAGCTCTAATTAGGTCAATAGTGACAATGTGTACTGCTATGACCCCTCATTAATTACCCCTAATTACCCCTAATTAACTCTATTTTCCCCTAATTAGCTCTAATCAACACTAATTAAGATCATTAATTGCCCTCCTTAGGTCAATAGCGGCAAGGTGTACTGCTATTACCCCTCATTAATTACCCCTAATTAACGCTAATTACCCCTAATTAACGCTAATTAAGCCCATTAATTGCCCTCCATAGGTCAATAGCGGCAAGGTGTACTGCTATTACCCCTCATTAATTACCCCTAATTAACGCTAATTACCCCTAATTAACGCTAATTAAGCCCATTAATTGCCCTCCATAGGTCAATAGGGGCAAGGTGTACTGCTATTACCCCTCATTAATTACCCCTAATTAACGCTAATTACCCCTAATTAACGCTAATTAAGCCCATTAATTGCCCTCCATAGGTCAATAGCGAAAAGGTGTACTGCTATTACCCTCATTAATTACCCTTAATTAACGCTAATTACCCCCTAATTAACGCTAATTAATTGCCCTCCGTAGGTCAATAGCGACAAGGTGTACTGGCAGCGCCAGCCCAACGGCACCTTCGCCGTGGTGCACGTGGAGGAAGGCGCCATCGGGCGCCGCATCAGCACCGTGGGGCCGGGCTCGGGCACCCGCCTCGACATCACCCACCTCTACAAGCACCCCGAGGGTAGCCAATGGGGAGCGGGCAGCGGGAGGCGGCGGCCAATGGGAGCCCTGAGGGCAGCCGAGCCAATGGGGAGAGGGGAGGGGGGAGCAGCCGCCAATGGGACACAGGCCTTGGCCCCCATTGATGCCCCAGTGAACACCATTGGCTGGCATTGATTCCCATTGACCCCATTGCCTCCCATTGATCCTATTGACTCCCATTGACCTCACTGATCCCCATTGATCCCCATTGACTCCCATTGACCTCACTGATCCCCATTGACTCCCATTGCCCCCCATTGACTCCCATTGACCCCATTCATCCCACTGATCCCCATTGACCCCCATTGACCCCATTGACTCCCATTGACCTCACTGATCCCCATTGACCCCCATTGACCCCATTGCCCCTCACTGATCCCCATTGATCCCCATTGACTCCCATTGACCTCACTGATCCCCATTGACTCCCATTGCCCCCCATTGACTCCCATTGACCCCATTCATCCCACTGATCCCCATTGACCCCCATTGACCCCATTGACTCTCATTGACCCCATTGACCCCCATTGCCCCCCATTGACTCCCATTGACTCCCATTGACCCCATTGCCCCCCATTGACTCCCATTGCCTCCCGTTGCCTCCATTGCCTCCCATTGACTCCCATTGACTCCCATTGCCCCCCATTGCCTCCATTGCCCCCCATTGACTCCCATTGCCTCCCATTGCCCCCCATTGACTCCCATTGCCTCCCATTGTCCCCCATTGACCCCATCGCCCCCCATCGCCCCCCACTGACCCCCTGGCCGCCCCGCATCCCCAGGCTCCGCCGAGGAGCGCCGCGCCGTCTCCACGGCCACGTCCCACGGCTCGCGGCCTCACCGCGGCGCGGGCGCCGGGGCCGGGGCGGTGTCGGTGACGGTGGCGGCGGCGCAGGCGGTGGCCGGGGCCCCGCTGGAGCTGCGGGTGCAGGCCCGCAACGCGGCCGCCGAGCCCCGCACCCTGCGCCTGCGCCTCGCGCTCGCCGTCGTCAAGTACACGGGGGTGGCGGCGCCCGCCTTCCGCCAGGAGCAGCACCGCCGCGTCATCCCCCCCCAGCAGGGTACGGGCTGGGGGGGTTACTGGTCCCCTAGTGATCCCCTACGGAGCCCATATTGATCCCCTAGTGATCCCCTACGGAGCCCATATTGATCCCCTACTGATCCCCTAGTGATCCCCTACGGAGCCCATATTGATCCCCTAGTGATCCCCTACTGAGCCCATATTGATCCCCTAGTGATCCCCTACGGAGCCCATATTGATCCCCTAGTGATCCCCTACGGAGCCCATATTGATCCCCTAGTGATCCCCTACTGATCCCATATTGATCCCCTACTGATCCCCTAGTGATCCCCTATTGAGCCCATATTGATCCCCTACTGATCCCATATTGATCCCCTAGTGAGCCCATATTGATCCCCTAGTGATCCCATATTGATCCCCTATTGATCCCCTATTGATCCCCTAGTGATCCCATATTGATCCCCTAGTGATCCCCTAATGATCCCCTATTGATCCCATATTGATCCCTTATTGATCCCCTATTGATCCCATATTGATCCCATATTGATCCCCTATTGATCCCTTATTGATCCCATATTGATTCCTTATTGATCCCATATTGATCACCTATTGATCCCATATTGATCCCCTACTGATCCCATATTGATCCCATATTGATCCCCTATTGATCCCCTATTGATCCCATATTGATTCCATATTGATCACTTATTGATCCCTTATTGATCCCACATTGCTCCCCTATTGTTCCCCTATTATTCCCGTATTGTTCCCATATTGTTCCCGTATTGTTCCCATAATGTTTCCCTATTGATCCCCTATTGCTCCCTTATCACTCCCCTATTGATCCCATATTGTTCCATATTGATCCCACATTGATCCCATATTGTTCCTCTACTGATACCGCATTGATCCCACATTGATCCCCTATTATTCCCATATTGTTCCCATATTATTCCCGTATTGTTCCCATAATGTTTCCCTATTGATCCCCTATTGTTCTCCTATTACTCCGCTATTGCTCCCCATTGCTCCCCTATTGTTCCCCTATTGATCCCCTATTGTTCCCCTATCGCTCCCCATTGCTCCCCTATCATTCCCCTATTGATCCCCTATTGTTCCCTATTGATCCCCTATTGTTCCCCTATCATTCCCCCATTGCTCCCCTATTCCTCCCCATTGATCCCCTATCGCTCCCCATTGCTCCCCTATTGTTCCCCTATCATTCCCCCATTGCTCCCCCATTGCTCCCCCATTGCTCCCCCATTGCTCCCCCATTGCTCCCCTATTGTTCCCCATTGCTCCCCTATTGCTCCCCCATCGCTCCCCCATTGCTCCCCATTGCTCCCCCATTGCTCCCCCGTCGCTCCCCCATTGCTCCCCCATTGCTCCCCATTGCTCCCCCACTGCTCCCCTATCACTCCCCCGTCGCTCCCCCATCGCTCCCCCATTGTTCCCCATCGCTCCCCATTGCTCCCCTATTGCTCCCCCATCGCTCCCCCATTGCTCCCCCATTGCTCCCCCATTGCTCCCCTATTGCTCCCCCATTGCTCCCCATCGCTCCCCATTGCTCCCCATTGCTCCCCTATTGCTCCCCCATCGCTCCCCATTGTTCCCCATTGCTCCCCATTGCTCCCCCAACGCTCCCCCATCGCTCCCCCATCGCTCCCCCATCGCTCCCCCATTGCTCCCCCATTGCTCCCCCATTGCTCCCCCATCGCTCCCCATCGCTCCCCCATCGCTCCCCATTGTTCCCCCATTGCTCCCCTATTGCTCCCCCATCGCTCCCCATTGTTCCCCATTGCTCCCCCATTGCTCCCCCATTGCTCCCCCATTGCTCCCCCATCGCTCCCCATTGTTCCCCCACTGCTCCCCTATCGCTCCCCCGTCGCTCCCCCATTGCTCCCCCATCGCTCCCCCATTGCTCCCCCATTGCTCCCCTATTGCTCCCCCATCGCTCCCCCATCGCTCCCCATTGTTCCCCCATTGCTCCCCTATTGCTCCCCCATCGCTCCCCCATTGCTCCCCCATTGCTCCCCTATTGCTCCCCCATCGCTCCCCCATCGCTCCCCATTGTTCCCCATTGCTCCCCCATTGCTCCCCTATTGCTCCCCCATTGCTCCCCCATTGCTCCCCATTGCTCCCCATTGCTCCCCCATTGCTCCCCCATCGCTCCCCATTGCTCCCCCATCGCTCCCCCATCGCTCCCCCATCGCTCCCCCATTGCTCCCCATTGCTCCCCCATTGCTCCCCTATTGCTCCCCCATCGCTCCCCATTGTTCCCCATTGCTCCCCCATTGCTCCCCCATTGCTCCCCCATTGCTCCCCCATCGCTCCCCATTGTTCCCCCACTGCTCCCCTATCGCTCCCCCGTCGCTCCCCCATTGCTCCCCCATCGCTCCCCCATTGCTCCCCCATTGCTCCCCCATCGCTCCCCCATTGCTCCCCCACTGCTCCCCTATTGCTCCCCCATCGCTCCCCCATTGCTCCCCCAACGCTCCCCCATCGCTCCCCCATCGCTCCCCCATCGCTCCCCCATTGCTCCCCTATTGCTCCCCCATCGCTCCCCCATTGCTCCCCTGTTGCTCCCCATTGCTCCCCCATTGCTCCCCCATCGCTCCCCATTGCTCCCCATTGCTCCCCCATTGCTCCCCCATTGCTCCCCATCGCTCCCCATCGCTCCCCCATTGCTCCCCCATTGCTCCCCCATTGCTCCCCCATTGCTCCCCCATCGCTCCCCCATCGCTCCCCCATCGCTCCCCATTGCTCCCCCATTGCTCCCCCATTGCTCCCCTATTGCTCCCCCATTGCTCCCCATCGCTCCCCATTGCTCCCCATTGCTCCCCTATTGCTCCCCCATCGCTCCCCCATCGCTCCCCATTGTTCCCCATTGCTCCCCATTGCTCCCCCAACGCTCCCCCATCGCTCCCCCATCGCTCCCCCATCGCTCCCCCATTGCTCCCCCATTGCTCCCCCATCGCTCCCCATCGCTCCCCCATCGCTCCCCATTGTTCCCCATTGCTCCCCATCGCTCCCCCATCGCTCCCCCATCGCTCCCCATTGTTCCCCACTGCTCCCCATTGCTCCCCATTGCTCCCCATCGCTCCCCCATTGCTCCCCCGTCGCTCCCCCCTGACCCCCGTCCCTCCGCAGAGGAGACCCTCACCATGTCCGTGCCCTTTGCCGAGTACTCCCCGCACGTGGCCGCGCAGGACGCGCTGCGCCTGACGGCCGCCGGCACCGTGGCCGAGAGCGGCCAAGTGGTGGCCAAGGAGCTGCGCCTCCAGCTCCACGTCCCGGAGCTCACGCTCACGGTAGCGCCCTTCCCGCCGGGAATGCCGCTGGATCCCGTGGGATCCCGCTGCTCACGGCCGCTCCTTTCCCCTCTCCGTGGTCCCCGGTCCAGCTCCTGGCTCCGGCCGTCGTGGGCCGGGAGACGCCGATCCAAGTGGTGTTCCGGAACCCGCTGCCCACGGCGCTCACCGGAGCCACGCTGCGCATGGAGGGAGCCGGGATCTCCTGTCCCAAAGCGTTGCCCTTGGGGTGAGGGCCTTGGGAATGCGGGGAGAGCGGGGAGGGGGGGGACGGGAAGGGGGGGGGGAATGGGAAGGGGGGGGAACGGGAAGGGGGTGATGGGAAGGGGGGAGAACGGGAAGGGGGGGGAACGGGAAGGGGGGGGAACGGGAAGGGGGTGATGGGAAGGGGGGGGAACGGGAAGGGGGGGAACGGGAAGGGGGTGATGGGAAGGGGGGGAGAATGGGAAGGGGGGGAACGGGAAGGGGGGGAGAATGGGAAGGGGGGGGGAACGGGAAAGGGGGGGGAACGGGAAAGGGGGGGGAACGGGAAGGGGGGGGAACGGGAAGGGGGGGAGAATGGGAAGGGGGGGAGAATGGGAAGGGGGGGGAATGGGAAGGGGGGAGAACGGGAAGGGGGGGGAACGGGAAGGGGGGGGGAACGGGAAGGGGGGAGAACGGGAAGGGGGGAGAACGGGAAGGGGGGAGAACGGGAAGGGGGGGAGAACGGGAAGGGGGTGATGGGAAGGGGGGGGAACGGGAAGGGGGGGAGAGTGGGAAGGGGGTGATGGGAAGGGGGGGGAACGGGAAGGGGGGGAGAACGGGAAGGGGGGGGGAACGGGAAGGGGGTGATGGGAAGGGGGGGGAACGGGAAGGGGGGGGAACGGGAAGGGGGTGGTGGGAAGGGGGGGGATAACCATAGAGACCCCATAGCACCCCATCCATACCTCATAGACACCCCATAAACACCCATAGAGCCCCATAGACACCCCATAGAGCCCCACTGACACTCCATAGAGGACCATAGACACCCATAAAGCCCCATAGACACCCATAGACACCCCATAGAGCCCCCATAGAGCCCCATAGTGACCCATAGACATCCTATAGATACCCATAGACACCCCATAGGGCGGGGGGGGCGTGTTCTTCGCTGACCCCGCCCCCTGCGGCACTATACCGCCCCCTGCTGGGCGCACCGCAGCGCACTGCCTGCACCCCCCCATAGCCCCCCTTTATCCCCCCCTAGAGCCCCATAGAGCCCCATAGACACCCCATAGACACCCATAGGCACCCCATAGGCACCCATAGAGCCCCATAGCCCCCCTTTATCCCCCCATAGACACCCATAGAGCCCCATAGACACCCCATAGACACCCATAGCCCCCCTTTATCCCCCCCTAGACACCCATAGAGCCCTATAGCGACCCATAGACACCTCATAGAGCCCCACAGACACCTCATAGAGGACTGTAGACACCCATAGAGCCCCATAGACACCCCATAGAGCCCCATAGCACTCCATAGACACCCCATAGAGCCCTATAGCACCCCATAGACACCCCATAGACACCCCAAAGGCGGGGGGGGGGAGCGTGTCCTCGGCTGACCCCGCCCCCCGCGGCACTATACCGCCCCCTGCTGGGCGCACCGCAGCGCGCCGCCTGCACCCCCCCATAGCCCCCCTTTATCCCCCCCTAGACCCCCATAGAGCCCCATAGACACCCCATAGACACCCATAGGCACCCCATAGGCACCCATAGCCCCCCTTTATCCGCCCATAGACACCTACAGAGCCCCATAGACACCCCATAGACCCCCATAGACACCCATAGCCCCCATAGCCCTCCTTTATCCCCCCATAGACACCCAGAGAACCCCATAGAGCCCCATAGACACCCCATAGAGTCCTATAGGCACCCCACAGACGACCATAGATACGCCATAGAGCCCCACAGCACTCCATAGACACCTATAGACACCCCGTAGAGCCCCATAGACACCCATAGCACCCCATAGACACCCACAGAGCCCCATAGCCGCCTTTATCCCCCCATAGAGGAGAACGGGGTAGCGTGTCCTCGGCTGACCCCGCCCCCTGCGGCACTATACCGCCCCCTGCTGGGCGCGCCGCAGCGCGCCGCCTGCACCCCCCCCATAGACCCCCTTTATCCCCCCATAGACACCCATAGAGCCCCATAGACACCCATAGAGCCCCATAGACACCCCATAGAGCCCCACTGACACCCCATAGAGGACCATAGACACGCATAAATCCCCATAGACACCCATAGACACCCATAGCGCCCCATAGACACCCATATATACCCCGTACACACCCCATAGCGCCCCATAGACACCCATAGATACCCCACAGCCCCCTTCATCCCCCTATAGAGCCGGGGAGGGGGGGGGGGGAGCGTGTCCTCGGCTGACCCCGCCCCCTGCGGCACTATACCGCCCCCTGCTGGGCGCACCGCAGCGCACTGCCTGCACCCCCCCATAGCCCCCCTTTATCCCCCCCTAGAGCCCCATAGAGCCCCATAGCACCCCATAGAGCCCCATAGACACCCATAGCCCCCCTTTATCCCCCCATAGACACCCATAGAGCCCCATAGACACCCCATAGACATCCATAGCCCCCCTTTATCCCCCCCTAGACACCCATAGAGCCCTATAGCGACCCATAGACACCTCATAGAGCCCCACAGACTCCTCATAGAGGACTGTAGACACCCATAGAGCCCCATAGACACCCCATAGAGCCCCATAGCACTCCATAGACACCCCATAGAGCCCTATAGCACCCCATAGACACCCCATAGACACCCCAAAGGCCGGGGGGGGTAGCGTGTCCTCGGCTGACCCCGCCCCCCGCGGCACTATACCGCCCCCTGCTGGGCGCACCGCAGCGCGCCGCCTGCACCCCCCCAATAGCCCCCCTTTATCCCCCCCTAGAGCCCCATAGAGCCCCATAGACACCCCATAGACACCCATAGGCACCCCATAGACACCCATAGCCCCCCTTTATCCGCCCTTAGAGCCCCATAGACACCCATAGCCACCCCATAGGCACCCATAGCCCCCCTTTATCCGCCCTTAGAGCCCCATAGACACCCATAGCCGCCCCATAGGCACCCATAGCCCCCCTTTATCCCCCCCTAGAGCCCCATAGACACCCCATAGACACCCATAGACACCCCATAGACACCCATAGGCACCCCATAGGCACCCATAGAGCCCCATAGACACCTATAGAGCCCCATAGACACCCCATAGAGCCCCACTGACACCCCATAGAGGACCATAGACACGCATAAAGCCCCATAGACACCCATAGCGCCCCATAGACACCCATATATACCCCATAGAGCCCCATAGACACCCCATAGCCCCCTTCACCCCCCCATAGAGCCGGGGGGGGGGGGGAGCGTGTCCTCGGCTGACCCCGCCCCCTGCGGCACTATACCGCCCCCTGCTGGGCGCACCGCAGCGCGCCGCCTGCACCCCTCCATAGCCCCCCTTTATCCCCCCCTAGACACCCCATAGAGCCCCATAGACACCCATAGAGCCCCATAGGCACCCATAGCCCCCCTTTATCCCCCCATAGACACCCATCGGCACCCCATAGACACCCATAGAGCACCATAGATACCAATAGACACCCCATGGGGGGGGGGGGGGAGCGTGTCCTCGGCTGACCCCGCCCCCCGCGGCACTATACCGCCCCCTGCTGGGCGCACCGCAGCGCGCCGCCTGCACCCCCCCCATAGGTCCCCTTTATCCCCCCATAGACAGCCCTAGAGCCCCATAGACACCCCATAGACACCCCCTAGAGCCCCATAGCACCCCATAGACACCCCCTAGAGCCCCATAGCCCCCTATGGCCGCCCTATATGTCCCCTGTCCCATCTAGGTCCGTGGGCGCGGGGCAGACGGTGCGGCTCCGCCAGGCCGTGGTCCCGTTGCGGGCCGGGCAGCGGCGCCTGGTGGCGGCGCTCGAGAGCCCCCAGCTGGGGCCCCTGCACGGGCTGCTCTCATTGGACGTGGCCGAGGGGGGCGGGGAGGAAGGGGGGGGGGAGAGGAGGAGGAGGAGGAGGAGGGGAGGGAGGAGGGAGGCAGCAACTGAGGGGAGCACGGGGGGGTGATGGGGGCGGTGGGGGCAATGGGGGGCAATGGGGGTCAATGGGGGTCAATGGGGGTCAATGGGGCTTAATGGGAATCAGTGGGGATCAATGGGAATCAATGAGAGTCAGTGGGGGTCAATGGGAATCAATGGGGCTTAATGGGAATCAATGGGGATCAGTGGGGTCAATGGGGGTCAGTGGGGCTTAATGGGAATCCATGGGGATCAATGGGAATCAATGAGAGTCAGTGGGGGTCAATGGGAATCAATGGGGCTTAATGGGAATCAATGGGGATCAGTGGGGTCAATGGGGGTCAGTGGGGCTTAATGGGAATCCGTGGGGATCAATGGGAATCAATGAGAGTCAGTGGGGGTCAATGGGAATCAATGGGGCTTAATGGGAATCAATGGGGGTCAATGGGGGTCAGTGGGGCTTAATGGGAATCAGTATGGCTCAGTGGGTGTCAATGGGATCAATGGGTGTCAATGGGGATCAATGGGGTCAATGGGTGTCAATGGGGGTCAATGGGGTCAATGGGGCTCAATGGGACTCAATAGGGCGTAATGGGAATCAATGAGGATCAATGGGTGTCAATGGCAATCAATGGGCTCAATGGGGATCAATGGGGTCAATGGGGCTTAATGGGAATCAATGGGGGTCAATGGGGCTTAATGGGAATCAGTATGGCTCAGTGGGTGTCAATGAGATCAGTGGGGCTCAATGGGGATCAATGGGGCTTAATGGGGCTCAGTGGGACTCAATGGGGCTTAATGGGAATCAGTATGGCTCAGTGGGTGTCAATGAGATCAGTGGGGCTCAATGGGGATCAATGGGGCTTAATGGGGCTCAGTGGGACTCAATGGGGCTTAATGGGAATCAGTATGGCTCAGTGGGTGTCAATGAGATCAATGGGGCTCAATGGGGATCAATGGGGCTTAATGGGGCTCAGTGGGGTCAATGGGGCTCAGTGGGAACCAGTGGGGTTCAATAGGGTCAATGGGGGTCAATGGGAATCAATGGGGGTCAATGGAAATCAATGAGGCTCAATGGGGCTCACTAGGGCCAATGGGGCCAGGTATGGGTTACATTGGGATCAATGGGATAGAGTCAGGGCCCCATAGGGATCAATGGGATGGGGTCAGGGCCCCATAGGGATCAACGGGATGGAGTCAGGGCCCCATAGGGATCAATGGGATGGGGTCAGGGCCCCATAGGGATCAATGGGATGGGGTCAGGGCCCCATAGGGATCAATGGGATGGGGTCAGGGCCCCATAGGGATCAACGGGATGGAGTCAGGGCCCCATAGGGATCAATGGGATGGGGTCAGGGCCCCATAGGGATCAACGGGATGGGGTCAGGGCCCCATAGGGATCAATGGGATGGGGTCAGGGCCCCATAGGGATCAACGGGATGGGGTCAGGGCCCCATAGGGATCAATGGGATGGAGTCAGGGCCCCATAGGGATCAATGGGATGGGGTCAGGGCCCCATAGGGATCAACGGGATGGGGTCAGGGCCCCATAGGGATCAATGGGATTGGGTCAGGGCCCCATAGGGATCAATGGGATGGAGTCAGGGCCCCATAGGGATCAATGGGATTGGGTCAGGGCCCCATAGGGATCAATGGGATGGAGTCAGGGCCCCATAGGGATCAGTGGGATTGGGATTGGAGCCAATTGGGATCAATGGAGGCGCTTTCACACACCCCCCCCCCCGGGGGACCCTCCCTGTGACGTCAGCCATTAAACGTCTGTGACATCACTCGTGTGCGCGTCTGTTGGGGGGGGGACGGTGCCGTTCGCGCGGGAAAGTGACGTCACTAAGAGGGGGCGGGGAAAATGAGGGCGGGAACGCGGCGGCGGGGGGGCCGCTGACGTCACTGGAGGCGGGAAATGGCGGCCGGAGGAGGGGCGTGGCCGCGCTGACGTCACTAAAGGGAGGGCGGGAAAGGGAGGCGGGGAGGAAGGGGCGTGGCCGGCGCGGCGGAAGCGCGCTGACGTCACTTCCGGCGCCCGGGAAAGCGGCCGCTCGGCCCCGACCGGTGCAACCGGTGCCTCTCATCCCCCACCCCCCTCGCCTCCGCGCACCCGGAAGTGACGCAATGAGCGGGAGCGACGTCAGGTGAGCGTAACGGGAAGGGCGGGTTTACGTGGAGGGCGTGGCTTGAGGTTGACCCCGCCCCCACTCTTCCCCTCTCGACCAATCAGGGTCGCGCTGGCCGGGGCGTGGCGGGCGGTGCGCGCGCGGCGCGTGACGCACTTCCCGCGCGTGCTCCGCCTGGTGGCGGCGCTGGAGGCCGCGGCGCCCACGGCCCTCAAGTACCGGCACCGAGCCCGGCTCCGGCTGGGCCTGCAGGCCGCGGTGAGTGACGGAGGCCCCATGGGGAGCCCCTATAGAGAACCCCTATAGAAGACCCCTATAGGGAGCCTAGCGCCGGGGCCCGACCTCCCCAAGATGGCGGCGGCGCGGTCAAAATGGCCGCCGACCTCCCCAAGATGGCGGCGGCGAGGTCAAAATGGCTGCCGCCTCCGCTTCCCTCCGTCCCTCCGTCCCTCCGTCCCCTCGTTGCCTGTCGCCGGCCCCATGTCGCGACATGGCGGCCCTGTCGCGCCGCAGGTGCTGCTGCAGATGCTGCGAGAGGCCCAGCCCGAGGCCCACGTCCGCGCCGCCGTGGAGCGCTTCTTCCCCGAGGGCGGCCGTGGGCAGGCAGGGGGCGGGGCTTGAGGAAGGGGGCGGGGCTTGGGTAATGAGGGTGCAGGGAGGAGGCGTGGCTTAGGGGCTACTGGGGTTCAATGGAGGGGCGGGGCTTGGGGGTAATGGGGGTCAATGGAGGGGGCGTGGCTTAGGGGTAATGAGGGTCAAAGGAGGGGGCGTGGCTTAGGGGTAATGAGGGTCAAAGGAGGGGGCGTGGCTTAGGGGTAATGAGGGTGAATTGAGGGGGCGGGGCTTAGGGGTTAATAGGGCTTAACGGAGGGGCGGGGCTTAAATGTAATGCAGGGGCGTGGCTTAGGGAGCTAATGGAGTTTAACGGAGGGGGCGTGGTTTGGTGAGGGGGCGGAGCTTGGTGTAGGGTCAATGGAGGGGCGTGGCTTAAACGGAGGGGCGGGGCTTGGGGCCAATGAGGGTGAATGGAGGGGGCGTGGCTTAGGGGCCAATAGGGTTTAATGGAGGGGGCGTGGGTTAAGGGTAAGGAGGCGGCGTGGTTAGGGAGGGGGCGGGGCTTGGGGTAATGGAGGTCAATGGAGGGGGCGGGGCTTAGGGGTAGTGGAGTCAATTGGGGGGTGGGGCTTGGGGGGCGGGGCTTCGGGTGTAATAGGGCTCAATGGGGGCGTGGCTTAGGGGCAATGGAGTACAATGGAGGGGGCGTGGTTTGAGGGGGTGGGGTTAAGGAGGCGTGGTTTAAGGAGGGGGCGGGGCCTGACCCTCTCCCCCCCCCCCATAGGAGGAGCCGTCGGTGCTGGAGGCCCAGGAGGGTTTCCGGGAGCTGGTGCTGGAGCTGCTGCAGGACCCGGAGCAGAGGGACTCCTACCTCAGGGTACCTATGGGCCCCTATGGGCACCCTATAGAGCTCTATGGGCACCCTATACACCCCTATAGACCCCTATGGGTGTTCTATAGAGCCCTATAGATCCCTATGGGTGCCCTGTAGAGCCCTGTAGACCCCTGTGGGTGCCCTATAGACCACTGTGGGTGTCCTATAGATCCCTATGGGCACCCTATAGAGTCCTGTACACCCCTGTGGGTGCCCTATAGACCACTGTGGGTGTCCTATAGATCCCTATGGGCACCCTATAGAGTCCTGTACACCCCTGTGGGTGCCCTATAGACCACTGTGGGTGTCCTGTAGATCCCTATGGGCACCCTATAGAGTCCTGTACACCCCTGTGGGTGACCTGTAGACTCCTATGGGTGTCCTATAGATCCCTATGGGCACCCTATGGGTGCCCTGTAGACCTCTATGGGTGCCCTGTAGGCACCTATGGGTGTCCTATAGATCCCTGTGGGCTCCTCATAGAGCCCTGTAGATCCTTATGGGTGCCCTATAGACCCCTATGGGTGCCCTATAGATCCCTATGGGCTCCTTATAGAGCACTGTAGACCCCTATGGGTGACCTATAGATCCCTATGGGCACGCTGTAGAGCCCTGTAGACTCCTATGGGTGCCGTATAGATCCCTATGAGTGTCCTATAGACTCATATGGACACCCTATACACCCTTGTAGACCCTTATGGATACCCTATAGATCCCTATGGGCACCCTATAGAGCCCTGTAGACCCCTATGTGTGCCCTATAGACTCCTGTGGGTGTCCTATAGATCCCTATGGGCACTCTATAGAGCCCTGTAGACTCTTATGGGTGCCCTGTAGACCCTTATGGGTGCCCTATAGACCCCTATGGGTGTCCTGTAGATCCCTATGGGCACCCTATAGAGTGCTCTAGACCCCTATTGGCACCCTATAGTTCCCTATAGGTCTCTATAGGTACTCTATAGACCCCTGTGGGCACCCTATACATCCCTATCAGCACCCTATAGATCCTTACAGGCTCCTATGGGGGCTGTAGAGATCCCTATGGGCACCCTATAGATCCCTATAGACCCCTATGGGCACCCTATAGATTCCTATGGCTGCTCTATAGGCACATGTGGGTGCTCTATAGACGCCTATGGGCACCCTATAGACCACTAAGGGCACCATATAGATCTCTATGGGCACCCTATAGGCCCTTATGCACGCCCTATAGACACCTATGGGTGCTCTATAGCCATCTATGCTCACCCTATAAATCCCTATGGGTGCTCTGTAGACCCCTATGGGCACCCTATAGACCCCTATGGGTGCTCTATAGACACCTATGGTCCCTATAGACCCCAATGGGCACCCTATAGACCCCTATGGGTGCACTATACATCCCTATGGGTCCTATAGTCCCCAGCGGGCACCCTATAGACCCCTATGGTCACTAATAGGTGCTCAATAGACACCTATGAGTGCTTTATAGACACCTATGTGTACCCTATAGCTCCCCATGGACACCTATGGGCACCCATGTGTACTGTATAGATCCCTATGGACACCTGTGGGTGCTCTATAGACACCTATGTGTACCCTATAGATCTTTATGGACACCTATGGGTGCTCTATAGACACCTCTATGTACCCCACAGATCCCTATGGACACCTATGGGTACCCTATGCATACCTGTGGGTGTTCTGTAGACACCTACGTGTACCCTATAGATCCCTATGGGCACTTAGGGGTGCTCTATAGACACCCATATGTACAATATAGATCCCTATATACACTTATGGGCACACTATAGATCCATATGGCCATTAATAGGTGCTCTATAACCACGTAAGGGTGCTCTATAGACAGCTATGTGTACCCTATAGATCCCTATAGGCTCCTATGGGTGCTCTATAGACACTGATGTGTTCCCTGTAGATGCCTATGGACACCTATGGGCACCTATGGACACCTATGGGCACCAGTGAGTTTTCTATAGATGCCTATGGGCACCCTATAGATCCCTGTGGCCACCCATAGGTGATTTATAGGCACCTATGGGTGCTCTATAGACACCTATGTGTTCCCTATAGATCCCTATGGACAGCTATGGGTGCTCTATAGACACCTATGTGTTCCCTATAGATCCCTATGGACACCTATGGGTGCTCTATAGACACCTGTGTGTGCTCTATAGATCCTTATGGACACCTATGGGTGCTCTATAGACACCTGTGTGTGCTCTATAGATCCTTATGGACACCTATGGGTGCTCTATAGACACCTGTGGGTGTTCTATAGATCCTTATGGACACCTATGGATGCTCTATAGACACCTGTGTCTGCTCTATAGATGCCTATGGACACCTATGTGTTCTCTGTAGACACCTATGCGTACCCTATAGATCCCTATGGACACTTATGTGTTCTCTATAGACACCTATGCGTACTCTGTAGATCCCTATGGACACCTATGGGTGCTCTATAGACACCTATGCATACCCCATAGATCCTTATGGACAGCTATGGGTGCTGTATAGACACCTATGTGTACCCTATGGATACCTATGGACACCAATGTGTTGTCTATAGACACCTATGTGTACCCTATTGATCCCTATGGATGTCTATGGGTGCTCTATAGACACCTATGCGTACCCTATAGATCCCTATGGACAGCTATGGGTGCTCTATAGACACCTATGCGTACCCTATAGATCCCTATGGATGCCTATGGGTGCTCTATAGACACATATGTGTACCCTATAGACCCCTATGGACACCTATGGGTGCTCTATAGACACCTATGCGTACCCTATAGATCCCTATGGACACCTATGGATGCTCTATAGACACCTATGTGTACCCTATAGATCCCTATGGACACCTATGGATGCTCTATAGACACCTATGTGTACCCTATGGATCCCTATGGACACTTATGGATGCTCTATAGACACCTATGCGTACCCTATAGATCCCTATGGACACCTATGGGTGCTCTATAGACACCTATGCGTACCCTATAGATCCCTATGGACACCTATGGGTGCTCTATAGACACCTATGCGTACCCTATAGATCCCTATGGACACCTATGGGTGCTCTACAGACCCCTATGGACACCTATGTGTTCTCTATAGACACCTATGCATACCCTATGGATCCCTATGGACACTTGTGCGTACCCTATAGACCCCTATGGACCCCTATGGGTGCTCTCTAGACACCTATATGTACCCCTAGGGGCACCTCTGGGTTCCCTATAGACTCCTATGGAACCCATATGGACACCTATGGATCCCTCTGGAAAGCGTTGGCTCCTATAGACCCCTATAGACCCCTATGGACCCCTATGGACCCCTATGGACCCCTATGGCAGGCGCAGGCCCCCCAGGAGTACGGGCCCCGGTTCCTGGGCTCCCTGGAGAGCCTCTTCCATGAGCTGCTGCTGCGGGTGGAGAGCGCCCTGGGCCCCCCCGACCTGCCGCAGGTGGGCGGGGCCTGCCCATATAGGGGGGGTGACGTCATCGATGGGGCGGGGGCTTGCCCATGTTTGGAGCGGGGGGGGGCGGGGTTTGGCCGTAAAAGGGGTTGGGGGGGAGAGCGCGCGCGCACCCCCGCCCGAGTGGCGCGCGTGGGCGGGGCCTGCCCATATATGGGGGGTGATGTCAGTGGGACGTGGCCATATATGGGAGGGGGCGGGGTTTGGGCGGGGGGAGAGCGCAAGGCGGAGGGGGTTTGCCCATATATGGGGGCAGGTGGATGGGGCTTGCCCATATATGGGGGTGACAACAGCAGGGGGCGGGGTTTGGGGAAGGGGAGGGGCTTAAAGGGTGTGAAGGGGAGGGAAAGGGAAGGGGACGGACAAGGCCCCTTCTATGGGGCTTAATTACCCCCCATGGGCCTTAATTACCCCCATGAGCCTTAATTACCCCCCAGGCCCATTATTACCACCCATTACCCCTTATTACCCCCCATAACCCTTAATTACCCCCCCATGAGCCTTAATTAACCCCCCAGTCCCACTATTGCCCCCTCCACCTCTAATTACCCCCCATGGCGCCCAATTACCACCCTAATTACCCTCCTATGACCATTAATTACCCCCCACGCCCCTTAATTGCCCCCCCTTGGCCCTCAGTTACCCACTATGACCCCTACATCCCCCCCCAGTTGCCCCCCCATTACCCCTTATTACCCCCCCCATAACCCCTAATGAACCCCCCCTTAACCCCGCCCCCTTTCCCCCTCCCGACCAATCAGCTGCAGGCTCTGGTGTGGAGCCACGCCCCCTCCGGCACCCCCCGCTCCGACCTGCCAATCCTGCGCCAGTACCTGGCTGACGTCGGCCACGCGCACTGCGGTAGGCGGGGCCTAGGGGGTCACGTGGCCGCGCTGGGGCCAATAGCAGCGCGGCTACGGGGGGGCGTGGCTTAGCGCTGGCCACGCCCCCTCCCAGGCGCCGTGCCCCGCCCGCTGGCCAAGCCCCGCCCCCTCCACGCAGAGCGTGATGACGTCATCAGCGACGAGGAGGAGGCGGTGCCGAGGAGGAAGGTGGGAGGGGCCATTATGGGGGGGGGGGATAAGGGGGGTAATTAAGGGTCTATGGGGGTTATTAGGGGTCTATGGGGGTAATTAAGGATCTATGGGGGTAATTAGGGGTCTATGGGGGCAATTAGGGCTCTATGGGGGTAATTAAGGGCCTATGGGGGTAATTAGGGGTCTGTTGGGGGGTAATTAGGGGTCTATGGGGGGTAATTAGGGGTCTATGGGGGTAATTAAGGGTCTATGGGGTAATTAGGGGTCTATGGGGGTAATTAGGGGTCTAAGGGGGGTAATTAGGAGTCTAAGGGGGTAATTAGGGGACTATGGGGGGTAATTAGGGGTCTATGGGGCGTAATTAACGGCCTATGGTGGGTAATTAGGGGTCTGTGGGAGTAATTAAGGGTCTATGGGGGTAATTAGGGGTCTGTGGGGGTAATTATTGGTTAGTGGGGGTAATTAGGGGTCTATGGGGGTAATTAAGGGTCTATGGGGGTAATTAGGGGTCTATGGGGGTAATTAAGGATCTATGGGGTAATTAGGGGTCTAAGGGGCTAATTAAGGGTCTATGGGGTTAATTAGGGTTCTAAGGGAGTAATTAAGTGTCTGTGGTGGTAATTAGGGGTTTATGGGGGCAATTATTGGTTAATGGGGGTAATTAGGGGTAATTAAGGGTCTATGGGGGTAATGGGGGCTACCAAGGGGGGTAATTAAAGGTCATGGGGGGGTAATAAGAGGTCTGTGGGGTAATAAGGTGGTTATGGGGGGTAATTAGAGGGTAATGGGGGTAATTAGTGCTCCTAGGGGCAATTAAGGGTTATGGGGTGGGTAATAAGCACTAATTAGGGGCATTAATTGCCTTTTGCCCCCCCCCCAGTTCCGTTTGCAGCCCCCCCGCCGCCGGGCCTTAATGGGTGAGTCCCAAACCCCCCCGTTGCCAAATAGTGATCCATTACCCGCCCGCATCCCCTGCCACATCCTGAGCCGCGCCCTCCCATTGGTCCGTCTCCCCCGCGCTCGCACCCCATTGGCTGAGGCGCCCCGTGGCGGGAAGCAGGGCTGGCGGTGGGGAAAAACTACGGCTCCCGTCGGCCCCCGCGCGGCGCCATCTTGGGCGGGCTGTAAAGGGAAGCGGGGGGGCGGGGCCTTCGGGCGTCATTTCCGCTTCCGGTAGCGGGGAGGACGGAGGGGGAGAGGGCACGATGCTGATCAAAGTGAAGGTGGGGGCTAAAGGGAACGGGAATGGGAACGGGAACGGGAATGGGAACGGGGGGGGTGCCGCTGTGCATTGTGGGATTGGCAGGGCCTTAAATTGACCCCCCCCCCTTCATTCGCCCATAGACGTTGACGGGAAAAGAGATCGAGATCGATATAGAGCCCACGGACAAGGTAATGGGGGGGGGTCAGGCATCCCATAATAGCCTGCGGGGGTCCTCATCCGTCCCATAATACTCCTGTGGGGAGGGAGGTTGCTCATTCGTCCTATAATGAGCTGGGGGGGGGTCCTTATCCATCCCATAATAGCCTATTGGCGGGGGGGGGGGGGGTCCTTATCCATCCCATAATAGCCTATTGGGGGGGGGGCGTCCTTATCCATCCCATAATAGCCTATGGGGGGGGGGTGTCCTTATAGATCCCATAATACCCTATGGCGTGTGTTCATGCACCGTATAGTACTCTACGGGGGTGGTTATCTATCCCATAATACTCTGTGGGGGTCTTATGCATCCCATAATAGCCTATGGGGGTCTTCATCTATCCCTTAATACCCTATAAGCATTATCCCATATTACTCTATGGGGGGGGGGGGGTGGCTGTTCCCTTCTATCCCATAATACCCCATAAGGAGAGGGGGGTTTCCTCTCTACCCTATAGCATCCTATAGAGGGGGGTCCCCTCCATCCCATAATACCCTAGTTGGGGGGATCCCCATCCATCCCATAATACTCTATAGGCCTTACCCCATTATACCCTATGGGGGCGGCTTGGGCCATTCCATTCCCTATTGGGGGGGGGGGGGGGTCCTATTCTCTTCTATCCCATAATACCCGATAAGAAAGGGGGGTTTCCTTTCTACCCTATAGCACCCTATGGGGGGGGATCCTCTCCATCCCATAATACCCTATGGGGGGGGTCCCCTCCATCCCATAATACCCTATGGGGGGGGGTCCCCATCCATCCCATAATACCCTATAGCCGTTACCCCATTATACCCTATGGGGGGGCTTGGGTCATTCCATTCGCTATTATGGGGGGGGTCTATTCCTTTCTATCCCATAATACCCATAAGGAGGGTTGGGTTCTCTCTCTACCCTATAGCACCCTATAGGGGAGGTCCCCTCCATCCCATAATACCCTATAGGCCTTACCCCATTATACCCTATGGGGGCGGCTTGGGCCATTCCATTCCCTACTGTGGGGGGGGTCTATTCGTTTCTATCCCATAAATACCCCATAAAGAAGAGGGGTTTCCTTTCTACCCTATAGCACCCTATGGCGGGGGTCCCCTCCATCCCATAATACCCTATGGGGGGGGGTCCCCATCCATCCCATAATACCCTATGGGAGGGGGTCCCCATCCATCCCATAATACCCTATAGGCCTTACCCCATTATACCCTATGGGGGCGGCTTGGGCCATTCCATTCCCTATTGGGGGGGGGGCTATTCCCTTCTATCCCATAATACCCCATAAGGAAGGGGGGTTTCCTTTCTACTCTATACCATGCTATAGGGGGGGATCCCCTCCATCCCATAATACCCTATGGAGGGGTCCCCATCCATCCCATAATACCCTATAGGCCTTACCCCATTATACTCTATGGGGGGGGGCTTGGGCCATTCCATTCCCTATTGGAGGGGGGTGTCTATTCTCTTCTATCCCATAGTACCCCATAAGGTGGGGGGGGTTCCCTCTCTACCCTATAGCACCCTATGGGGGGGGTCCCCTCCATCCCATAATACCCTATGGGGGGGTCCCCTCCATCCCATAATACCCTGTAGGTGGAGCGCATCAAGGAGCGGGTGGAGGAGAAGGAGGGGATCCCCCCCCAGCAGCAGCGCCTCATCTACAGCGGGAAGCAGATGTAGGGGGCGGGGCCTAGCGTGGGCCAATCACGGGCGTCGCCGGGGGGAAGGGGGCGGGGCCAAGCAGGGAGGGGGCGGGGCTTAGCCTAGGCCAAGCGCTGGGGGGGGGTCTGTGGGGTGGGGCTGTGGGGCAATGGGGTGGATCTATGGGGTGGATCCATGGGGCTATGGGGTGGGGCTGTGGGGCAGATCTATGGGGCTCTATGGGGCTGTGGGGTAGATCTGTGGGGCTGCTCTGTGGGGTGGATCTATGGGGTGGATCTATGGGGCTCTACGGGGTGGGTCTATGGGGTGGATCTATGGGTCTATGGGGTGGATCTATGGGGCTCTATGGGGTGGGTCTATGGAGTGGATCTATGGGGCTATGGGGTGGATCTCTGGGGCTCTATGGGGCGGGCCTGTGGGGTGGATCTATGGGGCTATGGGGTGGATCTGTGGAGCTATGGGGTGGGTCTGTGGGGTGGATCTATGGGGCTATGGGGTGGATCTGTGGAGCTATGGGGTGGGTCTGTGGGGTGGATTTATGGGGCTATGGGGTGGACCTATGGGTCTGTGGGGTGGGTCCGTGGGGTGGATCTATGGTTCTCTATGGGGTGGGTCTGTGGGTCTCTATGGGGTGGATCTGTGGGGTGGATCTCTGGGGTGGATCTATGGGTCTCTAGTGGGGCTCTATGGGGTGGATCTATGGGGTGGGTCTGTGGGGCTATGGGGTGGGTCTGTGGGGCTATGGGGTATCCGTTGGTCTCTATGGGGTCCCTATGGGTCTCTGTGGGTCTCTATGGGTCCCTATGGGTCTCCATGGGGCTGGATCCCCCCATAGGAACGACGAGAAGACGGCCGCTGACTACAAGATCCAGGGGGGCTCCGTCCTCCATCTTGTCCTGGCGCTGCGGGGGGGTGGGGCCCCCTTGACCCCGCCCCCTTTGTGGGCGGGGCTGAAGGGGCCCCTCCCCCTTTAACCCCATTGTCTCCATTGAGACCCAACCCCCCTCCATCCTCTTCAATGGTTGGCTATTTAATAAAGGCTCTCGTTGATGTCATCGTGACGTCATCGTGATGTCACTGCAAGGCGGCGTGGCCTCGGTGTTGCCCCTTTAAGATGCGGTGTGGCCCCGTTGCCCTTTTAAGGGCAGAGGGGGCGTGGCCTCCCTGCATTGGCTCTGCTGCCTTGAAGACCGTTGCCCCTTTAAGACAGGAGGTGGTCCCATTGCCCTTATAAGGGCATAGGGGCATGGTTTCACTGCATTAGCTCCGCCCCTTTAACACCGTTGCCCTTATAAGGGCATGGGGGAGTGACCTCACCACACTGGCTCTGCTCCCTTTAATCCCATTGTCCTTATTAGGGCAGAGGGGGCGTGGCCTCACTGCAGTGGCTCCGCCCCTTTACGCTCATTGCCCCTTTAAGAGAGGAAGTGGTCCCGTTGCCCTTAGAAGGGCATGGGGGCGTGGCTTCAGCGCATCGGCTCCGCCCCCTTATGCCCATTGCCCCTTTAAGACAGGGAGCGGGCCCATTAACACCGGTTCCGCGCCATCGCCCTTTTAAGGGCGCGGGGAGGCGTGGCCTCACCGCCTCGACTCCGCCCCTTCTCCCGTTGCCGCTTTAAGAGCCGCGGGCCCCACCTCCGCCACCATTGCCCTTTTAAGGCCAGAAGTGGGCGGTCCCTCCGCCGGGGGGCGGGGCCTTTATAAGGGCGGGGCTGCGCATTTCCCGTCTCAGTCCAAGATGGCGGCGGCGCTGGAGGGATGGTGACGGCGCGGGGGGAGCGGGGCCTAGAGGGGCCTATGGAGCCCTATAGAGGCCTATGGGGCCCTATAGAGGCCTGTGGGGCCCTATAGGGCACTCTAGGGCCATAGAGGGGTGGCTTGGGGGTCCCATGCCTTATATAGGGGGGGTTTGTGGGGCTGTGGCCCAATAAAGGTGCTTTAGGGGTCCCGTGGCTCGTAGAGGGGGCTGTGGGGGGGCTGTGGGGCGATATGGGGCTCTATGGGTGTCTGTGGGGAGCTATGGGGGTCTCTGGGGCTCTGTGGGGCGCTATGGGGCTCTATAGGGAGCTATGGGGCTCTATGGGTGTCTGTGGGGAGCTATGGGGCTCTGTGGGGTGCTGTGGGGCTCTGTGGGTGTCTATGGGGAGCTATGGGGGTCTATGGGGTGCTGTGGGGCTCTGTGGGGAGCTATGGGGCTCTATGGGTGTCTATGGGGTGCTATGGGGCTCTGTGGGGAGCTGTGGGGCTCTATGGGTGTCTATGGGGTGCTATGGGGCTCTGTGGGGAGCTGTGGGGCTCTATGGGTGTCTATGGGGTGCTATGGGGCTCTATGGGGTGCTATGGGGCTCTATGGGTGTCTATGGGGTGCTATGGGGCTCTATGGGGTGCTGTGGGGCTCTGTGGGCCCCTCTAACCCTACCCCCTCCCGCCACCCAATCACATCCCCCCTCCCAATGACGTCACCACCCCAGGAACCAATCAGGAGCCGCCGTTGGGGCCAAAGAGCTTTAATAGGAAGGGTCCGGGGCTGCCCCTTCTTCCTCCTCCTCCTGCCCCATAGCGGGGGGGCCACGTGGCCCCGGCCCCACACTTAGGGGGTGAGGGGGGCACTTATGGGGCTGGGGGGGGTCACTTATGGGGCAGACGCACACATAGAGGGCAAACACGGAAGGGGAGGAGTCACTTATGGGGCTGGGAGAGGACTTGTGGGGCACAGAGGGTACTTATGGGGCTGGGGAGTCACTTATGGGGCTCAAGGTGTCATTTGTGGGGCAGACTCACACTTAGGGGGCAGACACTTATGGGGCTCAAGGGGTCACGCAGCTGGGGTTCACTTATGGGCTAGGGGGTGTTTGGGGGTTACTTATGGGGCACAGGGAGCACTTGGGGGGCAGACCCAGTTATGGGGCTGGGTGGGGGTTAGGAGTCACTTATGGGGCAGAGGGGGTCGCTTATGGGTCCCAGAGGGTCACTTATGGGGCAGGGGGTGTCACTTATGGGGCACTTAGGGGGAAGTCCACCTATGGGTCGGGGGGGGTCACTTGGGGGCAGACCCACACTTAGGGGGTAGACGCACTTACGGGGCACAGGGGGGCACTTATGGGGCTCAAAGGTCACTTATGGGGCTGCCCCATAAGTGCGAGCTGGCCATGTTGGGGGGGGCAGACAGGGGGACCCATAAGTATGGGGCTGGACCCACAAGTGGGGGGCAGAGCCCCATAGAGGCCCCCCAGGTACAATGATGGGGGGCACCGCAGGGAGGATGGGAGCTGTGGGGAGCGGCTGCCCCACAAGTGACCCATAGAAACCCATAGGTGCTCCTTGTGCCCCATAAGTGCCCCATAGAGACCCATAAGTGCCCCTTTGGGACCCATAAGGGCCCCCTCTGACCCATAAATGCACCCTTCTGCCCCATAAGTGACCCATAGAGACCCATAAGTGCCCCTGTGACCTCCTCTGCCCCAGAAGTGAACCGCCGTGCCCCATAAGTAACCCCCCGCCCCATAAGTGACCCATAGAAACCCATATGTGCTTCTTGCACCCCATATGTGCCCCCTCTGACCCATAAGTGACCCATAGAGACCTGTAAGTAACCCCTTGTGCCCCATAAGTGACCCTTTGGGACCCATAAGTGACCCCCCCCAGCCCCATAAGTGCCCCACAGAGGCTCATAAGTGACCCTTTGGGACCCACAAGTGCACCTCTGTGCCCCATAAGTGACCCGCCAGCCCCATAAGTGAACCACTGTGACCCATAGGTGCCCTTCTGAGCCCCATAAGTGAGCCCCTGTGACCCATAAGTGCCCCATAGAAACCCCCAAGTGCTCCCTGTGCCCCATAAGTGCTCACGTGCGACCTCCAGCGCCTCCTATGGGGCACAAACGAGGGTCGCTATGGGGCTGGGGGAGGTCAAGGCCACCTATAGGGCAGCCCCATAACCCCCTAGGGGGCAGCCCCATAGCACCCCATAGGGGTCCATTAACTCAATGGAGCATCAGGGCAGCCCCCATTGGGATCCACAGAGCCCCATAACCCCCCAGCCCGACCCCTATGGGGCAGCACTTGGGGGTCTGCCCCATAGACCACACCCCATAGAGCCCCGTGGAAACCCCGTAGCCACCCCATAGAACCCATAGCCACCCATGCACCCCCCATAGCCCCCCACTTATGGGGCAGAGCTCACCTGGCAGTGGGGGATCTTCTCCATCAGCATCTATAGGATATGGGGTGGGGGTTAAAGGAGGAGGCTCTGTGGGGCAATATCTATAGGGCAGGGATCTATGGGGCAGTGCTATGGGGCAGGTTCTATGGAGCAGTACCTGGGGCACCGCTATGGAGCAGGCTCAATGGGGCAGGATCTATGGGACGGGTTGTATGGGGCAGTACCTGTGGCACCGCTATGGGGCAGGCTCTGTGGGGCAGTACCTGGGGCAGCGCTATGGGACAGGCTCCGTGGGGCAAGATCTATGAGGCAGTACCTGAGGCAGCGGTATGGGGCAAGATCTCTGGAGCAGGCTCTATGGGACAGGTCCTATGGGGCAGGATCTATGGGGCAGACTCTATGGGGCAGTACCTGTGGCAGCGCTATGGGGCAGGGTCTATAGGGCAGTACCTGGGGCAGTGCAATGGGGCAGTCTCAATGGGGTAGTACCTGGGGCAGTGTTATGGGGCAGGCTCTATAGGGCAGTACCTGTGGCAGCGCTATGGGGCAGGCTCTATAGGGCACCGCTATGGGGTAGGCTCAATGGGGCAGTACCTGTGGCAGTGCTATGGGGCAGGCTCAATGGGGCAGTACCTGTGGCAGTGCTATGGGGCAGGCTCTATGGGATGGGTTCTGTGGGGCAGTACCTGTGGCAGCGCTATGGGGCAGGCTCTATGGGGCGGTACCTAGGGCAATGCTATGGGGCAGGATCTATGGGACGGGTTCTATGGGGCAGTGCTATAGGGCAGGCTCTATGGGGCAGTACCTGGGGCAGGGCTATGGGGGGGGGCTCTGTGGGGCAGGCTCGATCTGATTGGCCCGCGGGTGAAGCCACGCCCCCTCCCCCGTTGCCGCGGTTACCGGCCGGCGCTGGGGGGCGGGGCCAAGGAGCGCGGGAAAGGGGCGCGGGAAAGGGGCGCGGGAAAGGGGCGCGGGAAGGGGCGGGCGCGGGAAAAGGGCGCGGGTTTGGGGTTAAAAGGCGCTGGAATGGGTTCGAAGTGGCTAAAACCGGATAAAACTGCATGAAACTGGCTCAGAGTGAATGGAAACCGGTGACAGGGAAGCGAAGTGGGAGTGAACCGGATCCAAAGGGGCGGAAAGGGAACGAGGAGGGGCTGAAAGCGAATTCAACCGGCTCAAAAGGAGTGAAAATGGATTAAAGGGAATTAAAAATGGATTAAAGGGAATTAAAAATGGATTAAAATGGATAAAAATGAATTAAAAGTGGATAAAAACGAATTAAAGTGAATTAAAATGAATTAAAGTGGCTAAAAATGAATTCAAAGTGGATTAAAATGAATTAAAATGGATAAAAATGAATTAAAAAGTGGATAAACACGAATTAAAGTGAATTAAAAGTGGGTGAAAACGAATTAAAGTGGATAAAAACGAATTAAAACGGATAAAAATGAATTAAAGTGGATTAAAATGAATTAAAGTGGCTAAAAGTGAATTAAAGTGGATTAAAATTAGATTAAAATGAATTAAAATGGCTAAAAACGGATTAAAAGGGATAAAAATGAAGTGGATTAAAATGAATTAAAATGGATAAGAGTGAATTAAAGTGAATTAAAAAGGCTAAAAATGAATTGAAAGTGGATTCAAGTGAATTAAAACGAATTAAAATGGATTAAAGTGGATTAAAACTGTGCCAGGGGCTCATGCTACTTCTGCTGCAGTCCTGCTCTTGTCTATGGAGGCAGATGTCCCTGGAGCCAGTCCTGCAAGAGATACTGATTAATGGTGTGCGGGACAGTGGGAGGGTTTCAAAGACATGCTGGAGGGGCTGGGATTCTGCCATTATTTCTGCTGGGCTGCAATACCCCTTCTCCTTCACAGACAGCTCTAAGATACCCTAAAGAAAAGTCCTAGGTCCAGGGCAGGGATGAAGCTTCCAGGAAAAATCCACTACCTTATCACATTACAGTGTACATATAAATATATAGAGACACATGTATATATAAAAGACCTGTTAATACATGAGAGACTGGTTGATCTAGCAGTTAGAGGGAAGAGAATTTTCATCACATGCCTTGTGGGTCCCACAACCCAGGGTCCCAAACGCCAGGGACAGGGTGACGAGAGGCAGCCAAGATCCCATCCCAGGGGGATTGCCACGGGGGGGACCAGCCTCTGCCTCCAGAGCCGCAGAGTCAGTCTCAGTAAGAGACAAACCTCTTTTCCCACAGCAGCCACGCTGGGCTCCCCTGCACCCCGCACGCTCACAGCATCCTTCATCCCGCAACCTCACAAGAAAGGGATGGCTCCATCCCACCAAGTGCTTCCTTTTACTTCAATCCGCATGGAAAACAAAACAGATTCCTGCGTTCCCTACACTGTGCGCTATTTACTGTGAGCACAAATCCCACCGACTCAACACGCAGTCCCATGGCCAGACTCGACAGCGCAGATCTCCGGGGCCAGCCCCCACCCTGCCCCAGCCCCAGACAAGACCCTCCTGTGGAAAAGCAACCCTCAGCTGCAGACTGAGAATCTGCCCGTGGCAGGGAAACGGCAGCGACCACAACTATGGCCACAGGGAGCTGGGGAGCAGGAGCCGCTCCGCACCTCCGCCAGGCTGCTGACGGGAACGAGATGGTCCTAGGATGGGCACAGGAAGAACACGGAGGGAAGGACCCACATGGAAAACCTGGCAATCAGCAGCTGAAGGAGCAAGGTGCGGGTCGGAAACCCACAGGAATTATAAAGAGAGAAATAACTCACCCACCAGCCAGAGCTCTTTGAAAATGCAAGAACAAAGTCATGAAAAGAAGTGAAAAACCAAACCTGGAGCAACAACAGAAAAGGTAAAATCTTTATCACTAAAATCGCAATGAAGAGCTGTACAGCAAACTTTGCTCCTGTAGAGCTGTTGTGGTTTAAAAGGGACAGAGCATAAAACTAGACAGGAGAGAGGATAATGCTAACCAGCAGTGATGCCCAATGCAATTGCTCAGTACCCACTGAGCAATACCCAGGCTGACCCAATCCCATCCCTGCAGGGTGACTCCCCCAGTTTCTATCCTGGGCAGGACGTGCTGTGGGTTGGAATACCCCTTTGGCTAGTTTGGGTCAGGTGTCCTGTCTGCTTCCTCCTGGCTTCTTGTGCCCCTCCTCACTGCAGAGCATGAGAGACTGAAAAGTCCTTGATATTGGTAAGTGCTACTGAGCAACAACTAAAGCATCAGTGTGTTATCAGCGTTATTGCCAGAATAAAGCCAGAACACAGCACTGCACCAGCTACAGGGAAGAGAATTAAATCTATCCCAGCCAAAACACCACCCAGGGGGCTGGGAGCTCAACCCTGATGTCAGCACGAGCCCTGCTGCCTGAACAGAGGATGGGAGCTCAGCCCTGAGGCCAGCACCAGCCCTGCTGCCTGCCCAGGTGGCCTTCAAACCCTTCACACCAGAGAACTGCTCCAGTTCCCAAGACAACCCAGGGCTGCAGCAACCGGAGGAACTGTGGGTGCCTCTGGAACAGGGCCTCCCAGGCAGAGGTTGGAAGCTCCCCACGAACCCTTGCGCCATCGTGTAGGGTTGATGCACCTGGGGATGCTGGCGCTGCCAGTGCAGAATATCCCTCCCCTTGGATGCTGCCCAATGATGCTGCAGGTGCTGCTTTGGGAAGTTCTCAGAGTCGTCTCTGCACAGTGACTGCTGTGGGGAGTCACTGTAGGCAATATAAGCAGTGGGAGTGGTGATGTCAAAGTGAATGGCAGGTGATGTCACAGTGTGTCACAGCAGCCCCACTGCCTGCCCAGGCACCAAGACGGGAACCACCAGAGGAGCTGCTCTTGCCTCCTCCACCAGTAGCTTGTGTTCCAAGGAGCAGTTGTTGTCTCCATGTGCCTCTGGTGAAGGGTTCTGTGGGGTTCTGTGGCCTCGCACACCTGTACATGGGGTGTTCCAGAATCAGCCACCCCTGTGGTCCCATGTCTCCATGGTCATTGTGATGTCTGTGTCCCCATGTGACCCACTATGTCCTTATGGTCACCGTGTCCCCAGCGCATCCCTGTGCTCACTGTGTTGTAACCTTAACTCTTAAACTAACAATAGTGTGTGTGCCTTTAGCATAGTCGAATAGGACAAAATGTTCTAACTTATTAACATGTAGAGAGAAAGGAATGTTTGGCTGATGGGGGAAGGAACATCATGGGACTGATAACAACTAAGGAGACAGTAAATAAGACCAAGGATGCCAGCCTTCAAAATAGCAGAGTGGCGCCCAGTGTGGGGCGAGACTGGAACAGAGCAGAAGCAAGGACATACCAACTGCTAACTGGGCACTCGGACCTTGTGAGTGTGTGCAAGCACTGAGGTCATTCAGTAAACACAGTGAGGAAGACTATCGGTGCCCACCAAAGACCCCCACTCAGCAAGAAAGCGCATGCGTAACTAGGATGCAAATATTATAACTAGTTCCTGGGAAAAGCTGTGAATATGCATGAGTATGCTAAATATAGAGCTGCTGTTGGCAAGTACGGGTGTGCTCACCTTTGTGAAACGATTCACGTGTGCTCCCAGCGCTGCAATAAAGAATGCTGCTTTCTGAAACTCCAAATTGAGCCTTAGAGAGTTTCTCTGACCAACTTTTATGGTAACAATTTGGAGCCTGAACAGGGACACTCAGCCGTGTTTTCCACAGATCCGGGGAGTCTCTGGGACCTTCACGCCATCATCGGGGGAGTTTCCTGAAAGGAACCCCAGTTCCCAGAACCAATCTCAGGACCTCGGTGAGACCCTGATTTAATTTCTTTAAAAAGGCATTCTTTTTGGTCCCTTTCCACATAAGGCACAGAGGGGCGCCCTGGGCAGTGGGTAATGGGGATGGCATCCATTCCCTCCGGCCTGTCAACTGAACCACACCGCTTGGTGTCATCGGCAAACTTGCTGAGGGCGCACTCAATCCCACTGTCCATGTCAGCGACAAAGATGTTGAACAAGGTCGGTCCCAACACTGATCCGTGAGGGACACCACTCATTACTGGTCTCCAGCCGGACATTGAGCCATTGACCACAACTCCTTGCGTGCGGCCGTGCGGCCATCCAGCCAGATCTTTATCCACCGAGTGGTCCACCTATCATATTGATGTCTCTCCAATTTAGAGACAAGGATGTCATGTGGGACAGTGTCGAACGCTTTGCACAAGTCCAGGTAGATGACCTCAACTGCTCTACCCCTGTCCATCAGTTCTGTAGCCCCATCATAGAAGGCCATCAAATTGGTCAGGCAGGATTTCCCCTTAGTGAAGCCATGCTGGCTGTCACCAACCACCTCCTTGTTTTTCATGTGCCTTAGCATGCCTTCCAGGAGAATCTGCTCCAAGATTTTGCCAGGCACAGAGGTGAGACTGACTGGTCTGTAATTCCCTGGCTCATCCATTTTTCCCTTCTTAAAAATGAGGGTTATATTTCCCTTTTCTCAGTCATTGGGAACTTCACCTGACTGCCACGATTTTTCAAATATGATGGCCAGTGGCTTAGCAACTTCATTTGCCAGCTCCTTCAGGACCCAAGGATCGATTTCGTCAGGTCCCATGGACTTGTGTACGTTTACGTTTTTAAGATGGTCTCAAACCAGATCCTCTCCTACAGTGGACCTAGGGTCTTCATTCTCACAGTTCCTGCTTCTGCCTTCCAAGACTTGGGTGGTGCGGTCAGAGCCTTTGCCAGTGAAGACTGAGGCAAAGAAGTCATTAAGAACCTCAGCCTTCTCCAAATCCAGTTCTCCCAGTATCTTCTGGAGGGGGCCTCCGTTTTCCTTAGTCTGTCTTTTATTTGCAATGTAACTATAGAATCCCTTCCTGTTATCTTTCACATCCCTAGCCAAGTTTAATTCTAACTGGGACTTAGTTTTCCTAACCTGGTCCCTAGCTTCTCAGACAACATCCCTGTATTCTTCCCAGGCCACCTGTCCCTGCTTCCACCTTTTATAAGCCTCTTTTTTCCTTTGAGTTTTCCTCAGCAGCTCCTTTTCCATCCAAGGAGGTCTCCTGGCCCTCCTGCTGCACTTCCTTCTAGCTGGGATGCAACACTCCTGAGCTTGTAGCAGATGCTCATTGAATATCAACCAACAGTCTTGGGCCCCCCTGCCCTCTAGGGCTATATCCCATGGAACCTTACTAAGCAGGTTCCTGAAAAGGCCAAAGTCTGCTCTCTTGAAGTCCAGGGCAGTGAGCTCGCTGCACGCTCTTCTCACTGTCTTGAGGGTCTCGAATTTGACCATCCCATGATTGCCACACCCAAGGCTCTCTGGAGTGTCAAATTTCCAACCATCCCTTCCCTGTTGGTGAGCATGAGGTCAAGCATGGCACCTCTCCTTGTTGGCTCCTCTAGCACTTGCAGAAGGAAGTTATCTTCCACACAATCGGGGAACCTCCAGGATTGCTTGTGCGGGGCCGTACCTTCACTCCAACAGATGTCAGGGTGGTTGAAGTCCCCCATGAGAACAAGGGCCTATGAGCGTGAGGCTGTCCCTATCTGTCTATAGAGCACTTCATCCACAGATTCCTCTTGATCAGGCAGTCTGTAATAGATCCCCACAGTAATGTCCCCCATAGCTGTTCTCCTTTTAACCCTGACCCGCAAACTCTCTGTTGACTGCTCACCCGTCCCCAGAGTTCCATACTCTCCAGCCTATCCCTAACATAAATAGTAACTTCCCCTCCCTGCCTGCCAGGCCTGTCTTTTCTAAAGAGCCTGTGACCTTCCATTCCAATACTCCACTCGTAGGAGCCATCCCACCATGTTTCTATGATGCCTACTATATCATACTCCCGTAGTCATGCACACATCTCTAATTCCTCTTGTTTGCTCCCCATGCTACGGGCGTTTGTATAGAGGCATCTGAGCCGAGCTCCAAATGAAGCCGATGGAATATCTCTGCATCGCTCTGAGTATTTATTGTAGGTGCTGGCAACTGACTGGGTGTGTTGGGATGGAACGATGCCCCCCTCCCCCAACACATCTAGTTTAAAGAAACCTTGACCAGCCTGGCAAGCCTCCTACCAAAACCATTCTTCCTCTTCTTTGCCAGACTAGCTCCACCAGCCCCCAGTAGACCTGGCCTACTAACTTGGGTCCCGTATTCAAAACACCCAAACCCCTGACTATGGCACCACCCTTTTAACCATTTATTAACCTGGCCAATCCTCCTAGCTTTTTGAAGGTCTCCCCCTGTATCCTGGAGAATTGATGAAAAGACAATCTGAGCTCCAGAGCTCCTAACCACCTCTCCCAGGGCTCTGTAGTCCTTCTTTATGTTCTCCAGGCTACTGCTATCACATCACTAGCACCCACATGGATCACTAGAAGTGGGTAATAGTCCGTGGGTCTCACTAGAGCAGGCAGCCTCTCTGCAACAACCCTGATCCATGCCCCAGGTAGGCAACACACCTTCCTCGAGACTGCGTCAGGCTGACAGATGAGTGCCTCTGTCCCTTTCAAAGCAGAGTCCCCTACCACTATGACCCGTCTCTTTTTCCTGGCAGCACCAGTAGTGATCTTCTTTACTGGCGCACCAGACGGTTGTTTCTGGTGCAAGTGCCCTTCCTTCTTAGCACCCTGCAGAACAGCAAAGCAGTTCTGGGTGGGGACAACAGCTTTAGGAGGAAGCCCCTTGCTTTTAATTGTCCTCTTCCTCTTTTTTTTTTTTTTTTTTTTGTTTTGTTTTGTTTTGTTTTTTGTTGTTACTATTTCCCAGCTTCCTGGGTTGACAGCCTCCTCCTCTCCTCCATGAGCTGCAGGGGACGCTTGAGGCCCCTGCACAGTTTGGCCTGGAGCAAGCAGTCCTGCTTCCTCTCAGCTTCCCTGACATCCTGCATCCTATTAACAGCATCCCGCAGCTCAGCCACCTGCTGCAGGAGGACCTCCACCAGGGAGCACCGAGTACAGCCCTGCCCATTGGGCACTGCTCCTTCACGAGATCAGTGCAGGCACTCTCTACATTCTGAGCTCTGCACTGCAGCCTCCCCTCACATCGGCTCTGTCTGGGTGCCTAAGCTGGTCACTGCCGGGGCAGCCAGAGCAGAGCTCCCAGACTGCGACCCGGTCATACGGCGAGTACTCACCATCCTGCTCGCCTGCCCGTGCAAACTGCCTCGATTCACCCTGTTCGCTGTGCTCCTGGTTGCTCGCGCTCCCAGAGGCAGGTTTTTAACCAGTCAGGGCTGGTGCCGCTCCTCCTGGCTCCGCCCCCTGTGAGTCCCTGCTCTCGTCCCCTGAGCTGCCGGCTCCTGGGCAAGTCCTGCCGAGGACCTGAGGCTCCCTTGGTGGCTCTGGCCGCTCTGAGTAAAGGCTCCTGGACCCTGCCATTGCCCTGCTCCTAGAACCTGCCATTGCCCTGCCGCCTTCCGCAATGCCCGGGGGGCTTGCGCGGGCCTTGCCGGAGCCAGGCAGGTCCCCTTGTGCTGAGCTCCCAGGGACAGCACCAGCAGCTGCACTGCCCAGGGGCTGCTCCTGCCCTGACACCTTCTCAGCACCTCTGACACCAGCAGCTCCTGCACACAGAAGGCTCCTGCTTCGCCCCCAGCACCTCTGCAGGCAGAGCTCAGCTCCAAGCACAGGAACAAGCCCAGCACCTCCTCCTCACCCAGCCCCTGCTCCTACAGCTGGGCTGGCACCAGCACATCGTTCCTGACAGCTTCTCCTCCCTTTAGAGCACGCACCCACCATGTGTTTCAAGCCAACACTAAAAGAGGATTGCAAAGTCAAAGAACCCGTACCTGGATGCGCAGGGCAGGCACGGGAGATGCAGCCTCCCGAGGGAGGGCTCTCCTCTGCACTGGTTCCTGCAGGGCTCTGGCTCCTTCAATAGCCCACGCTGAGCGTGGGGGCCCCGTCACAATGGGCGTCTCCACAGCGACCACCACGGCTTTGTGATGGTGGCAGCATCGTGCCCATGGCACTGGGCACCCAGGGGCTGGGACTGGGTGAGCTTTAAGGTCCCTTCCACCCCAAACCCGGCTGTTGATGTGAGGGGTTCACCAGTGCAAGGGAGTTAGGGTTAAGGGATGATTTATCAGGGGCTGAAGCTGCTTGTTAAACAATGTAGACTGTTGATAAGAGGAAGGAACCCTATATTAGTTCCTGCCCTCTGGACCCCTAAGCTGGCTAAAACCAGCTTTGCAGTTTAAACACCCAGGGAGCCTGCGCCACGACTGGAGGTGTAAAGTTCAGGCCCGAGTTGAAAAGTTCAGGCCCGAGGAAGACTCGTTTACTTCATCTTGAGACCCTCGCCCACAACCACCAGGAGACACTGCCCAAGTGCAAAGGACCTTTTAGCTCATTATTATACGAAGCGGGGATAGAACATGAATATGTATAGGCGTATTGTGTAACCTAACACAAATGTATTACTTTAGAGGATAAATGTAGAGGGAAACATCACTGGGCTGCGCATGCTTTCGGAGGAATGATCCCCAATGCATCTCAGCGCTGAATAAAGCATACCTACTTTACAACGTTAATGAGTTGTGGAGTTTATCCGCATATCACTGTGACTGCATGACTGTAAAACAGGATCTGCATTTGGCTGCAGAAGAGCTCTCAGCACTGAGTCAGGCCCAGGATCAGGTGCAGACATTTGTGCAGGAACATCCTGTCTCTGCTGCTGGCCTCAGCAGAGGCCACTGGAGACCACTGGGCGCAGGTCAGGCCTGGAGAACAGCCAGGATCAAGGGCAGCAGCGCCACCTCCTCTGAAAGAAGCCCCAGGGCTGAGGCTCTGCAGTTTCTCCTTTCCCCTGCACCACCCCTGGCTTTCAGCCCCACAGCAGGGCCCTTCTGCAGCCTCTTCTCGGCTCTTGTTGTTTGCTGGCAGCTTCCCAAGGCAGCTGTGCCTCTGCTGGAGCCAGAGCAATGGCCCAGCCCGTGCTGCGGTGTGTGGAGTGCTCTGATGGCACCATCAAGTGCCTGCAGGGCTCGGCAGCGCTGGCAGGAGCAGAGCTGTGGGGCCTGACCCTGCTCCCGGAGCAGAGGCAGATGAGTTCCAGCACTTGGTGTTTCTTGGCAGGAACCTTTGAAGCCAGGATCGAACCAGGTACAAGTGGGATGGAGCTGGGATTGAACCGGACATAGAGCCAGGATTAAACTAGGACCGAGGAGGGTGGAGACGAGATTGAACCAGGATCGGGTGGGATGGAGCCCAAAGGAGCAGATCAGGAGCAGTCTGAGCGGGGCTGTGTCAGGGATTGAGTGGGAAGGGCAGGGCTGTGGGTTGGGATGGAGCCGGGGGCAGGGGGTCAGGGGCAGAGATGCAGTGGGGGGGGTCAGGGCTGTGGGAGGGGATGGAGCGGGGTGGGCAGGGGGTACAGCAGGGATGCAGTGGGGTGAGGTGGGCTGGGCTGTGCCAGGAGGGCACGGGAAGCAGAGCCTGACCCAGCAGGGGAAGTGCAGGCAGGGATGGAGCTCACACTGGGGCAGGGGCTGGGCATGCTGGGGATGGCGGCAGGACCTGCCAGTGAATGCACCCACTTGCACTGGATGAGAGTCACCAACAGCTCCACAGCTGCAGCCCCAAACCAACATCTGCATACAGGTAATTGAGACTAAATCTAACAAAAGAGCAATTTACCTCCTGGCATGCAAGTTTCTAACAGATGACTTCTTTAAAAATAGTTTGATCCAGCTTGGGTTTCTCTAATTACATTGTGAGAGCTTTAAGGGTGAGTAGGATTCAAACCACCTTGACTAGAAATAAGCATTAAAGGTAAACCATGTAAGCTCAGGAAGGCAACTTGAAGAGCACAGGAGGTAGCAGTGTGAAAGACAGGACCTGCATTTGTGTTCAGTAGGGAGATATTCTGTGATTCTGCCATTTATGTCCTTAGTATTATGTTGCCTCTAGAGGGCGTGGCGACCTGGTTCAGGAACGGTGCAACAGCCCACCCCTGGCCGACTGGGCCATCAGCTCGCAGACACCAATGTGGTGGACGGCAAATGGCGTTTATTGGCACGTGACATGGCATTATATACCCGAGATACGTGACGTCACCTCCATCCGATTATATCATAATCTAAATGCTACTGGCTATCAGGAGAGGGGCCCTATCTTTCCGTACAGCGCGATATCTTCTGGCTGCCAGACCCTGGCTACCCACATTTCCCCCCTCCCTATGCATAACTCTATCGACTAAATGTAACAAGTTTAAAGAATATATGTCATACTATTGGATAGAAAACATACTAAAAGAACCTTATTTTCACTTTGTACTGTAAAATAATTTTATCCTATATATCACAAACTCGAGTAGAAAACATAAGGCACATTAAGTAAAAGGTAATCAAGAGGTATATTGGAACAACGAGGTAAGATCGGGGGTAACTAAAGGGAATGTTGAGAACAAGTATAGCTGAAAACAAGATCTCTTTGAGGTACTGTATTCCAGATCGAATTCATGTGCCCTGGGAAGACCATCGATAAACTATCTCCGAAAGGCATCACTGCTGTGTGAGGTGACAGACTCGACCCTAGCGGGCGTCCCCGCGCAGGCAATGTTGACCTGACTGTGATGAGTTTTTGTTCCCTTCACTCAGCATGAGGTTCGGGAGTTCCAACTTTTAAAAGTGCACGCCTGTTACCACGTAGGGGGCCAGTCTACGTGGTAAGAGGGGGTGACAATGTCCAAAAAGGTCTCCCAGGGGTTTGGATTTGTCCAGATAGTTAAATTCAAGTAAAATAACTTGAGGTAACATTAACCAAACACGTTATCAAAGCAATTGCCGGCGTTCTACTAACATAATGTTAACCGTTCCTAGCCGGCTCTTAATAAACGACACAAGCTTATTTAATATACAGGGTCCGAGGACCAGTGCCAGTACAATCATTACAATCGGTCCCATCAAGGTAGATACCAAGGAAGTCAGCCATGGTGATTGGGTAAACCAGGATGTAAACCAGTAAACCCAAAAGCATGATCGCACAAAAGTACCGTGGCCCCACCCCTACAAGGGGCATTTTGACGTTGCTGGTGTTCTGTCGATGCGGGGTATTCAGTTGCTGTAGGGCTCTTAGGTGTGGGTAGGGAGTTTGTTGGCTCATCGTCCCCTTCTGGTAGTGGGAAGTACCAGTCACGAGGGTATCCAATGAATCGGTCCTGTAAACAAAAACTCACAGTACCCATCAGCCGCTGCAGGCTGGAGCCATGCAACGGATGATCTGCCCCGACTGCTTGGGCTAACTGTCTAGCACAATTGTCCTCCCATTCCTGTTTGAAAACGATCATCCCCGCTCCATCAAAAATCAATCTACAAGTTTGTTTTATATCGAACGGGAGCATATCGTCTCCTCCAAAGACACCATCTATAAGGGTAGAGACCATGGCAGAATTAAGGCCTTTATCTGCAATTGCTTTAACAATTGCTTGTATATCCTTAGGGTTTATTGGCGAGTGGACCCTCTGTTCCCCATCCATCACTCGGACCGGAAACGCTAACGCGGTCGATGGGGTCCAGTTGGCACACTCAATCTTTATTTTTCTCCAGTCTGTGAGAGGGACCTCCTCCCCCCGCGATTCCTTTTTAATTTGGATGGGAATATTTTGGCCCTTAATTCTGTTTATCTCCGTTCCTGGCCGCTCTAAATTTGAACCAGTTGTGAGCCACTTATCCCAACTATTGTCTGATCCCCAGCCAGGGTCTGATTCAGACTGAGAACTCGACTGACCAGTTGTATCCGGTGTCCGGTTTCCCCTTGCCGGGCTCCGGCCCCGCCCGCTTCTCTTGTGGGCGGGCTTTTCCTTCCCCGTGTGTGCGGGCCGTTCCCCCCCACTTTGCCCACCCCTCCTTCCTGGTCCGCTCCTCCCTCTTGGTTCGTCCCGCCCACTATTCGGGGGGGTACTTGCCCTACAAGGGCACCTCTGCGGGTAGCCACTCTGATTGGCTTCCTGCCCTTCTTTTGCGCCTTCCCACCCTTCGTTCGCGCCTTCCTGCCCTTCGTTCGCACCTTTCTGCCCTTCGCTCACGCCTTTCCGCCCTTCGTTCACGCCTTCCCGCCCTTCGTTCCCGCCTTTCCGCCCTTCGTTCGCGCTACCCCCCCTTCTCCAGTCGTTTCTGCCTTCGGTATCCTTCGCGTTCTTCTCCCCCTCCCGTCCGTGCTTGCTGGTTAGAGACAGCGCTTCCTCCCTGTTCCCGCCAAGGGTGTCCTCGCCCCGCCCTCCGCCTTTTTGCTCGACGCCATCTTGAGGCGCATAGGGCGATGGCTCGACCCAACCTTCTCCGGGTCCGCGTTCCTCGCTGCACTTCTAGCTGCCTCAGCTAGCCCACCCCAAACGGACTCTGGCGGTTTCTGTTTATCCAGAAACAGATCGGGGTTCGGAAGATGGGGAGGTGCGTCGCCCTCTGGAAGATCTACAGGCGCAGGAGAGCCGGGATTATCGGGGGGAATGTGATGTAAAGTCTGCGTAGCTGCCCCGACCCCCAATTTCGGCGCGTCTCGCAGGCAGGATTTCGCCGCCTTCCAGGTTTCCTGCTCGTGTATGGCTTTCCGCAGGGCTTGTACAACCTTCCCCCACGACTTAAGGCTCTTGCCACAGCCCGAGGACATAGTCTCCTCGGCTAATGCCTTGGTGCATTTGTCCCCCACCTCTGGGTGGAGAATATCCACCGGCTGATCAATGACCCTGAGTTGTAAAAGCCTCACAACAGTGAGAGTAAAATCTCCAGGCTTACAATCAGTACCCCATTGCCTATGCATTTCGGATACAACCTTCACAATGGATTCCATCCTCCTTGTGGGTCCGGGAGCGTCCTCCCCGCCGGGCTGGTCCTGCAGCTCCGGCCGTCGTTCACCCGTCCAGGCGATTCCCGGGTTTCGGCACCACTTGTTGCCTCTAGAGGGCGTGGCGACCTGGTTCAGAAACGGTGCAACAGCCCACCCCTGGCCGACTGGGCCATCAGCTCACAGACACCAATGTGGTGGACGGCAAATGGCGTTTATTGGCACGTGACATGGCATTATATACCCGAGATACGTGACGTCACCTCCGTCTGCTTACATCATAAACTAAACGCTATTGGCTATCAGGAGAGGGGCCCTATCTTTCCGTACAGCGCGATATCTTCTGGCTGCCAGACCCTGGCTACCCACATCAGCCTCAAAGGGAACAACTTCCTCCGAATATCCAAGCTAAATCTCCTTTTTTTCAGCTTAAAGCCATTCCCCCTTGTCCTGTCACAAAAAGCCCCTCTCCAGATTTCTTGTAGGCCCTGCTTAGGTGTGGGCAGATTGCTAAGATGTCTCCCTGGAGCCTTCTCTTCTCCAGGTTGAACACCCCCAGCTCTCTAAGCCTGTCTTCATCGTAGATGTACTCTAGCCCTTGGAGCATCTTTGTGGCCCTTCATAAGCCCATCATTGTAGGATCATAAGAGAAGAGAGGTTGGAAGGGACCCCAGGAAGTCTCAAGTCCAACACGTCAGGAACAGGGTCAGGGCTTGATTCAGTCCCACTTGGAAATCCTCAAGGGCCAAAGACTGCACAGCCTCTCTGGTTGACCTGATGCAACACTTGCCTGAGCCTATGGGAACAAGGTTTCTTTATGTCCTGGATGAACCTCTCATCTGTCACTATTCCCCATTGCCTTTTGTCCTCCCACCAGGCACCCTGGTCAGGAGCCTGGCTCTGTATTCTCCATGTCCTCCTTGCTGGTACAGGCAGCCAGTCCCCAACAGCCTTCCCTTCCCAAGATCTCAGGTCCCCATCAGCCTTCCCTTCTCTGGGATGGGCAAGCCCAGCTCCCCCAGCCCCTCCCCACAGGCACCGTGCTCCGGTCCCTGCCTGTCCTCAGGGCCCGTTGCTAAACCCACTCCTGCTTGCCAATAGCATTCCTGAATTGGGGATCTGAAACCTGGATGGGGTATTCCAGAGCATCCCTTCCCTTGTTCTCCTGCCGTGCTCCTGGTCATACAGCCCGCCATGCTGCTGTCCTCCCTTGCTGCCAGGGCACACGCTGCCTCCTGTCCAGCTCCTGCCCACCCAGACCTTTCCCATGGGCTGCTCCCAGCCAGGCAGCCCCAGCCTGGGCCATTGCAGGGGAGTCCCCTGCAGGGACCCCTGTGTCCCCTGCTCTCCTGCCCAGGACACCCTGAGAGCTCTGCAGCCCCCCCATGCCATCCCATCTCCCCACACCAGCACAACAGCCCCGGCCCTTGGGCTCCTCAAGAGCTCTTCCTGCTCCAGGCACAGAGCAGCCATCCCAGAGCTGGAGCAGCCAGAAAGCTGATTTCATTCCCTTTCATTCCTGCCCTGTGAGGACATAGCACAGAGAGGAAGTTGCTGCAGGATCATTTCTTTTACTCAAATACAGTGAGAGTCCCCGTTGGCACAACGTCTGTGGGTCAGACAAGGTGGGCAGATACTGAAGTAGCAGGGGATGAAAACTGACATGGCTTTGAAGACAGCAACATCACAAGTGGAAAAAAGAAAACAACTGTAAAGCAGCAAAGACAGATGTGGCCTGTCAGGACCTGCAATGGAAGCTCTTTTTAGAGGAAAGCAGGCAGTGTATGGGTGCTGAAACACATCCAGACACCAGCTTCCTCACAGCATCCCAGACTCCTGGTTCCTCAAGCTGCAGATGAGGGTGTTCACTGCTGGAGGCACAACCCTGTACTGCACTGACACCACCAGATCAAGGGATGGGGAGGAGATGGAGGGGGACAAAGATGCCAGTGCTGACAAGCAGGGAGAGCACAGCTAAGTGAGGGAGGCACATGGAAAAGGCTTTGTGTTGTCTCTGCTCAGAGGGGATCCTCAGCACAGCTATGAGAAGAGAAGGCTCCTTAAGGGGAGAATTTCAAGCAGCTCCCAGAGCCTAAAGGGGCTACAGGAAACCTGGAGAGAGGCTTTGGAACAGGGCCTGTAGGGACAGGACAAGGGGAATGGCTTTAACCTGCCAGAGGGGAGACTGAGATAAGCTCTTAGGCAGAAGTTCTTTCCTGTGAGGGTGGTGAGACAGTGGCACAGGGTGCCCAGAGAAGCTGTGGATTTTAAGAAACTGAGCACTTTAAGTTTATTAAATACGTCCTCATTACTCTTAGTTGCGCAGGGCAACTAAGATGATGAAGGGAGTGGAGCATCCCCCTTATGAGGAAAGGCTGAGGGAGCTGGGTTTCTATAGTTTGGAGAAGAGGAGACTGAGGGGTGACCTTATTAGTGTATATAAATATATAAAGGGGGAGTGTCACGAGGATGGAGCCAGGCTCTTCTCAATGGCAAACAATGATAGGACAAGGGGTAATGGGTACAAACTGGAACACAAGAGGTTCCACTTAAACTTGAGAAGAAACTTCTTCTCAGTGAGGGTGACGGAACACTGGAACAGGCTGCCCAGGGGGGTTGTGGAGTCTCCTTCTCTGGAGACATTCAAAACCCGCCTGGACACATTCCTGTGTAACCTCATCTAGGTGTTCCTGCTCCGGCAGGGGGATTGGACTGGATGATCTTTTGAGGTCCCTTCCAATCTCTAACATACTGTGATACTGTGATACTGTGATTTTAAGTGCTTGGCACAGATGGGCTGGCAGGACTGGGGCAGTGGGGAGATGCCCAAAATGCTCAAGCGCAGCATTAGTCAGTGATCCAAAAGTGCTGGTGGGCTTAACTAGACAAAATCTACCCTCCAGAATACTCTCTACCTAAGGGTATGGGAACCCAGGTAGAAGCCGTCCTCAACCCCTTCGGTCAGGGGAAAGGGTGTGAGAAGGAGCAAACTGATACTGCATGTCCACAATTGGTAGATTATAGACACTGCCCCACACTGGGTGTTTTCTGGCAGTCCTGATGCAGGTGCAAAGGCAGTCCTGAACTATTTGGTGGCATCCAACAAAACAGCAGACTCATGATTCTCAGCTCTGGTGGAATCTCGCTTGTGAGATACAGTGACTGTGCTCGGGCAACCTCTGGGGGATAGAAGTCGGGGATGGGGAGGAGATGGAGGGGGGCCCAGATACTGCTGGGGTTTTGTCCTGGGTTCAGCAGTAGCAGTCATTTTTCTCCTTCTTAGTAGCTGGTGCCATGCTGTAGTTTTGACTTTCAGCCTGGGAACAGCACTGATAACACCCATGTTTTTAGTTGCTGCTCAGTAATGTTCACTCTGACCAAGGACTTTCTGAGTCTCATGCACTGCCAGGGAAGAGGGGAAGCCGGGAGGAAGCAGACGTAGGACACCTGACCCAAACTAGCCAGGGAGGTATTCCATACCACAGCACGTCATGCACAGTCTATAACCTGGGGGCAGTTACCTGGAAGGGTGTGATCACTGCTGGGGTCAGACTCAGACTGGGTATTGGTCGGCATGTGGTGAGCAGTTGTATTCTCTCCCCTTCTTATTAGATATCATTATTATTATTGGTGGTAGCAGCAGTGGTTTGTGTTATACCTTAGTTACTGGACTGCTCTTATCTCAACCCATGGGAGTCACATTCTTTCGATTCTCATCCCCATCCCTCTGAGAGCGGGGGAAGGAAGGAGGGGAGTGAGCGAGCGGCTGCATGGTTCTGGGTTGCCGGCTGGGCTTAAACCACAACAGGTTTCAATATCCCAGTGCTCCCAGTCGCTGCCAAAGGCGCTCCTACTCATCCCCCACACGACCTCCTTGGTCTTTTTGGGGGACACCCCAAATTAGGCACCCCCTAATATGGGGCTGCCCCCCAGCTCCCTGACACCCGGGGGAGTTGAGGCTGGAATGCCCCATGGAGCGTGGTTCGGGGGCAACAAGGAGTGTTTTGGTGCTGATGTCTTTTGGGGGGGGAGCAGCCTTTTGGGGCCCCTCCAGGACTTTGTGTCCCCTGGGCTCATTTGCGGTTGGAGGCCCCAGGGTGATGGGAAGGTGCAGGTCATTTTTGGGCTGCCCCAGGGCCCTCATTTGGGTTTCCTGCCAGCTCTTGTGTTGCTACAGGGAGATTTGGGGTACCCCAGAATTTAGGGGGGCACCACGATTGTTTTGGATGCTTCCAGGGCCCTCTGGGGGGCAGCGTGGTTTTGGGATACCCCTTTATTGGGGTGCCTGTTTTGGGGGATCCACTGCCTCTGGCCCCGTGAATTCACTACTGAAACCCAAAGCAAAGTTGGGGTCCCCCCAGTGGATTTGAGGTCCCAGAGCAACTTATGGGACCCCCAGGGGAGGTGCTGGGGGGACCCCACTTTTCAGGACACCCCATTTTAGCGGTTTTGTGCCACTGCGCTGAGCTGGGGGAGGGCTTTGGAGCTGCGGGCTTTGGGTTTGAGGAGACGTTGGGGGATCCCAGGGGGAATTTGGGGATTCAGAACTCCTTGAGGTGGCTTTTGGGGGACTTCTTCTCCCCTAAAAATGGGGGTCCATCAATCCCAGGGCAGCCGAATCTCATTGGATGCCCTAGGGAGCCCCGTTGCCAGAAATGGGAGGCATTTGGGGGGTTGGAGGGATTTGGGGGTTCAAGGAACATTTGGGGGTTCGGGAGGATTCCCCATAACTCGCTGTAGGAAGCACATTATATTGGGGATCTCCCATGTGCCGAAAACAGGAGCTACCTGGGTCCCAGGGCACCCTGAGTCACTCTTGGGTGAGCAACGTTCCCCTAGGGTGAAGATGTGTTGAGGAGAAGAGTTTGGGGGTTCAGAGGGGATTTGGACATTGAGGGGGATCCCCTAAACTCCCTAGGGTGCTGCAGGGATTTGGGGAACATCCAGTGTCCCAAAACTAGGGGTTCCATTTATCCCAGGGTACCCTGACTCTTCAGTGCCCCTGTTTGCCCATGACAGTAAAGGGGGGGGGATTTGGGGTTCAGAAAGAAACTGGAGGTTTTGGGGGATGTAGAAGCTCATGGGAATGTCCCCAATCACTGTGGGTGGCAGAGTAGTTTGGGGGACCAATGGAGCCCTCAAAGAGTAGCTACAGCCACCAGAGATCACCCCACAGATCATTGGGGAGGTAGGAACTGGAGATATGGGGGGATCCTGCCGGGTTTTGAGGGTGCAGATGGGGGATTTCCCCTTAATCTTTCCTGTGAGGATGCTGGCGATGAGCTCATCCCTCTGCCCGGGGCAGGGAATGCAACCAAGGGGGGGCTCCTGGGAGCTGGGGTGACCCTTGCACTCCCCCAGGCTCTGACAAGGGAGAAGTTCTCCTGCCCTGACACCTTCTCAGCACCTCTGACACCAGCAGCTCCTGCACACACAAGGCTCCTGCTTCGCCCCCAGCACCTCTGCAGGCAGAGCTCAGCTCCAAGCACAGGAACAAGCCCAGCGCCTCCTCCTCACCCAGCCCCTGCTCCTACAGCTGGGATGGCACCAGCACATCTCCTGACAGCTTCTCCTCCCTTTAGAGCATGCACCCACCATGTGTTTCAAGCCAACACTACAACAGGATTGCAAAGTCAAAGAACCCGTACCTGGATGCGCAGGGCAGGCACGGGAGATGCAGCCTCCCGAGGGAGGGCTCTCCTCTGCACTGGTTCCTGCAGGGCTCTGGCTCCTTCAATAGCCCACGCTCAGCGTGGGGGCCCCGTCACAATGGGCGTCTCCACAGCGACCACCACCGCTTTGTGATGGCAGCAGCATCGTGCCCATGGCACCGGGCACCCAGGAATGTTCCCGCAGTGGCCGCAGGGGGACCAGCCTCTGCCCTCTGCTGCCAGAGCCGCAGAGTCAATCTCAGTAAAAGACAAACCTCCTGTCCCACAGCAGCCACGCTGAGCTCCCCTGCACCCCGCACGCTCACAGCATCCTTCATCCCGCAACCCCACAAGAAAGGGATGGCTTCATGCCATCAAGTGCTTCCTTTTACTTCAATCCGCATGGAAAACAAACCAGATTCCTGCGTTCCCTACACTGTGTACTGTTAACAGTGAGCACAAATCCCAACAACTCAACACACGGTCCCACGGCCAGACACGACAGCGCAGATGGCCGGAGCCAGCCCCCACCCTGCCCAGCCCCAGACAAGACCCCCCCCGCGGAAAAGCAACCCTCAGCTGCAGACTGAGAATCTGCCCATGGCAGGGAAACGGCATGGTCATTGTGATGTCTGTGTCCACATGGTCCCCATGTGACCCACCATGTCCCTATGGTCCCTGTGTCCCCAGCATGCCCCTGTGCTCACTGTGTTGTAACCTTAATCTTAAACTAACAATAGTGTGTGTGCCTTTAGCATAGTAGAATAGGCCAAACTGTTCTAACTTACTAACGTGTAGAGAGAAAGGAATGTTTGGCTGATGGGGGAAGGAACATCATGGGACTGATAACAACTAAGGAGACAGTAAATAAGACCAAGGATGCCAGCCTTCAAGACAGCAGAGTGGTGCCCAGCTTGGAGCGAGACTGGAACACAGCAGAAGCAAGGACATGCCAACTGCTAACTGGGCACTAGGACCTTGCGAGCGTGCGCAAGCACTGAGGTCATTCAGTAAACACAGTGAGGAAGACTATCGGTGCCCACCAAAGACCCCCACTCAGCAAGAAAGCGCATGCGTAACTAGGATGCAAATATTATAACTAGTTCCTGAAAAAGCTGTGAATATGCACGAGTATGCTAAATATAGAGCTGCTGTTGGCAAGTATTGGGTGTGCTCACCTTTGTGAAACGATTCACGTGTGCTCCCAGCGCTGCAATAAAGAATGCTGCTTTCTGAAACTCCAAATTGAGCCTTAGAGAGTTTCTCTGACCGACTTTGATGGTAACAATTTGGTGCCTGAACAGGGACACTCAGCCGTGTTTTCCACAGAGCCGGGGAGTCTCTGGGACCTTCACGCCAGCATCAGGGGAGTTTGCCTGAAAGGAACCCCAGCTCCCAGAACCAATCTCGGGACCTCGGTGAGACCCTGATTTAATTTCTTTAAAAAGGCATTCTTTTTGGTCCCTTTCCACATAAGGCACAGAGGGACGCCCTGCGCGGTGGGTAAGAGGCAGTTAAGTTTTGGTTGTCTGGACTTTGGTATTTAGTGGAGGTCAGGATCATGGGTACCACTGCCTCCAAAGGGGGGATCCTGAAAAGGTCCCCACTGGGTTGCATTTTACAACAATCTGGGTAGAGGTCAGGACCACTGTCTCCACAGGGGGTGTTGAAGAAATCCCTACTGGGTTGCATTTCACAACACTGGAAACAGATGGGTGAACCCCAGGGTGGTTCGGTCACTGGGGAGACTTTGGAACAAACCGAGGGGTTTGGTTACTCGGGAGACCCTGGTAAAATCCTGTAATCAGTGGTGGATGTTATTCTTGAGACTAGAAGGAAAGTGGGATGAAGTAGCTTATGCAGAAATGTGTTTCACTTTGAGATATCATCTTGAACAGCAAAAGGATTGCAGTTTTAATTTTGCACTCCAGGACCTGTCTGTATTGTCCTTGGAGAAAGACAGTGAAATTTCCTTAAACCTTTAAGACAAGCTGTGTGTAATGATGGTCTGCTCATGATGAAGATTCCCTTTACCATTATAGATTTGGAGAGCTGGAAACAAGTGGCTGGTAATTACGCATCATGCTTTTCAGAGTGTTGACACAAATACGATTATTCGTAGGGCTCAGACTGCTGTGGATCAACAAATAACAGCAGGCACAGCGACAAGTACAGTGAATCTTCACGTACCTACCCCCAATCCTAACTGGGACCCTAATCGGGACAGGCAAGCTTTGAAACAATATCGGAGGTGGATTTTATTTGGCGTTAGGAATGTGGTCCCCAAGACAGTGAGCTGATCTAAGCTATATGAAATAAAGCAAGATGTAAATGAACCACCTTCTGGATTCGTGGGAAGATTAAAAGAGGTGATGCATAAATATACTACTATTGATCCTGAATCGGAGGAAGGAAGGAAAGAGTTAAGCCATTTAACAAAAAGTCAATCCACTTAAGACACAAGGAAAAAGGTACAAAAGCTTCAGGGGGAGGACCAATGTGATTTGGTAAAAATACTGGATGTGGCCTTGGAGACCTATCACAATCGGACCACTATTGCTCTGGTGCAAGCTCTCTGAAATGGTCCAAATGGTTCAATAGTACTGGGGAGGGCTTTCAGTCCCTGATTATTAGTAGAGATATTATTAATAGAATTCATACAATTATTAATATAAGACAACATTCTGTTTCATGGGTTAGAGTGTGTCAGGTTTCACTTGGAATTTGTTAATGTACATCTGGGGGCATAAGATAAGCTCCAGAATAAAACTGGAATCTTTAGGGGAAAAAAGTAGAGAAAAGTTGCTGCCTGTAGCTATCCCACAAGAAACCAGGAAAGGGGGGAGTGGCCCAGGAGGAGAGGAAACAAGGATTACATGGAAAGGGTTGTGAACAGACTCCACAGGTTGTACTCAAAGGGAAAATGCCCTCAGAATCAAAAGAAACACCGGAGATTAAATGGAACGTCAGGACAGGAAGAGAGAATGATTCTTTTAAATGAAGATTGAGGAGGAGCAGGGGAAGATTCAAATCCCTCCCCAGCAGAGCCCCTGGCTACAGTTAGGTTGGGGAATGGGAAGGTAAAATTCCTTCTAGAAACAGAAGCTACTTATTCTGTTATAAATACTTGTAAAGGGCAATCAAGCAAACAAACCGCTGCAGGCATTGGTGCCACAGGTGGACAGGAACCCGGCCTTCCTTTACATTTGAGAAACTGGCAAACAGAGGTTGAGCCATCAAGTTCTTTCAATGTCTGAGTGCCCCATGCTGGTATTGGTAGAGATATACTGAGTAAATTCCATGCATCAATTAGGGTTAAAGGAAGAAAATTCAGGTCCATGTTCCTAATGAAAAAAAAAGCTATGGAGGCCTGAATTTTTATGTTACAGAAAGCAGGCACTGAGCCGGATATCCCCGAGGAAGTGGGTATATCCACAAGTATGGGCTGCTGGAGCTTCGGGACCATCACGAGATGCAGAAGAAGTAACTATTCCTCTGAAACCAAATATCACACCGCTAAGACAGAAACAGGATCTTATAAAACTGGAAGCAAGGAAAGGACTAGAGACTCTAATAGAAAAAATTATCAAATACTTTGGGACAAAAATGGACCGTATTTGTACTTCACATGCTAACAACCATTCTGGAACAGAAAAGCAGTCACTGGCTTTCCCCAAGCAGGCTGTGCTTCTATGACAAGAGGAGGTAGACTTAAAGCAACTAACCTTTTGAGCCAGCACAACAGGTTTTGACAACAGATCCAGAAGCAGGAGAGCTGACTCACAACTGTTTACAGACCATAACATAACAGAGCTAAACCAAACATAATAGAGGCTAAAGCCCTGCATTCCTCCTCCCCCAACACATGAGCACAGAAAGCTGAGCTGATGGTGCTACTGAGACTTCTGAAAGTGTCAGAAAGTCAAAATTTGCTTTTAAGGCACATCAGTTTGATAACACTGCAGAGAATATTGGTAATCACGTTGCTGACAAAGCAGCCGAAGAAGCTGTGGGTGGGGAGCTTTCATTACTATTGCCTCATCAGTATCAGAGCTTGGATAATGAAGTTCCAAGTTATCAAACAGAGGATGGGAAATTACCTATTCTTAGGAGCCAAGAAGCACGATGGAGGATGGTGGGTTACACGCATGCCTCCTGCACACAGGAGGCTCCTGCTTTGTACCCAAGATGTGTTTCATGCTAACACTAAAAGAGGATGGCAAAGTCAAAGAACCCGTACCTGGATGCGCAGGGCAGGCACGGGAGATGCAGCCTCCCGAGGGAGAGGTCTCCTCTGCACTGGTTCCTGCAGGGCTCTGGCTCCTTCAATAGCCCACGCTCAGCGTGGGGGCCCCGTCACAATGGGCGTCTCCACAGTGACCACCACGGCTTTGTGATGGCGGCAGCATCGTGCCCATGGCACTGGGCACCCAGGGGTGCTCCCGGAGTGGCCACAAGGGGACAAGCCTCTGCCCAGCCGGCTTGGAGAGGTCCGAGCACAGCATATAGCATATAGCAAGGCACAGCATATCATAGAACAGCAGAGCAGAGCATAGCTATGGAGATCCTACTGCCCTGATAGCTCATTATCTGCAAGTGAACTCACCCCCATCCCACAGTACTGATCATCTGGGCCCAGGTTCTGGGGAGACGCTGGCTCACGCAGTCGCCTGTGTCCCATCTGCCTTGTCAAACTGCCACCACAATCCGCAAGTGGCCCGTGCCCACTGCGCCCAGAGGCTGGGATGCAAAGCAGAGAATTACAAGGGTGTCCCAGACACATGGGGAAACCCAAATGTGGTTTTACACAAGGATCTCACAATATTCAAATGCACACGTACCACACACTTGGACTGAGCACTAGCACCCTCACTACCAATTACTAGTCCTAGGCAAACTCTGCCAGGCGCTCATGCTACTTCTGCTGCAGTCCTGCTCTTGTCTATGGAGGCAGATGTCCCTGGAGCCAGTCCTGCAAGAGATACTGATTAATGGTGTGCAGGACAGTGGGAGGGTTTCAAAGACATGCTGGAGGGGCTGGGATTCTGCCATTATTTCTGCTGGGCTGCAATACCCCTTCTCCTTCACAGACAGCTCTAAGATACCCTAAAGAAAAGTCCTAGTTCCGGGGCTGGGCTGAAGCTCCCAAGAAAAATCCACTACCTCATCACATTAGAGTGTACATATAAATATATAGAGACACATGTATATATAAAAGACCTGTTAATACATGAGAGACTGGTTGATCTAGTAGTTAGAGGGAAGAGAATTTTCATCACATGCCTTGTGGGTCCCACAACCCAGGGTCCCAAACGCCAGTGACAGGGTGACGAGAGGCAGCCAAGATGCCATCCCAGGGGGATCAGTCTCCTGAGAGGGGGGAGGAAAGAACAACCCAAAAGTGAAAGAGCCTGAAGCAAGCCCTGATGTTCCCTCCCTCAGGTGGCAGATACACTGCCTTCCTGCAGTGTCATTGCTCTGATGAGAGACAGAGTTAAGGCTAAAAATCAACTTTTCTTAGAATCACAGAATCATTTAATTTGAAAAGACCCTTGAGAACATCGAGTTCAACCATTAACCTGTCCCTAACAAGTCCACATGCTGACCATGACATCATCCCTGTGGGATACCCTGTCTGGATGGTCACCAACAAAGTATAAAGGCTCTCTCCAGATTTCTTGTAGGCCCTGTTTAGGTATGGGCTTAGTAAGGTCTCCCTGGAGCCTCCTCTTCTCCAGCCTGAACACCCACAGCTCAGATACAATGCCAGAGCCCCATTGAAACAAAGTCTGTGGGTAAGACAAGGTGCATGGATATGTAAGTAGTAGGCGATGAAAACTGACATGTCTTTGAAGACAGAAACATCACAAGTGGAAAAAAACCCAACTGTAAATCAGGAAAGAAAGACGTGGCCTGTCACGACCTACACTTGGAGCTCTTTGCAGAAGAAAGAAGGCAGTGTATGGCTGCTGAAACACATCCAGTCAGCAGCTAACTCAGAGCATTCTTGGGCTCCCTGGGGCTCCAGGGAAACACCATGGGAAACAGCCTGAAGCAAGCCCTGATGTTCCCTCCCTCAGCTGGCAGACACACTGCCTGCCTGCAGTGTCATTTCTCTGATGTGAGACAGCGCTTGGTCTGAGCAACAAGATTTTGTAGAATCAGGGAATCATTTAGGTTGGAAAAGACCCTTAAGAACATCGAATCCACCATTAACCGAACAGTGGCAAGTCAACACATGAACCTGTGGGTAGCCAGGGTCTGGTGGCCGGAAGATATCGCGCTGTACGGAAAGATAGGGCCCCTCTCCTGATAGCCAATAGTGTTTAGTTTATGATGTAAGCAGACGGCGGTGACGTCACGTATCTCGGGTATATAATGCCATGTCACGTGCCAATAAACGCCATTTGCCGTCCACCACATTGGTGTCTGCGAGCTGATGGCCCAGTCGGCCAGGGGTGGGCCGTTGCACCGTTCCTGAACCAGGTCGCCACGCCCTCTAGAGGCAACAAGTGGTGCCGAAACCCAGGAATCGCCTGGACGGGTGAACGATGGTCGGAGCTGCAAAACCAGCCCGGCGGGGAGGACGCTCCCGGACCCACAAGGAGGATGGAATCCGTTGTGAAGGTTGTATCCGAAATGCATAGGCAATGGAGTATTGGTTGTAAGCCCAAAGATTTTACTCTCACAGTTGCGAGGCTTTTACAACTCGGGGTCATTGATCAGCCGGTGGATATTCTCCACCCAGAGGTGGGGGACAAATGCACCAAGGCATTAGCCGAGGAGACTATGTCCTCGGGCTGTGGCAAGAGCCTTAAGTCGTGGGGGAAGGTTGTACAAGCCCTGCGGAAAGCCATACACGAGCAGGAAACCTGGAAGGCGGCGAAATCCTGCCTGCGAGACGCGCCGAAATTGGGGGCCGGGGCAGCTACGCAGACTTTACATCACATTCCCCCCGATAATCCCGGCTCTCCTGCGCCTGTAGATCTTCCAGAGGGCGACGCACCTCCCCATCTTCCGAACCCCGATCTGTTTCCGGATAAACAGAAACCGCCAGAGTCCGTTTGGGGTGGGCTAGCTGAGGCAGCTAGAAGTGCAGCGAGGAACGCGGACCCGGAGAAGGTTGGGTCGAGCCATCGCCCTATGCGCCTCAAGATGGCGCTGAGCAAAAAGACGGAGGGCGGGGCGAGGACACCCTTGGCGGGAACAGGGAGGAAGCGCTGGCTCTAACGAGCAAGCACGGACGGGAGGGGGAGGAGAACGTGAAGGATACCGAAGGCAGAAGCGACTGGAGAAGGGCGGAAAGGCGTGAGCGAAGGGCGGGAAGGCGAGAGCGAAGGGCGGGAAGGCGAGAGCGAAGGGCGGGAAGGCATGAACGAAGGGCGGGAAGCCAATCAGAGTGGCTATCCTCAAAAATGTCCTTGCAGGGCAAGTACCCCCCCGACTAGCGGGCGAGACGAACCAAGGGGGAGGAGCAGACCAGGAAGGAGGGGCGGGCAAAGTGGGGGGGAACGGCCCGCCCATAAGGGGAAGGAAAAGCCCGCCCACAAGAGAAGCGGGCGGGGCCGGAGCCTGACAAAAACATACCGGACACTGGATACAACCGGTCAGTCGAGTTCTGAGTCTGAATCAGACCCTGGCTGGGGATCAGACAATAGTTGGGATGAGCGGCTCACAACTGGTCCAAATTTAGAGCGGCCAGGAACGGAGATAAACAGAATTAAGGGGCAAAATATCCCCATCCAAATTAAAAAGGAATCGCGGGGGGAGGAGGTCGCTCTCATGGACTGGAGAAAAATAAAGATTGAGTGTGCCAACTGGACCCCATCGACCGCGTTAGCGTTTCCGGTCCGAGTGACGGATGGGGGACAGAGGGTCCACTCGCCAATAAACCCTAAGGATACACAAGCAATTGTTAAAGCAATTGCAGATAAAGGCCTTAATTCTGCCATGGTCTCTACCCTTATAGATGGTGTCTTTGGAGGAGACGATATGCTCCCGTTCGATATAAAACAAACTTGTAGATTGATTTTTGACGGAGCGGGGATGATCGTTTTCAAACAGGAATGGGAGGATAACTGCGAGACAGTTAGCCCAAGCAGTCGGGGCAGATCATCCGCTACATGGCTCCAGTCTGCAGCGGCTGATGGGTACAGATCCAACAATGATTACCCCCCAGGCGCAGGCCCAGGGCCTGCGGGCTCACGAGGTAATGACAACCACTTGCGCAGCTAGAGAAGCCATTCGCACAGCTTCTAGAGTTATTGCTAAGCCATTGCCATGGGCCACAATAAAGCAAAACGAAAGTGAAAGCTTTACGCAGTTTGTGGATCGTCTCCAGGCTGCGGTTGACTCTTTGAACTTCCCGGTGGAAGCAAAGTGCCCGGTTGTGGCAGAATGTTTGAGTTTTTGTTTACAGGACCGATTCATTGGGCACCCTCGTGACCGGTACTTCCTACTGCCAGAAGGGGACGATGAGCCAACAAACTCCCTACCCACACCTAAGAGCCCTACAGCAACTGAATACCCCGCATCGACAGAACACCAGCAACGTCAAAATGCCCCTTGCGGGGGGGGCCACGGTACTTTTGTGCGATCATGGTTTTGGGTTTACTGGTTTACATCCTGGTTTACCCAATCACCATGGCTGACTTCCTTGATATCTACCTTGATAGGACCGATTGTAATGATTGTACTGGCACTGGTCTTCGGACCCTGTATATTAAATAAGCTTGTGTCATTTATTAAGAGCCGGCTAGAAATGGTTAACATTATGTTAGTAGAACGCCAGCAAATGCTTTGATATCGTGTTTGGTTAATGTTACCTCAAGTTATTTTACTTAAATTTAACTATCTGGACAAATCCAAACCCCTGGGAGACCTTTTTGGACATTGTCACCCCCTCTTACCACGTAAACTGGCCCCCTACGTGGTAACAGGCATGCACTTTTAAAAGTTGGAACGCCCGAACCTCATGCTGAGTGAAGGGAACAAAAACTCATCACAGTCAGGTCAACGTTGCCTGCGCGGGGACGCCCGCTAGGGTCGAGTCTGTCACCTCACACAGCAGTGATGCCTCTCGGAGATAGTTTATCGATGGTCTTCCCAGGGCCCATAAATTCGATCTGGAATACACCACCTCAAAGAGATCTTGTTTTCAGCTATACTTGTTCTCAACATTCCCTTTAGTTACCCCCGATCTCACCTCGTTGTTCCAATATACCTCTTGATTACCTTTTGCTTAATGTGCTTTATGTTTTCTACTCGAGTTTGTGATATATAGGATAAAATTATTTTACGGTAAAAAGTGAAAATAAGGTTCTTTTAGTATGTTTTCTATCCAATAGTATGACATATATTCTTTAAACTTGTTACATTTTAGTCGATATAATTATGCATAGGGAGGGGGGAAATGTGGGTAGCCAGGGTCTGGCGGCCGGAAGATATCGCGCTGTACGGAAAGATAGGGCCCCTCTCCTGATAGCCAATAGCGTTTAGTTTATGATGTAAGCAGACGGAGGTGACGTCACGTATCTCGGGTATATAATGCCATGTCACGTGCCAATAAACGCCATTTGCCGTCCACCACATTGGTGTCTGCGAGCTAATGGCCCAGTCGGCCAGGGGTGGGCCGTTGCACCGTTCCTGAACCAGGTCGCCACGCCCTCTAGAGGCAAGAGTCAGAGACCATGGGAAAGAAGAACTACAGCAGGCAATTAGGAGTGACCCGTCCCTGACTGGTACTTGGAAGATGTTGGAACTGGCAAGGAATAAGGATGTCGGAACTGGATAGAGGATGTTGATGAGAAAAATCAGATAGACCTTTCGCCCAAAGTCGTGAATGTAACCGCAAGGCAGACACAGATGTGCTTAGCTAATTGCTTGGAAGCATACAAATATCATGCAACCCTTGTAATAAACGATCCAGCTTGTACTGGGCTCCACGCCTCCCATCCTCACACCTTAGAGCTCATCCACCTTCAACCCCAGCCATGGGCAGGGACACCTTCCACTAGAGCAGGTTGCTGCAAGGCCCTCTGTGCAACCTGGCTTTGAACACGACCAGCCATGGGGCACACACAGCTTCTCTGGGCACCCTGTGCTGTAGCGTACCAAAGATGAACTCCAGTTCTGGTGAAATCTGAAGACATTTATTTTGCATCTCACATCTCTTTTATAGTCTACTAAGTGCTAAGCAGTAACTTTGCACTCTGTTACTTCCTTATCATCCCGATTCAGGGAAACTACTAAGGGTTACAAATATTTACATTGTTTGGCCTGTTTCTGACATACACACCTTTACTGCTTTACCTTGCAACCCGCCTGCTTTGTTTTGCTAACTGATCTTGGAACTTCATTGTTCTCTTGACTCTTCCCAAGGCTTAAGCCTCACCAGGGCAAAAGCACCTGGTGTTTTCTTTACTGTTCCCAAGCCCAAAGCTGGACCAGGGTGATAACACCTGGATCCATTTGATTAACTATTTCTATCCCGTCACCCACCCTGTGCCAGTGTCCCACCACCCTCGCAGGGAAGAACTTCGAAGATCTCACCTCGGTCTCCCCTCTCTGTCAGGTTAAAGCCCTTCCCCTTGTCCCATCCCCACAGGCCCATGTTCACCACACCAGAAATGAGGCCTGATCCCAGGATCATCCCTTGGCAGCTGCAGCGCTCCGCTGCCGGCTCAGCCAGCACAACTCGCACACCGACTCCAAAGCAGCCACTCTGGGGAAGTCACTTGAGGTGTTCTTGGCAACTCCTAAAGCACCCCAAGATCGCCATCGCCACCCACCTCGTTCCATGCTCCTGTGTCCACAGGTGTCATCGACTCCGAGACACCAAGACAAGAACCACCAGAGGAGCTGCTCTTGCCTCCTCCACCGGTAGCTTGTGTTCCCTGGGGCAGCTGTAGTCTCCCGGTACCTACACTGAAGGGTTCCGTGGGGTTCTGTGGCCTCGCATACCCGAACACGGGGAGTTGCAGAATCAGCCACGACTGTGGTCCTCAGTCACCATGGTCATTGTGAATGCATGAGCTCTGGTTTGGTATATGGGGTGCTCTGGAGGTGCTGCAGGCATTCTCTGGGATTTTCTAGGGGTATCCCCAGCATGCTCTGGGAGCGCACAGAGACACAGGGGCTTGGAGCAAGCTGCTCCAGTGGAAGCTGTCCCTGCCCATGGCAAGGGTTGGAGCTGGATGAGCTTTAAGGTCCCTTCCAGCCCAGCCCAGTCTGGGATTCCATGATTCTCTGCTGTGCCAATGTCGGTCACTCTCCAGTTCTCGTAGGTGGCCGTGACGCCCTGTTCCATTGCCCAGGTTGAGCTGTGACCCCTCGCATGCTCCACCTCTGGACCAAAGGCACTGAGGAAGAGCAGCCTGAGAGGGACCTCCCCGAGCCGGCTGGGCAGAGGCTGGTCCCCTAAAGTGACTCCCGGAGCACCCCTGGGTGCCCAGTGCCATGGGCACAATGCTGCCGCCATCACAAAGCCGTGGTGGTCGCTGCGGAGACGCCCATTGTGACGGGGCCCCCACGCTGAGCGTGGGCTATTGAAGGAGCCAGAGCCCTGCAGGAACCAGTGCAGAGGAGAGCCCTCCCTCGGGAGGCTGCATCTCCCGTGCCTGCCCTGCGCATCCAGGTACGGGTTCTTTGACTTTGCAATCCTGTTGCAGTGTTGCCTTGAAACCCATGGTGGGTGCGTGCTGTAAAGGGAGGAGAAGCTGTCAGGAGATGTGCTGGTGCCATCCCAGCTGTAGGAGCAGGGGCTGGGTGAGGAGGAGGCGCTGGGCTTGTTCCTGTGCTTGGAGCTGAGCTCTGCCTGCAGAGGTGCTGGGGGCGAAGCAGGAGCCTTGTGTGTGCAGGAGCTGCTGGTGTCAGAGGTGCTGAGAAGGTGTCAGGGCAGGAGCAGCCCCTGGGCAGTGCAGCTGCTGGTGCTGTCACTGGGAGCTCAGCACAAGGGGACCTGCCTGGCTCTGGCAAGGCCCGCGCAAGCCCCCCGGGCATTGCGGAAGGCGGCAGGGCCCTGGCAGGTTCCAGTGATCCCTGTGCCAGGCATTGCAGAAGTCACAGAAATTCCTAAAATGAAAAGTAAGAAAAAAAGCAAAAACCCTCAAAATAACTTTTATCAGTTGCTCTTTGCAATCTTCCTGCACTCGGAATCCTCCAATGTGCTGTGCAATCTGCAAGGCTTGACAAAACCCAAAGGATTTAATGAGCCCCATGGTGTATTTGGGCTGAGTCCATGAACCTCAGGTGCTGAGAGCAGACTGAGGAAACCTCTCAAGAAGTCCAAGTCAGAAACAAAGCCCCAAGTCCCTTCAGCATTAATGGGCCCCACTGAGGGCTGTTACTGACAAAGCCTCCCCAAGGACTCCTTAAAGCAAGTAACTGCAGGCTGTGACTACTGGGAGACAAAGGCAAAATGCAGGTGTCTGGTGGTGAGAAAACCCTTGGTTTGTTTGATGAAGCAGAAAGGCCAAGCCCTGACCACAGCCCTTGGAGAAGTAGAGCCTGAAATCCTGAGAATGAAAGTTCTCCTCAAAGGCCTTGATGAAAGAGGCAACTGCCATAGCCCAGGGCACAGAGACCTTTTGCTCTTTTGGGCCTTTCAGCATTGCCAGAATCCTCACTCACCTCTGCTGCAGGCTGTCCTTCCCTGGCCCATGCCTGCACCTCTTTCCCTTCAGGCTGCTGACACCCATCTTGCTTTCCCACCTGGCTCTCACCTGGCATTTCTGTACCTTCAGTCACATCTCTGCACCCATCCCTGTCTGCTCCTTGACACACAAAGCCATGGGCTGAGCCAGACTCCCTCTGGGTGACCTCTTGCACCACAACTCCACCTTTTGAGAGATATTTCTCTTTCCTCACTTTGAGTCTGAACCTTCCAAGCTGCACTTTGCAGAGGTTTCCTTCTCTTCCTGCTAGCAAGAAAACCTCCATCATCTCTGAAGCCACATTTCAAGTAGTTGTAGGCTGCTGCTATAGTGTCAATTCAGCAGGTGGAGTGAATATCCCTCAGCAAGGCCATCTAAAGGAGGCTTCTAGAGGAATGGGTGGTGCCATCAGGATAGAGAACTAAGCACCATGGGAGAGCAGTGGGAAAAGGGAATGGTTTGGATTGAGAACTTCCTGGCAAGAGCCAGAAGCAAAGGTGGTGTCCTTGGGTGCAAGGTACCCCATGCTGTGGGGACAGGGCACCTCATCTGGGACAGCTTCCTGCCTGTAGCACCCTCTCTGCTGTGCACACCCCTCTCTGCCCACACTCACAAGTGTCTCACAGAAGCTTTGCACTTCCCCTGCAGCAGTGACCCCTCACTGCAGGAGGTTCCTGCATTCTCCAGGCTCAGGGATGGATCCTGCATTCCAGGCAAGTTTGGGCAATGCAGGAGAGGCAGACAGGAAGGTCAGCTCATGGGGCATGAGGAGCAGTGTTCAGGCACCCCCAGCAGTGGGCATTCCCCATGTGCCACGCTGAGGCATGTTCCCATGAGGGAAACTTCTCAGACAGCCTCTGGTTTGTCCAGGCTCTGCAGCCACACTCCAGGAACACCTCCTCCTCCTCCACCTACAGACATCAACTGCTCTCCATTGCTGGGCTCCGTCCTGCTTGTAAGGATTGGTTAAAGCCCTGAACCATCACCTTGCTTCTTGCTGACTTCCCTCCACCGTCCCTCACCTCCCTGCACACTGCTCATTGCCACCAGTAACTCCCTGAAGAGTTCAGAAGCTCTCCAGGCTTTCCTCAGGGGGTGACCATGTTTCTCCATTGACCATTGATGGATCCATGGAGTGCCAGGTGTGAGGTTCCTGCAGAGGCAGAGCTGCCCCTGGGCAGAGCCCTGCTGCCGGGAGGGGTGTGCAGGGCAGAGCTGAGCACACAGCCCATGGGATGGGCTCTGGGAGCACTGAGAGGGAGCAGAGCTGGGCCCAGAGCAGCAGCTCCTGGCAGGGACAGCTCCAGGCAGCAGAGACATGGGCAGGGAGTGGGGGGAAAGTGCAGCCCAGGCCTGGGGAGGCTGCGTTCAGGCAGCTCTCTTGGTGTCTGGCACTGGAGGTGGCTGCTGGCCATGCTCTGCTGGGCACAGTCCTTTGCTTCTCCCCATGAGAGCTCCGTGATCTGCCCTTTGAAACCGTGCTGCCCTGCTCTCAGCACAGGACAGGTGTTTGTGGGGGTTCTTCAGATCAATTTGTGTGTGAAGGCATCTTACAGGCACTGCAAGTGAAAGCAGAGGGCAAATGGGAAAGGACTGATGGACACTGCAGCTCTCCTGGCTCTGCACTAAGTTATAAAGAGCTGAGAACTTCTCCCTGTTTCAATACTCTTCAGGTTTTCAGTCATACAGAGAATGGTTTATAACACACCCCCAAAAAAAGAAAACTCATCAGTGTTAAGCCAGTAAATAAATAACACAGTCAAAGTGACTCTAAGGCCATGCTGAGCCTCTCTTGTGCAGACCAGACTCACCTGAGTCATGAGTACATGCAGAGAACTTTACGATCAAGTTGGATTTCATCTGACATCCCTTGTGAACATCAGAGCTGGACAAAGCACTGCTTCACACATAAGATGACTCCAAACCAACCTGGCCTTGAACACTGCCGGGAATGGGGCAGCCACAGATCCTCTGGGCACCCTGTGCCAGTGTCCCACCACCCTCAAATAGAAAAAAGTCCTCCGAATGTCCAAGCTAAATCTCCCTTTTTTCAGCTTAAATCCATTCCCCCTCCTCCTGTCACTGCACACCCTTCTACAAAGCCCCTCTCCAGATTTCTCGTAGGCCCTGCTTAGCTATGGGCAGATCCTGAGATGTCTCCCTGGAGCCTTCTCTTCTCCAGGCTGAACACCCCCATCTCTCTCAGCCTGTCTTCATGGGAGACGTGCTCCAGCCCTTAGAGCACAGCAGTTAATGGCTGGACTCGATGTTCTCAAGGGTCTTTTCAAATGAAAGGATTCTGGGATTTCCTCTGACATCCCCTGTGAACGTCAGAGCTGGGCAAAGCACAGCTTCAGAGCAAACCTGACTGCCATCCAACCTGGCCTTGAACACGGCCAGCCATGGGGCAGCCACAGCTTCTCTGGGCTCCCTCTGTGAGCACCTCAGCACCCTCACAGGGAAAAACTTCCTCCAAATGTCCAAGCTAAATCTGCCTTTTTTCAGCTAAAGCCATTCCCCCTTGTCCTGTCACTGCACACCCTTGTAGAAAGCCCCTATCAGATTTCTTGTAGGCCCTGACTAAGTTTGGGCAGATTGCTAAGATGTCTCCCTGGAGCCTTCTCTTCTCCAGGCTCGGCACCCTCAGCTCTCTCAGCTGTCACGATTGGAGATGTGCTCCAGCCCTTGGAGCATCTTTGTGACCCTTCATAAGCCCATTATTGTAAGATCATAAGAGATCAGAGGTTGGAAGGGACCCCAGGAGGTCTCAAGTCCAACCTGTCAGGAACAGGGTCAGGGAAAGTGGTTCAAGTCTTGCTTCAGTCTGAGTTGGAAATCCCCAAGGCCAGAGACTGCACAGCCTCTCTGGGTGACCTGATGCAACACTTGCCTGAGCCTATGGGAACAAGGTTTCCTTATGTCCTGGCTGAACGTCTCCTCTGCCACTATCCCCCATTGCCTTTTGTCCTCCCACCAGGCACCATGGTGAGGATCCTGGCTCTGTATTCTCCATGTCCTCCTTGCTGGTACAGGCAGCCAGTCCCCAACAGCCTTCCCTTCCCAAGATCTCAGGTCCCCATCAGCCTTCCCTTCTCCAGGATGGACAAGCCCAGCTCCCCCAGCCTCTCCCCACAGGCACCGTGCTCCAGTCCCTGCCTGTCCTCAGGGCCCGTTTTTAAACCCACTCCTGCTTGCCAATAGCGTTCCTGAACTGGGGATCTGAAACCTGGATGGAGTATTCCAGAGCATCCCTTCCCTTGTTCTCCTGCCGTGCTCCTGGTCATACAGCCCGCCATGCTGCTGTCCTCCCTTGCTGCCAGGGCACACGCTGCCTCCTGTCCAGCTCCTGCCCACCCAGCCCTTTCCCATGGGCTGCTCCCAGCCAGGCAGCCCCAGCCTGGGCCATTGCAGGGGAGTCCCCTGCAGGGACCCCTGTGTCCCCTGCTCTCCTGCCCAGGACACCCTGAGAGCTCTGCAGCCCCCCCATGCCATCCCATCTCCCCACACCAGCACAACAGCCCCGGCCCTTGGGCTCCTCAAGAGCTCTTCCTGCTCCAGGCACAGAGCAGCCATCCCAGAGCTGGAGCAGCCAGAAAGCTGATTTCATTCCCCTTCATTCCTGCCATGGGAGGACATAGCACAGAGAAGAAGTTGCTGCAGGATCATTTATTTCCCTTGAATACAATGAGAGACCTTCACTGACACGAAGTCTGTGGGTCACACAACACGAGCGGCTACTTAAGCAGGAGGAGATGAAAATTGACATTTCTATGAACACAACATCATCAAAAATTGAAACAGGAAAACAACTGTAAAGCAGGAAAGACAGACTTGGCCTGTCAGGACCTACAATGGAAGCCTTTTGGAGAGGACAGCAGGCAGTGTATGGCTGCTGAAACACATCCAGTCAGCAGCTTCCTCACAGCATCCTTGAGCTCCTGGTTCCTCAGGCTGTAGATGAGGGGGTTCACTGCTGGAGGCACCACCGAGTACAGCACTGACAGCACCAGATCCAGGGATGGGGAGGAGATGGAGGGGGGCTTCAAATAGGTAAAGGTACCAGTGCTGACAAAGAGGGAGACCACAGCCAGGTGAGGGAGGCACGTGGAAAAGGCTTTGTGGCGTCCCTGCTCAGAGGGGATCCTCAGCACGGCCCTGAAGATCTGCACATAGGACCCCACAATGAACACAAAACAGCCAAGTACTAGAAAGCAACTTAGCACAACAAGTCCAACTTCCCTGAGGTAGGAATGTGAGCAGGAGAGCTTGAGGATCTGGGGGATTTCACAGAAGAACTGCTCCACAGCATTGCCTCGGCAGAGGGGCAGTGAAAATGTATTGGCTGTGTGCAGCAGAGCAGTGAGAAACCCAGCGCCCCAGGCAGCTGCTGCCATGTGGACACAAGCTCTGCTGCCCAGGAGGCTCCCGTAGTGCAGGGGCTTGCAGATGGCAACGTAGCGGTCATAGGACATGAGAGTGAGGAGAGAAAACTCTGCTGACATGAAAAAGAGAAAGAAAAAGATCTGTGCAGCACAACCTGTGTAGGAGATGGCCCTGGTGTCCCACAGGGAATTGGCCATGGATTTGGGGACAGTGGTGGAGATGCAGGCCAGGTCCAGCAGGGAGAGGTTGAGGAGGAAGAAGTACATGGGGGTGTGGAGGTGCTGGTCGCAGGCTGTGCTGGTGATGATGAGGCCGTTGCCCAGGAGCGCAGCCAGGAAGATGCCCAGGAAGAGCCAGAAGTGCCAGAGCTGCAGCTCCCGCCTGGCTGCGAATGGCAGGAGGAGGAAGTGGGTGATGGAGCTGCCGTTGGACATCTGCTGCCTCTGGGCATGGGGCACTCTCACAGGAGGAAAAGGCAGTGACAGGTTAGGACAGGAGGGATGTCAGATACAGAAGTTCAATTTACACACTCACAACTGTGAACACTTCCAGGCTACAGAAGAGAGGCTCAGTGTGAGTTGGTTGTGATTGTCTGTGAGGTTGTTTGGTTTGTTTGTTTTCCCGGTGTCACAGCTGACAAGTGACATTTTAGGGATAAATTTGCTAAGAAGTATTTTGAAAGCAACTGTGAAGAGTCTGAGCATGGGACAGAAAAAAGGGCACAGCTGTCTGTGGGTTTGTGCCTACTCAAGGTTGCTGCAGAGTCCATCAGTCTGGTTCTCAGCTGCCCTGCACTTTCTAGAGGGACAGTCAGCTCCTTGCCCAGCAGAGCATGGCCAGCAGCCACCTCCAGTGCCAGGCACCAAGAGAGCTGCCTGAACGCACCCTCCCCAGGCCTGGGCTGCACTTTCCCCCCACTCCCTGCCCATGTCTCTGCTGCCTGGAGCTGTCCCTGCCAGGAGCTGCTGCTCTGGGCCCAGCTCTGCTCCCTCTCAGTGCTCCCAGAGCCCATCCCATGGGCTGTGTGCTCAGCTCTGCCCTGCACACCCCTCCCGGCAGCAGGGCTCTGCCCAGGGGCAGCTCTGCCTCTGCAGGGGCTCAGCAGCAGCTCACACAAGTCCTGACAAGACTCTCGGTGCCTTCTCCAAAGCAGAGAAGGAAATTCCCAGCTCCCACTGCCCAACCTGCCCACCAAGAGTGGAAAACATCAGAGCTCAGGATCCTTCCCTATCAGGCAATCTCTGCCTCAGTGTCTTTCAGAAGGACCCTCTGCAAACGTGCTCAGAGAGATGAGATCCACATCTCTCTGAGCAGCCCTGACCCACACAGCACCCTCTCCAGTGCACAAGAACACTTCTACTGCCCTGCCAGGGGTTGTTGCTTACCTCCAGCGCCTCTCCCCCAGCGCCGTGGGGAGCTCCCAGGCAGGCTGAGTGCTGACCCTGGCAGGCAGCAGAGTCCCTGCCCCTGCACACAGCCCCTGGGCTGCAGGCACCCTGCTCCCAAGGACAGCGCTGGGCACCCCTGCCTGCACACCCACATTCACAGCCTGCAGCCAGCCCCGGGACAAGGGACCTGCCTTGTCCTGTCCCTCGCATGGTGCAGAGGGAAGCCCTGCTCTGCAGCACATCCTGCTCCTTATCTGCACAGAGAAACCAAGAGAGTCCTCCTGACAGATCCCATGGACTGTCCGAGGCAGCAGCTTGAGCAGATCCCTCCAGGAACTGCAGCTGCATTGCCCTGCACCCAGAGCCTTACCATGCACAGGGCTGGGAAGGTTTCTCCTGCAGGGAGCTCTCAGCATCCTCCACTGCCAAGTGCCTTTAAGCTCTCTGAGGCTCGCAGGTCTCCCCTGGGTGCCTGCAGGCAGTGCCCCAGCCCTGCTCCTGGCCAGAGCTGTCTCTCTGCAGCGCTGCCCGCTTGCCAGCATCTCTCTGTGTCCCAGGAGCCCGGCCCAGGTCATCAGGAGAGACCCAGCCCAAGGTGGCTCTGCCTCTGTCCTGCTGGGCTCCCTCCAGGGCTCCCTGGGGCTCCAGGGGAACCCCATGCGAAACAGCCTGAAGCAAGCCCTGATGTTCCCTCCCTCAGCTGGCAGACACACTGCCTGCCTGCAGTGTCATTGCTCTGCTGAGAGACAGAGATTGGTCTGAACAATGAGATTTTGTAGGATCATGGAACCATTTATTTTGGAAAGGACACTTTAGAACATTGAGTCCACCATTAACCAAACACTGGCAAGTCAACACATGAACCATGTCCATTAGAGCATATCTTTTAAATACCTCCAAGGATGGTGACACAACCACTTCTGCAGGCAGCGTATTTCTTGTCCCATCACCAGACAGGACAGGCAGGCCAGGACAGGCTGGGATCTCCTTTACCCCGGCTGAAGGAAGGGATTCAGCCCGGTCAGCTGACCCATCTCATCCTGGGATTGCAGCCCTGGGGCTGGAAGGGGATTCAGCTCCATCCCATAAACACCAGAAACCCACAGGAGCTCTCACTTCCTCAGAAGGTGAAAATGTACCATTATGTAGATGATGTCTTAATCAGAGATTCCCCCACAAAGGCAGGGGAAGCAGGAACAGCAGTGTGGGAAGCACTACAGGATGTCAAAGTTCCACCTGAGCAATGTCAGAAACCAAGTAGAAACCAGCACATCAACGCTCCCACCCAACTTGGTGTTGGCCGCAAATTTACACATCCCAGTATGGAGCAGTGTGGACCAGTTTGCACCAGTACAGACCGACATAGGCCACTATGGCCCCAGATACTGCTGGGGTTTCAATATCCCAGTGCTCCCAGTCCCTGCTGCAGGTCTTCCCACTTGCAGCTGTGCTCAACTCCCAATCCCTTCCAGTGCTCCCACTACCTGCTGCAGGTGCTCCCAGTCCTTCCCAGTCCCTCCCAGTGCTCCCAGTCCCTGCCACAGGTGCTCCTGCTCATCCCCCACCAGACCTCCTTGGTCTTTTTCAGAAGGACACCCCAAATTAGGCAACCCCCACTCTGGGGCTGGCCCTGCCGACTGCCTGATAGCAGAGAGGGGGGGAGTTGGGGTGCCCCATGGGGTGTGGTTTGGGGGCAACAAGGAGCAATTTGGGGCTGGGTGGCTTTTGGGGGGGGAGCAGCTTTCTAGGGGCACCCCCAGTTGGGGGTGGGGGTGTTTGGTGGGGCCCCTCCAGGATTTTCGGTCCTCGGGTTCATTTGGCAGGGCCCATGGTGATGGTGGGGTGCAGTTCACTTTGGAGGTGCTACAGGCCCCCCATTTGGGGGTCCTGCCTGCTTGTCTGTTGCTTCAAGGAGATTTGGGGTCCTCCAGGATTTTGGGGGGCACCACGATTGCTTTGGCTGCCTCCAGGGCCCTTTATTGGGGTGCCACTCTTGGAGGGTCCAAGCCCCCTGACACCCTGAATTCACTACTGAACCCAAAGCAATGTTGGGGTCCCCCCAGTGGATTTGAGGCCCCACAGCATTTGGGGGGACCCCAGGGCAGGTGCTGGGGGGACCCCACTTTTCAGACCACCCCTTTGTCAGGGGCCTTCTGGCAGCTGCACTGAGCCAGGGTGGATTTGGAGCTGCAGGGTTTGGGTTTGGGGGATTTGGGGCTCCCTGCTGGGATTTTGAGGTGCAGGGGGGGGCTGGGTCCTGGGGTGCCGGGTTCTAGGGTCCCACCTGGCTGCAGGTGCTTGTGCAGAGCCAAGAGCCTCTTGAGGTGCTTCTTGTGCTGCTCCTTCAGGTCCCGGCGCTGCTGCCCCTGCAGCGGCTTCACTCGGCCTCGTGCTGCTGGATGCGCAGGGCAGGCACGGGAGATGCAGCCTCCCGAGGGAGGGCTCTCCTCTGCACTGGTTCCTGCAGGGCTCTGGCTCCTTCAATAGCCCACGCTCAGCGTGGGGGCCCCGTCACAATGGGCGTCTCCACAGCGACCACCACGGCTTTGTGATGGCGGCAGCATCGTGCCCATGGCACTGGGCACTCTGAAGGCTTCCTGAAGGGTTCCGTGGGGTTCCGTGGCCTCGCACACCTCAATACGGAGAGTTCCAGAATCAGCCACCCCTGTGGTCCCCATGTCCCCAAGGTCATTGTGATGCATGAACCCTGACTGGGTCCATGGGGTGCTCTGGATTTGCTCCAGGCACTCTCTGGGAATCTCTAGGGGCATCCCTGAGTTGCTCTGGGCGTCCTGAGGATGCTCTGGGGGTGCTTTAGGTGTCACCGCAGACCAAATCCCTCCCAAATCTGGCAAACCTGGGGTTTATTGGTTTTTTTACTCCAACCTTGCCATGAGCAGGGAGCACTTTCTCCATCCTGACCCTTATTCAATAGAATTTCTCTCCCTCTCATCCAATCTCTATTAAATCTGTGGTAAATCCAGGAAAAGCTGCCTCTCTGCTTGCCTTGAACTACGAAAGACCCGCTGCCGAATGATTGTCGTTCTGGGCAGCCTGTGACCGTGTCCCACCACGCTCACAGGGAAGAACTTCCTCCTAAGGTCTCATCTTATTCACCCCCCTCTGTCTACTTAAAGCCGTTCCCACTTGTCTGATCACTACACGCCCTTGTAAAGAATCCCCCTCCAGCTTTCTTGCAGGCATCAAACGTGGTCACGTCCCTTGCGCTGCCCTTCCCTCCCCTGCCCACATCCCTCCATCCCGCAGGGGGGCAGAGAGACCCCGCAGCCGCTCCAGGGGGAAAATGGGGGGAGTCACCCGGGAGGCCCAGATCCCTCCTCGGGGCAGGCTGGGTATTGGTCGGTGAGTGGTGAGCAGTTGTATTCTCCCCCCTTGTTCTTCCCCTCACCATTATTGTTACTGGCGGTAGCAGCAGTGGGTTTCAGTTATCCCTTAGTTACTGGACTGCTCTTATCTCAACCCATGGCAGTTACATTCTTTCCATTCTCCTCCCCTTCCCTCTGGAGCCTGGGGGGGGGGGAGTGGGGATGGAGGTCAGAGGGAGGTGGGGGGAGAGGAAGGAGAGTGAGCGAGCGGCTGCGTGGTTCTCAGTTACCGGCTGGGCTAAACCATGACACTCCCCAGACCCACAAATACCCCCCAAGTGACCCCCATCGAGCCACATCTGCCTGCCAAGTGACCCCCCAGAGACCCCCAGACACACAACTGCCCCCCAGGTGACCCCAAATTGACTCCCCAGACCAACCACTGCGACCCAAGTGACCCTGAAGTGACCCTCCAGACCCACAACTATCTCCAAAGTGACCCCCAAGGGACCACCCATACCTACAACTGCCCCCAAATTGACCCCCACGTGACCCCCATCGAGCCACAGCTGTCCCCCAAGTGACCCCAAATTGACTCCCCAGACCCACAACTGCCTCACAAGTGACCCCCAAGTGACCACCCAGACCCACAACTGCCCCACAAGTTACCCTAAGTGACCACCCAGACACAGAACTGCTCCCCAAGTGGCCCCAAATTGACCCCCCAGTGACCCACAACTGCCCCACAAGTTACCCCAAATTGACTCCCCAGACCCACAACTGCCCCACAAGTTACCCCAAGTGAGCACCCAGACCCACAAGTGCCCCGCATGTGACCCTCCAGACCCACAAATGCCCCCCCAAGTGACTCCAAATTGACTCCATAGACCAAAAACTGCCCCTCAAGTGACCCCCCAGTGACTTCCAGAACCACAACTGCCCCCAAGTGACCCTAAAGATATCCCCATAGAGCCAAAAACTGCCCCCCAAGTGACCCCAAATTGACTCCCCAGACCCACATCTCCCGCCAAGTGACCACCCAGGCAAACAACTGCCCCCCCAAGTGACTCCCCAGACTCAAAACTGCCTCCCAAGTGACACCCTAGACCCACAACTGCCCCCTAAGTGACCCCTGAGTAAACCCGCAGACCCACAACTGTCATTCAAGTGACCCCCAGGTGTCCACCCAGACGCACACAAACCCAAGTGACCCCCAAGTGGCACGTCAGACCTACAGCTCCACCTCCAGTGACCTCCCAGTCACCCCCAAACCCACTCCTGCCGCCCAAATGACTCCCCAGACCTGCAACTGCCCAGCCAGTCACCCCCCCGACCCACAACTGCCCCTCAAGTGACCCCCAAGTGACCCCCAGACCCACAACTGCCCCCCTGGTTGGGGGTCAGAGAATCCTGGCATCCCGGAGGCACGGATGGGTTGGGGGGAGCAAACTTTCCCGGTTGGTTCCATTTCAGCCTGAGCAGCGCCAGCAGGAACATCCAAAAAGCTTTTTGCTGCTCTTGTCCTGAGCCCTGCTCTGCGGGGCTGTCAGAGCCATGGCAGTGCAGCGCTGAGCTTCCTCTGCTGCCCCCTGCCGGCAGGCTGTGCACAAGGGCAGTGCCCATCAGCTCTCGTGGCTCTGCAGCAGCAGCAGCGGTGCTTTGGCTCTGCGCTCCGGTGAGCACAGGGTTTACGCAGCTTGTCTGAACCGGAGCCCGTTGTGAACAGGAAGAGACCATTCGGGAGGAAAAAGGGGGTTAAACAGTGCCCGCATTGCCTTCTTCTCTGTGAGGCCATGTTCTGCTCCTGCAATCCAGTCAGGCCGTGGTTGTGCTGATGACCTTCACCAAGGCATGGGCTGCCTGATTTTTGTCTGGTGCTCATCCTTTTCCTCTTGCCTTTTAAAATAACAGCAGCAGGGTTTGTTTTCTTTCCCAATCTCTTCTGTTTTCAAGGCAGTTGATTCTTTTAGCGCACCTGAAGGGTTTGGCTCAGAATAAGCAGCCATCCTTGCACACCTCCTGATAGCGTATCAACAGTATTCAGTGAATCCTGTCAAGCACAGTGAAGTCTGTCACAGCTGCTGTACTGCCATGTGGGGATTGTGGTTTGGTTGGTAGGAGATGGATTTGAAAGCAGGAAAAGGACAGAAAACATTCATGTTGTTTACTGCTGAGCACGTTGCTGCTGTGACTCCCAAACCATCGGTTTCAAATGCTCCCTTGCACAACTGTTGTTGAACTTTCCCTGTGCTAAGAAAGCAAGTTGTTGGGACTTCTTCCTTTTTAAAAGAAATGAAGAATGGTGCAGAACTTCCACGTGAACTGTTTGACCTGAATATGGATCTGGTTCCAGTGCTGTTATCCAGGAGATAAGAAACAGCTTCTTTTGTTCGACTGTAATTTTTACAAGAGGTGAACCGGTTCAGAATTGTGTTTCCTTCATAATTTTTTGGCCAGCAAAAAGTTAGATTTCTGCTTTCCTTTATGGTTGTTTTTGAATGGTATCCCTTAAGGCATAGCAGTGCTCAGTAGCTGTGCAGTAGTGCACCCAAACCCTGCAGCTCCAAATCCGCCCTGGCTCAGTGCAGTGGCCAGGAGCCCCCTGACAAAGGGGTGGTCTGAAAAGTGGGGTCCCCCCAGCACGTGCCCTGGGGTCCCCCCAAATGCTGTGGGACCTAAAATCTTCTGGGGGACCCCAACGTTGCTTTGGGTTCAGTAGTGAATTTAGGGGATCAGAGGGGATTGACCCTCCAAAAGTGGTACCCCAGTACAGGGGCACCCCAAAATCATGCTGCCCTCCCAGAGGGCACTGGAGGCACCCAAAGCAATCATGGTGCCCCCCAAAATCCTGAGGTAACCCCATATTTCCTTGAAGCAACAGACAAGCAGGCAGGACCCCGAAAAGGGAGCCTGTAGCACCCCTAAAGTGAACCTCACCCCACCATCACCACGGGCCCTGCCAAATGAACCCAGGGACCCAAAATCCTGGAGGAGCCCCACCAAACACCCCCACCCCCAACTGGAGGTGTCCCAAAAAAGCTGCTCCCCCCACCAAAGCTACGCAGCCCCAAATTGCTCCTCGTTGCCCCCAGATCACACCCTATGGGGCACCCCAACTCCCCCCAGTATCAGGTAGAAGGAGGGGGCAGCCCCAGAGTGGGGGGTGCCTAATTTGGGGTTGTCCTGCAAAAAGACCAATGAAGTCTGGTGAGGGATGGGCAGGAGCACCTGTGGCAGGGACTGGGAGCACTGGGATATTGAAACCCCAGCAGTATCTGGGGCCATAGTGACCTATATTGGTCTGTACTGATGCAAACTGAACCACACTGCTCCATACCGGGATGTGTAGATTTGTGGATGGGAGTGGGTGGGAGCGTTGATCTCCTGGTTTCTACTTGGTTTCTGACATTGCTCAGGTGGAACTTTGACATCAGGTAGTGCTTCCCACACTGCTGTTGCTGCTTTCGCTGCTTCTGTGGGGGCATTTCCTCTGATTAAGACATCATCAGGTCTGCAGTAGTCCATACTGCTCCATACTGGGTTGTGTAAACTTGCAGATGACACCAAATCGGGTGGGAGCGTTGATCTGCTGGAGGGTAGGAAGCTCTGCAGAGGGATCTGGACAGGCTGCATCCATGGGCTGTGGCCAATGGAATGAGGTTCCAGAAGGCAAAGTGCTGGCTCCTGCACTTGGGCCACAACAACCCCCTGCAACGCTCCAGGCTTGGGGAAGAGCGGCTGGAAACTGCTCATGGGAAAGGAGCTGGGGGTGCTGATTGATGGAGCTGAACAGGAGCAGCTTGTGCCCAGGCAGCCAGGAAGCCACCAGCATCCTGGCCTGGATCAGCACCAGTGTGGCAGCAGGGCCAGGGCAGTGGTTGTGCCCTGCACTGGGCACTGGGGAGGCTGCACCTCAAATCAGCTCTGGGCCCCTGACTAACAAGAGAGACATTGAGGTGCTGGAGCGGGGCCAGAGAAGGGCACCGGAGCTGGTGCAGGGCCTGGAGCACAGTGTGATGGGGAACGGCAGAGGGACCTGGGGGGTTCAGTGTGGAGAAGAGAAGGCTCAGGGGGGACCTGATCGCTCCCTACAAGTGCCTGAGAGGAGGATGGAGCCAGGAGGGGCTGGGCTCTGCTCCCAAGGAACAAGGGATGGGACAAGAGGAACCGGCCTCAAGCTGCACGAGGGCAGGTTTAGATGGAGCTGAGGAACAATTCCTTCCCCAGAGGGTGCTCAGGCATTGGAACAGGCTGCCCAGAGCAGGGCTGCAGGCACCGTCCCTGCAAGTGTTCACACCCCATGGAGACGAGGCCTCAGTGCCATGGGTTAGTGGTGGCCTCGGCAGTGCTGGGGTAAGGGTTGAACTGGAAGAGCTTAAAGGTCTTTTCCAACCAGGATGATTCTATGATTCTGTGATCCCTTTTGCTGAGGCACCGGTGAACCAGGTATTTTCTGTTGGTGCTCCCTCAGTGAAGGGAGGTGCTGCTAAACCTGGTGATGGTTTGAAAGGTTGTTGTAACGCTGATGGCTCTGCGTTTACAGGCATCTGCAGTAGTTTGGAAACTTCAGTCTGTCCTTCAGGTAATTTCACTTCCTCTTTAATCCCCGGTAGGTAGGCATGCTATTTTGTGCCAGTGGGTTTGTGCAGCTCCATCCTGAGGAGCAGTTCCCTTTGGGATACTATCAAGTTGACTGAATGGATTGAATGGAAGATTGTTCTTGATTAGTGTTCTCAGTTTGTTTTACTGCTGGGACTAAAGACAAGAGTCCCTTTTCCCACTCAAAATATGTTGGTTCAGTGTATTTAAAAGAGGCGATTTGAACATTAAAGTTCTTTTTGGTCCATCCGGGCCAGTTTGAATAGGTCACAGGAAAAGCCATGCTTAGCAAAATCCCATTCTACTGTGAGAGGGTGTCTAATAATGGGACAAGAAACAGGCTGCCTGCAGAAGTGGTTGTGTCACCAACCCTGGAGGTATTTAATAGACATGTTCTAAGGGACATGGTTAATGTGTTGACTTGCCAGTGTTTGGTTAATGTTGGACTCAATGATCTTAAGGTTCTTTTCCAGCCTAAATGGTTCCATGATTATACAAAATCTTGTTGTTCAGACCAATCTCTGTCTCTCATCAGAGAAATGACACTGCAGGCAGGCAGTGTGTCTGCCAGCTGAGGGAGGGAACAGCAGGGCTTGCTTCAGGCTGTTTCCCATGGTGTTCCCCTGGAGCACCAGGGAGCCCTGGATGGTGCCCAGCCGGGCAGAGGCAGAGCCACCTTGGGCTGGGCCTCTCCTGATGAGCTGGGCCTGGCTCCTGGGATGCAGAGAGATGCTCTCCCGTAGGGTCCTGACCATTGCAGAGCCTTCCCTTGGGGTTGGCGCTCTGCACTCAGAGTCCTTTGCTTCTGCTTCCAAGGGCTGTGTCCTACTCTGTCTATCACAGCTGCACCCTGGGATGCGAGGGAGAAGTTCTGCCCTTTGCAACAGCAGAGGTCCCTGCCTGGCACCAGAGTCCAGTTGTTCTTTATCTCATTCTTTCTCCTTTTATTCTCTCAAGTTATCTTTGTGTGCAGAAATACTTCGGGCATCACAAGGACCAGTGCAGGGCAGCTGGGAACAAGAGTGATGGAATCTGCAGCTCTCCAGACTATGCACTAATCCATGGGCTGCTGAGCCCTTTCATCTCTCCTGTCCTAATACTGACCACGTGTTCAGTTACAAAAATTAGGATTTCTACACCTCAAATAGCATTTGTCAGCTGAGAAAATCCTGCAAAAATCCTGATAAAGTCACGCTGAGGCTCTGCTCTGCAGCCACAATCTTCATAGTTGTGAGTGCAGACACTGAAACTCTCTTACATCTAACAGCCCTGGTGGGTATCGGAGCTTTCGCAGAGCGGCTTCATGAAACCCCTGCAGTGGTACAGAGCTGAGTCCTTGGAGCCACATTGCTTCTGCCAGCACACTCAGCCATCAGCACCAGGAAAGGGAGAAAGCATTTGAACTTGAGGGGATGGTGGAAGGCAGCCTGGGAAGAATACAGGGATGTTGTCTGAGAAGCTATGGACCAGGTTAGGAAAGCTAAGGCCCAGTTAGAATTAAACTTGGCTAGGAATGTGAAAGAGAACAGGAAGGGATTCTATAGGTACATTGCAAATAAAAGATAGGCTAGGGACAACGTAGGCCCCCTCCAGAAACTATCAAGAGAACTGGCTACCCTGGATTTGGAGAAGGCTGAGGTTCTTAATGACTTCTTTGCCTCCATCTTCACTGGCAAAGGCTCTGACCACATCACCCAAGTCTTGGAAGGCAGAAGCAGGGACTGTGAGAATGAAGACCTTGGGCCCACTGAAGAAGAGGATCTGGTTCAAGACCATCTGAACAACCTGAATGTGCACAGGTCCATGGGACCTGATGAAATCCATCTATGGGTCCTGAAGGAGCTGGTAAATGAAGTTGCTAAGACACTGTCCATCATATTTGAAAGATCACGGCAGTCAGGTGAAGCTCCCGATGACTGGGAAAAGGGAAATATAACCCCCATTTTCAAGAAGGGGAAAATGGATGATCAGGGGAATTACAGAGCAGTCAGTCTCACCTCTGTGCCTGGCAAAATCTTGGAGCAGATTCTCCTGGAAGGCATGCTAAGGCACATGAAAAACAAGGAGGTGCTTGGTGGCAGCCAGAATGGCTTCACTAAGGGGAAATCCAGCCTGACCGATGTGGTGGCCTTCTATGATGGAGCTATGGAACTGATGGACAGGGGTAGAGCAGTTGATGTCATCTACCTGGACTTGTGCAAAGCGTTCGAAACTGTCTGACACGACATTCTTGTCTCTAAATTGGAGAGACATCAATTGGATGGGTGGACCACTCGGTGGATAAAGAACTGGCTGGATGGCCGTACGCAAAGAGTTTTGGTCAATGGCTCGATGTCCGGCTGGAGACCGGTAACGAGTGGTGTCCCTCAGGGATCGGTGTTGGGACCGGTCTTGTTCAACATCTTTGTCGCTGACATGGACAGTGGGATTGAGTACGCCCTCAGCAAGTTTGCCGATGACACCAAGCTGTGTGGTTCGGTTGATACGCCGGAGGGAAGGGATGCCATCCAGAGGGACCTTGACACGCTTCTGAGGTGGGCTGATGCCAACCTTACGAAGTTTAACCATGCCAAGTGCAAGGTCCTACACCTGGGTCGCAGCAATCCCAGGCACTGCTACAGGTTGGGCAGAGCAGAGATCCAGAGCAGCCCTGCAGGGAAGGACTTGGGGGTGTTGGTCAAAGAGAAAATGAACATGAGCCGGCTTCAGCTTGAGCTTGCAGCCCAGAAAGCCAAGCATATCCTGGGCTGCATCAAGAGGAGTGTGACCAGCAGGTCGAAGGAGGTGATCCTGCCCCTCTGCTCTGCTCTCCTGAGACCTCACCTGGAGCATTGTGTGCAGTTCTGGTGTCCTCAACATGAAAAGGACATGGAACTGTTGGAACAAGTCCAGAGGAGGGTCACGAGGATGATCAGGGGACTGGAGCACCTCCCGTGTGAAGAGAGGCTGAGAAAGTTGGGGCTGTTCAGCCTGGAGAAGAGAAGGCTGCGTGGAGACCTCACAGCAGCCTTTCAGTATCTGAAGGTGGACTATAAGGATGGTGGGGAAGGACTCTTCATTAGGGACTGTAGTGATAAGACAAGGGGCAATGGGTTAAAACTTAAACAGAGTTAAAGTGCTTCCACCAGCAAGCACCCAACATTGCAGAACACGGCAGGGCCCTGGCAGTCTGCACCAACCCTGCAGAATCTCCTCAAGCATTCTAGATGAAGGCAGAGGCCTCAGCAGGCTCTGGCAAGGCTGCGGAATAACAGCGGCCATTCCAGAATGCGCAGGTGCTCTGCAACTGTGCTGAAGCCCTCAGGAGCCTGACCGCCATTCAGAAAGGTGGCAAAAGCCCTGGAGGACCTTGGAAGCCCTCCAGGTATTCCAGGCTCAGGGATCCTTATCAGACTTGCTCATGCTCCTTCACCATCAGAGCCGCTTCCCATGGAAACTCCTGGAATGGTCCCCAAGTGAGTCCAGAGCCTGTTCTCTGCTGCTGGCCTTCCTCATGCCCTTTAGCATCTGAGTCCCCACTATTGCATGCTCATGACAGCCAAGGCTGACACTGATGATCACATCCTGACCAGCTTTTCCAGGGCAGCATCACCCTTGTTGGCCTGCCCTGCACCTGTGTTAACCGGTTGTGCCATGACCCTCCACACTGTTGCACCCAGTTGCTTTGCATGGCCAGGGACTGCCAGGGCAATTACCTGCAAGGTACCTGCTCATTAGCCTGGAGGCTTCCTCAGGTGCTGACAAAATTCCTTTTCTGTTTCCCCTCCCTGAGCAAGTAGTTTGTAACTGGGAGCACAATGTCCCTCTTATCCACTCCTCTGATCCTCAGTCACAAAAGCCAACCCAACCTGTTCCCTGTCACACAGAGGACCTCCAGAAATCCAAGTTTCCCCTTCATGCAGGGGGCATCCACCCTCCTCATCCTTCTTGTCTCCATGCTACATCTCTTGGGGTTCCAGCCGTCAAAGGGACATGAGACTACCTGTACAATTCTCTGCTTACAGAGCTAGATCTAGGGAACAGCATTTTAAATGATGCCTCACAGAGTCCAGTGCATTTTTTCCTGGGACAGCAACAGACCAGCAGGTTCTGGTGAAAAACATTCTCTCAGCACCTTGGATGCTGCCCCTTTGGTCTCATGGACAGTTTAGGGTGTAGTCTGCAAAGACCCTAACCCCTGACTTGATCCCCATCCAGTGCCGGTTGTTCCCCTTTCCCATCCAGGGTCCTTTCTCAAAGCACACAGTCCTGAGAGATCTTGCTGGTGGTAACTGAGGCAAAGAGGAGATAGGCTATCTGAGATCTACCTGCATGTACTCTTGCTTTATTTAGTGGTGGTCCTGTGTTACCTTGTTTCTTCTTTAACTGTTCCTGAAGTAGGAGCATCTCATCCTGGTGCTCTTCAATTCCTCTTTGAGCTTGTCTGGGATTTGCTATGACCCATCGCTGTGCATAAAGGATGCTGTCTCTGAAAGCCAGAGGTAGCCAAGCACACAGTTAAAATGCTTGGGCTGTTCCTTAGCTGAATCATCAAGGGAGTGAGTAAAGACCCTGCAGTGATGTACTTTGTGTTCACTCAATGCCTGCAGCTAAAGGGTGGCAGAAAGGACAGACCTGGCATCACTGATAGCAACTGATGCCTGATGCCTCTGAGCGCTTACAAGAATATTCCCAACGCTATTGTCTTGTCTCTATATCAGCCTGCACGTATCTTTGGCCTGTCTCTATAACTTGCATGTAACTTTGACCAGCCCTGTAATGCCAAAAGTCACCAGAGATTTGCACCCAGACACCTCACTCCTGGCCCCCATCAATGTTAATGCTGAGACAAAGAGCTCCCTCATGTAGGTGCCTTTTCAAGGAAGACCTGACCAGAGGCAGGAGGAATCCTACCTCCTGTGGGTTTGTGGTGTTCATGGGAGGGAGCTGAGTCCCCTTCCAGTCCCAGGCCTACAGACTGAGGAGGAGATGCCTCAGCTAACCAGGGGGAATCCACTCCATCAGCAAGGGTAAAGGAGATCTCAGCCTGTCTTTGTCTGGCTGTCCTAATGATGGGACAAGAAACAGGCTGCCCACAGAAGTGGTTGTGTCACCATTCCTGGAGGCCTTTAAAAGACATGGAGATGTGGCACTTGTTGACATGGGTCAGTGGTGGACATAACAGTGTTTGGTTAATAGCTGGAGTTGATCTTACGGGTCTTTTTGAATCTAAATGATTCTGTAATTGTGAGAAACTTTGTTTACACCAAACTCCATCTCTCATCAGAGCAATGACACTGCAGGCAGGCAGTGTGTCTGCCAGCTGAGGGAGGGAACAGCAGTGCTTGCTTCAGGCTGTTAACCATGGGGTTCCTCTAGAGCTCCAGGGAGCCATGGAGGGAGCCCAGTGGGACAGAGGCAGAGCCACCTTGGGCTGGGCCTCTCCTGATGAGCTGGGACCAAGGGGAGACCTGCGAGCCTCAGAGAGCTTAAAGGCACTTGGCAGTGGAGGATGCTGAGAGCTCCCTGCAGGAGAAACCTTCCCAGCCCTGTGCATGGTAAGGCTCTGGGTGCAGGGCAATGCAGCCACAGTTCCTGGAGGGATCTGCTCAAGCTGCTGCCTCAGACAGTCCATGGGATCTGTCAGGAGGACTCTCTTGGTTTCTCTGTGCAGATAAGGAGCAGGATGTGCTGCAGAGCAGGGCTTCCCTCTGCACCATGCGAGGGACAGGACAAGGCAGGTCCCTTGTCCCGGGGCTGGCTGCAGGCTGTGAATGTGGGTGTGCAGGCAGGGGTGCCCAGCGCTGTCCTTGCGAGCAGGGTGCCTGCAGCCCAGGGGCTGTGTGCAGGGGCAGGGACTCTGCTGCCTGCCAGGGTCAGCACTCAGCCTGCACGGGAGCTCCCCACGGCGCTGGGGGAGAGGCGCTGGAGGTAAGCAACAACCCCTGGCAGGGCAGTAGAAGTGTTCTTGTGCACTGGAGAGGGTGCTGTGTGGGTCAGGGCTGCTCACAGCTCCACATCTCTCTGAGCACGTTTGCAGAGGGTCCTTCTGAAAGACACTGAGGCAGCGATTGCCTGATAGGGAAGGATCCTGAGCTCTGATGTTTTCCACTCTTGGTGGGCAGGTTGGGCAGTGGGAGCTGGGAATTTCCTTCTCTGCTTTGGAGAAGGCACCGAGAGTCTTGTCAGGACTTGTGTGAGCTGCTGCTGAGCCCCTGCAGAGGCAGAGCTGCCCCTGGGCAGAGCCCTGCTGCCGGGAGGGGTGTGCAGGGCAGAGCTGAGCACACAGCCCATGGGATGGGCTCTGGGAGCACTGAGAGGGAGCAGAGCTGGGCCCAGAGCAGCAGCTCCTGGCAGGGACAGCCCCAGGCAGCAGAGACATGGGCAGGGAGTGGGGGGAAAGTGCAGCCCAGGCCTGGGGAGGGTGCGTTCAGGCAGCTCTCTTGGTGCCTGGCACTGGAGGTGGCTGCTGGCCATGCTCTGCTGGGCAAGGAGCTGACTGTCCCTCTAGAAAGTGCAGGGCAGCTGAGAACCAGACTGATGGACTCTGCAGCAATTTGAGTAGGCACGAACCCACAGACAGCTGAGCCCTTTTGTCTGCCCAGTGCTGAGACTCTTCACAGTTGCCTTCAAAAACTTACTTAGGAATTTTGTCCCTAAAATGTCACTTGTCAGCTGTGACACTGGGAAAACAAACAAACCAACCAACCTCAGAGACAATCATGACCAAGTCACGCTGAGCCTCTCCTATGCAGACCGAAAGTGTTCAGAGTCGTGAGTGTGTAAATTGAACTTCTGTATCTGACATCCCTCCTGTCCTAACCTGTCACTGCCTTTTTCTCCTGTGACAGTGCCCCATGCCCAGAGGCAGCAGATGTCCAACGGCAGCTCCATCACCCACTTCCTCCTCCTGCCATTCCCAGCCAGGCGGGAGCTGCAGCTCTGGCACTTCTGGCTCTTCCTGGGCATCTTCCTGGCTGCGCTCCTGGGCAACGGCCTCATCATCACCAGCACAGCCTGCGACCAGCACCTCCACACCCCCATGTACTTCTTCCTCCTCAACCTCTCCCTGCTGGACCTGGCCTGCATCTCCACCACTGTCCCCAAATCCATGGCCAATTCCCTGTGGGACTCCAGGGCCATCTCCTACACAGGTTGTGCTGCACAGCTCTTTTTCTTTCTCTTTTTCATTTCAGCAGAGCTTTTCCTCCTCACCACCATGTCCTATGACCGCTACGTGGCCATCTGCAAGCCCCTGCACTACGGGAGCCTCCTGGGCAGCAGAGCTTGTGTCCACATGGCAGCAGCTGCCTGGGGCGCTGGGTTTCTCAATGCTCTGCTGCACACAGCCAATACATTTTCACTGCCCCTCTGCCGAGGCAATGCTGTGGAGCAGTTCTTCTGTGAAATCCCCCAGATCCTCAAGCTCTCCTGCTCACATTCCTACCTCAGGGAAGTTGGGCTTCTTGTGCTAAGTTTCTGTTTGGGACTTGGCTGTTTTGTGTTCATTGTGGGGTCCTATGTGCAGATCTTCAGGGCCGTGCTGAGGATCCCCTCTGAGCAGGGACGCCACAAAGCCTTTTCCACGTGCCTCCCTCACCTGGCCGTGCTCTCCCTGCTTCTCAGCACTTGCCTACCTGAAGCCCCCCTCCACCTCCACCCCATCCCTGGATCTGGTGGTGTCAGTGCTGTACTCGGTGGTGCCTCCAGCAGTGAACCCCCTCATCTACAGCCTGAGGAACCAGGAGCTCAAGGATGCTGTGAGGAAGCTGGTGACTGGATGTGTTTCAGCAGCCATACACTGCCTGCTTTAACCTGCAAAGGGTGCCAAGTGTAGGTCATGACAGGCCACGTCTGTCTTTGCTGCTTTAGATTTGTTTTCCTGTTTCAATTTTTGGTGATGTTGTCTTCATAGAAATGTCAGTTTTCATCTCCTGCTGCTTAAGTAGCCACCGTCGGATGTGACCCACAGACTTTGTGTCAGTGAGGGTCTGTCATTGTATTTATGGGAAATAAATGATCCTGCAGCAACTTCCTCTCTGTGCTATGTCCTCCCATGGCAGGAATGAAGGGGAATGAAATCAGCTTTCTGGCTGCTCCAGCTCTGGGATGGCTGCTCTGTGCCTGGAGCAGGAAGAGGTCTTGAGGAGCCCAAGGGCCGGGGCTGTTGTGCTGGTGTGGGGAGATGGGATGGCATGGGGGGGCTGCAGAGCTCTCAGGGTGTCCTGGGCAGGAGAGCAGGGGACACAGGGGTCCCTGCAGGGGACTCCCCTGCAATGGCCCAGGCTGGGGCTGCCTGGCTGGGAGCAGCCCATGGGAAAGGTCTGGGTGGGCAGGAGCTGGACAGGAGGCAGCGTGTGCCCTGGCAGCAAGGGAGGACAGCAGCATGGCGGGCTGTATGACCAGGAGCACGGCAGGAGAACAAGGGAAGGGATGCTCTGGAATACTCCATCCAGGTTTCAGATCCCCAATTCAGGAACGCTATTGGCAAGCAGGAGTGGGTTTAGCAACGGGCCCTGAGGACAGGCAGGGACTGGAGCACGGTGCCTGTGGGGAGAGACTGGGGGAGCTGGGCTTGTCCATCCTGGAGAAGGGAAGGCTGATGGGGACCTGAGATCTTGGGAAGGGAAGGCTGTTGGGGACTGGCTGCCTGTACCGGCAAGGAGGCCATGGAGAATACAGAGCCAGGCTCCTCACCATGGTGCCTGGTGGGAGGACAAAAGGCAATGGAGGATAGTGACAGAGGAGAGGTTCAGCCAGGACATCAGGAAACCTTGTTCCCATAGGCTCAGGCAAGTGCTGCATCAGGTCACCCAGAGAGGCTGTGCATTCTTTGGCTTGAGGATTACCAACTCAAACTGAATCAAGCCTTGAACAGCTTTCTCTGACCCTGTTCCTGATGGGTTGGACTTGAGACCTCATGGGGTGCTTTCCAACCTCTGTTCTCTTATGATCCTACAATGATGGGGTTGTAAAAGGCCACAGAGATGCCACGAGGGCTGAAACAATTCTGTGATGAAGACATGTTGAGAGATTTGAGTGTTCAACCTGGAAAAGAGAAGGTTCTAGGGAGACATCTTAGCAAAATCTGCCCATAGCTAACCAGGGCCTACAAGAAATCTGGATAGGGGCTTTTTACAAGGGTCTGCAGTGACAGGAGGAGGGGGAATGGATTTAAGGTGGAAAAAGGGTGATTTAGCTTGGACATTCAGAGGAAGCTGTTCCCTCTGAGGATGGTGGGACACTGGCACAGGGTGCCCAGAGAAGATGTGGCTGCCCCATCCCTGGCAGAATTCAAGGCCAGGTTGGATGTGACTCATCTCTGAAGCAGTGCTTTGCCCAGCTCTGAAGTTCACAAGCGATGTCAGATGAAATCCAATGTAATTGTAAAGTTCTCTACATGTACTCATGACTCAGATGAGTCTGGGCTGCAGGAGAGAGGCTCAGCATGGCTTTAGAGTCATTTGAATGGTGTTATTTATTTACTGGCATAACACTGCTGAGGTTTTCTTTTGGGGGGGATAAAACATTCTCTGTATGACTGAAAATCAGAAAAGTATTGAAACAGGGAGAAGTTCTCAGCTCTTTGTAGCTTAGTGCAGAGCCAGGAGAGCTGCAGTGTCCATCAGTCCTTTCCCATTTGCCCTCTGCTTTCACTTGCAGTGCCTGTAAGATGCCTTCACACACAAATAGATCTGAAGAACCCCCACAAACACCTGTCCTGTGCTGAGAGCAGGGCAGCACGGTTTCAAAGGGCAGATGACGGAGCTCTCATGGGGAGAAGCAAAGGACTGTGCCCAGCAGAGCATGGCCAGCAGCCACCTCCAGTGCCAGACACCAAGAGAGCTGCCTGAACGCACCCTCCCCAGGCCTGGGCTGCCCTTTCCCCCCACTCCCTGCCCATGTCTCTGCTGCCTGGAGCTGTCCCTGCCAGGAGCTGCTGCTCTGGGCCCAGCTCTGCTCCCTCTCAGTGCTCCCAGAGCCCATCCCATGGGCTGTGTGCTCAGCTCTGCCCTGCACACCCCTCCCGGCAGCAGGGCTCTGCCCAGGGGCAGCTCTGCCTCTGCAGGAACCTCACACCTGGCACTCCATGGATCCATCAATGGTCAATGGAGAAACATGGTCACCCCCTGAGGAAAGCCTGGAGAGCTTCTGAACTCTTCAGGGAGTTACTGGTGGCAATGAGCAGTGTGCAGGGAGGTGAGGGAGGGTGGAGGGAAGTCAGCAAGAAGCAAGGTGATGGTTCAGGGCTTTAACCAATCCTTACAAGCAGGACGGAGCCCAGCAATGGAGAGCAGTTGATGTCTGTAGGTGGAGGAGGAGGAGGTGTTCCTGGAGTGTGGCTGCAGACCCTGGACAAACCAGAGGCTGCCTGAGAAGTTTCCCTCATGGGAACATGCCTCAGCGTGGCCCATGGGGAATGCCCACTGCTGGGGGTGCCTGAGCACTGCTCCTCATGCCCCAGGAGCCGACCTTCCTGTCTGCCTCTCCTGCACTGCCCAAACTTGCCTGGAATGCAGGATCCATCCCTGAGCCTGGAGAATGCAGGAACCTCCTGCAGTGAGGGGTCACTGCTGCAGGGGAAGTGCAAAGCTTCTGTGAGACACTTGTGAGTGTGGGCAGAGAGAGGGGTGTGCACAGCAGAGAGGGTGCTACAGGCAGGAAGCTGTCCCAGATGAGGTGCCCTGTCCCCACAGCATGGGGTACCTTGCACCCAAGGACACCACCTTTCCTTCTGGCTCTTGCCAGGAAGTTCTCAATCCAGACCATTCCCTTTTCCCACTGCTCTCCCATGGTGCTTAGTTCTCTATCCTGATGGCATCACCCATTCCTCTAGAAGCCTCCTTTAGATGGCCTTGCTGAGGGATATTCACTCCACCTGCTGAATTGACACTATAGCAGCAGCCTACAACTACTTGAAATGTGGCTTCAGAGATGATGGAGGTTTTCTTGCTAGCAGGAAGAGAAGGAAACCTCTGCAAAGTGCAGCTTGGAAGGTTCAGACTCAAAGTTAGGAAAGAGAAATATCTCTCAAAAGGTGGAGTTGTGGTGCAAGAGGTCACGCAGAGGGAGTGTGGCTCAGCCCATGGCTTTGTGTTTCAAGGAGCAGACAGCGATGGGTGCAGAGATGTGACTGAAGGTACAGAAATGCCAGGTGAGAGCCAGGTGGGAAAGCAAGATGGGTGTCAAGAGCCTGAAGGGAAAGAGGTGCAGGCATGGGCCAGGGAAGGACAGCCTGCAGCAGAGATGAGTGAGGATTCTGGCAAGGCTGAAAGGCCCAAAAGAACAAAAGGTCTCTGTGCCCTGGGCTATGGCAGTTGCCTCTTTCATCAAGGCCTATGAGGAGAACTTTCATTCTCAGGATTTCAGGCTCTACTTCTCCAAGGGCTGTGGTCAGGGCTTGGCCTTTCTGCTTCATCAAACAAACCAAGGGTTTCTCACCATCAGACACCTGCATTTTGGCTTTGTCTGCCAGTAGTCACAGCCTGCAGTTACTTGCTTTAAGGAGTCCCTGGGGAGGCTCTGTCAGTAACAGCCCTCAGTGGGGCCCATTAATGCTGAAGGGACTTGGGGCTTTGTTTCTGACTTGGACTTCTTGAGAGGTTTCCTCAGTCTCCTCTCAGCACCTGAGATTCATGGACTCAGCCCAAATACACCATGGGGCTCGTTAAATCCTTTGGGTTTTTTCAATCCTTACAGATTGCACAGCACATTGGAGGTTTCCGAGCGCAGGAAGATTGCAAAGAGCAACTGATAAAAGTTATTTTGAGAGGGTTTTTTTTTTTTTACTTTTCAGTTTAGAAATTTCTGTGACTTCTGCAATGCCTGGCACAGGGATCACTGGAACCTGCCAGGGCTCTGCCGCCTTCCGCAATGCCCGGGGGGCTTGCGCGGGCCTTGCCGGAGCCAGGCAGGTCCCCTTGTGCTGAGCTCCCAGGGACAGCACCAGCAGCTGCACTACCCAGGGGCTGCTCCTGCCCTGACACCTTCTCAGCACCTCTGACACCAGCAGCTCCTGCACACAGAAGGCTCCTGCTTCGCCCCCAGCACCTCTGCAGGCAGAGCTCAGCTCCAAGCACATGAACAAGCCCAGCGCCTCCTCCTCACCCATCCCCTGCTCCTACAGCTGGGATGGCACCAGCACATCTCCTGACAGCTTCTCCTCCCTTTAGAGCACGCACCCACCATGTGTTTCAAGCCAACACTAAAAGGGGATTGCAAAGTCAAAGAACCCGTACCTGGATGCGCAGGGCAGGCACGGGAGATGCAGCCTCCCGAGGGAGGGCTCTCCTCTGCACTGGTTCCTGCAGGGCTCTGGCTCCTTCAATAGCCCACGCTCAGCGTGGGGGCCCCGTCACAATGGGCGTCTCCACAGCGACCACCACGGCTTTGTGATGGCGGCAGCATCGTGCCCATGGCACTGGGCACCCAGGGGTGCTGCGGGAGTGGCCACTGGGGGACCAGCCTCTGCCCTCTGCTGCCAGAGCCGCAGAGTCAGTCTCAGTAAAAGACAAACCTGAAGGCCCGCAGCAGCCACGCTGGGCTCCCCTGCACCCCTCACGCTCACAGCATCCTTCATCCTGCAACCCCACAAGAAAGGGATGGCTCCATCCCATCAAGTGCTTCCTTTTACTTCAATCCGCGTGGAAAACAAACCAGATTCCTGCGTTCCCTACACTGTGCACTATTTACTATGAGCACAAATCCCACCGACTCAACACGCGGTCCCACGGCCAGACACGACAGCGCAGATCTCCGGAGCCAGCCCCCACCCTGCCCCAGTCCCAGACAAGACCCCCCCCCTCGGAAAAGCAACCCTCAGCTGCAGACTGAGAATCTGCCCGTGCCAGGGAAACGGCAGCGACCACAACTATGGCCACAGGGAGCTGGGGAGCAGGAGCCGCTCTGCACCTCCGCCAGGCTGCTGACAGGAACAAGATGGTCCTAGGATGGGCACAGGAAGAACACGGAAGGAAGGACCCACATGGAAAACCTGGCAATCAGCAGCTGAAGGAGCAAGGTGCAGGTTGGAAACCCGCAGGAATTATAGAGAGAGAAATAACTCCCCCACCAGGCAGAGCTCTTTAAAAATGCAAGAACAAAGTCATGAAAAGAAGTGAAAAACCAAACCTGGAGCAACAACAACAGAAAAGGTAAATCTTTATCACTAAAATCACAATGAAGAGCTGTACAGCAAACTTTGCTCCTGTAGAGCTGTTGTGGTTTAAAAGGGACAGAGCATAAAACTAGACAGGAGAGAGGATAATGCTAACCAGCAGTGATGCCCAATGCAATTGCTCAGTACCCACTGAGCGATACCCAGGCTGACCCAATCCCATCCCTGCAGGGTGACTCCCCCAGTTTCTATCCTGGACATGACTGCTGTGGGTTGGAATACCCCTTTGGCTAGTTTGGGTCAGGTGTCCTGTCTGCTTCCTCCTGGCTTCTTGTGCCCCTCTTCACTGCAGAGCATGAGAGACTGAAAAGTCCTTGATCAGGGTAAGTGCTACTGAGCAACAACTAAAGCATCAGTGTGTTACCAGCATTATTACCAGAATAAAGCCAGAACACAGCACTGCATCAGCTACAGGAAAGAGCTCAACCCTGATGTCAGCACGAGCCCTGCTGCCTGCCCAGGGGATGGGACCTCAGCCCTGAGGCCAGCACCAGCCCTGCGGCCTGCCCAGGCACCAAGACAGTAACCACCAGAGGAGCTGCTCTTGCCTCCTCCACCAGTAGCTTGTGTTCCAAGGAGCAGTTGTTGTCTCCATGTGCCTCTGGTGAAGGGTCCTGTGGGGTTCTGTGGCCTCACACACCTGAACATGGGGTGTTCCAGAATCAGCCACCCCTGTGGTCCCATGTCTCCATGGTCATTGTGATGTCTGTGTCCACATGGTCCCCATGTGACCCACCATGTCCCTATGGTCCCTGTGTCCCCAGCATGCCCCTGTGCTCACTGTGTTGTAACCTTAATCTTAAACTAACAATAGTGTGTGTGCCTTGAGCATAGTAGAATAGGCCAAACTGTTCTAACTTACTAACGTGTAGAGAGAAAGGAATGTTTGGCTGATGGGGGAAGGAACATCATGGGACTGATAACAACTAAGGAGACAGTAAATAAGACCAAGGATGCCAGCCTTCAAGACAGCAGAGTGGCACCCAGCGTGGAGTGAGACTGGAAAAGAGCAGAAGCAAGGACATACCAACTGCTAACTGGGCACTAGGACCTTGTGAGCGTGCGCAAGCACTGAGGTCATTCAGTAAACACAGTGAGGAAGACTATCGGTGCCCACCAAAGACCCCCACTCAGCAAGAAAGCGCATGCGTAACTAGGATGCAAATATTATAACTAGTTCCTGGGAAAAGCTGTGAATATGCACCAGTATGCTAAATATAGAGCTGCTGTTGGCAAGTATTGGGTGTGGTCACCTTTGTGAAATGATCACGTGTGCACCCAGCGCTGCAATAAAGAATGCTGCTTTCTGAAACTCCAAATTGAGCCTTAGAGAGTTTCTCTGACCGACTTTGATGGTAACAATTTGGTGCCTGAAAAGGGACACTCAGCTGTGTTTTCCACAGATCCGGGGAGTCTCTGGGACCTTCACGCCAGCATCAGGGGAATTTGCCTGAAAGGAACCCCAGCTCCCAGAACCAATCTCGGGACCTCGGTGAGACCCTGATTTAATTTCTTTAAAAAGGCATTCTTTTTGGTCCCTTTCCACATAAGGCACAGAGGGACGCCCTGCGCGGTGGGTAAGAGGCAGTTTAGTTTTGGTTGTCTGGACTTTGGTATTTAGTGGAGGTCAGGATCATGGGTACCACTGCCTCCAAAGGGGGGATCCTGAAAAGGTCCCCACTGGGTTGCATTTTACAACAATCTGGGTAGAGGTCAGGACCACTGCCTCCACAGGGGGTGTTGAAGAAATCCCTACTGGGTTGCATTTCACAACACTGGAAACAGATGGGTGAACCCCAGGGTGGTTCGGTCACTGGGGAGACTTTGGAACAAACCGAGGGGTTTGGTTACTCGGGAGACCCTGGTAAAATCCTGTAATCAGTGGTGGATGTTATTCTTGAGACTAGAAGGAAAGTGGGATGAAGTAGCTTATGCAGAAATGTGTTTCACTTTGAGATATCATCTGGAACAGCAAAAGGATTGCAGTTTTAATTTTGCACTCCAGGACCTGTCTGTATTGTCCTTGGAGAAAGACAGTGAAATTTCCTTAAACCTTTAAGACAAGCTGTGTGTAATGATGGTCTGCTCATGATGAAGATTCCCTTTACCGTTATAGATTTGGAGAGCTGGAAACAAGTGGCTGGTAATTACGCATCATGCTTTTCAGAGTGTTGACACAAATACGATTATTCGTAGGGCTCAGACTGCTGTGGATCAACAAATAACAGCAGGCACAGCGACAAGTACAGTGAATCTTCACATACCTACCCCCAATCCTAACTGGGACCCTAATCGGGACAGGCAAGCTTTGAAACAATATCGGAGGTGGATTTTATTTGGCGTTAGGAATGTGGTCCCCAAGACAGTGAGCTGATCTAAGCTATATGAAATAAAGCAAGATGTAAATGAACCACCTTCTGGATTCGTGGGAAGATTAAAAGAGGTGATGCATAAATATACTACTATTGATCCTGAATCGGAGGAAGGAAGGAAAGAGTTAAGCCATTTAACAAAAAGTCAATCCACTTAAGACACAAGGAAAAAGGTACAAAAGCTTCAGGGGGAGGACCAATGTGATTTGGTAAAAATACTGGATGTGGCCTTGGAGACCTATCACAATCGGACCACTATTGCTCTGGTGCAAGCTCTCTGAAATGGTTCAAATGGTTCAATAGTACTGGGGAGGGCTTTCAGTCCCTGATTATAAATATAGATATTATTAATAGAATTCATACAATTATTAATATAAGACAACATTCTGTTTCATGGGTTAGAGTGTGTCAGGTTTCACTTGGAATTTGTTAATGTACATCTGGGGGCATAAGATAAGCTCCAGAATAAAACTGGAATCTTTAGGGGAAAAAAGTAGAGAAAAGTTGCTGCCTGTAGCTATCCCACAAGAAACCAGGAAAGGGGGGAGTGGCCCAGGAGGAGAGGAAACAAGGATTACATGGAAAGGGTTGTGAACAGACTCCACAGGTTGTACTCAAAGGGAAAATGCCCTCAGAATCAAAAGAAACACCGGAGATTAAATGGAACGTCAGGACAGGAAGAGAGAATGATTCTTTTAAATGAAGATTGAGGAGGAGCAGGGGAAGATTCAAATCCCTCCCCAGCAGAGCCCCTGGCTACAGTTAGGTTGGGGAATGGGAAGGTAAAATTCCTTCTAGAAACAGAAGCTACTTATTCTGTTATAAATACTTGTAAAGGGCAATCAAGCAAACAAACCGCTGCAGGCATTGGTGCCACAGGTGGACAGGAACCCGGCCTTCCTTTACATTTCAGAAACTGGCAAACAGAGGTTGAGCCATCAAGTTCTTTGCATGTCTGAGTGCCCCATGCTGGTATTGGTAGAGATATACTGAGTAAATTCCATGCATCAATTAGGGTTAAAGGAAGAAAATTCAGGTCCATGTTCCTAATGAAAAAAAAAGCTATGGAGGCCTGAGTTTTTATGTTACAGAAACCAGGCACTGAGCCGGATATCCCCGAGGAAGTGGGTATATCCACAAGTATGGGCTGCTGGAGCTTCGGGACCATCACGAGATGCAGAAGAAGTAACTATTCCTCTGAAACCAAATATCACACCGCTAAGACAGAAACAGGATCTTATAAAACTGGAAGCAAGGAAAGGACTAGAGACTCTAATAGAAAAAATTATCAAATACTTTGGGACAAAAATGGACCGTATTTGTACTTCACATGCTAACAACCATTCTGGAACAGAAAAGCAGTCACTGGCTTTCCCCAAGCAGGCTGTGCTTCTATGACAAGAGGAGGTAGACTTAAAGCAACTAACCTTTTGAGCCAGCACAACAGGTTTTGACAACAGATCCAGAAGCAGGAGAGCTGACTCACAACTGTTTACAGACCATAACATAACAGAGCTAAACCAAACATAATAGAGGCTAAAGCCCTGCATTCCTCCTCCCCCAACACATGAGCACAGAAAGCTGAGCTGATGGTGCTACTGAGACTTCTGAAAGTGTCAGAAAGTCAAAATTTGCTTTTAAGGCACATCAGTTTGATAACACTGCAGAGAATATTGGTAATCACGTTGCTGACAAAGCAGCCGAAGAAGCTGTGGGTGGGGAGCTTTCATTACTATTGCCTCATCAGTATCAGAGCTTGGATAATGAAGTTCCAAGTTATCAAACAGAGGATGGGAAATTACCTATTCTTAGGAGCCAAGAAGCACGATGGAGGATGGTGGGTTACACGCATGCCTCCTGCACACAGGAGGCTCCTGCTTTGTACCCAAGATGTGTTTCATGCTAACACTAAAAGAGGATGGCAAAGTCAAAGAACCCGTACCTGGATGCGCAGGGCAGGCACGGGAGATGCAGCCTCCCGAGGGAGGGGTCTCCTCTGCACTGGTTCCTGCAGGGCTCTGGCTCCTTCAATAGCCCACGCTCAGCGTGGGGGCCCCGTCACAATGGGCGTCTCCACAGCGACCACCACGGCTTTGTGATGGCGGCAGCATCGTGCCCATGGCACTGGCACACAGGGGTGCTCCATGAGTCACTACAGGGGGACCAGCCTCTGCCCAGCCGGCTTGGAGAGGTCCAAGCACAGCATATAGCATATAGCAAGGCACAGCATATCACAGAACAGCAGAGCAGAGCATAGCTATGGAGATCCTACTGCCCTGATAGCTCGGTGTCTGGAGGTGAACTCACACCCAGCCAGCAGTGTGGATCATCGGGGCCCAGGTTCTGGGGAGACGCTGGCTCAGGCAGTCGCCTGTGTCCCATCTCCCTTGTCAAACTGCCACCACAATCCGCAAGTGGCCCGTGCCCACTGCGCCCAGAGGCTGGGATGCAAAGCAGAGAATTACAAGGGTGTCCCAGTCACATTGGAAACCCCAAATGTGGTTTTACACAGCGCTCTCACACCCATCAAATGGTCACGTACCACACACTTGGACTGAGAACTAGCACCCTCACTATCAATTACTAGTCCTAGTCAAACTCTGCCATGTGCTCATGCTACTTCTGCTGCAGTCCTGCTCTTGTCTATGGAGGCAGATGTCCCTGGAGCCAGTCCTGCAAGAGATACTGATTAATGGTGTGCGGGACAGTGGGAGGGTTTCAAAGACATGCTGGAGGGGCTGGGATTCTGCCATTATTTCTGCTGGGCTGCAATACCCCTTCTCCTTCACAGACAGCCCTAAGATACCCTAAAGAAAAGTCCTAGTTCCGGGGCTGGGCTGAAGCTCCCAGGAAAAATCCACTACCTCATCACATTAGAGTGTACATATAAATATATAGAGACACATGTATATATAAAAGACCTGTTAATACATGAGAGACTGGTTGATCTAGCAGTTAGAGGGAAGAGAATTTTCATCACATGCCTTGTGGGTCCCACAACCCAGGGTCCCAAACGCCAGTGACAGGGTGACGAGAGGCAGCCAAGATCCCATCCCAGGGGGATCAGTCTCCTGAGAGGGGGGAGAATAAAACAACCCAAAAGTGAAAGAGCCTGAAGCAAGCCCTGATGTTCCCTCCCTCAGCTGGCAGACACACTGCCTGCCTGCAGTGTCATTGCTCTGATGAGAGACAGAGTTAAGGCTAAAAATCAACTTTTCTTAGAATCACAGAATCATTTAATTTGAAAAGACCCTTGAGAACATCGAGTCCAACCATTAACCTGTCCCTAACAAGTCCACACGCTGACCATGACAACATCCCTGTGGGATACCCTCTCTGGATGGTCACCAACAGCAACTGGAATCAAGTCAAATTTTACAGCCTACCATAATTTCAGTCATTTCTATTCTATCCTGTTTGTTGTTAAACATTCTGCTCTACATTAGAGCATGGAAATCAGCTGGACAAGTTACGTTACTGCAGAAACCCCCTCACATAGATCATGGGACTTAAACACATTTAACAATCTCTTAATAACTGAGTAAACCAAAGAAACATTTCCCTCAATTTACAAGCGGAATTCAGCACTACTCTGTTTGGAAGCACAGAGACAAGGGGTGACCTCACCACTCTGTGAGAAGGATGGATTGAGGGAGACCTTTGTTGCTTGTTCTCCTAGAACACAGGGGAGGAGGGAATGAAATATTACCTTTAATAACAAAAATACATTCCAATTACTATGGAAAATATGGAGCAAGATGCTAAAGCCCAACAGGTTTTACCAGGAAGAACAACAATTCACTAAAAATTCCCTCCTGTGCTGTTTCCTTTCCCAGCCCATGGATACTTTCCTCAATAACTGACAAGTGCACGTGACACAGTAAGAGATCTGTGTGTCTACTGCACATGCAGGTGAACAGTTCCTTTTGGTGTTAGATCTGTAGAGTCAGATTTATCTCCAAAGCAACTCAACCATGTACCAAGGAAACAGGCAGGTAATTTTCAGCTGTATCTTGAACACTGCCAGAGATGGGGAAGCCACAGCTTCGCTGGGCACCCTGTGCCAGTGTCCCACCACCCTCACAGGGAACAACTTCCAAGATCTCACCTCAATCTCCCCTCTCTGTCAGGTTAAAGCGCTTCCCCCTTGTTCCATCCCCACAGGCCCTTCTTCTCCCCACAAGAAATGAGGGAAGATCCCAGGATTTAAGGCAGCCGCAGCGCTCCGCTGCCGGCTCAGCCAGCACAACTCACACACTGAGTCCAAAGCAGCCACTCTGGGGAAGTCACTTGAGGTGTTCTTGGCAACTCCTAAAGCACCCCAAGATCGCCATCGCCACCCACATTGTTCCATGCTCCTGTGTCCACAGGTGTCATCGACTCCGAGACACCAAGACGGGAACCACCAGAGGAGCTGCTCTTGCCTCCTCCATGGGTAGCTTGTGTTCCCTGGGGCAGCTGTGGTCTCCCAGTACCTACACTGAAGGGTTCCGTGGGGTTCTGTGGCCTCGCAGACCTGAATATGGGGAGTTGCAGAATCAGCCACGACTGTGGTCCTCAGTCACCATGGTCATTGTGAATGCATGAGCTCTGGTTTGGTCCATGGGGTGCTCTGGAGGTGCTGCAGGCATTCTCTGGGATTTTCTAGGGGTATCCCCAGCATGCTCTGGGAGCGCACAGAGACACAGGGGCTTGGAGCAAGCTGCTCTAGTGAAAGCTGTCCCTACCCATGGCAAGGGTTGGACCTGGATGAGCTTTAAGGTCCCTTCCAGCCCACCCCAGTCTGGGATTCCATGATTCTCTGCTGTGCCAATGTCGGTCACTCTCCACTTGTCGTAGGTGGCCGTGACGCCCTGTTCCATTGCCCAGGTTGAGCTGTGACCCCTCGCATGCTCCACCTCCAGACCAAAGGCACTGAGGAAGAGCAGCCTGTGAGGGACGTCCCCAGGCCGGCTGGGCAGAGGCTGGTCCCCTAAAGTGACTCCCGCAGCACCCCTGGGTGCCCAGTGCCATGGGCACGATGCTGCCGCCATCACAAAGCCGTGGTGGTCGCTGTGGAGACGCCCATTGTGACGGGGCCCCCACGCTGAGCGTGGGCTATTGAAGGAGCCAGAGCCCTGCAGGAACCAGTGCAGAGGAGAGCCCTCCCTCGGGAGGCTGCATCTCCCGTGCCTGCCCTGCACATCCAGGTACGGGTTCTTTGACTTTGCAATCCTCTTTTAGTGTTGGCTTGAAACACATGGTGGGTGCGTGCTCTAAAGGGAGGAGAAGCTGTCAGGAGATGTGCTGGTGCCATCCCAGCTGTAGGAGCAGGGGCTGGGTGAGGAGGAGGCGCTGGGCTTGTTCCTGTGCTTGGAGCTGAGCTCTGCCTGCAGAGGTGCTGGGGGCGAAGCAGGAGCCTTCTGTGTGCAGGAGCTGCTGGTGTCAGAGGTGCTGAGAAGGTGTCAGGGCAGGAGCAGCCCCTGGGCAGTGCAGCTGCTGGTGCTGTCCCTGGGAGCTCAGCACAAGGGGACCTGCCTGGCTCCGGCAAGGCCCGCGCAAGCCCCCCGGGCATTGCGGAAGGCGGCAGGGCCCTGGCAGGTTCCAGTGATCCCTGTGCCAGGCACTGCAGAAGTCACAGAAATTCCTAAAATGAGAAGTAAGAAAATAAACACTTTCACGTAACTTTTATCAGTTGCTCTTTGCAATCTTCCTGCACTTGGGAATCCTCCAATGTGCTGGGCAATCTGCAATGCTTGACAAAACCCAAAGGTTTTAATGAGCCCCATGGTGTATTTGGGCTGAGTCCATGAACCTCAGGTGCTGAGAGGAGACTGAGGAAACCTCTCAAGAAGTCCAAGTCAGAAATAAAGCCCCAAGTCCCTTCAGCATTAATTGGCCCCACTGAGGGCTGTTACTGACAAAGCTTCCCCAGGGACTCCTTAAAGCAAGTAACTGCAGGCTGTGACTACTGGGAGACAAAGGCAAAATGCAGGTGTCTGATGGTGAGAAAACCCTTGGTTTGTTTGATGAAGCAGAAAGGCCAAGCCCTGACCACAGCCCTTGGAGAAGGAGAGCCTGAAATCCTGAGAATGAAAGTTCTCCTCAAAGGCCTTGATGAAAGAGGCAACTGCCATAGCCCAGGGCACAGAGACCTTTTGTTCTTTTGGGCCTTTCAGCCTTGCCAGAATCCTCACTCATCTCTGCTGCAGGCTGTCCTTCCCTGGCCCATGCCTGCACCTCTTTCCCTTCAGGCTCTTGACACCCATCTTGCTTTCCCACCTGGCTCTCACCTGGCATTTCTGTACCTTCAGTCACATCTCTGCACCCATCCCTGTCTGCTCCTTGACACACAAAGCCATGGGCTGAGCCAGACTCCCTCTGGGTGACCTCTTGCACCACAACTCCACCTTTTGAGAGATATTTCTCTTTCCTAACTTTGAGTCTGAACCTTCCAAGCTGCACTTTGCAGAGGTTTCCTTCTCTTCCTGCTAGCAAGAAAACCTCCATCATCTCTGAAGCCACATTGCAAGTAGTTGTAGGCTGCTGCTATAGTGTCAATTCAGCAGGTGGAGTGAATATCCCTCAGCAAGGCCATCTAAAGGAGGCTTCTAGAGGAATGGGTGATGCCATCAGGATAGAGAACTAAGCACCATGGGAGAGCAGTGGGAAAAGGGAATGGTCTGGATTGAGAACTTCCTGGCAAGAGCCAGAAGGAAAGGTGGTGTCCTTGGGTGCAAGGTACCCCATGCTGTGGGGACAGGGCACCTCATCTGGGACAGCTTCCTGCCTGTAGCACCCTCTCTGCTGTGCACACCCCTCTCTCTGCCCACACTCACAAGTGTGTCACAGAAGCTTTGCACTTCCCCTGCAGCAGTGACCCCTCACTGCAGGAGGTTCCTGCATTCTGCAGGCTCAGAGATGGATCCTGCATTCCAGGCAAGTTTGGGTAGTGCAGGAGAGGCAGACAGGAAGGTCGGCTCCTGGGGCATGAGGAGCAGTGTTCAGGCACCCCCAGCAGTGGGCATTCCCCATGTGCCACGCTGAGGCATGTTCCCATGAGGGAAACTTCTCAGGCAGCCTCTGGTTTGTCCAGGCTCTGCAGCCACACTCCAGGAACACCTCCTCCTCCTCCACCTACAGACATCAACTGCTCTCCATTGCTGGGCTCCGTCCTGCTTGTAAGGATTGGTTAAAGCCCTGAACCATCACCTTGCTTCTTGCTGACTTCCCTCCACCCTCCCTCACCTCCCTGCACACTGCTCATTGCCACCAGTAACTCCCTGAAGAGTTCAGAAGCTCTCCAGGCTTTCCTCAGGGGGTGACCATGTTTTTCCATTGACCATTGATGGATCCATGGAGTGCCAGGTGTGAGGTTCCTGCAGAGGCAGAGCTGCCCCTGGGCAGAGCCCTGCTGCCGGGAGGGGTGTGCAGGGCAGAGCTGAGCACACAGCCCATGGGATGGGCTCTGGGAGCACTGAGAGGGAGCAGAGCTGGGCCCAGAGCAGCAGCTCCTGGCAGGGACAGCTCCAGGCAGCAGAGACATGGGCAGGGAGTGGGGGGAAAGTGCAGCCCAGGCCTGGGGAGGGTGCGTTCAGGCAGCTCTCTTGGTGTCTGGCACTGGAGGTGGCTGCTGGCCATGCTCTGCTCGGCACAGTCCTTTGCTTCTCCCCATGAGAGCTCCGTGATCTGCCCTTTGAAACCGTGCTGCCCTGCTCTCAGCACAGGACAGGTGTTTGTGGGGGTTCTTCAGATCAATTTGTGTGTGAAGGCATCATACAGACACTGCAAGTGAAAGCAGAGGGCAAATGGGAAAGGACTGATGGACACTGCAGCTCTCCTGGCTCTGCACTAATCTGCAAAAAGCTGAGAACTTCTCCCTGTTTCAATACTCTTCAGGTTTCCAGTCATACAGAGAATGGTTTATAACACCCCCCCCCGAAAAAAAAAACAAAACAAAACACAAAACCCTCTGCAGTGTTAAGCCAGTAAATAAATAACACAGTCAAAGTGACTCTAAGCTGTGCTGAGCCTCTCTTGTGCAGACCAGACTCATCTGCATCATGAGTACATGTAGAGAACTTTACGATCAAGTTGGATTTCATCTGACATCCCTTGTGAACATCAGAGCTGGATAAAGCAATACTTCAGATATAAGATGACTCCCAAACAACACGGCCTTGAACACTGTCGGGAATGGGGCAGCCACAGATCCTTTGGGCACCCTGTGCCAGTGTCCCACCACCCTCAAATAGAAAAAAGTCCTCCTACTGCCCAAGCTAAATCTCCCTTTCTTCAGCTTAAATCCATTCCCCCTCCTCCTGTCACTGCAGACCCTTCTAAAAAGCCCCTCTCCAGATTTCTCGTAGACCCTGTCTAAGTATAGGCAGATTGCTAAAATGTCTCCCTGGAGCCTTCTCTTCTTCAGGCTCAGCACCCTCAGCTCTTTCAGCCTCTTCATCAGAGATGTGCTCCAGCCCTCAGAGCATCTTTAGGGCCCTTCATAAATCCGTCATTGTAGGATCATAAGAGAAGAGAGGTTGGATGGGATCCCAGGAGGTCTCAAGTCCAACCCGTCAGGAACAGGGTCAGGGAAAGTGGTTCAAGGCTTGATTCAGTCTGAGTTGGAAATCCCCAAAGCCAGAGACTGCACAGCCTCTCTGGGTGACCTGATGCAGCACTTGCCTGAGCCTATGGGAACAAGGTTTCCTGATGTCCTGGCTCAACCTCTCCTCTGTCACTATCCCCCATTGCCTTTTGTCCTCCCACCAGGCACCATGGTCAGGAGCCTGGCTCTGTATTCTCCATGGCCTCCTTGCCAGTACAGGCAGCCAGTCCCCAACAGCCTTCACTTCCCAAGATCTCAGGTCCCCAACAGCCTTCCCTTCTCCGGGATGGACAAGCCCAGCTCCCCCAGTCCCTCCCCACAGGCACCGTGCTCCAGTCCCTGCCTGTCCTGAGAGCCTGGGATTGTAGCCGTGGAGCTTGGACTCAGCTCCATCCCATAAACACTAGGAACCCCCAGGAGGTCTGACTTCCTCAGAAGGTGAAAATGTACCATTATACAGATGATATCTTAATCAGAGGAGATTGCCCCAAAGAACTGCAGCAACAGCAGTGTGTCAAGCACTCCATGGTGCAGAAGTTGAAGTTCCACCTAAGGAATGTCACAAACCAAGTAGAAACCAGTCAAATTGGGGGATACGTGGTGGATAGCAGCAGTGCAGTGATTGCTGCAGACACCTGCAGGAAAACAGAACAAGGGCAGATGCCCCACTCTGGGAAGGAATTACAACAGATTATGGGTCCTCCAGGATACTGGAGGAAACATGGACCTGGATTCTCTATCATTGCTCACCCACTGTACTCACTGTTACGAAAGGGAAAACCATGGGAATGGAATCCAGAGCATGAGGAAGCAGGAAATACCTAATACAGGAATTAAAACTGTACCAGTCACTGGGGCCTGTGCCCGACCTCCACCACCCTCCATAGCAGAATGGGGTTTTGCTGAGCATGGCTCTTCCTGTGACCTATTCAAACTGGCCCTGATGGACCAAAAAGAACTTTAATGTTCAAGTTGCCTCTTTCAAAGACACGGAACCGACATATTCAGTGTGGGAAGAGGGACTCTTGTCTTTAGTCCCAGCAGCAAAACAAACTGAGAACACTGATCAAGAACAGCCAGTACAAACCATCCATTCAATCCATTCAGTTGACTTGACAGTATCCCAAAGGGAACTGCTCCTCAGGATGGAGCTGCACAAACCCACTGGCACAAAATAGCATGCCTACCTACCGGGGGTTAAAGAGGAAGTGAAATTACCTGAAGGACAGACTGAAGTTTCCAAACTACTGCAGATGCCTGTAAATGCAGAGCCATCAGCGTTACAACAACCTTTCAAACCCTCACCAGGTTTAGCAGCACCTCCCTTCACCGAGGGAGCACCAACAGAAAATACCTGGTTCACCGGTGCCTCAGCAAAAGGGATCACAGAATCATAGAATCATCCAGGTTGGAAAAGACCTTTAAGCTCTTCCAGTCCAACCCTTACCCCAGCACTGCCGAGGCCACCACTAACCCATGGCACTGAGGCCTCGTCTCCATGGGGTGTGAACACTTGCAGGGACGGTGCCTGCAGCCCTGCCCTGGGCAGCCTGTTCCAATGCCTGAGCACCCTCTGGGGCAGGAATTGTTCCTCAGCTCCATCTAAACCTGCCCTGGTGCAGCTTGAGGCCGGTTCCTCTTGTCCCATCCCTTGTTCCTTGGGAGCAGAGCCCAGCCCCTCCTGGCTCCATCCTCCTCTCAGGCACTTGTAGGGAGCGATCAGGTCCCCCCTGAGCCTTCTCTTCTCCACACTGAACCCCCCAGGTCCCTCAGCCCTTCCCCATCACACTGTGCTCCAGGCCCTGCACCAGCTCCGCTGCCCTTGTCTGGCCCCGCTCCAGCACCTCAATGTCTCTCTTGTTAGTCAGGGGCCCAGAGCTGATTTGAGGTGCAGCCTCCCCAGTGCCCAGTGCAGGGCACAACCACTGCCCTGGCCCTGCTGCCACACTGGTGCTGATCCAGGCCAGGATGCTGGTGGCTTCCTGGCTGCCTGGGCACAAGCTGCTCCTGTTCAGCTCCATCAAGCAGCACCCCCAGCTCCTTTCCCATGAGCAGTTTCCAGCCGCTCTTCCCCAAGCCTGGAGCGTTGCAGGGGGTTGTTGTGGCCCAAGTGCAGGAGCCGGCACTTTGCCTTCTGGAACCTCATCCCATTGGCCACAGCCCATGGATGCAGCCTGTCCAGATCCCTCTGCAGAGCTTCCTACCCTCCAGCAGATCAACGCTCCCACCAATTTCGGTGTCATCTACAAGTTTACACATCCCAGTATGGAGCAGTACAGACCAGTCTGCACCAGTACAGACCAATATAGGCCACTACGGCCCCAGATACTGCTGGGGTTTCAATATCCCAGTGCTCCCAGTCCCTGCCGCAGGTCTTCCCTCTTGCAGCCGTGCTCAACTCCCAATCCCTCCCAGTGCTCCCAGTACCTGCTGCAGGTGCTCCCAGTCCCTCTCAGTCCTCCCCAGTCCCTCCCAGTGCTCCCAGTCCCTGCCACCGGTGCTCCTGCTCCTCCCCCACCAGACCTCCTTGGTCTTTTTCATGGGGACACTCCAAATCAGGCACCCTCCCACTCTGGGTCTGCCCCCCCAAGTCCTTGATACGGGGGGGGAGGGGGTTGTGGGGGTGTTGGAATGCCCCATGGGGTGTGGTTTGGGGACAACAAGGAGCGTTTTGGTGCTGGTGGCTTTGGGGGAAGCAGCTTTCTGGGGGCATCCCCATTTGGGGTGGGGGTGCTTGGAGGGGCACTTCCAGGATTTGAGTCCCTGGGTTCATTTGGGAGGGCCCGGGGTGATGGTTGGGTGCAGCTCACTTTTGGGCTGCCCCAGGACCCCCATTTGAGGGTCCTGTTTGCTCTTGTGGTGCTTCAGGGAGATTTGGGGTACCCCAGGATTTTGGGTGGCACCGCAACTGGTTTGGGTGCTTCCGTGGCCCTTTGTGGGTGCAGCGTGAGTTTGGGGTGTCCCTTTATTGGGGTGCCCCTTTTGGGGGATCCACCCCCTCTGGCCCCCTGAATTCACTGCTGAACCCAAAGCAATGTTGGGGTCCTCCCAGTGGATTTGAAGTCCCAGAGCACCTTAGGGGACCCCCAGGGCAGTGCTGGGGGAACCCCTCTTTTTAGGACACCCCTTTTTTAGTGAATTTGTGCCACTGAGCTGAGCCGGGGCAGCTTTGGAGCTGCGGGCTTTGGGTTTGGGGAGATTTTGGGGGATCCCGGGAGGATTTTGGGGATTCAGGCTGGTCCCCAAAATGCCTCGAGGTGGCTCAGTTATTTGGGGGATTCCCCATCTCCTGAAAATAGGGGTCCATCAATCCCAGGGCAGCTGAATCTCCTTGGATGCCGTAGGGAGCCCTGTTGCCATAAATTGGAGGAATTTCGGGATTTGGAGTCATTTGGGGATTCAAGGAACATTTGGAGGTTCGGCGAGGGTCCCCAAAACTCGCTGTAGGAGGCACATTATATTGGGGGATCTCCCATGTGTCGAGAACGGGGGGTACCTGGGTCCCAGGTCACATTGGGTGAGCAATGATCCCTCAGAGTGGTGATGTGTTGAGGGGAAGAGTTTGGGGCTCAGAGGGGATTTGGGCATTGGGGGAGATCCTCAAAGCTCCCGGGGTGAAGAGCAACGGAACGGCCAGGTACAAGTCCACTGCCACGTCCATCCCGCCCTGCTGCCGGAGCCCGCTCCTATTACAAGTCATTACCATAAAGTACAATGAAACAAGAACCTTGTTGGTAAACGCTAACACAGGAAATACTGGCTGTAAGTAAGGTACAACATGCTGAAACTGTGACATCAAAACCAACAACTTTGAGAGCCTATAAATCAGCATTGTGATGAGTGCTTTTCACAAATACGGTTAGACACACTCTGGTCAGATCTGTCGTTATCTCAACCTTTCGTGCCCCACGTTGGGCACCAAAAAAGAACCGTCGTGGTTTAAACCCAGTCAGCCATCAATCAGCCACACAGTCTCTCCCCCCACTTCTTTCCCTCCCCCTGCTCCCGGAGAGATAGGAAGGAGAATTGAAAGAATGTAACTCCCACAGGTTGAGGTAAGAACAGTTTAGTACCTAAGGTATAACACAAATCACTACTGCTACCACCAATAATAATAGTGATAAAGGAAATCACAAGGGAAGAGGATACAACTGCTCACCACCCGCCGACCGATAACTCACCCCCACCCAGCAGTGATCCAGCCCTTCCGGGTAACTCTCAGTTACCTCCCGGGCATGACGTGCTGTGGTATGGAATACCTCTGGCTAGTTTGGGTCACGTGTCCTGTCCCTGCTTCCTCCCGGCTTCCCCTCCTCCCTGGCAGAGCAGGAGACTCACAAAGTCCTTGGTCAGACCAAACATCGGTGTTATCAGCTCTGTTCCCAGGCTGAAAGTCAAAAACACAGCGCTGCACCAGGTACTAAGGAGAAAAAATGACTGCTACTGCTGAACCAGGACAGCACCAAGTGACACCAAGTGACCCTCCAGACCCACAACTGCCCCCCAGAGTGAAACCCCAGACCCACAACTGCCTCCCCAGTTACCCGAAGGAGATCCCTCAGACCCACATCCGCCCCAAGTGACCCCACATACCCACAACTGCCCCCCAAGTGACCCACCCAGACCCACAACTGCCCCCAGTGACCCCAAAGAGACCTTTCAGACCCACAACTGATGCCCAAATGATACCCCAGACCTACAACTGCCATCCAAGTGACCCTCCAGACCAACAAGTGACCCCCAAGTGACCCCAAAGTGACTCCCCAGACCCACAACTGCCCCCCAAGTGACCCAGAAGTGAAACCCCAGATCCACAATTGCCCACCAAGTGACCTCTAAGAGACTCCGCAGAACCACAACTGCCCCCTAAGTGATCCCCAAAGTGACCACCCAGGCCCACAACTGCCCCCATGTGACACCCAAGTGAATTCCCAGACCCACAATGCCCCCCAAGTAACCCCCAAGTGTATTTCCAGACCCACAATGGCCCCCAAGTGACCCCCCAGACCCACAACTGACCCACAAGTGATCCCAAGTGACCCCCATTAACTACAACTGCCCCCAAGGTGACCACCAAGTGATGCCCCAGACCCACAACTGCCCCCAATGTGACCTACCCAGACCAACAACAGCCGCCCAGTGACCCCAAAGAGACCACTGACACTCACAACTGCCCCCGAAATGATACCCTAGACCTGCAACTGCCCTCCAAGTGACCCTCCAGACCCACAAGTGCCCCCCACGTGACCCCAAAGTGATTCCCCAGACCAACAACTACTGCCCAGTGACCTCCAGACCCACAACTGCCCCCAAGTGATCACCCCAGATCCACAACTGGCCCCCCAGTGACCCCCCAGACCTACAACTGCCCCTCAAGAGACCCCCTTCAGACCCACAACTGCCCCCCAGTGACCTCAAAGAGACCGCTCAGACCATGCTGCTCAGGCAGTAGACTTGCAGCTGCTTTCCTGTGTTAGGAAATTGAAATGACTTTTGCCTAGCCAGAAGGATGGGATTATTTAGTTTGCTTCTTGGATCAGTTTGAAGTCAAGATCCTCACCTCTTTGTATACAGAGACAGAGGTTTGCACTCTGCAGAAGTGAAGACTCTGATGAGGTGAGGTGGTAAAAGGCAGAAGCTCCCTCCTGAATAGACTTAATGCTCTGTAAACACCAATGTATTGAAACAGAAATGGAATCGTAGGAAGGACTCTAAGGCACTCAGATTTATGCCACAAGAAGGCTTCTTGTGCAAACACGGCTCAGAATAAATCTGAACTCCAGCCTTTAAGTGCTACTTCCAAAAGAAACAGGGGAAAAATGGTCAAGAAGATTTTTAGAATTATTTCCTTTACGTATCTCGAGCGAATCAAAAGATCCAGATTGTAGCTGAGATGTTAAAACCAATGAACAGATCAGCTGTGTAATCAAAAGAGGTGCACGCACGACTCAAGAGAGTTTCTCCTTCTTGCCTTTTTGTGCCAGTAGGCTGGCAATACCTTCTGACAGCCAGAGCTCTCAGTGCCCTGACGTACTGTCACTGGAGCTGTCTTTATTTCCAGCCAAACAAGGGGCAGGACAACTGCACCCAGTGAACAGTAACCAATAAAAACTCTCCTTTGAATTAATGCCCTTTTGCACTTCAGGCCTGCCCTGAAATGTGAAGGCTCTTCTTTTTGTCCTTAGCCTGGTAAGCAGATGGGAAGTCACCCAAGTGTTTGCCCACATACCTAAAATAGGGAAATGGGGCTTCTTTTGGTTAGTGCCTGTGTCGCATCAGGCTGTTATGTTTTCATTGTGGGGTCCTATGTGCAGATCTTCAGGGCTGTGCTGAGGATCCCCTCTGAGCAGGGACGCCACAAAGCCTTTTCCACGGGCCTCCCTCACCTGGCCATGCTCTCCCTGCTTGTCAGCACTGGTACCTTTGCCTACCTAAAGCCCTTCTCCATCTCCTCCGCCTCCCAGGATCTGGCTATGGTGGTGCTGTACTCAGTGGTGCCTCCAGCAGGAAACCCCCTCATCTGCAGCCTGAGGAACCAGGAACTCAAGGATACTCTGAAGAAGCTGGTGACCAGATGCATTTCAGCAGCCATACACTGCTTGCTTTACTCTGGAAATGGTTTCCATTGTAGGTCCTGACAGGCCAAGTCTGTCTTGGCTGCTTTACATTTGTTTTCCTTTTTCCACTTGAGAAGTTGCTGTCTTCAAAGAAATGTCAGTTTTCATCGCCTCCTACTTGTCTGACCTACAGACTTTGTACCAATAGATGTCCCTTTTTGTATGTAAGCACAATAAACCATCCTGCAGCAACTTCTTCTCTGTGCTATGTCCTCCCATGGCAGGAATGAAGGGGAATGAAATCAGCTTTCTGGCTGCTCCAGCTCTGGGATGGCTGCTCTGTGCCTGGAGCAGGAAGAGCTCTTGGGGAGCCCAAGGGCCAGGGCTGTTGTGCTGGTGTGGGGAGATGGGATGGCATGGGGGGGCTGCAGAGCTCTCAGGGTGTCCTGGGCAGGAGAGCAGGGGACACAGGGGTCCCTGCAGGGGACTCCCCTGCAATGGCCCAGGCTGGGGCTGCCTGGCTGGGAGCAGCCCATGGGAAAGGGCTGGGTGGGCAGGAGCTGGACAGGAGGCAGCGTGTGCCCTGGCAGCAAGGGAGGACAGCAGCATGGCGGGCTGTATGACCAGGAGCACGGCAGGAGAACAAGGGAAGGGATGCTCTGGAATACTCCATCCAGGTTTCAGATCCCCAATTCAGGAACGCTATTGGCAAGCAGGAGTGGGTTTAGCAATGGGCCCTGAGGACAGGCAGGGACTGGAGCACGGTGCCTGTGGGGAGAGGCTGGGGGAGCTGGGCTTGTCCAGCCTGGAGAAGGGAAGGCTGATGGGGACCTGAGATCTTGGGAAGGGAAGGCTGTTGGGGACTGGCTGCCTGTACCGGCAAGGAGGCCATGGAGAATACAGAGCCAGGCTCCTCACCATGGTGCCTGGTGGGAGGACAAAAGGCAATGGGGGATAGTGACAGAGGAGAGGTTGAGCCAGGACATAAGGAAACCTTGTTCCCATAGGCTCAGGCAAGTGCTGCATCAGGTCACCCAGAGAGGCTGTGCAGTCTCTGGCCTTGGGGATTTCCAACTCAGACTGAATCAAGCTTTGAACCACTTTCTCTGATCCTGTTCCTAATGAGTTGGACTTGAGACCTCCTGGGGTCCCTTCCAACCTCTCTTCTCTTATGATCTTACAATAATGGGCTTATGAGGGGCCTCAAAGACGCTTTGAGGACTGGAACACTTCTCTGTTGAAGAGGCTGAGAGATCTGGAGGTGTTCAGCCTGGAGAATAGAAGGCTCCAGGGAGACATCTTAGCAATCTGCTCATACTTAGACAGGGCCTACAAGAAATCTGGAGAGTTGCTTTCTACAAGGGTGTGCAGTGACAGGACAAGGGGGAATGGCTTTAGCTGAGAAAAGGGAGATTTAGCTTGGACATTAGGAGGAAGTTTTACCCTGTGAGAATGCTGAGCTGCTCACAGGTGGTAACCAAGGAAGCTGTGGCTGCCCCATGGCTGGCCGTGTTCAAGGCCAGGTTGGATGGCAGTCAGGTTTGCTCTGAAGCTGTGCTTTGCCCAGCTCTGACGTTCACAAGGGATGTCAGAGGAAATCCCAGAATCCTTTCATTTGAAAAGACCCTTGAGAACATCGAGTCCAGCCATTAACTGCTGTGCTCTAAGGGCTGGAGCACGTCCCCCATGAAGACAGGCTGAGAGAGCTGGGGATGTTTAGCCTGGAGAAGAGAAGGTTCCAGGGAGACATCTTAGCATCTGCCCATAGCTAAACAGGGCCTATGAGAAATCTGGAGAGGGGCTTTTTAGAAGGGTGTGCAGTGACAGGAGGAGGGGGAATGGATTTAAGCTGAAAAAGGGGAGATTTAGCTGGGATATTCGGAGGAATTTTTTCTATTTGAGGGTGGTGGGACACTGGCACAGGGTGCCCAGAGGATCCGTGGCTGCCCCATTCCTGAGAGTGTTCAAGGCCATGTTGGTTGGGAGTCATCTTATGTGTGAAGCAGTGCTTTGTCCAGCTCTGATGTTCACAAGGGATGTCAGATGAAATCCAACTTGATCGTAAAGTTCTCTACATGTACTCATGACTCAGATGAATCTGGTCTGCACAAGAGAGGCTCAGCATGGCCTTAGAGTCACTTTGACTGTGTTATTTATTTACTGGCTTAACACTGATGAGTTTTCTTTTTTTGGGGGTGTGTTATAAACCATTCTGTGTATGACTGAAAACCTGAAGAGTATTGAAACAGGGAGAAGTTCTCAGCTTTTTGCAGATTAGTGCAGAGCCAGGAGAGCTGCAGTGTCCATCAGTCCTTTCCCATTTGCCTGTACTCAAACTTCCACTGCCTATAAGATGCCTTCACACACAAATAGATCTGAAGAACCGCCACAAACACCTGTCCTGTGCTGAGAGCAGGGCAGCACGGTTTCAAAGGGCAGATCACGGAGCTCACATGGGGAGAAGCAAAGGACTGTGCCCAGCAGAGCATGGCCAGCAGCCACCTCCAGTGCCAGGCACCAAGAGAGCTGCCTGAACGCACCCTCCCCAGGCCTGGGCTGCACTTTCCCCCCACTCCCTGCCCATGTCTCTGCCGCCTGGAGCTGTCCCTGCCAGGAGCTGCTGCTCTGGGCCCAGCTCTGCTCCCTCTCAGTGCTCCCAGAGCCCATCCCATGGGCTGTGTGCTCAGCTCTGCCCTGCACACCCCTCCCGGCAGCAGGGCTCTGCCCAGGGGCAGCTCTGCCTCTGCAGGAACCTCACACCTGGCACTCCATGGATCCATCAATAGTCAATGGAGAAACATGGTCACCCCCTGAGGAAAGCCTGGAGAGCTCCTTAACTCTTCAGGGAGTTACTGGTGGCAATGAGCAGTGTGCAGGGAGGTGAGGGAGGGTGGAGGGAAGTCAGCAAGAAGCAAGGTGATGGTTCAGGGCTTTAACCAATCCTTACAAGCAGGATGGAGCCCAGCAATGGAGAGCAGTTGATGTCTGTAGGTGGAGGAGGAGGAGGTGTTCCTGGAGTGTGGCTGCAGAGCCTGGACAAACCAGAGGCTGCCTGAGAAGTTTCCCTCATGGGAACATGCCTCAGCGTGGCACATGGGGAATGCCCACTGCTGGGGGTGCCTGAACACTGCTCCTCATGCCCCATGAGCCGACCTTCCTGTCTGCCTCTCCTGCACTACCCAAACTTGCCTGGAATGCAGGATCCATCTCTGAGCCTGCAGAATGCAGGAACCTCCTGCAGTGAGGGGTCACTGCTGCAGGGGAAGTGCAAAGCTTCTGTGACACACTTGTGAGTGTGGGCAGAGAGTGGGGTGTGCACAGCAGAGAGGGTGCTACAGGCAGGAAGCTGTCCCAGATGGGGTGCCCTGTCCCCACAGCATGGGGTACCTTGCACCCAAGGACACCACCTTTCCTTCTGGCTCTTGCCAGGAAGTTCTCAATCCAGACCATTCCCTTTTCCCACTGCTCTCCCATGGTGCTTAGTTCTCTATCCTGATGGCATCACCCATTCCTCTAGAAGCCTCCTTTAGATGGCCTTGCTGAGGGATATTCACTCCACCTGCTGAATTGACACTATAGCAGCAGCCTACAACTACTTGAAATGTGGCTTCAGAGGTGATGGAGGTTTTCTTGCTAGCAGGAAGAGAAGGAAACCTCTGCAAAGTGCAGCTTGGAAGGTTCAGACTCAAAGTTAGGAAAGAGAAATGTCTCTCAAAAGGTGGAGTTGTGGTGCAAGAGGTCACCCAGAGGGAGTCTGGCTCAGCCCATGGCTTTGTGTTTCAAGGAGCAGACAGCGATGGGTGCAGAGATGTGACTAAAGGTACAGAAATGCCAGGTGAGAGCCAGGTGGGAAAGCAAGATGGGTGTCAAGAGCCTGAAGGGAAAGAGGTGCAGGCATGGGCCAGGGAAGGACAGCCTGCAGCAGAGATGAGTGAGGATTCTGGCAAGGCTGAAAGGCCCAAAAGAACAAAAGGTCTCTGTGCCCTGGGCTATGGCAGTTGCCTCTTTCATCAAGGCCTATGGGGAGAACTTTCATTCTCAGGATTTCAGGCTCTCCTTCTCCAAAGGCTGTGGTCAGGGCTTGGCCTTTCTGCTTCATCAAACAAACCAAGGGTTTCTCACCATCAGACACCTGCATTTTGCCTTTGTCTCCCAGTAGTCACAGCCTGCAGTTACTTGCTTTAAGGAGTCCCTGTGGAGGCTTTGTCAGTAACAGCCCTCAGTGGGGCCCATTAATGCTGAAGGGACTTGGGGCTTTGTTTCTGACTTGGACTTCTTGAGAGGTTTCCTCAGTCTCCTCTCAGCACCCGAGGTTCATGGACTCAGCCCAAATACACCATGGGGCTCATTAAATCCTTTGGGTTTTGTCAAGCCTTGCAGACTGCACAGCACATTGGAGGTTTCCCAGTGCAGGAAGATTGCAAAGAGCACCTGATAAAAGTTATTTTGATGGTTTTTTTCTTACTTTTCAGTTTAGAAATTTCTGTGACTTCTGCAATGCCTGGCACAGGGATCACTGGAACCTGCCAGGGCCCTGCCGCTTTCCACAATGCCCGGGGGGCTTGCGCGGGCCTTGCCGGAGCCAGGCAGGTCCCCTTGTGCTGAGCTCCCAGGGACAGCACCAGCAGCTGCACTGCCCAGGGGCTGCTCCTGCCCTGACACCTTCTCAGCACCTCTGACACCAGCAGCTCCTGCACACAGAAGGCTCCTGCTTCGCCCCCAGCACCTCTGCAGGCAGAGCTCAGCTCCAAGCACATGAACAAGCCCAGCGCCTCCTCCTCACCCATCCCCTGCTCCTACAGCTGGGATGGCACCAGCACATCTCCTGACAGCTTCTCCTCCCTTTAGAGCACGCACCCACCATGTGTTTCAAGCCAACACTAAAAGAGGATTGCAAAGTCAAAGAACCCGTACCTGGATGCGCAGGGCAGGCACGGGAGATGCAGCCTCCCGAGGGAGGGCTCTCCTCTGCACTGGTTCCTGCAGGGCTCTGGCTCCTTCAATAGCCCACGCTCAGCGTGGGGGCCCCGTCACAATGGGTGTCTCCACAGCGACCGCCACGGCTTTGTGATGGCGGCAGCATCGTGCCCATGGCACTGGTACCCAGGGGTGCTCCGGGAGTCACTTTAGGGGATCAGCCTCTGCACAGCCGGCTCGGGGAGGTCCCTCATGGGCTGCTCTTCCTCAGTGCCTTTGGTCCAGAGGTGGAGCATGCGAGAGGTCACAGCTCAACCTGGGCAATGGAACAGGGCGTCACGGCCACCTACGAGAACTGGAGAGTGACCGACATTGGCACAGCAGAGAATCATGGAATCCCAGACTGGGGTGGGCTGGAAGGGGCCTTAAAGCTCATCCAGGTCCAACCCTTGCCATGGGCAGGGACAGCTTCCACTAGAGCAGCTTGCTCCAAGCCCCTGTGTCTCTGTGCACTCCCAGAGCATGCTGGGGATACCCCTAGAAAATCCCAGAGAATGCTTGCAGCACCTCCAGAGCACCCCATGGACCAAACCAGAGCTCATGCATTCATAATGACCATGGTGACTGAGGACCACAGTCGTGGCTGATTCTGCAACTCCCCGTGTTCTGGTGTGTGAGGCCACAGAACCCCACAGAACACTTCAGTGTAGGTACCGGGAGACTACAGCTGCCCAGGGAACACAAGCTACCCATGGAGGAGGCAAGAGCAGCTCCTCTGGTGGTTCTTGTCTTGGTGTCTCGGAGTTGATGACACCTGTGGACACAGGAGCATGGAACGAGGTGGGTGGCGATGGTGATCTTGGGGTGCTTTAGGAGTTGCCAAGAACACCTCAAGTGACTTCCCCAGAGTGGCTGCTTTGGACTCGGTGTGCGAGTTGTGCTGGCTGAGCCGGCAGCGAAGCGCTGCAGCTGCCAAGGGATGATCCTGGGATCTGGCCTCATTTCTGGTGTGGTGAACATGCGCCTGTGGGGATGGGACAAGGGGAAGGGCTTTAACCTGACAGAGAGGGGAGACCGAGGTGAGATCTTCGAAGTTGTTCCCTGCGAGGGTGGTGGGACACTGGCACAGGGTGGGTGACGGGATAGAAATAGTTAATCAAATGGATCCAGGTGTTATCACCCTGGTCCAGCTTTGGGCTTGGGAACAGTAAAGAAAACACCAGGTGCTTTTGCCCTGGTGAGGCTTAAGCCTTGGGAAGAGTCAAGAGAACAATGAAGTTCCAAGATCAGTTAGCAAAACAAAGCAGGCGGGTTGCAAGGTAAAGCAGTAAAGGTGTGTATCTCAGAAACAGGCCCTCTAGAGGGCGTGGCGACCTGGTTCAGGAACGGTGCAACGGCCCACCCCTGGCCGACTGGGCCATCAGCTCACAGACACCAATGTGGTGGATGGCAAATGGCGTTTATTGGCACGTGACATGGCATTATATACCCGAGATACGTGACGTCACCTCCGTCCGCTTACATCATAAACTAAACGCTATTGGCTATCAGGAGAGGGGCCCTATCTTTCCGTACAGTGCGATATCTTCCGGCCGCCAGACCCTGGCTACCCACATTTCCCCCCTCCCTATGCATAATTATATCGACTAAAATGTAACAAGTTTAAAGAATATATGTCATACTATTGGATAGAAAACATACTAAAAGAACCTTATTTTCACTTTTTACCGTAAAATAATTTTATCCTATATATCACAAACTCGAGTAGAAAACATAAAGCACATTAAGCAAAAGGTAATCAAGAGGTATATTGGAACAACGAGGTAAGATCGGGGGTAACTAAAGGGAATGTTCAGAACAAGTATAGCTGAAAACAAGATCTCTCTGAGGTACTGTATTCCAGATCGAATTTATGGGCCCTGGGAAGACCATCGATAAACTATCTCCGAGAGGCATCACTGCTGTGTGAGGTGACAGACTCAACCCTAGCGGGCGTCCCCGCGCAGGCAATGTTGACCTGACCATGATGAGTTTTTGTTCCCTTCACTCAGCATGAGGTTCGGGAGTTCCAACTTTTAAAAGTGCACTCCTGTTACCACGTAGGGGGCCAGTCTACGTGGTAAGAGGGGGTGACAATGTCCAAAAAGGTCTCCCAGGGGTTTGGATTTGTCCAGATAGTTAAATTCAAGTAAAATAACTTGAGGTAACATTAACCAAACACGATATCAAAGCATTTGCTGTTGTTCTACTAACATAATGTTAACCATTTCTAGCCGGCTCTTAATAAATGACACAAGCTTATTTAATATACAGGGTCCGAAGACCAGTGCCAGTACAATCATTACAATCGGTCCTATCAAGGTAGATATCAAGGAAGTCAGCCATGGTGATTGGGTAAACCAGGACGTAAACCAGTAAACCCAAAAGCATGATCGCACAAAAGTACCGTGGCCCCACCCTGCAAGGGGCATTTTGACGTTGCTGGTGTTCTGTCGATGCGGGGTATTCAGTTGCTGTAGGGCTCTTAGGTGTGGGTAGGGAGTTTGTTGGCTCATCGTCCCCTTCTGGCAGTAGGAAGTACCGGTCACGAGGGTGCCCAATGAATCGGTCCTGCAAACAAAAACTCAAACCTTCTGCCACAACCGGGCACTTTGCTTCCACCGGGAGGTTCAAAGAGTCAACCGCAGCCTGGAGACGATCCACAAACTGCGTAAAGCTTTCACTTTCGTTTTGCTTTATTGTGGCCCATGGCAATGGCTTAGCAATAACTCTAGAAGCTGTGTGAATGGCTTCTCTAGCTGCGCAAGTGGTTGTCATTACCTCGTGAGCCCGCAGGCCCTGGGCCTGCGCCTGGGGGGTAATCATTGTTGGGTCTGTACCCATCAGCCGCTGCAGACTGGAGCCATGTAGCGGATGATCTGCCCCGACTGCTTGGGCTAACTGTCTCGCACAGTTATCCTCCCATTCCTGTTTGAAAACGATCATCCCCGCTCCATCAAAAATCAATCTACAAGTTTGTTTTATATCGAACGGGAGCATATTGTCTCCTCCAAAGACACCATCTATAAGGGTAGAGACCATGGCAGAATTAAGGCCTTTATCTGCAATTGCTTTAACAATTGCTTGTGTATCCTTAGGGTTTATTGGCGAGTGGACCCTCTGTCCCCCATCCGTCACTCAGACCGGAAACGCTAACGCGGTCGATGGGGTCCAGTTGGCACACTCAATCTTTATTTTTCTCCAGTCCATGAGAGGGACCTCCTCCCCCCGCGATTCCTTTTTAATTTGGATGGGGATATTTTGCCCCTTAATTCTGTTTATCTCCGTTCCTGGCCGCTCTAAATTTGGACCAGTTGTGAGCCACTTATCCCAACTATTGTCTGATCCCCAGCCAGGGTCTGATTCAGACTCAGAACTCGACTGACCGGTTGTATCCAGTGTCCGGTATGTTTTTGTCAGGCTCCGGCCCCGCCCGCTTCTCTTGTGGGAGGGCTTTTCCTTCCCCTTACGGGCGGGCCGTTCCCCCCCACTTTGCCCGCCCCTCCTTCCTGGTCTGCTCCTCCCCCTTGGTTTGTCTCGCCCACTAGTCGGGGGGGTACTTGCCCTGCAAGGACATTTTTGAGGATAGCCACTCTGATTGGCTTCCCGCCCTTCGTTCATGCCTTCCCGCCCTTCGCTCTCGCCTTCCCGCCCTTCGCTCATGCCTTTCCGCCCTTCTCCAGTCGCTTCTGCCTTCGGTATCCTTCACGTTCTCCTTCCCCTCCCGTCCGTGCTTGCTTGTTAGAGACAGCGCTTCCTCCCTGTTCCCGCCAAGGGTGTCCTCGCCCCGCCCTCTGCCTTTTTGCTCGGCGCCATCTTGAGGCGCATAGGGCGATGGCTCGACCCAACCTTCTCCGGGTCCGCGTTCCTCGCTGCACTTCTAGCTGCCTCAGCTAGCCCACCCCAAACGGACTCTGGCGGTTTCTGTTTATCCGGAAACAGGTCGGGGTTCGGAAGATGGGGAGGTGCGTCGCGCTCTGGAAGATCTACAGGCGCAGGAGAGCCGGGATTATCGGGGGGAATGTGATGTAAAGTCTGCGTAGCTGCCCCGACCCCCAATTTCGGCGCGTCTCGCAGGCAGGATTTCGCCGCCTTCCAGGTTTCCTGCTCGTGTATGGCTTTCCGCAGGGCTTGTACAACCTTCCCCCACGACTTAAGGCTCTTGCCACAGCCCGAGGACATAGTCTCCTCGGCTAATGCCTTGGTGCATTTGTCCCACACCTCTGGGTGGAGAATATCCACCGGCTGATCAATGACCCTGAGTTGTAAAAGCCTCGCAACTGTGAGAGTAAAATCTTTGGGCTTACAACCAATACCCCATTGCCTATGCATTTCGGATACAACCTTCACAATGGATTCCATCCTCCTTGTGGGTCCGGGAGCGTCCTCCCCGCCGGGCTGGTTTTGCAGCTCCGACCATCGTTCACCCATCCAGGCGATTCCTGGGTTTCGGCACCACTTGTTGCCTCTAGAGGGCGTGGCGACCTGGTTCAGGAACGGTGCAACGGCCCACCCCTGGCCGACTGAGCCATCAGCTCACAGACACCAATGTGGTGGACGGCAAATGGCGTTTATTGGCACGTGACATGGCATTATATACCCGAGATACGTGACGTCACCGCCGTCTGCTTACATCATAAACTAAACGCTATTGGCTATCAGGAGAGGGGCCCTATCTTTCCGTACAGCGCGATATCTTCCGGCCGCCAGACCCTGGCTACCCACAGGTTCATGTGTTGACTTGCCACTGTTCGGTTAATGGTGGATTCGATGTTCTTAAGGGTCTTTTCCAACCTAAATGATTCCCTGATTCTACAAAATCTCGTTGTTCAGACCAAGCTCTGTCTCTCAGCAGAGAAATGACACTGCAGGCAGGCAGTATGTCTGCCAGCTGAGGGAGGGAACATCAGGGCTTGCTTCAGGCTGTTTCCCATGGTGTTTCCCTGGAGCCCCAGGGAGCCCAAGAATGCTCTGAGTTAGCTGCTGACTGGATGTGTTTCAGCAGCCATACACTGCCTTCTTTCTTCTGCAAAGAGCTCCAAGTGTAGGTCGTGACAGGCCACGTCTTTCTTTCCTGATTTACAGTTGGGTTTTTTTCCACTTGTGATGTTTCTGTCTTCAAAGACATGTCAGTTTTCATCGCCTACTACTTACATATCCATGCACCTTGTCTTACCCACAGACTTTGTTTCAATGGGGCTCTGGCATTGTATCTGAGCTGTGGGTGTTCAGGCTGGAGAAGAGGAGGCTCCAGGGAGACCTTACTAAGCCCATACCTAAACAGGGTCTACAAGAAATCTGGAGAGAGCCTTTATACTTTGTTGGTGACCATCCAGACGGGGTATCCCACAGGGATGATGTCATGGTCAGCATGTGGACTTGTTAGGGACAGGTTAATGGTTGAACTTGATGTTCTCAAGGGTCTTTTCAAATGCAATGATTCTGTGATTCTAAGAAAAGTTGATTTTTAGCCTTAACTCTGTCTCTCATCAGAGAAATGACACTGCAGGAAGGCAGTGTATCTGCCAGCTGAGGGAGGGAACATCAGTGCTTGCTTCAGGCTCTTTCACTTTTGGGTTGTTTTATTCTCCCCCCTCTCAGGAGACTGATCCCCCTGGGATGGCATCTTGGCTGCCTCTCATCACCCTGTCACTGGCGTTTGGGACGCTGGTTGGTGGGACCCACAAGGCATGTGATGAAAATTCTCTTCCCTCTAACTACTAGATCAACCAGTCTCTCATGTATTAACAGGTCTTTTATATATACATGTGTCTCTATATATTTATATGTACACTCTAATGTGATGAGGTAGTGGATTTTTCTTGGGAGCTTCAGCCCAGCCCTGGAACTAGGACTTTTCTTTAGGGTATCTTAGAGCTGTCTGTGAAGGAGAAGGGGTATTGCAGCCCAGCAGAAATAATGGCAGAATCCCAGCCCCTCCAGCATGTCTTTGAAACCCTCCCACTGTCCCGCACACCATTAATCAGTATCTCTTGCAGGACTGGCTCCAGGGACATCTGCCTCCATAGACAAGAGCAGGACTGCAGCAGAAGTAGCATGAGCCCCTGGCAGAGTTTGCCTAGGACTAGTAATTGATAGTGAGGGTGCTAGTTCTCAGTCCAAGTGTGTGGTACGTGACCGTTTGAAGGGTGTGAGATCCCTGTGTAAAACCACATTTGGGTTTCCCCATGTGTCTGGGACACCCTTGTAATTCTCTGCTTTGCATCCCAGCCTCTGGGCGCAGTGGGCACGGGCCACTTGCGGATTGTGGTGGCAGTTTGTCAAGGGAGATGGGACACAGGCGACTGCGTGAGCCAGCGTCTCCCTAGAACCTGGGCCCTGATGATCAGTACTGTGGGATGGGGGTGAGTTCACTTGCAGATAATGAGCTATCAGGGCAGTAGGATCTCCATAGCTATGCTCTGCTCTGCTGTTCTATGATATGCTGTGCCTTGCTATATGCTATATGCTGTGCTCGGACCTCTCCAAGCCGGCTGGGCAGAGGCTTGTCCCCTTGTGGCCACTCCCTGGGTGCCCAGTGCCATGGGCACAATGCTGCCGCCATCACAAAGCCGTGGTGGTCGCTGTGGAGACGCCCATTGTGACGGGGCCCCCACGCTGAGCGTGGGCTATTGAAGGAGCCAGAGCCCTGCAGGAACCAGTGCAGAGGAGAGCCCTCCCTCGGGAGGCTGCATCTCCCGTGCCTGCCCTGCGCATCCAGGTACGGGTTCTTTGACTTTGCAATCCTGTTTTAGTGTTACCATGAAACACATCTTGGGTACAAAGCAGGAGCCTTCTGTGTGCAGGAGGCACGTGTGTAACCCACCATCCTCCATCGTGCTTCTTGGCTCCTAAGAATAGGTAATTTCCCATCCTCTGTTTGATAACTTGGAACTTCATTATCCAAGCTCTGACACTTATGACACGATAGTAATGAAAGGTCTCCACCCACAGCTTCTTCAGCTGATTTGTCAGCAATGTGATTACCAATATTCTCTGCAGTATTATCAAACTGATGTGCCTTAAAAGCAGATTTTGACTTTCTGACAATTTCAGAAGTCTCAGTAGCACCATCAGCTCAGCTTTCTGTGATGATGTGTTGGGGGAGGAGGAATGCAGGGTTTTATCCTCCATTATGTTTGGTTTAGCTCTATTATGTTATGGTCTGTAAACAGTTGTGAGTCAGCTCTCCTGCTTCTGGATCTGTTGTCAAAACCACTGCTGCTTCAAAAGGTTTGATGCTTTGAAACCTACGTCCTCTTGTCACAGAAGTGCAGCCTGCTTGGGGAAAGCCAGTGACTGCTTTTCTGTTCCAGAATGGTTGTTAGCATGTGAAGTACAAATACGGTCCATTTTTGTCCCAAAGTATTTGATAAATTTTTCTATTAGAGTCTCTAGTCCTTTTCTTGCTTCCAGTTTTATAGGATCCTGTTTCTGTCTTAGCGGTGTGATGTTTGGTTTCAGAGGAATAGTTACTGCTTCTGCAGCTCGTGATGGTCCCAGTGCTTTGGCAGCCCATACTTGCAGATATACCCACTTCCTTGGGGATATCCGGCTCTGTGCCTGGTTTCTGTAATCAAAAAACTGAGGCCTCCACAGCCTTTTCATTAGGAACATGGACCTGAATTTTCTTTCTTTAACCCTAATTGATGCATGGAATTTACTCAGTAAATCTCTATCCAATACCAGCATGGGGCACTCAGACATGCAAAGAACTTGATGGCTCAACCTCTGTTTGCCAGTTTCTGAAATATAAATGAAGGCCGGGTTCCTGTCCACCTGTGGCACCAATGCCTGAAGCTGTTTGTTTGCTTGATTGCCCTTTACAAGTATTTATAACAGAATAAGTAGCTTCTGTTTCTAGAAGGAATTTTACCTTCTCATTCCCCAACCTAACTGTAGCCAGGGGCTCTGCTGGGGAGGGATTCGAATCTTCCCCCGCTCCTCCTCATTCTTCATCTAAAGGAATCATTCTCTCTGCCTGTCCTGACCTTCCACTAAATCTCCAGTGTTTCTTTTGATTCTGAGGGCATTTTCCCTTCGAGTGCAACCTGTGGAGTCTGTTCACAACTCTTTCCATGTAATCCTTGTTTCCCCTCCTCCTGGGCCACTCTCCCCTCTCCTGGTTTCTTGTGGGATAGCTACAGGCAGCAATTTTTCTCTCTTGTTTTTCCCCTAAAGATTCCAATTTTACTCTGGAGCTTATCTTATGCCCCCACATATACATTAACAAATTCCTAGTTGAAACCTGACACACTCTAACCCACAAAACACAATATTGTATTGTATTAATAATTATATAAATTCTATTAATAATATCTATATTAAGAATCAGGGATTGAAAGCCCTCCCCAGTACTATTGAACCATTTGAACCACTTTTGAGAGCTTGCACCAGAGCAATAGTGGTCCGATTGTGATAGGTCTCCAAGGCCACATCCAGTATTTTTACCAAATCACATTGGTCCTCCCCCTGAAGCTTTTGTACCTTTTTCCTTATGTCCTCCGTGGACTGACTTTTTGTTAAATGGCCTAACTCTTTCCTTCCTTCTTCTGATTCAGGATCAACAGTAGTATATTTATGCATCACATTTTTTAATCTTCCCACAAGTCCAGAAGGTGATTCATTTACATCTTGCTTTATTTCATATAGCTTAGACAAGCTCACTGCCGTTGGGACCACATTCCTAATGCCGAATAACATCCACCTCCGATATTGTTTCAAAGCTTACCTGTCTGGATTAGGGTCCTAGATAGGATCGGGGGTAGGTACGTGAAGATTCACTGTACCTGTTGCTGTGCCTGCTGTTATTTGTTGATCCACCACGGTCCGAGCCGTAAGAAAAATCATATTTGTGTCAACACTCTGGAAAGCATGATGCGTGATTACCAGCCACTTGTTTCCAACTCTTCAAATCTATAATAGTAAAGGGAATATTCATTCCCATGGCTTGCCTTGGGAACTGGAGCAGTTCTTTGGTGTGAAGGGTTTCAAGGCTGCCTGGGCAGGCAGTGGGGCTGGTGCTGGCCTCAGGGCTGAGCTCCTGTCCCCTGGTCAGGCAGCAGGACTGGTGCTGATATTGGGGTTGAGCTCCCAGACCCTGGGTGCTGTTTTGGCTGGGATAAAATTTATTCTCTTCCCTGTAGCTGATGCAGTGCTGTTTTCTGGCTTTATTCTGGCAATAATGCTGGTAACACACTGATGCTTTAGTTGTTGCTCAGTAGCACTTACCCTGATCAAGGACTTTTCAGTCTCTCATGCTCAGCAGTGAGGAGGGGCACAAGAAGCCGGGAGGAAGCAGACAGGACACCTGACCCAAACTAGCCAAAGGGGTATTCCAACCCACAGCAGTCATGTCCAGGATAGAAACTGGGGGAGTCACCCTGCAGGGATGGGATTGGGTCAGGCTGGGTATCGCTCAGTGGGTACTGAGCAATTGCATTGGGCATCACTGCTGCTTAGCATCATCCTCTCTCCTGTCTAGTTTTGTGCTCTGTCCCTTTTAAACCACAACAGCTCTACAGGAGCAAAATTTGCTGTACAGCTCTTCATAGTGATTTTAGTGATAGAAGATTTCACCTTTTCTGTTCTTGCTTCAGGTTTGGTTTTTCACTTCTTTTCATGACTTTGTTCTTGCATTTTTAAAGAGCTCTGGCTGGTGGGGGAGTTATTTCTCTCTCTCTAATTCCTGTGGGTTTCTGACCCGCACCTTGCTCCTTCAGCTGCTGATTGCCAGGTTTTCCATGTGGGTCCTTCCCTCTGTGTGCGTCCTGTGCCCGTTCCGGTTCTGTCACGTTCCCGTCAGGAGCCTGGCGGAGGTGCAGAGCGGCTCCTGCTCCCCAGCTCCCTGTGGCCACAGTTGTGGTCCCTGTCGTTTCCCTGCCAAGGGCAGATTCTCAGTCTGCAGCTGAGGGTTGCTTTTCCACAGGAGGGTCTTGTCTGGGGCTGGGGGAGGGTGGGGGCTGGCTCCGGCCATCTGCGCTGTCGAGTCTGGCCGTAGGACTGCGTGTTGAGTCGGTGGGATTTGTGCTCACAGTTAATAGTGCACAGTGTAGGGAACGCAGGAATCTGGTTTGTTTTCCATTCCAATTGAAGTAAAAGGAAGCACTTGGTGAGATGGAGCCATCTCTTTCTTGTGGGGTTGCGGGATGTAGGATGCTGTGAGCATGAGGGGTGCAGGGGAGCCCAGGGTGGCTGCTGTGGGACCGGAGGTTTGTCTCTTACTGAGACTGACTCTGCGGCTCTGGCAGCAGAGGCCAGAGGCTGGTCCCCCCATGGCCACTCCCGGAGCACCCCTGGGTGCCCAGTGCCATGGGCACGATGCTGCCGCCATCACAAAGCCGTGGTGGTCGCTGTGGAGACGCCCATTGTGACGGGGCCCCCACGCTGAGCGTGGGCTATTGAAGGAGCCAGAGCCCTGCAGGAACCAGTGCAGAGGAGAGCCCTCCCTCGGGAGGCTGCATCTCCCGTGCCTGCCCTGCGCATCCAGGTACGGGTTCTTTGACTTTGCAATCCTGTTTTAGTGTTGCCTTGAAACACATGGTGGGTGCGTGCTCTAAAGGGAGGAGAAGCTGTCAGGAGATGTGCTGGTGCCATCCCAGCTGTAGGAGCAGGGGCTGGGTGAGGAGGAGGCGCTGGGCTTGTTCATGTGCTTGGAGCTGAGCTCTGCCTGCAGAGGTGCTGGGGGCGAAGCAGGAGCCTTCTGTGTGCAGGAGCTGCTGGTGTCAGAGGTGCTGAGAAGGTGTCAGGGCAGGAGCAGCCCCTGGGCAGTGCAGCTGCTGGTGCTGTCCCTGGGAGCTCAGCACAAGGGGACCTGCCTGGCTCCGGCAAGGCCCGCGCAAGCCCCCCGGGCATTGCGGAAGGCAGGAGGGGTGCCGCTGGGCTCTGGTAAAGGCCAGGCCAGCGCCGGGCATTGCGCAAGGCTCCAGTGCTCTGCTGGGCTCTGCCAATGCATTCGGGAAGGTGACAAAGGCCCTGGCAGGCGCAGGCACAGCCCAGAAGCCCAGCGGGCACTGCGCAAGGTGGGAAGGAGCTGGTGGGCTCTGGGCACACCTGCGCAATCCTGACTGCGGCAATGCCCGCGGGAGCCCCTCTGCTCCCCAGCAGCAGGGCCAGGACAGGAGCTGTTGCTGGGCCTCCCCTGCCCTTGGCAAGCACTGCCCCAGCCCCAGCAACCCTCGGGAGCTGCGCTTCCTGAGCCAAGGAATGCTGCTTCCAGCTGCGTGCCCATACAAAAAGCCCAGCTCCAAGAGTGCAAACGTCCAGCCCCTGCTGCAGCAAAGGGGCCAGGACAGGGGCAGTGTTGAACCCCAGCCGGGAACTCAGCACCAGCAGCCGCTCGCTCAGCACCCGCGTGGGATGGGGAGGAGAATGGGAACAGTGTGAAACCCATGGGTGGAGATGAGAACAGGTCAGGAACTGAAATCAAGCACAATGTAATATTAGTGTTATTGTTATTAATAAGAATGGAAACAACAAGGGGAGAGATACAGAACCAAAAGGGGAAAGAAAGGACCTATAGCGACAGTGATGCCCAGTGCAATTGTTCAGCATGTTCTGAGCAACACCCAGCCCGACCCAAGCAGCAACGCATCCCTTCAGGCCAGTTTCTATGGCCTGAGGTGTCATGGGCCCACTGGACTGAAAAGCATTTATATTAGTGTGTAATTTATAATAGTAATATAGACAGACAAGCATTTCTATTATTATAATAGATAATTTACTTACATTCTGTTACAATATTATAACATTATAAAAATCAGTGAGGGTTAAAATTAGGGTCAAGAACAGGGATTTTGTGTTTAGGTTTTGATTTATGCCACGGCATCACAGCAGGGGGAAGACAAGGACCTGAATGGTTTGTGGGATGCCAATGGTGTTTTGGGGGCTCTGGGGACGCTTCAAGGTGTCCTTCGGCAGTTGTAGGAGTGGTTTGGGGTTATTTTTGAGGTGTTTCACAGGTGTTTCTGGGTGTTATGGAGGTGTTTTATGGTGGTCCACCAGAGCAGGTTGCTCCAAGCCCCTGTGTCCAACCTTGCCTTGAACATTGCTGGGGACGGCGCAGCCACAGCTTCTCTGGGCACCCTGTGCCAGTGTCCCACCACTGTCACAGGGAAGAATTCCTTCCTAATGTCTGATCTAAATCCCCCTCTTTCAGCTCAAAGCCATCTCCCCTTCTCCTGTCATTGCACACACTTGTAAAAAGCCCCTTTCCAGATTTCTTGTAGGCTGTGTTTAGAAATGGGCAGCTTGCTAAGATGTATCCCTGGAACCTTGTCTTCTCCAGGCTGAACATCCCCAGCTCTCTCAGCCTGTCTTCATCAGAGATGTGCTCCAGCCCTTGGAGCATTTTTGTGACCCTTCATAAGCCCATCATTGTTGGATCATAAGAGAACAGAGGTTGGAAAGGACCCCAGGAGTTCTCAAGTCCAACCCATCAGGAGCAGGATCAGAGCAAATTGTACAAGGCTTGATTCAGTCTGAACTGGAAATCCCCAAAGCCAGAGACTGCACAGCCTCTCTTGGTGACCTGATACAGCCCTTGCCTGAGCCTATGGGAACAAGGTTTCCGTCTGTCCTGGCTCAACCTCTCCTCTGTCACTATCCCCCATTGCCTTTTGTCCTCCCACCAGGCACCATGGTGAGGAGCCTGGCTCTGTATTCTCCATGTCGTCCTTGGCGGTACAGGCAGCCAGTCCCCAACAGCCTTCCCTTCCCAAGATCTCAGGTCCCCATCAGCCTTCCCTTCTCCAGGATGGACAAGCCCAGCTGCCCGGCCTCTCTCCACAGGCACCGTGCTCCGGTCCCTGCCTGTCCTCAGGGCCAGTTTTCAAACCCACTCCTGCTTGCCAATAGCGTTCTTGAATTGAGGATCTGAAACCTGGATGGAGTATTCCAGAGCATCCCTTCCCTTGTCCTCCTGCCGTGTTCCTGGTCATACAGCCCGCCATGCTGCTGTCCTCCCTTGCTGCCAGGGCACACGCTGCCTCCTGTCCAGCTCCTGCCCACCCAGCCCTTTCCCATGGGCTGCTCCCAGCCAGGCAGCCCCAGCCTGGGCCATTGCAGGGGAGTCCCCTGCAGGGACCCCTGTGTCCCCTGCTCTCCTGCCCAGGACACCCTGAGAGCTCTGCAGCCCCCCCATGCCATCCCATCTCCCCACACCAGCACAACAGCCCTGGCCCTTGGGCTCCTCAAGAGCTCTTCCTGCTCCAGGCACAGAGCAGGCATCCCAGAGCTGGAGCAGCCAGAAAGCTGATTTCATTCCCCTTCATTCCTGCCATGGGAGGACATAGCACAGAGAGGAAGTTGCTGCAGGATCATTTCTTTTACTCAAATACAGTGAGAGTCCCCATTGACACAACGTCTGTGGGTCAGACAAGGTGGGCAGATACTGAAGTAGCAGGGGATGAAAACTGACATGGCTTTGAAGATAGCAACATCACAAGTGGAAAAAAGAAAACAACTGTAAAGCAGCAAAGACAGACGTGTCCTGTCATGACATGCACTGGAAGCCCTTTCCAGGGTAAAGCAGGCAGTGTATGGCTGCTGAAACACATCCAGACACCAGCTTCCTCACAGCATCCTTGAGCTCCTGGTTCCTCAAGCTGCAGATGAGGGTGTTCACTGCTGGAGGCCCAACCCTGTACTCCACTGACACCACCAGATCAAGGGATGGGGAGGAGATGGTGGGGGGACAAATGCCAGTGCTGACAAGCAGGGAGAGCACAGCTAAGTGAGGGAGGCACATGGAAAAGGCTTTGTGTTGTCCCTGCTCAGAGGGGATCCTCAGCACAGCTATGAGAAGAGATGGCTCCTTAAGGGGAGAATTTCAAGCAGCTCCCAGAGCCTAATGGTGGTACAAGAAACCTGGAGAGAGGCTTTGGAATAGGGCCTGTAGGGACAGGACAAGGGGAATGGCTTTAACCTGCCAGAGGGGAGACCGAGATAAGCTCTTAGGCAGAAGTTCTTTCCTGTGAGGGTGCTGAGACAGTGGCACAGGGTGCCCAGAGAAGCTGTGGATTTTAAGAAACTGAGCACTTTAAGTTTATTAAATACATCCTCATCCCTCTGCTTCCCTCAGTTGATTGTAAGTGCTTGGCCCAGATGGGCTGGCAGGACTGGGGCAGTGGGGAGATGCCCAAAATGCTCAAGCGCAGCATTAGTCAGTGATCCAAAAGTGCTGGTGGGCTTAACTAGACAAAATCTACCCTCCAGAGTGCTCCCTACCCAAGGGTATGGGGACCCAGGTAGAGGCCATCCTCAACCCCTTCGGTCAGGGGAAAGGGTGTGAGAGGGAGCAAACTGATACTGCATGTCCACAATTGGTAGATTATAGACACTGCCCCACACTGGGTGTTTCCTGGCAGTCCTGATGCAGGTGCAAAGGCAGTCCTGAACTATTTGGTGGCATCCAACAAAACAGCAGACTCATGATTCTCAGCTCTGGTGGAATCTCGCTTGTGAGATACAGTGACTGTGCTCGGGCAACCTCTGGGGGATAGAAGTCGGGGATGGGGAGGAGATGGAGGGGGGCCCAGATACTGCTGAGGTTTTGTCCTGGGTTCAGCAGTAGCAGTCATTTTTCTCCTTAGTAGCTGGTACCGTGCTGTAGTTTTGACTTTCAGCCTGGGAACTGCGCTGATAACACCCATGTTTTTAGTTGCTGCTCAGTAATGTTCACTCTGACCAAGGACTTTCTGAGTCTCATGCACTGCCAGGGAAGAGGGGAAGCCGGGAGGAAGGACACACAGGACACCTGACCCAAACTAGCCAGAGAGGTATTCCATACCACAGCACGTCATGCACAGTCTATAACCTGGGGGCAGTTGCCTGGAAGGGTGTGATCACTGCTGCGGTCAGACTGGGTATTGGTGGGCATGTGGTGAGCGGTTCTATTCTCTCCCCTTGTTATTTCCCTTATCATTATTATTATTGGTGGTAGCAGCAGTGGTTTGTGTTATACCTTAGTTACTGGACTGCTCTTATCTCAAGCCGTGGGAGTCACATTCTTTCGATTCTCATCCCCATCCCTCTGAGAGCGGGGGAAGGAAGGAGGGGAGTGAGCGAGCGGCTGCGTGGTTCTGGGTTGCCGGCTGGGCTTAAACCACAACAGGTTTCAATATCCCAGTGTTACCGGTCCCTGCCAAAGGCGCTCCTACTCATCCCCCACACGACCTCCTTGGTCTTTTTGGGGGGACACCCCAAATTAGGCACCCCCTAATATGGGGCTGCCCCCCAGCTCCCTGACACCCGGGGGGTGGGGGCTGGAATGCCCCATGGAGTGTGGTTTGGGGGCAACAAGGAGTGTTTTGGTGCTGATGTCTTTCGGGGGGGGGTGGAGCAGCCTTTTGGGGCCCCTCCAGGAGCTTGTGCCCCTGGGCTCATTTGCGGTTGGAGGCCCCAGGGTGATGGGAGGGTGCAGGTCACTTTTGGGCTGCCCCAGGACCCTCATTTGGATGTCCTGCCAGCTCTTGTGTTGCTACAGGGAGATTTGGGGTAACCCAGAATTTAGGGGGGCACCACGATTGTTTTGGATGCTTCCAGGGCCCTTTGGGGGGCAGCATTGGTTTTGGGATACCCCTTTATTGGGGTGCCTGTTTGGGGGGATCCACTGCCTCTGGCCCCATGAAATCACTACTGAACCCAAAGCAAAGTTGGGGTCCCCCCAGGGGATTTGAGGTCCCAGAGCACCTTATGGGACCCCCGGGGGAGGTGCTGGGGGGACCCCACTTTTCAGGACACCCCATTTTAGCGGTTTTGTGCCACTGCGCTGAGCTAGGGGAGGGCTTTGGAGCTGCGGGCTTTGGGTTTGGGGAGATTTGGGGGGATCCCAGGGGGAATTTGGGGATTCAGGCTGGTCCCCAGAAATCCTCGGGGTGGCTGAGTTATTTGGGGGAGTCCCTCTCTCTCAAAAATGGGGGTCCATCAATCCCAGGGCAGCCAAATCTCATTGGAAGCCCTAGGGAGTCCCGTTGCCAGAAATGGGAGGGATTGGGGGGGGTTGGAGGGATTTGGGGTTTGAAGGAGCATTTGGGGGTTCGGGAGGATTCCCCATAACTCGCTGTAGGAAGCACATTATATTGGGGATCTCTCATGTGCCGAAAACAGGGGCTACCTGGGTCCCAGGGCACCCTGAGTCACTCTTGGGTGAGCAACGTTCCCCTAGGGTGAAGATGTGTTGAGGAGAAGAGTTTGGGGGTTCAGAGGGGATTTGGGCATTCGGGGGGATCCCCAAAGCTCCCCAGGGTGGTGCCCTGATTTGAGGAACACCCAGTGTCCCAAAACTCGGGGTTCCATTTGTCCCAGGGTACCCTGACTCTTCAGTGCCCCTGTTGGCCCATGAGAGTAAATGGGGGGGATTTGGGATTCAAAAAGAAACTGGAGGTTTTGGGGGATGTGGAGGTTCATGGGAATGTCCCCAGTCACTGCGGGGGGCAGAGTAATTTGGGGGACCAATGGAGCCCTCAAAGAGTAGCTACAGCCACCCGAGACCACCCCACAGATCACTGGGGAGGCAGCAACTGGAGATATGGGGGATCCTGCCAGTTTTTGAGGGTGCAGATGGGGGATTTCCCTTAATCTTTCCCTTGAGGATGCTGGCGATGAGCTCATCCCTCTGCCTGGGGCAGGGAATGCAACCAAGGGGGGGCTCCTGGGAGCTGGGGTGACCCTTGCACTCCCCCAGGCTCTGACAAGTAGAGAGAAGTTCTGCTGCCCTGACACCTTCTCAGCACCTCTGACACCAGCAGCTCCTGCACACAGAAGGCTCCTGCTTCGCCCCCAGCACCTCTGCAGGCAGAGCTCAGCTCCAAGCACAGGAACAAGCCCAGCGCCTCCTCCTCACCCAGCCCCTGCTCCTACAGCTGGGATGGCACCAGCACATCTCCTGACAGCTTCTCCTCCCTTTAGAGCACACACCCACCATGTGTTTCAAGGCAACACTAAAACAGGATTGCAAAGTCAAAGAACCCGTACCTGGATGCGCAGGGCAGGCACGGGAGATGCAGCCTCCCGAGGGAGGGCTCTCCTCTGCACTGGTTCCTGCAGGGCTCTGGCTCCTTCAATAGCCCATGCTCAGCGTGGGGGCCCCGTCACAATAGGCGTCTCCACAGCAACCACCACGGCTTTGTGATGGCTGGAGAGCATGGAACTCTGTCTGCGGACAGGTGAGCAGTCAACAGAGAGTTTATGGGTCAGGGTTAAAGGGAGAACAGCGATGGGAGACATTACTGTGGGCTTCTGTTACAGACAGCCTGATCAAGAGGACTCTCTGGATGAAGCACTCTACAGACAGATAGGAATAGCCTCACACTCGCAGTCCCTTGTTCTCGTGGGGGACTTCAACCACCCTGATACCTGTTGGACAGACGGTACAGCCCGGCACAAGCAATCCAGGCGGTTCCTCGATTGTGGGGAAGACAACTTCCTTCTGCAAGTGATAAGTGGAGCCGACAAGGAGAGGTGCCATGCTTGACCTCATGCTCACCAACAGAGAAGGGATGGTTAGAAATGTGACACTGCAGAGCAGCCTTGGTTGCAGCGATCTTGAGATGGTCGAATTTGATATCCTCAGGACAGTGAGAAGAGCGTGCAGCAAGCTCAGTGCCCTGGACTTCAAGAGAGCAGACTTTGGCCTCTTCAAGAACCTGCTTAGTAAGGTTCCATGGGATATAGCTCTAGAGGGCAGGGGGCCCAAACACTGTTGGTTGATATTCAAGTATCACCTGCTACAAGCTCAGGAGTGTTGTATCCCAACAAGAAGAAAGTGCAGCAGGAGGGCCAGGAGACCTCCTTGGATGGAAAAGGAGCTGCTGATGAAACTTCGAAGGAAAAAAAGAGGCTTATAAAAGGTGGAAGCAAGGACAGGCAGCCTGGGAAGAATACAGGGATGTTGTCTGAGAAGCTAGGGACCAGGTGAGGAAGGCTATGCCCAGTTAGAATTAAACTTGGCTAGGGATGTGAAAGATAACAGGAAGGGATTCTATAGGTACATAGCAAATAAAAGACAGACTAGGGACAATGTAGGCCCTCTCTGGAAGCTTTCAGGAGAACTGGCTACCCTGGATTTGGAGAAGGCTGAGGTTCTGAATGACTTCTTTGCCTCAGTCTTCACTGCAAATGCTCTGACCACACCACCCAAGTCTTGGAAGGCAGACGCAGGGATCGTGAGAATGAACATCCTAGGCCCATTGCAGGAGAGGATCTGATTCGAGACCATCTTAAGAACCTGAACGTGCACAAGTCCGTCGGACCTGATGAAATCCATCTGCGGGTCCTGAAGGAGCTAGCAAATGAAGTTGCTAAGCCACTGTCCATCGTTGAATGATCACGGCAGTCAGGTGAAGTTCCCAAGGACTGGAAAAGGAAATATAACCCCCATTTTCAAGAAGGGGAAAATGGATGATCAGGGGAATTACAGAGCAGTCAGTCTCACCTCTGTGCCTGGCAAAATCTTGGAGCAGATTCTCCTGCAAGGCATGCTAGGGCACATGAAAAACAAGGAGGTGGTTGGTGACAGCCAGCATGGCTTCACTAAGGGGAAATCCTGCCTGACCAATTTGGTGGCCTTCTATGATGGAGCTATGGAACTGATGGACAGGGGTAGAGCAGTTGATGTCATCTACCTGGACTTGTGCAAAACGTTCGACACTGTCCCACACAACATCCTTGTCTCTAAATTGGAGAGACATCAATTTGATGGGTGGACCACTCAGTAGATAAATAACTGGCTGGACGGCCGCACGCAAAGAGTTGTGGTCAATGTCTCAGTGTTTGGCTGGAGACCAGTAACGAGTGGTGTCCCTCAGGGATGGGTGTTGGGACTGGTCTTGTTCAACATCTTTGTCGCTGACATGGACAGTGGGATTGAGTGCGCCCTCAGCAAGTTTGCCGATGACACCAAGCGGTGTGGTTCAGTTGGTAGGCTGGAGGGAAGGGATGCCATCCAGAGGGACCTTGACATGCTTGTGAGGTGGGCTGATGCCAACCTTATGAAGTTTAACCATGCCAAGTGCAAGGTCCTACACCTGGGTTGGAGCAATCCCAGGCACTGCTACAGGTTGGGGATAGCAGAGATCCAGAGCAGCCCTGTGGAGAAAGACTTTGGGGTGTTGGTCAATGAGAAAATGAACATGAGCCGGCTACTGTGTGCACTCACAGCCCAGAAAGTCAAGCGTATCCTGGGCTGCATCAAAAGGAGCGTGACCAGCAGGTTGAAGGAGGTGATCCTGCCCCTCTCCTCTGCTCTCCTGAGACCTCACTTGGAGCATTGTGTGCAGTTCTGGTGTCCTCAACATAAAAAGAACATGGAACTGTTGAAACAAGTCCAGAGGAGGGCCACGAGGATGATCAGGGGAGTGGAGCACCTCCAGTAGAAAACAGGCTGAGAAAGTTGGGGCTGTTCAGGCTGGAGAAGAGAAGGCTGCATGGAGACCTCACAGCAGCCTTTCAGTATCTGAAGGGGGGCTATAAGGATGGTGGGGAGGGACTCTTCATTAGGGACTGTAGTGATAGGACAAGGGGCAATGGGTTAAAACTTAAACAGAGAAATTTAGATTGGATCTAAGGAAGAAATTCTTTACTGTGAGGGTGGTGAGGCACTGGAACGGGTTGCCGAGGAAAGTTGTGAATGCTCCATCCTTGGCGGTGTTCAAGGCCAGGCTGGACAGAGCCTTGGGTGACATGGTTTAGCGTGAAGTGTCCCTGCCCATAGCAGGGGGGGTGGAACTAGATGATCTTAAAGTTCTTTCCAACCCTAACTATTCTATGATTGTATGATTCTATGATTACGGTCATCAGTACAGCAGTTACAAAGAATGTGTTAGTCACACAATGTTAGCTCTAAATCTTGCTGTTTAATTATATTAAGACACAACTAATGCCTTTCTTAATGAGATTTCCAAGGGAAGCTATTCCTTCAGTCTGCAAGTTCTCTGTGAACATGTGCCAAATATAATGGAAAAGTCTGAGTGCCTTTGTTCAACTCAGTTATTTCACGTTTTAGCCCTCAGAATAATCCCCTAACTAACTGCACCCATGGCAGCAGGGGTTGGAACTAGATGATCGTAAGGTCCTTTCCAAACCTAACTATTCTATGATTCTATGATTCTATGATTCTATGAATGCTACCATGGAGCTTTTAAATCATCTATTCCAATTCAGTGATGCCTTTGTATATATACTTGCAGGCTTTTCCCGGTAAATTTCCATCCATTGGCCAAAAAAAGCCTTGCCACAGTTCTTTGATTTTGCACCCCTAAAACCCCGTATGGCTCAAAGCCATAGCCCCATCCCTGGGGCAAGGATGGTTTTCACAGGCTGGTCAGGGAAGTCTGGCAAATCCATCCTGGTTTGAAGAGTTGGTGTCACTTGGTGCTCTGATGTGTCATATGTGCAAGGCTCTACGCAGGTTGTGGAGCTGGCAGCAGTCGTCAGAGCATTTTTATGCCGGCCAGACAAGCCCTTAAATATTGTCTCAGCTTCTCAGTATGTAGTTGGCATAGTACAATGGGCATAACATGCGCTGCTGAGAGAGATTTCAAATGCTTGTTACCTTCTTTGTATGCTGTCAACCCTCGCAGTCTGTATTCACTCGATCTCTGGCAGACAGATGTTGCTCATTTCCCAGCTTTTGGCTGACTGAAGTAAGTTCATGTTTCCTTAGATACTCACTCTAACCCCCTCTTTGCCAGCCCACATGCTGGGGAAAAGGCCTGCCATGTTTGTCACCATTTGACACAGGCTTTTGCCTTTATGGGAACGCCAAGCTGTGTGAAAACTGATAGTGGCCCGGCATACACGTCCCGTAAAGTTGCTGCCTTTTTGTCTGCCTGGGGCATTGAACATATCACAGGCATCCCACATAACCCCTGTCGTGGTTTAAGCCCAGGCCGTAAATTAGAACCACGCAGTCTACTTCCCCCCCACCTTTCTTCCCTCCGCTCCTGGAGGGACGGGGAAGAGAATCGAAAGAATGTAACTCCCACAGGTTGAGGTAAGAATAGTTTAGTACCTAAGGTATAACACAAATCACTACTGCTACCACCAATAATAATAGTGATAAAGGAAATAACAAGGGAAGAGAATACAACTGCTCACCAACCGGTACCTCACCCCCACCCAGCAGTGATCCAGCCCTTCCGGGTACTCTCAGTTCTACATCCTGGGCATGACGTGCTGTGGTATGGAATACCTCTTTGGCTAGTTTGGGTCAGGTGTCCTGTCCCTGCTTCCTCCCGGCTTCTCCTCCTCCCTGGCAGAGCATGAGACTCACAAAGTCCTTGGTCAGGGTAAACATTCTGACCAGCAACCAAAAACATCGGCTTTATCAGTATTATCCCCAGGCCAAAAGTCAAAACCACAGCGCTGCACCAGCTGCTAAGAAGGAGAAAAAATGACTGCTACTGCTAAACCAGGAAACCCCTCTGGGCAAGCGCTTATTGAACGTGCCCATGGGACCCGCAAAAATATGTTATAAAACAAGAAGGGGGAAGCGAGGGCTATAACTGCCCCCAAGAACGCATAGCAAAAGCACTGTATGCCTTGAATTTTTTTTAAATTGCTGGCAAGATGACCAGCCGCCGGTGGAAAAACATTTTGGGTGACCAGCCTTAGAAGCAATTCATGGTCAAGTGCCAGTTATGATAAAAAACTTAGAATCCCGTCAATGGGAAGGGCCATACCCTTTAATAACTTGGGGGAAGGGTTATGCTTGTGTCTCCACAGGTACCCGACATCGATGCATTCCTGCTCGATGGGTCCGACCGGCACTCAGAACCCCTGAACCATAGGTCTGATCATGTGCATGCCGATTCATCAGTGGTGTGAAACTGACTCCTGGGAATTATACAAGACTGGCTACTCGCTCCTCGGAGAACCAGCAAGTGGGACTACCACTTACACCGGTGCTTACCGCGCTGGGGTAACACATCCATTAGCTATAGATTGAGAACATCGTGATCCAGAGCTGTTGCCACTAGAAAATAGGCAAGAGCAGAGTATACTGTGTTTAGCTTGTCCAGGCAGTGGGCACTGTGTTTGGGTCTTACGTGAGTGCCGCTGCCGACGGCGATGGTATTGTGTCTCGCGCTTTAGGGAAGGATGGTGCAAGATCTGCCACTGCAATCAGGAGGCAGAGTCTAGTGCCAATGTGATAAGCCTGGTATGTGGGAAGTCACACTTGGTTCCTGAAATCTGGGAAGTCTGGTGACCAACTGGGAAAGAACCAAGCGTATCTGTCAAAAATTATTTCAGTGGAAATTATATAAAAACCAAAAATGAGGTTTATCGTGACATGTTGCATGCATTTCTGTAATTGTTCTATCAAATGCCAGAGCCATTTGGGAATCGGAGTAGCTAGTGCTCAAGCTTTAGCAACATTGAATAAGTTAGGATGTTGACTTGCTAAACAAACTAATGCTACAGAATCCTCTCTCTCCCCTTTGCTCACTGATGTCGACTCTATTAGGCATGCGACTTTACAAAATAGGGCAGCAATCCATTTTCTCCTCTTAGCACATGGACATAAGTGTGAAGTTCTGGAAGGAATGTGTTGCATGAATTTGTCAGACCATTCAGATCCATACATGAAAGTATCCGTAAATTAAAAGACAGTGTGATGAAGTTAAGGGAAGATGATACAGATTGGTTATCATCACTTTTCTCCGGCTGGGGTATAACTGGGTGGCTATTGACTTTGGTTAAGGGAGGATTGATCTTTTCGCTTTCTCTCTTTGCCATCATATGTGTCGTACCTTGCTTGTTACAATGTATGCAGCAAATGTTATCCCAAGCTTTTGAAAAACGTGTGTATACTGCATTGATAAAACAAGAAGTGGGAACTGTGAGGGTTGGAATGCATCAAAACTGTCAGAGACCATGACAAGGAGGAACTACAGCAGGCAATTAGAAGTGACCTGTCCCTGACTGGTACTGGATAGAGGATGTTGATGAGAAAAATCAGATAGACATTTTGCCCAAAGTCGTGAATGTAACCGCAAGGCAGACACAGATGTGCTTAGCTAATTGCTTGGATGCATACAAATATCATGCAATCCTTGCAATAAACGATCCAGCTTGTACTGGGCTCCACGCCTCCCATCCTCACACCTTAGAGCTCATCCACCTTCAACCCCAGCCATGGGCAGGGACACCTTCCACTAGAGCAGGTTGCTGCAAGGCCCTCTGTGCAACCTGGCTTTGAACACGACCAGCCATGGGGCACACACAGCTTCTCTGGGCACCCTGTGCTGTAGCGTACCAAAGATGAACTCCAGTTCTGGTGAAATCTGAAGACATTTATTTTGCATCTCACATCCCTTTTATAGTCTAAGTGCTAAACAGTAACTTTGTACTCTGTTACTTCCTTAACATCGGGATTCAGGGAAACTACTAAGGGTTACAAATATTTACATTGTTTGGCCTGTTTCTGACATACACACCCTGCTTTACCTTGCAACCCGCCTGCTTTGTTTTGCTAACTGATCTTGGAACTTCATTGTTCTCTTGACTCTTCCCAAGGCTTAAGCCCCACCAGGGCAAAAGCACCTGGTGTTTTCTTTACTGTTCCCAAGCCTTAAGCTGGACCAGGGTGATAACACCTGGATCCATTTGATTAACTATTTCTATCCCGTCACCCACCCTGTGCCAGTGTCCCACCACCCTCACAGGGAACAACTTCCAAGATCCCACGTCAGTCTCCCCTCTCTGTCAGGTTAAAGCCCTTCCCCTTGTCCCATCCCCACAGGCCCATGTTCACCACACCAGAAATGAGGCCAGATCCCAGGATCATCCCTTGGCAGCTGCAGCGCTTCGCTGCCGGCTCAGCCAGCACAACTCGCACACCGAGTCCAAAGCAGCCACTCTGGGGAAGTCACTTGAGGTGTTCTTGGCAACTCCTAAAGCACCCCAAGATCGCCATCGCCACCCACCTCGTTCCATGCTCCTGTGTCCACAGGTGTCATCGACTCCGAGACACCAAGATGGGAACCACCAGAGGAGATGCTCTTGCCTCCTCCATGGGTAGCTTGTGTTCCCTGGGGCAGCTGTCGTCTCCCAGTGCTCCCACTGAAGGGTTCCAGGAGGTTTTGTGGCTTCACACACCCGAACACGGGGAGTTGCAGAATCAGCCACGACTGTGGTCCTCAATCACCATGGTCATTGTGAATGCATGAGCTCTGGTTTGGCACATGGGGTGCTCTGGAGGTGCTGCAGGCATTCTCTGGGATTCTCTAGGGGTATCCCCAGCATGCTCTGGGAGCGCACAGAGACACAGGGGCTTGGAGCAAGCTGCTCTAGTGGAAGCTGTCCCTGCCCATGGCAAGGGTTGGAGCTGGATGAGCTTTAAGGTCCCTTCCAGCCCACCCCAGTCTGGGATTCCATGATTCTCTGCTGTGCCAATGTTGGTCACTCTCCACTTGTCTTAGGTGGCCGTGACGCCCTGTTCCATTGCCCAGGTTGAGCTGTGACCCCTCGCATGCTCCACCTCCAGACCAAAGGCACTGAGGAAGAGCAGCCCATGAGGGACGTCCCCGAGCCGGCTGGGCAGAGGCTGATCCCCTAAAGTGACTCCCGGAGCACCCCTGGGTGCCCAGTGCCATGGGCACGATGCTGCCGCCATCACAAAGCCGTGGTGGTCGCTGTGGAGACGCCCATTGTGACGGGGCCCTCACGCTGAGCGTGGGCTATTGAAGGAGCCAGAGCCCTGCAGGAACCAGTGCAGAGGAGAGCCCTCCCTCGGGAGGCTGCATCTCCCGTGCCTGCCCTGCGCATCCGGATACGGGTTCTTTGACTTTGCAATCCTGTTGTAGTGTTGGCTTGAAACACATGGTGGGTGCGTGCTCTAAAGGGAGGAGAAGCTGTCAGGAGATGTGCTGGTGCCATCCCAGCTGTAGGAGCAGGGGCTGGGTGAGGAGGAGGCGCTGGGCTTGTTCCTGTACTTGGAGCTCAGCTCTGCCTGCAGAGGTGCTGGGGGCGAAGCAGGAGCCTTCTGTGTGCAGGAGCTGCTGGTGTCAGAGGTGCTGAGAAGGTGTCAGGGCAGGAGCAGCCCCTGGGCAGTGCAGCTGCTGGTGCTGTCACTGGGAGCTCAGCACAAGGGGACCTGCCTGGCTCCGGCAAGGCCCGCGCAAGGCCCCCAGGCATTGCGGAAGGCGGCAGGGCCCTGGCAGGTTCCAGTGATCCCTGTGCCAGGCATTGCAGAAGTCACAGAAATTTCTAAACTGAAAAGTAAGAAAATAAACACTTTCACGTAACTTTTATCAGTTGCTCTTTGCAATCTTCCTGCACTGGGAATCCTCCAATGTGCTGTGCAATCTGCAAGGCTTGACAAAACCCAAAGGTTTTAATGAGCCCCATGGTGTATTTGGGCTGAGTCCATGAACCTCAGGTTCTGAGAGGAGACTGAGGAAACCTCTCAAGAAGTCCAAGTCAGAAACAAAGCCCCAAGTCCCTTCAGCATTAATGAACCCCACTGAGGGCTGCTACTGACAGAGCCTCCCCAGGGACTCGTTAAAGCAAGTAACTGCAGGCTGTGACTACTGGGAGACAAAGGCAAAATGCAGGTGTCTCATGGTGAGAAAACCCCTTGGTTTGTTTGATGAAGCAGAAAGGCCAAGCCCTGACCACAGCCCTTGGAGAAGTAGAGCCTGAAATCCTGAGAATGAAAGTTCTCCTCATAGGCCTTGATGAAAGAGGCAACTGCCATAGCCCAGGGCACAGAGACCTTTTGTTCTTTTGGGCCTTTCAGCCTTGCCAGAATCCTCACTCATCTCTGCTGCAGGCTGTCCTTCCCTGGCCCATGCCTGCACCTCTTTCCCTTCAGGCTCTTGACACCCATCTTGCTTTCCCACCTGGCTCTCACCTGGCATTTCTGTACCTTCAGTCACATCTCTGCACCCATCCCTGTCTGCTCCTTGAAACACAAAGCCATGGGCTGAGCCAGACTCCCTCTGGGTGACCTCTTGCACCACAACTCCACCTTTCGAGAGACATTTCTCTTTCCTGACTTTGACTCTGAACCTTCCAAGCTGCACTTTGCAGAGGTTTCCTTCTCTTCCTGCTAGCAAGAAAATCTCCATCATCTCTGAAGCCACATTTCAAGTAGTTGTAGGCTGCTGCTATAGTGTCAATTCAGCAGGTGGAGTGAATATCCCTCAGCAAGGCCATCTAAAGGAGGCTTCTAGAGGAATGGGTGGTGCCATCAGGATAGAGAACTAAGCACCATGGGAGAGCAGTGGGAAAAGGGAATGGTCTGGATTGAGAACTTCCTGGCAAGAGCCAGAAGGAAAGGTGGTGTCCTTGGGTGCAAGGTACCCCATGCTGTGGGGACAGGGCACCTCATCTGGGACAGCTTCCTGCCTGTAGCACCCTCTCTGCTGTGCACACCCCTCTCTCTGCCCACACTCACAAGTGTCTCACAGAAGCTTTGCACTTCCCCTGCAGCAGTGACCCCTCACTGCAGGAGGTTCCTGCATTCTGCAGGCTCAGGGATGGATCCTGCATTCCAGGCAAGTTTGGGTAGTGCAGGAGAGGCAGACAGGAAGGTCGGCTCATGGGGCATGAGGAGCAGTGTTCAGGCACCCCCAGCAGTGGGCATTCCCCATGTGCCACGCTGAGGCATGTTCCCATGAGGGAAACTTCTCAGGCAGCCTCTGGTTTGTCCAGGCTCTGCAGCCACACTCCAGGAACACCTCCTCCTCCTCCACCTACAGACATCAACTGCTGTCCATGGCTGGGCTCCGTCCTGCTTGTAAGGATTGGTTAAAGCCCTGAACCATCACCTTGCTTCTTGCTGACTTCCCTCCACCCTCCCTCACCTCCCTGCACACTGCTCATTGCCACCAGTAACTCCCTGAAGAGTTAAGGAGCTCTCCAGGCTTTCCTCAGGGGGTGACCATGTTTCTCCATTGACCATTGATGGATCCATGGAGTGCCAGGTGTGAGGTTCCTGCAGAGGCAGAGCTGCCCCTGGGCAGAGCCCTGCTGCCGGGAGGGGTGTGCAGGGCAGAGCTGAGCACACAGCCCATGGGATGGGCTCTGGGAGCACTGAGAGGGAGCAGAGCTGGGCCCAGAGCAGCAGCTCCTGGCAGGGACAGCTCCAGGCAGCAGAGACATGGGCAGGGAGTGGGGGGGAAAGTGCAGTCCAGGCCTGGGGAGGGTGCGTTCAGGCAGCTCTCTTGGTGCCTGGCACTGGAGGTGGCTGCTGGCCATGCTCTGCTGGGCACAGTCCTTAGCTATGGGGAGATGCTAAGATGTCTCCCTGGAACCTTCTCTTCTCCAGGCTGAACACCCCCATCTCTCTCAGCCTGTCTTCATGGGAGACGTGCTCCAGCCCTTAGAGCACAGCAGTTAATGGCTGGACTCGATGTTCTCAAGGGTCTTTTCAAATGAAAGGATTCTGGGATTTCCTCTGACATCCCTTGTGAACGTCAGAGCTGGGCAAAGCACAGCTTCAGAGCAAACCTGACTGCCATCCAACCTGGCCTTGAACACGGCCAGCCATGGGGCAGCCACAGCTTCTCTGGGCACCGTCTGTGAGCACCTCAGCACCCTCACAGGGAAAAACTTCCTCCTAATGTCCAAGCTAAATCTGCCTTTTTTCAGCTAAAGCCATTCCCCCTTGTCCTGTCACTGCACACCCTTTTAAAATGCCCCTCTCCAGATTTCTTGTAGGCCCTGACTAAGTTTGGGCAGATTGCTAAGATGTCTCCCTGGAGCCTTCTCTTCTCCAGGCTCAGCACCCTCAGCTCTCTCAGCCTCTTCATCAGAGACGTGCTCCACTCCTCAGAGCAGATTAGGGCCCTTCATAAACCCATCTTTGAAAGATCATAAGAGAACAGAGGTTGGAAGGGACCCCAGGAGGTCTCAAGACCAACCCGTCAGGAACAGGGTCAGGGAAAGTGGTTCAAGGCTTGATTCAGTCTGAGTTGGAAATCCCCAAGGCCAGAGACTGCACAGCCTCTCTGGGTGACCTGATGCAGCACTTGCCTGAGCCTATGGGAACAAGGTTTCCTTATGTCCTGGCTCAACCTCTCCTCTGTCACTATCCCCCATTGCCTTTTGTCCTCCCACCAGGCACCATGGTCAGGAGCCTGGCTCTGTATTCTCCATGTCCTTCTTGCCGGTACAGGCAGCCAGTCCCCAACAGCCTTCCCTTCCCAAGATCTCAGGTCCCCATCAGCCTTCCCTTCTCCAGGCTGGACAAGCCCAGCTCCCCCAGCCTCTCCCCACAGGCACCATGCTCCAGTCCCTGCCTGTCCTCAGGGCCCGATTTTAAACACACTCCTGCTTGCCAATAGCGTTCCTGAATTGGGGATCTGAAACCTGGATGGAGTATTCCAGAGCATCCCTTCCCTTGTTCTCCTGCCGTGCTCCTGGTCATACAGCCCGCCATGCTGCTGTCCTCCCTTGCTGCCAGGGCACACGCTGCCTCCTGTCCAGCTCCTGCCCACCCAGCCCTTTCTCATGGGCTGCTCCCAGCCAGGCAGCCCCAGCCTGGGCCATTGCAGGGGAGTCCCCTGCAGGGACCCCTGTGTCCCCTGCTCTCCTGCCCAGGACACCCTGAGAGCTCTGCAGCCCCCCCATGCCATCCCATCTCCCCACACCAGCACAACAGCCCCGGCCCTTGGGCTCCTCAAGAGCTCTTCCTGCTCCAGGCACAGAGCAGCCATCCCAGAGCTGGAGCAGCCAGAAAGCTGATTTCATTCCCCTTCATTCCTGCCATGGGAGGACATAGCACAGAGAAGAAGTTGCTGCAGGATCATTTATTTAACTCAAATACTGTGAGAGCCCCCTCTGACACATAGTCTGTGGGTCACACAACACGAGCGGCTACTTAAGCAGGAGGAGATGAAAACTGACATTTCTATGAACACAACATCATCAAAAATTGAAACAGGAAAACAAATCTAAAGCAGCAAAGACAGATGTGGCCTGTCATGATGTACATTGGAAGCCTTTTCCAGGATAAAGCAGGCAGTGTATGGCTGCTGAAACACATCCAGTCAGCAGCTTCCACACAGCATCCTTGAGCTCCTGGTTCCGCAGGCTGTAGATGATGGGGTTCACTGCTGGAGGCACCACCGAGTACAGCACTGACAGCACCAGATCCAGGGGTGGGGAGGAGATGGAGGGGGGCTTCCAATAGGCAAAGGTACCAGTGCTGACAAAGAGGGAGAGCACGGCCAGGTGAGGGAGGCACGTGGAAAAGGCTTTGTGGCGTCTCTGCTCAGAGGGGATCCTCAGCACGGCCCTGAAGATCTGCACATAGGACCCCACAATGAAAATGAAACAGCCAAGTGCCAAACAGAAACTTAGCACAAGAAGCCCAACTTCCCTGAGGTAGGAATGTGAGCAGGAGAGCTCGAGGATCTGGGGGATTTCACAGAAGAACTGCTCCACAGCATTGCCTCGGCAGAGGGGCAGTGAAAATGTATTGGCTGTGTGCAGCAGAGCATAGAGAAACCCAGCGCCCCAGGCAGCTGCTGCCATGTAGACACAAGCTCTGCTGCCCAGGAGGCTCCCGTAGTGCAGGGGCTTGCAGATGGCCACGTAGCGGTGGTAGGACATGGTGGTGAGGAGAGAAAACTCTGCTGAAATAAAAAAGAGAAAGAAAAAGATCTGTGCAGCACAACCTGTGTAGGAGATGGCCCTGGTGTCCCAGAGGGAATTGGCCATGGATTTGGGGACAGTGGTGGAGATGCAGGCCAGGTCCAGCAGGGAGAGGTTGAGGAGGAAGAAGTACATGGGGGTGTGGAGGTGCTGGTCGCAGGCTGTGCTGGTGATGATGAGGCCGTTGCCCAGGAGCGCAGCCAGGAAGATGCCCAGGAAGAGCCAGAAGTGCCAGAGCTGCAGCTCCCGCCTGGCTGCGAATGGCAGGAGGAGGAAGTGGGTGATGGAGCTGCCGTTGGACATCTGCTGCCTCTGGGCATGGGGCACTGTCACAGGAGAAAAAGGCAGTGACAGGTTAGGACAGGAGGGATGTCAGATAGAGAAGTTCAGAAGTTCACTTTCAGGCTACAGAAGAGAGGCTCAGTGTGAGTTGGTTGTGATTGTCTGTGAGGTTGTTTGGTTTGTTTGTTTTCCCAGTGTCACAGCTGACAAGTGACATTTTAGGGATAAATTTGTTAAGAAGTATTTTGAAGGCAACTGTGAAGAGTCTGAGCATGGGACAGACAAAAGGGCTCAGCTGTCTGTGGGTTCGTGCCTACTCAAATTGCTGCAGAGTCCATCAGTCTGGTTCTCAGCTGCCCTGCACTTTCTAGAGGGACAGTCAGCTCCTTGCCCAGCAGAGCATGGCCAGCAGCCACCTCCAGTGCCAGGCACCAAGAGAGCTGCCTGAACGCACCCTCCCCAGGCCTGGGCTGCACTTTCCCCCCACTCCCTGCCCATGTCTCTGCTGCCTGGAGCTGTCCCTGCCAGGAGCTGCTGCTCTGGGCCCAGCTCTGCTCCCTCTCAGTGCTCCCAGAGCCCATCCCATGGGCTGTGTGCTCAGCTCTGCCCTGCACACCCCTCCCGGCAGCAGGGCTCTGCCCAGGGGCAGCTCTGCCTCTGCAGGGGCTCAGCAGCAGCTCACACAAGTCCTGACAAGACTCTCGGTGCCTTCTCCAAAGCAGAGAAGGAAATTCCCAGCTCCCACTGCCCAACCTGCCCACCAAGAGTGAAAAACATCGGAGCTCAGGATCCTTCCCTATCAGGCAATCGCTGCCTCAGTGTCTTTCAGAAGGACCCTCTGCAAACGTGCTCAGAGAGATGAGACCCCCCAGAGACCGCCAGACACACAACTGCCCCTCATGTGACCCCAAATTGACTCCCCAGACCAACCACTGCAACCCAAGTGACCCTGAAGTGACCCTCCAGACCCACAACTATCTCCAAAGTGACCCCCAAGGGACCACCCATACCTACAACTGCCCCCAAATGACCACCAAGCAACCACCTAGACCCCCAACTGTCCCCAAATTGACCCCCACGTGACCCCCATCGAGCCACAGCTGTCCCCCAAGTGACCCCAAATTGACTCCCCAGACCCACAACTGCCTCACAAGTGACCCCAAGTGACCACCCAGACCCACAACTGTTCCCCAAGAGACCTGAAGTGACCACCCAGTCCCACAACTGCTCCCCAAGTGACCCCAAATTGACTCCCCAGACCCACAACTGCCCCACAAGTTACCCCAAGTGAGCACCCAGACCCACAAGTGCCCCGCATGTGACCCTCCAGACCCACAAATGCCCCCCCAAGTGACTCCAAATTGACTCCATAGACCAAAAACTGCCCCTCAAGTGACCCCCCAGTGACTTCCAGAACCACAACTGCCCCCAAGTGTCCCTAAAGATATCCCCATAGAGGCAAAACCTGCCCCCCAAGTGACCCCAAATTGACTCCCCAGACCCACATCTCCTGCCAAGTGACCACCCAGGCAAACAACTGCCCCCCAAGTGACTCCCCAGACTCAAAACTGCCTCCCAAGTGACACCCTAGACCCACAACTGCCTCCTAAGTGACCCCTGAGTAAACCCGCAGACCCACAACTGTCATTCAAGTGACCCCCAGGTGTCCACCCAGACGCACACAAACCCAAGTGACCCCCAAGTGGCACGTCAGACCTACAGCTCCACCTCCAGTGACCTCCCAGTCACCCCCAAACCCACTCCTGCCGCCCAAATGACTCCCCAGACCTGCAACTGCCCAGCCAGTCACCCCCCCGACCCACAACTGCCCCTCAAGTGACCCCCAAGTGACCCCCAGACCCACAACTGCCCCCCAGGTTGGGGGTCAGAGAATCCTGGCATCCCGGAGGCACGGATGGGTTGGGGGGAGCAAACTTTCCCGGTTGGTTCCATTTCAGCCTGAGCAGCGCCAGCAGGAACATCCAAAAAGCTTTTTGCTCCTCTTGTCCTGAGCCCTGCTCTGCGGGGCTGTCAGAGCCATGGCAGTGCAGCGCTGAGCTTCCTCTGCTGCCCCCTGCCGGCAGGCTGTGCACAAGGGCAGTGCCCATCAGCTCTCGTGGCTCTGCAGCAGCAGCAGCGGTGCTTTGGCTCTGCGCTCCGGTGAGCACAGGGTTTACGCAGCTTGTCTGAACCGGAGCCCGTTGTGAACAGGAAGAGACCATTCGGGAGGAAAAAGGGGGTTAAACAGTGCCCGCATTGCCTTCTTCTCTGTGAGGCCATGTTCTGCTCCTGCAATCCAGTCAGGCCGTGGTTGTGCTGATGACCTTCACCAAGGAATGGGCTGCCTGATTTTTGTCTGGTGCTCATCCTTTTCCTCTTGCCTTTTAAAATAACAGCAGCAGGGTTTGTTTTCTTTCCCAATCTCTTCTGTTTTCAAGGCAGTTGATTCTTTTAGCGCACCTGAAGGGTTTGGCTCAGAATAAGCAGCCATCCTTGCACACCTCCTGATAGCGTATCAACAATATTCAGTGAATCCTGTCAAGCACAGTGAAGTCAGTCACAGCTGCTGTGCTGCCATGTGGGGATTGTGGTTGGGTTGGTAGGAGATGGATTTGAAAGCAGGAAAAGGACAGAAAGCATTCATGTTGTTTACTGCTGAGCACGTTGCTGCTGTGACTCCCAAACCATCGGTTTCAAATGCTCCCTTGCACAACTGTTGTTGAACTTTCCCTGTGCTAAGAAAGCAAGTTGTTGGGACTTCTTCCTTTTTAAAAGAAATGAAGAATGGCAGATACTGAGCTATCAGGGCAGGAGGATCTCCATAGCTGTGTTGTTCTCTGCTCTGCTGTGCAGTACTGTGCTGTGCTGTGCTATTTCAATTTAACCCCTGCAATGATAATCAGTCAAATAAGGATGAGCCTGTTATTTGACTAAAATGTCAAATGTTTTTTCAGGTCCAGATTAACTTTTAAGGACAAATAATGGTTCCAAGTGGAAACAGGAGTTCATTTAATTTCATTTATCTCATTAAATTTCATTTCATAGTAGGAAAAGATTCCTCACATTCAAGGTAGTGAGACAGGGGCAGACTCTTGCCCAGAGAAGCTGTGGCTGCCCCATCCCTGGCAGTGCTCAAGGCCAGGTTGGACACAGGGCCTTGGAGCAAGCTGCTCCAGTGAAAGCTGTCCCTGCCCATGGCAAGGGTTGGAGCTGGATGAGCATTAAGGTCCCTTCCAGCCCAACTCAGTCTGCGATTCCAGGATTCTCTGCTGTGCCAATGTCGGTCACTCTCCACTTGTCGTAGGTGGCCGTGATGCCCTGTTCCATTGCCCAGGTTGAGCTGTGACCCCTCGCATGCTCCACCTCTGGATCAAGGGCACTGAGGAAGAGCAGCCTGAGAGGGGCGTCCCTGAGCCGGCTTGGCAGAGGCTGGTCCCCCCGCGGCGACTCCCGCAGCCACTCCGGGAGCACCCCTGGGTGCCAGTGCCATGGGCACGATGCTGCCGCCATCACAAAGCCGTGGTGGTCGCTGTGGAGACGCCCATTGTGACGGGGCCCCCACGCTGAGCGTGGGCTATTGAAGGAGCCAGAGCCCTGCAGGAACCAGTGCAGAGGAGAGCCCTCCCTCGGGAGGCTGCATCTCCCGTGCCTGCCCTGCGCATCCAGGTACGGGTTCTTTGACTTTGCAATCCTGTTGTAGTGTTGGCTTGAAACACATGGTGGGTGCGTGCTCTAAAGGGAGGAGAAGCTGTCAGGAACGATGTGCTGGTGCCAGCCCAGCTGTAGGAGCAGGGGCTGGGTGAGGAGGAGGTGCTGGGCTTGTTCCTGTGCTTGGAGCTGAGCTCTGCCTGCAGAGGTGCTGGGGGCGAAGCAGGAGCCTTCTGTGTGCAGGAGCTGCTGGTGTCAGAGGTGCTGAGAAGGTGTCAGGGCAGGAGCAGCCCCTGGGCAGTGCAGCTGCTGGTGCTGTCCCTGGGAGCTCAGCACAAGGGGACCTGCCTGGCTCTGGCAAGGCCCGCGCAAGCCCCCCGGGCATTGCGGAAGGCGGCAGGGCCCTGGCAGGTTCCAGTGATCCCTGTGCCAGGCACTGCAGAAGTCACAGGAATTTCTAAAATGAAAAGTAAAAAAAAAAAAACCCTCTCAAAATGTCCTGGTTTAGCAGTAGCAGTCATTTTTTTTTTTCTGCTGGTGCAGTGCTGTGGTTTTGACTTTTGGCCTGGGAAAAATATTGATAAAGCCGATGTTTTCAGTTGCTGGTCAGAATGTTTACCCTGACCAAGGACTTTGTGAGTCTCATGCTCTGCCAGGGAGGAGGAGAAGCCAGGAGGAAGCAGGGACAGGACACCTGACCCAAACTAGCCAAAGAGGTATTCCATACCAGAGCACGTCATGCGCAGGATGTAGAACTGAGAGTTCCCGGAAGGGCTGGATCATGGCAGGGTGGGGCTGAGGTACCGGTTGGTGAGCGGTTGTATTCTCTTGCTTGTTATTTCCTTTATCATTATTACTATTAGTGGTAGCAGTAGTGATTTGTGTTATACCTTAGTTATTAAACTGTTCTTATCTCAACCCGTGGGAGCTGCATTCTTTCGATTCTCCTCCCCGTCCGTCCAGAAGCAGAGGGAAGAAAGGTGGGGGGGGAAGTGGACTGCATGGTTCTGATTTACGGCCTGGGCTTAAACCACGACACAAAATAACTTTTATCAGTTGCTCTTTGCAATCTTCCTGCGCTCGGAATCCTCCAATGTGCTGTGCAATCTGCAAGGCTTGACAAAACCCAAAGGATTTAATGAGCCCCATGGTGAAGGCTGAGTCCATGAACCTCAGGTGCTGAGAGGAGACTGAGGAAACCTCTCAAGAAGTCCAAGTCAGAAACAAAGCCTCAAGTCCCTTCAGCATTAATGGGCCCCACTGAGGGCTGTTACTGACAAAGCCTCCCCAGGGACTCCTTAAAGCAAGTAACTGCAGGCTGTGATTACAGGCAGACAAAGGCAAAATGCAGGTGTCTGATGGTGAGAAAACCCTTGGTTTGTTTGATGAAGCAGAAAGGCCAAGCCCTGACCACAGCCCTTGGAGAAGGAGAGCCTGAAATCCTGAGAATGAAAGTTCTCCCCATAGGCCTGGATGAAAGAGGCAACTGCCATAGCCCAGGGCACAGAGACCTTTTGTTCTTTTGGGCCTTTCAGCCTTGCCAGAATCCTCACTCATCTCTGCTGGAGGCTGTCCTGCACTGGCCCATGCCTGCACCTCTTTCCCTTCAGGCTCTTGACACCCATCTTGCTTTCCCACCTGGCTCTCACCTGGCATTTCTGTACCTTCAGTCACATCTCTGCACCCATCGCTGTCTGCTCCTTGAAACACAAAGCCATGGGCTGAGCCAGACTCCCTCTGCGTGACCTCTTGCACCACAACTCCACCTTTTGAGAGATATTTCTCTTTCCTAACTTTGAGTCTGAACCTTCCAAGCTGCACTTTGCAGAGGTTTCCTTCTCTTCCTGCTAGCAAGAAAATCTCCATCATCTCTGAAGCCACATTTCAAGTAGTTGTAGGCTGCTGCTATAGTGTCAATTCAGCAGGTGGAGTGAATATCCCTCAGCAAGGCCATCTAAAGGAGGCTTCTAGAGGAATGGGTGATGCCATCAGGATAGAGAACTAAGCACCATGGGAGAGCAGTGGGAAAAGGGAATGGTCTGGATTGAGAACTTCCTGGCAAGAGCCAGAAGGAAAGGTGGTGTCCTTGGGTGCAAGGTACCCCATGCTGTGGGGACAGGGCACCCCATCTGGGACAGCTTCCTGCCTGTGTCACCCTCTCTGCTGTGCACACCCCTCTCTCTGCCCACACTCACAAGTGTCTCACAGAAGCTTTGCACTTCCCCTGCAGCAGTGACCCCTCACTGCAGGAGGTTCCTGCATTCTGCAGGCTCAGGGATGGATCCTGCATTCCAGGCAAGTTTGGGCAGTGCAGGAGAGGCAGACAGGAAGGTCGGCTCATGGGGCATGAGGAGCAGTGTTCAGGCACCCCCAGCAGTGGGCATTCCCCATGTGCCACGCTGAGGCATGTTCCCATGAGGGAAACTTCTCAGACAGCCTCTGGTTTGTCCAGGCTCTGCAGCCACACTCCAGGAACACCTCCTCCTCCTCCACCTACAGACATCAACTGCTCTCCATTGCTGGGCTCCGTCCTGCTTGTAAGGATTGGTTAAAGCCCTGAACCATCACCTTGCTTCTTGCTGACTTCCCTCCACCCTCCCTCACCTCCCTGCACACTGCTCATTGCCACCAGTAACTCCCTGAAGAGTTAAGGAGCTCTCCAGGCTTTCCTCAGGGGGTGACCATGTTTCTCCATTGACCATTGATGGATCCATGGAGTGCCAGGTGTGAGGTTCCTGCAGAGGCAGAGCTGCCCCTGGGCAGAGCCCTGCTGCCGGGAGGGGTGTGCAGGGCAGAGCTGAGCACACAGCCCATGGGATGGGCTCTGGGAGCACTGAGAGGGAGCAGAGCTGGGCCCAGAGCAGCAGCTCCTGGCAGGGACAGCTCCAGGCAGCAGAGACATGGGCAGGGAGTGGGGGGAAAGTGCAGCCCAGGCCTGGGGAGGGTGCCTTCAGGCAGCTCTCTTGGTGTCTGGCACTGGAGGTGGCTGCTGGCCATGCTCTGCTGGGCACAGTCCTTTGCTTCTCCCCATGAGAGCTCCGTGATCTGCCCTTTGAAACCGTGCTGCCCTGCTCTCAGCACAGGACAGGTGTTTGTGGGGGTTCTTCAGATCAATTTGTGTGTGAAGGCATCTTACAGGCACTGCAAGTGAAAGCAGAGGGCAAATGGGAAAGGACTGATGGACACTGCAGCTCTCCTGGCTCTGCACTAAGTTATAAAGAGCTGAGAACTTCTCCCTGTTTCAATACTCTTCTGATTTTTGGTCATACAGAGAATGATTTATACCCAAAAAATAAAACAACTCAGCAGTGTTATGCCAGTAAATAAATAACACAGAGCAGTTGACGTCCAGCTCCCCCAGCCTCTCCCCACAGGCACCATGCTCCAGTACCTGCCTGTCCTCAGGGCCAGTTTTCAAAATTCTCAGAATTACAGAATCATTTAGATTCAAAAAGACCCTTAACATCAACTCTTAACTCTCTTAACCAAACACTGTTATGTCCACCACTGACCCATGTCAACAAGTGCCACATCTCCATGTCTTTTAAAGGCCTCCAGGAATGGTGACACAACCACTTCTGTGGGCAGCCTGTTTCTTGTCCCATCATTAGGACAGACAGACAAAGACAGGCTGGGATCTCCTTTACCCTTGCTGATGGAGTGGATTCCCCCTGGTTAGCTGAGGCATCTCCTCCTCAGTCTGTAGGCCTGGGACTGGAAGGGGACTCAGCTCCCTCCCATGAACACCACAAGCCCACAGGAGGTAGGATTCCTCCTGCCTCTGGTCAGGTCTTCCTTGAAAAGGCACCTACATGAGGGAGCTCTTTGTCTCACCATTAACATTGACGGGGGCCAGGAGTGAGGTGTCTGGATGCAAATCTCTGGTGACTTTTGGCATTACAGGGCTGGTCAAAGTTACATGCAAGTTATAGAGACAGGCCAAAGATACGTGCAGGCTGATATAGAGACAAGACAATATCGTTGGGAATATTCTTGTAAGCTCTCAGAGGCATCAGGCATCAGTTGCTATCAGTGATGCCAGGTCTGTCCTTTCTGCCACCCTTTAGCTGCAGGCATTGAGTGAACACAAAGTACATCACTGCAGGGTCTTTACTCACTCCCTTGATGATTCAGCTAAGGAACAGCCCAAGCATTTTAACTGTGTGCCTGGGTACATCTGGCTTTCAGAGACAGCATCCTTTATGCACAGCGATGGGTCACAGCAAATCTCAGACAAGCTCAAATAGGAATTGAAGAGCACCAGGATGAGATGCTCCTACTTCAGAAACAGTTAAAGAAGAAACAAGGTAACACAGGACCACCACTAAATAAAGCAAGAGTACATGCGGGTAGATCTCTGATAGCCTATCTCCTCTTTGCCTCAGTTACCACCAGCAAGATCTCTCTGGACTTTGTGCTTTGAGAAAGGACCCTGGATGGGAAAGGGGAAGAACCAGCACTGGATGGGGATCAAGTCAGGGGTTAGGGTCTTTGCAGACTACACCCTAACCTGTCCATGAGACCAAAGGGGCAGCATCCAAGGTGCTGAGAGAATGTTTTTCACCAGAACCTGCTGTTCTGCTGCTGTCCCAGGAAAAAATGCACTGGACTCTGTGAGGCATCATTTAAAATGCTGTTCCCTAGATCTAGCTCTGTAAGCAGAGAATTGTACAGGTAGTCTCATGTCCCTTTGACGGCTGGAACCCCAAGAGATGTAGCATGGAGACAAGAAGGATGAGGAGGGTGGATGCCCCCTGCACGAGGGGAAACTTGGATTTCTGGAGGTCCTCTGTGTGACAGGGAACAGGTTGGGTTGGCTTTTGTGACTGAGGATCAGAGGAGTGGATAAGAGGGACATTGTGCTCCCAGTTACAAACTACTTGCTCAGGGAGGGGAAACAGAAAAGGTCTTTTGTCAGCACCTGAGGAAGCTGCAGGTAATTGCCCTGGTGGTCCCTGGCCATGCAAAACAACCATGCCACCCAAGGCTTTGTCCAACCTGGCCTTCAACACTGCCAGGGATGGAGCATTCACAACCTCCCTGGGCAACCCATTCCAGTGCCTCGCCACCCTCACAGTAAAGAACTTCTTCCTTAGATCTAATCTAAATTTCTCTGTTTAAGATTTAACCCATTGCCCCTTGTCCTATCACTACAGTCCCTAATTAAGGGTCCGTCTCCAGTATCCTTATAGCCCCCCTTCAGATACTGGAAGGCTGCTCTGAGGTCTCCATGCAGCTTTCTCTTCTCCAGGCTGAACAGCCCCAACTTTCTCAGCCTATCTTCATACAGGAGGTGCTCCAGTCCCCTGATCATCCTCATGGCCTCCTCTGGACTTTTTCCAACAGTTCCATGTCCTTTTTATGTTGAGGACACCAGAACTGCACACAATGCTCCAAGTGAGGTCTCACGAGAGCAGAGTAGAGAGGCAGGATCACCTCCTTCGACCTGCTGGTCACACTCCTTTGGATGCAGCCCAGGATATGGTTGGCTTTTTGGGCCGCGAGTGCACACGGTAGCCGGCTCATGTTCATTTTTCATCGACCAACACCCCCAAGTCTTCCTCCGCAGAGCTGCTCTGGATCTCTGCTCTGCCCAACCTGTAGCTGTGCCTGTGAATGCTCCGACCCAGGTGTAGGACCTTGCACTTGGCATGGTTAAACTTCTTAAGGTTGGCATCAGCCCACCTCACAAGCGTGTCAAGGTCCCTCTGCATGGCATCCCTTCCCTCCAGCGTATCAACCGAACCACACAGCTTGGTGTCATCGGCAAACTTGCTGAGGGCGCACTCAATCCCACTGTCCATGTCATCAACAAAGATGTTGAACAAGGTCGATCCCAACACCCATCCCTGAGGGACACCACTTGTTACTGGTCTCCAGCCGGACACTAAGACATTGACCACAACTCTTTGTGTGCGGCCATCCAGCCAGATCTTTATCCACCGAGTGGTCTCTCCAATTTAGAGACAAGGATGTCATGTGGGACAGTGTCAAACGTTTTGCACGAGTCCAGGTAGATGATGTCAGCTGCTCTACCCCTGTCCATCAGTTCTGTAGCCCCATCATAGAAGGCCACCAAATTGGTCAGGCAGGATTTCCCCTTAGTGAAGCCATTCCGGCTGTCACCAACAACCTCCTTGTTTTTCATGTGCCTTAGCATGCCTTGCAGGAGAATCTGCTCCAAGATTCTGCCAGGCACAGAGGTGAGACTGACTGGTCTGTAATTCCCTGGCTCATCCATTTTTCCCTTCTTGAAAATGGGGGTTATATTTCCCTTTTTCCAGTCATTGGGAACTTCACCTGACTGCCATAATTTTTCAAATATGATGGCCAGTGTCTTAGCAACTTCATTTACCAGCTCGTTCAGGACCCACGGATGGATTCCGTCAGGTCCCATGGACTTGTGAACATTCAGGTTGTTCGGATGGTCTTAAACCAGATCCTGTCTTACAGTGGGCCCAAGGTTTTAATTCTCACAGTTCCTGCGTCTGCCTTCCAAGACTTGGGTGGTGCGGTCAGAGCCTTTGCCAGTGAAGACTGAGGCAAAGAAGTCATTAAGAACCTCAGCCTTCTCCAAATCCAGGGCAGCCAGTTCTCCTGATAGCTTCTAGAGAGGGCATACGTTGTCCCTAGTCTGTCTTTTATTTGCTATGTACCTATAGAATCCCTTCCTGTTATCTTTCACATCCCTAGCCAAGTTTAATTGTAACAGGGCCTTAGCTTTCCTAACCTGGTCCCTAGCTTCCCGGACAACATCCCTGTATTCTTCCCAGGCTCCCTGTCCTTGCTTCCCCCTTTTTGTCCTGCTTTAAGCTCAGTTGGCAACCCAAAACCACGCAGCCGCTCACTCGCTCCCCCGTTACTCCCCCCACTCCTGGAGGGATGGGGAGCAGAATCAAAAGAATGTAACTCCCACGGGTTGAGATAAGAGCAGTCCAGTAACTAAGGTATAACACAAAACCACTGCTGCTAACAGCAATAATAATAATGATAAGGGGAATAACAAGGGAAGAGAATGCAACCGCTCACCACCCTCTGACCGATATCCGTCCTGACCTGAGCACTGATCTAGCCCTTCTGAGTAAGTGCCCCCAGGTTATATACTGCGCATGACGTGCTGTGGTATGGAATACCTCTGGCTAGTTTGGGTCAGGTGTCCTGTCTCTGCTTCCTCCCGGCTTCCCCTCCTCCCTGCCAGAGCATGAGACTCAGAAAGTCCTTGGTCAGAGTAAACATTACTGAGCAAAGACTAAAACCATCGGTGTTATCAGCATAGTTCCCAGGCTGAAAGTTAAAAACACAGCACTGCACCAGCTGCTGAGAAGAAAAATGACTGCTACTGCTGAACCCAGGACACTTTCATAAGCCTCTTTTTTCCCCTCGAAGTTTCCTCAGCAGCTCCTTATCCATCCAAGGTCTCCTGGCCCTCCTGCTGCACTTCCTTCTAGTTGGGATACAACACTCCTGAGCTTGACTGAAAGAGCATTTATTTACTGGCATAACATTGCTGAGGTTTTTTTAGAGGTATAAAATATTCTTTGTATGACTGAAAAAGTATTGAAACAGGGAGTTCTCAGCTCTTCGTAGCTTAGTGCAGAGCCAGGAGAGCTGCAGTGTCCATCAGTCCATTCCCATTTGCCCTGGGCTTACACTTGCACTACCTGTAAGATGCCTTCACACACATTGAATTTAAGAACCCCCAAACACCTGTCCTGTGCCGAGAGCAGGGCAGCACGGTTTCAAAGGGCAGATCACGGAGCTGTCATGGGGAGAAACAAAAGAACTGTGCCCAACAGAGCATGGCCAGCAGCCACCTCCAGTGCCAGACACCAAGAGAGCTGCCTGAACGCACCCTCCCCAGGCCTGGGCTGCAGTGAGGGGTCACTACTCCAGGGGAAGAGCAAAGCTTCTATGAGAAACTTGTGAGTGTGGGCAGAGAGTGGGGTGTGCACAGCAGAGAGGGTGCTACAGGCAGGAAGCTGTCCCAGATGAGGTGCCCTGTCCCCACAGCATGGGGTACCTTGCACCCAAGGACACCACCTTTCCTTCTGGCTCTTGCCAGGAAGTTCTCAATCCAGACCATTCCCTTTTCCCACTGCTCTCCCATGGTGCTTAGTTCTCTATCCTGATGGCATCACCCATTCCTCTAGAAGCCTCCTTTAGATGGCCTTGCTGAGGGATATTCACTCCACCTGCTGAATTGACACTATAGTAGCAGCCTACAACTACTTGAAATGTGGCTTCAGAGATGATGGAGATTTTCTTGCTAGCAGGAAGAGAAGGAAACCTCTGCAAAGTGCAGCTTGGAAGGTTCAGACTCAAAGTGAGGAAAGGGAAATGTCTCTCAAAAGGTGGAGTTGTGGTGCAAGAGGTCACCCAGAGGGAGTCTGGCTCAGCCCATGGCTTTGTGTGTCAAGGAGCAGACAGCGATGGGTGCAGAGATGTGACTGAAGGTGCAGAAATGCCAGGTGAGAGCCAGGTGGGAAAGCAAGATGGGTGTCAGCAGCCTGAAGGGAAAGAGGTGCAGGCATGGGCCAGTGAAGGACAGCCTGCAGCAGAGATGAGTGAGGATTCTGGCAAGGCTGAAAGGCCCAAAAGAACAAAAGGTCTCTGTGCCCTGGGCTATGGCAGTTGCCTCTTTCATCCAGGCCTATGGGGAGAACTTTCATTCTCAGGATTTCAGGCTCTACTTCTCCAAAGGCTGTGGTCAGGGCTTGGCCTTTCTGCTTCATCCAACAAACCAAGGGTTTTCTCACCATCAGACACCTGCATTTTGCCTTTGTCTCAAAGTAGTCACAGCCTGCAGTTACTTGCTTTAAGGAGTCCCTGGGGAGGCTTTGTCAGTAACAGCCCTCAGTGGGGTCCATTAATGCTGAAGGGACTTGGGGCTTTGTTTCTGACTTGGACTTCTTGAGAGGTTTCCTCAGTCTCCTCTCAGCACCTGAGGTTCATGGACTCAGCCCAAATACACCATGGGGCTCATTAAAACCTTTGGGTTTTGTGAAGTCTCCAAAGCACATGAACAAGCCCAGCGCCTCCTCCTCACCCAGCCCCTGCTCCTACAGCTGCGATGGCACCAGCACATCTCCTGACAGCTTCTCCTCCCTTTAGAGCATGCACCCACCATGTGTTTCAAGCCAACACTAAAAGAGGATTGCAAAGTCAAAGAACCCGTACCTGGATGCGCAGGGCAGGCACGGGAGATGCAGCCTCCCGAGGGAGGGCTCTCCTCTGCACTGGTTCCTGCAGGGCTCTGGCTCCTTCAATAGCCCACGCTCAGCGTGGGGGCCCCGTCACAATGGGCGTCTCCACAGCGACCACCACGGCTTTGTGATGGCAGCAGCATCGTGCCCATGGCACTGGGCACCCAGGGGTGCTCCAGGAGTGGCCACGGAGGGAACAGCCTCTGCCCTCTGCTGCCAGAGCCGCAGAGTCAGTTTCAGTAAGAGACAAACCTCTTTTCCCACAGCAGCCACGCTGGGCTCCCCTGCACCCCTCACGCTCGCAGCATCCTTCATCCCGCAACCTCACAAGAAAGGGATGGCTCCATCCCACCAAGTGCTTCCTTTTACTTCAATCCGCATGGAAAACAAACCTGATTCCTGCGTTCCCTACACTGTGCACTATTTACTGTGAGCACAAATCCCACCGAGTCAACACGCGGTCCCACGGCCAGACGCGACAGCGCAGACCGCCGGGGCCAGCCCCCACCCTGCCCCAGCCCCAGACAAGACCCTCCTGTGGAAAAGCAACCCTCAGCTGCAGACTGAGAATCTGCCCGTGGCAGGGAAACGGCAGCGACCACAACTATGGCCACAGGGAGCTGGGGAGTAGGAGCCGCTCCGCACCTCCACCAGGCTGCTGACGGGAACACTATGGACCCGGGATGGGCACGGGAAGAACACGGAGGGAAGGACCCACATGGAAAACCTGGCAATCAGCAGCTGAAGGAGCAAGGTGCGGGTCGGAAACCCACAGGAATTATAAAGAGAGAAATAACTCCCCCACCAGGCAGAGCTCTTTGAAAATGCAAGAACAAAGTCATGAAAAGAAGGGAAAAACCAAACCTGGAGCAACAACAGAAAAGGTAAAATCTTTATCACTAATATCACAATGAAGAGCTGTACAGCAAACTTTGCTCCTGTAGAGCTGTTGTGGTTTAAAAGGGACAGAGCATAAAACTAGACAGGAGAGAGGATAATGCTAACCAGCAGTGATGCCCAATGCAATTGCTCAGTACCCACTGAGCGATACCCAGGCTGACCCAATCCCATCCCTTCAGGGTGACTCCCCCAGTTTCTATCCTGGGCATGACGTGCTGTGGGATGGAATACCCCTTTGGCTAGTTTGGGTCAGGTGTCCTGTCTGCTTCCTCCTGGCTTCTTGTGCCCCTCCTCACTGCAGAGCATGAGAGACTGAAAAGTCCTTGATATTGGTAAGTGCTACTGAGCAACAACTAAAGCATCAGTGTGTTATCAGCGTTATTGCCAAAATAAAGCCAGAACACAGCACTGCACCAGCTACAGGAAAGAGAATTAAATCTATCCCAGCCAAAACACCACCCAGGGGGCTGGGAGCTCAACCCTGATGTCAGCACCAGCCCCGCTGCCTGAACAGAGGATGGGAGCTCAGCCCTGAGGCCAGCACCAGCCCTGCTGCCTGCCCAGGTGGCCTTCAAACCCTTCACACCAGAGAACTGCTCCAGTTCCCAAGACAACCCAGGGCTGCAGCAACCGGAGGAACTGTGGGTGCCTCTGGAACAGGGACTCCCAGGCAGAGGTTGGAAGCTCCCCACGAACCCTTGCGCCATCGTGTAGGGTTGATGCACCTGGGGATGCTGGCGCTGCCAGTGCAGAATATCCCTCCCCTTGGATGCTGCCCAATGATGCTGCAGGTGCTGCTTTGGGAAGTTCTCAGAGTCGTCTCTGCACAGTGACTGCTGTGGGGAGTCACTGTAGGCAATATAAGCAGTGGGAGTGGTGATGTCAAAGTGAATGGCAGGTGATGTCACAGTGTGTCACAGCAGCCCCACTGCCTGCCCAGGCACCAAGACGGGAACCACCAGAGGAGCTGCTCTTGCCTCCTCCACCTGTAGCTTGTGTTCCAAGGAGCAGTTGTCTTCTCCCAGTGCCTTTGGTGAAGGGTTCCGTGGAGTTCTATGGCCTCGCACACCTGTACATGGGGTGTTCCAGAATCAGCCACCCCTGTGGTCCCATGTCTCCATGGTCATTGTGATGTCTGTGTCCCCATGTGACCCACTATGTCCTTATGGTCACCGTGTCCCCAGCGCATCCCTGTGCTCACTGTGTTGTAACCTTAACTCTTAAACTAACAATAGTGTGTGTGCCTTTAGCATAGTCGAATAGGACAAAATGTTCTAACTTATTAACATGTAGAGAGAAAGGAATGTTTGGCTGATGGGGGAAGGAACATCATGGGACTGATAACAACTAAGGAGACAGTAAATAAGACCAAGGATGCCAGCCTTCAAAATAGCAGAGTGGCGCCCAGTGTGGAGCGAGACTGGAACACAGCAGAAGCAAGGACATACCAACTGCTAACTGGGCACTCGGACCTTGTGAGTGTGTGCAAGCACTGAGGTCATTCAGTAAACACAGTGAGGAAGACTATCAGTGCCCACCAAAGACCTCCACTCAGCAAGAAAGCACATGCATAACTAGGATGCAAATATTATAACTAGTTCCTGGAAAAGCTGTGAATATGCATGAGTATGCTAAATATAGAGCTGCTGTCGGCAAGTACGGGTGTGCTCACCTTTGTGAAACGATTCACGTGTGCGCCCAGCGCTGCAATAAAGAATGCTGCTTTCTGAAACTCCAAATTGAGCCTTAGAGAGTTTCTCTGACCAACTTTTATGGTAACAATTTGGAGCCTGAACAGGGACACTCAGCCGTGTTTTCCACAGATCCGGGGAGTCTCTGGGACCTTCACGCCATCATCGGGGGAGTTTCCTGAAAGGAACCCCAGTTCCCAGAACCAATCTCAGGACCTCGGTGAGACCCTGATTTAATTTCTTTAAAAAGGCATTCTTTTTGGTCCCTTTCCACATAAGGCACAGAGGGGCGCCCTGGGCAGTGGGTAATGGGGATGGCATCCATTCCCTCCGGCCTGTCAACTGAACCACACCGCTTGGTGTCATCGGCAAACTTGCTGAGGGCGCACTCAATCCCACTGTCCATGTCAGCGACAAAGATGTTGAACAAGGTCGGTCCCAACACTGATCCGTGAGGGACACCACTCATTACTGGTCTCCAGCCGGACATTGAGCCATTGACCACAACTCCTTGCGTGCGGCCGTGCGGCCATCCAGCCAGATCTTTATCCACCGAGTGGTCCACCTATCATATTGATGTCTCTCCAATTTAGAGACAAGGATGTCATGTGGGACAGTGTCAAACGCTTTGCGTAAGTCCAGGTAGATGACCTCAACTGCTCTACCCCTGTCCATCAGTTCTGTAGCCCCATCATAGAAGGCCATCAAATTGGTCAGGCAGGATTTCCCCTTAGTGAAGCCATGCTGGCTGTCACCAACCACCTTGTTGTTTTTCATGTGCCTTAGCATGCCTTCCAGGAGAATCTGCTCCAAGATTTTGCCAGGCACAGAAGTGAGACTGACTGCTCTGTAATTCCCTGGCTCACCCATTTTTCCCTTCTTAAAAATGAGGGTTATATTTCCCTTTTCTCAGTCATTGGGAACTTCACCTGACTGCCACGATTTTTCAAATATGATGGACAGTGTCTTAGCAACTTCATTTGCCAGCTCCTTCAGGACCCAAGGATCGATTTCGTCAGGTCCCATGGACTTGTGTACGTTTACGTTTTTAAGATGGTCTCAAACCAGATCCTCTCCTACAGTGGGCCTAGGGTCTTCATTCTCACAGTTCCTGCGTCTGCCTTCCAAGACTTGGGTGGTGCGGTCAGAGCCTTTGCCAGTGAAGACTGAGGCAAAGAAGTCATTAAGAACCTCAGCCTTCTCCAAATCCAGTTCTCCCAGTATCTTCTGGAGGGGGCCTCCGTTTTCCTTAGTCTGTCTTTTATTTGCAATGTAACTATAGAATCCCTTCCTGTTATCTTTCACATCCCTAGCCAAGTTTAATTCTAACTGGGACTTAGTTTTCCTAACCTGGTCCCTAGCTTTGCAGACAACATCCCTGTATTCTTCCCAGGCCACCTGTCCCTGCTTCCACCTTTTATAAGCCTCTTTTTTCCTTTGAGTTTTCCTCAGCAGCTCCTTTTCCATCCAAGGAGGTCTCCTGGCCCTCCTGCTGCACTTCCTTCTAGCTGGGATGCAACACTCCTGAGCTTGTAGCAGATGCTCATTGAATATCAACCAAGAGTTTTGGGCCCCCCTGCCCTCTAGGGCTATATCCCATGGAACCTTACTAAGCAGGTTCCTGAAAAGGCCAAAGTCTGCTCTCTTGAAGTCCAGGGCAGTGAGCTCGCTGCACGCTCTTCTCACTGTCTTGAGGGTCTCGAATTTGACCATCCCATGATTGCCACACCCAAGGCTCTCTGGAGTGTCAAATTTCCAACCATCCCTTCCCTGTTGGTGAGCATGAGGTCAAGCATGGCACCTCTCCTTGTTGGCTCCTCTAGCACTTGCAGAAGGAAGTTATCTTCCACACAATCGAGGAACCTCCAGGATTGCTTGTGCGGGGCCGTACCTTCACTCCAACAGATGTCAGGGTGGTTGAAGTCCCCCATGAGAACAAGGGCCTGTGAGCGTGAGGCTGTCCCTATCTGTCTATAGAGCACTTCATCCACAGATTCCTCTTGATCAGGCAGTCTGTAATAGATCCCCACAGTAATGTCCCCCATAGCTGTTCTCCTTTTAACCCTGACCCACAAACTCTCTGTTGACTGCTCACCCGTCCCCAGAGTTCCATACTCTCCAGCCTATCCCTAACATAAATAGTAACTTCCCCTCCCTGCCTGCCAGGCCTGTCTTTTCTAAAGAGCCTGTGACCTTCCATTCCAATACTCCACTCGTAGGAGCCATCCCACCATGTTTCTATGATGCCTACTATATCATACTCCCGTAGTCATGCACACATCTCTAATTCCTCTTGTTTGCTCCCCATGCTACAGGCGTTTGTATAGAGGCATCTGAGCCGAGCTCCAAATGAAGCCGATGGAATATCTCTGCATCGCTCTGAGTATTTATTGTAGGTGCTGGCAACTGACTGGGTGTGTTGGGATGGAACGATGCCCCCCTCCCCCAACACATCTAGTTTAAAGAAACCTTGACCAGCCTGGCAAGCCTCCTACCAAAACCATTCTTCCTCTTCTTTGCCAGACTAGCTCCACCAGCCCCCAGTAGACCTGGCCTACTAACTTGGGTCCCGTATTCAAAACACCCAAACCCCTGACTATGGCACCACCCTTTTAACCATTTATTAACCTGGCCAATCCTCCTAGCTTTTTTAAGGTCTCCCCCTGTATCCTGGAGAATTGATGAAAAGACAATCTGAGCTCCAGAGCTCCTAACCACCTCTCCCAGGGCTCTGTAGTCCTTCTTTATGTTCTCCAGGCTACTGCTATCAACATCACTAGCACCCACATGGATCACTAGAAGTGGGTAATAGTCCATGGGTCTCACTAGAGCAGGCAGCCTATCTGCAACAACCCTGATCCATGCCCCAGGTAGGCAACACACCTCCCTCGAGACTGCGTCAGGCTGACAGATGAGTGCCTCTGTCCCTTTCAAAGCAGAGTCCCCTACCACTATGACCCGTCTCTTTTTCCTGGCAGCACCAGTAGTGATCTTCTTTACTGGCGCACCAGACGGTTGTTTCTGGTGCAAGTGCCCTTCCTTCTTAGCACCCTGCAGAACAGCAAAGCAGTTCTGGGTGGGGACAACAGCTTTAGGAGGAAGCCCCTTGCTTTTAATTGTCCTCTTCCTCTTTTTTTTTTTTTGTTTTGTTTTGTTTTGTTTTGTTTTTGTTGTTACTATTTCCCAGCTTCCTGGGTTGACAGCCTCCTCCTCTCCTCCATGAGCTGCAGGGGACGCTTGAGGCCCCTGCACAGTTTGGCCTGGAGCAAGCAGTCCTGCTTCCTCTCAGCTTCCCTGACATCCTGCATCCTATTAACAGCATCCCGCAGCTCAGCCACCTGCTGCAGGAGGACCTCCACCAGGGAGCACCGAGTACAGCCCTGCCCATTGGGCACTGCTCCTTCACGAGATCAGTGCAGGCACTCTCTACATTCTGAGCTCTGCACTGCAGCCTCCCCTCACATCGGCTCTGTCTGGGTGCCTAAGCTGGTCACTGCCGGGGCAGCCAGAGCAGAGCTCCCAGACTGCGACCCGGTCATACGGCGAGTACTCACCATCCTGCTCGCCTGCCCGTGCAAACTGCCTCGATCCACCCTGTTCGCTGTGCTCCTGGTTGCTCGCGCTCCCAGAGGCAGGTTTTTAACCAGTCAGGGCTGGTGCCGCTCCTCCTGGCTCCGCCCCCTGTGAGTCCCTGCTCTCGTCCCCTGAGCTGCCGGCTCCTGGGCAAGTCCTGCCGAGGACCTGAGGCTCCCTTGGTGGCTCTGGCCGCTCTGAGTAAAGGCTCCTGGACCCTGCCATTGCCCTGCTCCTAGAACCTGCCATTGCCCTGCCGCCTTCCGCAATGCCCGGGGGGCTTGCGCGGGCCTTGCCGGAGCCAGGCAGGTCCCCTTGTGCTGAGCTCCCAGGGACAGCACCAGCAGCTGCACTGCCCAGGGGCTGCTCCTGCCCTGACACCTTCTCAGCACCTCTGACACCAGCAGCTCCTGCACACAGAAGGCTCCTGCTTCGCCCCCAGCACCTCTGCAGGCAGAGCTGAGCTCCAAGCACATGAACAAGCCCAGCACCTCCTCCTCACCCAGCCCCTGCTCCTACAGCTGGGCTGGCACCAGCACATCTCCTGACAGCTTCTCCTCCCTTTAGAGCACGCACCCACCATGTGTTTCAAGGCAACACTAAAACAGGATTGCAAAGTCAAAGAACCCGTACCTGGATGCGCAGGGCAGGCACGGGAGATGCAGCCTCCCGAGGGAGGGCTCTCCTCTGCACTGGTTCCTGCAGGGCTCTGGCTCCTTCAATAGCCCACGCTCAGCGTGGGGGCCCCGTCACAATGGGCGTCTCCACAGCGACCACCACGGCTTTGTGATGGTGGCAGCATCGTGCCCATGGCACTGGGCACCCAGGGGCTGGGACTGGGTGAGCTTTAAGGTCCCTTCCACCCCAAACCCGGCTGTTGATGTGAGGGGTTCACCAGTGCAAGGGAGTTAGGGTTAAGGGATGATTTATCAGGGGCTGAAGCTGCTTGTTAAACAATGTAGACTGTTGATAAGAGGAAGGAACCCTATATTAGTTCCTGCCCTCTGGACCCCTAAGCTGGCTAAAACCAGCTTTGCAGTTTAAACACCCAGGGAGCCTGCGCCACGACTGGAGGTGTAAAGTTCAGGCCCGAGTTGAAAAGTTCAGGCCCGAGGAAGACTCGTTTACTTCATCTTGAGACCCTCTCCCACAACCACCAGGAGACACTGCCCAAGTGCAAAGGACCTTTTAGCTCATTATTATACGAAGCGGGGATAGAACATGAATATGTATAGGCGTATTGTGTAACCTAACACAAATGTATTACTTTAGAGGATAAATGTAGAGGGAAACATCACTGGGCTGCGCATGCTTTCGGAGGAATGATCCCCAATGCATCTCAGCGCTGAATAAAGCATACCTACTTTACAACGTTAATGAGTTGTGGAGTTTATCCGCATATCACTGTGACTGCATGACTGTAAAACAGGATCTGCATTTGGCTGCAGAAGAGCTCTCAGCACTGAGTCAGGCCCAGGATCAGGTGCAGACATTTGTGCAGGAACATCCTGTCTCTGCTGCTGGCCTCAGCAGAGGCCACTGGAGACCACTGGGCCCAGGTCAGGCCTGGAGAACAGCCAGGATCAAGGGCAGCAGCGCCACCTCCTCTGAAAGAAGCCCCAGGGCTGAGGCTCTGCAGTTTCTCCTTTCCCCTGCACCACCCCTGGCTTTCAGCCCCACAGCAGAGCCCTTCTGCAGCCTCTTCTCGGCTCTTGTTGTTTGCTGGCAGCTTCCCAAGGCAGCTGTGCCTCTGCTGGAGCCAGAGCAATGGCCCAGCCCGTGCTGCGGTGTGTGGAGTGCTCTGATGGCACCATCAAGTGCCTGCAGGGCTCGGCAGCGCTGGCAGGAGCAGAGCTGTGGGGCCTGACCCTGCTCCCGGAGCAGAGGCAGATGAGTTCCAGCACTTGGTGTTTCTTGGCAGGAACCTTTGAAGCCAGGATCGAACCAGGTACAAGTGGGATGGAGCTGGGATTGAACCGGACATAGAGCCAGGATTAAACTAGGACCGAGGAGGGTGGAGACGAGATTGAACCAGGATCGGGTGGGATGGAGCCCAAAGGAGCAGATCAGGAGCAGTCTGAGCGGGGCTGTGTCAGGGATTGAGTGGGAAGGGCAGGGCTGTGGGTTGGGATGGAGCCGGGGGCAGGGGGTCAGGGGCAGAGATGCAGTGGGGGGGGTCAGGGCTGTGGGAGGGGATGGAGCGGGGTGGGCAGGGGGTACAGCAGGGATGCAGTGGGGTGAGGTAGGCTGGGCTGTGCCAGGAGGGCACGGGAAGCAGAGCCTGACCCAGCAGGGGAAGTGCAGGCAGGGATGGAGCTCACACTGGGGCAGGGGCTGGGCATGCTGGGGATGGCGGCAGGACCTGCCAGTGAATGCACCCACTTGCATTGGATGGGAGTCACCAACAGCTCCACAGCTGCAGCCCCAAACCAACATCTGCATACAGGTAATTGAGACTAAATCTAACAAAAGAGCAATTTACCTCCTGGCATGCAAGTTTCTAACAGATGACTTCTTTAAAAATAGTTTGATCCAGCTTGGGTTTCTCTAATTACATTGTGAGAGCTTTAAGGGTGAGTAGGATTCAAACCACCTTGACTAGAAATAAGCATTAAAGGTAAACCATGTAAGCTCAGGAAGGCAACTTGAAGAGCACAGGAGGTAGCACTGTGAAAGACAGGACCTGCATTTGTGTTCAGTAGGGAGATATTCTGTGATTCTGCCATTTATGGCCTTAGTATTATGTTGCCTCTAGAGGGCGTGGCGACCTGGTTCAGGAACGGTGCAACGGCCCACCCCTGGCCGACTGGGCCATCAGCTCGCAGACACCAATGTGGTGGATGGCAAATGGCGTTTATTGGCACGTGACATGGCATTATATACCCGAGATACGTGACGTCACCTCCATCCGATTATATCATAATCTAAATGCTACTGGCTATCAGGAGAGGGGCCCTATCTTTCCGTACAGCGCGATATCTTCTGGCTGCCAGACCCTGGCTACCCACATTTCCCTCCTCCCTATGCATAACTCTATCGACTAAATGTAACAAGTTTAAAGAATATATGTCATACTATTGGATAGAAAACATACTAAAAGAACCTTATTTTCACTTTGTACTGTAAAATAATTTTATCCTATATATCACAAACTCGAGTAGAAAACATAAGGCACATTAAGTAAAAGGTAATCAAGAGGTATATTGGAACAACGAGGTAAGATCGGGGGTAACTAAAGGGAATGTTGAGAACAAGTATAGCTGAAAACAAGATCTCTTTGAGGTACTGTATTCCAGATCGAATTCATGTGCCCTGGGAAGACCATCGATAAACTATCTCCGAGAGGCATCACTGCTGTGTGAGGTGACAGACTCGACCCTAGCGGGCGTCCCCGCGCAGGCAATGTTGACCTGACTGTGATGAGTTTTTGTTCCCTTCACTCAGCATGAGGTTCGGGAGTTCCAACTTTTAAAAGTGCACGCCTGTTACCACGTAGGGGGCCAGTCTACGTGGTAAGAGGGGGTGACAATGTCCAAAAAGGTCTCCAGGGGTTTGGATTTGTCCAGATAGTTAAATTCAAGTAAAATAACTTGAGGTAACATTAACCAAACACGTTATCAAAGCAATTGCCGGCGTTCTACTAACATAATGTTAACCGTTCCTAGCCGGCTCTTAATAAACGACACAAGCTTATTTAATATACAGGGTCCGAGGACCAGTGCCAGTACAATCATTACAATCGGTCCCATCAAGGTAGGTACCAAGGAAGTCAGCCATGGTGATTGGGTAAACCAGGATGTAAACCAGTAAACCCAAAAGCATGATCGCACAAAAGTACCGTGGCCCCACCCCTACAAGGGGCATTTTGACGTTGCTGGTGTTCTGTCGATGCGGGGTATTCAGTTGCTGTAGGGCTCTTAGGTGTGGGTAGGGAGTTTGTTGGCTCATCGTCCCCTTCTGGTAGTGGGAAGTACCAGTCACGAGGGTATCCAATGAATCGGTCCTGTAAACAAAAACTCACAGTACCCATCAGCCGCTGCAGGCTGGAGCCATGCAACGGATGATCTGCCCCGACTGCTTGGGCTAACTGTCTAGCACAATTGTCCTCCCATTCCTGTTTGAAAACGATCATCCCCGCTCCATCAAAAATCAATCTACAAGTTTGTTTTATATCGAACGGGAGCATATCGTCTCCTCCAAAGACACCATCTATAAGGGTAGAGACCATGGCAGAATTAAGGCCTTTATCTGCAATTGCTTTAACAATTGCTTGTGTATCCTTAGGGTTTATTGGCGAGTGGACCCTCTGTCCCCCATCCATCACTCGGACCGGAAACGCTAACGCGGTTGATGCGGTCCAGTTGGCACACTCAATCTTTATTTTTCTCCAGTCTGTGAGAGGGACCTCCTCCCCCCGCGATTCCTTTTTAATTTGGATGGGGATATTTTGGCCCTTAATTCTGTTTATCTCCGTTCCTGGCCGCTCTAAATTTGAACCAGTTGTGAGCCACTTATCCCAACTATTGTCTGATCCCCAGCCAGGGTCTGATTCAGACTGAGAACTCGACTGACCAGTTGTATCCGGTGTCCGGTTTCCCCTTGCCGGGCTCCGGCCCCGCCCGCTTCTCTTGTGGGCGGGCTTTTCCTTCCCCGTGTGTGCGGGCCTTTCCCCCCCACTTTGCCCGCCCCTCCTTCCTGGTCCGCTCCTCCCTCTTGGTTCGTCCCGCCCACTATTCGGGGGGGTACTTGCCCTACAAGGGCACCTCTGCGGGTAGCCACTCTGATTGGCTTCCTGCCCTTCTTTCGCGCCTTCCCACCCTTCGTTCGCGCCTTCCTGCCCTTCGTTCGCACCTTTCTGCCCTTCGCTCACGCCTTTCCGCCCTTCGTTCACGCCTTCCCGCCCTTCGTTCCCGCCTTTCCGCCCTTCGTTCGCGCTACCCCCCCTTCTCCAGTCGTTTCTGCCTTCGGTATCCTTCGCGTTCTTCTCCCCCTCCCGTCCGTGCTTGCTGGTTAGAGCCAGCGCTTCCTCCCTGTTCCCGCCAAGGGTGTCCTCGCCCCGCCCTCCGCCTTTTTGCTCGGCGCCATCTTGAGGCGCATAGGGCGATGGCTCGACCCAACCTTCTCCGGGTCCGCGTTCCTCGCTGCACTTCTAGCTGCCTCAGCTAGCCCACCCCAAACGGACTCTGGCGGTTTCTGTTTATCGGGAAACAGATCGGGGTTCGGAAGATGGGGAGGTGCGTCGCCCTCTGGAAGATCTACAGGCGCAGGAGAGCCGGGATTATCGGGGGGAATGTGATGTAAAGTCTGCGTAGCTGCCCCGACCCCCAATTTCGGCGCGTCTCACAGGCAGGATTTCACCGCCTTCCAGGTTTCCTGCTCGTGTATGGCTTTCCGCAGGGCTTGTACAACCTTCCCCCACGACTTAAGGCTCTTGCCACAGCCCGAGGACATAGTCTCCTCGGCTAATGCCTTGGTGCATTTGTCCCCCACCTCTGGGTGGAGAATATCCACCGGCTGATCAATGACCCTGAGTTGTAAAAGCCTCACAACAGTGAGAGTAAAATCTCCAGGCTTACAACCAATACCCCATTGCCTATGCATTTCGGATACAACCTTCACAATGGATTCCATCCTCCTTGTGGGTCCGGGAGCGTCCTCCCCGCCGGGCTGGTTTTGCAGCTCCGGCCGTCGTTCACCCATCCAGGCGATTCCCGGGTTTCGGCACCACTTGTTGCCTCTAGAGGGCGTGGCGACCTGGTTCAGGAACGGTGCAACGGCCCACCCCTGGCCGACTGGGCCATCAGCTCACAGACACCAATGTGGTGGATGGCAAATGGCGTTTATTGGCACGTGACATGGCATTATATACCCGAGATACGTGACGTCACCTCCATCCGCTTACATCATAAACTAAACGCTATTGGCTATCAGGAGAGGGGCCCTATCTTTCCGTACAGCGCGATATCTTCTGGCTGCCAGACCCTGGCTACCCACATCAGCCTCAAAGGGAACAACTTCCTCCGAATATCCAAGCTAAATCTCCTTTTTTTCAGCTTAAAGCCATTCCCCCTTGTCCTGTCACAAAAAGCCCCTCTCCAGATTTCTTGTAGGCCCTGCTTAGGTGTGGGCAGATTGCTAAGATGTCTCCCTGGAGCCTTCTCTTCTCCAGGTTGAACACCCCCAGCTCTCTAAGCCTGTCTTCATCGTAGATGTACTCTAGCCCTTGGAGCATCTTTGTGGCCCTTCATAAGCCCATCATTGTAGGATCATAAGAGAAGAGAGGTTGGAAGGGACCCCAGGAAGTCTCAAGTCCAACACGTCAGGAACAGGGTCAGGGCTTGATTCAGTCCCACTTGGAAATCCTCAAGGGCCAAAGACTGCACAGCCTCTCTGGTTGACCTGATGCAACACTTGCCTGAGCCTATGGGAACAAGGTTTCTTTATGTCCTGGATGAACCTCTCATCTGTCACTATTCCCCATTTCCTTTTGTCCTCCCACCAGGCACCCTGGTCAGGAGCCTGGCTCTGTATTCTCCATGGCCTCCTTGCCGGTACAGGCAGCCAGTCCCCAACAGCCTTCCCTTCCCAAGATCTCAGGTCCCCATCAGCCTTCCCTTCTCTGGGATGGGCAAGCCCAGCTCCCCCAGCCCCTCCCCACAGGCACCGTGCTCCAGTCCCTGCCTGTCCTCAGGGCCCGTTGCTAAACCCACTCCTGCTTGCCAATAGCATTCCTGAATTGGGGATCTGAAACCTGGATGGGGTATTCCAGAGCATCCCTTCCCTTGTTCTCCTGCCGTGCTCCTGGTCATACAGCCCGCCATGCTGCTGTCCTCCCTTGCTGCCAGGGCACACGCTGCCTCCTGTCCAGCTCCTGCCCACCCAGACCTTTCCCATGGGCTGCTCCCAGCCAGGCAGCCCCAGCCTGGGCCATTGCAGGGGAGTCCCCTGCAGGGACCCCTGTGTCCCCTGCTCTCCTGCCCAGGACACCCTGAGAGCTCTGCAGCCCCCCCATGCCATCCCATCTCCCCACACCAGCACAACAGCCCCGGCCCTTGGGCTCCTCAAGAGCTCTTCCTGCTCCAGGCACAGAGCAGCCATCCCAGAGCTGGAGCAGCCAGAAAGCTGATTTCATTCCCTTTCATTCCTGCCCTGTGAGGACATAGCACAGAGAAGAAGTTGCTGCAGGATCATTTATTGAACTCAAATACAGTGAGAGTCCCCATCGACACAACGTCTGTGGGTCAGACAAGGTGGGCAGATACTGAAGTAGCAGGGGATGAAAACTGACATGGCTTTGAAGATAGCAACATCACAAGTGGAAAAAAGAAAACAACTGTAAAGCAGCAAAGACAGACGTGGCCTGTCATGACATGCACTGGAAGCCCTTTCCAGGGTAAAGCAGGCAGTGTTTGGCTGCTGAAACACATCCAGTCAGCAGCTTCCTCACAGCATCCCTGACTCCTGGTTCCTCAAGCTGCAGATGAGGGTGTTCACTGCTGGAGGCCCAACCTTGTACTCCACTGACACCACCAGATCAAGGGATGGGGAGGAGATGGTGGGGGGACAAAGATGCCAGTGCTGACAAGCAGGGAGAGCACAGCTAAGTGAGGGAGGCACGTGGAAAAGGCTTTGTGTTGTCCCTGCTCAGAGGGGATCTTCAGCACAGCTATGAGAAGAGAAGGCTCCTTAAGGGGAGAATTTCAAGCAGCTCCCAGAGCCTAAAGGGGCTACAAGAAACCTGGAGAGAGGCTTTGGAACAGGGCCTGTAGGGACAGGACAAGGGGATTGGCTTTAACCTGCCAGAGGGGAGACCGAGATAAGCTCTTAGGCAGAAGCTCTTTCCTGTGAGGGTGGTGAGACAGTGGCACAGGGTGCCCAGAGAAGCTGTGGCTTTTAAGAAACTGAGCACTTTAAGTTTATTAAATACGTCCTCATTACTCTTAGTTGCGCAGGGCAACTAAGATGATGAAGGGAGTGGAGCATCTCCCTTATGAGGAAAGGCTGAGGGAGCTGGGTCTCTATAGTTTGGAGAAGGGGAGACTGAGGGGTGACTTTATTAGTGTATATAAATATATAAAGGGGGAGTGTCACGAGGATGGAGCCAGGCTCTTCTCGGTGGCAAACAATGATAGGACAAGGGGTAAAGGGTACAAACTGGAACACAAGAGGTTCCACTTAAACTTGAGAAGAAACTTCTTCTCAGTGAGGGTGACAGAACACTGGAACAGGCTGCCCAGGGGGGTTGTGGAGTCTCCTTCTCTGGAGACATTCAAAACCCGCCTGGACACATTCCTGTGTAACCTCATCTAGGTGTTCCTGCTCTGGCAGGGGGATTGGACTGGATGATCTTTTGAGGTCCCTTCCAATCTCTAACATACTGTGATACTGTGATTTTAAGTGCTTGGCACAGATGGGCTGGCAGGACTGGGGCAGGGGGAGATGCCCAAAATGCTCAAGCGCAGCATTAGTCAGTGATTCAAAAGTGCTGGTGGGCTTAACTAGACAAAATCTACCCTCCAGAATACTCTCTACCTAAGGGTATGGGAACCCAGGTAGAGGCCGTCCTCAACCCCTTCGGTCAGGGGAAAGGGTGTGAGAAGGAGCAAACCGATACTGCATGTCCACAATTGGTAGATTATAGACACTGCCCCACACTGGGTGTTTTCTGGCAGTCCTGATGCAGGTGCAAAGGCAGTCCTGAACTATTTGGTGGCACCCAACAAAACAGCAGACTCATGATTCTCAGCTCTGGTGGAATCTCGCTTGTGAGATACAGTGACTGTGCTCGGGCAACCTCTGGGGGATAAAAGTCGGGGATGGGGAGGAGATGGAGGGGGGCCCAGATACTGCTGGGGTTTTGTCCTGGGTTCAGCAGTAGCAGTCATTTTTCTCTTTCTTAGTAGCTGGTGCAGTGCTGTAGTTTTGACCTTCAGCCTGGGAACTGCGCTGATAACGCCCGTGTTTTTAGTTGCTGCTCAGTAATGTTCACTCTGACCAAGGACTTTCTGAGTCTCATGCACTGCCAGGGAAGAGGGGAAGCCGGGAGGAAGCAGACACAGGACACCTGACCCAAACTAGCCAGAGAGGTATTCCATACCACAGCACGTCATGCCCAGTCTATAACCTGGGGGCAGTTACCTGGAAGGGTGTGATCACGGCTGGGGTCAGACTGGGTATTGGTCGGCGTGTGGTGAGCAGTTGTATTCTCTCTCCTTGTTATTATATATCAATATTATTATTGGTGGTAGCAGCAGTGGTTTGTGTTATACCTTAGTTACTGGACTGCTCTTATCTCAAGCCGTGGGAGTCACATTCTTTCGATTCTCATCCCCATCCCTCTGAGAGCGGGGGAAGGAAGGACGGGAGTGAGCGAGCGGCTGCGTGGTTCTGGGTTGCTGGCTGGGCTTAAACCACAACAGGTTTCAATATCCCAGTGCTCCCGGTCCCTGCCACAGGCGCTCCTACTCATCCCCCGCACGACCTCCTTGGTCTTTTTGGGGGGACACCCCAAATTAGGCACCCCCTAATATGGGACTGCCCCCTAGCTCCCTGACACCCGGGCAGTGGGGGCTGGAATGCCCCATGGAGTGTGGTTCGGGGGCAACAAGGAGTGTTTTGGTGCTGATGTCTTTTGGGGAGGGGGAGCAGCCTTTTGGGGCCCCTCCTGGACTTTGTGTCCCCTGGGCTCATTTGCGGTTGGAGGCCCCAGGGTGATGGGAGGGTGCAGGTCACTTTTGGGCTGCCCCAGGGCCCCCATTTGGGTTTCCTGCCAGCTCTTGTGTTGCTACAGGGAGATTTGGGGTACCCCAGAATTTAGGAGGGCACCACGAATGTTTTGGATGCTTCCAGGGCCCTTTGGGGGCAGCGTGGTTTTGGGATACCCCTTTATTGGGGTGCCTGTTTGGGGGGATCCACTGCCTCTGGCCCCGTGAATTCACTACTGAACCCAAAGCAAAGTTGGGGTCCCCCCAGTGGATTTGAGGTCCCAGAGCACCTTATGGGACCCCCGGGGGAGGTGCTGGGGGGACCCCACTTTTCAGGACACCCCATTTTAGCGGTTTTGTGCCACTGCGCTGAGCTGGGGGAGGGCTTTGGAGCTGCGGGCTTTGGGTTTGGGGAGATTTTGGAGGATCCCAGGGGGAATTTGGGGATTCAGAACTCCTTGAGGTGGCTAAGTTATTTGGGGGACTCCTTCTCCCCCAGAAATGGGAGTCCATCAATCCCAGGGCATCTGAATCTCATTGGATGCCCTAGGGAGCCCCGTTCCCATCAATTCGAGGGATTGGGGGGGGGTTGGAGGGATTTGGGGGTTCAAGGAACATTTGGGGGTTCAGGAGGATTCCCCATAACTCGCTGTAGGAAGCACATTATATTGGGGATCTCCCATGTGCCGAAAACAGGGGCTACCTGGGTCCCAGGGCACCCTGAGTCACTCTTGGGTGAGCAATGTTCCCCTAGGGTGAAGATGTGTTGAGGAGAAGAGTTTGGGTGTTCAGAGGGGATTTGGACATTCAGGGGGATCCCCAAAGCTCCCCAGGGTGGTGCCGTGATTTGGGGAACACCCAGTGTCCCAAAACTAGGGGTTCCATTTGTCCCAGGGTACCCTGACTCTTCAGTGCCCCTGTTTGCCCATTACAGTAAGTGGGGGGGGGATTTGGGGTTCAGAAAGAAACTGGAGGTTTTGGGGGATGTGGAAGCTCGTGGCAATGTCCCCAATCACTGCAGGGGGCAGAGTAATTTGGGGGACCAATGGAGCCCTCAAAGAGTAGCTACAGCCACCAGAGATCACCCCACAGATAATTGGGGAGGCGGGAACTGGAGATATGGGGGGATCCTGCCAGGTTTTGAGCGTGCAGATGGGGGATTTCCCCTTAATCTTTCCCGTGAGGATGCTGGCGATGAGCTCATCCCTCTGCCCGGGGCAGGGAATGCAACCAAGGGGGGGCTCCTGGGAGCTGGGGTGACCCTTGCACTCCTGCAGGCTCTGACAAGGGAGAAGTTCTGCTGCCCTGACACCTTCTCAGCACCTCTGACACCAGCAGCTCCTGCACACAGAAGGCTCCTGCTTCGCCTCCAGCACCTCTGCAGGCAGAGCTCAGCTCCAAGCACATGAACAAGCCCAGCGCCTCCTCCTCACCCAGCCCCTGCTCCTACAGCTGGGCTGGCACCAGCACATCTCCTGACAGCTTCTCCTCCCTTTAGAGCACGCACCCACCATGTGTTTCAAGCCAATACTAAAAGAGGATTGCAAAGTCAAAGAACACGTACCTGGATGCGCAGGGAAGGCACGGGAGATGCAGCCTCCCGAGGGAGGGCTCTCCTCTGCACTGGTTCCTGCAGGGCTCTGGCTCCTTCAATAGCCCACGCTCAGCGTGGGGGCCCCGTCACAATGGGCGTCTCCACAGCGACCACCACGGCTTTGTGATGGCGGCAGCATCGTGCCCATGGCACTGGGCACCCAGGGGTGCTGCGGGAGTGGCCATGGGGGGACCAGCCTCTGCCCTCTGCTGCCAGAGTCGCAGAGTCAATCTCAGTAAAAGACAAACCTCCTGTCCCACAGCAGCCACGCTGAGCTCCCCTGCACCCCGCACGCTCACAACATCCTTCATCCCGCAACCCCACAAGAAAGGGATGGCTTCATGCCACCAAGTGCTTCCTTTTACTTCAATCCGCATGGAAAACAAAACAGATTCCTGCGTTCCCTACACTGTGCACTATTAACAGTGAGCACAAATCCCACCAACTCAACACGCGGTCCCACGGCCAGACTCGACAGCACAGATCTCCGGGGCCAGCCCCCACCCTGCCCCAGCCCCAGACAAGACCCCCCCCGCGGAAAAGCAACCCTCAGCTGCAGACTGAGAATCTGCCCGTGCCAGGGAAACGGCAGCGACCACAACTATGGCCACAGGGAGCTGGGGAGCAGAAGCCGCTCCGCACCTCCGCCAGGCTGCTGACAGGAATGCTACAGAACCAGAACGGGCATGGAATGCACACGGAGGGAAGGACCCACATGGAAAACCTGGCAATCAGCAGCTGAAGGAGCAAGGTGCAGGTTGGAAACCCGCAGGAATTATAGAGAGAGAAATAACTCACCCACCAGCCAGAGCTCTTTAAAAATGCAAGAACAAAGTCATGAAAAGAAGGGAAAAACCAAACCTGGAGCAACAACAAGAGAAAAGGTAAAATCTTCTATCACTAAAATCGCAATGAAGAGCTGTACAGCAAACTTTGCTCCTGTAGAGCTGTTGTGGTTTAAAAGGGACAGAGCATAAAACTAGACAGGAGAGAGGATAATGCTAACCAGCAGTGATGCCCAATGCAATTGCTCAGTACCCACTGAGCGATACCCAGGCTGACCCAATCCCATCCCTTCAGGGTGACTCCCCCAGTTTCTATCCTGGGCAGGACGTGCTGTGGGATGGAATACCCCTTTGGCTAGTTTGGGTCAGGTGTCCTGTCTGCTTCCTCCTGGCTTCTTGTGCCCCTCTTCACTGCAGAGCATGAGAGACTGAAAAGTCCTTGATCAGGGTAAGTGCTACTGAGCAACAACTAAAGCATCAGTGTGTTACCAGCATTATTGCCAGAATAAAGCCAGAACACAGCACTGCACCAGCTACAGGAAAGAGAATTAAATCTGTCCCAGCCAAAACAGCACCCAGGGGGCTGGGAGCTCAACCCTGATGTCAGCACGAGCCCTGCTGCCTGCCCAGGGGATGGGACCTCAGCCCTGAGGGCAGCACCAGCCCTGCTGCCTGCCCAGGCACCAAGACGGGAACCACCAGAGGAGCTGCTCTTGCCTCCTCCACCAGTAGCTTGTGTTCCAAGGAGCAGTTGTTGTCTCCATGTGCCTCTGGTGAAGGGTTCTGTGGGGTTCTGTGGCCTCACACACCTGAACATGGGGTGTTCCAGAATCAGCCACCCCTGTGGTCCCATGTCTCCATGGTCATTGTGATGTCTGTGTCCACATGGTCCCCATGTGACCCACCATGTCCCTATGGTCCCTGTGTCCCCAGCATGCCCCTGTGCTCACTGTGTTGTAACCTTAATCTTAAACTAACAATAGTGTGTGTGCCTTTAGCATAGTAGAATAGGCCAAACTGTTCTAACTTACTAACGTGTAGAGAGAAAGGAATGTTTGGCTGATGGGGGAAGGAACATCATGGGACTGATAACAACTAAGGAGACAGTAAATAAGACCAAGGATGCCAGCCTTCAAGACAGCAGAGTGGTGCCCAGCTTGGAGCGAGACTGGAACACAGCAGAAGCAAGGACATGCCAACTGCTAACTGGGCACTAGGACCTTGCGAGCGTGCGCAAGCACTGAGGTCATTCAGTAAACACAGTGAGGAAGACTATCGGTGCCCACCAAAGACCCCCACTCAGCAAGAAAGCGCATGCGTAACTAGGATGCAAATATTATAACTAGTTCCTGAAAAAGCTGTGAATATGCACGAGTATGCTAAATATAGAGCTGCTGTTGGCAAGTACGGGTGTGCTCACCTTTGTGAAACGATTCACGTGTGCTCCCAGTGCTGCAATAAAGAGTGCTGCTTTCTGAAACTCCAAATTGAGCCTTAGAGAGTTTCTCTGACCGACTTTGATGGTAACAATTTGGTGCCTGAACAGGGACACTCAGCCGTGTTTTCCACAGAGCCGGGGAGTCTCTGGGACCTTCACGCCAGCATCAGGGGAGTTTGCCTGAAAGGAACCCCAGCTCCCAGAACCAATCTCGGGACCTCGGTGAGACCCTGATTTAATTTCTTTAAAAAGGCATTCTTTTTGGTCCCTTTCCATGTAAGGCACAGAGGGACGCCCTGCGCGGTGGGTAAGAGGCAGTTAAGTTTTGGTTGTCTGGACTTTGGTATTTAGTGGAGGTCAGGATCATGGGTACCACTGCCTCCAAAGGGGGGATCCTGAAAAGGTCCCCACTGGGTTGCATTTTACAACAATCTGGGTAGAGGTCAGGACCACTGTCTCCACAGGGGGTGTTGAAGAAATCCCTACTGGGTTGCATTTCACAACACTGGAAACAGATGGGTGAACCCCAGGGTGGTTCGGTCACTGGGGAGACTTTGGAACAAACCGAGGGGTTTGGTTACTCGGGAGATCCTGGTAAAATCCTGTAATCAGTGGTGGATGTTATTCTTGAGACTAGAAGGAAAGTGGGATGAAGTAGCTTATGCAGAAATGTGTTTCACTTTGAGATATCATCTTGAACAGCAAAAGGATTGCAGTTTTAATTTTGCACTCCAGGACCTGTCTGTATTGTCCTTGGAGAAAGACAGTGAAATTTCCTTAAACCTTTAAGACAAGCTGTGTGTAATGATGGTCTGCTCATGATGAAGATTCCCTTTACCGTTATAGATTTGGAGAGCTGGAAACAAGTGGCTGGTAATTACGCATCATGCTTTTCAGAGTGTTGACACAAATACGATTATTCGTAGGGCTCAGACTGCTGTGGATCAACAAATAACAGCAGGCACAGCGACAAGTACAGTGAATCTTCACGTACCTACCCCCAATCCTAACTGGGACCCTAATCGGGACAGGCAAGCTTTGAAACAATATCGGAGGTGGATTTTATTTGGCGTTAGGAATGTGGTCCCCAAGACAGTGAGCTGATCTAAGCTATATGAAATAAAGCAAGATGTAAATGAACCACCTTCTGGATTCGTGGGAAGATTAAAAGAGGTGATGCATAAATATACTACTATTGATCCTGAATCGGAGGAAGGAAGGAAAGAGTTAAGCCATTTAACAAAAAGTCAATCCACAGAAGACATGAGGAAAAAGGTACAAAAGCTTCAGGGGGAGGACCAATGTGATTTGGTAAAAATACTGGATGTGGCCTTGGAGACCTATCACAATCGGACCACTATTGCTCTGGTGCAAGCTCTCTGAAATGGTCCAAATGGTTCAATAGTACTGGGGAGGGCTTTCAGTCCCTGATTATTAGTAGAGATATTATTAATAGAATTCATACAATTATTAATATAAGACAACATTCTGTTTCATGGGTTAGAGTGTGTCAGGTTTCACTTGGAATTTGTTAATGTACATCTGGGGGCATAAGATAAGCTCCAGAATAAAACTGGAATCTTTAGGGGAAAAAAGTAGAGAAAAGTTGCTGCCTGTAGCTATCCCACAAGAAACCAGGAAAGGGGGGAGTGGCCCAGGAGGAGAGGAAACAAGGATTACATGGAAAGGGTTGTGAACAGACTCCACAGGTTGTACTCAAAGGGAAAATGCCCTCAGAATCAAAAGAAACACCGGAGATTAAATGGAACGTCAGGACAGGAAGAGAGAATGATTCTTTTAAATGAAGATTGAGGAGGAGCAGGGGAAGATTCAAATCCCTCCCCAGCAGAGCCCCTGGCTACAGTTAGGTTGGGGAATGGGAAGGTAAAATTCCTTCTAGAAACAGAAGCTACTTATTCTGTTATAAATACTTGTAAAGGGCAATCAAGCAAACAAACCGCTGCAGGCATTGGTGCCACAGGTGGACAGGAACCCGGCCTTCCTTTACATTTCAGAAACTGGCAAACAGAGGTTGAGCCATCAAGTTCTTTCAATGTCTGAGTGCCCCATGCTGGTATTGGTAGAGATATACTGAGTAAATTCCATGCATCAATTAGGGTTAAAGGAAGAAAATTCAGGTCCATGTTCCTAATGAAAAAAAAAGCTCTGGAGGCCTGAATTTTTATGTTACAGAAAGCAGGCACTGAGCCGGATATCCCCGAGGAAGTGGGTATATCCACAAGTATGGGCTGCTGGAGCTTCGGGACCATCACGAGATGCAGAAGAAGTAACTATTCCTCTGAAACCAAATATCACACCGCTAAGACAGAAACAGGATCTTATAAAACTGGAAGCAAGGAAAGGACTAGAGACTCTAATAGAAAAAATTGTCAAATGGGACAAAAATGGACCGTATTTGTACTTCACATGCTAACAACCATTCTGGAACAGAAAAGCAGTCACTGGCTTTCCCCAAGCAGGCTGTGCTTCTATGACAAGAGGAGGTAGACTTAAAGCAACTAACCTTTTGAGCCAGCACAACAGGTTTTGACAACAGATCCAGAAGCAGGAGAGCTGACTCACAACTGTTTACAGACCATAACATAACAGAGCTAAACCAAATATAATAGAGGCTAAAGCGCTGCATTCCTCCTCCCCCACCACATGAGCACAGAAAGCTGAGCTGATGGTGCTACTGAGACTTCTGAAAGTGTCAGAAAGTCAAAATTTGCTTTTAAGGCACATCAGTTTGATAACACTGCAGAGAATATTGGTATATCACGTTGCTGACAAAGCAGCCGAAGAAGCTGTGGGTGGGGAGCTTTCATTACTATTGCCTCATCAGTATCAGAGCTTGGATAATGAAGTTCCAAGTTATCAAACAGAGGATGGGAAATTACCTATTCTTAGGAGCCAAGAAGCACGATGGAGGATGGTGGGTTACACACATGCCTCCTGCACACAGAAGGCTCCTGCTTTGTACCCAAGATGTGTTTCATGCTAACACTAAAACAGGCTTGCAAAGTCAAAGAACCCGTACCTGGATGCGCAGGGCAGGCACGGGAGATGCAGCCTCCCGAGGGAGGGCTCTCCTCTGCACTGGTTCCTGCAGGGCTCTGGCTCCTTCAATAGCCCACGCTCAGCGTGGGGGCCCCGTCACAATGGGCGTCTCCACAGCGACCACCACGGCTTTGTGATGGCAGCAGCATCGTGCTCATGGCACTGGCACCCAGGGGTGCTCCCGGAGTGGCCACAAGGGGACAAGCCTCTGCCCAGCCGGCTTGGAGAGGTCCGAGCACAGCATATAGCATATAGCAAGGCACAGCATATCATAGAACAGCAGAGCATAGCATAGCTATGGAGATCCTACTGCCCTGATAGCTCATTATCTGCAAGGGAACTCACCCCCATCCCACAGTACTGATCATCTGGGCCCAGGTTCTAGGGAGACGCTGGCTCACGCAGTCGCCTGTGTCCCATCTGCCTTGTCAAACTGCCACCACAATCCGCAAGTGGCCCGTGCCCACTGCGCCCAGAGGCTGGGATGCAAAGCAGAGAATTACAAGGGTGTCCCAGACACATGGGGAAACCCAAATGTGGTTTTACACAAGGATCTCACAATATTCAAATGCGCACGTACCACACACTTGGACTGAGCGCTAGCACCCTCACTACCAATTACTAGTCCTAGGCAAACTCTGCCAGGCGCTCATGCTACTTCTGCTGCAGTCCTGCTCTTGTCTATGGAGGCAGATGTCCCTGGAGCCAGTCCTGCAAGAGATACTGATTAATGGTGTGCGGGACAGTGGGAGGGTTTCAAAGACATGCTGGAGGGGCTGGGATTCTGCCATTATTTCTGCTGTGCTGCAATACCCCTTCTCCTTCACAGACAGCTCTAAGATACCCTAAAGAAAAGTCCTAGTTCTGGGGCTGGGCTGAAGCTCCCAAGAAAAATCCACTACCTCATCACATTAGAGTGTACATATAAATATATAGAGACACATGTATATATAAAAGACCTGTTAATACATGAGAGACTGGTTGATCTAGTAGTTAGAGGGAAGAGAATTTTCATCACATGCCTTGTGGGTCCCACAACCCAGGGTCCCAAACGCCAGTGACAGGGTGACGAGAGGCAGCCAAGATGCCGTCCCAGGGGGATCAGTCTCCTGAGAGGGGGGAGAATAAAACAACCCAAAAGTGAAAGAGCCTGAAGCAAGCCCTGATGTTCCCTCCCTCAGCTGGCAGACACACTGCCTTCCTGCAGTGTCATTTCTCTGCTGAGAGACAGAGTTAAGGCTAAAAATCAACTTTTCTTAGAATCACAGAATCATTTAATTTGAAAAGACCCTTGAGAACATCGAGTTCAACCATTAACCTGTCCCTAACAAGTCCACATGCTGACCATGACATCATCCCTGTGGGATACCCTGTCTGGATGGTCACCAACAAAGTATAAAGGCTCTCTCCAGATTTCTTGTAGACCCTGTTTAGGTATGGGCTTAGTAAGGTCTCCCTGGAGCCTCCTCTTCTCCAGCCTGAACACCCACAGCTCAGATACAATGCCAGAGCCCCATTGAAACAAAGTCTGTGGGTAAGACAAGGTGCATGGATATGTAAGTAGTAGGCGATGAAAACTGACATGTCTTTGAAGACAGAAACATCACAAGTGGAAAAAAACCCAACTGTAAATCAGGAAAGAAAGACGTGGCCTGTCACGACCTACACTTGGAGCTCTTTGCAGAAGAAAGAAGGCAGTGTATGGCTGCTGAAACACATCCAGTCAGCAGCTAACTCAGAGCATTCTTGGGCTCCCTGGGGCTCCAGGGAAACACCATGGGAAACAGCCTGAAGCAAGCCCTGATGTTCCCTCCCTCAGCTGGCAGACACACTGCCTGCCTGCAGTGTCATTTCTCTGATGTGAGACAGCGCTTGGTCTGAGCAACAAGATTTTGTAGAATCAGGGAATCATTTAGGTTGGAAAAGACCCTTAAGAACATCGAATCCACCATTAACCGAACAGTGGCAAGTCAACACATGAACCTGTGGGTAGCCAGGGTCTGGCGGCCGGAAGATATCGCACTGTACGGAAAGATAGGGCCCCTCTCCTGATAGCCAATAGCGTTTAGTTTATGATGTAAGCGGACGGAGGTGACGTCACGTATCTCGGGTATATAATGCCATGTCACGTGCCAATAAACGCCATTTGCCGTCCACCACATTGGTGTCTGCGAGCTAATGGCCCAGTCGGCCAGGGGTGGGCCGTTGCACCGTTCCTGAACCAGGTCGCCACGCCCTCTAGAGGCAACAAGTGGTGCCGAAACCCAGGGATCGCCTGGACGGGTGAACGATGGTCGGAGCTGCAGGACCAGCCCGGCGGGGAGGACGCTCCCGGACCCACAAGGAGGATGGAATCCATTGTGAAGGTTGTATCCGAAATGCATAGGCAATGGGGTATTGGTTGTAAGCCTGGAGATTTTACTCTCGCAGTTGCGAGGCTTTTACAACTCGGGGTCATTGATCAGCCGGTGGATATTCTCCACCCAGAGGTGGGGGACAAATGCACCAAGGCATTAGCCGAGGAGACTATGTCCTCGGGCTGTGGCAAGAGCCTTAAGTCGTGGGGGAAGGTTGTACAAGCCCTGCGGAAAGCCATACACAAGCAGGAAACCTGGAAGGCGGCGAAATCCTGCCTGTGAGACGCGCCGAAATTGGGGGTCGGGGCAGCTACGCAGACTTTACATCACATTCCCCCCGATAATCCCGGCTCTCCTGCGCCTGTAGATCTTCCAGAGGGCGACGCACCTCCCCATCTTCCGAACCCCGATCTGTTTCTGGATAAACAGAAACCGCCAGAGTCCGTTTGGGGTGGGCTAGCTGAGGCAGCTAGAAGTGCAGCGAGGAACGCGGACCCGGAGAAGGTTGGGTCGAGCCATCGCCCTATGCGCCTCAAGATGGCACTGAGCAAAAAGACGGAGGGCGGGGCGAGGACACCCTTGGCGGGAACAGGGAGGAAGCGCTGGCTCTAACGAGCAAGCACGGACGGGAGGGGGAGAAGAACGTGAAGGATACCGAAGGCAGAAGCGACTGGAGAAGGGCGGAAAGGCGTGAGCGAAGGGCGGGAAGGCGAGAGCGAAGGGTGGGAAGGCGAGAGCGAAGGGCGGGAAGGCATGAACGAAGGGCGGGAAGCCAATCAGAGTGGCTATCCTCAAAAATGTCCTTGCAGGGCAAGTACCCCCCCGACTAGTGGGTGAGACGAACCAAGGGGGAGGAGCAGACCAGGAAGGAGGGGCGGGCAAAGTGGGGGGGAACGGCCCGCCCGTAAGGGGAAGGAAAAGCCCGCCCACAGGAGAAGTGGGCGGGGCCGGAGCCTGACAAAAACATACCGGACACCGGATACAACTGGTCAGTCGAGTTCTGAGTCTGAATCAGACCCTGGCTGGGGATCAGACAATGGTTGGGATGAGCGGCTCACAACTGGTCCAAATTTAGAGCGGCCAGGAACGGAGATAAACAGAATTAAGGGCCAAAATATCCCCATCCAAATTAAAAAGGAATCGCGGGGGAGGGAGGTCCCTCTCATGGACTGGAGAAAAATAAAGATTGAGTGTGCCAACTGGACCCCATCGACCGCATTAGCATTTCCGGTCCGAGTGATGGATGGGGGACAGAGGGTCCGCTCGCCAATAAACCCTAAGGATACACAAGCAATTGTTAAAGCAATCGCAGACAAAGGCCTTAATTCTGCCATGGTCTCTACCCTTATAGATGGTGTCTTTGGGGCAGACGATATGCTCCCGTTCGATATAAAACAAACTTGTAGATTGATTTTTGACGGAGTGGGGATGATCGTTTTCAAACAGGAATGGGAGGATAACTGCGAGACAGTTAGCCCAAGCAGTCGGGGCAGATCATCCGCTACATGGCTCCAGCCTGCAGCAGCTGATGGGTACAGATCCAACAATGATTACCCCCCCAGGCACAGGCCCAGGGCCTGCGGGCTCACGAGGTAATGACAACCACTCGCGCAGCTAGAGAAGCCATTCGCACAGCTTCTAGAGTTATTGCTAAGCCATTGCCATGGGCCACAATAAAGCAAAACGAAAGTGAAAGCTTTACGCAGTTTGTGGATCGTCTCCAGGCTGCGGTTGACTCTTTGAACCTCCTGGTGGAAGCAAAGTGCCCGGTTGTGGCAGAATGTTTGAGTTTTTGTTTACAGGACCGATTCATTGGACACCCTCGTGACCGGTACTTCCTACTGCCAGAAGGGGACGATGAGCCAACAAACTCCCTACCCACACCTAAGAGCCCTACAGCAACTGAATACCCCGCATCGACAGAACACCAGCAACGTCAAAATGCCCCTTGAAGGGGGGGGCCACGGTACTTTTGTGCGATCATGGTTTTGGGTTTACTGGTTTACACCCTGGTTTACCCAATCACCATGGCTGACTTCCTTGGTATCTACCTTGATAGGACCGATTGTAATGATTGTACTGGCACTGGTCCTCGGACCCTGTATATTAAATAAGCTTGTGTCGTTTATTAAGAGCCGGCTAGAAATGGTTAACATTATGTTAGTAGAATGCCAGCAAATGCTTTGATATCGTGTTTAGTTAATGTTACCTCAAGTTATTTTACTTAAATTTAACTACCTGGACAAATCCAAACCCCTGGGAGACCTTTTTGGACATTGTCACCCCCTCTTACCACGTAGACTGGCCCCCTACGTGGTAACAGGCGTGCACTTTTAAAAGTTGGAACTCCCGAACCTCATGCTGAGTGAAGGGAACAAAAACTCATCACAGTCAGGTCAACGTTGCCTGCGCGGGGACGCCCGCTCGGGTCGAGTCTGTCACCTCACACAGCAGTGATGCCTCTCGGAGATAGTTTATCGATGGTCTTCCCAGGGCCCATAAATTCGATCTGGAATACAGTACCTCAGAGAGATCTTGTTTTCAGCTATACTTGTTCTAAACATTCCCTTTAGTTACCCCCGATCTTACCTCGTTGTTCCAATATACCTCTTGATTACCTTTTGCTTAATGTGCTTTATGTTTTCTACTCGAGTTTGTGATATATAGGATAAAATTATTTCACAGTACAAAGTGAAAATAAGGTTCTTTTAGTATGTTTTCTATCCAATAGTATGACATATATTCTTTAAACTTGTTACATTTTAGTCGATCTAATTATGCATAGGGAGGGGGGAAATGTGGGTAGCCAGGGTCTGGCGGCCGGAAGATATCGCACTGTACGGAAAGATAGGGCCCCTCTCCTGATAGCCAATAGCGTTTAGTTTATGATGTAAGCAGACGGAGGTGACGTCACGTATCTCGGGTATATAATGCCATGTCACGTGCCAATAAACGCCATTTGCCGTCCACCACATTGGTGTCTGCGAGCTGATGGCCCAGTCGGCCAGGGGTGGGCCGTTGCACCGTTCCTGAACCAGGTCGCCACGCCCACTAGAGGCAAGAGTCAGAGACCATGGGAAAGAAGAACTACAGCAGGCAATTAGGAGTGACCCGTCCCTGACTGGTACTTGGAAGATGTTGGAACTGGCAAGGAATAAGGATGTCGGAACTGAATAGAGGATGTTGATGAGAAAAATCAGATAGACCTTTCGCCCAAAGTCGTGAATGTAACCGCAAGGCAAACATAGATGTGCTTAGCTAATTGCTTGGAAGCATACAAATATCATGCAATCCTTGTAATAAACGATCCAGCTTGTACTGGGCTCCACGCCTCCCATCCTCACACCTTAGAGCTCATCCACCTTCAACCCCAGCCATGGGCAGGGACACCTTCCACTAGAGCAGGTTGCTGCAAGGCCCTCTGTGCAACCAGGCTTTGAACACGACCAGCCATGGGGCACACACAGCTTCTCTGGGCACCCTGTGCTGTAGCGTACCAAAGATGAACTCCAGTTCTGGTGAAATCTGAAGACATTTATTTTGCATCTCACATCCCTTTTATAGTCTACTAAGTGCGAAACAGTAACTTTGCACTCTGTTACTTCCTTATCATCCCGATTCAGGGAAACTACTAAGGGTTACAAATATTTACATTGTTTGGCCTGTTTCTGACATACACACCTTTACTGCTTTACCTTGCAACCCGCCTGCTTTGTTTTGCTAACTGATCTTGGAACTTCATTGTTCTCTTGACTCTTCCCAAGGCTTAAGCCCCACCAGGGCAAAAGCACCTGGTGTTTTCTTTACTGTTCCCAAGCCCAAAGCTGGACCAGGGTGATAACACCTGGATCCATTTGATTAACTATTTCTATCCCGTCACCCACCCTGTGCCAGTGTCCCACCACCCTCGCAGGGAAGAACTTCCAAGATCCCACGTCAGTCTCCCCTCTCTGTCAGGTTAAAGCCCTTCCCCTTGTCCCATCCCCACAGGCCCATGTTCACCACACCAGAAATGAGGGCAGATCCCAGGATCATCCCTTGGCAGCTGCAGCGCTTCGCTGCCGGCTCAGCCAGCACAACTCGCACACCGACTCCAAAGCAGCCACTCTGGGGAAGTCACTTGAGGTGTTCTTGGCAACTCCTAAAGCACCCCAAGATCGCCATCGCCACCCACCTCGTTCCATGCTCCTGTGTCCACAGGTGTCATCGACTCCGAGACACCAAGACAAGAACCACCAGAGGAGCTGCTCTTGCCTCCTCCACTGGTAGCTTGTGTTCCGTGGGGCAGCTGTGGTCTCCCGGTATCTACACTGAAGTGTTCTGTGGGGTTCTGTGGCCTCACACACCTGAACACGGGGAGTTGCAGAATCAGCCACGACTGTGGTCCTCAGTCACCATGGTCATTGTGAATGCATGAGCTCTGGTTTGGTCCATGGGGTGCTCTGGAGGTGCTGCAGGCATTCTCTGGGATTTTCTAGGGGTATCCCCAGCATGCTCTGGGAGCGCACAGAGACACAGGGGCTTGGAGCAAGCTGCTCCAGTGGAAGCTGTCCCTGGCCATGGCAAGGGTTGGAGCTGGATGAGCTTTAAGGTCCCTTCCAGCCCACCCCAGTCTGGGATTCCATGATTCTCTGCTGTGCCAATGTCGGTCACTCTCCAGTTCTCGTAGGTGGCCGTGACGCCCTGTTCCATTGGTTCCATTGCCCAGGTTGAGCTGTGACCCCTCGCATGCTCCACCTCTGGACCAAAGGCACTGAGGAAGAGCAGCCTGTGAGGGACCTCCCCGAGCCGGCTGGGTAGAGGCTGGTCCCCTAAAGTGACTCCCGGAGCACCCCTGGGTGCCCAGTGCCATGGGCACGATGCTGCCGCCATCACAAAGCCGTGGTGGTCGCTGTGGAGACGCCCATTGTGACGGGGCCCCCACGCTGAGCGTGGGCTATTGAAGGAGCCAGAGCCCTGCAGGAACCAGTGCAGAGGAGAGCCCTCCCTCGGGAGGCTGCATCTCCCGTGCCTGCCCTGCGCATCCAGGTACGGGTTCTTTGACTTTGCAATCCTCTTTTAGTGCTGGCTTGAAACACATGGTGGGTGCGTGCTGTAAAGGGAGGAGAAGCTGTCAGGAGATGTGCTGGTGCCATCCCAGCTGTAGGAGCAGGGGCTGGGTGAGGAGGAGGCGCTGGGCTTGTTCCTGTGCTTGGAGCTGAGCTCTGCCTGCAGAGGTGCTGGGGGCGAAGCAGGAGCCTTCTGTGTGCAGGAGCTGCTGGTGTCAGAGGTGCTGAGAAGGTGTCAGGGCAGGAGCAGCCCCTGGGCAGTGCAGCTGCTGGTGCTGTCCCTGGGAGCTCAGCACAAGGGGACCTGCCTGGCTCCGGCAAGGCCCGCGCAAGCCCCCCGGGCATTGCGGAAGGCGGCAGGGCCCTGGCAGGTTCCAGTGATCCCTGTGCCAGGCACTGCAGAAGTCACAGAAATTTCTAAACTGAAAAGTAAGAAAAAAACCCCTCAAAATAACTTTTATCCTTTGCTCTTTGCAATCTTCCTGCACTCGGAATCCTCCAATGTGCTGTGCAATCTGCAAGGCTTGACAAAACCCAAAGGATTTAACGAACCCCATGGTGTATTTGGGCTGAGTCCATGAACCTCAGGTGCTGAGAGGAGACTGAGGAAACCTCTCAAGAAGTCCAAGTCAGAAACAAAGCCCCAAGTCCCTTCAGCATTAATGGACCCCACTGAGGGCTGTTACTGACAGAGCCTCCCCAGGGACTCCTTAAAGCAAGTAACTGCAGGCTGTGACTACTGGGAGACAAAGGCAAAATGCAGGTGTCTGGTGGTGAGAAACCCTTGGTTTGTTTGATGAAGCAGAAAGGCCAAGCCCTGACCACAGCCCTTGGAGAAGTAGAGCCTGAAATCCTGAGAATGAAAGTTCTCCTCATAGACCTTGATGAAAGAGGCAACTGCCATAGCCCAGGGCACAGAGACCTTTTGTTCTTTTGGGCCTTTCAGCCTTGCCAGAATCCTCACTCATCTCTGCTGCAGGCTGTCCTGCACTGGCCCATGCCTGCACCTCTTTCCCTTCAGGCTCTTGACACCCATCTTGCTTTCCCACCTGGCTCTCACCTGGCATTTCTGTACCTTCAGTCACATCTCTGCACCCATCCCTGTCTGCTCCTTGAAACACAAAGCCATGGGCTGAGCCAGACTCCCTCTGGGTGACCTCTTGCACCACAACTCCACCTTTTGAGAGACATTTCTCTTTCCTCACTTTGAGTCTGAACCTTCCAAGCTGCACTTTGCAGAGGTTTCCTTCTCTTCCTGCTAGCAAGAAAACCTCCATCATCTCTGAAGCCACATTTCAAGTAGTTGTAGGCTGCTGCTATAGTGTCAATTCAGCAGGTGGAGTGAATATCCCTCAGCAAGGCCATCTAAAGGAGGCTTCTAGAGGAATGGGTGATGCCATCAGGATAGAGAACTAAGCACCATGGGAGAGCAGTGGGAAAAGGGAATGGTCTGGATTGAGAACTTCCTGGCAAGAGCCAGAAGGAAAGGTGGTGTCCTTGGGTGCAAGGTACCCCATGCTGTGGGGACAGGGCACCCCATCTGGGACAGCTTCCTGCCTGTAGCACCCTCTCTGCTGTGCACACCCCTCTCTCTGCCCACACTCACAAGTGTCTCACAGAAGCTTTGCACTTCCCCTGCAGCAGTGACCCCTCACTGCAGGAGGTTCCTGCATTCTCCAGGCTCAGGGATGGATCCTGCATTCCAGGCAAGTTTGGGTAGTGCAGGAGAGGCAGACAGGAAGGTCGGCTCATGGGGCATGAGGAGCAGTGTTCAGGCACCCCCAGCAGTGGGCATTCCCCATGTGCCACGCTGAGGCATGTTCCCATGAGGGAAACTTCTCAGACAGCCTCTGGTTTGTCCAGGCTCTGCAGCCACACTCCAGGAACACCTCCTCCTCCTCCACCTACAGACATCAACTGCTCTCCATTGCTGGGCTCCGTCCTGCTTGTAAGGATTGGTTAAAGCCCTGAACCATCACCTTGCTTCTTGCTGACTTCCCTCCACCCTCCCTCACCTCCCTGCACACTGCTCATTGCCACCAGTAACTCCCTGAAGAGTTAAGAAGCTCTCCAGGCTTTCCTCAGGGGGTGACCATGTTTCTCCATTGACCATTGATGGATCCATGGAGTGCCAGGTGTGAGGTTCCTGCAGAGGCAGAGCTGCCCCTGGGCAGAGCCCTGCTGCCGGGAGGGGTGTGCAGGGCAGAGCTGAGCACACAGCCCATGGGATGGGCTCTGGGAGCACTGAGAGGGAGCAGAGCTGGGCCCAGAGCAGCAGCTCCTGGCAGGGACAGCTCCAGGCAGCAGAGACATGGGCAGGGAGTGGGGGGAAAGGGCAGCCCCGGCCTGGGGAGGGTGCGTTCAGGCAGCTCTCTTGGTGCCTGGCACTGGAGGTGGCTGCTGGCCATGCTCTGCTGGGCACAGTCCTTTGCTTCTCCCCATGAGAGCTCCGTGATCTGCCCTTTGAAACCGTGCTGCCCTGCTCTCAGCACAGGACAGGTGTTTGTGGGGGTTCTTCAGATCAATTTGTGTGTGAAGGCATCTTACAGACACTGCAAGTGAAAGCAGAGGGCAAATGGGAAAGGACTGATGGACACTGCAGCTCTCCTGGCTCTGCACTAATCTGCAAAAAGCTGAGACCTTCTCCCTGTTTCAATACTCTTCAGGTTTTCAGTCATACAGAGAATGTGTTATAACACACCCCCAAAAAAAGAAAACTCATCAGTGTTAAACCAGTAAATAAATAACACAGTCAAAGTGACTCTAAGGCCATGCTGAGCCTCTCTTGTGCAGACCAGACTCACCTGAGTCATGAGTACATGCAGAGAACTTTACGATCAAGTTGGATTTCATCTGACATCCCTTGTGAACATCAGAGCTGGACAAAGCACTGCTTCACACATAAGATGACTCCAAACCAACCTGGCCTTGAACACTGCTGGGAATGGGGCAGCCACAGATCCTCTGGGCACCCTGTGCCAGTGTTCCACCACCCTCAAATAGAAAAAATTCCTCCAAATGCCCAAGCTAAATCTCCCTTTTTTCAGCTTAAATCCATTCTCCCTCCTCCTGTCACTGCACACCCTTCTAAAAAGCCCCTCTCCAGATTTCTCGTAGGCCCTGTTTAGCTATGGGCAGATCCTAAGATGTCTCCCTGGAACCTTCTCTTCTCCAGGCTGAACACCCCCATCTCTCTCAGCCTGCCTTCATCGGAGACGTGCTCCAGCCCTTAGAGCACAGCAGTTAATGGCTGGACTCGATGTTCTCAAGGGTCTTTTCAAATGAAAGGATTCTGGGATTTCCTCTGACATCCCTTGTGAACGTCAGAGCTGGGCAAAGCACAGCTTCAGAGCAAACCTGACTCCCATCCAACCTGGCCTTGAACACGGCCAGCCATGGGGCAGCCACAGCTTCTCTGGGCTCCCTCTGTGAGCACCTCAGCACCCTCACAGGGAAAAACTTCCTCCAAATGTCCAAGCTAAATCTCCCTTTTTTAAGCTAAGGCCATTCCCCCTTGTCCTGTCACTGCACACCCTTGTAGAAAGCCCCTCTCCAGATTTCTTGTAGGCCCTGACTAAGCTTGGGCAGATTGCTAAGATGTCTCCCTGGAGCCTTCTCTTCTCCAGGCTCGGCACCCTCAGCTCTCTCAGCTGTCACGATTGGAGATGTGCTCCAGCCCTTGGAGCATCTTTGTGACCCTTCATAAGCCCATTATTGTAAGATCATAAGAGATCAGAGGTTGGAAGGGACCCCAGGAGGTCTCAAGTCCAACCTGTCAGGAACAGGGTCAGGGAAAGTGGTTCAAGGCTTGATTCAGTCTGAGTTGGAAATCCCCAAGGCCAGAGACTGCACAGCCTCTCTGGGTGCCCTGATGCAGCACTTGCCTGAGCCTATGGGAACAAGGTTTCCTTATGTCCTGGCTCAACCTCTCCTCTGTCACTATCCCCCATTGCCTTTTGTCCTCCCACCAGGCACCATGGTGAGGAGCCTGGCTCTGTATTCTCCATGTCCTCCTTGCCGGTACAGGCAGCCAGTCCCCAACAGCCTTCCCTTCCCAAGATCTCAGGTCCCCATCAGCCTTCCCTTCTCTGGGATGGACAAGCCCAGCTCCCCCAGCCTCTCCCCACAGGCACCGTGCTCCAGTCCCTGCCTGTCCTCAGGGCCCGTTTTTAAACCCACTCCTGCTTGCCAATAGCATTCCTGAATTGGGGATCTGAAACCTGGATGGAGTATTCCAGCGCATCCCTTCCCTTGTTCTCCTGCCGTGCTCCTGGTCATACAGCCCGCCATGCTGCTGTCCTCCCTTGCTGCCAGGGCACACGCTGCCTCCTGTCCAGCTCCTGCCCACCCAGCCCTTTCCCATGGGCTGCTCCCAGCCAGGCAGCCCCAGCCTGGGCCATTGCAGGGGAGTCCCCTGCAGGGACTCCTGTGTCCCCTGCTCTCCTGCCCAGGACACCCTGAGAGCTCTGCAGCCCCCCCATGCCATCCCATCTCCCCACACCAGCACAACAGCCCCGGCCCTTGGGCTCCTCAAGAGCTCTTCCTGCTCCAGGCACACAGCAGCCATCCCAGAGCTGGAGCAGCCAGAAAGCTGATTTCATTCCCCTTCATTCCTGCCATGGGAGCACATAGCACAGAGAGAAGTTGCTGCAGGATCATTTATTGAACTCAAATACTGTGACAGCCCCCTCTGACACAAAGTCTGTGGGTCACACAACACGAGCGGCTACTTAAGCAGGAGGAGATGAAAACTGACATTTCTATGAACACAACATCATCAAAAATTGAAACAGGAAAACAACTGTAAAGCAGCCAAGACAGACTTGGCCTGTCAGGACCTACAATGGAAGCGTTTTGGAGAGGACAGCAGGCAGCGTATGGCTGCTGAAACACATCCAGTCAGCAGCTTCCTCACAGCATCCTTGAGCTCCTGGTTCCTCAGGCTGTAGATGAGGGGGTTCACTGCTGGAGGCACCACCGAGTACAGCACTGACAGCACCAGATCCAGGGATGGGGAGGAGATGGAGGGGGGCTTCCAATAGGCAAAGGTACCAGTGCTGACAAAGAGGGAGAGCATGGCCAGGTGAGGGAGGCACGTGGAAAAGGCTTTGTGGCGTCCCTGCTCAGAGGGGATCCTCAGCACAGCCCTGAAGATCTGCACATAGGACCCCACAATGAACACAAAACAGCCAATAGCAATCAGGGCACTAAGCACAACAAGTCCAACTTCCCCGAGGTAGGAATGTGAGCAGGAGAGCTTGAGGATCTGGGGGATTTCACAGAAGAACTGCTCCACAGCATTGCCTCGGCAGAGGGGCAGTGAAAATGTATTGGCTGTGTGCAGCAGAGCAGTGAGAAACCCAGCGCCCCAGGCAGCTGCTGCCATGTGGACACAAGCTCTGCTGCCCAGGAGGCTCCCGTAGTGCAGGGGCTTGCAGATGGCCACGTAGCGGTCGTAGGACATGGTGGTGAGGAGAAAATACTCTGCTGACATGAAAAAGAGAAAGAAAAAGATCTGTGCAGCACAACCTGGGTAGGAGATGGCCCTGGTGTCCCAGAGGGAATTGGCCATGGATTTGGGGACAGTGGTGGAGATGCAGCCCAGGTCCAGCAGGGAGAGGTTGAGGAGGAAGAAGTACATGGGGGTGTGGAGGTGCTGGTCGCAGGCTGTGCTGGTGATGATGAGGCCGTTGCCCAGGAGCGCAGCCAGGAAGATGCCCAGGAAGAGCCAGAAGTGCCAGAGCTGCAGCTCCCGCCTGGCTGCGAATGGCAGGAGGAGGAAGTGGGTGATGGAGCTGCCGTTGGACATCTGCTGCCTCTGGGCATGGGGCACTGTCACAGGAGAAAAAGGCAGTGACAGGTTAGGACAGGAGGGATGTCAGATATAGAAGTTCAATTTACACACTCACGACTCTGAACACTTCCAGGCTACAGAAGAGAGGCTCAGTGTGAGTTGGTTGTGATTATCTCTGAGGTTGGTTGGTTTGTTTGTTTTCCCAGTGTCACAGCTGACAAGTGACATTTTAGGGATAAATTTGCTAAGAAGTATTTTGAAGGCAACTATGAAGAGTCTGAGCATGGGACAGACAAAAGGGCTCAGCTGTCTGTGGGTTCGTGCCTACTCAAATTGCTGCAGAGTCCATCAGTCTGGTTCTCAGCTGCCCTGCACTTTCTAGAGGGACAGTCAGCTCCTTGCCCAGCAGAGCATGGCCAGCAGCCACCTCCAGTGCCAGACACCAAGAGAGCTGCCTGAACGCACCCTCCCCAGGCCTGGGCTGCCCTTTCCCCCCACTCCCTGCCCATGTCTCTGCCGCCTGGAGCTGTCCCTGCCAGGAGCTGCTGCTCTGGGCCCAGCTCTGCTCCCTCTCAGTGCTCCCAGAGCCCATCCCATGGGCTGTGTGCTCAGCTCTGCCCTGCACACCCCTCCCGGCAGCAGGGCTCTGCCCAGGGGCAGCTCTGCCTCTGCAGGGGCTCAGCAGCAGCTCACACAAGTCCTGACAAGACTCTCGGTGCCTTCTCCAAAGCAGAGAAGGAAATTCCCAGCTCCCACTGCCCAACCTGCCCACCAGGAGTGGAAAACATCAGAGCTCAGGATCCTTCCCTATCAGGCAATCTCTGCCTCAGTGTCTTTCAGAAGGACCCTCTGCAAACGTGCTCAGAGTGATGTGGAGCTGTGAGCAGCCCTGACCCACACAGCACCCTCTCCAGTGCACAAGAACACTTCTACTGCCCTGCCAGGGGTTGTTGCTTACCTCCAGCGCCTCTCCCCCAGCGCCGTGGGGAGCTCCCGGGCAGGCTGAGTGCTGACCCTGGCAGGCAGCAGAGTCCCTGCCCCTGCACACAGCCCCTGGGCTGCAGGCACCCTGCTCGCAAGGACAGCGCTGGGCACCCCTGCCTGCACACCCACATTCACAGCCTGCAGCCAGCCCCGGGACAAGGGACCTGCCTTGTCCTGTCCCTCGCATGGTGCAGAGGGAAGCCCTGCTCTGCAGCACATCCTGCTCCTTATCTGCACAGAGAAACCAAGAGAGTCCTCCTGACAGATCCCATGGACTGTCCGAGGCAGCAGCTTGAGGAGATCCCTCCAGGAACTGCAGCTGCATTGCCCTGCACCCAGACCCTTACCATGCACAGGGCTGGGAAGGTTTCTCCTGCAGGGAGCTCTCAGCATCCTCCACTGCCAAGTGCCTTTAAGCTCTCTGAGGCTCGCAGGTCTCCCCTTGGTCCCAGCTCATCAGGAGAGGCCCAGCCCAAGGTGGCTCTGCCTCTGTCCCACTGGGCTCCCTCCATGGCTCCCTGGAGCTCTAGAGGAACCCCATGGTTAACAGCCTGAAGCAAGCACTGCTGTTCCCTCCCTCAGCTGGCAGACACACTGCCTGCCTGCAGTGTCATTGCTCTGCTGAGAGATGGAGTTTGGTGTAAACAAAGTTTCTCAGAATTACAGAGTCATTTAGATTCAAAAAGACCCGTAAGATCAACTCTTAACTCTATTAACCAAACACTGTCATGTCCACCACTGACCCATGTCAACAAGTGCCACATCTCCATGTCTTTTAAAGGCCTCCAGGAATGGTGACACAACCACTTCTGTGGGCAGCCTGTTTCTTGTCCCATCATTAGGACAGACAGACAAAGACAGGCTGGGATCTCCTTTACCCTTGCTGATGGAGTGGATTCCCCCTGGTTAGCTGAGGCATCTCCTCCTCAGTCTGTAGGCCTGGGACTGGAAGGGGACTCAGCTCCCTCCCACGAACACCACAAACCCACAGGAGGTAGGATTCCTCCTGCCTCTGGTCAGGTCTTCCTTGAAAAGGCACCTACATGAGGGAGCTCTTTGTCTCAGCATTAACATTGACGGGGGCCAGGAGTGAGGTGTCTGGGTGCAAATCTCTGGTGACATTTGGCATTACAGGGCTGGTCAAAGTTACATGCAAGTTATAGAGACAGGCCAAAGATACGTGCAGGCTGATATAGAGACAAGACAATATCGTTGGGAATATTCTTGTAAGTGCTCAGAGGCATCAGGCATCAGTTGCTATCAGTGATGCCAGGTCTGTCCTTTCTGCCACCCTTTAGCTGCAGGCATTGAGTGAACACAAAGTACATCACTGCAGGGTCTTTACTCACTCCCTTGATGATTCAACTAAGGAACAGCCCAAGCATTTTAACTGTGTCCTTGGCTACCTCTGGCTTTCAGAGACAGCATCCTTTATGCACAGCGATGGGTCACAGCAAATCCCAGACAAGCTCAAAGAGGAATTGAAGAGCACCAGGATGAGATGCTCCTACTTCAGGAACAGTTAAAGAAGAAACAAGGTAACACAGGACCACCACTAAATAAAGCAAGAGTACATGCAGGTAGATCTCAGATAGCCTATCTCCTCTTTGCCTCAGTTACCACCAGCAAGATCTCTCAGGACTTTGTGCTTTGAGAAAGGACCCTGGATGGGAAAGGGGAGCAACCAGCACTGGATGGGGATCAAGTCAGGGGTTAGGGTCTTTGCAGACTACACCCTTACCTGTCCATGAGACCAAAGGGGCAGCATCCAAGGTGCTGAGAGAATGTTTTTCACCAGGACCTGCTGGTCTGTTGCTGTCCCAGGAAAAAAATGCACTGGACTCTGTGAGGCATCATTTAAAATGCTGTTCCCTAGATCTAGCTCTGTAAGGAGAGAATTGTACAGGTAGTCTCATGTCCCTTTGACGGCTGGAACCCCAAGAGGTGTAGCATGGAGACAAGAAGGATGAGGAGGGTGGATGCCCCCTGCATGAAGGGGAAACTTGGATTTCTGGAGGTCCTCTGTGTGACAGGGAACAGGTTGGGTTGGCTTTTGTGACTGAGGATCAGAGGAGTGGATAAGAGGGACATTGTGCTCCCAGTTACAAACTACTTGCTCAGGGAGGGGAAACAGAAAAGGAATTTTGTCAGCACCTGAGGAAGCCTCCAGGCTAATGAGCAGGTACCTTGCAAGTAATTGCCCTGGCAGTCCCTGGCCATGCAAAGCAACAGGGTGCAACAGTGTGGAGGGTCTTGGCACAACCGGTTAACACAGGTGCAGGGCAGGCCAGCAAGGGTGATGCTCCCCTGGAAAAGCTGGTCAGGATGTGATCATCAGTGTCAGCCTTGGCTGTCATGAGCATGCAATAGTGGGGACTCAGATGCTAAAGGGCATGAGGAAGGCCAGCAGCAGAGAACAGGCTCTGGACTCACTTGCGGACCATTCCAGGAGTTTCCATGGGAAGCGGCTCTGATGGTGAAGGAGCATGAGCAAGTCTGATAAGGATCCCTGAGCCTGGAATACCTGGAGGGCTTCCAAGGTCCTCCAGGGCTTTTGCCACCTTTCTGAATGCTGGTCAGGCTCCTGAGGGCTTCAGCACAGTTCCAGAGCACCTGCGCATTCTGGAATGGCCGGTGTTATTCCGCAGCCTTGCCAGAGCCTGCTGAGGCCTCTGCCTCCATCTAGAATGCTTGAGGAGATTCTGCAGGGTTGGTGCAGACTGCCAGGGCCCTGCCATGTTCTGCAGTGTTGGGTGTCCTTCCAAGCGTGCTGGTGGAAGCACTTCCATGGGCATTGCTGGAACCTTCCAGTTTCCCAGCAGGGCCTTTGCCGCCTTCCAGCAGCCCCGATGTGCTGCCGCGGTGCCGTGGTTTAAGTCCAGTCAGTAATTCAGAACCACGTAGTCGCTCGCTCACTCCCTCCCCTTCTTCCCCCCTGCTCTTCGAGGGATGGGAAGGAGAATCAAAAAAATGTAACTCCCACAGGTTGAGATAAGAACAGTCCAGTACCTAAGGAATAACACAAACCACCGCCACTACCACCAGTAATAATAATAGAATCATAGAATCGTAGAATCATAGAATAGTTAGTGTTGGAAAGGACCTTAAAATCATCTAGTTCCAACCCCCATGCCACAGGAAGGGACACCTCCCACTAAACCATGCCACCCAAGGCCTCATCCAACCTGGCCTTGAACACCGCCAAGGATGGAGCATTCACAACCTCCCTGGGCAACCCATTCCAGTGCCTCACCACCCTCTCAGTAAAGAATTTCTTCCTTAGAGACAAACTAAATTTCTCTGTTTAAGTTTTAACCCATTGCCTCTTGTCCTATCACTACAGTCCCTAATGAAGAGTCCATCCCCAGCATCCTTATAGCCCTCCTTCAGATACGGGAAGGCCGGGGTAAGATCTGCACACAGCCTTCTCTTCTCCAGGCTGAACAGCCCCAACTTTCTCAGCCTCTCTCCATACGGGAGGTGCTCCAGTCCCCTGATCATCCTCATGGCCCTCCTCTAGACTTGTTCCAACAGTTCCATGTCCTTTTTATGTTGAGGACACCAGAACTGCACACAATATTCCAAGTGAGGTCTCACGAGAGCAGAGTAGAGGGGCAGGATCACCTCCTTCATCCTGCTCGCCACGCTCACCTTGATGCAGCCCAGGATACGCTTGGCTTTCTGGGCTGCAAGCTCAAGCTGAAGCCGGCTCATGTTCATTTTCTCATCAACCAACACCCCCAAGTCTTTCTCCACAGAGCTGCTCTGGATCTCTTCTCTGCCCAACCTGTAGCTGTGCCTGGGATTGATCCCACCCAGGTGTAGGACCTTGCATGGTTAAACTTCATGAGGTTGGCATCAGCCCACCTCACAAGCGTGTCAAGATCGCTCTGGATGGCATCCCTTCCCTCCAGCGTATCAACTGAACCACACAGCTTGGTGTCATTGGCAAGTTTGCTGAGGGCGCACTCAATCCCACTGTCCATGTCATCAACAAAGATGTTGAACAAGGTCGGTCCCAACACCCATCCCTGAGGGACACCACTTGTTACTGGTCTCCAGCCGGACACTGAGACATTGACCACAACTCTTTGCGTGCAACAATCCAGCCAGTTCTTTATCCACCGAGTGGTCCACCTATCAAATTGATGTCTCTGATACAGAGCTTTAGCTTATGTACAGGGGGTTTGTACAGGGGGGTTAAAAGAATTTTGCTTGCTTAACAAAAGTACTGCCTGCTCATACTCATTCATCGAACACCTATCATGCTTACCATGCAGTACCAGAACATAAGGTATATATATATATATATATGTATATACAGATGTACACAGTAATGTCTCCCATAGCTGTTCTTCCTTTAACCCTGAACACAAACTCTCTGTTGACTGCTCACCTGTCTGCAGACAGAGTTCCATGCTCTCTCCAGCCATCACTGGACCCCCACACTGAGCGTGGGCTATTGAAGGAGCCAGAGCCCTGCAGGAACCAGTGCAGAGGAGAGCCCTCCCTCGGGAGGCTGCATCTCCCGTGCCTGCCCTGCGCATCCAGGTACGGGTTCTTTGACTTTGCAATCCTCTTTTAGTGTTGCCTTGAAACACATGGTGGGTGCGTGCTCTAAAGGGAGGAGAAGCTGTCAGGAGATGTGCTGGTGCCATCCCAGCTGTAGGAGCAGGGGCTGGGTGAGGAGGAGGCGCTGGGCTTGTTCCTGTGCTTGGAGCTGAGCTCTGCCTGCAGAGGTGCTGGGGGCGAAGCAGGAGCCTTCTGTGTGCAGGAGCTGCTGGTGTCAGAGGTGCTGAGAAGGTGTCAGGGCAGGAGAACTTCTACCTCCCAGTCAGAGCCTGCTGCCTCGGACAGTCCATGGGATCTGTCAGGGGGACTTTCTTGGGTTCTCTATGTCGATAACGCGGAGGATGATGTTCTGCAGAGCAGGGCTTCCCTCTGCACCATGTGATGGCCATTGTAAGGCAGGCCTTTGTCCCGGGGCTGGCTGCATGGTGTGAATGTGGGTGTGCAGCCAGGGGTGCCCAGCGCTGTCCTTGCGAGCAGGGTCGCTGCAGCCTAGGGGCTGTGTGCAGGGGCAGGGACTCTGCTGCCTGCCAGGGTCAGCGCTCAGCTATGAGGATGAAAGGCACGGACCCAGACGTAGAGTACAAGCTGGATCATTTATTGCAAAGCTTACAGGGTATTTGTATCCTTCCAAGCAATTAGCCAAGCACATCTGTGTTTGCCTTGCGATTACATCAGGCGAAAGGTCTCTCAACATCCTCTTTCCAGTTCCGACGTCCTTGTTCCTTGCCAGTTCCAACATCTTCCAAGTACCAGTCAGGGATGGGTCACTCCTCATTGCCTGCTGTAGTTCCTCCTTCCCATGATCTCTGACAGTTTCGATGCATTCCAACCCCCACACTCAGCCTGCCCGGGAGCTCCCCACAGCGCTGGGGGAGAAGCTCGGGGGGAAGGAACAACACCTGGCAGGAAAGGAAATGTGTTCTTGTGCACTGGAGAAGGTGCTGTGTGAGTCAGGGCTGCTCAGAGCTCCACATCACTCTGAGTTCAGAGGGTCCTTCTGAAAGACACTGAGGCAGCGATTGCCTGATAGGGAAGGATCCTGAGCTCTGATGTTTTCCACTCTTGGTGGGCAGGTTGGGCAGTGGGAGCTGGGAATTTCCTTCTCTGCTTTGGAGAAGGCACCGAGAGTCTTGTCAGGACTTGTGTGAGCTGCTGCTGAGCCCCTGCAGAGGCAGAGCTGCCCCTGGGCAGAGCCCTGCTGCCGGGAGGGGTGTGCAGGGCAGAGCTGAGCACACAGCCCATGGGATGGGCTCTGGGAGCACTGAGAGGGAGCAGAGCTGGGCCCAGAGCAGCAGCTCCTGGCAGGGACAGCTCCAGGCGGCAGAGACATGGGCAGGGAGTGGGGGGAAAGTGCAGCCCAGGCCTGGGGAGGGTGCGTTCAGGCAGCTCTCTTGGTGTCTGGCACTGGAGGTGGCTGCTGGCCATGCTCTGCTGGGCACAGTCCTTTGCTTCTCCCCATGACAGCTCCGTGATCTGCCCTTTGAAACATTGCTCCCTTGCTCTCAGCACAGGATGGTTGGTTGTTCTTAAGATCAATTTGTGTGTGAAGGCAACTTAAAGGCAGTGCAAGTGTAAGCAGTGGTCGAATGGGAAAGGACTCTTAGTGGCTCTGCACTAAGCTAGAAAGAGCTGAGAACTTCCGACTGTATAAATACTCTTCCGATTTTCAGTCATCCGTAGAATATTTTATACACCTAAGGAAAAATATCAGCAGTGTTATACTGGTAAATAAATAACACAGACAAAAGGATTTTTGATGAGAAAATGAACATGAGCCAGCTGTGTGCAGTCGCTTGGAGTATTGTGTGCAGTTCTGGTGTCCTCAACATAAAAAGGACATGGAACTGTTGGAACAAGTCCAGAGGAGTGCCACGAGAATGATCAGAGTACTGGAGCACCTCCTATATAAAGGTAGGCTGAGAAAGTTGGGGCTGTTCAGCCTGGAAAAGAGAAGGCTGCGTGGAGACCTCAGAGCAGCCTTCCAGTATCTGAAGGGGGCCTTAAGTATGCTGGAGAGGGCCTCTTCACTAGGGACTGTAGTGATAGGACAAGGGGTAACATGCTCAAACATAAACAGGGGAAGTTTAGATTGGATCTAAGGAGGAAGTTCTTTACTGTGAGGGTGGTGAGGCACTGGAATGGGTTGCCCAAGGCACACAGTATCACAGTATCACAGTATGTTAGAGATTGGAAGGGACCTCAAAAGATCATCTAGTCCAATCCCCCTGCCAGAGCAGGAACACCTAGATGAGGTTACACAGGAATGTGTCCAGGCGGGTTTTGAATGTCTCCAGAGAAGGAGACTCCACAACCCCCCTGGGCAGCCTGTTCCAGTGTTCTGTCACCCTCACTGAGGAGAAGTTTCTTCTCAAGTTTAAGTGGAACCTCTTGTGTTCCAGTTTGTACCCATTACCCCTTGCCCTATCATTGTTTGCCATTGAGAAGAGCCTGGCTCCATCCTCGTGACACTCCCCCTTTATATATTTATATACACTAATAAGGTCCCCCCGCAGTCTCCTCTTCTCCAAACTATAGAGACCCAGCTCCCTCAGCCTTTCCTCATAAGGGAGATGCTCCACTCCCTTCATCATCTTAGTTGCCCTGCGCTGGACTCTCTCCAGCAGGTCCCTGTCCTTCTTGAACTGAGGGGCCCAGAACTGGACACAATATTCCAGGTGCGGTCTCACCAGGGCAGAGTAGAGGGGAAGGAGGATCTCTCTCGACCTACTGACCACCCCCCTTCTAATACACCACAGGATGCCATTGGCCTTCTTGGCCACAAGGGCACAGTGTTGGCTCATGGTCATCCTGCCATCCACTAGGACCCCCAGGTCCCTCTCCCCTACACTACTCTCTAACAGGTCGTTCCCCAACCTATATTGGAACCTGGGGTTGTTCCTGCCCAGATGCAGGACTCTACACTTTCCCTTGTTATATTTCATCAAGTTTCTCCCTGCCCAACTCTCCAGCCTGTCCAGGTCTCGCTGGATGGCAGCACAGCCTTCTGGCGTGTCAGCCACTCCTCCCAGCTTAGTGTCATCAGCAAACTTGCTGACAGTACACTCAATTCCCTCATCTAAATCATTGATGAATATATTAAATAATACTGGTCCCAGTACTGACCCTTGAGGCACTCCACTAGATACAGGCCTCCAACTAGACCCCGCCCCATAGACTACAACTCTCTGGCTTCTGTCCTTCAGCCAGTTTGCAGTCCACCTCACTACCTGATCATCCAGACCACACTTCCTCAGTTTAGCTATGAGGATGCTGTGGGAGACTGTGTCAAATGCTTTGCTAAAGTCAAGGTAGACCACATCCACCGCTCTGCCATCATCCATCCACCGTATTATTTCCTCATAAAAGGCTATGAGGTTGCTCAAGCATGACTTCCCCTTGGTAAAGCCATGTTGACTGCCCCTCATAACCCTCCTATCCTTGACATGCCTTATGATGGCATCAAGGATAAGGTGTTCCATCACTTTCCCAGGGATGGAGGTGAGGCTGACCGGTTTATAGTTACCCGGGTCCTCCTTCTTGCCCTTTTTGAAGACTGGAGTGACATTTGCTTTCCTCCAGTCCTCAGGCACCTCTCCCGTTTCCCAAGACTTGGTAAAGATGATGGAGAGTGGTCTAGCAATGACTTCCGCCAGTTCCCTCAGCACCCGTGGGTGCATCCCATCTGGACCCATGGATTTATGGATGTCCAGATTGCTCAACTGGTCCCTAACCCATTCCTCATTGACTAATGCAAACTGCTCCAGTGACCTGACTTCATCTGAGGTCTCAGGAGTACAGGGCTCTTCAGGACTGCCTCCGGCAGATTAGACTGAGACAAAGAAGGCATTCAATAACTCTGCCATCTCTGTATCTTCTGTCACCAGGGCACCCATCCCGTTCACCAGTGGGCCTACCTTGCCTCTGGTGTTAGTTTTATCAGCTATGTATTTGAAAAATCTCTTTCTGTTGTCCTTGACCCCTCTGGCCAGATTTAATTCTAAGGAGGCCTTAGCCATCCTAGCTGCCTTCCTACATCCTCTAGCAGCAGCCTTATATTCCTCCCGAGTGGCCAGCCCCTCCTTCCATGACCTATAAACTCTCCTCTTCCACTTGAGCATACCCAGCAGTTCCTTATTTAGCCACGCAGGTCTCCTGGCCCTCTTCCTTGACTTCCTACGTGTCGGGATGCTCTGCTCTTGAGCTCGGAATAAGCAATTCTTGAATGTCAACCAACTATCTTGGGCCCCTTTACCTTCAAGCAGCCTTGCCCATGGGATTTCCCCTAGCAATTGCTTGAAAAGGCCAAAGTTTGCCCTGCTGAAGTCCAGGGTTGCAATTCTACTTGCTATTGTACAGGCCCTACCACACAAGATCCTGAATTCCACCATCTCGTGGTCGCTGCAACCAAGGCAGCCCTCAACCTTTACTGCTTCGACCAGACCCTCCTTGTTAGTGAGGATGAGATCCAGCAGCGCTCCTCTCCTGGTTGGCTCATCCACCATTTGCATGAGGAAGTTATCATCCATACACTGGAGGAACCTCCTGGACTGTGGCTGGGTTGCTGAGTAGTCCTTCCAGCAAACATCAGGGAAATTAAAATCCCCCACGACGACCAGGGCCTGTGACTGTGAGGCCGCTCTCACCTGCCTGTAGAAGGCCTCATCAACTCAATCAAGGGATCTGGTGGCCTGTAACAGACACCCACAACAGTATCGCCCCTGCCAGCCTGCCCCTTAATTCTCACCCACAAACTCTCAACTCGCTCGTCCCCTGTCCCTGGACAGAACTCAGTACATTGCAGCTGCTCTCGCACATAAAGAGCAACCCCACCACCCCGCCTGGCTGGCCTGTCTTTCCTGAAAAGGACATAGCCCTCCATGAGTATATTCCAGTCATGCGAGCTGTCCCACCACGTCTCTGTAATTGCCACCAGATCATAATCTCCTGACTTAACACAGGTCTCCAACTCCTCCTGCTTATTTCCCATGCTGCACGCATTGGTGTACAGGCATTTCAAGGAGGGAGCTGAGCTCACCGATTCCACCCTAGGATTATAGGAGGCCTCCCAGTCTTCATCAATTCTAGAGTGCTGCCCCACTGGGGCAAGCCCAGTTACAACCCCATCCCCCTTCAAATCTAGTTTAAAGCTCTCCAAATGAGCCCTGCTAATTCATGCCCCAGCATCCTTTTGCCTCTGTGAGTTAAACCTTTCCCACGTGCCATCATCCGGACTGGAGCCTTATAAAACCAGCCATTATCAAAGAATCCAAACCCCTGCCTGAAGCACCAGTGTTGAAGCCAATTGTTTACGGACTGAATTTTCCCATTCAGTCCCACATCATCACCGGAAGATGGAAGAAGTGAGGAGAAGATCACTTGAGCCCCAGACTCTTTCACCATCCGCCCCAAGGCCCTGTAGTCTTTCTTCATCCCCCTCAGACTGCGGGAAGCAGCTTCCCCCCCACCTGTCTGGAAGACCAGCAGCAGGTAGTAGTCTGTCGGGTGCACCAGGCTGGGGAGCGCCTTGGTGATATCCCTGATCCGGGCTCCAGGCAGACTACACACTTCCCTATGATGAGGGTCAACTCTGCATAGCGGGCCCTCTGTTCCTCTCAGAAGGGAATCGCCTACAACAATGACCTTTCTTTCTTTCTTGGCAGAGGCAGTCTTGAGGCGCGAAGTCGACCGCCTTTTCCTATGTGACCTTGTAGTCTGGCCTTGCACCACATCCTCACTTACCTCTCCAGCAAGATCCAGGGCCTCAAACCTATTACAGAGGGGCACCTGGGGAAGCAGGGCAGGAAGGGAGGAAGGTTGCCCATGACTCCAAACTGGAACTTGCTTCCAGCCCTCATTGTCTTTTTGGTCCCCTACCTCTGTGCGACAGCTACAGGGCAGGGGCTGTCTCGGGTCATCCCCCTCTGTCTGAGAGGACAGGGGGTCCATCCCCTTTTGGGGGGTATCCCCCTGGAACCGTTCCTGCTGGCACGCCAGGGAGTTACTCCACCAGTCAATCTCCCTTTCACACTCCCCGATGGTCCTCAGCGTCTCGACCTCCTCTAAGTTCTGCCACCAATCTAAGCAGATCTTCTACCTGCTCACACCTCACACAGGTGGAATGCTGGCCTCCCTCCCTCAGCAGCAGCAGGCTCTGGCACTCCCTGCAGCAGTCTGGGACACCAGCAACAGGATCCACAACGCGACCGGCTTGTTCCTCCCTGCGCCCGATGCGCAGCGACCGGTCGCTGCCCTCCCAAAGGCTCTTTCAAGCCAAGGGGCACGGGTGCGGTCGCCATTACCGCGGGAGCGCCCCCTGCGACGTCAGCCGCTCTCTCGCAAGGGCTGCTGGGGCATCGGGAATCGGGAGCTGTCGGGAATCGCGATGTCTCTGCGCTGTCCCCTCTGATTTTCCTGATCTCTTCTGAAGCTCGTGGTCGCTGAAGCGTGCCGGCTCCGGCTCTAGCTGGGCTGGCTCCGATCAGCAGACTGAATGTGCTGAGCTCCCAGTGACAGCACCAGCGGCTGCACTGCCCAGGGGCTGCTCCTGCCCTGACACCTTCTCAGCACCTCTGACACCAGCAGCTCCTGTACACAGAAGGCTCCTGCTTCGCCCCCAGCACCTCTGCAGGCAGAGCTCAGCTCCAAGCACAGGAACAAGCCCAGCGCCTCCTCCTCACCCAGCCCCTGCTCCTACAGCTGGGATGGCACCAGCACATCTCCTGACAGCTTCTCCTCCCTTTAGAGCACGCACCCACCATGTGTTTCAAGCCAGCACTAAAAGAGGATTGCAAAGTCAAAGAACCCGTACCTGGATGCGCAGGGCAGGCACGGGAGATGCAGCCTCCTGAGGGAGGGCTCTCCTCTGCACTGGTTCCTGCAGGGCTCTGGCTCCTTCAATAGCCCACGCTCAGCGTGGGGGCCCCGTCACAATGGGCGTCTCCACAGCGACCACCACGGCTTTGTGATGGCGGCAGCATCGTGCCCATGGCACTGGGCACCCAGGGGTGCTCCGGGAGTCACTGCAGGAGGACCAGCCTCTGCCCAGCCGGCTCGGGGATGTCCCTCACGGGCTGCTCTTCCTCAGTGCCTTTGGTCTGGAGGTGGAGCATGCGAGGGGTCACAGCTCAACCTGGGCAATGGAACAGGGCGTCACGGCCACCTAAGACAAATGGAGAGTGACCGACATTGGCACAGCAGAGAACTGTGGAATCCCAGACTGAGTTGGGCTGGAAGGGACCTCAAAGCTCATCCAGCTCCAACCCACTGTCATGGGCAGGGACAGATTCCACTAGAGCAGGTTGCTCCAAACTCCTGTGTCCAACCTGGCCTTGAGCACTGCCAGGGATGGAGCAGACAGAGCTTCTCTGGGCAAGAGTCTGCCCCTGTCTCACTACCTTGAATGTGAGGAATCTTTTCCTACTATGAAATGAAATTAAATGAGATAAATGAAATTAAATGAACTCCTGTTTCCACTTGGAACCATTATTTGTCCTTAAAAGTTAATCTGGACCTGAAAAAACATTTGACATTTCAGGCAAATAACAGGCTCATCGTTATTTGACTAATGATTATCATTGCAGGGGTTAAATTGAAATAGCACAGCACAGCACAGTACTGCACAGCAGAGCAGAGAACAACACAGCTATGGAGATCCTCCTGCCCTGATAGCTCAGTATCTGCCATTCTTCATTTCTTTTAAAAAGGAAGAAGTCCCAACAACTTGCTTTCTTAGCACAGGGAAAGTTCAACAACAGTTGTGCAAGGGAGCATTTGAAACCGATGGTTTGGGAGTCACAGCAGCAACGTGCTCAGCAGTAAACAACATGAATGTTTTCTGTCCTTTTCCTGCTTTCAAATCCATCTCCTACCAACCCAACCACAATCCCCACATGGCAGCACAGCAGCTGTGACTGACTTCACTGTGCTTGACAGGATTCACTGAATATTGTTGATACGCTGTCAGGAGGTGTGCAAGGATGGCTGCTTATTCTGAGCCAAACCCTTCAGGTGCGCTAAAAGAATCAACTGCCTTGAAAACAGAAGAGATTGGGAAAGAAAACAAACCCTGCTGCTGTTATTTTAAAAGGCAAGAGGAAAAGGATGAGCACCAGACAAAAATCAGGCAGCCCATGCCTTGGTGAAGGTCATCAGCAAATCCACGGCCTGACTGGATTGCAGGAGCAGAACATGGCCTCACAGAGAAGAAGGCAATGCGGCACTGTTTAACCCCCTTTTTCCTCCCGAATGGTCTCTTCCTGTTCACAACGGGCTCCGGTTCAGACAAGCTGCGTAAACCCTGTGCTCACCGGAGCGCAGAGCCAAAGCACCGCTGCTGCTGCTGCAGAGCCACGAGAGCTGATGGGCACTGCCCTTGTGCACAGCCTGCCGGCAGGGGGCAGCAGAGGAAGCTCAGCGCTGCACTGCCATGGGTCTGACAGCCCCGCAGAGCAGGGCTCAGGACAAGAGCAGCAAAAAGCTTTTTGGATGTTCCTGCTGGCGCTGCTCAGGCTGAAATGGAACCAACCGGGAAAGTTTGCTCCCCCCAACCCATCCGTGCCTCCGGGATGCCAGGATTCTCTGACCCCCAACCTGGGGGGCAGTTGTGGGTCTGGGTTCACTTGGGGGTCACTTGAGGGGCAGTTGTGGGTCGGGGGGGGGGTGACTGGCTGGGCAGGTGCAGGTCTGGGGAAGGGTTGTTGTAACGCTGATGGCTCTGCATTTGCAAGCATCTGCAGTAGTTTGGAAACTTCAGTCTGTCCTTCAGATAATTTCACTTCCTCTTAAATCCCCGGTAGGTAGGCATGCCATTTTCTGCCAGTGGGTTTGTGCAGCTTCATCCTGAGGAGCAGTTCCCTTTGGGATACTGTCAAGTCAATTGAATGGATAGAATGGATGGTTTGTACTGTTTGTTTTTGATCAATGTTCTCACTTTGGTTTACTGCTGAAATTAAAGTCAAGAGTCTCTTTTCCCACTCAGAATATGTTGGTTTAGTGTCTTTGAAAGAGGCAACTTGAACATTAAAGTTCTTTTTGGTCCATCAGGGTCAGTTTTTAAATAGTTCACAGGAAGAGCCATGCTCAGCAAAACCCCATTCTGCTATGGAGGGTGGTGGAGGTGTACAGGCCCAAGTGACTGGCACGGTTTTAATTCCTGTATTAGGTATTTCCTGCTTCCTCATGCTCTGGATTCCATTCCCATGGCTTTCCCGTTCGTAACAGTGAGTACAGTGGGTGAGCAATGATAGAGAATCCAGGTCCATGTTTCCTCCAGTATCCTGGAGGACCCATAAGCTGTTGTAATTCCTTCCCAGAGTGGGGCATCTGCCCTTGTTCTGTTTTTCTGCAGGTGTCTGCAGCAATCACTGCACTGCTGCTATCCACCAAGAACCCCCTGATTTGACTGGTTTCTGCTTGGTTTCTGACATTCCTTAGGTGGAACTTCAGCTTCTGCACCATGGAGTGCTTACACACTGCTGTTGCTGCAGTTCTTTGGGGCAAACTCCCCTGATTAAGACATGATCTGTATAATGGTACATTTTCACCTTCTGAGGAAGTGAGACCTCCTGTGGGTTCCTAGTGTTTATGGGACATAGCTGAGTCTCCTTCCAGCCCCAGGGCTACAATCCCAGCAGGAGATGCCTCAACTAACCAGGATAAATCCCTTCCTTTCAGCAGGGGTAAAGGAGATCCCAGCCTGTCCTGGCCTGCCTGTCCTGTCTGGTGATGAGACAAGAAACAGGCTGCCCGCAAAAGTGGTTGTGTCACCATTCCTGCAGGTATTTAAAAGACAGTTAGATGTGGCACTTGTGGATACTGCTTAGTGCTGGACTTGACAGTGTTTGGTTAATGGTTGGACTAGGTCTTAAGCATCTTTTCCAACCTAAATTGTTCCATGATTATACAAAATCTCATTGTTCAGACCAATCTCTGTCTCTCATCAGAGCAATGACACTGCAGGCAGGCAGTGTGTCTGCCAGCTGAGGGAGGGAACATCAGGGCTTGCTTCAGGCTGTTTCCCATGCTGTTCCCCTGGAGCCCCAGGGAGCCCTGGAGGGAGCCCAGCAGGACAGAGGCAGAGCCACCTTGGGCTGGGCCTCTGCTACTGAGCTGGGCCTGGCTCCTGGGACGCAGAGAGATGCTGGCAAGGTGGCAGTGCTGCAGAGAGACAGCTCTGGCCAGGAGCAGGGCTGGGGCACTGCCTGCAGGCACCCAGGGGAGACCTGCGAGCCTCAGAGAGCTTAAAGGCACTTGGCAGTGGAGGATGCTGAGAGCTCCCTGCAGGAGAAACCTTCCCAGCCCTGTGCATGGTAAGGCTCTGGGTGCAGGGCAATGCAGCCGCAGTTCCTGGAGGGATCTCCTCAAGCTGCTGCCTCGCACAGTCCATGGGATCTGTCAGGAGGACTCTCTTGGTTTCTCTGTGTAGATAAGGAGCAGGATGTGCTGCAGAGCAGGGCATCCCTCTGCACCATGCGAGGGACAGGACAAGGCAGGTCCCTTGTCCCGGGGCTGGCTGCAGGCTGTGAATGTGGGTGTGCAGGCAGGGGTGCCCAGCGCTGTCCTTGCGAGCAGGGTGCCTGCAGCCCAGGGGCTGTGTGCAGGGGCAGGGACTCTGCTGCCTGCCAGGGTCAGCACTCAGCCTGCCCGGGAGCTCCCCACGGCGCTGGGGGAGAGGCGCTGGAGGTAAGCAACAACCCCTGGCAGGGCAGTAGAAGTGTTCTTGTGCACTGGAGAGGGTGCTGTGTGGGTCAGGGCTGCTCACAGCTCCACATCTCTCTGAGCACGTTTGCAGAGGGTCCTTCTGAAAGACACTGAGGCAGCGATTGCCTGATAGGGAAGGATCCTGAGCTCTGATGTTTTCCACTCTTGGTGGGCAGGTTGGGCAGTGGGAGCTGGGAATTTCCTTCTCTGCTTTGGAGAAGGCACCGAGAGTCTTGTCAGGACTTGTGTGAGCTGCTGCTGAGCCCCTGCAGAGGCAGAGCTGCCCCTGGGCAGAGCCCTGCTGCCGGGAGGGGTGTGCAGGGCAGAGCTGAGCACACAGCCCATGGGATGGGCTCTGGGAGCACTGAGAGGGAGCAGAGCTGGGCCCAGAGCAGCAGCTCCTGGCAGGGACAGCTCCAGGCAGCAGAGACATGGGCAGGGAGTGGGGGGAAAGTGCAGCCCAGGCCTGGGGAGGGTGCGTTCAGGCAGCTCTCTTGGTGCCTGGCACTGGAGGTGGCTGCTGGCCATGCTCTGCTGGGCAAGGAGCTGACTGTCCCTCTAGAAAGTGCAGGGCAGCTGAGAACCAGACTGATGGACTCTGCAGCAATTTGAGTAGGCACAAACCCACAGACAGTTGTGCCCTTTTTTCTGTCCCATGCTCAGACTCTTCACAGTTGCCTTCAAAATACTTCTTAGCAAATTTATCCCTAAAATGTCACTTGTCAGCTGTGACACCGGGAAAACAAACAAACCAAACAACCTCACAGACAATCACAACCAACTCACACTGAGCCTCTCTTCTGTAGCCTGGAAGTGTTCAGAGTCGTGAGTGTGTAAATTGAACTTCTGTATCTGACATCCCTCCTGTCCTAACCTGTCACTGCCTTTTTCTCCTGTGACAGTGCCCCATGCCCAGAGGCAGCAGATGTCCAACGGCAGCTCCATCACCCACTTCCTCCTCCTGCCATTCGCAGCCAGGCGGGAGCTGCAGCTCTGGCACTTCTGGCTCTTCCTGGGCATCTTCCTGGCTGCGCTCCTGGGCAACGGCCTCATCATCACCAGCACAGCCTGCAACCAGCACCTCCACACCCCCATGTACTTCTTCCTCCTCAACCTCTCCCTGCTGGACCTGGCCTGCATCTCCACCACTGTCCCCAAATCCATGGCCAATTCCCTCTGGGACACCAGGGCCATCTCCTACCCAGGTTGTGCTGCACAGCTCTTTTTCTTTCTCTTTTTCATGTCAGCAGAGTTTTCTCTCCTCACCACCATGTCCTACGACCGCTACGTGGCCATCTGCAAGCCCCTGCACTACGGGAGCCTCCTGGGCAGCAGAGCTTGTGTCCACATGGCAGCAGCTGCCTGGGGCGCTGGGTTTCTCAATGCTCTGCTGCACACAGCCAATACATTTTCACTGCCCCTCTGCCGAGGCAATGCTGTGGAGCAGTTCTTCTGTGAAATCCCCCAGATCCTCAAGCTCTCCTGCTCACATTCCTACCTCAGGGAAGTTGGGCTTCTTGTGCTAAGTTGCTTTCTAGCACTTGGCTGTTTTGTGTTCATTGTGGGGTCCTATGTGCAGATCTTCAGGGCTGTGCTGAGGATCCCCTCTGAGCAGGGACGCCACAAAGCCTTTTCCACGTGCCTCCCTCACCTGGCCGTGCTCTCCCTGCTTCTCAGCACTGGTATCTTTGCCTATTTGAAGCCCCCCTCCATCTCCTCCCCACCCCTGGATCTGGTGCTGTCAGTGCTGTACTCGGTGGTGCCTCCAGCAGTGAACCCCCTCATCTACAGCCTGCGAAACCAGGAGCTCAAGGATGCTGTGAGGAAGCTGCTGACTGGATGTGTTTCAGCACCCATACACTGCCTGCTTTCCTCTAAAAAGAGCTTCCATTGTAGGTCATGACAGGCCAAATCTATCTTTCCTGCTTTACAGTTGTTTTCCTGTTTCAATTTTTGATGATGTTGTGTTCATAGAAATGTCAGTTTTCATCTCCTCCTTCTTAAGTAGCCGCTCGTGTTGTCTGACCCACAGACTATGTGTCAGTGAAGGTCTCTCACAGTATTTAAGGGAAATAAATGATCCTGCAGCAACTTCTTCTCTGTGCTATTTCCTCCCATGGCAGGAATGAAGGGGAATGAAATCAGCTTTCTGGCTGCTCCAGCTCTGGGATGGCTGCTCTGTGCCTGAAGCAGGAAGAGCTCTTGAGGAGCCCAAGGGCTGGGGCTGTTGTGCTGGTGTGGGGAGATGGGATGGCATGGGGGGGCTGCAGAGCTCTCAGGGTGTCCTGGGCAGGAGAGCAGGGGACACAGGGGTCCCTGCAGGGGACTCCCCTGCAATGGCCCAGGCTGGGGCTGCCTGGCTGGGAGCAGCCCATGGGAAAGGGCTGGGTGGGCAGGAGCTGGACAGGAGGCAGCGTGTGCCCTGGCAGCAAGGGAGGACAGCAGCATGGCGGGCTGTATGACCAGGAGCACGGCAGGAGAACAAGGGAAGGGATGCTCTGGAATACTCCATCCAGGTTTCAGATCCCCAATTCAGGAACGCTATTGGTAAGCAGGAGGTTGTTTATCAGTAGGCCCTGAGGACAGGCAGGGACTGGAGCACGGTGCCTGTGGAGAGAGGCTGGGGGAGCTGGGCTTGTCCATCCCAGAGAAGGGAAGGCTGATGGGGACCTGAGATCTTGGGAAGGGAAGGCTGTCGGGGACTGGCTGCCTGTACCGGCAAGGAGGTCATGGAGAATACAGAGCCAGGCTCCTGAACATGGTGCCTGGTGGGAGGACAAAAGGCAATGGGGGATAGTGACAGAGGAGAGGTTCAGCCAGGACATCAGGAAACCTTGTTCCCATAGGCTCAGGCAAGTGCTGCATCAGGGCACCCAGAGAGGCTGTGCAGTCTCTGGCTTTGGGGATTTCCAACTCAGACTGAATCAAGCCTTGAACCACTTTCCCTGACCCTGTTCCTGACGGGTTGGACATGAGACCTCCTGGGGTCCCTTCCAACCTCTGATCTCTTATGATCTTACAATAATGGGCTTATGAAGGGTCACAAAGATGCTCTAAGTGCTGGAGCACATCTCCAATGATGACAGCTGAGAGAGCTGAGGGTGCTGAGCCTGGAGAAGAGAAGGCTCCAGGGAGACATCTTAGCAATCTGCCCAAGCTTAGTCAGGGCCTACAAGAAATCTGGAGAGGGGCTTTCTACAAGGGTGTGCAGTGACAGGACAAGGGGGAATGGCCTTAGCTGAAAAAAGGGAGATTTAGCTTGGACATTAGGAGGAAGTTTTTCCCTGTGAGGGTGCTGAGGTGCTCACAGAGGGAGCCCAGAGAAGCTGTGGCTGCCCCATGGCTGGCCGTGTTCAAGGCCAGGTTGGATGGCAGTCAGGTTTGCTCTGAAGCTGTGCTTTGCCCAGCTCTGACGTTCACAAGGGATGTCAGAGGAAATCCCAGAATCCTTTCATTTGAAAAGACCCTTGAGAACATCGAGTCCAGCCATTAACTGCTGTGCTCTAAGGGCTGGAGCACGTCTCCCATGAAGACAGGCTGAGAGAGATGGGGGTGTTCAGCCTGGAGAAGAGAAGGTTCCAGGGAGACATCTTAGGATCTGCCCATAGCTAAACAGGGCCTACGAGAAATCTGGAGAGGGGCTTTTTAGAAGGGTGTGCAGTGACAGGAGGAGGGGGAATGGATTTAAGCTGAAAAAAGGGAGATTTAGATTGGACATTTGGAGGAATTTTTTCTGTTTGAGGGTGGTGGGACACTGGCACAGGGTGCCCAGAGGATCTGTGGCTGCCCCATTCCCGGCAGTGTTCAAGGCCAGGTTGGTTTGGAGTCATCTTATGTGTGAAGCAGTGCTTTGTCCAGCTCTGATGTTCACAAGGGATGTCAGATGAAATCCAACTTGATTGTAAAGTTCTCTGCATGTACTCATGACTCAGGTGAGTCTGGTCTGCACAAGAGAGGCTCAGCATGGCCTTAGAGTCACTTTGACTGTGTTATTTATTTACTGGTTTAACACTGATGAGTTTTCTTTTTTTGGGGGTGTGTTATAACACATTCTCTGTATGACTGAAAACCTGAAGAGTATTGAAACAGGGAGAAGTTCTCAGCTTTTTGCAGATTAGTGCAGAGCCAGGAGAGCTGCAGTGTCCATCAGTCCTTTCCCATTTGCCCTCTGCTTTCACTTGCAGTGTCTGTAAGATGCCTTCACAGACAAATTGATCTGAAGAACCCCCACAAACACCTGTCCTGTGCTGAGAGCAGGGCAGCACGGTTTCAAAGGGCAGATCACGGAGCTCTCATGGGGAGAAGCAAAGGACTGTGCCCAGCAGAGCATGGCCAGCAGCCACCTCCAGTGCCAGACACCAAGAGAGCTGCCTGAACGCACCCTCCCCAGGCCTGGGCTGCACTTTCCCCCCACTCCCTGCCCATGTCTCTGCTGCCTGGAGCTGTCCCTGCCAGGAGCTGCTGCTCTGGGCCCAGCTCTGCTCCCTCTCAGTGCTCCCAGAGCCCATCCCATGGGCTGTGTGCTCAGCTCTGCCCTGCACACCCCTCCCGGCAGCAGGGCTCTGCCCAGGGGCAGCTCTGCCTCTGCAGGAACCTCACACCTGGCACTCCATGGATCCATCAATGGTCAATGGAGAAACATGGTCACCCCCTGAGGAAAGCCTGGAGAGCTCCTTAACTCTTCAGGGAGTTACTGGTGGCAATGAGCAGTGTGCAGGGAGGTGAGGGAGGGTGGAGGGAAGTCAGCAAGAAGCAACGTGATGGTTCAGGGCTTTAACCAATCCTTACAAGCAGGACGGAGCCCAGCAATGGAGAGCAGTTGATGTCTGTAGGTGGAGGAGGAGGAGGTGTTCCTGGAGTGTGGCTGCAGAGCCTGGGCAAACCAGAGGCTGTCTGAGAAGTTTCCCTCATGGGAACATGCCTCAGCGTGGCACATGGGGAATGCCCACTGCTGGGGGTGCCTGAACACTGCTCCTCATGCCCCATGAGCCGACCTTCCTGTCTGCCTCTCCTGCACTGCCCAAACTTGCCTGGAATGCAGGATCCATCCCTGAGCCTGGAGAATGCAGGAACCTCCTGCAATGAGGGATCACTGCTGCAGGGGAAGTGCAAAGCTTCTGTGAGACACCTGTGAGTGTGGGCAGAGAGAGGGGTGTGCACAGCAGAGAGGGTGCTACAGGCAGGAAGCTGTCCCAGATGGGGTGCCCTGTCCCCACAGCATGGGGTACCTTGCACCCAAGGACACCACCTTTCCTTCTGGCTCTTGCCAGGAAGTTCTCAATCCAGACCATTCCCTTTTCCCCCTGCTCTCCCATGGTGCTTAGTTCTCTATCCTGATGGCACCACCCATTCCTCTAGAAGCCTCCTGTAGATGGCCTTGCTGAGGGATATTCACTCCACCTGCTGAATTGACACTATAGTAGCAGCCTACAACTACTTGAAATGTGGCTTCAGAGATGATGGAGATTTTCTTGCTAGCAGGAAGAGAAGGAAACCTCTGCAAAGTGCAGCTTGGAAGGTTCAGACTCAAAGTTAGGAAAGAGAAATGTCTCTCGAAAGGTGGAGTTGTGGTGCAAGAGGTCACCCAGAGGGAGTCTGGCTCAGCCCATGGCTTTGTGTTTCAAGGAGCAGACAGGGATGGTTGCAGAGATGTGACTGAAGGTACAGAAATGCCAGGTGAGAGCCAGGTGGGAAAGCAAGATGGGTGTCAAGAGCCTGAAGGGAAAGAGGTGCAGGCATGGGCCAGTGCAGGACAGCCTCCAGCAGAGATGAGTGAGGATTCTGGCAAGGCTGAAAGGCCCAAAAGAACAAAAGGTCTCTGTGCCCTGGGCTATGGCAGTTGCCTCTTTCATCAAGGCCTATGAGGAGAACTTTCATTCTCAGGATTTCAGGCTCTACTTCTCCAAGGGCTGTGGTCAGGGCTTGGCCTTTCTGCTTCATCAAACAAACCAAGGGGTTTTCTCACCATCAGACACCTGCATTTTGCCTTTGTCTCCCAGTAGTCACAGCCTGCAGTTACTTGCTTTAACGAGTCCCTGGGGAGGCTTTGTCAGTAACAGCCCTCAGTGGGGCCCATTAATGCTGAAGGGACTTGGGGCTTTGTTTCTGACTTGGACTTCTTGAGAGGTTTCCTCAGCCTCCTCTCAGCACCTGAGGTTCATGGACTCAGCCCAAATACACCATGGGGCTCATTAAATCCTTTGGGTTTTGTCAAGCATTGCAGATTGCACAGCACATTGGAGGATTCCCAGTGCAGGAAGATTGCAAAGAGCAACTGATAAAAGTTATTTTGAGGGTTTATTTTCTTACTTTTCAGTTTAGAAATTTCTGTGACTTCTGCAGTGCCTGGCACAGGGATCACTGGAACCTGCCAGGGCCCTGCCGCCTTCCGCAATGCCCGGGGGGCTTGTGCGGGCCTTGCCAGAGCCAGGCAGGTCCCCTTGTGCTGAGCTCCCAGGGACAGCACCAGCAGCTGCACTGCCCAGGGGCTGCTCCTGCCCTGACACCTTCTCAGCACCTCTGACACCAGCAGCTCCTGCCATTCGCAGCCAGGCGGGAGCTGCAGCTCTGGCACTTCTGGCTCTTCCTGGGCATCTTCCAGATGGGTTGGACTCGAGACCTTGTGGGTTCCCTTCCAACCTCTGTTGTTTCATGGTCCTATAATGATGGGCTTATGAAGAGTCACAGAGATTCTCTAAGGGCTGGAGTGCATCTCCAATGATGACAGGCTGTGAGAGCTGCAGTTGTTAAGCCTGAAGAAGAGAAGGCTCCAAGGAGACATCTTAGCAAGCTGCTCATACCTAGACAGGGCCTACAGGAAATCTGGAGAGGGGCATTTTAAAAGGCTGTGCAGTGAGAGGACAAGTGGGAATGGCTTTAAGCTGAAAAAAGGAAGATTTACCTTGGATATTAAGACGAAGTACTTCCCTGTGAGGGTGCTGAGGTGCAGGCACTGAGTGCCCAGAGAAGCTGTGGCTGCCCCATCCTTCGCAGTGTTCAAGGCCAGGTTGGATGGGAGTCAGGTTTGCTCTGAAGCAGTGCTTTGTCCAGCTCTGATAATCACAAGGGATAGCAGATAAAATCCAACTTGATTGTAAAGTTCACTACTTGTACTTATGACTCAGATGAGTCTGAGGTGCACAAGAGAGGCTCGGCATGGCCTTAGAATTGTAGAATCATAGAATAGTTAGGGTTGGAAAGGACCTTAAGATCATCTAGTTCCAACCCCCCTGCCATGGGCAGGGACACCCCACACTAAACCATGTCACCCAAGGCTCTGTCCAAAACGGCCTTGAACACCTCCAGGGACGGAGCATTCACAACCTCCCTGGGCAACCCATTCCAGTGCCTCACCACCCTCACAGTAAAGAATTTCTTCCTTAGAACCAATATAAACTTCCCCTGTTTATGTTTGAGCATATTACCCCTTGTCCTATCACTACAGTTCCTAGTGAAGAGGCCCTCTCCAGCATACTTAAGGCCCCCTTCAGATACTGGAAGGCTGCTCTGAGGTCTCCACGCAGCCTTCTCTTCTCCAGGCTGCACAGCCCCAACTTTCTCAGCCTCTCTTCATATGGGAGGTGCTCCAGTCCCCTGATCATCCTTGTGGCTCTCCTCTGGACTTGTTCCAACAGTTCCATGTCCTTTTTATGTTGAGGACACCAGAACTGCACACAATACTCCAAGCGACTGCACACAGCCGGCTCATGTTCATTTTCTCATCAAAAACCATTTTGTCTGTGTTATTTATTTACCTGTATAACACTGCTGACATTTTTCCTTAGGTGTATAAAATATTCTACGGATGACTGAAAATCGGAAGAGTATTTATACAGTTGGAAGTTCTCAGCTCTTTCTAGCTTAGTCCAGAGCCACTAAGAGTCCTTTCCCATTCGACCACTGCTTACACTTGCACTGCCTTTAAGTTGCCTTCAAACACAGATTGATCTTAAGAACAACCAACCATCCCGTGCTGAGAGCAAGGGAGCAATGATTCAAAGGGCAGATCACGGAGGTCTCATGGGGAGAAGCAAAGGACTGTGCCCAGCAGAGCATGGCCAGCAGCCACCTCCAGTGCCAGGCACCAAGAGAGCTGCCTGAACGCAGCCTCCCCAGGCCTGGGCTGCACTTTCCCCCCACTCCCTGCCCATGTCTCTGCCGCCTGGAGCTGTCCCTGCCAGCAGCTGCTGCTCTGGGCCCAGCTCTGCTCCCTCTCAGTGCTCCCAGAGCCCATCCCATGGGCTGTGTGCTCAGCTCTGCCCTGCACACCCCTCCCGGCAGCAGGGCTCTGCCCAGGGGCAGCTCTGCCTCTGCAGGGGCTCAGCAGCAGCTCACACAAGTCCTGACAAGACTCTCGGTGCCTTCTCCAAAGCAGAGAAGGAAATTCCCAGCTCCCACTGCCCAACCTGCCCACCAAGAGTGGAAAACATCAGAGCTCAGAATCCTTCCTTTGAAGGCAATCGCTGCCTCAGTGTCTTTCAGAAGGACCCTCTGAACTCAGAGTGATGTGGAGCTCTGAGCAGCCCTGACTCACACAGCACCCTCTCCAGTGCACAAGAACACTTTTCCTTCCCTGCCAGGTGTTGTTCCTTCCCCCCGAGCTTCTCCCCCAGCACTGTGGGGAGCTCCCGGGCAGGCTGAGTGTGGGGGTTGGAATGCATCGAAACTGTCAGAGATCATGGGAAGGAGGAACTACAGCAGGCAATGAGGAGTGACCCGTCCCTGACTGGTACTTGGAAGATGTTGGAACTGGCAAGGAACAAGGACGTCGGAACTGGAAAGAGGATGTTGAGAGACCTTTCGCCTGATGTAATCGCAAGGCAAACACAGATGTGCTTGGCTAATTGCTTGGAAGGATACAAATACCCTGTAAGCTTTGCAATAAATGATCCAGCTTGTACTCTACCTCTGGGTCCGTGCCTTTCATCCTCATAGCTGAGCGCTGACCCTGGCAGGCAGCAGAGTCCCTGCCCCTGCACACAGCCCCTAGGCTGCAGCGACCCTGCTCGCAAGGACAGCGCTGGGCACCCCTGGCTGCACACCCACATTCACACCATGCAGCCAGCCCCGGGACAAAGGCCTGCCTTGCAATGGCCACCATATGGTGCAGAGTGAAGCCCTGCTCTGCAGAACATCATCCTCCGCGTTATCGACATAGAGAACCCAAGAAAGTCCCCCTGACAGATCCCATGGACTGTCCGAGGCAGCAGGCTCTGACAGGGAGGTAGAAGTTCTCCTGCCCTGACACCTTCTCAGCACCTCTGACACCAGCAGCTCCTGCACACAGAAGGCTCCTGCTTCGCCCCCAGCACCTCTGCAGGCAGAGCTCAGCTCCAAGCACATGAACAAGCCCAGCACCTCCTCCTCACCCAGCCCCTGCTCCTACAGCTGGGATGGCACCAGCACATCTCCTGACAGCTTCTCCTCCCTTTAGAGCACGCACCCACCATGTGTTTCAAGGCAACACTAGAAGAGGATTGCAAAGTCAAAGAACATGTACCTGGATGCGCAGGGCAGGCACGGGAGATGCAGCCTCCCGAGGGAGGGCTCTCCTCTGCACTGGTTCCTGCAGGGCTCTGGCTCCTTCAATAGCCCACGCTCAGCGTGGGGGCCCCGTCACAATGGGCGTCTCCGCAGCGACCACCACGGCTTTGTGATGGCGGCAGCATCGTGCCCATGGCACTGGGCACCCAGGGGTGCTCCGGGAAGTCACTGCAGGGGGACCAGCCTCTGCCCAGATGGCTCGGGGAGGTCCCTCATGGGCTGCTCTTCCTCAGTGCCTTTGGTCTGTTGGTGGAGCATGCGAGGGGTCACAGCTCAACCTGGGCAATGGAACAGGGCATCACGGCCACCTAAGACAAGTGGAGAGTGACCGACATTGGCACAGCAGAGAATCATGGAATCCCAGACTGGGGTGGGCTGGAAGGGACCTTAAAGCTCATCCAGCTCCAACCCGTGCCACTGTCAGGGGCATCTTCCACTAGAGCAGCTTGCTCCAAGCTGCTCTGTCCAACCTGCCCTGTCCAACCTGCCCTTGAACACTGCCCAGAATGGAGCAGCCAAAGCTTCTCTGGGCAAGAGTCTGCCACTGTCTCTCTATCCTCAACATGAGGAATATTTTCTTAATATGAAATGAAATTTAGTTAGGGACTTCGACACGCTTGTGAGGTGGGCTGATGCCAACCTTATGAGGTTTAACCATGCCAAGTGCAAGGTCCTACACCTGATTCGAAGAAATCCCAGGCACAGCTACAGGTTGGGCAGACAGGAGATTCAGAGCAGCCCTGTGGAGAAGGACTTGGGGGTCTTGGTCGATGGACTATTCATTAGGGACTGTAGTGATAGGACCACGGGTAACTGGTTAAAACTTAAACAGGGGAAGTGTAAATTGGATCTAAGGAAGAAGTTCTTTACTGTGAGGGTGGTGAGGCACTGGAACGGGTTGCCGAGGAAAGTTGTGAATGCTCCATCCTTGGCGGTGTTCAAGGCCAGGCTGGACAGAGCCTTGGGTGACATGGTTTAGCGTGAAGTGTCCCTGCCCATAGCAGGGGGGGTGGAACTAGATGATCTTAAGGTCCTTTCCAACCCTAACTATTCTATGATTCTATTATTTTCCACACATACTTGGTCAGAAGCTGTCTTTCTGCAGCTTTCTCTCTGCATCCACTGAGGTGCGGGTACCACCAACGCAGCTTCCTCACGAGCGACCCAACCACTCAGGCAGCTCTTCCATCATGACCCAGACACAGGGACGGCCCCGCTTTTATGCCTGGCTTTGTTACATAAGCGCCGGAGCTTTGTGACATCATAAGTGATGGGTGACATCACACCAAGGCAGCTTTGGGAGCTCAGGTGCCCTGACGAGGGAATGTGAGCAGGAGAGCTTGAGCATCTTCCTGCATTTACTCTGCTTTGATGGATCCATCCCTGCAAGCAGCCCCAGAGCTCTTTATTATGGATTTCGGGGTGGACCTTGGCAGCTGAGGAGCCTCCAGCCCCTTTGCCATGGGAAGCCCATCCCCTTATGGATACCGTTAGTGGAGGAGCTGCCTCTGCTGCTCCATCCTCCTCCTGCTGTTCTCAGTGATGTTCTTGAAGATGTTCCTCGGTGCTTGGAACAGCTCCACCCTCCTGAGGACCTGGGCAGCTCGTGAGGAAAGGCAGCTGCAACACAGGGAAGCATCATCCTTTGGCTGTGGAGCTGACCCAGGACATCCCAGGCTGCTCCTCTGCAGCCCCAGCATGCAGGGATGGGGCTGCCCAACAGGCAGTGTCCACACTTACTCAGGCTGGGCTCTCTCCAGCGGGGCTGCTGCTGCCGTCTCCTCTGCTGGCAAAGGGATTTCAGCCTTTCTCCACCTCTCCTTTCTCCTGGGCTGGGTTGGAGGGTGGGAAACCCAAAGGCCTCCGATCCCAAGAGCTCGGCATGGAGGAGATGATCTCAGCAAGCCTCATGGTGCCGCATCCCAGAGGACCTCATGGCAGGGGGATTGGACTAGATGATCTTTTGAGGTCCCTTCCAATCTCTAACATACTGTGATACTGTGAAGGAGCCTGCAGCAGGCGAGGGTCAATCCCTATCCCCATCCCTGGGGAGGATGCTGGTCCTCCCCTGCAGCCCAACCTTCCCACACCACCCATTCTGCCTTCACTTTCTCCTGCCCTCCTGCCAATGGGTCTTCCCTTGCTCCCACTCTGCAGCCAGCTGCCAGACCTCCTGGAGGGGATGGGGATCCAGCAGGGTCAGGCTCAGCTCCCTGCGGTCTCACCCACGGTGCTGCCCCTTTGCCTCAGCACGTACCTGCAGCGCTCACTTGCAGGCTTCATCTAATGGGGGGGCAGAGATGGGCTGGGATGGAGGAGCTGTCTCCAGCCCATCTGCACCCATGGTCCTGGGGCAGCAGAGCAGTCAGATAACTGTGGGGCACTTGATGTCCCACTGTCACCCACTACTGTCACCCAGCTGTCTGAAAAGCGTAAGCCCACAGACACATTCATCCAGATGACAGAACCTGGTGCTCACCCTTCCTATTCTGGAGTGAAACAACAGGAGGAGGAAGATTTTTCCTAGGGATTTGGCTGTATAGGAAGGCGAGCACACTACTGCACAGCTACTGAGCACTGCTATGCCTTAAGGGATACCATTCAAAAACAACCATAAAGGAAAGCAGAAATCTAACTTTTTGCTGGCCAAAAAATTATGAAGGAAACACAATTCTGAACCGGTTCACCTCTTGTAAAAATTACAGTCGAACAAAAGAAGCTGTTTCTTATCTCCTGGATAACAGCACTGGAACCAGATCCATATTCAGGTCAAACAGTTCACATGGAAGTTCTGCACCATTCTTCATTTCTTTTAAAAAGGAAGAAGTCCCAACAACTTGCTTTCTTAGCACAGGGAAAGTTCAACAACAGTTGTGCAAGGGAGCATTTGAAACCGATGGTTTGAGAGTCACAGCAGCAACGTGCTCAGCAGTAAACAACATGAATGCTTTCTGTCCTTTTCCTGCTTTCAAATCCATCTCCTACCAACCAAACCACAATCCCCACATGGCAGCACAGCAGCTGTGACTGACTTCACTGTGCTTGACAGGATTCACTGAATATTGTTGATACGCTGTCAGGAGGTGTGCAAGGATGGCTGCTTATTCTGAGCCAAACCCTTCAGGTGCGCTAAAAGAATCAACTGCCTTGAAAACAGAAGAGATTGGGAAAGAAAACAAACCCTGCTGCTGTTATTTTAAAAGGCAAGAGGAAAAGGATGAGCACCAGACAAAAATCAGGCAGCCCATGCCTTGGTGAAGGTCATCAGCACAACCACGGCCTGACTGGATTGCAGGAGCAGAACATGGCCTCACAGAAAAGAAGGCAATGCGGGCACTGTTTAACCCCCTTTTTCCTCCCGAATGGTCTCTTCCTGTTCACAACGGGCTCCGGTTCAGATAAGCTGCGTAAACCCTGTGCTCACCGGAGCGCAGAGCCAAAGCACCGCTGCTGCTGCTGCAGAGCCACGAGAGCTGATGGGCACTGCCCTTGTGCACAGCCTGCCGGCAGGGGGCAGCAGAGGAAGCTCAGCGCTGCACTGCCATGGCTCTGACAGCCCCGCAGAGCAGGGCTCAGGACAAGAGGAGCAAAAAGCTTTTTGGATGTTCCTGCTGGCGCTGCTCAGGCTGAAATGGAACCAACCGGGAAAGTTTGCTCCCCCCAACCCATCCGTGCCTCCGGGATGCCAGGATTCTCTGACCCCCAACCTGGGGGGCAGTTGTGGGTCTGGGGAGTCATTTGGGGGGCAGGAGTGGGTTTGGGGGTGACTGGGAGGTCACTGGAGGTGGAGCTGTAGGTCTGACGTGCCACTTGGGGGTCACTTGGGTTTGTGTGCGTCTGGGTGGACACCTGGGGGTCACTTGAATGACAGTTGTGGGTCTGCGGGTTTACTCAGGGGTCACTTAGGGGGCAGTTGTGAGTCTAGGGTGTCACTTGGGAGGCAGTTTTGAGTCTGGGGAGTCACTTGGGGGGGCAGTTGTTTGCCTGGGTGGTCACTTGGCGGGAGATGTGGGTCTGGGGAGTCAATTTGGGGTCACTTGGGGGGCAGTTTTTGGCTCTATGGGGATATCTTTAGGGTCACTTGGGGGCAGTTGTGGTTCTGGAAGTCACTGGGGGGTCACTTGAGGGGCAGTTTTTGGTCTATGGAGTCAATTTGGAGTCACTTGGGGGGGCATTTGTGGGTCTGGAGGGTCACATGCGGGGCAGTTGTGGGTCTGGGTGCTCACTTGGGGTAACTTGTGGGGCAGTTGTGGGTCTGGGGAGTCAATTTGGGGTCACTTGGGGAGCAGTTGTGGGACTGGGTGGTCACTTCAGGTCTCTTGGGGGACAGTTGTGGGTCTGGGTGGTCACTTGGGGTCACTTGTGAGGCAGTTGTGGGTCTGGGGAGTCAATTTGGGGTCACTTGGGGGACAGCTGTGGCTCGATGGGGGTCACGTGGGGGTCAATTTGGGGACAGTTGGGGGTCTAGGTGGTTGCTTGGTGGTCATTTGGGGGCAGTTGTAGGTATGGGTGGTCCCTTGGGGGTCACTTTGGAGATAGTTGTGGGTCTGGAGGGTCACTTCAGGGTCACTTGGGTCGCAGTGGTTGGTCTGGGGAGTCAATTTGGGGTCACATGAGGGGCAGTTGTGTGTCTGGGCGTCTCTGGGGGGTCACTTGGCAGGCAGATGTGGCTCGATGGGGGTCACTTGGGGGGTATTTGTGGGTCTGGGGAGTGTCATGGTTTAGCCCAGCCGGTAACTGAGAACCACGCAGCCGCTCGCTCACTCTCCTTCCTCTCCCCCCACCTCCCTCTGACCTCCATCCCCCCCCCCCCCCCCAGGCTCCAGAGGGAAGGGGAGGAGAATGGAAAGAATGTAACTGCCATGGGCTGAGATAAGAGCAGTCCAGTAACTAACGGATAACTGAAACCCACTGCTGCTACCACCAGGAACAATAATGGTGAGGGGAAGAACAAGGGGGGAGAATACAATTGCTCACCACTCACCGACCAATACCCAGCCTGCCCCGAGGAGGGATCTGGGCCTCCCGGGTGACTCCCCCCATTTTCCCCCTGGAGCAGCTGCGGGGTCTCTCTGCCCCCCTGCGGGATGGAGGGATGTGGGCAGGGAAGGGAAGGGCAGCACAAGGGACGTGACCACGTTTGATGCCTACGAGAAAGCTGGAGGGGGATTCTTTACAAGGGCGTGTAGTGATCAGACAAGTGGGAACGGCTTTAAGTAGACAGAGGGGGAGGAATAAGATGAGACCTTAGGAGGAAGTTCTTCCCTGTGAGCGTGGTGGGACACGGTCACAGGCTGCCCAGAACGATATCCATCCGGCAGCGGGTCTTTCGTAGTTCAAGGCAAGCAGAGAGGCAGCTTCTCCTGGATTTACCACAGATTTAATAGAGATTGGATGAGAGGGAGAGAAATTCTATTGAATAAGGGTCAGGATGGAGAAAGTGCTCCCTGCTCATGGCAAGGTTGGAGTAAAAAAACCAATGAACCCCAGGTTTGCCAGATTTGGGAGGGATTTGGTCTGTGGTGACACCTAAAGCACCCCCAGAGCATCCTCAGGATGCCCAGAGCAACCCAGGGATGCCCCTAGAGATTCCCAGAGAGTGCCTGGAGCAAATCCAGAGCACCCCATGGACCCAGTCAGGGTTCATGCATCACAATGACCTTGGGGACATGGGGACCACAGGGGTGGCTGATTCTGGAACTCTCTGTATTGAGGTGTGCAAGGCCACGGAACCCCACGGAACCCTTCAGGAAGCCCCCCTGGGTGCCCAGTGCCATGGGCACGATGCTGCCGCCATCACAAAGCCGTGGTGGTCGCTGTGGAGACGCCCATTGTGACGGGGCCCCCACGCTGAGTGTGGGCTATTGAAGGAGCCAGAGCCCTGCAGGAACCAGTGCAGAGGAGAGCCCTCCCTCGGGAGGCTGCATCTCCCGTGCCTGCCCTGCGCATCCAGCAGCACGAGGCCGAGTGAAGCTGCTGCAGGAGCAACGCCGGGACCTGAAGGAGCAGCACAAGAAGCACCTCAAGAGGCTCTTGGCTCTGCACAAGCACCTGCAGCCAGGTGGGACCCCAGAACCCGGCACCCCAGGACCCAGCCCTGTTGCCTTCGCGTAGGCTTAGCGACCTGGTTCAGGAACGTCACGGCGACCAGCCCTGGGCCGCTCGGGCCATAAGCTCACTAACACCAATGTGGTGGACGGCAAATGGCGTTTATTGCTTGATGGCACGGTGTTATATAGCTTTGGTTTACAACGTCACATCCGTCTGCTAACATCATAAATCAAGTGCAATTGGCTACTAGGAGAGGGGCCCTATCTTTCCATACAGCGCGATATCTTCCGACCGTCAGACCCTGGCTACCCACATTTCCCCCCTCCCTATGCATAATTATATAACCTAAACAATAAGCTTAAAAAACACTAAGAACACTATACCCAAAAGGGATCTTATTTAGATTGCACACCTTAAAATAAGTCTACGCTATAAAGCACACTCCTGAGTAAAGACAGAAGGCACATTAGGTAGTAGATAATTAAGAGGTATACTGAAAGAACGAGGTAGAGTTAAAGGTAACTAAAAAGACAAGATCTCTGTGAGGTGATAAAGTTGAACTTGAACCTATATGCTCTGGGAAGACCGTCAGTAAAGTAGCTCCGAAAGGCATCACTGCTGTGTGAGGTGACAGACTCAACCCTAGCGGGCGTCCCCGCACAGGTAACGTTGACCTGACTGTGATGAGCTTATGTTCCCTTCACTCAGCGTGAGGTTCGGGTGTTTCAATTGTTTTAAAAAGTGCACACCTGTTACCACGTAGGGGGCCAGTCTACGCGGTAAGAGGAAATGACAATGACTAAAAAGGTCTCCCAGAGGTTCGGATTTGTCCGAACAGCTAAAGTGAAACATAATAACTTGAGGTATCATTAACTAAAAATAGTACTAAAGTAATTGTCGACGTTCTACGAGCATAATATTAACCGTTTCTAACCGGCTCTTAACAAACGATACAAGCTTATTCAATATACAGGGTCCAAAGATCAGAGCTAGGAGAATTATTATGATTGGTCCCATCAGGGTAGATATTAAGGAAGTCAACCATGGCGATTGGGTAAACCAGGATGTAAACCAACTTTGGAGTGCTTCTCGTTCCCGTCTTCGTTTTTCCAAACCCTCTCGTAACTTTGCCATGGTGTCTCTTACCACTCCAGTATGGTCCGCATATATGCAACATTCTTCTTTCAATGCAGCACACACTCCTCCCTGTTGTAGAAACATCAGATCCAGACCTCTACGGTTCTGTAGCACTACTTCAGGTAATGATCTAACTGATTGCTCTAATGCAGTTATTGATTGTTCGATTCTGGCTAGATCCTCATCGACGGCCATTCTCAAAGCGTGAAATTCTGAACTCTGTTGCACTAAGGATGTTACGCCTCTACCTAATCCTGCACCTCCCACTAATAGTAGGGTGGCTATTGTTATAGCTGTAAGGGGTTCTCGTTTTAACAAATGGTGCTCTGGGGTAAGATGTGAGCGATAAACAAATTCTTCAGGATGATAAATTATCTTGGGAATTATAGACACCTGGACACAGTATTCCGCCAATTTGTTAAAGTTGCCTAAGGATAAACAAGGTGTGACCCCGATAATAGAACAGATCCATTTAGCATTGGTGACTGGTATTAACCATTTTGCCGTGATATTATCCTGTATCTTACTAACACATAATTCTTGTTTATTGCCTGGGACAGCACCCAGACATACACCACTTCCTACCACGTGTGCTAGTGATATGCTTTGTTTTTCCATGTTCCATGTACATTGGGGCAGATTTGTACCATTTGCCAGAATAGGTATGTCACTTACTCCTACAGCCTCATAAAGGGGTGGTTTTATTCCATAGCATAGCCAGCAATGCTCTGTAAAGTTTGGATGGGTCTTGTTTAATACTCGATAGCTGGCCTGCATCATTCCCCAGAGAGGATCTTCATAAGGAATTGTATTGGTGTGTGTCCTCACTGTGGTACGTATTACTGTGGGTGCGGTGCTATATTTTGCTATAGGTACATCAGGTTCAGTTAGTTTTCTGACTCTTTTCCTGTTTGATAATATCGAACTCTCCACATCTTTCCCAAGAGCCAACTCGGATGTTGAGGATTACTTACATTCAAATAGAGGTGCTTACAATATTTTGTACCATAAAATGCCGGTACGGCGTAAGAAGAGTGAAGTTCTTCACCTCTATTTATAGGTGGGGGTTTACACCCATAAGGAGCCCAGGATACCCGCAGAAAGGGGTCTTTCCCTGGCTCTGGAATCCACGCATTTGCAATCATCTCACAGCCCCAATAAGCGCAATAATAGTGTCCAGGGTAGTTGCAGTAACTCTTTCCTGGATTGGAACTGGGGCAAAAATAGTATGCTCCTCGTTCTAAGAAGAACATTGTAGGTATCAGTTGGCAAAGGGTGGCCATAAAACTAGGAGCCCCTGGCGTTGTTATGGTTTGTATAACTGTACCAGAATCAAATTGATATAGTGTCCAATTGAAAGGTTGATGAGGATAATGAGAATTCGATTCTGCCCTCCCTACAGTGAGAAGCCCCAAAAACACGATCGCACAAAGGTACCGTAGCCCCTTTTTGGGAGGGGCCTTTTGACGATGCTGTTGCTCTGACGACGTGGGGTGTCCAGTTGTTGGAGGGCTCTTTGGGGCAGGTAAGGATTTGGCTGGTTCATCGTCCCCTTGTGGTAGTGGGAAGTACCGGTCACGAGGGTGTCCAATGAATCGGTCCTGTAAACAAAAACTCACAATTTTCATCAGTTTTGTCCTTCAAATCTGGTTTGATTGATTTAATCGGGCACCATTTAATCCGGTTATCTTTTTTGACTGCAGCGTACCCCCGTCCTGTTAGGACTAATCTCCACCCGTGTTCCCATTCTCCCAATTCATTTCTGACTATGACCAATGGGCCATCATCTAATACTCGAGTGGACCAATGTTTTTTGGGCAGGGCTATTTGCTTCCTCTCCCCTGGGAAACTGATTCAATGCTAAGAGAGTGGTTGCTAGTAGGCGGGCTTGGTCTCCTGTGGGGATGGTGTTGTTAAACCCTTCTGTCTTTGCTAATACCTCTAATTTGGATTTCAAGGTTTGGTTTGCTCGCTCGACTATGGCCTGCCCTGTGCTGTTATATGGAATGCCGTGTGTTAGAGTGATGCCCCATTTTAAAGCAAATGCCTGAACTGATTTAGAGATAAAATTTGGGCCATTGTCTGTTTTGATTTGTTTTGGAATGCCAAGCCATGCCATGACCGTCAACCAGTGTTGAATAGTTGCTTTAGAGCTCGTTTTAAGATGTTGGGTGGCGGCGATTACTCCGCTGTATGTGTCCACGGTCACTGCTAGCCACGCTCGAGGCTTCAGTAATTGGCAAAGTGTAAAATCTGTCTGCCATATTTCGGAGGCTTTAAGGCCTCTGGGGTTGACTCCGCAGGGCCACAGTGGTGCTTTTTGACAATGAGGGCACGTTGCCACTATGTGTTTTGCATCGGTAACTGAAAGTCCGCATTTCTTTGCTAACGCTTTGGCTCCGATATGGAGGGACTCATGTAACTGACGGGCTTCTCTTAGTGTCCACAGGCCTTTCGCGGCAGCATCTGCTTTGTCATTGCCGATTTGAAAAAATCCCTTAACTGGGTCATGACTATTGACGTGAACAACTGATATGGTACCTTCTCGGGAGGAAAGCGCTTCTTCCAGCATAAGAGCTGTTGAAGATGTTGACACACCGGGCCCCGACATGGCTAGGCAGAGTTTGGCTACAAACATTGAATCAGTGACTATGTTAAGATGCTCCGTTGGGAACAGTCCACATGCTAGCACTACGGCCGCTGCTTCTAACTGTTGAACCGAAAGTGTGTGGTCGGTCATTTTTATGCAGTGCCACTCTTCCTTTGATTGCCATACCGCCGCTGCGGTTGAAGTCGCTGAGGACGCGTCTGTAAAAACTGTAGGTCCCTGTTGAGGCCGATCCAGGATTTTCTGTGGAAGGTCGATGTCGATGATCGCCAGCATTTGAGTCTAGGGGGGCTTTGCAGCATATCAGACTTCTCCGCCGAATCCGACAAGGGCTATAGCTAGATGCTCTGACATCGCCACCGATTGCGTCGGGAGCTGTTTACGAAAGGGTAGGAATATCTTGGCAGGTTCGATGCCTAGGTGTCTTAAAGCGAGTTTTCTACCTTTCATGATAAGGTTACCAAGGCACTCGACTCCGGGGGAAAATGCACGTGACGGTTTTCCGAGGACTACCCACTGTATTGGGTGTGCTTTGTCAGGGGGTCCCTGAGCCAGTGCTCCCACTCCCCCTCCTTTGATGAAATGCACATACAGGTCAAGCGTCATATCTGGATTCCATCTGGCGAGTGTGCTTGACGACGCCTGTTTTTCAATGAAGTCAAGACTGTCCATTGCTTCTGGTGTTAGTACCTTCTGTTCCCATGGGTGTTTTCCTTTCAAAAGGTCATACAGCGGGGCCATGATATTCGGAGGGATCAGGACAATGTTGCGGAGCCATTGTAGGGACCCCACTAACTGTTGCATATCGTGGAGTGTTTTGACGTGTCGGTGAATCTTTACTTGGGGTGGAGTTATATAGGAACTCGTGATTTCTACTCCCAAGAAGCTCACGCATGGTCCCCTTTTCATTTTCACACTCGCAATTTCGAACCCATTTGTTTTTAAAGTTTCAGAAACCAGTGATATTAACTGGTCCACCTGCTCTCCTGATGGTGCGGCGATTAAAATATCGTCCATATATTGAATGATGGTTGCAGTTGGGTCGCTATGCCGGATCGGTGCCAAGGCTCGATCCACTGTAATCTGACAGATGGTGGGTGAATTGACCATCCCTTGAGGCAGTACTTTCCACTGGAAACGTAAACTAGGACGTTGGCTATTTGGGAATACGACAGAAAAAGCAAACCGTTCTTTGTCCTCTTCATGTAAGGGTATGGAGAAAAAACAGTCCTTAATATCAAGAACGGCACAAGGTTGTCCTTTTGGTATCATAGAGTTCATGGGTAACAGCGTTTGAACGGGACCCATAGGCTGGATAGTCTTATTTACCTCACGTAGGTCATGAAGTAGGCGAAATCCTTCGCCCTTTCGTTTAGGTATGACAAAAACTGGTGTGTTCCATGGGCTAGTAGAGGGCTCTATATGTCCTCGTTGTAGTTCACGGTCAAGTAATTCAAGGAGAGCATCCATTAGAGGCTTTGACAAGGGCCACTGCTCGACCCATACTGGATCAGATGATTTCCAAGTTAATTTAATTGGTGGAAGTGGGTGTATGGCAGTGGCCCTTACGGTAATTTGTCACCCTGGCATTCAATAGGGTTAGGGCGTCTCTTCCCAGCAGGGGTGGAACTCCAGACATAACATACGGAGAGAGGGTGATAGTTTTTTCTGGCCCTTTCTCAGTATGGAGAGTGATTGCTATTAATTGAGCGCTCCTTCGAGCCCGAGATAGTCCTCCAACTCCACCCACCATGGGGGCGTTTTCCAGCATCCAGTGCGGGGGCCAGCTCGTCTCAGGAATGACTGTAACATCTGCTCCAGTATCGATCAAAAAGGGGACACTAATAGTGGTGTTGTCTTTGGCATTGAGAAGGGAGCAGATCCCCCATATCACTGGTGGATTATCGCATTTTAGTGCCAGGGCCACCCTGGGGTCCCGCTCCCAGAGGGTGGTCCTTGTTGTTCCTGAGATAGAGGCGGGTTCGTTAGGGCTGTCGGTTGAATTGCAAAGTTGGTTACGCCTTGAGAAGGTAACGGGTTTGGGGGTACTTCGCCCAATCTGAAGTTGGCATAATGGGGCCGCCTCACATTCAAAGTGGGAGAGGGCTGTGTGCGGCCCGAGTGCCCCCTCCCCTTCGCGTTTCCCTGTTTAGATCTACAGTCTTTAGCAAAATGTCCTTCTTTCCACAGGCCCAACACGGTCCCCTGGGCCTGTTCTGGCGCGGGGGGGGCAGTGAGCAACTAGTTATAACATGGCCTGTCTGGCCGCATCTAAAACATACCATCATATTGGTGACTGCGGTGCAAACTGCCGCTTGAATTGGTGTTAAATGCTCTTCCTTTGCAACGTGCTTGATCATATCTGCAATGCTTGATCCCACTGGGAGTGACCGCAGAATCTCTTTGGTTATCGAATTACACTGCTGGCGTAGACACTCTGCCACAACCGGGCCCTTCGCTTCCACAGGCAGATTTGAAGAGTCGACCGCGGCCTGGAGACGATCCACAAACTGTGTAAAGCTTTCACTTTCGTTTTGTTTTATTGTGGACCATGGTGATGGCTTAGCAACAACTCTAGAAGCTGTGCGAATGGCTTCTCTGGCTGCACGAGTGGTTGTCATTACCTCGTGAGCCCGCAGGCCCTGGGCCTGCGCTTGCGGGGTAATCATTGTTGGGTCTGTGCCCATCAGCCGCTGCAAACTGGAGCCGTGCAGCTCCATGATGATCGGCCCCGACTGCTTGGGCTAACTGCCTCGCACAATTTTCTTCCCATTCCTGTTTAAAAACAATCATCCCCGCTCCATCAAAAATCAATCTACAAGTTTGTTTTATATCGAATGGGAGCATATCGTCTGCCCCAAAGATACTATCCATAAGGGTAGAGACCATGGCAGAATTAAGACCTTTATCTGCAGTTGCTTTAACAATTGTTTGTATATCCTTAGGATTTATTGGTGAGTGGACCCTCTGTCCCGCGTCCGTCACTCAGACTGGAAATGCCAATGGGAACGATGGGGTCCAGTCGGCACAATCAATCATTATTTTCCTCCAGTCTATGAGAGGGACCTCCTCCCCCTGCGAGTCCTTTTTAATTTGGGCAGGGATAACTGAACCCTTAGTTCTGTTTATTTCTGTTTGTGGCCACTCTAAATTTGAACCTGTCGAGAGCCGCTCCTCCCGACTATTGTCTGATCCCCAGCTAGTGTCTGATTCAGAATCAGAACTCGATTGAGTGGTTGTATCTGCTGTCCGGTATCTTTTTGTCGGGCTGCGGCCGCGGCCGCTTCCCTTGTGGGGGGGGTAGTCCTTCCCCTTGTGGGCGGGTCGCTCCTGCCCCTTGCGCCCGCCCCTCCTCCCCATTGGTTCGTCCCGCCCACCAATCGAGGGGGAACTGGCCCTACGGCGGCCGCTCTGATTGGCTGCCCGCTTTTCTCTCGCTCTCCGCCCTTCGCCTTTGTGCTCGTTCGCGTTCTCCTCCCCCTCCCATTCCTGCTTGCTTGTTAAGGCTGGCTTTTCCTCCCCGTTCCCGCCAAAGATGTCCTCGCCCCGCCCCCCGCCTTTGAGCTCGGCGCCATCTTGGGGCGCATAGGGTGGAGGCCCAGCCCAGCCTGCTGTGGCCTCAGCATTCCTTGCAGCGTTTCTTGCTTCCTCGGCCAGCCCACCCCAAAAAGATTCTGCAGTTGCCTGCTGGTTAGAAAACGTGTCGGGGTTCGAGAGTTGGGGGGGCGTGTCGCCCTCCTGAGATACAGCAGGCTCAGGAGAGCTGGGAATGTCAGAGGGGTGTGGAGTCTGCGTGGCTGCTCCGATCCCCAGTTTTGGGGTGTCTCGAAGGCAGGATTTCGCAGCCTGCCAGGTTTCCTGCTCATGTATGGCTTTCCGCAGGGCCTGCATAACTTTCCCCCATGATTTAAGGCTCTTGCCACAGCCCGAGGATATGGTCTCATCGGCTAAGGCTTTGGTGCATTTGTCCCACACCTCCAGGTGGAGAATATCCACCGGCTGATCAATGACCCCGAGTTGTAAAAGCCTCGCTACTGCGAGAGTAAAATCTCCAGGCTTACAATCAATACCCCATTGTCTATGTATTTCGGATACGACCTTCACAATGGATTCCATCCTCCTTGTGGGTCCGGGAGTGTCCTCCCCGCCGGGCTGCTCTCGCTGCTCCGGCCGTCGTTCACCCGTCCAGGCGATTCCCGGGTTTCGGCACCACTTGTTGCCTTCGCGTAGGCGTAGCGACCTGTTTCAGGAACGTCACGGCGACCAACCCCAGGCCGCTCGGACCATCAGCTCACTTGACACCAATGTGGTGGACGGCAAATGGCGTTTTACTGCTTAATGGCACGGTGTTATATAGCTTTGGTTTACAACGTCACATCCGTCTGCTTACATCATAAACTAAGTGTTATTGGCTATTAGGAGAGGGGCCCTATCTTTCCGTACAGCGCGATATCTTCCGACCGTCAGACCCTGGCTACCCACACGGGCGTCCCCGCAGAGGCTCTGCCTCCCCCACATTGCACGAGCCTTTGGCTTTTACACTGACCAAAATGCACACTCATTCCGATGCAGGTGGCCAGCCTACATGGGAAGAAGTCGTCAGCAATATCCATAAAAAATCTCCAAGGGCTAACAGAAACATGGATATACATGGATATATATTTGGCAACTTCTAGTACATGTGGATCACAGAGAGACTATCAAATGAGTTGTATATGGGGTCCCAAGTCCACAGCCTGCCACAGTACTCATATAACATGCTCAAGAGGCTATAAGGGTACATTAAATTGCTGTGTTCTTTTTTTTGGTTTTTTTGTTTGTTTGGTTTTTTTTTTAAGAAAATCAAAACCAAACTGAACACTCCGGCCTGGTAGCCAAGGATAAAGACAATGTTGTTAGTAGGGAGGATTCCCCCAGGGTAGGCTTTGAGGGTTGCTGTCGCTCATTGTGGGGAACCCCCCTGTCCCCTGCCCTGTCGCACAAAGGGGAGTGTTGCCAGGGCTCACAACGCTCCACTTCGCGTTTTCCTGCGGCTGCCGTTGTTGCTGTTGCCGCGGCCGCGGTTTCTGGCAGTGGCGCTGCAGCTCCAGCGCTGCCTTCTCGACCGTGCGGCCCGGGGGCTCCGGCCGCGCTTCCCGGGGCACCTTCCTCCACAGCTCCCATGCAAAGCTCTGCACCCGCGGCTCCTCCACTCGCAGCGCCTCCGTGTCCCGCAGCCGCTCCAGCAGCTCCTCTCCTGGAGACAACTTTCTCGATAGCACCCCACGTCTCCTTCCATAATCAAAGAGGGCACTAAGCCCTTTTCCTAGATCCCGCTTCTCTAAGAAGCACTTAAATAAATCAAAGACCGCTTGTCTTTCCATTTTTCACTACTCTCTCTTTTTTAAGTTTTGGTACCAATGCAGCTCACCAGCAAGCAGGCCAACTCAGCGGGCGGCGGAGGCTCCCTCTTCGTCCTCCAGGCTCAGAGGCTCCTATTCTTTTTCAGGATTGACCTCTGTCTCTTCTCTGGGCTTTACCTTAGGACTACTTAGTAGTCCGATTCTTTTTTTTTTTTATCATAGGCTCCTCTTCTCTTTCAGGATTGGCCTCTTTTTTCTTCTTTCACTGCCCGTTCTCTGCCCGGCATCTTCAACCAGCAAAACCGAGCATTTTTTCTTCTTTCAGCCCTCCGGATGCTGCTTCTCCGGTGCTTTCCCGCTCCGTGCGCAATTCTCCCAGCCACTACGGGTACCCGGGTTCCTCTGTTGGTCGCTGTTCGGGCGCCAATATCTCGTCGCGCACGGAGGGAACACATGCACAATCAATATGATTGATAAAAGTGATCCGTTTATTGTGCTCAAATAATGGGTATATATAGTGTCAAACTGCCACGTACACACAGCTTCCCGTAGTGATTAGTTGGTACACACAGTATTGGGTACATTCCAGGTGCATTTCGGTGATTTTCCCCTGCTCATATACACATCCTCCTCTCAAGGTCTCTGCTCCTAGTTCACAGACAATTTTTAGCTACAAGGTAGGCCAGCTGGTCTTCTATCTCTATTGGTTAACTTCCAGGGTTTTTCCACTGCTGGCAACTGTACACAACTGGTGTTTTTTCTCACTTTCACAGAATCTGTGCTTAATTAAGCTCAGACATGGGAACATGACCTTTGCTTGCTAACCATGTCTCCACAACAAAACCCCTCGGGGGTCCACCACTTTGTTCCGAAGTCTCCCCAGTGACCGAACCACCCAGAGGTTCACTGATTTGTTTCCGGTGTTGTGAAATGCAACCCAATGGGGATTTCTTCAACCCCCCCTGTGGAGGCAGTGGTCCTCTGATCTCCACCCAGATTGTTGCAAAATGCAACCCAATGGGGACCTTTTCAGGATCCCCCCTTTGGAGGCAGTGGTACCCATGATCCTGACCTCCACCAAATACCAAAGTCCAGACAACCAAAACTAAACTGCCTTTTACCCACCGCGCAGGGCGTCCCTCTGTGCCTTACATGGAAAGGGACCAAAAAGAATGCCTTTTTAAAGAAATTAAATCGGGGTCTCACTGAGGTCCCGAGATTGGTTCTGGGAGCTGGGGTTCCTTTCAGGCAAATTCCCCTGATGCTGGCGTGAAGGTCCCAGAGACTCCCCGGATCTGTGGAAAACACGGCTGAGTGTCCCTGTTCAGGCACCAAATTGTTACCATCAAAGTCAGTCAGAGAAACTCTCTAAGGCTCAATTTGGAGTTTCAGAAAGCAGCATTCTTTATTGCAGCGCTGGGAGCACACGCGAATCGTTTCACAAAGGTGAGCACACCCGTACTTGCCAACAGCAGCTCTATATTTAGCATACTCATGCATATTCACAGCTTTTTCAGGAACTAGTTATAATATTTGCATCCTAGTTACGCATGCGCTTTCTTGCTGAGTGGGGGTCTTTGGTGGGCACCGATAGTCTTCCTCACTGTGTTTACTGAATGACCTCAGTGCTTGTCCGAGTGCCCAGTTAGCAGTCGGTATGTCCTTGCTTCTGCTGTGTTCCAGTCTCGCTCCACGCTGGGCACCACTCTGCTGTCTTGAAGGCTGGCATCCTTGGTCTTATTTACTGCCTCCTTAGTTGTTATCAGTCCCATGATGTTCCTTCCCCCATCAGCCAAACATTCCTTTCTCTCTACGTGTTAATAAGTTAGAACAGTTTGGCCTATTCTACTATGCTAAAGGCACACACACTATTGTTAGTTTAAGAGTTAAGGTTCCAACACAGTGAGCACAGGGATGTGCTGGGGACACGGGGACCATAGGGACATGGTGGGTCACATGGGGCCCATGGGGACACAGACATCACAGTGACCATAGAGACATGGGACCACAGGGGTGGCTGATTCTGGAACACCCCATGTTCAGGTGTGCGAGGCCACGGAACCCCACAGAACCCTTCACCAGAGGCACCAGGAGATGACAACTGCTCCTTGGAACACAAGCTACAGGTGGAGGAGGCAAGAGCAGCTCCTCTGGTGGTTCTCGTCTTGGTGCGTGGTCAGGCAGTGGGGCTGGTGCTGGCCTCAGGGCTGAGCTACCATCCCCTGGGCAGGCAGTGGGGCTCGTGCTGATATCGGGGTTGAGCTCCCAGCTCCCTGGGTGGTGTTTTGGCTGGGACAGATTTAATTCTCTTTCCTGTAGCTGGTGCAGTGCTGTGTTCTGGCTTTATTCTGGCAATAACGCTGGTAACACACTGGAATTTTCAGTCTCTCATGCTCAGCAGTGAGGAGGGGCACAAGAAGCCAGGAGGAAGCAGACAGGACACCTGACCCAAACTAGCCAAAGAGGTATTCCATCCCACAGCACGTCCTGCCCAGGATAGAAACTGGGGGAGTCACCCTGAAGGGATGGGATTGGCTCAGGCTGGGTATCGCTCAGTGGGTACTGAGCAATTGCATTGGGCATCACTGCTGGTTAGCATTATCCTCTCTCCTGTCTAGTTTTATGCTCTGTCCCTTTTAAACCACAACAGCTCTACAGGAGCAAAGTTTGCTGTACAGCTCTTCATTGTGATTTTAGTGATAGAAGATTTCACCTTTTCTGTTGTTGTTGCTCCAGGTTTGGTTTTTCACTTCTTTTCATGACTTTGTTCTTGTATTTTGAAAGAGCTCTGGCTGGTGGGGAGTTATTTCTCTCTCTAATTCCTGCGGGTTTCTGACCCGTGCCTTGCTCCTTCAGCTGCTGATTGCCAGGTTTTCCATGTGGGTCCTTCCCTCCGTGTGTGTCCCGTACCTCTCCCGGGTCCGTAGCATTCCCGTCAGGAGCCTGGCGGAGGTGCAGAGCGGCTCCTGCTCCCCAGCTCCCTGTGGCCATGGTTGTGGTCGCTGCCGTTTCCCTGGCACGGGCAGATTCTCAGTCTGCAGCTGAGGGTTGCTTTTCCGCGGGGGGGGTCTTGTCTGGGGCTGGGGCAGGGTGGGGGCTGGCCCCGGCAGTCTGCGCTGTCGAGTCTGGCCGTGGAACCGCGTGTTGAGTCGGTGGGATTTGTGCTCACAGTTAATAGTGCACAGTGTAGGGAACGCAGGAATCTGGTTTATTTTCCACGCGGATTGAAGTAAAAGCAAGCACTTGATGGCATGAAGCCATCCCTTTCTTGTGGGGTTGCGGGATGAAGGATGCTGCGAGCGTGAGGGCTACAAGGGAGCTCAGCGTGGCTGCTGTGGGAAAAGAGGTTTGTCTCTTACTGAGACTGACTCTGCGGCTCTGGCAGCAGAGGGCAGAGGCTGGTCCCTCCGTGGCCAATCCCGGAGCACCCCTGGGTGCCCAGTGCCATGGGCACGATGCTGCCGCCATCACAAAGCCGTGGTGGTCGCTGTGGAGACGCCCATTGTGACGGGGCCCCCATGCTGAGCGTGGGCTATTGAAGGAGCCAGAGCCCTGCAGGAACCAGTGCAGAGGAGAGCCCTCCCTCGGGAGGCTGCATCTCCCGTGCCTGCCCTGCGCATCCAGGTACGGGTTCTTTGACTTTGCAATCCTCTTTTAGTGCTGGCTTGAAACACATGGTGGGTGCGTGCTGCTTCCAGCTGTGTGCACATACAAGGAGCCCAGCTCCAAGAGTGCAAACGTCCAGCCCCTGCTGCCATAGCAAAGGAGCCAGGACAGGGGCAGTGTTGAAACCCAGCCGGGAACTCAGCACCAGCAGCCGTTCGCTCAGCACCCGGGTGGGATGGGGAGGAGAATGGGAACAGTGTGAAACCCACGGGTGGAGATGAGAACAGGTCAGGAACTGAAATCCAGCACAATATTGTAATATTCATAATAATACCAACAACATGAATAATAATAATAATAATGGGTCACCCCAGATCTCCAGTTCCTCCCTCCCCAATGATCTGTGGGGCGCTTTCTGGTGGCTTTAGCCCCTGTTTGAGAGCTCTGTTGGTCCCCCAAATTACTCTGATGCACCCTCCCCCCAGAGTTCAGGGACCTTCCCATGAGCCCCCAGATTCTCCCCATTTACCTCCATGGGCCAACATGGGGCACCAAAGAGAGACACAGGGTGCCCTGGGACAGATGTACCCCTATTTTGGGACATGGGGGTCCCCCAGATTCCTGCCCCCGCAGAGCTTTGGCCCCTGCACCCCCCCCACCCCCCCGCAGAGGTGTCCCCGCAGTCGCTGCAGGAGCAGCAGCGCTGGGACCTGAAGGAGCAGCACAAGAAGCACCTCAAGAGGCTCTTGGCTCTGCACAAGCACCTGCAGCCAGGTGGGACCCCAGAACCCGGGACCCCCGAACCCAGCCCCCCCAGCACCTCAAAATCCCAGCGGGGAGCCCCGAATCTCCCCAAACCCAAACCCTGCAGCTCCAAATCCGCCCTGGCTCAGTGCAGTGGCCAGGAGGTCCCTGAAAAAGGGGTGGTCTGAAAAGTAGGGTCCCCCCAGCACCTTCCCTAGGGTCCCCAAAGATGCTGTGGGAGCTCAAATCCACTGGGTGGACCCCAACATTGCTTTGGATTCCGTAGTGAATTCCGGGGGTCAGAGGGGATGGACCCTCCAAAAATGGTACCCCAATACAGGGACACCCCAAAACCACGCTTCCTCACCCAAAAGGCCCTCGAGGCACCCAAAGCAATTGTGGTGCCCCCTAACATCCTGGGGTAACCCCAAATCTCCTTGAAGAAACACACGAGCAGGCAAAACTCCCAAATGGGGGGCCTAGGGCAGCCCAAAAGTGAACTGCACCCCGCCATCACCACAGGCCCCCCAAATGAACTCGGGACCCAAAATCCTGGAGGCGCCCCACCAAACAGCCCTGCCCCCAACTGCGGGTGCCCCAAACAAGCTGCTCCCCCCCAAAAAAACCCGATGCAGCCCCAAATTGCTCCTTGTTGCCACCAAACCGCACCCCACAGGGCACCCCAACTCCCCCCCTCTGGTATCAGGGAGCTGACGAGAGGGTGGCTCCAAAGTGGGGGGTACCCAATTTGTGGGGTCCCCCCCCAAAAGATCACCAGCAAGGAGGTTGTGTGGGGGATGAGCAGGAGCACCGGTGGCAGCAACTGAGAGCTCTGGGAGTGACTGGGGAGGACTGAGAGGGATTGGGAGCACCTGCAGCAGGTAGTGGGAGCATTGGGAGGGATTGGGAGTTGAGCATAGCTGCAAGGGGAAGACCTGCAGCAGGGACTGGGAGCACTGGATATTGAAACCCCAGCAGTATCTGGGGCCATAGTGGCCTATATTGGTCTGTACTGGTGCAAACTGGTCCGTACTGCTCCATACTGGGATGTGTAAATTTGTGGATGACACCAAATTGCGTGGGAGCGTTGATCTATTGGTTTCCATTTGGTTTCAGACGTTGCTCAGGTGAAACTTTGACATCATGTAGTGCTTCCCACACTGCTGTTGCTGCTTCCCCTGTCTCTGTGGGGCAATCTCCTCTGATTAAGACATCATCTCTATAATGGTACATTTCACCTTCTGAGGAAGTAAGACCTCCTCCAGGCTGAATCCCTTCCTTCAGCAGGGGTAAAGGAGATCCCAGCCTGTCCTGGCCTGCCTGTCCTGTCTGATGATGGGACAAGAAACAGGCTGCCCACAGAAGTGGTTGTGTCACCATCCCTGGAGGTATATAAAAGACATGTTCTAATGGACATGGTTAACGTGTTGACTTGCCAGTGTTTGGTTAATGTTGCCTCTAGAGGGCGTGGCGACCTGGTTCAGGAACGGTGCAACGGCCCACCCCTGGCCGACTGGGCCATCAGCTCGCAGACACCAATGTGGTGGACGGCAAATGGCGTTTATTGGCACGTGACATGGCATTATATACCCGAGATACGTAACGTCACCTCCGTCCGCTTACATCATAAACTAAACGCTATTGGCTATCAGGAGAGGGGCCCTATCTTTCCGTACAGCGCGATATCTTCCGGCCGCCAGACCCTGGCTACCCACAGGTTCATGTGTTGACTTGCCACTGTTCGGTTAATGGTGGATTCGATGTTCTTAAGGGTCTTTTCCAACCTAAATGATTCCCTGATTCTACAAAATCTTGTTGCTCAGATCAAGCTCTGTCTCTCATCAGAGAAATGACACTGCAGGCAGGCAGTGTGTCTGCCAGCTGAGGGAGGGAACATCAGGGCTTGCTTCAGGCTGTTTCCCATGGTGTTTCCCTGGAGCCCCAGGGAGCCCAAGAATGCTCTGAGTTAGCTGCTGACTGGATGTGTTTCAGCAGCCATACACTGCCTTCTTTCCTCTGCAAAGAGCTCCAGGTGTAGGTCGTGACAGGCCACGTCTTTCTTTCCTGATTTACAGTTGGGTTTTTTTCCACTTGTGATGTTTCTGTCTTCAAAGACATGTCAGTTTTCATCGCCTACTACTTACATATCCATGCACCTTGTCTTACCCACAGACTTTGTTTCAATGGGGCTCTGGCATTGTATCTGAGCTGTGGGTGTTCAGGCTGGAGAAAAGGAGGCTCCAGGGAGACCTTACTAAGCCCATACCTAAACAGGGCCTACAAGAAATCTGGAGAGAGCCTTTATACTTTGTTGGTGACCATCCAGACAGGGTATCCCACAGGGATGATGTCATGGTCAGCATGTGGACTTGTTAGGGACAGGTTAATGGTTGAACTCGATGTTCTCAAAGGTCTTTTCAAATGCAATGATTCTGTGATTCTAAGAAAAGTTGATTTTTAGCCTTAACTCTGTCTCTCATCAGAGCAATGACACTGCAGGCAGGCAGTGTATCTGCCACCTGAGGGAGGGAACATCAGGGCTTGCTTCAGGGTGTTTCACTTTTGGGTTGTTTTATTCTCCCCTCTCAGGAGACTGATCCCCCTGGGACAGCATCTTGGCTGCCTCTCGTCACCCTGTCACTGGCGTTTGGGACGCTGGTTGGTGGGACCCACAAGGCATGTGATGAAAATTCTCTTCCCTCTAACTACTAGATCAACCAGTCTCTCATGTATTAACAGGTCTTTTATATATACATGTGTCTCTATATATTTATATGTACACTCTAATGTGATGAGGTAGTGGATTTTTCCTGGAAGCTTCATCCCAGCCCTGGAACTAGGACTTTTCTTTAGGGTATCTTAGAGCTGTCTGTGAAGGAGAAGGGGCATTGCAGCCCAGCAGAAATAATGGCAGAATCCCAGCCCCTCCAGCATGTCTTTGAAACCCTCCCACTGTCCTGCACACCATTAATCAGTATCTCTTGCAGGACTGGCTCCGGGGACATCTGCCTCCATAGACAAGAGCAGGACTGCAGCAGAAGTAGCATGAGCCCCTGGCAGAGTTTGCCTAGGACTAGTAATTGGTAGTGAGGAAGCTAGTGCTCAGTCCAAGTGTGTGGTACGTGACCGTTTGAAGGTTGTGAGATCCCTGTGTAAAACCACATTTGGGTTTCCCCATGTGTCTGGGACACCCTTGTAATTCTCTGCTTTGCATCCCAGTCTCTGGGCGCAGTGGGCACGGGCCACTTGCGGATTGTGGTGGCAGTTTGACAAGGGAGATGGGACACAGGCGACTGCGTGAGCCAGCGTCTCCCTAGAACCTGGGCCCAGATGATCAGTACTGTGGGATGGGGGTGAGTTCACTTGCAGATACTGAGCTATCAGGGCAGTAGGATCTCCATAGCTATGCTATGCTCTGCTGTTCTATATGCTGTGCCTTGCTATATGCTGTATGCTGTGCTCGGACCTCTCCAAGCCGGCTGGGCAGAGGCTTGTCCCCTTGTGGCCACTCCCGGAGCACCCCTGGGTGCCCAGTGCCATGGGCACGATGCTGCCGCCATCACAAAGCCGTGGTGGTCGCTGTGGAGACGCCCATTGTGACGGGGCCCCCACGCTGAGCGTGGGCTATTGAAGGAGCCAGAGCCCTGCAGGAACCAGTGCAGAGGAGAGCCCTCCCTCGGGAGGCTGCATCTCCCGTGCCTGCCCTGCGCATCCAGGTACGGGTTCTTTGACTTTGCAATCCTCTTTTAGTGTTAGCATGAAACACATCTTTGGTACAAAGCAGGAGCCTCCTGTGTGCAGGAGGCATGCGTGTAACCCACCATCCTCCATCGTGCTTCTTGGCTCCTAAGAATAGGTAATTTCCCATCCTCCGTTTGATAACTTGGAACTTCATTATCCAAGCTCTGATACTGATGAGGCAATAGTAATGAAAGCTCCCCACCCACAGCTTCTTCGGCTGCTTTGTCAGCAACGTGATTACCAATATTCTCTGCAGTGTTATCAAACTGATGTGCCTTAAAAGCAAATTTTGACTTTCTGACACTTTCAGAAGTCTCAGTAGCACCATCAGCTCAGCTTTCTGTGCTCATGTGGTGGGGGAGGAGGAATGCAGGGCTTTAGCCTCTATTATGTTTGGTTTAGCTCTGTTATGTTATGGTCTGTAAACAGTTGTGAGTCAGCTCTCCTGCTTCTGGATCTGTTGTCAAAACCTGTTGTGCTGGCTCAAAAGGTTAGTTACTTTAAGTCTACCTCCTATTGTCATAGAAGCACAGCCTGCTTGGGGAAAGCCAGTGACTGCTTTTCTGTTCCAGAATGGTTGTTAGCATGTGAAGTACAAATACGGTCCATTTTTGTCCCAAAGTATTTGACAATTTTTCTATTAGAGTCTCTAGTCCTTTCCTTGCTTCCAGTTTTATAAGATCCTGTTTCTGTCTTAGCGGTGTGATATTTGGTTTCAGAGGAATAGTTACTTCTTCTGCAGCTCGTGATGGTCCCGAAGCTCCAGCAGCCCATACTTGTGGATATACCCACTTCCTCGGGGATATCCGGCTCAGTGCCTGCTTTCTGTAACATAAAAACTCAGGCCTCCATAGCTTTTTTTTTCATTAGGAACATGGACCTGAAATTTCTTCCTTTAACCCTAATTGATGCATGGAATTTACTCAGTATATCTCTACCAATACCAGCATGGGGCACTCAGACATGCAAAGAACTTGATGGCTCAACATCTGTTTGCCAGTTTCTGAAATGTAAAGGAAGGCCGGGTTCCTGTCCACCTGTGGCACCAATGCCTGAAGCTTTTTGTTTGCTTGATTGCCCTTTACAAGTATTTATAATAGAATAAGTAGCTTCTGTTTCTAGAAGGAATTTTACCTTCCCATTCCCCAACCTAACTGTAGCCAGGGGCTCTGCTGGGGAGGGATTTGAATCTTCCCCTGCTCCTCCTCAATCTTCATTTAAAAGAATCATTCTCTCTTCCTGTCCTGACGTTCCATTTAATCTCCGGTGTTTCTTTTGATTCTGAGGGCATTTTCCCCTCTGCGCTGTCGTGTCTGGCCGTGGGACCGCGTGTTGAGTCGGTGGGATTTGTGCTCACAGTAAATAGTGCACAGTGTAGGGAACGCAGGAATCTGGTTTGTTTTCCACGCGGATTGAAGTAAAAGGAAGCACTTGGTGGGATGGAGCCATCCCTTTCTTGTGAGGTTGCGGGATGAAGGATGCTGCGAGCGTGAGGGCTACAAGGGAGCTCAGCGTGGCTGCTGTGGGAAAAGAGGTTTGTCTCTTACTGAGACTGACTCTGCGGCTCTGGCAGCAGAGGGCAGAGGCTGGTCCCTCCGTGGCCACTCCTGGAGCACCCCTGGGTGCCCAGTGCCATGGGCACGATGCTGCCGCCATCACAAAGCCGTGGTGGTCGCTGTGGAGACGCCCATTGTGACGGGGCCCCCACGCTGAGCGTGGGCTATTGAAGGAGCCAGAGCCCTGCAGGAACCAGTGCAGAGGAGAGCCCTCCCTCGGGAGGCTGCATCTCCCGTGCCTGCCCTGCGCATCCAGGTACGGGTTCTTTGACTTTGCCATCCTCTTTTAGTGTTGGCTTGAAACACATGGTGGGTGCGTGCTCTAAAGGGAGGAGAAGCTGTCAGGAGATGTGCTGGTGCCATCCCAGCTGTAGGAGCAGGGGCTGGGTGAGGAGGAGGCACTGGGCTTGTTCCTGTGCTTGGAGCTGAGCTCTGCCTGCAGAGGTGCTGGGGGCGAAGCAGGAGCCTTCTGTGTGCAGGAGCTGCTGGTGTCAGAGGTGCTGAGAAGGTGTCAGGGCAGGAGAACTTCTCCCTTGTCAGAGCCTGCAGGAGTGCAAGGGTCACCCCAGCTCCCAGGAGCCCCCCCTTGGTTGCATTCCCTGCCCCGGGCAGTGGGATGAGCTCATCGCCAGCATCCTCACAGGAAAGATTAAGGGAAATCCCCCAGCTGCACCCTCAAAACCTGGCAGGATCCCCCCATATCTCCAGTTCCTGCCTCCCCAATGATCTGTGGGGTGGTCTCTGGTGGCTGTAGCTACTCTTTGAGGGCTCCATTGGTCCCCCAAATTACTCTGCCCCCTGCAGTGCTTGGGGACATTGCCACGAGCTTCCACATCCCCCAAAACCTCCAGTTTCTTTCTGAACCCCAAATCCCCCCCATTTACTGTCATGGGCAAACAGGGGCACTGAAGAGTCAGGGTACCCTGGGACAAATGGAACCCCTAGTTTTGGGACACTGGGTGTTCCCCAAATCACGGCACCACCCTGGGGAGCTTTGGGGATCCCCCTGAATGCCCAAATCCCCTCTGAACCCCCAAACTCTTCTCCTGAACACATCTTCACCCTAGGGGAACGTTGCTCACCCAAGAGTGACTCAGGGTGCCCTGGGACCCAGGTAGCCCCTGTTTTCGGCACATGGGAGATCCCCAATATAACGTGCTTCCTACAGCGAGTTATGGGGAATCCTCCCGAACCCCCAAATGTTCCTTGAACCCCCAAATCCCTCCAACCCCCCCCAATCCCTCCCATTGATGGGAACAGGGCTCCCTAGGGCATCCAATGAGATTCGGATGCCCTGGGATTAATAGACTCCCATTTCTGGGGGAGAAGGAGTCCCCCAAATAACTGAGCCACCTCAAGGAGTTCTGAATCCCCAAATTCCCCCTGGGATCCCCCCAAATCTCCTCAAACCCAAAGCCCGCAGCTCCAAAGCCCTCCCCCAGCTCAGCGCAGTGGCACAAACCGCTAAAATGGGGTGTCCTGAAAAGTGGGGTCCCCCCAGCACCTCCCCCGGGGGTCCCATAAGGTGCTCTGGGACCTCAAATCCACTGGGGGGACCCCAACTTTGCTTTGGGTTTCAGTAGTGAATTCACGGGGTCAGAGGCAGTGGATCCCCCAAAACAGGCACCCCAATAAAGGGGTATCCCAAAACCACGCTGCCCCCAAAGGGCCCTGGAAGCATCCAAAACAATCGTGGTGCCCCCCTAAATTCTGGGGTACCCCAAATCTCCCTGTAGCAACACAAGAGCTGGCAGGAAACCCAAATGGGGGCCCTGGGGCAGCCCAAAAGTGACCTGCACCTTCCCATAGCCCTGAGGCCTCCAACCGCAAATGAGCCCAGGGGACACAAAGTCCAGGAGGGGCCCCAAAAGGCTGCTCCCCCCCCCCCGAAAGACATCAGCACCAAAACACTCCTTGTTGCCCCCGAACCACACTCCATGGGGCATTCCAGCCCCCACTCCCCGGGTGTCAGGGAGCTGGGGGGCAGCCCCATATTAGGGGGTGCCTAATTTGGGGTGTCCCCCCAAAAAGACCAAGGAGGTCGTGCGGGGGATGAGTAGGAGCGCCTTTGGCAGCGACTGGGAGCACTGGGATATTGAAACCTGTTGTGGTTTAAGCCCAGCCGGCAACCCAGAACCACGCAGCCGCTCGCTCACTCCCCTCCTTCCTTCCCCCGCTCTCAGAGGGATGGGGATGAGAATCGAAAGAATGTGACTCCCACGGCTTGAGATAAGAGCAGTCCAGTAACTAAGGTATAACACAAACCACTGCTGCTACCACCAATAATAATAATGATCTATAATAACAAGGAGAGAGAATACAACCGCTCACCACACGCCGACCAATACTCAGTCTGACCCCAGCCGTGATCACACCCTTCCAGGTAACTGCCCCCAGATTATAGTCTGTGCATGACGTGCTGTGGTATGGAATACCTCCCTGGCTAGTTTGGGTCAGGTGTCCTGTGTCTGCTTCCTCCCGGCTTCCCCTCTTCCCTGGCAGTGCATGAGACTCAGAAAGTCCTTGGTCAGAGTGAACATTACTGAGCAGCAACTAAAAACATGGGTGTTATCAGTGCTGTTCCCAGGCTGAAAGTCAAAACTACAGCACGGCACCAGCTACTAAGAAGGAGAAAAATGACTGCTACTGCTGAACCCAGGACAAAACCCCAGCAGTATCTGGGCCCCCCTCCATCTCCTCCCCATCCCCGACTTTTATCCCCCAGAGGTTGCCCGAGCACAGTCACTGTATCTCACAAGCGAGATTCCACCAGAGCTGAGAATCATGAGTCTGCTGTTTTGTTGGGTGCCACCAAATAGTTCAGGACTGCCTTTGCACCTGCATCAGGACTGCCAGAAAACACCCAGTGTGGGGCAGTGTCTATAATCTACCAATTGTGGACATGCAGTATCGGTTTGCTCCTTCTCACACCCTTTCCCCTGACCGAAGGGGTTGAGGACGGCTTCTACCTGGGTCCCCATACCCTTAGGTAGAGAGTATTCTGGAGGGTAGATTTTGTCTAGTTAAGCCCACCAGCACTTTTGGATCACTGACTAATGCTGCGCTTGAGCATTTTGGGCATCTCCCCACTGCCCCAGTCCTGCCAGCCCATCTGTGCCAAGCACTTACAATCAACTGAGGGAAGCAGAGTAATGAGGACGTATTTAATAAACTTAAAGTGCTCAGTTTCTTAAAATCCACAGCTTCTCTGGGCACCCTGTGCCACTGTCTCACCACTCTCACAGGAAAGAACTTCTGCCTAAGAGCTTATCTCGGTCTCCCCTCTGGCAGGTTAAAGCCATTCCCCTTGTCCTGTCCCTACAGGCCCTGTTCCAAAGCCTCTCTCCAGGTTTCCTGTAGCCCCTTTAGGCTCTGGGAACTGCTTGAAATTCTCCCCTTAAGGAGCCTTCTCTTCTCATAGCTGTGCTGAGGATCCCCTCTGAGCAGGGACAACACAAAGCCTTTTCCATGTGCCTCCCTCACTTAGCTGTGCTCTCCCTGCTTGTCAGCACTGGCATTTGTCCCCCCACCATCTCCTCCCCATCCCTTGATCTGGTGCTGTCAGTGCAGTACAGGGTTGGGCCTCCAGCAGTGAACACCCTCATCTGCAGCTTGGGGAACCAGGAGCTCAAGGATGCTGTGAGGAAGCTGGTGTCTGGATGTGTTTCAGCAGCCATACACTGCTTGCTTTACCCTGGAAAGGGCTTCCAGTGCATGTCATGACAGGCCACGTCTGTCTTGGCTGCTTTACAGTTGTTTTCTTTTTTCCACTTGTGATGTTGCTATCTTCAAAGCCATGTCAGTTTTCATCCCCTGCTACTTCAGTATCTGCCCACCTTGTCTGACCCACAGACGTTGTGTCGATGGGGACTCTCACTGTATTTGAGTAAAAGAAATGATCCTGCAGCAACTTCTTCTCTGTGCTATGTGCTCACAGGGCAGGAATGAAGGGGAATGAAATCAGCTTTCTGGCTGCTCCAGCTCTGGGATGGCTGCTCTGTGCCTGGAGCAGGAAGAGCTCTTGAGGAGCCCAAGGGCCGGGGCTGTTGTGCTGGTGTGGGGAGATGGGATGGCATGGGGGGGCTGCAGAGCTCTCAGGGTGTCCTGGGCAGGAGAGCAGGGGACACAGGGGTCCCTGCAGGGGACTCCCCTGCAATGGCCCAGGCTGGGGCTGCCTGGCTGGGAGCAGCCCATGGGAAAGGGCTGGGTGGGCAGGAGCTGGACAGGAGGCAGCGTGTGCCCTGGCAGCAAGGGAGGACAGCAGCATGGCGGGCTGTATGACCAGGAGCACGGCAGGAGAACAAGGGAAGGGATGCTCTGGAATACTCCATCCAGGTTTCAGATCCCCAATTCAGGAATGCTATTGGAAAGCAGGAGTGGGTTTGAAAACTGGCCCTAAGGACAGGCAGGGACTGGAGGACGGTGCCTGTGAGGAGAGGCTGGGGGAGCTGGGCTCTTCCAGCCTGGAGAAGGGAAGGCTGATGGGGACCTGAGATCTTGGGAAGGGAAGGCTGTCGGGGACTGGCTGCCTGTACCACCAAGGAGGCCATGGAGAATACAGAGCCAGGCTCCTGAACATGGTGCCTGGTGGGAGGACAAAAGGCAATGGGAGATAGTGACAGAGGAGAGGTTCAGCCAGGACATAAGGAAACCTTTTTCCCATAGGCTCAGGCAAGTGCTGCATCAGGTCACCCAGAGAGGGTGTGCAGTCTCTGGCTTTGGGGATTTCCAGTTCAGACTGAATCAAGCCTTGTACAATTTGCTCTGATCCTGCTCCTGATGGGTTGGACTTGAGAACTCCTGGGGTCCTTTCCAACCTCTGTTCTCTTATGATCCAACAATGATGGGCTTATGAAGGGTCACAAAAATGGTCCGAGGGCTGGAGCACATCTCTGATGAAGACAGGCTGAGAGAGCTGGGAGTGTTCAGCCTGGAGCAGAGAAGGCTCCAGGGAGGCCTTACTAAACCCATACCTAAACAGGGCCTACAAGAAAACTGGAGAGGGTTTTTTTTAAGATCTTACAATGACGGGCTTATGAAGGGCTACAAAAAGATGCTCCGAGGGTTGGAGCTTGTGTCCAGACAACTTCACCTGCAGATGAAGACAGGCTGAGGGAGCTGGGGATGTTCAGCCTGGAGAAGACAAGGTTACAGGGATACATCTTAGCAATCTGCCCATTTCTGAACACAGCCTACAAGAAATCTGGAAAGGGGCTTTTTACAAGTGTGTGCAATGACAGGAGAAGGGGAAATGGCTTTGAGCTGAAAGAGGGGGATTTAGATCAGACATTAGGAAGGAATTCTTCCCTGTGACAGTGGTGGGACACTGGCACAGGGTGCCCAGAGAAGCTGTGGCTGCCCCGTCCCCGGCAATGTTCAAGGCCAGGTTGGACACAGGGGCTTGCAGCAACCTGCTCTAGTGGACCACCATAAAACACCTCCATAACACCCAGAAACACCTGTGACACACCTCAAAAATAACCCCAAACCACTCCTACAACTGCCGAAGGACACCTTGAAGCATCCCCAGAGCCCCCAAAACACCATTGGCATCCCCCAAACCATTCAGGTCCTTGTCTTCCCCCTGCTGTGATGCCGTGGCATAAATCAAACCCTAGACACGAAATCCCTGTTCTTGACCTTAATTTTAACCCTCACTGATTTTTATAATGTTATAATATTGTAATAGAATGTAAGTAATTTATCTATTATAATAATAGAAATGCTTGTCTGTCTATATTACTATTATAAATTATACACTAATATAAATGCTTTTCAGTCCAGTGGGCCCATGACACCTCAGGCCATAGAAACTGGCCTGAAGGGATGCGTTGCTGCTTGGGTCGGGCTGGGTGTTGCTCAGAACATGCTGAACAATTGCATTGGGCATCACTGTCGCTATAGGTCCTTTCTTTCCCCTTTTGGTTCTGTATCTCTCCCCTTGTTGTTTCCATTCTTATTAATAACAAGAACACTAATATTACATTGTGCTTGATTTCAGTTCCTGACCTGTTCTCATCTCCACCCCTGGGTTTCACACTGTTCCCATTCTCCTCCCCATCCCACCCGGGTGCTGAGCTAGCGGCTGCTGGTGCTGAGTTCCCGGCTGGGGTTCAACACTGCCCCTGTCCTGGCCCCTTTGCTGTGGCAGCAGAGGCTGGACGTTTGCACTCTTGGAGCTGGGCTCTTTGTATGGGCACGCAGCTGGAAGCAGCATTCCTTGGCTCAGGAAGCGCAGCTCCCGAGGGTTGCTGGGGCTGGGGCAGTGCTTGCCAAGGGCAGGGGAGGCCCAGCAACAGCTCCTGTCCTGGCCCTGCTGCTGGGGGAGCAGAGGGGCTCCCGCGGGCATTGCCGCAGTCAGGATTGCGCAGGTGTGCCCAGAGCCCACCAGCTCCTTCCCACCTTGCGCAGTGCCCGCTGGGCTTCTGGGCTGTGCCTGCGCCTGCCAGGGCCTTTGTCACCTTCCCGAATGCATTGGCAGAGCCCAGCAGAGCACTGGAGCCTTGTGCAATGCCCGGCGCTGGCCTGGCCTTTACCAGAGCCCAGCGGCACCCCTCCTGCCTTCCGCAATGCCCGGGGGGCTTGCGCGGGCCTTGCCGGAGCCAGGCAGGTCCCCTTGTGCTGAGCTCCCAGGGACAGCACCAGCAGCTGCACTGCCCAGGGGCTGCTCCTGCCCTGACACCTTCTCAGCACCTCTGACACCAGCAGCTCCTGCACACAGAAGGCTCCTGCTTTGCCCCCAGCACCTCTGCAGGCAGAGCTGAGCTCCAAGCACATGAACAAGCCCAGCGCCTCCTCCTCACCCAGCCCCTGCTCCTACAGCTGGGATGGCACCAGCACATCTCCTGACAGCTTCTCCTCCCTTTAGAGCACGCACCCACCATGTGTTTCAAGCCAACACTAAAAGAGGATTGCAAAGTCAAAGAACCCGTACCTGGATGCGCAGGGCAGGCACGGGAGATGCAGCCTCCCGAGGGAGGGCTCTCCTCTGCACTGGTTCCTGCAGGGCTCTGGCTCCTTCAATAGCCCACGCTCAGCGTGGGGGCCCCGTCACAATGGGCGTCTCCACAGCGACCACCACGGCTTTGTGATGGCTGGAGAGCATGGAACTCTGTCTGCGGACAGGTGAGCAGTCAACAGAGAGTTTATGGGTCAGGGTTAAAGGGAGAACAGCGATGGGAGACATTGCTGTGTGCATCTGCTACAGACCGCCTGATCAAGAGGACTCCCTGGATGGAGCACTCTACAGACAGATAGGAACAGCCTCACGCTCACAGTCCCTTGTTCTCATGGGGGACTTCAACCACCCTGATACCTGTTAGAGGGACAGTACGGCCCAGCACAAGCAATCCAGGCGGTTCCTCAATTGTGTGGAAGACAACTTCCTTCTGCAAGTGATAGAGGAGCCAAAAAGGAGAGGTGCCATGCTTGACCTCGTACTCACCAGCAGGGAAGGGCTGGTTAGAAATGTGACACTCCAGAGCAGCCTTGGTTGCAGCGATCATGAGATGGTCGAATTTGATATCCTCAGGACAGTGAGAAGAGCGTGCAGCAAGCTCACTGCCCTGGACTTCAAGAGAGCAGAGTTTGGCCTCTTCAGGAACCTGCTTAGTAAGGTTCCATGGGACACAGCCCTAGAGGGCAGGGGGGCCCAAGGCTGTTGGTTGATATTCAAGTATCACCTGCTCCAAGCTCAGGAGTGTTGTATCCCAACTAGAAGGAAGTGCAGCAGAAAGGCCAGGAGACCTCCTTGGATGGATAAGGAGCTGCTGATGAAATTTTGAAGGAAAAAAAGAGGCTTATAAAAGGTGGAAGCAAGGACAGGCAGCCTGGGAAGAATACAGGGATTTTGTCCGGGAAGCCAGGGACCAGGTTAGGAAAGCTAAGGTCCTGTTAGAATTAAACATGGCTAGGGATGTGAAAGATAGCAGGAAGGGTTTCTATAGGTACATAGAAAATGAAAGACAGACTAGGGACAACGTAGGCCCCCTCTGGAATCTATCAGGAGAACTGGCTACCCAGGATTTGGAGAAGGCTGAGGTTCTTAATTACTTCTTTGCCTCAGTCTTCACTGGCAAAGGCTCTGACCGCACCACCCTAGTCTTGGAAGGCAGACGCAGGGACTGTGAGAATGAAGACCTTGGGCCCACTAAAGAAGAGGATCTGATTCGAAACCATCTTAAGAACCTGAACGTGCACAAGTCCATGGGACCTGATGAAATCCATCTGTGGGTCTTGAAGGAGCCAGCAAATGAAGTTGCTAAGCCACTTGTCTATTTGAAAGAACATGGCAGTCAGGCGAAGATCCCAGTGACTGGGAAAAGGGAAATATAACCCCCATTTTCAAGAAGGGGAAAATAGGTGACCCAGGGAATTACAGAGCAGTCAGTCTCACCTCTGTGCCTGGCAAAATCTTGGAGCGGATTCTCCTGCAAGGCATGCTAAGGCACATGAAAAAGAAGGAGGTGGTTGGTGACAGCCAGCATGGCTTCACTAAGGGGAAATCCTGTCTGACCAATTTGGTGGCCTTCTATGATGGAGCTATGGAACTGATGGACAGGGGTAGAGCTGTTGATGTCATCTACCTGGACTTGTGCAAAGCGTTCGACACTGTCCGACATGACATCCTTGTCTCTAACTATTCTATGATTCTATGATTCTATTATTATTACAGGTGGTAGCGGCGGTGGTTTGTGTTATTCCTTAGGTACTGGACTGTTCTTATCTCAACCCGTGGGAGTTACATTTTTTCGATTCTCCTTCCCATCCCTCTGGGAGGGGGAGTGAGCGAGCAACTACGTGGTTCTGAATTACTGACTGGACTTAAACCACGGCACCGCGGCAGCACATCGGGGCTGCTGGAAGGCGGCAAAGGCCCTGCTGGGAAACTGGGGAGTTCCAGCAATGCCCATGGAAGTGCTTCCACCAGCACACTTGGAAGGACACCCAACATTGCAGAACATGGCAGGGACCTGGCAGTCTGCACCAACCCTGCAGAATCTCCTCAAACATTCCAGATGGAGGCAGAGGCCTCAGCAGGCTCTGGCAAGGCTGCGGAATAACACCGGCCATTCCAGAATGCGCAGGTGCTCTGCAACTGTGCTAAAGCCCTCAGGAGCCTGACCGCCATTCAGAAAGGTGGCAAAAGCCCTGGAGGACCTTGGAAGCCCTCCAGGTATTCCAGGCTCAGGGATCCTTATCAGACTTGCTCATGCTCCTTCACCATCAGAGCCACTTCCCATGGAAACTCCTGGAATGGTCCCCAAGTGATTCCAGAGTCTGTTCTCTGCTGCTGGCCTTCCTCATGCCCTTTAGCATCTGAGTCCCCACTATTGCATGCTCATGACAGCCAAGGCTGACACTGATGGTCACATCCTGACCAGCTTTTCGAGGGCAGCATCACCCTTGCTGGCCTGCCCTGCACCTGTGTTAACCGGTTGTGCCAAGACCCTCCACACTGTTGCACCCAGTTGCTTTGCATGGCCAGGGAATGCCAGGGCAATTACCTGCAAGGTACCTGCTCATTAGCCTGGAGGCTTCCTCAGGTGCTGACAAAATTCCTTTTCTGTTTCCCCTCCCTGAGCAAGTAGTTTGTAACTGGGAGCACAATGTCCCTCTTATCCACTCCTCTGATCCTCAGTCACAAAAGCCAACCCAACCTGTTCCCTGTCACACAGAGGACCTCCAGAAATCCAAGTTTCCCCTTCATGCAGGGGGCATCCACCCTCCTCATCTTTCTTGTCTCCATGCTACATCTCTTGGGCTTCCAGCCATCAAAGGGACATGAGACTACCTGTACAATTCTCTCCTTACAGAGCTAGATCTAGGGAACAGCATTTAAATGATGCCTCACAGAGTCCAGTGCATTTTTTCCTGGGACAGCAACAGACCAGGAGGTCCGGGTGAAAAACATTCTCTCAGCACCTTGGATGCTGCCCCTTTGGTCTCATGGACAGGTAAGGGTGTAGTCTGCAAAGACCCTAACCCCTGACTTGATCCCCATCCAGTGCCGGTTGTTCCCCTTTCCCATCCAGGGTCCTTTCTCAAAGCACACAGTCCTGAGAGATCTTGCTGGTGGTAACTGAGGCAAAGAGGAGATAGGCTATCTGAGATCTACCTGCATGTACTCTTGCTTTATTTAGTGGTGGTCCTGTGTTACCTTGTTTCTTCTTTAACTGTTCCTGAAGTAGGAGCATCTCATCCTGGTGCTCTTCAATTCCTGTTTGAGCTTGTCTGAGATTTGCTATGACCCATCGCTGTGCATAAAGGATGCTGTCTCTGAAAGCCAGATGTAGCCAAGCACACAGTTAAAATGCTTGGGCTGTTCCTTAGCTGAATCATCAAGGGAGTGAGTAAAGACCCTGCAGTGATGTACTTTGTGTTCACTCACTGCCTGCAGCTAAAGGGTGGCAGAAAGGACAGACCTGGCATCACTGATAGCAACTGATGCCTGATGCCTCTGAGCGCTTACAAGAATATTCCCAACGATATTGCCTTGTCTCTATATCAGCCTGCACGTATCTTTGGCCTGTCTCTATAACTTGCATGTAACTTTGACCAGCCCTGTAATGCCAACTGTCACCAGAGATTTGCACCCAGACACCTCACTCCTGGCCCCCATCAATGTTAATGCTGAGACAAAGAGCTCCCTCATGTAGGTGCCTTTTCAAGGAAGACCTGACCAGAGGCAGGAGGAATCCTACCTCCTGTGGGTTTGTGGTGTTCATGGGAGGGAGCTGAGTCCCCTTCCAGTCCCAGGCCTACAGACTGAGGAGGACATGCCTCAGCTAACCAGGGGGAATCCACTCCATCAGCAAGGGTAAAGGAGATCCCAGCCTGTCTTTGTCTGTCTGTCCTAATGATGGGACAAGAAACAGGCTGCCCACAGAAGTGGTTGTGTCACCATTTCTGGAGGCCTTTAAAAGACATGGAGATGTGGCACTTGTTGACATGGGTCAGTGGTGGACTTGACAGTGCTTGGTTAATAGAGTTAAGAGTTGATCTTACGGGTCTTTTTGAATCTAAATGATTCTGTAATTGTGAGAAACTTTGTTTACACCAAACTCCATCTCTCAGCAGAGAAATGACACTGCAGGCAGGCAGTGTGTCTGCCAGCTGAGGGAGGGAACATCAGTGCATGCTTCATGCTGTTTCCCATGGGGTTCCTCTAGAGCTCCAGGGAGCCCTGGAGGGAGCCCAGAGGGGCAGAGGCAGAGCCACTTTGGGCTGGGCCTCTCCTGATGAGCTGGGACCAAGGGGAGACCTGTGAGCCTCAGAGAGCTTAAAGGCACTTGGCAGTGGAGGATGCTGAGAGCTCCCTGCAGGAGAAACCTTCCCAGCCCTGTGCATGGTAAGGCTCTGGGTGCAGGGCAATGCAGCTGCAGTTCCTGGAGGGATCTGCTCAAGCTGCTGCCTGGGACAGTCCATGGGATCTGTCAGGAGGACTCTTTTGGTTTCTCTGTGTAGATAAGGAGCAGGATGTGCTGCAGAGCAGGGCTTCCCTCTGCACCATGCGAGGGACAGGACAAGGCAGGTCCCTTGTCCCGGGGCTGGCTGCAGGCTGTGAATGTGGGTGTGCAGGCAGGGGTGCCCAGCGCTGTCCTTGGGAGCAGGGTGCCTGCAGCCCAGGGGCTGTGTGCAGGGGCAGGGACTCTGCTGCCTGCCAGGGTCAGCACTCAGCCTGCCCCGGAGCTCCCCACGGCGCTGGGGGAGAGGCGCTGGAGGTAAGCAACAACCCCTGGCAGGGCAGTAGAAGTGTTCTTGTGCACTGGAGAGGGTGCTGTGTGGGTCAGGGCTGCTCAGAGAGATGTGGATCTCATCTCTCTGAGCACGTTTGCAGAGGGTCCTTCTGAAAGACACTGAGGCAGCGATTGGAATTTCCTTCTCTGCTTTGGAGAAGGCACCGAGAGTCTTGTCAGGACTTGTGTGAGCTGCTGCTGAGCCCCTGCAGAGGCAGAGCTGCCCCTGGGCAGAGCCCTGCTGCCGGGAGGGGTGTGCAGGGCAGAGCTGAGCACACAGCCCATGGGATGGGCTCTGGGAGCACTGAGAGGGAGCAGAGCTGGGCCCAGAGCAGCAGCTCCTGGCAGGGACAGCTCCAGGCAGCAGAGACATGGGCAGGGAGTGGGGGGAAAGTGCAGCCCAGGCCTGGGGAGGGTGCGTTCAGGCAGCTCTCTTGGTGCCTGGCACTGGAGGTGGCTGCTGGCCATGCTCTGCTGGGCAAGGAGCTGACTGTCCCTCTGGAAAGTGCAGGGCAGCTGAGAACCAGACTGATGGACTCTGCAGCAACCTTGAGTAGGCACGAACCCACAGACAGCTGAGCCCTTTTTTCTGTCCCATGCTCAGACTCTTCAAAGTCGCCTTCAAAAATTTATTTAGGAATTTTGTCCCTAAAAGAGTAACTCTTCAGCTGTGACACTGGGAAAAGCAAAGAAACCAAACAACCTCAGAGACAATCATGAGCAAGTCACGCTGAGCCTCTCCTATGCAGATCGAAAGTGTTGACAGTTGTGAGTGTGTAAATTGAACTTCTGTATCTGACATCCCTCCTGTCCTAACCTGTCACTGCCTTTTTCTCCTGTGAGAGTGCCCCATGCCCAGAGGCAGCAGATGTCCAACGGCAGCTCCATCACCCACTTCCTCCTCCTGCCATTCGCAGCCAGGCGGGAGCTGCAGCTCTGGCACTTCTGGCTCTTCCTGGGCATCTTCCTGGCTGCGCTCCTGGGCAACGGCCTCATCATCACCAGCACAGCCTGCGACCAGCACCTCCACACCCCCATGTACTTCTTCCTCCTCAACCTCTCCCTGCTGGACCTGGCCTGCATCTCCACCACTGTCCCCAAATCCATGGCCAATTCCCTGTGGGACACCAGGGCCATCTCCTACACAGGTTGTGCTGCACAGCTCTTTTTCTTTCTCTTTTTCATTTCAGCAGAGTTTTCTCTCCTCACCACCATGTCCTACGACCGCTACGTGGCCATCTGCAAGCCCCTGCACTACGGGAGCCTCCTGGGCAGCAGAGCTTGTGTCCACATGGCAGCAGCTGCCTGGGGCGCTGGGTTTCTCACTGCTCTGCTGCACACAGCCAATACATTTTCACTGCCCCTCTGCCGAGGCAATGCTGTGGAGCAGTTCTTCTGTGAAATCCCCCAGATCCTCAAGCTCTCCTGCTCACATTCCTACCTCAGGCAAGTTGGGCTTCTTGTGCTAAGTTTCTGTTTGGGACTTGGCTGTTTTGTGTTCATTGTGGGGTCCTATGTGCAGATCTTCAGGGCTGTGCTGAGGATCCCCTCTGAGCAGGGACGCCACAAAGCCTTTTCCACGTGCCTCCCTCACCTGGCCGTGCTCTCCCTCTTTGTCAGCACTGGTACCTTTACCTATTTGAAGCCCCCCTCCATCTCCTCCCCATCCCTGGATCTGGTGCTGTCAGTGCTGTACTCGGTGGTGCCTCCAGCAGTGAACCCCCTCATCTACAGCCTGAGGAACCAGGAGCTCAAGGATGCTGTGAGGAAGCTGCTGACTGGATGTGTTTCAGCAGCCATACGCTGCCTGCTGTCCTCTCCAAAAGGCTTCCATTGTAGGTCCTGACAGGCCAAGTCTGTCTTTGCTGCTTTAGATTTGTTTTCCTGTTTCAATTTTTGATGATGTTGTGTTCATAGAAATGTCAGTTTTCATCTCCTCCTGCTTAAGTAGCCGCTCGTGTTGTGTGACCCACAGACTATGTGTCAGAGGGGGCTCTCACAGTATTTGAGTTCAATAAATGATCCTGCAGCAACTTCCTCTCTGTGCTATGTCCTCCCATGGCAGGAATGAAGGGGAATGAAATCAGCTTTCTGGGTGCTCCAGCTCCGGGATGGCTGCTCTGTGCCTGGAGCAGGAAGAGCTCTTGAGGAGCCCAAGGGCCAGGGCTGTTGTGCTGGTGTGGGGAGATGGGATGGCATGGGGGGGCTGCAGAGCTCTCAGGGTGTCCTGGGCAGGAGAGCAGGGGACACAGGGGTCCCTGCAGGGGACTCCCCTGCAATGGCCCAGGCTGGGGCTGCCTGGCTGGGAGCAGCCCATGGGAAAGGGCTGGGTGGGCAGGAGCTGGACAGGAGGCAGCGTGTGCCCTGGCAGCAAGGGAGGACAGCAGCATGGCGGGCTGTATGACCAGGAGCACGGCAGGAGAACAAGGGAAGGGATGCTCTGGAATACTCCATCCAGGTTTCAGATCCCAAATTCAGGAACGCTATTGACAAGCAGGAGTGGGTATAGCAACGGATCCTCAAGACAGGTGGGGAGACTGGAGTATAGTGGTTGTTGGGAGATGCTGGGGGAGCTGGACTTGTCCATCCCAGAGAAGGGAAGGCTGATGGGGACCTGAGATCTTGGGAAGGGAAGGCTGTTGGGGACTGGCTGCCTGTACCGCCAAGGACGACATGGAGAATACAGAGCCAGGCTCCTCACCATGGTGCCTGGTGGGAGGACAAAAGGCAATGGGGGATAGTGACAGAGGAGAGGTTGAGCCAGGACATAAGGAAACCTTGTTCCCATAGGCTCAGGCAAGTGCTGCATCAGGTCACCCAGAGAGGCTGTGCAGTCTCTGGCCTTGGGGATTTCCAACTCAGACTGAATCAAGCCTTGAACCACTTTCTCTGACCCTGTTCCTGATGGCTTGGTCTTGAGACCTCCTGGGGTCCTTTCCAACCTCTGTTCTCTTATGATCCTACAATGATGGGGTTGTAAAAGGCCACAGAGATGCCACGAGGGCTGAAACAATTCTGTGATGAAGACATGTTGAGAGATTTGAGTGTTCAACCTGGAAAAGAGAAGGTTCTAGGGAGACATCTTAGCAATCTGCCCATAGCTAACCAGGGCCTACAAGAAATCCGGAGAGGGGCTTTTTACAAGGGTCTGCAGTGACACGACGAGGGGGAATGGATTTAAGGTGGAAAAAGGGTGATTTAGCTTGGACATTCAGAGGAAGCTGTTCCCTCTGAGGATGGTGGGACACTGGCACAGGGTGCCCAGAGAAGATGTGGCTGCCCCATCCCTGGCAGAATTCAAGGCCAGGTTGGATGTGACTCATCTCTGAAGAAGTGCTTTGCCCAGCTCTGAAGTTCACAAGCGATGTCAGATGAAATCCAATGTAATTGTAAAGTTCTCTACATGTACTCATGACTCAGATGAGTCTGGGTTGCAGGAGAGAGGCTCAGCATGGCTTTAGAGTCATTTGAATGGTGTTATTTATTTACTGGCATAACACTGCTGAGGTTTTCTTTTGGGGGGGATAAAACATTCTCTGTATGACTGAAAATCAGAAAAGTATTGAAACAGGGAGAAGTTCTCAGCTCTTTGTAGCTTAGTGCAGAGCCAGGAGAGCTGCAGTGTCCATCAGTCCTTTCCCATTTGCCCTCTGCTCAAACTTCCACTGCCTGTAAGATGCCTTCACACACACATGGATTTCAAGAACCCCCACAAACACCTGTCCTGTGCTGAGAGCAGGGCAGCACGGTTTCAAAGGGCAGATCACGGAGCTCTCATGGGGAGAAGCAAAGGACTGTGCCCAGCAGAGCATGGCCAGCAGCCACCTCCAGTGCCAGGCACCAAGAGAGCTGCCTGAACGCAGCCTCCCCAGGCCTGGGCTGCCCTTTCCCCCCACTCCCTGCCCATGTCTCTGCCGCCTGGAGCTGTCCCTGCCAGGAGCTGCTGCTCTGGGCCCAGCTCTGCTCCCTCTCAGTGCTCCCAGAGCCCATCCCATGGGCTGTGTGCTCAGCTCTGCCCTGCACACCCCTCCCGGCAGCAGGGCTCTGCCCAGGGGCAGCTCTGCCTCTGCAGGAACCTCACACCTGGCACTCCATGGATCCATCAATGGTCAATGGAGAAACATGGTCACCCCCTGAGGAAAGCCTGGAGAGCTCCTTAACTCTTCAGGGAGTTACTGGTGGCAATGAGCAGTGTGCAGGGAGGTGAGGGAGGGTGGAGGGAAGTCAGCAAGAAGCAAGGTGATGGTTCAGGGCTTTAACCAATCCTTACAAGCAGGACGGAGCCCAGCAATGGAGAGCAGTTGATGTCTGTAGGTGGAGGAGGAGGAGGTGTTCCTGGAGTGTGGCTGCAGAGCCTGGACAAACCAGAGGCTGTCTGAGAAGTTTCCCTCATGGGAACATGCCTCAGCGTGGCACATGGGGAATGCCCACTGCTGGGGGTGCCTGAACACTGCTCCTCATGCCCCAGGAGCCGACCTTCCTGTCTGCCTCTCCTGCACTGCCCAAACTTGCCTGGAATGCAGGATCCATCCCTGAGCCTGGAGAATGCAGGAACCTCCTGCAGTGAGGGGTCACTGCTGCAGGGGAAGTGCAAAGCTTCTGTGAGACACCTGTGAGTGTGGGCAGAGAGAGGGGTGTGCGCAGCAGAGAGGGTGCTACAGGCAGGAAGCTGTCCCAGATGGGGTGCCCTGTCCCCACAGCATGGGGTACCTTGCACCCAAGGACACCACCTTTCCTTCTGGCTCTTGCCAGGAAGTTCTCAATCCAGACCATTCCCTTTTCCCACTGCTCTCCCATGGTGCTTAGTTCTCTATCCTGATGGCATCACCCATTCCTCTAGAAGCCTCCTTTAGATGGCCTTGCTGAGGGATATTCACTCCACCTGCTGAATTGACACTATAGTAGCAGCCTACAACTACTTGCAATGTGGCTTCAGAGATGATGGAGGTTTTCTTGCTAGCAGGAAGAGAAGGAAACCTCTGCAAAGTGCAGCTTGGAAGGTTCAGACTCAAAGTTAGGAAAGAGAAATGTCTCTCAAAAGGTGGAGTTGTGGTGCAAGGGGTCACCCAGAGGGAGTCTGGCTCAGCCCATGGCTTTGTGTTTCAAGGAGCAGACAGCGATGGGTGCAGAGATGTGACTGAAGGTACAGAAATGCCAGGTGAGAGCCAGGTGGGAAAGCAAGATGGGTGTCAAGAGCCTGAAGGGAAAGAGGTGCAGGCATGGGCCAGTGAAGGACAGCCTGCAGCAGAGATGAGTGAGGATTCTGGCAAGGCTGAAAGGCCCAAAAGAACAAAAGGTCTCTGTGCCCTGGGCTATGGCAGTTGCCTCTTTCATCAAGGCCTTTGAGGAGAACTTTCATTCTCAGGATTTCAGGCTCTACTTCTCCAAGGGCTGTGGTCAGGGCTTGGCCTTTCTGCTTCATCAAACAAACCAAGGGTTTCTCACCACCAGACACCTGCATTTTGCCTTTGTCTCCCAGTAGTCACAGCCTGCAGTTACTTGCTTTAAGGAGTCCCTGGGGAGGCTTTGTCAGTAACAGCCCTGAGTGGGGCCCATTAATGCTGAAGGGACTTGGGGCTTTGTTTCTGACTTGGACTTCTTGAGAGGTTTCCTCAGTCTCCTCTCAGCACCTGAGATTCATGGACTCAGCCCAAATACACCATGGGGCTCGTTAAATCCTTTGGGTTTTTTCAATCCTTACAGATTGCACAGCACATTGGAGGTTTCCGAGCGCAGGAAGATTGCAAAGAGCAACGGATAAAAGTTATTTTGAGAGGGTTTTTTTTTTTTTACTTTTCAGTTTAGGAATTTCTGTGACTTCTGCAATGCCTGGCACAGGGATCACTGGAACCTGCCAGGGCCCTGCCGCCTTCCGCAATGCCCGGGGGGCTTGCGCGGGCCTTGCCGGAGCCAGGCAGGTCCCCTTGTGCTGAGCTCCCAGGGACAGCACCAGCAGCTGCACTGCCCAGGGGCTGCTCCTGCCCTGACACCTTCTCAGCACCTCTGACACCAGCAGCTCCTGCACACAGAAGGCTCCTGCTTCGCCCCCAGCACCTCTGCAGGCAGAGCTCAGCTCCAAGCACATGAACAAGCCCAGCGCCTCCTCCTCACCCAGCCCCTGCTCCTACAGCTGGGATGGCACCAGCACATCTCCTGACAGCTTCTCCTCCCTTTACAGCACGCACCCACCATGTGTTTCAAGGCAGCACTAAAAGAGGATTGCAAAGTCAAAGAACATGTACCTGGATGCGCAGGGCAGGCACGGGAGATGCAGCCTCCCGAGGGAGGGGTCTCCTCTGCACTGGTTCCTGCAGGGCTCTGGCTCCTTCAATAGCCCACGCTCAGCGTGGGGGCCCCGTCACAATGGGCGTCTCCACAGCGACCACCACGGCTTTGTGATGGCGGCAGCATCGTGCCCATGGCACTGGGCACCCAGGGGTGCTCCGGGAGTGGCCATGGGGGGACCAGCCTCTGCCCAGCCAGCTCAGGGACGCCCCTCTCAGGCTGCTCTTCCTCAGTGCCCTTGATCCAGAGGTGGAGCATGCGAGGGGTCACAGCTCAACCTTGGCAATGGAACAGCGCGTCACGGCCACCTAAGACAAGTGGAGAGTGACTGTAATTGGCATAGCAGAGAATCATGGAATCCCAGACTGGGTTTTGGTGGGAAAGACCTTAATGCTCATCCAGCTCCAACCCACTGTCATGGGCAGGGACAGCTTCCACTAGAACAGCTTGCTCCAAGCCCCTGTCTCCAACCTGGCGTTGAACACTGCCACGGATGGGGCAGCCACAGCTTCTCTGGGCAAGAGTCTACCACTGTCTCACTACCCTGAATGTGAGGAAGATTTTCCTACTATGAAATGAAATTAAATGAGATAAATGAAATGAACTCATGTTTCCTCTTGGAAGCATTGTGTGTCCTTAAAAGTTAATCGTGCTGAAAAGACATCTGAAATTTCAGGCAAATAACAGGCTCATCATTATTTGACTAATGGCCAGTGCAGGGATTAGAATGGTATAGAACAGCACAGCACAGCACAGCAGAGTACTGCACAGCAGAGCAGAGAACAACACAGCTATGGAGATCCTCCTGGCCTATTAGCTCAGTACCTGGAGGTGAACTCATCCACAGCCAGTAGTGCGAGTCATAGAGGCCCAGGTTGTGGGGAGACACTGGCTCAGGCAGTCGGCTGTGTCCCGTCTCCCTTGACAAACTGCCACCACAATCTGCAAGTGGCCCATGCCCACTGCGCCCAGAGGCTGGGATGCAAAGCAGAGAATTACAAGGGTGTCCCAGACACACTGGGGAACCCCAAATGTGGTTTTATACAGGGTTCTCACACCCATCAAACGTTCACGTACCACACACTTGGACTGAGCACTAGCACCCTCACTACCAATTACTAGTCCTAGGCAAACTCTGCCAGGGGCTCATGCTTCTTCTGCTGCAGTTCTGCTCTTGTCTATGGAGGCAGATGTCCCTGGAGCCAGTCCTGCAAGAGATACTGATTAATGGTGTGCGGGACAGTGGGAGGGTTTCAAAGGCATGCTGGAGGGGCTGGGATTCTGCCATTATTTCTGCTGGGCTGCAATACCCCTTCTCCTTCACAGACAGCTCTAAGATACCCTAAAGAAAAGTCCTAGTTCCAGGGCAGGGATGAAGCTTCCAGGAAAACTCCACTACCTCATCACATTACAGTGTACATATAAATATATAGAGACACATATAAATTATTATTAATACTTTAATTATAAATAATTATTACTTATAATAATCGTAATAATTAACTATTTTAATATTAATAATTAACTACTTATTAATAGTTAACCATTAATATTTTAAAGACTGGTTGATCTAGTAGTAAGGGGGAAGAGAATTTTCATAACATGCTCTGGGGGTCCCACCAACCAGGGTCCCAAACGCCAGTGACAGGGTGACGAGAGGCAGCCAAGATGCCATCCCAGGGGGATCAGTCTCCTGAGAGGGGAGAATAAAACAACCCAAAAGTGAAACACCCTGAAGCAAGCCCTGATGTTCCCTCCCTCAGCTGGCAGACACACTGCCTGCCTGCAGTGTCATTTCTCTGCTGAGAGACAGAGTTAAGGCTAAAAATCAACTTTTCTTAGAATCACAGAATCATTGCATTTGAAAAGACCCTTGAGAACATCGAGTCCAACCATTAACCTGTCCCTAACAAGTCCACACGCTGATCATGACATCATCCCTGTGGGATACCCTCTCTGGATGGTCACCAACAGCAACTGGGACTTTAAGTTGAATTTTCCATCCTAACATAATTCCAGAAACCTCCTCATATAGATAATAGGGCTTTAGCAAACTGTTAACAACTGAATTAAACCAACCAAACATTTCCCTCGATTTATAACTGGAATTCAGCACTACTCTGTTGGGAGGCACAGCGACAAGAGGTGATCTCACCACTCTGTGAGAAGGATGGATTGAAGGAGACCCTTGCCGCTGTTTCTCCTAGATAGAACACAGGGGGGAAGGAATGAAATATTACCTTTAATAACAAAAATACATTCAAATTACCACAGAGAATATGGAACAGCTCCTTTTGGTGTCTGACCTGTAGAGTCAGATTTATCTCCAAAGCAACTCAACCATGTACCAAGGAAACAGGCAGGTCATTTTCAGCTGTACCTGCAGTGCCCTGCTGGGAACTGCACAGCTGGGGACTCCAGAAATAGCTGGGATTTTTTCTCCCAAGAAATCCACCAGTGACAGGAAGGAAACTCACACTCTTCAGTGGATAAAGAACTGGCTGGATGGCCGCACGCAAAGAGTTGTGGTTAATGGCTCGGTGTCCGGCTGGAGACCGGTAACGAGTGGTGTCCCTCAGGGATGGGTGTTGGGACCGGTCTTGTTCAACATCTTTGTCGTTGACATGGACAGTGGGATTGAGTGCGCCCTCAGCAAGTTTGCCGATGACACCAAGCTGTGTGGTTCAGTTGATACGCCGGAGGGAAGGGATGCCATCCAGAGGGACCTTGACACGCTTCTGAGGTGGGCTGATGCCAACCTTACGAAGTTTAACCATGCCAAGTAAAAGGTCCTACACCTGGGTCGCAGCAATCCCAGGCACATCTACAGGTTGGGCAGAGAAGAGATTCAGAGCAGCCCTGCGGAGAAGGACTTGGGGGTGTTGGTCGATGAGAAAATGAACATGAGCCGGCTGCAGTGTGCGCTCGCAGCCCAGAAAGCAACCGTATCCTGGGCTGCATCAAGAGGAGCGTGACCAGCAGGTCGAAGGAGGTGATCCTGCCCCTCTACTCTGCTCTCGTGAGACCTCACTTGGAGCATTGTGTGCAGTTCTGGTGTCCTCAACATGAAAAGGACATGGAACTGTTGGAACAAGTCCAGAGGAGGCCACGAGGATGATCAGGGGACTGGAGCACCTCCCGTATGAAGAGAGGCTGAGAAAGTTGGGGCTGTTCAGCCTGGAGAAGAGAAGGCTGCATGGAGACCTCAGAGCAGCCTTCCAGTATCTGAAGGGGGCCTACAAGGATGCTGGGGAGGGACTCTTCATCAGGGACTGCAGTGACAGGACAAGGGGTAACGGGTTCAAACTGAAACAGGGGAAGTTTAGATTGGATCTAAGGAAGAAATTCTTTACTGAGAGGGTGGTGAGGCACTGGAATGGGTTGCCCAGGGAGGTTGTGAATGCTCCATCCTTGGCGGTGTTGAACGCCAGGTTGGATGAGGCCTTGGGTGGCATGGTTTAGTGTGGGGTGTCCCTGCCCATGGCAGGGGGGTTGGAACTAGATGATCTTAAGGTCCTTTCCAACCCTAACTATTCTATGATTCTATGATTCTCTGTGACACCAGGGGTCACTGCTTCAGCTGAGCTCTAATCCCTTTTCAGAATCACACCAACCCACTGTGTATTCAGCACACCAGTAGCTTTTATCAAAACCTGACCTGCCTGGAACACTTCAGTTGTAGAGGCACTAAATATTTATGTACAAGCTTGGGAGGGACCTTAAAGCTCATTCAGTTCGCTAGAGCAGCTTGTGCCAAGCCCCTGTGTCCAACCTGGCCTTGAACACTGCCAGGGATGGGGCAGCCACAGCTTCTCTGGGCACCCTGTGCCAGCGCCTCAGCACCCTCACAGGGAAGAGCTTCTGCCTAAGAGCTCATCTCAGCCTCCCCTCTGTCAGGTTAAAGCCATTCCCCCTTGTCCTGTCCCTACAGGCCCCTGCAAAAAGTCCCTCTCCAGGTTTCTTGTAGGCCCTGTTTAGGTATGGGCTTAGTAAGGTCTCCCTGGAGCCTTCTCTTCTCCAGCCTGAACACCCCCAGCTCAAATACAATGACATACCCACATTGACACAAAGTCTGTGGGTCAGACAAGGTGCATGGATACCTAAGTAGCAGGGGATGAAAACTGACATGTCCTTGAAGACAGAAACATCACAAATGGAAAAAAAAAACCAACTGTAAATCAGCAAAGACAGACGTGGCCTGTCACGACCTACACTTGGAGCCCTTTGCAGAGAACAGCAGGCAGTGTATGGCTGCTGGAACACATCCAGGCACCAGCTTCCTCAGAGCATCCTTGGGCTCCCTGGAGCTCCAGGGGAACACCAAAGGAAACAGCCCAAAGCAAGCACTGATGTTCCCTCGCTCAGCTGGCAGACACACAGATTTACACATCCCAGTATGGAGCAGTATGGACCAGTTTGTACCAGTACAGACCAATATAGGCCTCTATGGCCCCAGATACTGCTGGGGTTTCAATATCCCAGTGCTCCCAGTCCCTGCTGCAGGTCTTCCCACTTGCAGCTGTGCTCAACTCCCAGTCCCTCCCAATGCCCCCACTACCTGCTGCAGGTGCTCCCAGTCCTTCCCAGTCCCTCCCAGTGCTCCCAGTCCCTGCCACAGGTGCTCCTGCTCATCCCTCACCAGACCTCCTTGGTCTTTTTTGGGGGGGAACACCCCAAATTAGGCAACCCCCACTCTGGGGCTGGCCCTGCCGACTGCCTGATAGCAGAGAGGGGGGGAGTTGGGGTGCCCCATGGGGTGTGGTTTGGGGGCAACAAGGAGCAATTTGGGGCTGGGTGGCTTTTGGGGAGGGATCAGCTTTCTAGGGGCACCCCCATTTGGGGTGGGGGTGTTTGGTGGGGCCCCTCCAGGATTTTCGGTCCTCGGGTTCATTTGGCAGGGCCCATGGTGATGGTGGGGTGCAGTTCACTTTGGAGGTGCTACAGGCCCCCCATTTGGGGGTCCTGCCTGCTTGTCTGTTGCTTCAAGGAGATTTGGGGTCCTCCAGGATTTTGGGGGGCACCACGATTGCTTTGGCTGCCTCCAGGGCCCTTTATTGGGGTGCCACTCTTGGAGGGTCCAAGCCCCCCGGCACCCTGAATTCACTACTGAACCCAAAGCAATGTTGGGGTCCCCCCAGTGGATTTGAGGTCCCACAGCATTTGGGGACCCCAGGGCAGGTGCTGGGGGGACCCCACTTTTCAGACCACCCCTTTTTCAGGGGCCTCCTGGCAGCTGCACTGAGCCAGGGTGGATTTGGAGCTGCAGGGTTTGGGTCTGGGGGGATTTGGGGCTCCCTGCTGGGATTTTGAGGTGCAGGGGGGCTGGGTTTGGGGGTGCCAGGTTCTGGGGTCCCACCTGGCTGCAGGTGCTTGTGCAGAGCCAAGAGCCTCTTGAGGTGCTTCTTGTGCTGCTCCTTCAGGTCCCAGCGCTGCTGCTCCTGCAGCGGCTTCACTCGGCCTCGTGCTGCCGCAGCTCCTGCAGCGACTGCGGGGACACCTCTGCGGGGGGGGTGCAGGGGCCAAAGATCCCTGAGACAGAAATCTGGGCAATCCCCATGTCCCTCAGTGGAGGCACCTTTGTCCTCAGCACCCTGAGTCTCACCAGATAGCCTGTGTTTCCCCATGGCAGTAAGTGGGGGGAATTTGAGGGTTCAGACAAGATTTGGGGGTTCAGGGGAGTTTTGGGTTTTGGGGAGGTCCTCAAGGCTCTCCGGGGAGTGCAGGGATTTTGGGGACCCCAAAAAGAAATTGAGGGTACACCTGTCCCAAGACACCTGGGGTACCATTGAATGCCCCATGTGGTCCCTTTGCCATAAATGGGGTGAATTTGGGGTTTCAGAGGGATTTGGGGGTTCATGGAGATTTCAGGATTTGTGGGGCGTCTCCAAAATTCCCCATAGAGGGCACAGTAATTTGGGAGACACCCCCATGTTCCACAACATGGTGGTGTACGTCCATTCTAGGGCACCCCAAGTCTCTCCTTGGTGCCCCATGTTCCCCAGTGGAGGAGATGTGATGGAGGAAGAGAACCTGGGGGTTCAGAAGGGGTCTGGAGGCTCAGGGGGGATTCTGGGGTTCAGGAATCAACCCAAAATTTTCCAGGGGGATGCAGGGATTTGGTGGACTCCTCCATGTCCCAGAAATAGAGGTACAACTGTCCCAGGGCACCCCGAGTCTCTCTTTGGTGCCCCATGTTGGCCCATGGAGGTAAATGGAGGGAATGTAGGGGCTCATGGGAAGGTCCCAAAAGTCTGGGGTCGGGGGTGTGAGAGTCATCTGGGGGACCACCAGAGCCTTCAAACAGGGGCTAAAACCACCAGAAATCACCCCACAGATCTCTGGGGTGTCGGGAACTGGAGAACTGGGGAGAATCATTATTATTATTACTATTATTCTTCATGTTGTTGGTATTATTATGAATATTACAATATTGTGCTGGATTTCAGTTCCTGACCTGTTCTCATCTCCACCCGTGGGTTTCACACTGTTCCCATTCTCCTCCCCATCCCACCCGGGTGCTGAGCGAGCGGCTGCTGGTGCTGAGTTCCCGGCTGGGGTTCAACACTGCCCCTGTGCTGGCCCCTTTGCTGTGGCAGCAGGGGCTGGACGTTTGCACTCTTGGAGCTGGGCTCTTTGTATGGGCACGCAGCTGGAAGCAGCATTCCTTGGCTCAGGAAGCGCAGCTCCCGAGGGTTGCTGGGGCTGGGGCAGTGCTTGCCAAGGGCAGGGGAGGCCCAGCAACAGCTCCTGTCCTGGCCCTGCTGCTGGGGGAGCAGAGGGGCTCCCGCGGGCATTGCCGCAGTCAGGATTGCGCAGGTGTGCCCAGAGCCCACCAGCTCCTTCCCACCTTGCGCAGTGCCCGCTGGGCTTCTGGGCTGTGCCTGCGCCTGCCAGGGCCTTTGTCACCTTCCCGAATGCATTGGCAGAGCCCAGCAGAGCACTGGAGCCTTGTGCAATGCCCGGCGCTGGCCTGGCCTTTACCAGAGCCCAGCGGCACCCCTCCTGCCTTCCGCAATGCCCGGGGGGCTTGCGCAGGCCTTGCCGGAGCCAGGCAGGTCCCCTTGTGCTGAGCTCCCAGGGACAGCACCAGCAGCTGCACTGCCCAGGGGCTGCTCCTGCCCTGACACCTTCTCAGCACCTCTGACACCAGCAGCTCCTGCACACAGAAGGCTCCTGCTTCGCCCCCAGCACCTCTGCAGGCAGAGCTCAGCTCCAAGCACAGGAACAAGCCCAGCGCCTCCTCCTCACCCAGCCCCTGCTCCTACAGCTGGGATGGCACCAGCACATCTCCTGACAGCTTCTCCTCCCTTTAGAGCACGCACCCACCATGGGTTTCAAGGCAACGCTAAAAGAGGATTGCAAAGTCAAAGAACCCGTACCTGGATGCGCAGGGCAGGCACGGGAGATGCAGCCTCCCGAGGGAGGGCTCTCCTCTGCACTGGTTCCTGCAGGGCTCTGGCTCCTTCAATAGCCCACGCTCAGCGTGGGGGCCCCGTCACAATGGGTGTCTCCACAGCGACCACCACGGCTTTGTGATGGCTGGAGAGCATGGAACTCTGTCTGCGGACAGGTGAGCAGTCAACAGAGAGTTTGTGGGTCAGGGTTAAAGGGAGAACAGCAATGGGAGACATTACTGTGGGCATCTGCTACAGACCGCCTGATCAAGAGGACTCTGTGGATGAAGCACTCTACGGACAGATAGGAACAGCCTCACGCTCGCAGGCCCTTGTTCTCATGGGGGACTTCAACCACCCTGACATCTGTTGGAGGGACGGTACGGCTCAGCACAAGCAATCCAGGAGGTTCCTTGATTATGTGGAAGACAACTTCCTTCTGCAAGTGATAAGAGGAGCCAACAAGGAGGGGTGCCATGCTTGACCTCGTGCTCACCAACAGGGAAAGGCTGGTTGGAAATGTGACACTGCAGAGCAGCCTTGGTTGCAGCGATCATGAGATGGTCGAATTTGATATCCTCAGGACAGTGAGAAGAGCGTGCAGCAAGCTCACTGCCCTGGACTTCAAGAGAGCAGACTTTGGCCTCTTCAGGAACCTGCTTAGTAAGGTTCCATGGGATATAGCTCTAGAGGGCAGGGGAGCCCAAGGCTGTTGTTGATATTCAAGGATCACCTGCTCCAAGCTCAGGAGTATTGCATCCCAACTAGAAGGAAGTGCAGCAGGAGGGCCAGGAGACCTGACTGGATGGAAAATGAGCTGCTCAGGAAACTTCGAAGGAAAAAAGAGGCTTATAAAAAGTGGAAGCAAGGATGGACAGGCGGTCTGGGAATAATACACAGATGTTGTCTGAGAAGCTAGGGACCAGGTTAGGAAAGCTAAGGCCCAGTTAGAATTGAACTTGGCTAGGGATGTTAAGCATAACAGGAAGGGATTCTATAGGTACGTAGTGAATAAAAGACAGACTAGGGACAACGTAGGCCCCCTCCAGAAACTATCAAGAGAACTGGCTACCCTGGATTTGGAGAAGGCTGAGGTTCTTAATGACTTCTTTGCGTCGGTCTTCACTGGCAAATGCTCTGACTGCACCACTGAGTCTTGGAAGGCAGAAGCAGGGACTGTGAGAATGAAACCAAAAAAAAATGGTTCGAGACCATCTTGAGAAACTGAACATACACAGGTCCACTGGACCTGATGAAATCCATCCGCGAATCCTGAAGGAGATGTCAAATGAAATTGCTAAGACACTGTCCATCATATTTGAAAAATATGCTGCAATGGCCCGGGCTGGGGCTGCCTGGCTGGGAGCAGCCCATGGGAAAGGGCTGGGTGGGCAGGAGCTGGACAGGAGGCAGCGTGTGCCCTGGCAGCAAGGGAGGACAGCAGCATGGCGGGCTGTATGACCAGGAGCACGGCAGGAGAACAAGGGAAGGGATGCTCTGGAATACTCCATCCAGGTTTCAGATCCCCAATTCAGGAACGCTATTGGCAAGCAGGAGTGGGTTTAAAAACGGGCCCTCAGGACAGGCAGGGACTGGAGCATGGTGCCTGTGGGGAGAGACTGGGGGAGCTGGGCTTGTCCAGCCTGGAGAAGGGAAGGCTGATGGGGACCTGAGATCTTGGGAAGGGAAGGCTGTTGGGGACTGGCTGCCTGTACCGGCAAGGAGGACATGGAGAATACAGAGCCAGGCTCCTGACCATGGTGCCTGGTGGGAGGACAAAAGGCAATGGGGGATAGTGACAGAGGAGAGGTTGAGCCAGGACATAAGGAAACCTTGTTCCCATAGGCTCAGGCAAGTGCTTCATCAGGTCACCCAGAGAGGGTGTGCAGTCTCTGGCTTTGGGGATTTCCAACTCAGACTGTTTCAAGCCCCAAGCCACTGTGCTCTGATCCTGTTCCCAATGGGTTGGACTTGAGACCTTGTGGGTTCCCTTCCAACCTCTGTTGTTTCATGGTCCTATAATGATGGGCTTATGAAGAGTCACAGAGATTCTCTAAGGGCTGGAGTGCATCTCCAATGATGACAGGCTGTGAGAGCTGGAGTTGTTAAGCTTGAAGAAGAGAAGGCTCCAAGGAGACATCTTAGCAAGCTGCTCATACCTAGACAGGGCCCACAGGAAATCTGGAGAGGGGCATTTTAAAAGGCTGTGCAGTGAGAGGACAAGTGGGAATGGCTTTAAGCTGAAAAAAAGAAGATTTATCTTGGATATTAAGATGAAGTATTTCCCTGTGAGGGTGCTGAGACGCAGGCACTGAGTGCCCAGAGAAGATGTGCCTGCCCCATCCTTGGCGGTGTTCAAGGCCAGGTTGGATGGGAGTCAGGTTTGCTCTGAAGCAGTGCTTTGTCCAGCTCTGATAATCACCAGGGATATCAGATAAACTCCAACTTGATTGTAAAGTTCACTACTTGTACTTATGACTCAGATGAGTCTGAGGTGCACAAGAGAGGCTTGGCATGGCCTTAGAATTGTAGAATCATAGAATAGTTAGGGTTGGAAAGGACCTTAAGATCATCTAGTTCCAACCCCCCTGCCATGGGCAGGGACACCCCACATTAAACCATGTCACCCAAGGCTCTGTCCAAAACGGCCTTGAACACCGCCAAGGATGGAGCATTCACAACTGCCCTGGGCAACCCATTCCAGTGCCTCAGCACCCTCACAGTAAAGAACTTCTTCCTTAGATCCAATATAAACTTCCCCTGTTTATGTTTGAGCATATTACCCCTTGTCCTATCACTACAGTCCCTAGTGAAGAGGCCCTCTCCAGCATACTTAAGGCCCCCTTCAGATACTGGAAGCTGCTCTGAGGTCTCCACGCAGCCTTCTCTTCTCCAGGTTGAACAGCCCCAACTTTCTCAGCCTCTCTTCATATGGGAGGTGCTCCAGCCCCTGATCATCCTTGTGGCCTCCTCTGGACTTGTTCCAACAGTTGCATGTCCTTTTTATGTTGAGGACACCAGAACTGCACACAATACTCCAAGCGACTGCACACAGCCGGCTCATGTTCATTTTCTCATCAAAAACCATTTTGTCTGTGTTATTTATTTACCAGTATAACACTGCTGATATTTTTCCTTAGGTGTATAAAATATTCTACGGATGACTGAAAATCGGAAGAGTATTTATACAGTCGGAAGTTCTCAGCTCTTTCTAGCTTAGTGCAGAGCCACTAAGAGTCCTTTCCCATTCGACCACTGCTTACACTTGCACTGCCTTTAAGTTGCCTTCAAACACAAATTGATCTTAAGAACAACCAACCATCCTGTGCTGAGAGCAAGGGAGCAATGATTCAAAGAGCAGATCACGGAGGTCTCATGGGGAGAAGCAAAGGACTGTGCCCAGCAGAGCATGGCCAGCAGCCACCTCCAGTGCCAGGCACCAAGAGAGCTGCCTGAACGCACCCTCCCCAGGCCTGGGCTGCACTTTCCCCCCACTCCCTGCCCATGTCTCTGCCGCCTGGAGCTGTCCCTGCCAGGAGCTGCTGCTCTGGGCCCAGCTCTGCTCCCTCTCAGTGCTCCCAGAGCCCATCCCATGGGCTGTGTGCTCAGCTCTGCCCTGCACACCCCTCCCGGCAGCAGGGCTCTGCCCAGGGGCAGCTCTGCCTCTGCAGGGGCTCAGCAGCAGCTCACACAAGTCCTGACAAGACTCTCGGTGCCTTGTCCAAAGCAGAGAAGGAAATTCCCAGCTCCCACTGCCCAACCTGCCCACCAAGAGTGGAAAACATCAGAGCTCAGGATCCTTCCCTATCAGGCAATCGCTGCCTCAGTGTCTTTCAGAAGGACCCTCTGAACTCAGAGTGATGTGGAGCTCTGAGCAGCCCTGACTCACACAGCACCTTCTCCAGTGCACAAGAACGCTTTTCCTTTCCTTTCCTGCCAGGTGTTGTTCCTTCCCCCCGAGCTTCTCCCCCAGCACCATGGGGAGCTCCCAGGCAGGCTGAGTGTGGGGGTTGGAATGCATCGAAACTGTCAGAGATCATGGGAAGGAGGAACTACAGCAGGCAATGAGGAGTGACCCGTCCCTGACTGGTACTTGGAAGATGTTGGAACTGGCAAGGAACAAGGACGTCGGAACTGGAAAGAGGATGTTGAGAGACCTTTCGCCTGATGTAATCGCAAGGCAAACACAGATGTGCTTGGCTAATTGCTTGGAAGGATACAAATACCCTGTAACCTTTGCAATAAATGATCCAGCTTGTACTCTACCTCTGGGTCCGTGCCTTTCATCCTCATAGCTGAGCGCTGACCCTGGCAGGCAGCAGAGTCCCTGCCCCTGCACACAGCCCCTGGGCTGCAGGCACCCTGCTCGCAAGGACAGTGCTGGGCACCCCTGGCTGCACACCCACATTCACACCATGCAGCCAGCCCCGGGACAAAGGCCTGCCTTACACTGGCCATCACATGGTGCAGAGGGAAGCCCTGCTCTGCAGAACATCATCCTCCTCGTTATCGACATAGAGAACCCAAGAAAGTCCACCTGACAGATCCCATGGACTGTCCGAGGCAGCAGGCTCTGACAGGGAGGTAGAAGTTCTCTTGCCCTGACACCTTCTCAGCACCTCTGATACCAGCAGCTCCTGCACACACAAGGCTCCTGCTTCGCCCCCAGCACCTCTGCAGGCAGAGCTGAGCTCCAGGCACATGAACAAGCCCAGCACCTCCTCCTCACCCAGCCCCTGCTCCTACAGCTGGGATGGCACCAGCACATCTCCTGACAGCTTCTCCTCCCTTTACAGCACGCACCCACCATGTGTTTCAAGCCAACACTAAAAGAGGATTGCAAAGTCAAAGAACCCGTACCTGGATGCGCAGGGCAGGCACGGGAGATGCAGCCTCCCGAGGGAGGGCTCTCCTCTGCACTGGTTCCTGCAGGGCTCTGGCTCCTTCAATAGCCCACGCTCAGCGTGGGGGCCCCGTCACAATGGGCGCCTCCACAGCAACCACCACGGCTTTGTGATGGCGGCAGCATCGTGCCCATGGCACTGGGCACCCAGGGGTGCTCCCGGAGTGGCCACGGAGGGACCAGCCTCTGCCCTCTGCTGCCAGTGCCGCAGAGTCAGTCTCAGTAAGAGACAAACCTCCGGCCCCGCAGCAGCCACGCTGGGCTCCCCTGCACCCCTCACGCTCGCAGCATCCTTCATCCCGCAACCTCACAAGAAAGGGATGGCTCCATCCCATCAAGTGCTTCCTTTTACTTTAATCCGCATGGAAAACAAACCAGATTCCTGTGTTCCCTACACTGTGCGCTATTTACTGTGAGCACAAATCCCACAGGGACTCACAGGGGGCGGAGCCAGGAGGAGCGGCACCAGCCCTGACTGGTTAAAAACCTGCCCCTGGGAGCGCGAGCGAACAGGGTGGATCGAGGCAGTTTGCACGGGCAGGCGAGCGGGATGGTGAGCACTCGCTGTATGACTGGGGCCCGGTCTGGGAGCTCTGCTCTCGCTGCCCCGGCAGTGACCAGCGTAGGCACCCAGAGAGAGCCGATGAGAGAGGAGGCTGCAGTGCAATGCTCAGAGTGTAGAGAGTGCCTGCACTGATCTCCTGAGGGAACGGTGCCAAATGCAGGGCTGTACTCGGTGCTCCTTGGTGGAGGTCCTCCTGCGGCAGGTGGCTGAGCTGCGGGATGCTGTTAATAGGATGCAGGATGTCAGGGAAGCTGAGAGGAAGCAGGACTGCCTGCTCCAGGCCCAAACTGTGCAGGGGCTTCAAGCATCCCCTACAGCTCATGGAGGAGAGGAGGAGGCTGTCAACCCAGGAAGCTGGGAAATAGTAACAACAAAAAACAACAAAAAAAAGAGGAAGAGGACAATTAAAAGCAAGGAGCTTCCTCTTAAAGCTGTTGTCCTCACCCAGAATTGCTTTGCTGTCCTCCAGGGGGCTAAGAAGGAAGGGCACTTGCACCAGAAACAACCAGCTGATGCACTGGTAAAGAAGATCACTACTGGTGCTGCCAGGAAAAAGAGACGGGTCATAGTGGTAGGGGACTCTGCTTTGAAAGGGACAGAAGCACTCATCTGTCAGCCTGACCCAATCTCGAGGGAGGTGTGTTGCCTACCTGGAGCACGGATCAGGGATGTTGCAGATAGGCTGCCTGCTCTAGTGAGTCCCATGGACTATTACCCACTTCTAGTGATCCATGTAGGTGCTAGTGTTGTTGATAGAAGTAGCCTGGAGAACATAAAGAAGGACTACAGAGCCCTGGGAGAGGTGGTTAGGGGCTCTGGAGCTCAGATTGTCTTTTCGTCAATTCTCTAGGATACAGGGGAGGACCTTAAAAAAGCTAGGAGGATTGGCCAGGTTAATAAATGGTTAAAAGGGTGGTGCCATAGTCAGGGGTTTGGGTTTTCTGAATACGGGACCCAAGTTAGTAGGCCAGGTCTACTGGGGGCTGGTGGAGCTAGTCTGGCAAAGAAGAGGAAGAGTGGTTTTGGTAGGAGGCTTGCCAGGCTGGTCAAGGTTTCTTTAAACCAGATGTGTTGGGGGAGGGGGGCATCGTTCCATCCCAACACACCCAGTCAGTTGCCAGCACCTACAATAAATACTCAGAGCAATGCAGAGATATTCCAGCCGCTCCAGCCAATGAGCCGGCTTCATTTGGAGCTCGGCTCAGATGCCTCTATACAAACGCCCGTAGCATGGGGAGCAAACAAAAGGAATTAGAGATGTGTGCACGACTACATGAGTATGATATAGCAGGCATCATAGAAACATGGCGGGATGGCTCCTACGACTGGAGTGTTGGAATGGAAGGTCACAGGCTCTTTAGAAAAGACAGGCCTGGCAGGCAGGGAGGGGAAGTTACTATTTATGTTAGGGATAGGCTGGAGAGCATGGAACTCTCTCTGGGGATGGGTGAGCAGTCGACAGAGAGTTTGTGGGTCAGGGTTAAAAGGAGAACAGCAATGGGAGACATTACTGTGGGCATCTGCTACAGACCGCCTGATCAAGAGGACTCTCTGGATGAAGCACTCTACAGACAGATAGGAACAGCCTCACACTTGCAGTCCGTTGTTCTCATGGGGGACTTCAACCACCCTGACATCTGTTGGAGGGACGGTACGGCTCAGCACAAGCAATCCAGGAGGTTCCTTGGCTGTGTGGAAGACAACTTCCTTCTGCAAGTGATAGAGGAGCCAACAAGGAGAGGTGCCATGCTTGACCTCGTGCTCACCAACAGGGAAGGGCTGGTTGGAAATGTGACACTCCAGAGCAGCCTTGGGTGCGGCAATCACGAGATGGTCGAATTTGAGATCCTCAGGACAGTGAGAAGAGCGTGCAGCAAGCTCACTGCCCTGGACTTCAAGAGAGCAGACTTTGGCCTGTTCAGGAACCTGCTTAGTAAGGTTCCATGGGACACAGCCCTAGAGGGCAGGGGGGCCCAAGACTCTTGGTTGATATTCAAGGATCACCTGCTACAAGCTCAGAAGTGTTGCATCCCAACTAGAAGGAAGTGCAGCAGGAGGGCCAGGAGACCTCCTTGGATGGATAAGGACCTGCTGAGGAAACTTCGAATGAAAAAAGAGGCTTATAAAAGGTGGAAGCAAGGACAGGCGGTCTGGGAAGAATACAGGGATGTTGTCTGAGAAGCTAGGGACCAGGTTAGGAAAGCTAAGGCCCTGTTAGAATTAAACTTGGCTAGGGATGTGAAAGATAACAGGAAGGGATTCTATAGTTACATTGCAAATAAAAGACAGATTAGGGACAACGTAGGCCCCCTCCAGAAACTATCAAGAGAACTGGCTACCCTGGATTTGGAGAAGGCTGAGGTTGTTAATGACTTCTTTGCCTCGGTCTTCACTGCCAAAGGCTCTGACTGCACCACCCAAGTCTTGGAATGCGGACGCAGGGACTGTAAGAATGAAGACCCTAGGCCCACTGTAGGAGAGGGTCTGGTTTGAGACCATCTTAAAAACCTAAACGTACACAAGTCCATGGGACCTGATGAAATCCATCTGTGGGTCCTGACGGACCTGGCGAATGAATTTGCTAAGCCACTGTCCATCATATTTGAAAGATCATGGCAGTCAGGTGAAGCTCCCGATGACTGGGAAAAGGGAAATATAACCCCCATTTTCAAGAAGGGGAAAATGGATGATCAGGGGAATTACAGAGCAGTCAGTCTCACCTCTGTGCCTGGCAAAATCTTGGAGCAGATTCTCCTGGAAGGCATGCTAAGGCACATGAAAAACAAGGAGGTGGTTGGTGACAGCCAGCATGGCTTCACTAAGGGGAAATCCTGCCTGACCAATTTGGTGGCCTTCTATGATGGGGCTGTGGAAATGATGGACAGGGGCAGAGCAGTTGACGTCATCTACCTGGACTTGTGCAAAGCGTTTGACACTGTCCCATACATCATCCTTGTCTCTAAATTGGAAAGACATCAGTTTGATGGGTGGACCACTCGGTGGATAAAGAACTGGCTGGATGGCCGCACGCAAAGAGTTGTGGTTAATGGCTCGATGTCCGGCTGGAGACCGGTAACGAGTGGTGTCCCTCAGGGATGGGTGCTGGGACCGACCTTGTTCAACATCTTTGTCGGTGACATGGACAGTGGGATTGAGTGCGCCCTCAGCAAGTTTGCCGATGACACCAAGCTGTGTGGTTCGGTTGATACGCCGGAGGGAATGGATGCCATCCCCATTACCCACCGCGCAGGGCATCCCTCTGTGCCTTACATGGAAAGGGACCAAAAAGAATGCTTTTTTAAAGAAATTAAATCAGGGTCTCACCGAGGTCCCGAGATTGGTTCTGGGAGCTGGGGTTCCTTTCAGGCAAACTCCCCTGATGCTGGCGTGAAGGTCCCAGAAACTCCCCGGATCTGTGGGAAACACAGCTGAGTGTCCCTGTTCAGGCGCCAAATTGTTACCATCAAAGTCAGTCAGAGAAACTCTCTAAGGCTCAATTTGGAGTTTCAGAAAGCAGCATTCTTTATTGCAGCGCTGGGCGCGCACGTGATCATTTCACAAAGGTGAGCACACCCGGTACTTGCCAACAGCAGCTCTATATTTAGCATACTCATGCATATTCACAGCTTTTCCAGGAACTAGTTATAATATTTGCATCCTAGTTACGCATGCGCTTTCTTGCTGAGTGTGGGTCTTTGGTGGGCACCGATAGTCTTCCTCACTGTGTTTACTGAATGACCTCAGTGCTTGCGCACGCTCGCAAGGTCCTAGTGCCCAGTTAGCAGTTGGTATGTCCTTGCTTCTGCTCTGTTCCAGTCTTGCTCCACACTGGGCGCCACTCTGCTATTTTGAAGGCTGGCATCCTTGGTCTTATTTACTGTCTCCTTAGTTGTTATCAGTCCCATGATGTTCCTTCCCCATCAGCCAAACATTCCTTTCTCTCTACACGTTAGTAAGTTAGAACATTTTGTCCTATTCTACTATGCTAAAGGCACACACACTATTGTTAGTTTAAGAGTTAAGGTTACAACACAGTGAGCACAGGGATGCGCTGGGGACACGGTGACCATAAGGACATAGTGGGTCACATGAGGACACAGACATCACAATGACCATGGAGACATGGGACCACAGGGGTGGCTGATTCTGGAACACCCCATGTACAGGTGTGCGAGGCCACAGAACTCCACGGAACCCTTCACCAGAGGCACTGGGAGATGACAACTGCTCCTTGGAACACAAGGTACTGGTGGAGGAGGCAAGAGCAGCTCTTCTGGTGGTTCCCGTCTTGGTGCCTGGGCAGGCAGTGGTGCAGCTGTGACACACTGTGACATCACCTGCCACACACTGTGACGTCACCTGCCATGCACTTTGACATCACCGCTCCCACTGCTTATATTGCCTACAGTGACTCCCCACAGCAGTCACTGTGCAGAGACGACTCTGAGAACTTCCCAAAGCAGCACCTGCAGCATCATTGGGCAGCATCCAAGAGGAGGGACCTTCTGCACTGGCAGCGCCAGCATCCCCAGGTGCATCAACCCTGCACGATGGCCCAAGGGTTCTTGGGGAGCTTCCAACCTCTGCCTGGGAGGCCCTGTTCCAGAGGCACCCACAGTTCCTCCGGTTGCTGCAGCCGGGGCTTGTCTTGGGAACTGGAGCAGTTCCTTGGTGTGAAGGGTTTCAAGGCTGCCTGGGCAGGCAGCGGGGCTGGTGCTGGCCTCAGGGCTGAGCTCCCATCCTCTGTTCAGGCAGCGGGGCTGGTGCCGACATCAGGGTTGAGCTCCCAGCCCCCCTGGGTGGTGTTTTGGCTGGGATAGATTTAATTCTCTTTACTGTAGCTGGTGCAGTGCTGTGTTCTGGCTTTATTCTGGTAATAATGCTGGTAACACACTGATGCTTTAGTTGTTGCTCAGTAGCACTTACCCTGATCAAGGACTTTTCAGTCTCTCATGCTCTGCAGTGAGGAGGGGCACAAGAAGCTGGGAGGAAGCAGACAGGACACCTGACCCAAACTAGCCAAAGGGGTATTCCATCCCACAGCACATCATGCCCAGGGCAGAAACTGGGGGAGTCACCCTGCAGGGATGGGATTGGCTCAGGCTGGGTATTGCTCAGTGGGTACTGAGCAATTGCATTGGGCATCACTGCTGGTTAGCATCATCCTCTCTCCTGTCTAGTTTTATGCTCTGTCCCTTTTAAACCACAACAGCTCTAGAGGAGCAAAGTTTGCTGTACAGCTCTTCATTGTGATTTTAGTGATAGAAGATTTTACCTTTTCTGTTGTTGCTCCAGGTTTGGTTTTTCCCTTCTTTTCATGACTTTGTTCTTGCATTTTTAAGAGCTCTGGCTGGTGGGGAGTTATTTCTCTCTTTATAATTCCTGTGGGTTTCCGACCCGCGCCTTGATCCTTCAGCTGCGGATTGCCAGGTTTTCCATGTGGGTCCTTCCCTCCGTGTACTTCCTGTGCCCATCCTAGGACCATCTTGTTCCTGTCAGCAGCCTGGCGGAGGTGCAGAGCGGCTCCTGCTCCCCAGCTCCCTGTGGCCATAGTTGTGGTCGCTGCCGTTTCCCTGGCACGGGCAGATTCTCAGTCTGCAGCTGAGGGTTGCTTTTCCACGGGGGGGTCTTGTCTGGGGCTGGGGCAGGGTGGGGGCTGGCCCCGGCAGTCTGCGCTGTCGAGTCTGGCCGTGGGACTGCGTGTTGAGTCGGTGGGATTTGTGCTCACAGTAAATAGTGCACAGTGTAGGGAACGCAGGAATCTGGATTGTTTTCCACGCGGATTGAAGTAAAAGGAAGCACTTGATGGGATGGAGCCATCCCTTTCTTGTGAGGTTGCGGGATGAAGGATGCTGTGAGCGTGAGGGGTGCAGGGGAGCCCAGCGTGGCTGCTGCTCTGAGACTGACTCTGCGGCTCTGGCAGCAGAGGGCAGAGGCTGGTCCCCCCGTGGCCACTCCGGGAGCACCCCTGGGTGCCCAGTGCCATGGGCACGATGCCGCCACCATCACAAAGCCGTGGTGGTCGCTGTGGAGACGCCCATTGTGACGGGGCCCCCACGCTGAGCGTGGGCTATTGAAGGAGCCAGAGCCCTGCAGGAACCAGTGCAGAGGAGAGCCCTCCCTCGGGAGGCTGCATCTCCCGTGCCTGCCCTGCGCATCCAGGTACGGGTTCTTTGACTTTGCAATCCTCTTTTAGTGTTGGCTTGAAACACATGGTGGGTGCGTGCTCTAAAGGGAGGAGAAGCTGTCAGGAGATGTGCTGGTGCCATCCCAGCTGCAGGAGCAGGGGCTGGGTGAGGAGGAGGTGCTGGGCTTGTTCCTGTGCTTGGAGCTGAGCTCTGCCTGCAGAGGTGCTGGGGGCGAAGCAGGAGCCTTCTGTGTGCAGGAGCTGCTGGTGTCAGAGGTGCTGAGAAGGTGTCAGGGCAGGAGCAGCCCCTGGGCAGTGCAGCTGCTGGTGCTGTCACTGGGAGCTCAGCACAAGGGGACCTGCCTGGCTCCGGCAAGGCCCGCGCAAGCCCCCCGGGCATTGCGGAAGGCGGCAGGGCCCTGGCAGGTTCCAGTGATCCCTGTGCCAGGCACTGCAGAAGTCACAGAAATTCCTAACATGAAAAGTAAGAAAATAAACACTTTCACGTAACTTTTATCCGTTGCTCTTTGCAATCTTCCTGCACTCAGAATCCTCCAATGTGCTGTGCAATCTGCAAGGCTTGACAAAACCTGAAGGTTTTAGTGAGCCCCATGGTGTATTTGGGCTGAGTCCATGAACCTCAGGTGCTGAGAGGAGACTGAGGAAACCTCTCAGGAAGTCCAAGTCAGAAGCAAAGCCCCAAGTCCCTTCAGCATTAATGGACCCCACTGAGGGCTGTTACTGACAAAGCCTCCCCAGGGACTCCTTAAAGCAAGTAATTGGAGGCTGTGACTACTGGGAGACAAAGGCAAAATGCAGGTGTCTGATGGTGAGAAACCCTTGGTTTGTTTGATGAAGCAGAAAGGCCAAGCCCTGACCACAGCCCTTGGAGAAGCAGAGCCTGAAATCCTGAGAATGAAAGTTCTCCCCATAGGCCTTGATGAAAGAGGCAACTGCCATAGCCCAGGGCACAGAGACCTTTTGTTCTTTTGGGCCTTTCAGCCTTGCCAGAATCCTCACTCATCTCTGCTGCAGGCTGTCCTTCCCTGGCCCATGCCTGCACCTCTTTCCCTTCAGGCTCTTGACACCCATCTTGCTTTCCCACCTGGCTCTCACCTGGCATTTCTGTACCTTCAGTCACATCTCTGCACCCATCGCTGTCTGCTCCTTGAAACACAAAGCCATGGGCTGAGCCAGACTCCCTCTGGGTGACCTCTTGCACCACAACTCCACCTTTTGAGAGACATTTCTCTTTCCTCACTTTGAATCTGAACCTTCCAAGCTGCACTTTGTAGAGGTTTCCTTCTCTTCCCCCTAGTAAGAAAACCTCCATCATCTCTGAAGCCACATTTCAAGTAGTTGTAGGCTGCTGCTATAGTGTCAATTCAGCAGGTGGAGTGAATATCCCTCAGCAAGGCCATCTAAAGGAGGCTTCTAGAGGAATGGGTGATGCCATCAGGATAGAGAACTAAGCACCATGGGAGAGCAGTGGGAAAAGGGAATGGTCTGGATTGAGAACTTCCTGGCAAGAGCCAGAAGGAAAGGTGGTGTCCTTGGGTGCAAGGTACCCCATGCTGTGGGGACAGGGCACCTCATCTGGGACAGCTTCCTGCCTGTAGCACCCTCTCTGCTGTGCACACCCCTCTCTCTGCCCACACTCACAAGTGTCTCACAGAAGCTTTGCACTTCCCCTGCAGCAGTGACCCCTCACTGCAGGAGGTTCCTGCATTCTGCAGGCTCAGGGATGGATCCTGCATTCCAGGCAAGTTTGGGCAGTGCAGGAGAGGCAGACAGGAAGGTCGGCTCCTGAGGCATGAGGAGCAGTGTTCAGGCACCCCCAGCAGTGGGCATTCCCCATGTGCCACGCTGAGGCATGTTCCCATGAGGGAAACTTCTCAGACAGCCTCTGGTTTGTCCAGGCTCTGCAGCCACACTCCAGGAACACCTCCTCCTCCTCCACCTACAGACATCAACTGCTCTCCATTGCTGGGCTCCGTCCTGCTTGTAAGGATTGGTTAAAGCCCTGAACCATCACCTTGCTTCTTGCTGACTTCCCTCCACCCTCCCTCACCTCCCTGCACACTGCTCATTGCCACCAGTAACTCCCTGAAGAGTTAAGAAGCTCTCCAGGCTTTCCTCAGGGGGTGACCATGTTTCTCCATTGACCATTGATGGATCCATGGAGTGCCAGGTGTGAGGTTCCTGCAGAGGCAGAGCTGCCCCTGGGCAGAGCCCTGCTGCCGGGAGGGGTGTGCAGGGCAGAGCTGAGCACACAGCCCATGGGATGGGCTCTGGGAGCACTGAGAGGGAGCAGAGCTGGGCCCAGAGCAGCAGCTCCTGGCAGGGACAGCTCCAGGCAGCAGAGACATGGGCAGGGAGTGGGGGGAAAGTGCAGCCCAGGCCTGGGGAGGGTGCGTTCAGGCAGCTCTCTTGGTGTCTGGCACTGGAGGTGGCTGCTGGCCATGCTCTGCTGGGCACAGTCCTTTGCTTCTCCCCATGAGAGCTCCGTCATCTGCCCTTTGAAACCGTGCTGCCCTGCTCTCAGCACAGGACAGGTGTTTGTGGGGGTTCTTCAGATCAATTTGTGTGTGAAGGCATCATACAGACACTGGAAGTGAAAGCAGAGGGCAAAAGAGAAAGGACTGATGGACACTGCAGCTCTCCTGGCTCTGCACTAAGTTATAAAGAGCTGAGAACTTCTCCCTGTTTCAATACTCTTCTGATTTTCGGTCATACAGAGAATGTTTTATACCCAAGAAAAAAAAAAACAACTCAGCAGTGTTATGCCAGGAAATAAATAACGCAGAGCAGTTGACGTCCAGCTCCCCCAGCCTCTCCCCACAGGCACCGTGCTCCAGTCCCTGCCTGTCCTCACGGCCCACTGCTAAACCCACTCCTGCTTACCAATGGCGTTCCTGAATTGGGGAATCTGAAACCTGGATGGAGTATTCCAGAGCATCCCTTCCCTTGTTCTCCTGCCGTGCTCCTGGTCATACAGCCCGCCATGCTGCTGTCCTCCCTTGCTGCCAGGGCACACGCTGCCTCCTGTCCAGCTCCTGCCCACCCAGCCCTTTCCCATGGGCTGCTCCCAGCCAGGCAGCCCCAGCCTGGGCCATTGCAGGGGAGTCCCCTGCAGGGACCCCTGTGTCCCCTGCTCTCCTGCCCAGGACACCCTGAGAGCTCTGCAGCCCCCCCATGCCATCCCATCTCCTCACACCAGCACAACAGCCCCGGCCCTTGGGCTCCTCAAGAGCTCTTCCTGCTCCAGGCACAGAGCAGCCATCCCAGAGCTGCAGCAGCCAGAAAGCTGATTTCATTCCCCTTCATTCCTGCCATGGGAGCACATAGCACAGAGAAGAAGTTGCTGCAGGATCATTTATTTCCCATAAATACAATGACAGACCCTCACTGACACGAAGTCTCTGGGTCACATCCAACGGTGGCTGCTTAAGCAGGAGGGTGATAACTGATATTTTTGTGAAAACAAAGTCATCATAAATTGAACAGGAAAATAAACGTGAATCAGGAAAGACAGACGTGGCCTGTCTTTACCTACACTTGGAACCCTTTGCAGGTTAAAGCAGGCAGTGTATGGCTGCTGAAACACATCCAGTCAGCAGCTTCCTCACAGCATCCTTGAGCTCCTGGTTCCTCAGGCTGTAGATGATGGGGTTCACTGCTGGAGGCACCACCGAGTACAGCACTGACAGCACCAGATCCAGGGGTGGGGAGGAGATGGAGGGGGGCTTCAGATAGGCAAAGATACCAGTGCTGAGAAGCAGGGAGAGCACGGCCAGGTGAGGGAGGCACGTGGAAAAGGCTTTGTGGCGTCCCTGCTCAGAGGGGATCCTCAGCACAGCCCTGAAGATCTGCACATAGGACCCCACAATGAACACAAAACAGCCAAGTCCCAAACAGAAACTTAGCACAAGAAGCCCAACTTGCCTGAGGTAGGAATGTGAGCAGGAGAGCTTGAGGATCTGGGGGATTTCACAGAAGAACTGCTCCACAGCATTGCCTCGGCAGAGGGGCAGTGAAAATGTATTGGCTGTGTGCAGCAGAGCATTGAGAAACCCAGCGCCCCAGGCAGCTGCTGCCATGTGGACACAAGCTCTGCTGCCCAGGAGGCTCCCGTAGTGCAGGGGCTTGCAGATGGCCACGTAGCGGTCGTAGGACATGAGAGTGAGGAGATAAAACTCTGCTGACATGAAAAAGAGAAAGAAAAAGATCTGTGCAGCACAACCTGGGTAGGAGATGGCCCTGGTGTCCCATAGGGAATTGGCCATGGATTTGGGGACAGTGGTGGAGATGCAGGCCAGGTCCAGCAGGGAGAGGTTGAGGAGGAAGAAGTACATGGGGGTGTGGAGGTGCTGGTCGCAGGCTGTGCTGGTGATGATGAGGCCGTTGCCCAGGAGCGCAGCCAGGAAGATGCCCAGGAAGAGCCAGAAGTGCCAGAGCTGCAGCTCCCGCCTGGCTGCGAATGGCAGGAGGAGGAAGTGGGTGATGGAGCTGCCGTTGGACATCTGCTGCCTCTGGGCATGGGGCACTGTCACAGGAGAAAAAGGCAGTGACAGGTTAGGACAGGAGGGATGTCAGATACAGAAGTTCAATTTACACACTCACAACTGTGAACACTTTCAGGCTACAGAAGAGAGGCTCAGTGTGAGTTGGTTGTGATTGTCTGTGAGGTTGTTTGGTTTGTTTGTTTTCCCGGTGTCACAGCTGACAAGTGACATTTTAGGGATAAATTTGCTAAGAAGTATTTTGAAGGCAACTGTGAAGAGTCTCAGCACTGGGCAGAAAAAAGGGCACAACTGTCTGTGGGTTTGTGCCTACTCAAGGTTGCTGCAGAGTCCATCAGTCTGGTTCTCAGCTGCCCTGCACTTTCTAGAGGGACAGTCAGCTCCTTGCCCAGCAGAGCATGGCCAGCAGCCACCTCCAGTGCCAGACACCAAGAGAGCTGCCTGAACGCACCCTCCCCAGGCCTGGGCTGCACTTTCCCCCCACTCCCTGCCCATGTCTCTGCCGCCTGGAGCTGTCCCTGCCAGGAGCTGCTGCTCTGGGCCCAGCTCTGCTCCCTCTCAGTGCTCCCAGAGCCCATCCCATGGGCTGTGTGCTCAGCTCTGCCCTGCACACCCCTCCCGGCAGCAGGGCTCTGCCTCTGCAGGGGCTCAGAAGCAGCTCACACAAGTCCTGACAAGACTCTCGGTGCCTTCTCCAAAGCAGAGAAGGAAATTCCCAGCTCCCACTGCCCAACCTGACCACCAAGAGTGGAAAACATCAGAGCTCAGGATCCTTCCCTATCAGGCAATCGCTACCTCAGTGTCTTTCAGAAGGACCCTCTGCAAACGTGCTCAGAGAGATGTGGAGCTGTGAGCAGCCCTGACCCACACAGCACCCTCTCCAGTGCACAAGAACACTTCTACTGCCCTGCCAGGGGTTGTTGCTTACCTCCAGCACCTCTCTCCCAGCGCCATGGGGAGCTCCCGGGCAGGCTGAGTGCTGACCCTGGCAGGCAGCAGAGTCCCTGCCCCTGCACACAGCCCCTGGGCTGCAGGCACCCTGCTCGCAAGGACAGCGCTGGACACCCCTGCCTGCACACCCACATTCATAGCCTGCAGCCAGCCCCGGGACAAGGGACCTGCCTTGTCCTGTCCCTCGCATGGTGCAGAGGGAAGCCCTGCTCTGCAGCACATCCTGCTCCTTATCTACGCAGAGAAACCAAGAGAGTCCTCCTGACAGATCCCATGGACTGTCCGAGGCAGCAGCTTGAGGAGATCCCTCCAGGAACTGTGGCTGCATTGCCCTGCACCCAGAGCCTTACCATGCACAGGGCTGGGAAGGTTTCTCCTGCAGGGAGCTCTCAGCATCCTCCACTGCCAAGTGCCTTTAAGCTCTCTGAGGCTCACAGGTCTCCCCTGGGTGCCTGCAGGCAGTGCCCCAGCCCTGCTCCTGGCCAGAGCTGTCTCTCTGCAGCACTGCCCGCTTGCCAGCATCTCTCTGTGTCCCAGGAGCCCGGCCCAGGTCATCAGGAGAGGCCCAGCCCAAGGTGGCTCTGCCTCTGCCCTGCTGGGCTCCCTCCAGGGCTCCCTGGGGCTCCAGGGGAACACCATGGGAACCAGCCTGAAGCAAGCCCTGATGTTCCCTCCCTCAGCTGGCAGACACACTGCCTGCCTGCAGTGTCATTGCTCTGCTGAGAGACAGAGATTGGTCTGAACAATGATATTTTGTAGGATCATGGAACCATTTATTTTGGAAAGGACACTTTAGAACATTGAGTCCACCATTAACCAAACACTGGCAAGTCAACACATGAACCATGTCCATTAGAGCATGTCTTTTAAATACCTCCAGGGATGGTGACACAACCACTTCTGCAGGCAGCATATTTCTTGTCCCATCACCAGACAGGACAGGCAGGCCAGGACAGGCTGGGATCTCCTTTACCCCGGCTGAAGGAAGGGATTCAGCCCGGTCAGCTGACCCATCTCATCCTGGGATTGCAGCCCTGGGGCTGGAAGGGGATTCAGCTCTGTCCCATAAACACCAGAAACCCACAGGAGCTCTCACTTCCTCAGAAGGTGAAAATGTACCATTATGTAGATGATGTCTTAATCAGAGATTCCCCCACAAAGGCAGGGGAAGCAGGAACAGCAGTGTGGGAAGCACTACAGGATGTCAAAGTTCCACCTGAGCAATGTCAGAAGCCAAGTAGAAACCAGCACATCAACGCTCCCACCCAACTTGGTGTTGGCCGCAAATTTACACATCCCAGTATGGAGCAGTGTGGACCAGTTTGCACCAGTACAGACCGACATAGGCCACTATGGCCCCAGATACTGCTGGGGTTTCAATATCCCAGTGCTCCCAGTCCCTGCTGCAGGTCTTCCCACTTGCAGCTGTGCTCAACTCCCAATCCCTTCCAGTGCTCCCACTACCTGCTGCAGGTGCTCCCAGTCCTTCCCAGTCCCTCCCAGTGATCCCAGTCCTTGCCACAGGTGCTCCTGCTCATCCCCCACCAGACCTCCTTGGTCTTTTTCAGAAGGACACCCCAAATTAGGCAACCCCCACTCTGGGGCTGGCCCTGCCGACTGCCTGATAGCTGAGAGGGGGGGAGTTGGGGTGCCCCATGGGGTGTGGTTTGGGGGCAACAAGGAGCAATTTGGGGCTGGGTGGCTTTTGGGGAGGGATCAGCTTTCTAGGGGCACCCCCATTTGGGGTGGGGGTGTTTGGTGGGGCCCCTCCAGGATTTTCGGTCCTCGGGTTCATTTGGCAGGGCCCATGGTGGTGGTGGGGTGCAGTTCACTTTGGAGGTGCTACAGGCCCCCCATTTGGGGGTCCTGCCTGCTTGTCTGTTGCTTCAAGGAGATTTGGGGTCCTCCAGGATTTTGGGGGGCACCACGATTGCTTTGGCTGCCTCCAGGGCCCTTTATTGGGGTGCCACTCTTGGAGGGTCCAAGCCCCCCAACACCCTGAATTCACTACTGAACCCAAAGCAATGTTGGGGTCCCCCCAGTGGATTTGAGGCCCCACAGCATTTGGGGGGACCCCAGGGCAGGTGCTGGGGGGACCCCACTTTTCAGACCACCCCTTTGTCAGGGGGCTCCTGGCAGCTGCACTGAGCCAGGGTGGATTTGGAGCTGCAGGGTTTGGGTTTGGGGGGATTTGGGGCTCCCTGCTGGGATTTTGAGGTGCAGGGGGGGGCTGGGTCCTGGGGTGCCGGGTTCTGGGGTCCCACCTGGCTGCAGGTGCTTGTGCAGAGCCAAGAGCCTCTTGAGGTGCTTCTTGTGCTGCTCCTTCAGGTCCCGGCGCTGCTGCCCCTGCAGCGGCTTCACTCGGCCTCGTGCTGCTGGATGCGCAGGGCAGGCACGGGAGATGCAGCCTCCCGAGGGAGGGCTCTCCTCTGCACTGGTTCCTGCAGGGCTCTGGCTCCTTCAATAGCCCACGCTCAGCGTGGGGGCCCCGTCACAATGGGCGTCTCCACAGCGACCACCACGGCTTTGTGATGGCGGCAGCATCGTGCCCATGGCACTGGGCACCCAGGGGGGCTTCCTGAAGGGTTCCGTGGGGTTCCGTGGCCTCACACACCTGAACACGGAGTGTTCCAGAATCAGCCACCCCTGTGGTCCCCATGTCCCCAAGGTCATTGTGATGCATGAACCCTGACTGGGTCCATGGGGTGCTCTGGAGGTGCTCCAGGCACTCTCTGGGAATCTCTAGGGGCATCCCTGAGTTGCTCTGGGCGTCCTGAGGATGCTCTGGGGGTGCTTTAGGTGTCACCTCAGATCAAATTCCACCCAAATCTGGCAAACCTGGGGTTTATTGGTTTTTTTACTCCAACCTTGCCATGAGCAGGGAGCACTTTCTCCATCCTGACCCTTATTCAATAGAATTTCTCTCCCTCTCATCCAATCTCTATTAAATCTGTGGTAAATCCAGGAAAAGCTGCCTCTCTGCTTGCCTTGAACTACGAAAGACCCGCTGTCGAATGAATGTCATTCTGGGCAGCCTGTGACCGTGTCCCACCACGCTCACAGGGAAGAACTTCCTCCTAAGGTCTCATCTCATTCACCCCCCTCTGTCTACTTAAAGCCGTTCCCACTTGTCTGATCACTACACGCCCTTGTAAAGAATCCCCCTCCAGCTTTCTTGCAGGCATCAAACGTGGTCACGTCCTTTGCGCTGCCCTTCCCTCCCCTGCCCACATCCCTCCATCCCGCAGGGGGGCAGAGAGACCCCGCAGCCGCTCCAGGGGGAAACTGGGGGGAGTCACCCGGGAGGCCCAGATCCCTCCTCGGGGCAGGCTGGGTATTGGTCGGTGAGTGGTGAGCAGTTGTATTCTCCCCCCTTGTTCTTCCCCTCATCATTATTGTTCCTGGCGGTAGCAGCAGTGGGTTTCAGTTATCCCTTAGTTACTGGACTGCTCTTATCTCAACCCATGGCAGTTACATTCTTTCCATTCTCCTCCCCTTCCCTCTGGAGCCTGGGGGGGGGTGGGGATGGAGGTCAGAGGGAGGTGGGGGGAGAGGAAGGAGAGTGAGCGAGCGGCTGCGTGGTTCTCAGTTACCGGCTGGGCTAAACCATGACACTCCCCAGACCCACAAATACCCCCCAAGTGACCCCCATCAAGCCACATCTGCCTGCCAAGTGACCCCCCAGAGACCCCCAGACACACAACTGCCCCTCATGTGACCCCAAATTGACTCCCCAGACCAACCACTGCAACCCAAGTGACCCTGAAGTGACCCTCCAGACCCACAACTATCTCCGAAGTGACCCCCAAGGGACCACCCATACCTACAACTGCCCCCAAATGACCACCAAGCAACCACCTAGACCCCCAACTGTCCCCAAATTGACCCCCACGTGACCCCCATCGAGCCACAGCTGTCCCCCAAGTGACCCCAAATTGACTCCCCAGACCCACAACTGCCTCACAAGTGACCCCAAGTGACCACCCAGACCCACAACTGTCCCCCAAGAGACCTGAAGTGACCACCCAGTCCCACAACTGCTCCCCAAGTGACCCCAAATTGACTCCCCAGACCCACAACTGCCCCACAAGTTACCCCAAGTGAGCACCCAGACCCACAAGTGCCCCGCATGTGACCCTCCAGACCCACAAATGCCCCCCCAAGTGACTCCAAATTGACTCCATAGACCAAAAACTGCCCCTCAAGTGACCCCCCAGTGACTTCCAGAACCACAACTGCCCCCAAGTGTCCCTAAAGATATCCCCATAGAGGCAAAACCTGCCCCCCAAGTGACCCCAAATTGACTCCCCAGACCCACATCTCCTGCCAAGTGACCACCCAGGCAAACAACTGCCCCCCAAGTGACTCCCCAGACTCAAAACTGCCTCCCAAGTGACACCCTAGACCCACAACTGCCTCCTAAGTGACCCCTGAGTAAACCCGCAGACCCACAACTGTCATTCAAGTGACCCCCAGGTGTCCACCCAGACGCACACAAACCCAAGTGACCCCCAAGTGGCACGTCAGACCTACAGCTCCACCTCCAGTGACCTCCCAGTCACCCCCAAACCCACTCCTGCCGCCCAAATGACTCCCCAGACCCACAACTGCCCCCCAGGTTGGGGGTCAGAGAATCCTGGCATCCCGGAGGCACGGATGGGTTGGGGGGAGCAAACTTTCCCGGTTGGTTCCATTTCAGCCTGAGCAGCGCCAGCAGGAACATCCAAAAAGCTTTTTGCTCCTCTTGTCCTGAGCCCTGCTCTGCGGGGCTGTCAGAGCCATGGCAGTGCAGCGCTGAGCTTCCTCTGCTGCCCCCTGCCGGCAGGCTGTGCACAAGGGCAGTGCCCATCAGCTCTCGTGGCTCTGCAGCAGCAGCAGCGGTGCTTTGGCTCTGCGCTCCGGTGAGCACAGGGTTTACGCAGCTTGTCTGAACCGGAGCCCGTTGTGAACAGGAAGAGACCATTCGGGAGGAAAAAGGGGGTTAAACAGTGCCCGAATTGCCTTCTTCTCTGTGAGGCCATGTTCTGCTCCTGCAATCCAGTCAGGCCGTGGTTGTGCTGATGACCTTCACCAAGGCATGGGCTGCCTGATTTTTGTCTGGTGCTCATCCTTTTCCTCTTGCCTTTTAAAATAACAGCAGCAGGGTTTGTTTTCTTTCCCAATCTCTTCTGTTTTCAAGGCAGTTGATTCTTTTAGCGCACCTGAAGGGTTTGGCTCAGAATAAGCAGCCATCCTTGCACACCTCCTGATAGCGTATCAACAATATTCAGTGAATCCTGTCAAGCACAGTGAAGTCTGTCACAGCTGCTGTGCTGCCATGTGGGGATTGTGGTTTGGTTGGTAGGAGATGGATTTGAAAGCAGGAAAAGGACAGAAAGCATTCATGTTGTTTACTGCTGAGCACGTTGCTGCTGTGACTCCCAAACCATCGGTTTCAAATGCTCCCTTGCACAACTGTTGTTGAACTTTCCCTGTGCTAAGAAAGCAAGTTGTTGGGACTTCTTCCTTTTTAAAAGAAATGAAGAATGGTGCAGAACTTCCACGTGAACTGTTTGACCTGAATATGGATCTGGTTCCAGTGCTGTTATCCAGGAGATAAGAAACAGCTTCTTTTGTTCGACTGTAATTTTTACAAGAGGTGAACCGGTTCAGAATTGTGTTTCCTTCATAATTTTTTGGCCAGCAAAAAGTTAGATTTCTGCTTTCCTTTATGGTTGTTTTTGAATGGTATCCCCTAAGACATAGCAGTGCTCAGTAGCTGTGCAGTAGTGTGCTCGCCTTCCTATACAGCCAAATCCCTAGGAAAAATCTTCCTCCTCCTGTTGTTTCACTCCAGAATAGGAAGGGTGAGCACCAGGTTCTGTCATCTGGATGAATGTGTCTGTGGGCTTACGCTTTTCAGACAGCTGGGTGACAGTAGTGGGTGACAGTGGGACATCAAGTGCCCCACAGTTATCTGACTGCTCTGCTGCCCCAGGACCATGGGTGCAGATGGGCTGGAGACAGCTCCTCCATCCCAGCCCATCTCTGCCCCCCCATTAGATGAAGCCTGCAAGTGAGCGCTGCAGGTACGTGCTGAGGCAAAGGGGCAGCACCGTGGGTGAGACCGCAGGGAGCTGAGCCTGACCCTGCTGGATCCCCATCCCCTCCAGGAGGTCTGGCAGCTGGCTGCAGAGTGGGAGCAAGGGAAGACCCATTGGCAGGAGGGCAGGAGAAAGTGAAGGCAGAATGGGTGGTGTGGGAAGGTTGGGCTGCAGGGGAGGACCAGCATCCTCCCCAGGGATGGGGATAGGGATTGACCCTCGCCTGCTGCAGGCTCCTTCACAGTATCACAGTATGTTAGAGATTGGAAGGGACCTCAAAAGATCATCTAGTCCAATCCCCCTGCCATGAGGTCCTCTGGGATGCGGCACCATGAGGCTTGCTGAGATCATCTCCTCCATGCCGAGCTCTTGGGATCGGAGGCCTTTGGGTTTCCCACCCTCCAACCCAGCCCAGGAGAAAGGAGAGGTGGAGAAAGGCTGAAATCCCTTTGCCAGCAGAGGAGACGGCAGCAGCAGCCCCGCTGGAGAGAGCCCAGCCTGAGTAAGTGTGGACACTGCCTGTTGGGCAGCCCCATCCCTGCATGCTGGGGCTGCAGAGGAGCAGCCTGGGATGTCCTGGGTCAGCTCCACAGCCAAAGGATGATGCTTCCCTGTGTTGCAGCTGCCTTTCCTCACGAGCTGCCCAGGTCCTCAGGAGGGTGGAGCTGTTCCAAGCACCGAGGAACATCTTCAAGAACATCACTGAGAACAGCAGGAGGAGGATGGAGCAGCAGAGGCAGCTCCTCCACTAACGGTATCCATAAGGGGATGGGCTTCCCATGGCAAAGGGGCTGGAGGCTCCTCAGCTGCCAAGGTCCACCCCGAAATCCATAATAAAGAGCTCTGGGGCTGCTTGCAGGGATGGATCCATCAAAGCAGAGTAAACGCAGGAAGATGCTCAAGCTCTCCTGCTCACATTCCTTCGTCAGGGCACCTGAGCTCCCAAAGCTGCCTTGGTGTGATGTCACCCATCACTTATGATGTCACAAAGCTCCGGCGCTTATGTAATGCAGCCAGGTATGAAAGTGGGGCCGTCCCTGTGTCTGGGTCATGATGGAAGAGCTGCCCGAGTGGTTGGGTCGCTCGTGAGGAAGCTGCGTTGGTGGCACCCGCACCTCAGTGGATGCAGAGAGAAAGCTGCAGAAAGACAGCTTCTGACCAAGTATGTGTGGAAAATCCTCCTCTGCTCTCCCCAAGTGTATTTTCCCTCTCATGAGATGGGATGTGTGGGGGATGATCCCATCTCAGTTCATCCTAACCTCATCTGCTTGCCTGTCATCATACAGCTCAGCTTATCTCCCCCTCCCCGTGCCTCCAAATCCCTTCTGAACTGCCAGATTCTCTTCCTCCATCACATCTCCTCCGTTGGGGAACATGGGGCATCAAGGAGAGACTCGAGGTGCCCTGGGATGGATGTATGGCATCATTTTGTGGAACATGGGGAGGTCTCCCAAATTACTGTGCCCACTACAGGGAATTTTGGAAACCCCCTCCTATGAACCCTGAAATCTCCCACGAACCCCCAAATCCCTCTGAAGCCCCAAATTTACCCAATTTATGGCAAAGGGACCACATGGGTCATCCAATGATGCCCCAGGTGGCCTGGGATGGATATACCCTCCATTTTCAGGAGACGGGGGGTCCTCCAAATCCCTGCAACCCCAGAGAGTCTTGGGGACCTCCCTGAACCTCAAACCTCCCCTGAATCCCCAAATCTTCCTCTGAACCCTCAAATTCCTCCCACTTTCTGCCATGGGGAAACACAGGGCATCCGGTGAGACTCAGGGTGCCAAGGGACAAAGGTGCCTCCACTGAGGGACGTGGGGGTCCCCAAGATTCCTGCCCCTGCAGAGCTTTGGCCCCTGCACCCCCCCCACCCCCCCTGCAGAGGTGTCCCCGCAGTCGCTGCAGGAGCTGCGGCAGCACGAGGCTGATGTGAAGCCGCTGCAGGAGCAGCGCCGGGACCTGAAGAAGCTGCGCAAGAAGCACCTCAAGAGGCTCTTGGCTCTGCACAAGCACCTGCAGCCAGGTGGGACCCCAGAACCCGGCACCCCAGGACCCAGCCCCCCCCTGCACCTCAAAATCCCAGCAGGGAGCCCCAAATCTCCCCAAACCCAAACCCTGCAGCTCCAAATCCGCCCTGGCTCAGTGCAGCTGCCAGGAGCCCCCTGACAAAGGGGTGGTCTGAAAAGTGGGGTCCCCCCAGCACGTGCCCTGGGGTCCCCCCAAATGCTGTGGGACCTAAAATCTTCTGGGGGACCCCAACGTTGCTTTGGGTTCAGTAGTGAATTTAGGGGATCAGAGGGGATTGACCCTCCAAAAGTGGTACCCCAGTACAGGGGCACCCCAAAATCATGCTGCCCTCCCAGAGGGCACTGGAGGCACCCAAAGCAATCATGGTGCCCCCCAAAATCCTGAGGTAACCCCATATTTCCTTGAAGCAACAGACAAGCAGGCAGGACCCCGAAAAGGGAGCCTGTAGCACCCCTAAAGTGAACCTCACCCCACCATCACCACGGGCCCTGCCAAATGAACCCAGGGACCCAAAATCCTGGAGGAGCCCCACCAAACACCCCCACCCCCAACTGGAGGTGTCCCAAAAAAGCTGCTCCCCCACCAAAGCTACACAGCCCCAAATTGCTCCTCGTTGCCCCCAGATCACACCCTATGGGGCACCCCAACTCCCCCCAGCATCAGGTAGAAGGAGGGGGCAGCCCCAGAGTGGGGGGTGCCTAATTTGGGGTTGTCCTGCAAAAAGACCAATGAAGTCTGGTGAGGGATGGGCAGGAGCACCTGTGGCAGGGACTGGGAGCACTGGGATATTGAAACCCCAGCAGTATCTGGGGCCATAGTGACCTATATTGGTCTGTACTGATGCAAACTGAACCACACTGCTCCATACCGGGATGTGTAGATTTGTGGATGGGAGTGGGTGGGAGCGTTGATCTCCTGGTTTCTACTTGGTTTCTGACATTGCTCAGGTGGAACTTTGACATCAGGTAGTGCTTCCCACACTGCTGTTGCTGCTTTCGCTGCTTCTGTGGGGGCATTTCCTCTGATTAAGACATCATCAGGTCTGCAGTAGTCCATACTGCTCCATACTGGGTTGTGTAAACTTGCAGATGACACCAAATCGGGTGGGAGCATTGATCTGCTGGAGGGTAGGAAGCTCTGCAGAGGGATCTGGACAGGCTGCATCCATGGGCTGTGGCCAATGGAATGAGGTTCCAGAAGGCAAAGTGCTGGCTCCTGCACTTGGGCCACAACAACCCCCTGCAACGCTCCAGGCTTGGGGAAGAGTGGCTGGAAACTGCTCATGGGAAAGGAGCTGGGGGTGCTGATTGATGGAGCTGAACAGGAGCAGCTTGTGCCCAGGCAGCCAGGAAGCCACCAGCATCCTGGCCTGGATCAGCACCAGTGTGGCAGCAGGGCCAGGGCAGTGGTTGTGCCCTGCACTGGGCACTGGTGAGGCTGCACCTCAAATCAGCTCTGGGCCCCTGACTAACAAGAGAGACCTTGAGGTGCTGGAGCGGGGCCAGAGAAGGACAGCGGAGCTGGTGCAGGGCCTGGAGCACAGTGTGATGGGGAACGGCTGAGGGACCTGGGGGGTTCAGTGTGGAGAAGAGAAGGCTCAGGGGGGACCTGATCGCTCCCTACAACTGCCTGAGAGGAGGATGGAGCCAGGAGGGGCTGGGCTCTGCTCCCAAGGAACAAGGGATGGGACAAGAGGAACCGGCCTCAAGCTGCACCAGGGCAGGTTTAGATGGAGCTGAGGAACAATTCCTGCCCCAGAGGGTGCTCAGGCATTGGAACAGGCTGCCCAGGGCAGGGCTGCAGGCACCGTCCCTGCAAGTGTTCACACCCCCTGGAGACGAGGCCTCAGTGCCATGGGTTAGTGGTGGCCTCGGCAGTGCTGGGGTAAGGGTTGGACTGGAAGAGCTTAAAGGTCTTTTCCAACCAGGATGATTCTATGATTCTGTGATCCCTTTTGCTGAGGCACCGGTGAACCAGGTATTTTCTGTTGGTGCTCCCTCGGTGAAGGGAGGTGCTGCTAATCCTGGTGATGGTTTGAAAGGTTGTTGTAACGCTGATGGCTCTGCGTTTACAGGCATCTGCAGTAGTTTGGAAACTTCAGTCTGTCCTTCAGGTAATTTCACTTCCTCTTCAATCCCCGGTAGGTAGGCATGCTATTTTGTGCCAGTGGGTTTGTGCAGCTCCATCCTGAGGAGCAGTTCCCTTTGGGATACTATCAAGTTGACTGAATGGATTGAATGGAAGATTGTTCTTGATTAGTGTTCTCAGTTTGTTTTACTGCTGGGACTAAAGACAAGAGTCCCTTTTCCCACTCAAAATATGTTGGTTCAGTGTATTTAAAAGAGGCGATTTGAACATTAAAGTTCTTTTTGGTCCATCCGGGCCAGTTTGAATAGGTCACAGGAAAAGCCATGCTTAGCAAAATCCCATTCTACTGTGAGAGAGTGTCTAATAATGGGACAAGAAACAGGCTGCCTGCAGAAGTGGTTGTGTCACCAACCCTGGAGGTATTTAATAGACATGTTCTAAGGGACATGGTTAATGTGTTGACTTGCCAGTGTTTGGTTAATGTTGGACTCAATGATCTTAAGGTTCTTTTCCAGCCTAAATGGTTCCATGATTATACAAAATCTCGTTGTTCAGACCAATCTCTGTCTCTCATCAGAGCAATGACACTGCAGGCAGGCAGTGTGTCTGCCAGCTGAGGGAGGGAACAGCAGCGCTTGCTTCAGGCTGTTTCCCATGGTGTTCCCCTGGAGCACCAGGGAGCCCTGGATGGTGCCCAGCCGGGCAGAGGCAGAGCCACCTTGGGCTGGGCCTCTCCTGATGAGCTGGGCCTGGCTCCTGGGATGCAGAGAGATGCTCTCCCGTAGGGTCCTGACCATTGCAGAGCCTTCCCTTGGGGTTGGCGCTCTGCACTCAGAGTCCTTTGCTTCTGCTTCCAAGGGCTGTGTCCTACTCTGTCTATCACAGCTGCACCCTGGGATGCGAGGGAGAAGTTCTGCCCTTTGCAACAGCAGAGGTCCCTGCCTGGCACCAGAGTCCAGTTGTTCTTTATCTCATTCTTTCTCCTTTTATTCTCTCAAGTTATCTTTGTGTGCAGAAATACTTCGGGCATCACAAGGACCAGTGCAGGGCAGCTGGGAACAAGAGTGATGGAATCTGCAGCTCTCCAGACTATGCACTAATCCATGGGCTGCTGAGCCCTTTCATCTCTCCTGTCCTAATACTGACCACGTGTTCAGTTACAAAAATTAGGATTTCTACACCTCAAATAGCATTTGTCAGCTGAGAAAATCCTGCAAAAATCCTGATAAAGTCACGCTGAGGCTCTGCTCTGCAGCCACAATCTTCATAGTTGTGAGTGCAGACACTGAAACTCTCTTACATCTAACAGCCCTGGTGGGTATCGGAGCTTTCGCAGAGCGGCTTCATGAAACCCCTGCAGTGGTACAGAGCTGAGTCCTTGGAGCCACATTGCTTCTGCCAGCACACTCAGCCATCAGCACCAGGAAAGGGAGAAAGCATTTGAACTTGAGGGGATGGTGGAAGGCAGCCTGGGAAGAATACAGGGATGTTGTCTGAGAAGCTATGGACCAGGTTAGGAAAGCTAAGGCCCAGTTAGAATTAAACTTGGCTAGGAATGTGAAAGAGAACAGGAAGGGATTCTTTAGGTACATTGCAAATAAAAGATAGGCTAGGGACAACGTAGGCCCCCTCCAGAAACTATCAAGAGAACTGGCTACCCTGGATTTGGAGAAGGCTGAGGTTCTGAATGACTTCTTTGCCTCCATCTTCACTGGCAAAGGCTCTGACCACATCACCCAAGTCTTGGAAGGCAGAAGCAGGGACTGTGAGAATGAAGACCTTGGGCCCACTGAAGAAGAGGATCTGGTTCAAGACCATCTGAACAACCTGAATGTGCACAGGTCCATGGGACCTGATGAAATCCATCTATGGGTCCTGAAGGAGCTGGTAAATGAAGTTGCTAAGACACTGTCCATCATATTTGAAAGATCACGGCAGTCAGGTGAAGCTCCCGATGACTGGGAAAAGGGAAATATAACCCCCATTTTCAAGAAGGGGAAAATGGATGAGCCGGGGAATTACAGAGCAGTCAGTCTCACCTCTGTGCCTGGCAAAATCTTGGAGCAGATTCTCCTGGAAGGCATGCTAAGGCACATGAAAAACAAGGAGGTGCTTGGTGGCAGCCAGAATGGCTTCACTAAGGGGAAATCCAGCCTGACCGATGTGGTGGCCTTCTATGATGGAGCTATGGAACTGATGGACAGGGGTAGAGCAGTTGATGTCATCTACCTGGACTTGTGCAAAGCGTTCGAAACTGTCTGACACGACATCCTTGTCTCTGAATTGGAGAGACATCAATTGGATGGGTGGACCACTCGGTGGATAAAGAACTGGCTGGATGGCCGTACGCAAAGAGTTGTGGTCAATGGCTCGATGTCCGGCTGGAAACTGGTAACGAGTGGTGTCCCTCAGGGATCGGTGTTGGGACCGGTCTTGTTCAACATCTTTGTCGCTGACATGGACAGTGGGATTGAGTGCGCCCTCAGCAAGTTTGCCGATGACACCAAGCTGTGTGGTTCAGTTGATACGCCGGAGGGAAGGGATGCCATCCAGAGGGACCTTGACACGCTTGTGAGGTGGGCTGATGCCAACCTTACGAAGTTTAACCATGCCAAGTGCAAGGTCCTACACCTGGGTCGCAGCAATCCCAGGCACTGCTACAGGTTGGGCAGAGCAGAGATCCAGAGCAGCCCTGCAGAGAAGGACTTGGGGGTGTTGGTCAAAGAGAAAATGAACATGAGCCAGCTTCAGCTTGAGCTTGCAGCCCAGAAAGCCAAGCATATCCTGGGCTGCATCAAGAGGAGTGTGACCAGCAGGTCGAAGGAGATGATCCTGCCCCTCTGCTCTGCTCTCCTGAGACCTCACCTGGAGTATTGTGTGCAGTTCTGGTGTCCTCAACATGAAAAGGACATGGAACTGTTGGAACAAGTCCAGAGGAGGGTCACGAGGATGATCAGGGGACTGGAGCACCTCCCGTGTGAAGAGAGGCTGAGAAAGTTGGGGCTGTTCAGCCTGGAGAAGAGAAGGCTGCGTGGAGACCTCACAGCAGCCTTTCAGTATCTGAAGGTGGACTATAAGGATGGTGGGGAAGGACTCTTCATTAGGGACTGTAGTGATAAGACAAGGGGCAATGGGTTAAAACTTAAACAGAGTTAAAGTGCTTCCACCAGCAAGCACCCAACATTGCAGAACACGGCAGGGCCCTGGCAGTCTGCACCAACCCTGCAGAATCTCCTCAAGCATTCTAGATGAAGGCAGAGGCCTCAGCAGGCTCTGGCAAGGCTGCGGAATAACAGCGGCCATTCCAGAATGCGCAGGTGCTCTGCAACTGTGCTAAAGCCCTCAGGAGCCTGACCGCCATTCAGAAAGGTGGCAAAAGCCCTGGAGGACCTTGGAAGCCCTCCAGGTATTCCAGGCTCAGGGATCCTTATCAGACTTGCTCATGCTCCTTCACCATCAGAGCCGCTTCCCATGGAAACTCCTGGAATGGTCCCCAAGTGAGTCCAGAGCCTGTTCTCTGCTGCTGGCCTTCCTCATGCCCTTTAGCATCTGAGTCCCCACTATTGCATGCTCATGACAGCCAAGGCTGACACTGATGATCACATCCTGACCAGCTTTTCCAGGGCAGCATCACCCTTGTTGGCCTGCCCTGCACCTGTGTTAACCGGTTGTGCCATGACCCTCCACACTGTTGCACCCTGTTGCTTTGCATGGCCAGGGACTGCCAGGGCAATTACCTGCAAGGTACCTGCTCATTAGCCTGGAGGCTTCCTCAGGTGCTGACAAAATTCCTTTTCTGTTTCCCCTCCCTGAGCAAGTAGTTTGTAACTGGGAGCACAATGTCCCTCTTATCCACTCCTCTGATCCTCAGTCACAAAAGCCAACCCAACCTGTTCCCTGTCACACAGAGGACCTCCAGAAATCCAAGTTTCCCCTCGTGCAGGGGGCATCCACCCTCCTCATCCTTCTTGTCTCCATGCTACATCTCTTGGGGTTCCAGCCGTCAAAGGGACATGAGACTACCTGTACAATTCTCTCCTTACAGAGCTAGATCTAGGGAACAGCATTTAAATGATGCCTCACAGAGTCCAGTGCATTTTTTCCTGGGACAGCAACAGACCAGCAGGTTCTGGTGAAAAACATTCTCTCAGCACCTTGGATGCTGCCCCTTTGGTCTCATGGACTGGTAAGGGTGTAGTCTGCAAAGACCCTAACCCCTGACTTGATCCCCATCCAGTGCCGGTTGTTCCCCTTTCCCATCCAGGGTCCTTTCTCAAAGCACACAGTCCTGAGAGATCTTGCTGGTGGTAACTGAGGCAAAGAGGAGATAGGCTATCTGAGATCTACCTGCATGTACTCTTGCTTTATTTAGTGGTGGTCCTGTGTTACCTTGTTTCTTCTTTAACTGTTCCTGAAGTAGGAGCATCTCATCCTGGTGCTCTTCAATTCCTCTTTGAGCTTGTCTGGGATTTGCTATGACCCATCGCTGTGCATAAAGGATGCTGTCCCTGAAAGCCAGAGGTAGCCAAGCACACAGTTAAAATGCTTGGGCTGTTCCTTAGCTGAATCATCAAGGGAGTGAGTAAAGACCCTGCAGTGATGTACTTTGTGTTCACTCACTGCCTGCAGCTAAAGGGTGGCAGAAAGGACAGACCTGGCATCACTGATAGCAACTGATGCCTGATGCCTCTGAGCGCTTACAAGAATATTCCCAACGCTATTGCCTTGTCTCTATATCAGCCTGCACGTATCTTTGGCCTGTCTCTATAACTTGCATGTAACTTTGACCAGCCCTGTAATGCCAAATGTCACCAGAGATTTGCACCCAGACACCTCACTCCTGGCCCCCATCAATGTTAATGGTGAGACAAAGAGCTCCCTCATGTAGGTGCCTTTTCAAGGAAGACCTGACCAGAGGCAGGAAGAATCCTACCTCCTGTGGGTTTGTGGTGTTCATGGGAGGGAGCTGAGTCCCCTTCCAGTCCCAGGCCTACAGACTGAGGAGGAGATGCCTCAGCTAACCAGGGGGAATCCACTCCATCAGCAAGGGTAAAGGAGATCTCAGCCTGTCTTTGTCTGTCTGTCCTAACGATGGGACAAGAAACAGGCTGCCCACAGAAGTGGTTGTGTCACCATTCCTGGAGGCCTTTAAAAGACATGGAGATGTGGCACTTGTTGACATGGGTCAGTGGTGGACATAACAGTGTTTGGTTAATAGCTGGAGTTGATCTTACGGGTCTTTTTGAATCTAAATGTTTCTGTAATTGTGAGAAACTTTGTTTACACCAAACTCCATCTCTCAGCAGAGAAATGACACTGCAGGCAGGCAGTGTGTCTGCCAGCTGAGGGAGGGAACAGCAGTGCTTGCTTCAGGCTGTTAACCATGGGGTTCCTCTAGAGCTCCAGGGAGCCATGGAGGGAGCCCAGTGGGACAGAGGCAGAGCCACCTTGGGCTGGGCCTCTCCTGATGAGCTGGGACCAAGGGGAGACCTGCGAGCCTCAGAGAGCTTAAAGGCACTTGGCAGTGGAGGATGCTGAGAGCTCCCTGCAGGAGAAACCTTCCCAGCCCTGTGCATGGTAAGGCTCTGGGTGCAGGGCAATGCAGCCACAGTTCCTGGAGGGATCTGCTCAAGCTGCTGCCTCAGACAGTCCATGGGATCTGTCAGGAGGACTCTCTTGGTTTCTCTGTGCAGATAAGGAGCAGGATGTGCTGCAGAGCAGGGCTTCCCTCTGCACCATGCGAGGGACAGGACAAGGCAGGTCCCTTGTCCCGGGGCTGGCTGCAGGCTGTGAATGTGGGTGTGCAGGCAGGGGTGCCCAGCGCTGTCCTTGCGAGCAGGGTGCCTGCAGCCCAGGGGCTGTGTGCAGGGGCAGGGACTCTGCTGCCTGCCAGGGTCAGCACTCAGCCTGCCCGGGAGCTCCCCACGGTGCTGGGGGAGAGGCGCTGGGGGTAAGCAACAACCCCTGGCAGGGCAGTAGAAGTGTTCTTGTGCACTGGAGAGGGTGCTGTGTGGGTCAGGGCTGCTCACAGCTCCACATCTCTCTGAGCACGTTTGCAGAGGGTCCTTCTGAAAGACACTGAGGCAGCGATTGCCTGATAGGGAAGGATCCTGAGCTCTGATGTTTTCCACTCTTGGTGGGCAGTTTGGGCAGTGGGAGCTGGGAATTTCCTTCTCTGCTTTGGAGAAGGCACCGAGAGTCTTGTCAGGACTTGTGTGAGCTGCTGCTGAGCCCCTGCAGAGGCAGAGCTGCCCCTGGGCAGAGCCCTGCTGCCGGGAGGGGTGTGCAGGGCAGAGCTGAGCACACAGCCCATGGGATGGGCTCTGGGAGCACTGAGAGGGAGCAGAGCTGGGCCCAGAGCAGCAGCTCCTGGCAGGGACAGCTCCAGGCAGCAGAGACATGGGCAGGGAGTGGGGGGAAAGTGCAGCCCAGGCCTGGGGAGGCTGCGTTCAGGCAGCTCTCTTGGTGCCTGGCACTGGAGGTGGCTGCTGGCCATGCTCTGCTGGGCAAGGAGCTGACTGTCCCTCTGGAAAGTGCAGGGCAGCTGAGAACCAGACTGATGGACTCTGCAGCAATTTGAGTAGGCACGAACCCACAGACAGCTGAGCCCTTTTTTCTGTCCCATGCTCAGACTCTTCACAGTTGCTTTCAAAATACTTCTTAGCAAATTTATCCCTAAAATGTCACTTGTCAGCTGTGACACCGGGAAAACAAAGAAACCAACCAACCTCAGAGATAATCACAACCAACTCACACTGAGCCTCTCTTCTGTAGCCTGAAAGTGTTCACAGTTGTGAGTGTGTAAATTGAACTTCTATATCTGACATCCCTCCTGTCCTAACCTGTCACTGCCTTTTTCTCCTGTGACAGTGCCCCATGCCCAGAGGCAGCAGATGTCCAACGGCAGCTCCATCACCCACTTCCTCCTCCTGCCATTCGCAGCCAGGCGGGAGCTGCAGCTCTGGCACTTCTGGCTCTTCCTGGGCATCTTCCTGGCTGCGCTCCTGGGCAACGGCCTCATCATCACCAGCACAGCCTGCAACCAGCACCTCCACACCCCCATGTACTTCTTCCTCCTCAACCTCTCCCTGCTGGACCTGGCCTGCATCTCCACCACTGTCCCCAAATCCATGGCCAATTCCCTGTGGGACACCAGGGCCATCTCCTACACAGGTTGTGCTGCACAGATCTTTTTCTTTCTCTTTTTCATGTCAGCAGAGTTTTATCTCCTCACTGTCATGTCCTATGACCGCTACGTTGCCATCTGCAAGCCCCTGCACTACGGGAGCCTCCTGGGCAGCAGAGCTTGTGTCCACATGGCAGCAGCTGCCTGGGGCGCTGGGTTTCTCACTGCTCTGCTGCACACAGCCAATACATTTTCACTGCCCCTCTGCCGAGGCAATGCTGTGGAGCAGTTCTTCTGTGAAATCCCCCAGATCCTCAAGCTCTCCTGCTCACATTCCTACCTCAGGGAAGTTGGACTTGTTGTGCTAAGTTGCTTTCTAGTACTTGGCTGTTTTGTGTTCATTGTGGGGTCCTATGTGCAGATCTTCAGGGCCGTGCTGAGGATCCCCTCTGAGCAGGGACGCCACAAAGCCTTTTCCACGTGCCTCCCTCACCTGACTGTGGTCTCCCTCTTTGTCAGCACTGGTACCTTTACCTATTTGAAGCCCCCCTCCATCTCCTCCCCATCCCTGGATCTGGTGCTGTCAGTGCTGTACTCGGTGGTGCCTCCAGCAGTGAACCCCCTCATCTACAGCCTGAGGAACCAGGAGCTCAAGGATGCTGTGAGGAAGCTGCTGACTTGATGTGTTTCAGCAGCCATAGGCTGCCTGCTGTCCTCTCCAAAACGCTTCCATTGTAGGTCATGACAGGCCAAGTCTGTCTTGGCTGCTTTACAGTTGTTTTTCTGTTTCATCTGTTTTGATGATGTTGTGTTCATAGAAATGTCAGTTTTCATCTCCTCCTGCTTAAGTAGCCGCTCGTGTTGTGTGACCCACAGACTTTGTGTCAGAGGGGGCTGTCACAGTATTTGAGTTCAATAAATGATCCTGCAGCAACTTCCTCTCTGTGCTATGTCCTCCCATGGCAGGAATGAAGGGGAATGAAATCAGCTTTCTGGCTGCTCCAGCTCTGGGATGGCTGCTCTGTGCCTGGAGCAGGAAGAGCGCTTGAGGAGCCCAAGGGCCGGGGCTGTTGTGCTGGTGTGGGGAGATGGGATGGCATGGGGGGGCTGCAGAGCTCTCAGGGTGTCCTGGGCAGGAGAGCAGGGGACACAGGGGTCCCTGCAGGGGACTCCCCTGCAATGGCCCAGGCTGGGGCTGCCTGGCTGGGAGCAGCCCATGGGAAAGGGCTGGGTGGGCAGGAGCTGGACAGGAGGCAGCGTGTGCCCTGGCAGCAAGGGAGGACAGCAGCATGGCGGGCTGTATGACCAGGAGCACGGCAGGAGAACAAGGGAAGGGATGCTCTGGAATACTCCATCCAGGTTTCAGATCCCCAATTCAGGAACGCTATTGGCAAGCAGGAGTGGGTTTAGCAACGGGCCCTGAGGACAGGCAGGGACTGGATTATGGTGCCTTTGGGGAGTGGCTAGGGGAGCTGGGCTGCTGATGGGGACCTGAGATCTTGGGAAGGGAAGGCTGTTGGGGACTGGCTGCCTGTACCGCCAAGGACGACGTGGAGAATACAGAGCCAGGCTCCTCACCATGGTGCCTGGTGGGAGGACAAAAGGCAATGGGGGACAGTGACAGAGGAGAGGTTGAGCCAGGACAGACGGAAACCTTGTTCCCATAGGCTCAGGCAAGTGCTGCATCAGGTCACCCAGAGAGGCTGTGCAGTCTCTGGCTTTGGGGATTTCCAACTCCGACTGAATCAAGCCTTGAACCGCTTTCTCTGACCCTGTTCCTGATGGGTTGGACTTGAGACCTCCTGGGGTGCTTTCCAACCTCTGTTCTCTTATGATCCTACAATGATGGGGTTGTAAAAGGCCACAGAGATGCCACGAGGGCTGAAACAATTCTGTGATGAAGACATGTTGAGAGATTTGAGTGTTCAACCTGGAAAAGAGAAGGTTCTAGGGAGACATCTTAGCAATCTGCCCATAGCTAACCAGGGCCTACAAGAAATCCGGAGAGGGGCTTTTTACAAGGGTCAAGCCAACACTAAAAGAGGATGGCAAAGTCAAAGAACCCGTACCTGGATGCGCAGGGCAGGCACGGGAGATGCAGCCTCCCGAGGGAGGGCTCTCCTCTGCACTGGTTCCTGCAGGGCTCTGGCTCCTTCAATAGCCCACGCTCAGCGTGGGGGCCCCGTCACAATAGGCGTCTCCACAGCAACCACCACGGCTTTGTGATGGCGGCAGCATCGTGCCCATGGCACTGGGCACCCAGGGGTGCTCCGGGAAGTCACTGCGGGGGACCAGCCTCTGCCCAGCCGGCTCGGGGAGGTCCCTCATGGGCTGCTCTTCCTCAGTGCCTTTGGTCTGTTGGTGGAGCATGCGAGGGGTCACAGCTCAACCTGGGCAATGGAACAGGGCATCACGGCCACCTACGACAAGTGGAGAGTGACCGACATTGGCACAGCAGAGAATCATGGAATCCCAGACTGGGGTGGGCTGGAAGGGACCTTAAAGCTCATCCAGCTCCAACCCTTGCCATGGGCAGGGACAGCTTCCACTAGAGCAGCTTGCTCCAAGGCCCTGTGTCTTTGTGCACTCCCGGAGTATCCCGGGGATACCCCTACAGAATCCCAGAGAATGCCTGCAGCACCTCCAGAGCACCCATGGGCTCGAAATGAGCTCATGCATCACAATGAACATGGGGACATGGGGAACTCAGGGGTGGCTGTTTCTGGAACTCCCCATGTTCAGGCGTGCGAGGCCACGGAACCCCACAGAACCCTTCAGTGGAGGCACTGGGAGACGACAGCTGCCTCATGGAACACAAGCTACCGGTGGAGGAGGCACACTCGCTCCGTGCTGCTCCACTGACCTCAGGCTGGCATCGGAGAGACTCGTCTTGGCCATGGGCTGCACCGTGTGTCTGACGGTTCCACCGCTGCAGGGTGGCAGAGCTGTCACTGGGAATACAAAACTGCCCAGCAGGAAGGAGCCATCCTCAGTTATGCTTTCGATGGAGCCAGCACCACCGCTCCCCCCATGAGAACCACGTGAGGTTCAACAGAAGGAACTCTTTGCTGCAGATGGGGCTGCAGCAAGGGGACCACTGGCTGTAGAGCTTCAGGTCCCAGCAGGAGGCCACGGGCTGGTTCCAGCTGCACATTGTGGGTGAGAGACCTTCCTCCTCCACAGCCAGAGAGCTTGAAGGTGCTTTGGGTGTGGGACCTGTGGAACTGTGGGTTTGAATGCTGGCAGTCACTGCATCTCTCCTAGAACCACTTTCCAAGCCAGAAATTGTGGGCAACGCATCCGTGAAGGTAGATTTTTGCTTGGAGGTTGTTTGGGGGGGTTAAATTCAGTCTGGGTGCAGACACAATGGTTTCTCTTCTCCAGAGACGCACAGAATGTGGTGCTGCCCATGATGCTGGCAAGCATTGCCGTGGGCTCGCTGGCAGGTGAGTGCTGGGCCTGGCTCTTGCTCTGGTTTTTTGGCCACTGCAGTGGATGCTGCATGCGAGGAGGGATGTGGGAAGAGGCTCTGTGCTGGCTGAGGTGGCATGGTCATGCTGGGACCTGGGATTCCCACTGGGGAGACCTATGGGCAGGGACTGGGGCTTTGTCACTGCAGTCATTGCAAGAAGGGCATCCCCTATCCAAGGAGGTGTTCTCTGCTCTCTTGCCACTTCTGCCTAGGACAGCCCTTAGCTGCAGCCCAGCAGCGCTGCTCTGCCTCGCTTTGGCTGCACGGCCTTGGTCCAATATTTCCTATATTCCAGACTGGGAAATGCTCTGTGTGCTCTGGGAAAGCCTGAGAGGCCCCTTTCAAGCCTCCCTTCAAAGGCATCCTCTCCTCAACATGCTATTGATACCTGAATCCTGGAATCCCAGACTGCGTTGGGTTGGAAGGGACCTTAGAGCTCATCCAGCTCCAACCCCTGCCACAGGCAGGGACACCTTCCACTAGAGCAGATTGCTCCAAGCCCCTGTGTCCAACCTGGTCTTGAACACTGCCAGGGATGGGGCAGCCACAGCTTCTCTGGGCAACCTGTGCCAGCGCCTCAGTACCTTCACAGGGAAGAGCTTCCTCCTGAGATCTCATCTCACTCTCCCCTCTGTCAGGTTAAAGCCATTCCCCCTTGTCCCGTCCCTACATTCCCTTGCAAAAAGCCCCTCTCCAGATTTCTTGTAGGCCCTGTTTAGGTATGGGTTTAGTAAGGTCTCCCTGGAGCCTTCTCTTCTCCAGGCTGAACACTCCCAGCTCTCACCTGTCATAACTAGACACATGTTCCAGCCCTCAGAGCATCTTTGTGACCCTTCATAAGCCCATCATTGTAGGATCATAAGAGAGCAGAGGTTGGAAGGGACCCCAGGAGGTCTCAAGTCCAAACCATCAGGGACAGGGTCAGAGCAAATTGTTCAAGGCTTGATTCAGTCTGAGTTGGAAATCCCCAAAGCCAGAGACTGCACAGCCTCTCTGGGTGACCTGATGCAGCACTTGCCTGAGCCTATGGGAAAAAGGTTTCCTTATGTCCTGGCTCAACCTCTCCTCTGCCACTATCCCCCATTGCCTTTTGTCCTCCCACCAGGCACCATGGTGAGGAGCCTGGTTCTGTATTCTCCATGTCCTCCTTGCCGGTACAGGCAGCCAGTCCCCAACAGCCTTCCCTTCCCAAGATCTCAGGTCCCCATCAGCCTTCCCTTCTCCGGGCTGGACAAGCCCAGCTCCCCCAGCCTCTCCCCACAGGCACCGTCCTCCAGTCCCTGCCTGTCCTCAGGGCCTGTTTTTAAACCCACTCCTGCTTTCCAATAGCGTTCCTGAATTGGGGATCTGAAACCTGGATGGAGTATTCCAGAGCATCCCTTCCCTTGTTCTCCTGCCGTGCTCCTGGTCATACAGCCCGCCATGCTGCTGTCCTCCCTTGCTGCCAGGGCACACGCTGCCTCCTGTCCAGCTCCTGCCCACCCAGACCTTTCCCATGGGCTGCTCCCAGCCAGGCAGCCCCAGCCTGGGCCATTGCAGGGGAGTCCCCTGCAGGGACCCCTGTGTCCCCTGCTCTCCTGCCCAGGACACCCTGAGAGCTCTGCAGCCCCCCCATGCCATCCCATCTCCTCACACCAGCACAACAGCCCCGGCCCTTGGGCTCCTCAAGAGCTCTTCCTGCTCCAGGCACAGAGCAGCCATCCCAGAGCTGGAGCAGCCAGAAAGCTGATTTCATTCCCCTTCATTCCTGCCATGGGAGCACATAGCACAGAGAGGAAGCTGCTGCAGGATCATTTCTTTTACTCAAATACAGTAAGAGACCCCATCGACACAACGTCTGTGGGTCAGACAACGTGGGCAGATACTGAAGTAGCAGGGGATGAAAACTGACATGGCTTTGAAGAAAGCAACATCACAAGTGGAAAAAAGAAAACAACTGTAAAGCAGCCAAGACAGACTTGGCCTGTCATGACATACACTGGAAGCCCTTTCCAGGGTTAAGCGAGCAGTACATGGCTGCTGAAACACATCCAGACACCAGCTTCCTCACAGCATCCTTGAGCTCCTGGTTCCTCAAGCTGCAGATGAGGGTGTTCACTGCTGGAGGCACAACCCTGCACTGCACTGACAGCACCAGATCAAGGGATGGAGAGGAGATGGAGGGGGACAAAGATGCCAGTGCTGACAAGCAGGGAGAGCACAGCTAAGTGAGCGAGGCACATGGAAAAGGCTTTGTGTTGTCCCTGCTCAGAGGGGATCCTCAGCACAGCTGTGAGAAGAGAAGGCTCCTTAAGGGGAGAATTTCAGGCAGCTCCCAGAGCCTAAAGGGGCTACAAGAAACCTGGAGAGAGGCTTTGGAACAGGGCCTGTAGGGACAGGACAAGGGGAATGGCTTTAACCTGCCAGAGGGGAGACTGAGATAAGCTCTTAGGCAGAAGCTCTTTCCTGTGAGGGTGGTGAGACAGTGGCACAGGGTGCCCAGAGAAGCTGTGGCTTTTAAGAAAAACTTTAAGTTTATTAAATACGTCCTCATTACTCTTAGTTGCGCAGGGCAACTAAGATGATGAAGGGAGTGGAGCATCTCCCTTATGAGGAAAGGCTGAGGGAGCTGGGTCTCTATAGTTTGGAGAAGGGGAGACTGAGGGGTGACCTTATTAGTGTATATAAATATATAAAGGGGGAGTGTCACGAGGATGGAGCCAGGCTCTTCTCGGTGGCAAACAATGATAGGACAAGGGGTAATGGGTACAAACTGGAACACAAGAGGTTCCACTTAAACTTGAGAAGAAACTTCTTCTCAGTGAGGGTGACAGAACACTGGAACAGGCTGCCCAGGGGGGTTGTGGAGTCTCCTTCTCTGGAGACATTCAAAACCCGCCTGGACACATTCCTGTGTAACCTCATCTAGGTGTTCCTGCTCTGGCAGGGGGATTGGACTAGATGTTCTTTTGAGGTCCCTTCCAATCTCTAACATACTGTGATACTGTGATACTGTGATTTTAAGTGCTTGGCACAGATGGGCTGGCAGGACTGGGGCAGTGGGGAGATGCCCAAAATGCTCAAGCGCAGCATTAGTCAGTGATCCAAAAGTGCTGGTGGGCTTAACTAGACAAAATCTACCCTCCAGAATACTCTCTACCGAAGGGTATGGGAACCCAGGTAGAGGCCGTCCTCAACCCCTTCGGTCAGGGGAAAGGGTGTGAGAAGGAGCAAACCGATACTGCATGTCCACAATTGGTAGATTATAGACACTGCCCCACACTGGGTGTTTTCTGGCAGTCCTGATGCAGGTGCAAAGGCAGTCCTGAACTATTTGGTGGCACCCAACAAAACAGCAGACTCACGATTCTCAGCTCTGGTGGAATCTCGCTTGTGAGATACAGTGACTGTGCTCGGGCAACCTCTGGGGGATAGAAGTCGGGGATGGGGAGGAGATGGAGGGGGGCCCAGATACTGCTGGGGTTTTGTCCTGGGTTCAGCAGTAGCAGTTATTTTTCTCTTTCTTAGTAGCTGGTGCCGTGCTGTAGTTTTGACTTTCAGCCTGGGAACTGCGCTGATAACGCCCGTGTTTTTAGTTGCTGCTCAGTAATGTTCACTCTGACCAAGGACTTTCTGAGTCTCATGCACTGCCAGGGAAGAGGGGAAGCCGGGAGGAAGCAGAGACAGGACACCTGACCCAAACTAGCCAGAGAGGTATTCCATACCACAGCACGTCATGCACAGTCTATAACCTGGGGGCAGTTACCTGGAAGGGTGTGATCACGGCTGGGGTCAGACTGGGTATTGATCTGCATGTGGTGAGCGGTTCTATTCTCTCCCCTTGTTATTTCCCTTATCATTATTATTATTGGTGGTAGCAGCAGTGGTTTGTGTTACACCTTAGTTACTGGACTGCTCTTATCTCAAGCCGTGGGAGTCACATTCTTTCGATTCTCATCCCCATCCCTCTGAGAGTGGGGGAAGGAAGGAGGGGAGTGAGCGAGCGGCTGCATGGTTCTGGGTTGCCGGCTGGGCTTAAACCACAACAGGTTTCAATATCCCAGTGCTCCCAGTCCCTGCCACAGGCGCTCCTACTCATCCCCCGCACGACCTCCTTGGTCTTTTTGGGGGGACACCCCAAATTAGGCACCCCCTAATATGGGGCTGCCCCCCAGCTCCCTGACACCCGGGGAGTGGGGGCTGGAATTCCCCATGGAGTGTGGTTCAGGGGCAACAAGGAGTGTTTTGGTGCTGATGTCTTTTGGGGAGGGGGAGCAGCCTTTTGGGGCCCCTCCTGGACTTTGTGTCCCCTGGGCTCATTTGCGATTGGAGGCCTCAGGGAGATGGGAGGGTGCAGGTCACTTTTGGGCTGCCCCAGGGCCCTCATCTGGGGGTCCTGCCAGCTCTTGTGTTGCTACAGGGAGATTTGGGGTACCCCAGAATTTAGGGGGGCACCACGATTGCTTTGGATGCTTCCAGGGCCCTTTGGGGGGCAGCATTGGTTTTGTGATACCCCTTTATTGGGGTGCCTGTTTGGGGGGATCCACTGCCTCTGGCCCCATGAATTCACTACTGAACCCAAAGCAAAGTTGGGGTCCCCCCAGGGGATTTGAGGTCCCAGAACAACTTATGGGACCCCCAGGGGAGGTGCTGGGGGGACCCCACTTTTCAGGACAGCCCATTTTAGCGGGTTTGTGCCACTGCGCTGAGCTTGGGGAGGGCTTTGGAGCTGCGGGCTTTGGGTTTGGGGAGATTTGGGAGGATTCCAGGGGGAATTTGGGGATTCAGAACTCCTTGAGGTGGCTCAGTTATTTGGGGGACTCCTTCTCCCCCAAAAATGGGGGTCCATCAATCCCAGGGCAGCCAAATCTCATTGGATGCCCTAGGGAGCCCCGTTGCCAGAAATGGGAGGGATTGGGGGGGGTTGGAGGGATTTGGGGGTTCAAGGAACATTTGGGGGTTCGGGAGGATTCCCCATAACTCGCTGTAGGAAGCACATTATATTGGGGATCTCCCATGTGCCGAAAACAGGGGCTACCTGGGTCCCAGGGCACCCTGAGTCACTCTTGGGTGAGCAACGTTCCCCTAGGGTGAAGATGTGTTGAGGAGAAGAGTTTGGGGGTTCAGAGGGGATTTGGGCATTCGGGGGGATCCCCAAAGCTCCCCAGGGTGGTGCCGTGATTTGAAGAACACCCAGTGTCCCAAAACTAGGGGTTCCATTTGTCCCAGGGTACCCTGACTCTTCAGTGCCCCTGTTGGCCCATGAGAGTAAATGGGGGGGATTTGGGGTTCAGAAAGAAACTGGAGGTTTTGGGGGATGTGGAAGTTCATGGGGATGTCCCCAATCACTGCGGGGGGCAGAGTAATTTGGGGGACCAATGGAGCCCTCAAAGAGTAGCTACAGCCACCAGAGACCACCCCACAGATCATTGGGGAGGCAGGAACTGGAGATATGGGGGGATCCTGCCAGTTTTTGAGGGTGCAGCTGGGGGATTTCCCTTAATCTTTCCTGTGAGGATGCTGGCGATGAGCTCATCCCACTGCCCGGGGCAGGGAATGCAACTAAGGAGGGGCTCCTGGGAGCTGGGGTGACCCTTGCACTCCTGCAGGCTCTGACAAGGGAGAAGTTCTCCTGCCCTGACACCTTCTCAGCACCTCTGACACCAGCAGCTCCTGCACACAGAAGGCTCCTGCTTCGCCTCCAGCACCTCTGCAGGCAGAGCTGAGCTCCAAGCACAGGAACAAGCCCAGCGCCTCCTCCTCACCCAGCCCCTGCTCCTACAGCTGGGATGGCACCAGCACATCTCCTGACAGCTTCTCCTCCCTTTAGAGCACGCACTCACCATGTGTTTCAAGGCAACACTAAAAGAGGATTGCAAAGTCAAAGAACCCGTACCTGGATGCGCAGGGCAGGCACGGGAGATGCAGCCTCCCGAGGGAGGTCTCTCCTCTGCACTGGTTCCTGCAGGGCTCTGGCTCCTTCAATAGCCCACGCTCAGCGTGGGGGCCCCGTCACAATGGGCGTCTCCACAGCGACCACCACGGCTTTGTGATGGCAGCAGCATCGTGCCCATGGCACTGGGCACCCAGGGGTGCTGCGGGAGTCGCCACGGGGGGGACCAGCCTCTGCCTCCAGAGCCACAGAGTCAGTCTCAGTAAGAGACAAACCTCTTTTCCCACAGCAGCCACGCTGAGCTCCCCTCCACCTCCCAGACTTGCAGCATCCTTCATCCCGCAACCCCACAAGAAAGAGATGGCTCCATCCTGCCAATTGCTTCCTTTTACTTCAATTCGAATGGAAAACAAACCAGATTCCTGTGTTCCCTACACTGTGCACTATTTACTATGAGCACAAATCCCACCGACTCAACACGCAGTCCCACGGCAAGACGCGACAGCGCAGACCGCCGGGGCCAGCCCCCACCCTGCCCCAGCCCCAGACAAGACCCCCCCCGCGGAAAAGCAACTCTCAGCTGCAGACTGAGAATCTGCCCGTGGCAGGGAAACGGCAGCGACCACAACTATGGCCAAGGGAGCTGAGGAGCAGGAGCTGCTCCGCACCTCCGCCAGGCAGCTGACAGGAATGCTACGGACCCGGGACGGGCACGGGAAGAACACGGAAGGAAGGACCCACATGGAAAACCTGGCAATCCGCAGCTGAAGGAGCAAGGCGCGGGTCGGAAACCCGCAGGAATTATATAGAGAGAAATAACTCCCCCACCAGCCAGAGCTCTTTAAAAATACAAGGACAAGTAATGAAAAGAAGTGAAAAACCGATCCTGGAGCAACAACAGAAAAGGTAAAATCTTCTATCACTAAAATCACAATGAAGAGCTGTACAGCAAACTTTGCTCCTCTAGAGCTGTTGTGGTTTAAAAGGGACAGAGCATAAAACTAGACAGGAGAGAGGATAATGCTAAGCAGCAGTGATGCCCAATGCAATTGCTCAGTACCCACTGAGCGATACCCAGGCTGATCCAATCCCATCCCTGCAGGGTGACTCCCCCAGTTTCTATCCTGGGCATGATGTGCTGTGGGATGGAATACCCCTTTGGCTAGTTTGGGTCAGGTGTCCTGTCTGCTTCCTCCTGGCTTCTTATGCCCCTCCTCACTGCTGAGCATGAGAGACTGAAAAGTCCTTGATCAGGGTAAGTGCTGCTGAGCAACAACTAAAGCATCAGTGCGTTACCAGCATTATTGCCAGAATAAAGCCAGAACACAGCACTGCATCAGCTACAGGAAAGAGAATTAAATCTATCCCAGCCAAAACACCACCCAGGGGGCTGGGAGCTCAACCCTGATGTCAGCACGAGCCCTGCTGCCTGCCCAGGCAGCCTTGAAACCCTTCACACCAGAGAACTGCTCCAGTTCCCAAGGCAAGCCATGGGAATGAATATTCCCTTTACCATTATAGATTTGAAGAGTTGGAAACAAGTGGCTGGTAATTATGCATCATGCTTTCCAGAGTGTTGACACAAATACGATTTTTCTCACGGCTCGGACCGCGGTGGATCAACAAATAACAGCAGGCACAGCAACAGGTACAGTGAATCTTCACGTACCTACCCCCGATCCTAACTAGGACCCTAATCCAGACAGGTAAGCTTTGAAACAATATCAGAGGTGGATGTTATTCGGCATTAGTAATGTGGTCCCAACGGCAGTGAGCTTGTCTAAGCTATATGAAATAAAGCAAGCTGTAAATGAATCACCTGCTGGATTCGTGGGAAGATTAGAAGAGGTGATGCATAAATATACTACTGTTGATCCTGAATCAGAGGAAGGAAGGAAAGAGTTAGGCCATTTAACAAAAAGTCTGTCCACAAAGGACATAAGGAAAAAGGTACAAAATCTTCAGGGGGAGGACCAATGTGATTTCGTAATAATACTGGATGTGGCCTTGGAGACCTATCACAATCGGACCACTATTACTCTGGTGCAAGCTCTCTGAAATGGTTCAAATGGTTCAATAGTACTGGGGAGGGCTTTCAGTCCCTGATTATTAATATAGATATTATGAATAGAATTCATATAATTATTAATATAATACAATATTGTGTTTTGTGGTTTAGAGTGTGTCAGATTTCAACTAGGAATTTGTTAATGTAGATGTGGGGGCATGAGATGAGCTCCAGAGTAAAACTGGAATCTTTAGGGGAAAAACAAGAGAGAAAAATTGCTGCCTGTAGCTATCCCACAGAAACCAGGAAAGGGGAGAGTGGCCCAGGAGGAGAGGAAACAAGGATTACATGGAAAGGGCTGTGAACAGACTCCACAGGTTGCACTCGAAGGGAAAATGCCCTCAGAATCAAAAGAATCACCGGAGATTTAGTGGACCATCAGGACAGGAAGAGAGAATGATTCCTTTAGATGAAGACTGAGGAGGAGTGGGGGAAGATTCGAATCCCTCCCCAGCAGAGCCCCTGGCTACAGTTAGGTTGGGGAATGAGAAGGTAAAATTCCTTCTAGAAACAGAAGCTACTTATTCTGTTATAAATACTTGTAAAGGGCAATTAAGCAAACAAACCGCTGCAGGCATTGGTGCCACAGGTGGACAGGAACCCGGCCTTCCTTTACATTTGAGAAACCGGCAAACAGAGCCATCAATTTCTTTCAATGCCTGAGTGCCCCGTGCTGTTACTGCATAGAGATTTACTGAGTAAATTACATGCATCAATTAGAGATAAAGAAAAAAAATTCAGGTGCATGTTCCTGATGAAAAAGCTCTGGAGGCCTGAGTTTTTTGATTACAGAAACCAGGCACTGAGCCGGATATCCCAGAGGAAGTGGGTATATCCGCAAGTGTGGGCTGCCGGTGCACAAGGACGATCACAAGATGCAGAAGCAGTAACTATTCCTCTGAAACCAAACATCACACCTCTAAGACAGAAACAGGATCCTATAAAACTGGAAGCAAGGAAAGGACTAGAGACTCTAATAGAAAAATGTATCAAATACTTTGGGACAAAAATGGACCGTATTTGTACTTCACATGCTAACAACCATTCTGGAACAGAAAAGCAGTCACTGGCTTTCCCCAGGCAGGCTGCACTTCTGTGACAAGAGGACGTAGACTTGAAAGCATCAAACCTTTTGAAGCAGCAGTGGTTTTGACAACAGATCCAGAAGCAGGAGAGCTGACTCACAACTGTTTACAGACCATAACATAACAGAGCTAAACCAAACATAATAGAGGCTAAAGCCCTGCATTCCTCCTCCCCCACCACATGAGCACAGAAAGCTGAGCTGATGGTGCTACTGAGACTTCTGAAATCGTCAGAAAGTCAAAATTTGCTTTTAAGGCACATCAGTTTGATAACACTGCAGAGAATATTGGTAATCACGTTGCTGACAAAGCAGCTGAAGAAGCTGTGGGTGGAGAGCTTTCATTACTATTGCCTCATAAGTATCAGAGCTTGGGTATTGAAGTTCCAAGTTATCAAACAGAGGATGGGAAATTACCTATTCTTAGGAGCCAAGAAGCACGATGGAGGATGGTGGGTTACACGCATGCCTCCTGCACACAGGAGGCTCCTGCTTTGTACCAAAGATGTGTTTCATGCTAACACTAAAAGAGGATTGCAAAGTCAAAGAACACGTACCTGGATGCGCAGGGCAGGCACGGGAGATGCAGCCTCCCGAGGGAGGGCTCTCCTCTGCACTGGTTCCTGCAGGGCTCTGGCTCCTTCAATAGCCCACGCTCAGCGTGGGGGCCCCGTCACAATGGGCGTCTCCACAGCGACCACCACGGCTTTGTGATGGCGGCAGCATCGTGCCCATGGCACTGGCACACAGGGGTGCTCCATGAGTCACTACAGGGGGACCAGCCTCTGCCCAGCCGGCTTGGAGAGGTCTGAGCACAGCATATAGCATATAGCAAGGCACAGCATATCACAGAACAGCAGAGCAGAGCATAGCTATGGAGATCCTACTGCCCTGATAGCTCGGTGTCTGGAGGTGAACTCACCCCCAGCCAGCAGTGTGGATCATCGGGGCCCAGGTTCTGGGGAGACGCTGGCTCAGGCAGTCGCCTGTGTCCCATCTCCCTTGTCAAACTGCCACCACAATCCGCAAGTGGCCCGTGCCCACTGCGCCCAGAGGCTGGGATGCAAAGCAGAGAATTACAAGGGTGTCCCAGTCACATTGGAAACCCCAAATGTGGTTTTACACAGCGCTCTCACACCCATCAAATGGTCACGTACCACACACTTGGACTGAGCACTAGCACCCTCACTATCAATTACTAGTCCTAGGCAAACTCTGCCATGTGCTCATGCTACTTCTGCTGCAGTCCTGCTCTTGTCTATGGAGGCAGATGTCCCTGGAGCCAGTCCTGCAAGAGATACTGATTAATGGTGTGCGGGACAGTGGGAGGGTTTCAAAGACATGCTGGAGGGGCTGGGATTCTGCCATTATTTCTGCTGGGCTGCAATACCCCTTCTCCTTCACAGACAGCTCTAAGATACCCTAAAGAAAAGTCCTAGCTCCAGGGCCGGGATGAAGCTTCCAGGAAAAATCCACTACCTTATCACATTACAGTGTACATATAAATATATAGAGACACATGTATAAATAAAAGACCTGTTAATACTTGAAAGACTGGTTGATCTAGCAGTTAGAGGGAAGAGAATTTTCATCACATGCCTTGTGGGTCCCACCAACCAGGGTCCCAAACGCCAGTGACAGGGTGACGAGAGGCAGCAAAGATGCCATCCCAGGGGGATCAGTCTCCTGAGAGGGGGGAGAATAAAACAACCCAAAAGTGAAACAGCCTGAAGCAAGCCCTGATGTTCCCTCCCTCAGCTGGCAGACACACTGCCTGCCTGCAGTGTCATTGCTCTGATGAGAGACAGAGTTAAGGCTAAAAATCAACTTTTCTTAGAATCACAGAATCATTTAATTTGAAAAGACCCTTGAGAACATCGAGTCCAACCATTAACCTGTCCCTAACAAGTCCACACGCTGACCATGACATCATCCCTGTGCGATACCCTCTCTGGATGGTCACCAACAGCAACTGGAATCAAGTCAAATTTTACAGCCTACCATAATTTCAGTCATTTCTATTCTATCCTGTTTGTTGTTAAACATTCTGCTCTACATTAGAGCATGGAAATCAGCTGGACAAGTTACGTTACTGCAGAAACCCCCTCACATAGATCATGGGACTTAAACACATTTAACAATCTCTTAATAACTGAGTAAACCAAAGAAACATTTCCCTCAATTTACAAGTGGAATTGAGCACTACTCTGTTTGGAGGCACAGAGACAAGGGGTGACCTCACCACTCTGTGAGAAGGATGGATTGAGGGAGACCTTTGTTGCTTGTTCTCCTAGAACACAGGGGAGGAGGGAATGAAATATTACCTTTAATAACAAAAATACATTCCAATTACTATGGAAAATATGGAGCAAGATGCTAAAGCCCAACAGGTTTTACCAGGAAGAACAACAATTCACTAAAAATTCCCTCCTGTGCTGTTTCCTTTCCCAGCCCATGGATACTTTCCTCAATAACTGACAAGTGCACGTGACACAGTAAGAGATCTGTGTGTCTACTGCACATGCAGGTGAACAGTTCCTTTTGGTGTTAGATCTGTAGAGTCAGATTTATCTCCAAAGCAACTCAACCATGTACCAAGGAAACAGGCAGGTAATTTTCAGCTGTATCTTGAACACTGCCAGAGATGGGGAAGCCACAGCTTCGCTGGGCACCCTGTGCCAGTGTCCCACCACCCTCACAGGGAACAACTTCCAAGATCTCACCTCAATCTCCCCTCTCTGTCAGGTTAAAGCGCTTCCCCCTTGTCCCATCCCCACAGACCCTTCTTCTCCCCACAAGAAATGAGGGAAGATCCCAGGATTTAAGGCAGCTGCAGCGCTCCGCTGCCGGCTCAGCCAGCACAACTCTCACACCGAGTCCAAAGCAGCCACTCTGGGGAAGTCACTTGAGGTGTTCTTGGCAACTCCTAAAGCACCCCAAGATCACCATCGCCACCCACCTTGTTCCACGCTCCTGTGTCCACAGGTGTTACCGGCTCTGAGACACCAAGACGGGAACCACCAGAGGAGCTGCTCTTGCCTCCTCCACTGGTAGCTTGTGTTCCATGAGGCAGCTGGGGTCTCCCGGTACCTACACTGAAGGGTTCCGTGGGGTTCTGTGGCCTCACACACCTGAACACGGGGAGTTGCAGAATCAGCCACGACTGTGGTCCTCAGTCACCATGGTCATTATGAATGCGTGAGCTCTGGTTTGGTCCATGGGGTGCTCTGGAGGTGCTGCAGGCATTCTCTGGGATTCTCTAGGGGTATCCCCAGCATGCTCTGGGAGCGCACAGAGACACAGGGCCTTGGAGCAAGCTGCTCTAGTGGAAGCTGTCCCTGCCCATGGCAAGGGTTGGAGCTGGATGAGCTTTAAGGTCCCTTCCAGCCCACCCCAGCCTGGGATTCCATGATTCTCTGCTGTGCCAATGTCGGTCACTCTCCAGTTCTCGTAGGTGGCCGTGACGCCCTGTTCCATTGCCCAGGTTGAGCTGTGACCCCTCGCATGCTCCACCTCTGGACCAAAGGCACTGAGGAAGAGCAGCCTGTGAGGGACGTCCCCAAGCCGGCTGGGCAGAGGCTGGTCCTCCTGCAGTGACTCCCGGAGCACCCCTGGGTGCCCAGTGCCATGGGCACGATGCTGCCGCCATCACAAAGCCGTGGTGGTCGCTGTGGAGACGCCCATTGTGACGGGGCCCCCACACTGAGCGTGGGCTATTGAAGGAGCCAGAGCCCTGCAGGAACCAGTGCAGAGGAGAGCCCTCCCTCGGGAGGCTGCATCTCCCGTGCCTGCCCTGCGCATCCAGGTACGGGTTCTTTGACTTTGCAATCCTCTTTTAGTGTTGCCTTGAAACACATGGTGGGTGCGTGCTCTAAAGGGAGGAGAAGCTGTCAGGAGATGTGCTGGTGCCATCCCAGCTGTAGGAGCAGGGGCTGGGTGAGGAGGAGGCGCTGGGCTTGTTCCTGTGCTTGGAGCTGAGCTCTGCCTGCAGAGGTGCTGGGGGCGAAGCAGGAGCCTTCTGTGTGCAGGAGCTGCTGGTGTCAGAGGTGCTGAGAAGGTGTCAGGGCAGGAGCAGCCCCTGGGCAGTGCAGCTGCTGGTGCTGTCCCTGGGAGCTCAGCACAAGGGGACCTGCCTGGCTCCGGCAAGGCCCGCGCAAGCCCCCCGGGCATTGCGGAAGGCAGCAGGGCCCTGGCAGGTTCCAGTGATCCCTGTGCCAGACATTGCAGAAGTCACAGAAATTTCTAAAATGAGAAGTAAGAAAATAAACACTTTCACGTAACTTTTATCAGTTGCTCTTTGCAATCTTCCTGCACTTGGAAATCTCCAATGTGCTGTGCAATCTGCAATGCTTGACAAAACCCAAAGGATTTAATGAGCCCCATGGTGTATTTGGGCTGAGTCCATGAACCTCAGGTGCTGAGAGGAGGCTGAGGAAACCTCTCAGGAAGTCCAAGTCAGAAGCAAAGCCCCAAGTCCCTTCAGCATTAATGGGCCCCACTCAGGGCTGTTACTGACAAAGCCTCCCCAGGGACTCCTTAAAGCAAGTAACTGCAGGCTGTGACTACTGGGAGACAAAGACAAAATGCAGGTGTCTCATGGTGAGAAAACCCTTGGTTTGTTTGATGAAGCAGAAAGGCCAAGCCCTGACCACAGCCCTTGGAGAAGGAGAGCCTGAAATCCTGAGAATGAAAGTTCTCCTCAAAGATCTTGATGAAAGAGGCAACTGCCATAGCCCAGGGCACAGAGACCTTTTGTTCTTTTGGGCCTTTCAGCCTTGCCAGAATCCTCACTCATCTCTGCTGGAGGCTGTCCTTCCCTGGCCCATGCCTGCAGCTCTTTCCCTTCAGGCTCTTGACACCCATCTTGCTTTCCCACCTGGCTCTCACCTGGCATTTCTGTACCTTCAGTCACATCTCTGCACCCATCGCTGTCTGCTCCTTGAAACACAAAGCCATGGGCTGAGCCAGACTCCCTCTGCGTGACCTCTTGCACCACAACTCCACCTTTTGAGAGATATTTCTCTTTCCTAACTTTGAGTCTGAACCTTCCAAGCTGCACTTTGTAGAGGTTTCCTTCTCTTCCTGCTAGCAAGAAAATCTCCATCATCTCTGAAGCCACATTTCAAGTAGTTGTAGGCTGCTACTATAGTGTCAATTCAGCAGGTGGAGTGAATATCCCTCAGCAAGGCCATCTAAAGGAGGCTTCTAGAGGAATGGGTGGTGCCATCAGGATAGAGAACTAAGCACCATGGGAGAGCAGTGGGAAAAGGGAATGGTCTGGATTGAGAACTTCCTGGTAAGAGCCAGAAGCAAAGGTGGTGTCCTTGGGTGCAAGGTACCCCATGCTGTGGGGACAGGGCACCTCATCTGGGACAGCTTCCTGCCTGTAGCACCCTCTCTGCTGTGCACACCCCTCTCTCTGCCCACACTCACAAGTGTCTCACAGAAGCTTTGCACTTCCCCTGCAGCAGTGACCCCTCACTGCAGGAGGTTCCTGCATTCTGCAGGCTCAGGGATGGATCCTGCATTCCAGGCAAGTTTGGGTAGTGCAGGAGAGGGAGACAGGAAGGTCGGCTCATGGGGCATGAGGAGCAGTGTTCAGGCACCCCCAGCAGTGGGCATTCCCCATATGCCACGCTGAGGCATGTTCCCATGAGGGAAACTTCTCAGGCAGCCTCTGGTTTGTCCAGGCTCTGCAGCCACACTCCAGGAACACCTCCTCCTCCTCCACCTACAGACATCAACTGCTCTCCATTGCTGGGCTCCGTCCTGCTTGTAAGGATTGGTTAAAGCCCTGAACCATCACGTTGCTTCTTGCTGACTTCCCTCCACCCTCCCTCACCTCCCTGCACACTGCTCATTGCCACCAGTAACTCCCTGAAGAGTTAAGGAGATCTCAAGGCTTTCCTCAGGGGGTGACCATGTTTCTCCATTGACCATTGATGGATCCATGGAGTGCCAGGTGTGAGGTTCCTGCAGAGGCAGAGCTGCCCCTGGGCAGAGCCCTGCTGCCGGGAGGGGTGTGCAGGGCAGAGCTGAGCACACAGCCCATGGAATGGGCTCTGGGAGCACTGAGAGGGAGCAGAGCTGGGCCCAGAGCAGCAGCTCCTGGCAGGGACAGCTCCAGGCAGCAGAGACATGGGCAGGGAGTGGGGGGAAAGGGCAGCCCAGGCCTGGGGAGGCTGCGTTCAGGCAGCTCTCTTGGTGCCTGGCACTGGAGGTGGCTGCTGGCCATGCTCTGCTGGGCACAGTCCTTAGCTATGGGGAGATGCTAAGATGTCTCCCTGGAACCTTCTCTTCTCCAGGCTGAACACCCCCATCTCTCTCAGCCTGTCTTCATGGGAGACGTGCTCCAGCCCTTAGAGCACAGCAGTTAATGGCTGGACTCGATGTTCTCAAGGGTCTTTTCAAATTAAAGGATTCTGGGATTTCCTCTGACATCCCTTGTGAACGTCAGAGCTGGGCAAAGCACAGCTTCAGAGCAAACCTGACTCCCATCCAACCTGGCCTTGAACACGGCCAGCCATGGGGCAGCCACAGCTTCTCTGGGCACCGTCTGTGAGCACCTCAGCACCCTCACAGGGAAAAACTTCCTCCTAATGTCCAAGCTAAATCTGCTTTTTTTCAGCTAAAGCCATTCCCCCTTGTCCTGTCACTGCACACCCTTGTAGAAAGCCCCTCTCCAGATTTCTTGTAGGCCCTGACTAAGCTTGGGCAGATTGCTAAGATGTCTCCCTGGAGCCTTCTCTTCTCCAGGCTCAGCACCCTCAGCTCTCTCAGCCTCTTCATCAGAGACGTGCTCCACTCCTCAGAGCAGATTAGGGCCCTTCATAAACCCATCTTTGAAAGATCATAAGAGAACAGAGGTTGGAAGGGACCCCAGGAGGTCTCAAGACCAACCCGTCAGGAACAGGATCAGAGAAAGTGGTTCAAGGCTTGATTCAGTCTGAGTTGGAAATCCCCAAAGCCAGAGACTGCACAGCCTCTCTGGGTGACCTGATGCAGCACTTGCCTGAGCCTATGGGAACAAGGTTTCCTTATGTCCTGGCTCAACCTCTCCTCTGTCACTATCCCCCATTGCCTTTTGTCCTCCCACCAGGCACCATGGTGAGGAGCCTGGCTCTGTATTCTCCATGTCCTTCTTGCCGGTACAGGCAGCCAGTCCCCAACAGCCTTCCCTTCCCAAGATCTCAGGTCCCCATCAGCCTTCCCTTCTCTGGGATGGACAAGCCCAGCTCCCCCAGCCTCTCCCCACAGGCACCGTGCTCCAGTCCCTGCCTGTCCTCAGGGCCCGTTTTTAAACACACTCCTGCTTGCCAATAGCATTCCTGAATTGGGGATCTGAAACCTGGATGGAGTATTCCAGAGCATCCCTTCCCTTGTTCTCCTGCCGTGCTCCTGGTCATACAGCCCGCCATGCTGCTGTCCTCCCTTGCTGCCAGGGCACACGCTGCCTCCTGTCCAGCTCCTGCCCACCCAGCCCTTTCCCATGGGCTGCTCCCAGCCAGGCAGCCCCAGCCTGGGCCATTGCAGGGGAGTCCCCTGCAGGGACCCCTGTGTCCCCTGCTCTCCTGCCCAGGACACCCTGAGAGCTCTGCAGCCCCCCCATGCCATCCCATCTCCCCACACCAGCACAACAGCCCCGGCCCTTGGGCTCCTCAAGAGCTCTTCCTGCTCCAGGCACAGAGCAGCCATCCCAGAGCTGGAGCAGCCAGAAAGCTGATTTCATTCCCCTTCATTCCTGCCATGGGAGGACATAGCACAGAGAGGAAGTTGCTGCAGGATCATTTATTTAACTCAAATACTGTGACAGCCCCCTCTGACACATAGTCTGTGGGTCAGACAACACGAGTGGCTACTTAAGCAGGAGGAGATGAAAATTGACATTTCTATGAACACAACATCATCAAAAATTGAAACAGGAAAACAAATCTAAAGCAGCAAAGACAGATGTGGCCTGTCATGATGTACATTGGAAGCCTTTTCCAGGATAAAGCAGGCAGTGTATGGCTGCTGAAACACATCAAGTCAGCAGCTTCCTCACAGCATCCTTGAGCTCCTGGTTCCTCAGGCTGTAGATGAGGGGGTTCACTGCTGGAGGCACCACCGAGTACAGCACTGACAGCACCAGATCCAGGGGTGGGGAGGAGATGGAGGGGGGCTTCCAATAGGCAAAGGTACCAGTGCTGACAAAGAGGGAGACCACAGTCAGGTGAGGGAGGCACGTGGAAAAGGCTTTGTGGCGTCTCTGCTCAGAGGGGATCCTCAGCACGGCCCTGAAGATCTGCACATAGGACCCCACAATGAACACAAAACAGCCAAGTCCCAAACAGAAACTTAGCACAAGAAGCCCAACTTCCCTGAGGTAGGAATGTGAGCAGGAGAGCTTGAGGATCTGGGGGATTTCACAGAAGAACTGCTTCACAGCATTGCCTCGGCAGAGGGGCAGTGAAAATGTATTGGCTGTGTGCAGCAGAGCATTGAGAAACCCAGCGCCCCAGGCAGCTGCTGCCATGTGGACACAAGCTCTGCTGCCCAGGAGGCTCCCGTAGTGCAGGGGCTTGCAGATGGCCACGTAGCGGTCGTAGGACATGAGAGTGAGGAGAGAAAACTCTGCTGACATGAAAAAGAGAAAGAAAAAGAGCTGTGCAGCACAACCTGTGTAGGAGATGGCCCTGGTGTCCCAGAGGGAATTGGCCATGGATTTGGGGACAGTGGTGGAGATGCAGGCCAGGTCCAGCAGGGAGAGGTTGAGGAGGAAGAAGTACATGGGGGTGTGGAGGTGCTGGTCGCAGGCTGTGCTGGTGATGATGAGGCCGTTGCCCAGGAGCGCAGCCAGGAAGATGCCCAGGAAGAGCCAGAAGTGCCAGAGCTGCAGCTCCCGCCTGGCTGCGAATGGCAGGAGGAGGAAGTGGGTGATGGAGCTGCCGTTGGACATCTGCTGCCTCTGGGCATGGGGCACTGTCACAGGAGAAAAAGGCAGTGACAGGTTAGGACAGGAGGGATGTCAGATACAGAAGTTCAATTTACACACTCACAACTGTGAACACTTTCAGGCTACAGAAGAGAGGCTCAGTGTGAGTTGGTTGTGATTGTCTGTGAGGTTGTTTGGTTTGTTTGTTTTCCCAGTGTCACAGCTGACAAGTGACATTTTAGGGATAAATTTGTTAAGAAGTATTTTGAAGGCAACTGTTAAGAGTCTGAGCATGGGACAGACAAAAGGGCTCAGCTGTCTGTGGGTTCGTGCCTACCCAAATTGCTGCAGAGTCCATCAGTCTGGTTCTCAGCTGCCCTGCACTTTCTAGAGGGACAGTCAGCTCCTTGCCCAGCAGAGCATGGCCAGCAGCCACCTCCAGTGCCAGGCACCAAGAGAGCTGCCTGAACGCACCCTCCCCAGGCCTGGGCTGCCCTTTCCCCCCACTCCCTGCCCATGTCTCTGCTGCCTGGAGCTGTCCCTGCCAGGAGCTGCTGCTCTGGGCCCAGCTCTGCTCCCTCTCAGTGCTCCCAGAGCCCATCCCATGGGCTGTGTGCTCAGCTCTGCCCTGCACACCCCTCCTGGCAGCAGGGCTCTGCCCAGGGGCAGCTCTGCCTCTGCAGGGGCTCAGGAGCAGCTCACACAAGTCCTGACAAGACTCTCGGTGCCTTCTCCAAAGCAGAGAAGGAAATTCCCAGCTCCCACTGCCCAACCTGCCCAGCAAGTGTGAAAAACATCGGAGCTCAGGATCCTTCCCTATCAGGCAATCTCTGCCTCAGTGTCTTTCAGAAGGACCCTCTGCAAACGTGCTCAGAGAGATGAGATCCACATCTCTCTGAGCAGCCCTGACCCACACAGCACCCTCTCCAGTGCACAAGAACACTTCTACTGCCCTGCCAGGGGTTGTTGCTTACCTCCAGCGCCTCTCCCCCAGCGCCGTGGGGAGCTCCCGGGCAGGCTGAGTGCTGACCCTGGCAGGCAGCAGAGTCCCTGCCCCTGCACACAGCCCCTGGGCTGCAGGCACCCTGCTCGCAAGGACAGCGCTGGGCACCCCTGGCTGCACACCCACATTCACAGCCTGCAGCCAGCCCCGGGACAAGGGACCTGCCTTGTCCTGTCCCTCGCATGGTGCAGAGGGAAGCCCTGCTCTGCAGCACATCCTGCTCCTTATCTGCACAGAGAAACCAAGAGAGTCCTCCTGACAGATCCCATGGACTGTCCGAGGCAGCAGCTTGAGCAGATCCCTCCAGGAACTGCAGCTGCATTGCCCTGCACCCAGAGCCTTACCATGCACAGGGCTGGGAAGGTTTCTCCTGCAGGGAGCTCTCAGCATCCTCCACTGCCAAGTGCCTTTAAGCTCTCTGAGGCTCACAGGTCTCCCCTGGGTGCCTGCAGGCAGTGCCCCAGCCCTGCTCCTGGCCAGAGCTGTCTCTCTGCAGCGCTGCCCGCTTGCCAGCATCTCTCTGTGTCCCAGGAGCCCGGCCCAGGTCATCAGGAGAGGCCCAGCCCAAGGTGGCTCTGCCTCTGTCCTGCTGGGCTCCCTCCAGGGCTCCCTGGGGCTCCAGGGGAACCCCATGGGAAACAGCCTGAAGCAAGCCCTGATGTTCCCTCCCTCAGCTGGCAGACACACTGCCTGCCTGCAGTGTCATTGCTCTGCTGAGAGACAGAGATTGGTCTGAACAATGAGATTTTGTAGGATCATGGAACCATTTATTTTGGAAAGGACACTTTAGAACATTGAGTCCACCATTAACCAAACACTGGCAAGTCAACACATGAACCATGTCCATTAGAGCATATATTTTAAATACCTCCAGGGATGGTGACACAACCACTTCTGCAGGCAGCATATTTCTTGTCCCATCACCAGACAGGACAGGCAGGCCAGGACAGGCTGGGATCTCCTTTACCCCGGCTGAAGGAAGGGATTCAGCCCGGTCAGCTGACCCATCTCATCCTGGGATTGCAGCCCTGGGGCTGGAAGGGGATTCAGCTCCGTCCCATAAACACCAGAAACCCACAGGAGCTCTCACTTCCTCAGAAGGTGAAAATGTACCATTATGTAGATGATGTCTTAATCAGAGATTCCCCCACAAAGGCAGGGGAAGCAGGAACAGCAGTGTGGGAAGCACTACAGGATGTCAAAGTTCCACCTGAGCAATGTCAGAAGCCAAGTAGAAACCAGCACATCAACGCTCCCACCCAACTTGGTGTTGGCTGCAAATTTACACATCCCAGTATGGAGCAGTGTGGACCAGTTTGCACCAGTACAGACCGACATAGGCCACTATGGCCCCAGATACTGCTGGGGTTTCAATATCCCAGTGCTCCCAGTCCCTGCTGCAGGTCTTCCCACTTGCAGCTGTGCTCAACTCCCAATCCCTTCCAGTGCTCCCACTACCTGCTGCAGGTGCTCCCAGTCCTTCCCAGTCCCTCCCAGTGCTCCCAGTCCCTGCCACAGGTGCTCCTGCTCATCCCCCACCAGACCTCCTTGGTCTTTTTCAGAAGGACACCCCAAATTAGGCAACCCCCACTCTGGGGCTGGCCCTGCCGACTGCCTGATAGCAGAGAGGGGGGGAGTTGGGGTGCCCCATGGGGTGTGATTTGGGGGCAACAAGGAGCAATTTGGGGCTGGGTGGCTTTTGGGGGGGGAGCAGCTTTCTAGGGGCACCCCCAGTTGGGGGTGGGGGTGTTTGGTGGGGCCCCTCCAGGATTTTTGGTCCTCGGGTTCATTTGGCAGGGCCCATGGTGATGGTGGGGTGCAGTTCACTTTGGAGGTGCTACAGGCCCCCCATTTGGGGGTCCTGCCTGCTTGTCTGTTGCTTCAAGGAGATTTGGGGTCCTCCAGGATTTTGGGGGGCACCACGATTGCTTTGGCTGCCTCCAGGGCCCTTTATTGGGGTGCCACTCTTGGAGGGTCCAAGCCCCCCGGCACCCTGAATTCACTACTGAACCCAAAGCAATGTTGGGGTCCCCCCAGTGGATTTGAGGTCCCACAGCATTTGGGGACCCCAGGGCAGGTGCTGGGGGGACCCCACTTTTCAGACCACCCCTTTTTCAGGGGCCTTCTGGCAGCTGCACTGAGCCAGGGTGGATTTGGAGCTGCAGGGTTTGGGTCTGGGGGGATTTGGGGCTCCCTGCTGGGATTTTGAGGTGCTGGGGGGGCTGGGTTCGGGGGTGCCAGGTTCTGGGGTCCCACCTGGCTGCAGGTGCTTGTGCAGAGCCAAGAGCCTCTTGAGGTGCTTCTTGCGCAGCTCCTTCAGGTCCCAGCGCTGCTGCTCCTGCAGCGGCTTCACTCGGCCTCGTGCTGCCGCAGCTCCTGCAGCGACTGCGGGGACACCTCTGCAGGGGGGGTGCAGGGGCCAAAGATCCCTGAAACAGAAATCTGGGCAATCCCCATGTCCCTCAGTGGAGGCACCTTTGTCCTCAGCACCCTGAGTCTCACCAGATAGCCTGTGTTTCCCCATGGCAGTAAGTGGGGGGAATTTGAGGGTTCAGACAAGATTTGGGGGTTCAGGGGAGTTTTGGGTTTTGGGGAGGTCCTCAAGGCTCTCCGGGGAGTGCAGGGATTTTGGGGACCCCAAAAAGAAATTGAGGGTACACCTGTCCCAAGACACCTGGGGTACCATTGAATGCCCCATGTGGTCCCTTTGCCATAAATGGGGTGAATTTGGGGTTTCAGAGGGATTTGGGGGTTCATGGAGATTTCAGGATTTGTGGGGCGTCTCCAAAATTCCCCATAGAGGGCACAGTAATTTGGGAGACACCCCCATGTTCCACAACATGGTGGTGTACGTCCATTCTAGGGCACCCCAAGTCTCTCCTTGGTGCCCCATGTTCCCCAGTGGAGGAGATGTGATGGAGGAAGAGAACCTGGGGGTTCAGAAGGGGTCTGGAGGCTCAGGGGGGATTCTGGGGTTCAGGAATCAACCCAAAATTTTCCAGGGGGATGCAGGGATTTGGTGGACTCCTCCATGTCCCAGAAATAGAGGTACAACTGTCCCAGGGCACCCCGAGTCTCTCTTTGGTGCCCCATGTTGGCCCATGGAGATAAGTGGAGGGAATGTGGGGGCTCATGGGAAGGTCCCAAAAGTCTGGGGTCGGGGGTGTGAGAGTCATCTGGGGGACCACCAGAGCCTTCAAACAGGGGCTAAAACCACCAGAAATCACCCCACAGATCTCTGGGGTGTCGGGAACTGGAGAACTGGGGAGAATCATTATTATTATTACTATTATTCTTCATGTTGTTGGTATTATTATGAATATTACAATATTGTGCTGGATTTCAGTTCCTGACCTGTTCTCATCTCCACCCGTGAGTTTCACACTGTTCCCATTATCCTCCCCATTCCACCCGGGTGCTGAGCGAGCGGCTGCTGGTGCTGAGTTCCCGGCTGGGGTTCAACACTGCCCCTGTGCTGGCCCCTTTGCTGTGGCAGCAGGGGCTGGACGTTTGCACTCTTGGAGCTGGGCTCTTTGTATGGGCACGCAGCTGGAAGCAGCATTCCTTGGCTCAGGAAGCGCAGCTCCCAAGGGTTGCTGGGGCTGGGGCAGTGCTTGCCAAGGGCAGGGGAGGCCCAGCAACAGCTCCTGTCCTGACCCTGCTGCTGGGGGAGCAGAGGGGCTCCCGCGGGCATTGCCGCAGTCAGGATTGCGCAGGTGTGCCCAGAGCCCACCAGCTCCTTCCCACCTTGCGCAGTGCCCGCTGGGCTTCTGGGCTGTGCCTGCGCCTGCCAGGGCCTTTGTCACCTTCCCGAATGCATTGGCAGAGCCCAGCAGAGCACTGGAGCCTTGCGCAATGCCCGGCGCTGGCCTGGCCTTTCCCAGAGCCCAGCGGCACCCCTCCTGCCTTCCGCAATGCCCGGGGGGCTTGCGCGGGCCTTGCCAGAGCCAGGCAGGTCCCCTTGTGCTGAGCTCCCAGGGACAGCACCAGCAGCTGCACTGCCCAGGGGCTGCTCCTGCCCTGACACCTTCTCAGCACCTCTGACACCAGCAGCTCCTGCACACAGAAGGCTCCTGCTTCGCCCCCAGCACCTCTGCAGGCAGAGCTCAGCTCCAAGCACAGAAACAAGCCCAGCGCCTCCTCCTCACCCAGCCCCTGCTCCTACAGCTGGGATGGCACCAGCACATCTCCTGACAGCTTCTCCTCCCTTTAGAGCACGCACCCACCATGGGTTTCAAGGCAACGCTAAAAGAGGATTGCAAAGTCAAAGAACCCGTACCTGGATGCGCAGGGCAGGCACGGGAGATGCAGCCTCCCGAGGGAGGGCTCTCCTCTGCACTGGTTCCTGCAGGGCTCTGGCTCCTTCAATAGCCCACGCTCAGCGTGGGGGCCCCGTCACAATGGGCGTCTCCACAGCGACCACCACGGCTTTGTGATGGCTGGAGAGCATGGAACTCTGTCTGCGGACAGGTGAGCAGTCAACAGAGAGTTTGTGGGTCAGGGTTAAAGGGAGAACAGCAATGGGAGACATTACTGTGGGCATCTGCTACAGACCGCCTGATCAAGAGGACTCTGTGGATGAAGCACTCTACGGACAGATAGGAACAGCCTCACGCTCGCAGGCCCTTGTTCTCATGGGGGACTTCAACCACCCTGACATCTGTTGGAGGGACGGTACGGCTCAGCACAAGCAATCCAGGAGGTTCCTTGATTATGTGGAAGACAACTTCCTTCTGCAAGTGATAAGAGGAGCCAACAAGGAGGGGTGCCATGCTTGACCTCGTGCTCACCAACAGGGAAAGGCTGGTTGGAAATGTGACACTGCAGAGCAGCCTTGGTTGCAGCGATCATGAGATGGTCAAATTTGATATCCTCAGGACAGTGAGAAGAGCGTGCAGCAAGCTCACTGCCCTGGACTTCAAGAGAGCAGACTTTGGCCTGTTCAGGAACCTGCTTAGTAAGGTTCCATGGGATATAGCTCTAGAGGGCAGGGGAGCCCAAGGCTGTTGTTGATATTCAAGGATCACCTGCTCCAAGCTCAGGAGTATTGCATCCCAACTAGAAGGAAGTGCAGCAGGAGGGCCAGGAGACCTGACTGGATGGAAAATGAGCTGCTCAGGAAACTTCGAAGGAAAAAAGAGGCTTATAAAAAGTGGAAGCAAGGATGGACAGGCGGTCTGGGAATAATACACAGATGTTGTCTGAGAAGCTAGGGACCAGGTTAGGAAAGCTAAGGCCCTGTTAGAATTGAACTTGGCTAGGGATGTTAAGCATAACAGGAAGGGATTCTATAGGTACGTAGTGAATAAAAGACAGACTAGGGACAACGTAGGCCCCCTCCAGAAACTATCAAGAGAACTGGCTACCCTGGATTTGGAGAAGGCTGAGGTTCTTAATGACTTCTTTGCGTCGGTCTTCACTGGCAAATGCTCTGACTGCACCACTGAGTCTTGGAAGGCAGAAGCAGGGACTCTGAGAATGAAACCAAAAAAAAATGGTTCGAGACCATCTTGAGAAACTGAACATACACAGGTCCACTGGACCTGATGAAATCCATCCGCGAATCCTGAAGGAGATGTCAAATGAAATTGCTAAGACACTGTCCATCATATTTGAAAAATATGCTGCAATGGCCCGGGCTGGGGCTGCCTGGCTGGGAGCAGCCCATGGGAAAGGGCTGGGTGGGCAGGAGCTGGACAGGAGGCAGCGTGTGCCCTGGCAGCAAGGGAGGACAGCAGCATGGCGGGCTGTATGACCAGGAGCACGGCAGGAGAACAAGGGAAGGGATGCTCTGGAATACTCCATCCAGGTTTCAGATCCCCAATTCAGGAACGCTATTGGCAAGCAGGAGTGGGTTTAAAAACGGGCCCTCAGGACAGGCAGGGACTGGAGCATGGTGCCTGTGGGGAGAGACTGGGGGAGCTGGGCTTGTCCAGCCTGGAGAAGGGAAGGCTGATGGGGACCTGAGATCTTGGGAAGGGAAGGCTGTTGGGGACTGGCTGCCTGTACCGGCAAGGAGGACATGGAGAATACAGAGCCAGGCTCCTGACCATGGTGCCTGGTAGGAGGACAAAAGGCAATGGGGGATAGTGACAGAGGAGAGGTTGAGCCAGGACATAAGGAAACCTTGTTCCCATAGGCTCAGGCAAGTGCTTCATCAGGTCACCCAGAGAGGGTGTGCAGTCTCTGGCTTTGGGGATTTCCAACTCAGACTGTTTCAAGCCCCAAGCCACTGTGCTCTGATCCTGTTCCCAATGGGTTGGACTTGAGACCTTGTGGGTTCCCTTCCAACCTCTGTTGTTTCATGGTCCTATAATGATGGGCTTATGAAGAGTCACAGAGATTCTCTAAGGGCTGGAGTGCATCTCCAATGATGACAGGCTGTGAGAGCTGGAGTTGTTAAGCTTGAAGAAGAGAAGGCTCCAAGGAGACATCTTAGCAAGCTGCTCATACCTAGACAGGGCCCACAGGAAATCTGGAGAGGGGCATTTTAAAAGGCTGTGCAGTGAGAGGACAAGTGGGAATGGCTTTAAGCTGAAAAAAAGAAGATTTATCTTGGATATTAAGATGAAGTATTTCCCTGTGAGGGTGCTGAGACGCAGGCACTGAGTGCCCAGAGAAGATGTGCCTGCCCCATCCTTGGCGGTGTTCAAGGCCAGGTTGGATGGGAGTCAGGTTTGCTCTGAAGCAGTGCTTTGTCCAGCTCTGATAATCACCAGGGATATCAGATAAACTCCAACTTGATTGTAAAGTTCACTACTTGTACTTATGACTCAGATGAGTCTGAGGTGCACAAGAGAGGCTCGGCATGGCCTTAGAATTGTAGAATCATAGAATAGTTAGGGTTGGAAAGGACCTTAAGATCATCTAGTTCCAACCCCCCTGCCATGGGCAGGGACACCCCACACTAAACCATGTCACCCAAGGCTCTGTCCAAAACGGCCTTGAACACCGCCAAGGATGGAGCATTCACAACTGCCCTGGGCAACCCATTCCAGTGCCTCAGCACCCTCACAGTAAAGAACTTCTTCCTTAGATCCAATATAAACTTCCCCTGTTTATGTTTGAGCATATTACCCCTTGTCCTATCACTACAGTCCCTAGTGAAGAGGCCCTCTCCAGCATACTTAAGGCCCCCTTCAGATACTGGAAGGCTGCTCTGAGGTCTCCACGCAGCCTTCTCTTCTCCAGGTTGAACAGCCCCAACTTTCTCAGCCTCTCTTCATACGGGAGGTGCTCCAATCCCCTGATCATCCTTGTGGCCTCCTCTGGACTTGTTCCAACAGTTGCATGTCCTTTTTATGTTGAGGACACCAGAACTGCACACAATACTCCAAGCGACTGCACACAGCCGGCTCATGTTCATTTTCTCATCAAAAACCATTTTGTCTGTGTTATTTATTTACCAGTATAACACTGCTGATATTTTTCCTTAGGTGTATAAAATATTCTACGGATGACTGAAAATCGGAAGAGTATTTATACAGTCGGAAGTTCTCAGCTCTTTCTAGCTTAGTGCAGAGCCACTAAGAGTCCTTTCCCATTCGACCACTGCTTACACTTGCACTGCCTTTAAGTTGCCTTCACACACAAATTGATCTTAAGAACAACCAACCATCCCGTGCTGAGAGCAAGGGAGCAATGATTCAAAGAGCAGATCACGGAGGTCTCATGGGGAGAAGCAAAGGACTGTGCCCAGCAGAGCATGGCCAGCAGCCACCTCCAGTGCCAGGCACCAAGAGAGCTGCCTGAACGCACCCTCCCCAGGCCTGGGCTGCACTTTCCCCCCACTCCCTGCCCATGTCTCTGCCGCCTGGAGCTGTCCCTGCCAGGAGCTGCTGCTCTGGGCCCAGCTCTGCTCCCTCTCAGTGCTCCCAGAGCCCATCCCATGGGCTGTGTGCTCAGCTCTGCCCTGCACACCCCTCCCGGCAGCAGGGCTCTGCCCAGGGGCAGCTCTGCCTCTGCAGGGGCTCAGCAGCAGCTCACACAAGTCCTGACAAGACTCTCGGTGCCTTCTCCAAAGCAGAGAAGGAAATTCCCAGCTCCCACTGCCCAAACTGCCCACCAAGAGTGGAAAACATCAGAGCTCAGGATCCTTCCCTATCAGGCAATCGCTGCCTCAGTGTCTTTCAGAAGGACCCTCTGAACTCAGAGTGATGTGGAGCTCTGAGCAGCCCTGACTCACACAGCACCTTCTCCAGTGCACAAGAACGCTTTTCCTTTCCTTTCCTGCCAGGTGTTGTTCCTTCCCCCCGAGCTTCTCCCCCAGCACCATGGGGAGCTCCCAGGCAGGCTGAGTGTGGGGGTTGGAATGCATCGAAACTGTCAGAGATCATGGGAAGGAGGAACTACAGCAGGCAATGAGGAGTGACCCATCCCTGACTGGTACTTGGAAGATGTTGGAACTGGCAAGGAACAAGGACGTCGGAACTGGAAAGAGGATGTTGAGAGACCTTTCGCCTGATGTAATCGCAAGGCAAACACAGATGTGCTTGGCTAATTGCTTGGAAGGATACAAATACCCTGTAACCTTTGCAATAAATGATCCAGCTTGTACTCTACCTCTGGGTCCGTGCCTTTCATCCTCATAGCTGAGCGCTGACCCTGGCAGGCAGCAGAGTCCCTGCCCCTGCACACAGCCCCTGGGCTGCAGGCACCCTGCTCGCAAGGACAGTGCTGGGCACCCCTGGCTGCACACCCACATTCACACCATGCAGCCAGCCCCGGGACAAAGGCCTGCCTTACACTGGCCATCACATGGTGCAGAGGGAAGCCCTGCTCTGCAGAACATCATCCTCCTCGTTATCGACATAGAGAACCCAAGAAAGTCCACCTGACAGATCCCATGGACTGTCCGAGGCAGCAGGCTCTGACAGGGAGGTAGAAGTTCTCTTGCCCTGACACCTTCTCAGCACCTCTGATACCAGCAGCTCCTGCACACAGAAGGCTCCTGCTTCGCCCCCAGCACCTCTGCAGGCAGAGCTGAGCTCCAGGCACATGAACAAGCCCAGCACCTCCTCCTCACCCAGCCCCTGCTCCTACAGCTGGGATGGCACCAGCACATCTCCTGACAGCTTCTCCTCCCTTTAGAGCACGCACCCACCATGTGTTTCAAGGCAACACTAAAAGAGGATTGCAAAGTCAAAGAACCCGTACCTGGATGCGCAGGGCAGGCACGGGAGATGCAGCCTCCCGAGGGAGGTCTCTCCTCTGCACTGGTTCCTGCAGGGCTCTGGCTCCTTCAATAGCCCACGCTCAGCGTGGGGGCCCCGTCACAATGGGCGCCTCCACAGCAACCACCACGGCTTTGTGATGGCGGCAGCATCGTGCCCATGGCACTGGGCACCCAGGGGTGCTGCAGGAGTGGCCACGGAGGGACCAGCCTCTGCCCTCTGCTGCCAGTGCCGCAGAGTCAGTCTCAGTAAGAGCTAGTCTGGCAAAGAAGAGGAAGAGTGGTTTTGGTAGGAGGCTTGCCAGGCTGGTCAAGGTTTCTTTAAACCAGATGTGTTGGGGGAGGGGGGCATCGTTCCATCCCAACACACCCAGTCAGTTGCCAGCACCTACAATAAATACTCAGAGCAATGCAGAGATATTCCAGCCGCTCCAGCCAATGAGCCGGCTTCATTTGGAGCTCGGCTCAGATGCCTCTATACAAACGCCCGTAGCATGGGGAGCAAACAAGAGGAATTAGAGATGTGTGCACGACTACGTGAGTATGATATAGCAGGCATCATAGAAACATGGCGGGATGGCTCCTACGACTGGAGTGTTGGAATGGAAGGTCATAGGCTCTTTAGAAAAGACAGGCCTGGCAGGCAGGGAGGGGAAGTTACTATTTATGTTAGGGATAGGCTGGAGAGTATGGAACTCTCTCTGGGGATGGGTGAGCAGTCGACAGAGAGTTTGTGGGTCAGGGTTAAAAGGAGAACAGCAATGGGAGACATTACTGTGGGCATCTGCTACAGACCGCCTGATCAAGAGGACTCTCTGGATGAAGCACTCTACAGACAGATAGGAACAGCCTCACACTTGCAGTCCGTTGTTCTCATGGGGGACTTCAACCACCCTGACATCTGTTGGAGGGACGGTATGGCTCAGCACAAGCAATCCAGGAGGTTCCTTGACTGTGTGGAAGACAACTTCCTTCTGCAAGTGATAGAGGAGCCAACAAGGAGAGGTGCCATGCTTGACCTCGTGCTCACCAACAGGGAAAGGCTGGTTGGAAATGTGACACTCCAGAGCAGCCTTGGGTGCGGCAATCACGAGATGGTCGAATTTGAGATCCTCAGGACAGTGAGAAGAGCGTGCAGCAAGCTCACTGCCCTGGACTTCAAGAGAGCAGACTTTGGACTCTTCAGGAACCTGCTTAGTAAGGTTCCATGGGACACAGCCCTAGAGGGCAGGGGGGCCCAAGACTCTTGGTTGATATTCAAGGATCACCTGCTACAAGCTCAGAAGTGTTGCATCCCAACTAGAAGGAAGTGCAGCAGGAGGGCCAGGAGACCTCCTTGGATGGATAAGGACCTGCTGAGGAAACTTCGAATGAAAAAAGAGGCTTATAAAAGGTGGAAGCAAGGACAGGCGGCCTGGGAAGAATACAGGGATGTTGTCTGAGAAGCTAGGGACCAGGTTAGGAAAGCTAAGGCCCTGTTAGAATTGAACTTGGCTAGGGATGTGAAAGATAACAGGAAGGGATTCTATAGTTACATTGCAAATAAAAGACAGATTAGGGACAACGTAGGCCCCCTCCAGAAACTATCAAGAGAACTGGCTACCCTGGATTTGGAGAAGGCTGAGGTTGTTAATGACTTCTTTGCCTCGGTCTTCACTGCCAAAGGCTCTGACTGCACCACCCAAGTCTTGGAATGCGGACGCAGGGACTGTAAGAATGAAGACCCTAGGCCCACTGTAGGAGAGGGTCTGGTTTGAGACCATCTTAAAAACCTAAACGTACACAAGTCCATGGGACCTGATGAAATCCATCTGTGGGTCCTGACGGAGCTGGCGAATGAAGTTGCTAAGCCACTGTCCATCATATTTGAAAGATCATGGCAGTCAGGTGAAGCTCCCGATGACTGGGAAAAGGGAAATATAACCCCCATTTTCAAGAAGGGGAAAATGGATGATCAGGGGAATTACAGAGCAGTCAGTCTCACTTCTGTGCCTGGCAAAATCTTGGAGCAGATTCTCCTGCAAGGCATGCTAAGGCACATGAAAAACAAGGAGGTGGTTGGTGACAGCCGGAATGGCTTCACTAAGGGGAAATCCTGCCTGACCAATTTGGTGGCCTTCTATGATGGGGCTGTGGAAATGATGGACAGGGGCAGAGCAGTTGACGTCATCTACCTGGACTTGTGCAAAGCGTTTGACACTGTCCCACACAACATCCTTGTCTCTAAATTGGAAAGACATCAATTTGATAGGTGGACCACTCGGTGGATAAAGAACTGGCTGGATGGCCGCACGCAAAGAGTTGTAGTTAATGGCTCGATGTCCGGCTGGAGACCGGTAACGAGTGGTGTCCCTCAGGGATGGGTGCTGGGACCGACCTTGTTCAACATCTTTGTCGGTGACATGGACAGTGGGATTGAGTGCGCCCTCAGCAAGTTTGCCGATGACACCAAGCTGTGTGGTTCGGTTGATACGCCGGAGGGAATGGATGCCATCCCCATTACCCACCGCGCAGGGCATCCCTCTGTGCCTTACATGGAAAGGGACCAAAAAGAATGCTTTTTTAAAGAAATTAAATCAGGGTCTCACCGAGGTCCCGAGATTGGTTCTGGGAGCTGGGGTTCCTTTCAGGCAAACTCCCCTGATGCTGGCGTGAAGGTCCCAGAAACTCCCCGGATCTGTGGGAAACACAGCTGAGTGTCCCTGTTCAGGCGCCAAATTGTTACCATCAAAGTCAGTCAGAGAAACTCTCTAAGGCTCAATTTGGAGTTTCAGAAAGCAGCATTCTTTATTGCAGCGCTGGGCGCGCACGTGATCATTTCACAAAGGTGAGCACACCCGGTACTTGCCAACAGCAGCTCTATATTTAGCATACTCATGCATATTCACAGCTTTTCCAGGAACTAGTTATAATATTTGCATCCTAGTTACGCATGCGCTTTCTTGCTGAGTGTGGGTCTTTGGTGGGCACCGATAGTCTTCCTCACTGTGTTTACTGAATGACCTCAGTGCTTGCGCACGCTCGCAAGGTCCTAGTGCCCAGTTAGCAGTTGGTATGTCCTTGCTTCTGCTCTGTTCCAGTCTTGCTCCAAACTGGGCGCCACTCTGCTATTTTGAAGGCTGGCATCCTTGGTCTTATTTACTGTCTCCTTAGTTGTTATCAGTCCCATGATGTTCCTTCCCCATCAGCCAAACATTCCTTTCTCTCTACACGTTAGTAAGTTAGAACAGTTTGGCCTATTCTACTATGCTAAAGGCACACACACTATTGTTAGTTTAAGAGTTAAGGTTACAACACAGTGAGCACAGGGATGCGCTGGGGACACGGTGACCATAAGGACATAGTGGGTCACATGAGGACACAGACATCACAATGACCATGGAGACATGGGACCACAGGGGTGGCTGATTCTGGAACACCCCATGTACAGGTGTGCGAGGCCACAGAACTCCACGGAACCCTTCACCAGAGGCACTGGGAGATGACAACTGCTCCTTGGAACACAAGGTACTGGTGGAGGAGGCAAGAGCAGCTCTTCTGGTGGTTCCCGTCTTGGTGCCTGGGCAGGCAGTGGTGCAGCTGTGACACACTGTGACATCACCTGCCACACACTGTGACATCACCTGCCATGCACTTTGACATCACCGCTCCCACTGCTTATATTGCCTACAGTGACTCCCCACAGCAGTCACTGTGCAGAGACGACTCTGAGAACTTCCCAAAGCAGCACCTGCAGCATCATTGGGCAGCATCCAAGAGGAGGGACCTTCTGCACTGGCAGCGCCAGCATCCCCAGGTGCATCAACCCTGCACGATGGCCCAAGGGTTCTTGGGGAGCTTCCAACCTCTGCCTGGGAGGCCCTGTTCCAGAGGCACCCACAATTCCTCCGGTTGCTGCAGCCGGGGCTTGTCTTGGGAACTGGAGCAGTTCCTTGGTGTGAAGGGTTTCAAGGCTGCCTGGGCAGGCAGCGGGGCTGGTGCTGGCCTCAGGGCTGAGCTCCCATCCTCTGTTCAGGCAGCAGGGCTGGTGCCGACATCAGGGTTGAGCTCCCAGCCCCCCTGGGTGGTGTTTTGGCTGGGATAGATTTAATTCTCTTTACTGTAGCTGGTGCAGTGCTGTGTTCTGGCTTTATTCTGGTAATAATGCTGGTAACACACTGATGCTTTAGTTGTTGCTCAGTAGCACTTACCCTGATCAAGGACTTTTCAGTCTCTCATGCTCTGCAGTGAGGAGGGGCACAAGAAGCTGGGAGGAAGCAGACAGGACACCTGACCCAAACTAGCCAAAAGGGTATTCCATCCCACAGCACATCATGCCCAGGGCAGAAACTGGGGGAGTCACCCTGCAGGGATGGGATTGGCTCAGGCTGGGTATTGCTCAGTGGGTACTGAGCAATTGCATTGGGCATCACTGCTGGTTAGCATCATCCTCTCTCCTGTCTAGTTTTATGCTCTGTCCCTTTTAAACCACAACAGCTCTAGAGGAGCAAAGTTTGCTGTACAGCTCTTCATTGTGATTTTAGTGATAGAAGATTTTACCTTTTCTGTTGTTGCTCCAGGTTTGGTTTTTCACTTCTTTTCATGACTTTGTTCTTGCATTTTTAAAGAGCTCTGGCTGGTGGGGAGTTATTTCTCTCTTTATAATTCCTCTGGGTTTCCAACCTGCACCTTGATCCTTCAGCTGCGGATTGCCTCAGCAATCAAAAGCCTCAGGTGCTGAGAGGAGACTGAGGAAACCTCTCAAGAAGTCCAAGTCAGAAACAAAGCCCCAAGTCCCTTCAGCATTAATGGGCCCCACTCAGGGCTGTTACTGACAAAGCCTCCCCAGGGACTCCTTAAAGCAAGTAATTGGAGGCTGTGACTACTGGGAGACAAAGGCAAAATGCAGGTGTCTGATGGTGAGAAACCCTTGGTTTGTTTGATGAAGCAGAAAGGCCAAGCCCTGACCACAGCCCTTGGAGAAGCAGAGCCTGAAATCCTGAGAATGAAAGTTCTCCCCATAGGCCTGGATGAAAGAGGCAACTGCCATAGCCCAGGGCACAGAGACCTTTTGTTCTTTTGGGCCTTTCAGCCTTGCCAGAATCCTCACTCATCTCTGCTGCAGGCTGTCCTTCACTGGCCCATGCCTGCACCTCTTTCCCTTCAGGCTGCTGACACCCATCTTGCTTTCCCACCTGGCTCTCACCTGGCATTTCTGCACCTTCAGTCACATCTCTGCACCCATCCCTGTCTGCTCCTTGACACACAAAGCCATGGGCTGAGCCAGACTCCCTCTGGGTGACCTCTTGCACCACAACTCCACCTTTTGAGAGACATTTCTCTTTCCTCACTTTGAATCTGAACCTTCCAAGCTGCACTTTGTAGAGGTTTCCTTCTCTTCCTGCTAGCAAGAAAATCTCCATCATCTCTGAAGCCACATTTCAAGTAGTTGTAGGCTGCTACTATAGTGTCAATTCAGCAGGTGGAGTGAATATCCCTCAGCAAGGCCATCTAAAGGAGGCTTCTAGAGGAATGGGTGATGCCATCAGGATAGAGAACTAAGCACCATGGGAGAGCAGTGGGAAAAGGGAATGGTCTGGATTGAGAACTTCCTGGCAAGAGCCAGAAGGAAAGGTGGTGTCCTCGGGTGCAAGGTACCCCATGCTGTGGGGACAGGGCACCCCATCTGGGACAGCTTCCTGCCTGTGTCACCCTCTCTGCTGTGCACACCCCTCTCTCTGCCCACACTCACAAGTGTCTCACAGAAGCTTTGCACTTCCCCTGCAGCAGTGACCCCTCACTGCAGGAGGTTCCTGCATTCTGCAGGCTCAGGGATGGATCCTGCATTCCAGGCAAGTTTGGGCAGTGCAGGAGAGGCAGACAGGAAGGTCGGCTCATGGGGCATGAGGAGCAGTGTTCAGGCACCCCCAGCAGTGGGCATTCCCCATGTGCCACGCTGAGGCATGTTCCCATGAGGGAAACTTCTCAGACAGCCTCTGGTTTGTCCAGGCTCTGCAGCCACACTCCAGGAACACCTCCTCCTCCTCCACCTACAGACATCAACTGCTCTCCATTGCTGGGCTCCGTCCTGCTTGTAAGGATTGGTTAAAGCCCTGAACCATCACCTTGCTTCTTGCTGACTTCCCTCCACCCTCCCTCACCTCCCTGCACACTGCTCATTGCCACCAGTAACTCCCTGAAGAGTTCAGAAGCTCTCCAGGCTTTCCTCAGGGGGTGACCATGTTTCTCCATTGACCATTGATGGATCCATGGAGTGCCAGGTGTGAGGTTCCTGCAGAGGCAGAGCTGCCCCTGGGCAGAGCCCTGCTGCCGGGAGGGGTGTGCAGGGCAGAGCTGAGCACACAGCCCATGGGATGGGCTCTGGGAGCACTGAGAGGGAGCAGAGCTGGGCCCAGAGCAGCAGCTCCTGGCAGGGACAGCTCCAGGCAGCAGAGACATGGGCAGGGAGTGGGGGGAAAGTGCAGCCCAGGCCTGGGGAGGGTGCGTTCAGGCAGCTCTCTTGGTGCCTGGCACTGGAGGTGGCTGCTGGCCATGCTCTGCTGGGCACAGTCCTTTGCTTCTCCCCATGAGAGCTCCGTGATCTGCCCTTTGAAACCGTGCTGCCCTGCTCTCAGCACAGGACAGGTGTTTGTGGGGGTTCTTCAGATCAATTTGTGTGTGAAGGCATCTTACTGGCACTGCAAGTGTGAGCACAGAACAAATAGGAAAGGACTGATGGACACTGCAGCTCTCCTGACTCTGCACTAAGTTATGAAGAGCTGAGAACTTCTCCCTGTTTCAATGCTGTTCTGATTTTCAGTCATAAAGAGAATGTTTTATACCCAAAAAAACAACTCAGTAGTGTTATGCCAGGAAATAAATAACACAGTTAGAGGTTTTGACGTCCAGCTCCCCCAGCCTCTCCCCACAGGCACGTGCTCCAGTCCCTGCCTGACCTGAGGGCCCGTTGCTAAACCCACTCCTGCTTACCAATGGCGTTCCTGAATTGGGGATCTGAAAGATGGATGGAGTATTCCAGAGCATCCCTTCCCTTGTTCTCCTGCCGTGCTCCTGGTCATACAGCCCGCCATGCTGCTGTCCTCCCTTGCTGCCAGGGCACACGCTGCCTCCTGTCCAGCTCCTGCCCACCCAGACCTTTCCCATGGGCTGCTCCCAGCCAGGCAGCCCCAGCCTGGGCCATTGCAGGGGAGTCCCCTGCAGGGACCCCTGTGTCCCCTGCTCTCCTGCCCAGGACAGCCTGAGAGCTCTGCAGCCCCCCCATGCCATCCCATCTCCCCACACCAGCACAACAGCCCCGGCCCTTGGGCTCCTCAAGAGCTCTTCCTGCTCCAGGCACAGAGCAGCCATCCCAGAGCTGGAGCAGCCAGAAAGCTGATTTCATTCCCCTTCATTCCTGCCATGGGAGCACATAGCACACAGAAGAAGTTGCTGCAGGATCATTTATTTCCCATAAATACAATGACAGACCCTCACTGACACGAAGTCTGTGGGTCACATCCGACAGTGGCTACTTAAGCAGGAGGGTGATAACTGATATTTTTATGAAAACAAAGTCATCATAAATTGAACAGGAAAACAATCGTAAAGCAGGAAAGACAGACGTGGCCTGTCTTTACCTACACTTGGAACCCTTTGCAGGTTAAAGCAGGCAGTGTATGGCTGCTGAAACACATCCAGTCAGCAGCTTCCTCACAGCATCCTTGAGCTCCTGGTTTCGCAGGCTGTAGATGAGGGGGTTCACTGCTGGAGGCACCACCGAGTACAGCACTGATGCCACCAGATCCAGGGATGGGGAGGAGATGGAGGGGGGCTTCAGGTAGGCAAATGCTGAAGTGCTGAGAAGCAGGGAGAGCACGGCCAGGTGAGGGAGGCACGTGGAAAAGGCTTTGTGGCGTCCCTGCTCAGAGGGGATCCTCAGCACGGCCCTGAAGATCTGCACGTAGGACCCCACAATGAACACAAAACAGCCAAGTTCCAAGCAGAAACCAAGCACAACAAGTCCAACTTCCCTGAGGTAGGAATGTGAGCAGGAGAGCTTGAGGATCTGGGGGATTTCACAGAAGAACTGCTCCACAGCATTGCCTCGGCAGAGGGGCAGTGAAAATGTATTGGCTGTGTGCAGCAGAGCATAGAGAAACCCAGCGCCCCAGGCAGCTGCTGCCATGTGGACACAAGCTCTGCTGCCCAGGAGGCTCCCGTAGTGCAGGGGCTTGCAGATGGCAACGTAGCGGTCATAGGACATGGTGGTGAGGAGAAAATACTCTGCTGACATGAAAAAGAGAAAGAAAAAGATCTGTGCAGCACAACCTGTGTAGGAGATGGCCCTGGTGTCCCAGAGGGAATTGGCCATGGATTTGGGGACAGTGGTGGAGATGCAGGCCAGGTCCAGCAGGGAGAGGTTGAGGAGGAAGAAGTACATGGGGGTGTGGAGGTGCTGGTCGCAGGCTGTGCTGGTGATGATGAGGCCGTTGCCCAGGAGCGCAGCCAGGAAGATGCCCAGGAAGAGCCAGAAGTGCCAGAGCTGCAGCTCCCGCCTGGCTGCGAATGGCAGGAGGAGGAAGTGGGTGATGGAGCTGCCGTTGGACATCTGCTGCCTCTGGGCATGGGGCACTGTCAGAGGAGAAAAAGGCAGTGACAGGTTAGGACAGGAGGGATGTCAGATACAGAAGTTCAATTTACACACTCACAACTGTGAACACTTTCAGGCTAGAGAAGAGAGGCTCAGTGTGAGTTGGTTGTGATTGTCTGTGAGGTTTTTTGTTTTGTTTGTTTTCCCAGTGTCACAGCTGACAAGTGACATTTTAGGGATAAATTTGTTAAGAAGTATTTTGAAGGCAACTGTGAAGAGTCTCAGCACTGGGCAGAAAAAAGGGCACAACTGTCTGTGGGTTTGTGCCTACTCAAATTGCTGCAGAGTCCATCAGTCTGGTTCTCAGCTGCCCTGCACTTTCCAGAGGGACAGTCAGCTCCTTGCCCAGCAGAGCATGGCCAGCAGCCACCTCCAGTGCCAGACACCAAGAGAGCTGCCTGAACGCACCCTCCCCAGGCCTGGGCTGCACTTTCCCCCCACTCCCTGCCCATGTCTCTGCTGCCTGGAGCTGTCCCTGCCAGGAGCTGCTGCTCTGGGCCCAGCTCTGCTCCCTCTCAGTGCTCCCAGAGCCCATCCCATGGGCTGTGTGCTCAGCTCTGCCCTGCACACCCCTCCCGGCAGCAGGGCTCTGCCCAGGGGCAGCTCTGCCTCTGCAGGGGCTCAGCAGCAGCTCACACAAGTCCTGACAAGACTCTCGGTGCCTTCTCCAAAGCAGAGAAGGAAATTCCCAGCTCCCACTGCCCAAACTGCCCACCAAGAGTGGAAAACATCAGAGCTCAGGATCCTTCCCTATCAGGCAATCGCTGCCTCAGTGTCTTTCAGAAGGACCCTCTGCAAACGTGCTCAGAGAGATGTGGAGCTGTGAGCAGCCCTGACCCACACAGCACCCTCTCCAGTGCACAAGAACACTTCTACTGCCCTGCCAGGGGTTGTTGCTTACCCCCAGCGCCTCTCCCCCAGCACCGTGGGGAGCTCCCGGGCAGGCTGAGTGCTGACCCTGGCAGGCAGCAGAGTCCCTGCCCCTGCACACAGCCCCTGGGCTGCAGGCACCCTGCTCGCAAGGACAGCGCTGGGCACCCCTGCCTGCACACCCACATTCACAGCCTGCAGCCAGCCCCGGGACAAGGGACCTGCCTTGTCCTGTCCCTCGCATGGTGCAGAGGGAAGCCCTGCTCTGCAGCACATCCTCCTCCTTATCTGCACAGAGAAACCAAGAGAGTCCTCCTGACAGATCCCATGGACTGTGCGAGGCAGCAGCTTGAGGAGATCCCTCCAGGAACTGTGGCTGCATTGCCCTGCACCCAGAGCCTTACCATGCACAGGGCTGGGAAGGTTTCTCCTGCAAGGAGCTCTCAGCATCCTCCACTGCCAAGTGCCTTTAAGCTCTCTGAGGCTCGCAGGTCTCCCCTGGGTGCCTGCAGGCAGTGCCCCAGCCCTGCTCCTGGCCAGAGCTGTCTCTCTGCAGCGCTGCCCGCTTGCCAGCATCTCTCTGTGTCCCAGGAGCCCGGCCCAGGTCATCAGGAGAGACCCAGCCCAAGGTGGCTCTGCCTCTGTCCTGCTGGGCTCCCTCCAGGGCTCCCTGGGGCTCCAGGGGAACCCCATGGGAAACAGCCTGAAGCAAGCCCTGATGTTCCCTCCCTCAGCTGGCAGACACACTGCCTGCCTGCAGTGTCATTGCTCTGCTGAGAGACAGAGATTGGTCTGAACAATGAGATTTTGTAGGATCATGGAACCATTTATTTTGGAAAGGACACTTTAGAACATTGAGTCCACCATTAACCAAACACTGGCAAGTCAACACATGAACCATGTCCATTAGAGCATATATTTTAAATACCTCCAGGGATGGTGACACAACCACTCCAGCAGGCAGCGTATTTCTTGTCCCATCACCAGACAGGACAGGCAGGCCAGGACAGGCTGGGATCTCCTTTACCCTTGCTGAAGGAAGGGATTCAGCCCAGTCAGCTGACCCATCTCATCCTGGGATTGCAGCCCTGGGGCTGGAAGGGGATTCAGCTCTGTCCCATAAACACCACAAACCCACAGGAGCTCTCACTTCCTCAGAAGGTGAAAATGTACCATTATGTAGATGATGTCTTAATCAGAGATTCCCCCACAAAGGCAGGGGAAGCAGCAACAGCAGTGTGGGAAGCACTACAGGATGTCAAAGTTCCACCTGAGCAATGTCAGAAGCCAAGTAGAAACCAGCACATCAACGCTCCCACCCAACTTGGTGTTGGCCGCAAATTTACACATCCCAGTATGGAGCAGTGTGGACCAGTTTGCACCAGTACAGACCAATATAGGCCACTATGGCCCCAGATACTGCTGGGGTTTCAATATCCCAGTGCTCCCAGTCCCTGCTGCAGGTCTTCCCACTTGCAGCTGTGCTCAACTCCCAATCCCTTCCAGTGCTCCCACTACCTGCTGCAGGTGCTCCCAGTCCTTCCCAGTCCCTCCCAGTGCTCCCAGTCCCTGCACAGGTGCTCCTGCTCATCCCCCACCAGACCTCCTTGGTCTTTTTCAGGGGGAACACCCCAAATTAGGCAACCCCCACTCTGGGGCTGGCCCCACCGACTGCCTTATAGTAGAGAGGGGGGGAGTTGGGGTGCCCCATGGGGTGTGATTTGGGGGCAACAAGGAGCAATTTGGGGCTGGGTGGCTTTTGGGGGGGGAGCAGCTTTCTAGGGGCACCCCCAGTTGGGGTGGGGGTGTTTGGTGGGGCCCCTCCAAGATTTTCGGTCCTCGGGTTCATTTGGCAGGGCCCATGGTGATGGTGGGGTGCAGTTCACTTTGGAGGTGCTACAGGCCCCCCATTTGGGGGTCCTGCCTGCTTGTCTGTTGCTTCAAGGAGATTTGGGGTCCTCCAGGATTTTGGGGGGCACCACGATTGCTTTGGCTGCCTCCAGGGCCCTTTATTGGAGTGCCACTCTTGGAGGGTCCAAGCCCCCCAACACCCTGAATTCACTACTGAACCCAAAGCAATGTTGGGGTCCCCCCAGTGGATTTGAGGCCCCACAGCATTTGGGGGGACCCCAGGGCAGGTGCTGGGGGGACCCCACTTTTCAAACAACCCCTTTTTCAGGGGCCTTCTGGCAGCTGCACTGAGCCAGGGTGGATTTGGAGCTGCAGGGTTTGGGTTTGGGGGATTTGGGGCTCCCTGCTGGGATTTTGAGGTGCAGGGGGGGGCTGGGTCCTGGGGTGCCGGGTTCTGGGGTCCCACCTGGCTGCAGGTGCTTGTGCAGAGCCAAGAGCCTCTTGAGGTGCTTCTTGTGCTGCTCCTTCAGGTCCCAGCGCTGCTGCTCCTGCAGCGGCTTCACTCGGCCTCGTGCTGCCGGATGCGCAGGGCAGGCACGGGAGATGCAGCCTCCCGAGGGAGGGCTCTCCTCTGCACTGGTTCCTGCAGGGCTCTGGCTCCTTCAATAGCCCACGCTCAGCGTGGGGGCCCCGTCACAATGGGCGTCTCCACAGCGACCACCACGGCTTTGTGATGGCGGCAGCATCGTGCCCATGGCACTGGGCACTCTGAAGGCTTCCTGAAGGGTTCCGTGGGGTTCCGTGGCCTCACACACCTGAACACGGAGTGTTCCAGAATCAGCCACCCCTGTGGTCCCCATGTCCCCAAGGTCATTGTGATGCATGAACCCTGACTGGGTCCATGGGGTGCTCTGGAGGTGCTCCAGGCACTCTCTGGGAATCTCTAGGGGCATCCCTGGGTTGCTCTGGGCGTCCTGAGGATGCTCTGGGGGTGCTTTAGGTGTCACCTCAGATCAAATTCCACCCAAATCTGGCAAACCTGGGGTTTATTGCTTTTTTTACTCCAACCTTGCCATGAGCAGGGAGCACTTTCTCCATCCTGACCCTTATTCAATAGAATTTCTCTCCCTCTCATCCAATCTCTATTAAATCTGTGGTAAATCCAGGAAAAGCTGCCTCTCTGCTTGCCTTGAACTACGAAAGACCCGCTGTCGAATGAATGTCATTCTGGGCAGCCTGTGACCGTGTCCCACCACGCTCACAGGGAAGAACTTCCTCCTAAGGTCTCATCTTATTCCTCCCCCTCTGTCTACTTAAAGCCGTTCCCACTTGTCTGATCACTACACGCCCTTGTAAAGAATCCCCCTCCAGCTTTCTTGCAGGCATCAAACGTGGTCACGTCCCTTGCGCTGCCCTTCCCTTCCCTGCCCACATCCCTCCATCCCGCAGGAGGGCAGAGAGACCCCGCAGCCGCTCCAGGGGGAAAATGGGGGGAGTCACCCGGGAGGCCCAGATCCCTCCTCGGGGCAGGCTGGGTATTGGTCGGTGAGTGGTGAGCAATTGTATTCTCCCCCCTTGTTCTTCCCCTCACCATTATTGTTCCTGGCGGTAGCAGCAGTGGGTTTCAGTTATCCCTTAGTTACTGGACTGCTCTTATCTCAACCCATGGCAGTTACATTCTTTCCATTCTCCTCCCCTTCCCTCTGGAGCCTGGGGGGGGGGAGTGGGGATGGAGGTCAGAGGGAGGTGGGGGGAGAGGAAGGAGAGTGAGCGAGCGGCTGCGTGGTTCTCAGTTACCGGCTGGGCTAAACCATGACACTCCCCAGACCCACAAATACCCCCCAAGTGACCCCCATCGAGCCACATCTGCCTGCCAAGTGACCCCCCAGAGACCCCCAGACACACAACTGCCCCCCAGGTGACCCCAAATTGACTCCCCAGACCAACCACTGCGACCCAAGTGACCCTGAAGTGACCCTCCAGACCCACAACTATCTCCAAAGTGACCCCCAAGGGACCACCTAGACCCCCAACTGTCCCCAAATTGACCCCCACGTGACCCCCATCGAGCCACAGCTGTCCCCCAAGTGACCCCAAATTGACTCCCCAGACCCACAACTGCCTCACAAGTGACCCCCAAGTGACCACCCAGACCCACAACTGCCCCACAAGTTACCCCAAGTGACCACCCAGACACAGAACTGCTCCCCAAGTGGCCCCAAATTGACCCCCCAGTGACCCACAACTGCCCCACAAGTTACCCCAAATTGACTCCCCAGACCCACAACTGCCCCACAAGTTACCCCAAGTGAGCACCCAGACCCACAAGTGCCCCGCATGTGACCCTCCAGACCCACAAATGCCCCCCCAAGTGACTCCAAATTGACTCCATAGACCAAAAACTGCCCCTCAAGTGACCCCCCAGTGACTTCCAGAACCACAACTGCCCCCAAGTGACCCTAAAGATATCCCCATAGAGGCAAAAACTGCCCCCCAAGTGACCCCAAATTGACTCCCCAGACCCACATCTCCCGCCAAGTGACCACCCAGGCAAACAACTGCCCCCCCAAGTGACTCCCCAGACTCAAAACTGCCTCCCAAGTGACACCCTAGACCCACAACTGCCCCCTAAGTGACCCCTGAGTAAACCCGCAGACCCACAACTGTCATTCAAGTGACCCCCAGGTGTCCACCCAGACGCACACAAACCCAAGTGACCCCCAAGTGGCACGTCAGACCTACAGCTCCACCTCCAGTGACCTCCCAGTCACCCCCAAACCCACTCCTGCCGCCCAAATGACTCCCCAGACCCACAACTGCCCCCCAGGTTGGGGGTCAGAGAATCCTGGCATCCCGGAGGCACGGATGGGTTGGGGGGAGCAAACTTTCCCGGTTGGTTCCATTTCAGCCTGAGCAGCGCCAGCAGGAACATCCAAAAAGCTTTTTGCTCCTCTTGTCCTGAGCCCTGCTCTGCGGGGCTGTCAGAGCCATGGCAGTGCAGCGCTGAGCTTCCTCTGCTGCCCCCTGCCGGCAGGCTGTGCACAAGGGCAGTGCCCATCAGCTCTCGTGGCTCTGCAGCAGCAGCAGCGGTGCTTTGGCTCTGCGCTCCGGTGAGCACAGGGTTTACGCAGCTTGTCTGAACCGGAGCCCGTTGTGAACAGGAAGAGACCATTCGGGAGGAAAAAGGGGGTTAAACAGTGCCCGCATTGCCTTCTTCTCTGTGAGGCCATGTTCTGCTCCTGCAATCCAGTCAGGCCGTGGTTGTGCTGATGACCTTCACCAAGGCATGGGCTGCCTGATTTTTGTCTGGTGCTCATCCTTTTCCTCTTGCCTTTTAAAATAACAGCAGCAGGGTTTGTTTTCTTTCCCAATCTCTTCTGTTTTCAAGGCAGTTGATTCTTTTAGCGCACCTGAAGGGTTTGGCTCAGAATAAGCAGCCATCCTTGCACACCTCCTGATAGCGTATCAACAGTATTCAGTGAATCCTGTCAAGCACAGTGAAGTCTGTCACAGCTGCTGTACTGCCATGTGGGGATTGTGGTTTGGTTGGTAGGAGATGGATTTGAAAGCAGGAAAAGGACAGAAAACATTCATGTTGTTTACTGCTGAGCACGTTGCTGCTGTGACTCCCAAACCATCGGTTTCAAATGCTCCCTTGCACAACTGTTGTTGAACTTTCCCTGTGCTAAGAAAGCAAGTTGTTGGGACTTCTTCCTTTTTAAAAGAAATGAAGAATGGTGCAGAACTTCCACGTGAACTGTTTGACCTGAATATGGATCTGGTTCCAGTGCTGTTATCCAGGAGATAAGAAACAGCTTCTTTTGTTCGACTGTAATTTTTACAAGAGGTGAACCGGTTCAGAATTGTGTTTCCTTCATAATTTTTTGGCCAGCAAAAAGTTAGATTTCTGCTTTCCTTTATGGTTGTTTTTGAATGGTATCCCTTAAGGCATAGCAGTGCTCAGTAGCTGTGCAGTAGTGCACCCAAACCCTGCAGCTCCAAATCCGCCCTGGCTCAGTGCAGTGGCCAGGAGCCCCCTGACAAAGGGGTGGTCTGAAAAGTGGGGTCCCCCCAGCACGTGCCCTGGGGTCCCCCCAAATGCTGTGGGACCTAAAATCTTCTGGGGGACCCCAACGTTGCTTTGGGTTCAGTAGTGAATTTAGGGGATCAGAGGGGATTGACCCTCCAAAAGTGGTACCCCAGTACAGGGGCACCCCAAAATCATGCTGCCCTCCCAGAGGGCACTGGAGGCACCCAAAGCAATCATGGTGCCCCCCAAAATCCTGAGGTAACTCCATATTTCCTTGAAGCAACAGACAAGCAGGCAGGACCCCGAAAAGGGAGCCTGTAGCACCCCTAAAGTGAACCTCACCCCACCATCACCACGGGCCCTGCCAAATGAACCCAGGGACCCAAAATCCTGGAGGAGCCCCACCAAACACCCCCACCCCCAACTGGAGGTGTCCCAAAAAAGCTGCTCCCCCCACCAAAGCTACGCAGCCCCAAATTGCTCCTCGTTGCCCCCAGATCACACCCTATGGGGCACCCCAACTCCCCCCAGTATCAGGTAGAAGGAGGGGGCAGCCCCAGAGTGGGGGGTGCCTAATTTGGGGTTGTCCTGCAAAAAGACCAATGAAGTCTGGTGAGGGATGGGCAGGAGCACCTGTGGCAGGGACTGGGAGCACTGGGATATTGAAACCCCAGCAGTATCTGGGGCCATAGTGACCTATATTGGTCTGTACTGATGCAAACTGAACCACACTGCTCCATACCGGGATGTGTAGATTTGTGGATGGGAGTGGGTGGGAGCGTTGATCTCCTGGTTTCTACTTGGTTTCTGACATTGCTCAGGTGGAACTTTGACATCAGGTAGTGCTTCCCACACTGCTGTTGCTGCTTTCGCTGCTTCTGTGGGGGCATTTCCTCTGATTAAGACATCATCAGGTCTGCAGTAGTCCATACTGCTCCATACTGGGTTGTGTAAACTTGCAGATGACACCAAATCGGGTGGGAGCGTTCATCTGCTGGAGGGTAGGAAGCTCTGCAGAGGGATCTGGACAGGCTGCATCCATGGGCTGTGGCCAATGGGATGAGGTTCCAGAAGGCAAAGTGCTGGCTCCTGCACTTGGGCCACAACAACCCCCTGCAACGCTCCAGGCTTGGGGAAGAGCGGCTGGAAACTGCTCATGGGAAAGGAGCTGGGGGTGCTGCTTGATGGAGCTGAACAGGAGCAGCTTGTGCCCAGGCAGCCAGGAAGCCACCAGCATCCTGGCCTGGATCAGCACCAGTGTGGCAGCAGGGCCAGGGCAGTGGTTGTGCCCTGCACTGGGCACTGGTGAGGCTGCACCTCAAATCAGCTCTGGGCCCCTGACTAACAAGAGAGACCTTGAGGTGCTGGAGCGGGGCCAGAGAAGGGCAGCGGAGCTGGTGCAGGGCCTGGAGCACAGTGTGATGGGGAAGGGCTGAGGGACCTGGGGGGTTCAGTGTGGAGAAGAGAAGGCTCAGGGGGGACCTGATCGCTCCCTACAACTGCCTGAGAGGAGGATGGAGCCAGGAGGGGCTGGGCTCTGCTCCCAAGGAACAAGGGATGGGACAAGAGGAACCGGCCTCAAGCTGCTCCAGGGCAGGTTTAGATGGAGCTGAGGAACAATTCCTTCCCCAGAGGGTGCTCAGGCATTGGAACAGGCTGCCCAGAGCAGGGCTGCAGGCACCGTCCCTGCAAGTGTTCACACCCCGTGGAGACAAGGCCTCAGTGCCATGGGTTAGTGGTGGCCTCGGCAGTGCTGGGGTAAGGGTTGGACTGGAAGAGCTTAAAGGTCTTTTCCAACCAGGATGATTCTATGATTCTGTGATCCCTTTTGCTGAGGCACCGGTGAACCAGGTATTTTCTGTTGGTGCTCCCTCGGTGAAGGGAGGTGATGCTAATCCTGGTGATGGTTTGAAAGGTTGTTGTAACGCTGATGGCTCTGCGTTTACAGGCATCTGCAGTAGTTTGGAAACTTCAGTCTGTCCTTCAGGTAATTTCACTTCCTCTTCAATCCCCGGTAGGTAGGCATGCTATTTTGTGCCAGTGGGTTTGTGCAGCTCCATCCTGAGGAGCAGTTCCCTTTGGGATACTATCAAGTTGACTGAATGGATTGAATGGAAGATTGTTCTTGATTAGTGTTCTCAGTTTGTTTTACTGCTGGGACTAAAGACAAGAGTCCCTTTTCCCACTCAAAATATGTTGGTTCAGTGTATTTAAAAGAGGCGATTTGAACATTAAAGTTCTTTTTGGTCCATCAGGGCCAGTTTGAATAGGTCACAGGAAAAGCCATGCTTAGCAAAATCCCATTCTACTGTGAGAGAGTGTCTAATAATGGGACAAGAAACAGGCTGCCTGCAGAAGTGGTTGTGTCACCAACCCTGGAGGTATTTAATAGACATGTTCTAAGGGACATGGTTAATGTGTTGACTTGCCAGTGTTTGGTTAATGTTGGACTCAATGATCTTAAGGTTCTTTTCCAGCCTAAATGGTTCCATGATTATACAAAATCTCGTTGTTCAGACCAATCTCTGTCTCTCATCAGAGCAATGACACTGCAGGCAGGCAGTGTGTCTGCCAGCTGAGGGAGGGAACAGCAGCGCTTGCTTCAGGCTGTTTCCCATGGTGTTCCCCTGGAGCACCAGGGAGCCCTGGATGGTGCCCAGCCGGGCAGAGGCAGAGCCACCTTGGGCTGGGCCTCTCCTGATGAGCTGGGCCTGGCTCCTGGGATGCAGAGAGATGCTCTCCCGTAGGGTCCTGACCATTGCAGAGCCTTCCCTTGGGGTTGGCGCTCTGCACTCAGAGTCCTTTGCTTCTGCTTCCAAGGGCTGTGTCCTACTCTGTCTATCACAGCTGCACCCTGGGATGCGAGGGAGAAGTTCTGCCCTTTGCAACAGCAGAGGTCCCTGCCTGGCACCAGAGTCCAGTTGTTCTTTATCTCATTCTTTCTCCTTTTATTCTCTCAAGTTATCTTTGTGTGCAGAAATACTTCGGGCATCACAAGGACCAGTGCAGGGCAGCTGGGAACAAGAGTGATGGAATCTGCAGCTCTCCAGACTATGCACTAATCCATGGGCTGCTGAGCCCTTTCATCTCTCCTGTCCTAATACTGACCACGTGTTCAGTTACAAAAATTAGGATTTCTACACCTCAAATAGCATTTGTCAGCTGAGAAAATCCTGCAAAAATCCTGATAAAGTCACGCTGAGGCTCTGCTCTGCAGCCACAATCTTCATAGTTGTGAGTGCAGACACTGAAACTCTCTTACATCTAACAGCCCTGGTGGGTATCGGAGCTTTCGCAGAGCGGCTTCATGAAACCCCTGCAGTGGTACAGAGCTGAGTCCTTGGAGCCACATTGCTTCTGCCAGCACACTCAGCCATCAGCACCAGGAAAGGGAGAAAGCATTTGAACTTGAGGGGATGGTGGAAGGCAGCCTGGGAAGAATACAGGGATGTTGTCTGAGAAGCTATGGACCAGGTTAGGAAAGCTAAGGCCCAGTTAGAATTAAACTTGGCTAGGAATGTGAAAGAGAACAGGAAGGGATTCTTTAGGTACATTGCAAATAAAAGATAGGCTAGGGACAACGTAGGCCCCCTCCAGAAACTATCAAGAGAACTGGCTACCCTGGATTTGGAGAAGGCTGAGGTTCTGAATGACTTCTTTGCCTCCATCTTCACTGGCAAAGGCTCTGACCACATCACCCAAGTCTTGGAAGGCAGAAGCAGGGACTGTGAGAATGAAGACCTTGGGCCCACTGAAGAAGAGGATCTGGTTCAAGACCATCTGAACAACCTGAATGTGCACAGGTCCATGGGACCTGATGAAATCCATCTATGGGTCCTGAAGGAGCTGGTAAATGAAGTTGCTAAGACACTGTCCATCATATTTGAAAGATCACGGCAGTCAGGTGAAGCTCCCGATGACTGGGAAAAGGGAAATATAACCCCCATTTTCAAGAAGGGGAAAATGGATGAGCCGGGGAATTACAGAGCAGTCAGTCTCACCTCTGTGCCTGGCAAAATCTTGGAGCAGATTCTCCTGGAAGGCATGCTAAGGCACATGAAAAACAAGGAGGTGCTTGGTGGCAGCCAGAATGGCTTCACTAAGGGGAAATCCAGCCTGACCGATGTGGTGGCCTTCTATGATGGAGCTATGGAACTGATGGACAGGGGTAGAGCAGTTGATGTCATCTACCTGGACTTGTGCAAAGCGTTCGAAACTGTCTGACACGACATCCTTGTCTCTGAATTGGAGAGACATCAATTGGATGGGTGGACCACTCGGTGGATAAAGAACTGGCTGGATGGCCGTACGCAAAGAGTTGTGGTCAATGGCTCGATGTCCGGCTGGAAACTGGTAACGAGTGGTGTCCCTCAGGGATCGGTGTTGGGACCGGTCTTGTTCAACATCTTTGTCGCTGACATGGACAGTGGGATTGAGTGCGCCCTCAGCAAGTTTGCCGATGACACCAAGCTGTGTGGTTCAGTTGATACGCCGGAGGGAAGGGATGCCATCCAGAGGGACCTTGACACGCTTGTGAGGTGGGCTGATGCCAACCTTACGAAGTTTAACCATGCCAAGTGCAAGGTCCTACACCTGGGTCGCAGCAATCCCAGGCACTGCTACAGGTTGGGCAGAGCAGAGATCCAGAGCAGCCCTGCAGAGAAGGACTTGGGGGTGTTGGTCAAAGAGAAAATGAACATGAGCCAGCTTCAGCTTGAGCTTGCAGCCCAGAAAGCCAAGCATATCCTGGGCTGCATCAAGAGGAGTGTGACCAGCAGGTCGAAGGAGATGATCCTGCCCCTCTGCTCTGCTCTCCTGAGACCTCACCTGGAGTATTGTGTGCAGTTCTGGTGTCCTCAACATGAAAAGGACATGGAACTGTTGGAACAAGTCCAGAGGAGGGTCACGAGGATGATCAGGGGACTGGAGCACCTCCCGTGTGAAGAGAGGCTGAGAAAGTTGGGGCTGTTCAGCCTGGAGAAGAGAAGGCTGCGTGGAGACCTCACAGCAGCCTTTCAGTATCTGAAGGTGGACTATAAGGATGGTGGGGAAGGACTCTTCATTAGGGACTGTAGTGATAAGACAAGGGGCAATGGGTTAAAACTTAAACAGAGTTAAAGTGCTTCCACCAGCAAGCACCCAACATTGCAGAACACGGCAGGGCCCTGGCAGTCTGCACCAACCCTGCAGAATCTCCTCAAGCATTCTAGATGAAGGCAGAGGCCTCAGCAGGCTCTGGCAAGGCTGCGGAATAACAGCGGCCATTCCAGAATGCGCAGGTGCTCTGCAACTGTGCTAAAGCCCTCAGGAGCCTGACCGCCATTCAGAAAGGTGGCAAAAGCCCTGGAGGACCTTGGAAGCCCTCCAGGTATTCCAGGCTCAGGGATCCTTATCAGACTTGCTCATGCTCCTTCACCATCAGAGCCGCTTCCCATGGAAACTCCTGGAATGGTCCCCAAGTGAGTCCAGAGCCTGTTCTCTGCTGCTGGCCTTCCTCATGCCCTTTAGCATCTGAGTCCCCACTATTGCATGCTCATGACAGCCAAGGCTGACACTGATGATCACATCCTGACCAGCTTTTCCAGGGCAGCATCACCCTTGTTGGCCTGCCCTGCACCTGTGTTAACCGGTTGTGCCATGACCCTCCACACTGTTGCACCCTGTTGCTTTGCATGGCCAGGGACTGCCAGGGCAATTACCTGCAAGGTACCTGCTCATTAGCCTGGAGGCTTCCTCAGGTGCTGACAAAATTCCTTTTCTGTTTCCCCTCCCTGAGCAAGTAGTTTGTAACTGGGAGCACAATGTCCCTCTTATCCACTCCTCTGATCCTCAGTCACAAAAGCCAACCCAACCTGTTCCCTGTCACACAGAGGACCTCCAGAAATCCAAGTTTCCCCTCGTGCAGGGGGCATCCACCCTCCTCATCCTTCTTGTCTCCATGCTACATCTCTTGGGGTTCCAGCCGTCAAAGGGACATGAGACTACCTGTACAATTCTCTCCTTACAGAGCTAGATCTAGGGAACAGCATTTAAATGATGCCTCACAGAGTCCAGTGCATTTTTTCCTGGGACAGCAACAGACCAGCAGGTTCTGGTGAAAAACATTCTCTCAGCACCTTGGATGCTGCCCCTTTGGTCTCATGGACTGGTAAGGGTGTAGTCTGCAAAGACCCTAACCCCTGACTTGATCCCCATCCAGTGCCGGTTGTTCCCCTTTCCCATCCAGGGTCCTTTCTCAAAGCACACAGTCCTGAGAGATCTTGCTGGTGGTAACTGAGGCAAAGAGGAGATAGGCTATCTGAGATCTACCTGCATGTACTCTTGCTTTATTTAGTGGTGGTCCTGTGTTACCTTGTTTCTTCTTTAACTGCTCCTGAAGTAGGAGCATCTCATCCTGGTGCTCTTCAATTCCTCTTTGAGCTTGTCTGGGATTTGCTATGACCCATCGCTGTGCATAAAGGATGCTGTCCCTGAAAGCCAGAGGTAGCCAAGCACACAGTTAAAATGCTTGGGCTGTTCCTTAGCTGAATCATCAAGGGAGTGAGTAAAGACCCTGCAGTGATGTACTTTGTGTTCACTCACTGCCTGCAGCTGCAGGGTGGCAGAAAGGACAGACCTGGCATCACTGATAGCAACTGATGCCTGATGCCTCTGAGCGCTTACAAGAATATTCCCAACGATGTTGTCTTGTCTCTATATCAGCCTGCACGTATCTTTGGCCTGTCTCTATAACTTGCATGTAACTTTGACCAGCCCTGTAATGCCAAATGTCACCAGAGATTTGCACCCAGACACCTCACTCCTGGCCCCCATCAATGTTAATGCTGAGACAAAGAGCTCCCTCATGTAGGTGCCTTTTCAAGGAAGACCTGACCAGAGGCAGGAGGAATCCTACCTCCTGTGGGTTTGTGGTGTTCATGGGAGGGAGCTGAGTCCCCTTCCAGTCCCAGGCCTACAGACTGAGGAGGAGATGCCTCAGCTAACCAGGGTGAATCCACTCCATCAGCAAGGGTAAAGGAGATCCCAGCCTGTCTTTGTCTGGCTGTCCTAATGATGGGACAAGAAACAGGCTGCCCACAGAAGTGGTTGTGTCACCATTCCTGGAGGCCTTTAAAAGACATGGAGATGTGGCACTTGTTGACATGGGTCAGTGGTGGACATAACAGTGTTTGGTTAAGAGAGTTAAGAGTTGATCTTACGGGTCTTTTTGAATCTAAATGATTCTGTAATTGTGAGAAACTTTGTTTACACCAAACTCCATCTCTCAGCAGAGAAATGACACTGCAGGCAGGCAGTGTGTCTGCCAGCTGAGGGAGGGAACAGCAGTGCTTGCTTCAGGCTGTTAACCATGGGGTTCCTCTAGAGCTCCAGGGAGCCATGGAGGGAGCCCAGTGGGACAGAGGCAGAGCCACCTTGGGCTGGGCCTCTCCTGCTGAGCTGGGACCAAGGGCAGACCTGCGAGCCTCAGAGAGCTTAAAGGCACTTGGCAGTGGAGGATGCTGAGAGCTCCCTGCAGGAGAAACCTTCCCAGCCCTGTGCATGGTAAGGCTCTGGGTGCAGGGCAATGCAGCCGCAGTTCCTGGAGGGATCTGCTCAAGCTGCTGCCTCAGACAGTCCATGGGATCTGTCAGGAGGACTCTCTTGGTTTCTCTGTGCAGATAAGGAGGAGGATGTGCTGCAGAGCAGGGCTTCCCTCTGCACCATGCGAGGGACAGGACAAGGCAGGTCCCTTGTCCCGGGGCTGGCTGCAGGCTGTGAATGTGGGTGTGCAGGCAGGGGTGCCCAGCGCTGTCCTTGCGAGCAGGGTGCCTGCAGCCCAGGGGCTGTGTGCAGGGGCAGGGACTCTGCTGCCTGCCAGGGTCAGCACTCAGCCTGCCCGGGAGCTCCCCACGGCGCTGGGGGAGAGGCGCTGGAGGTAAGCAACAACCCCTGGCAGGGCAGTAGAAGTGTTCTTGTGCACTGGAGAGGGTGCTGTGTGGGTCAGGGCTGCTCACAGCTCCACATCTCTCTGAGCACGTTTGCAGAGGGTCCTTCTGAAAGACACTGAGGCAGCGATTGCCTGATAGGGAAGGATCCTGAGCTCTGATGTTTTCCACTCTTGGTGGGCAGGTTGGGCAGTGGGAGCTGGGAATTTCCTTCTCTGCTTTGGAGAAGGCACCGAGAGTCTTGTCAGGACTTGTGTGAGCTGCTCCTGAGCCCCTGCAGAGGCAGAGCTGCCCCTGGGCAGAGCCCTGCTGCCGGGAGGGGTGTGCAGGGCAGAGCTGAGCACACAGCCCATGGGATGGGCTCTGGGAGCACTGAGAGGGAGCAGAGCTGGGCCCAGAGCAGCAGCTCCTGGCAGGGACAGCTCCAGGCAGCAGAGACATGGGCAGGGAGTGGGGGGAAAGTGCAGCCCCGGCCTGGGGAGGGTGCGTTCAGGCAGCTCTCTTGGTGCCTGGCACTGGAGGTGGCTGCTGGCCATGCTCTGCTGGGCAAGGAGCTGACTGTCCCTCTGGAAAGTGCAGGGCAGCTGAGAACCAGACTGATGGACTCTGCAGCAATTTGGGTAGGCACGAACCCACAGACAATTGAGCTCTTTTGACTGTCCCATGCTCAGACTCTTCACAGTTGCTTTCAAAATACTTCTTAGCAAATTTATCCCTAAAATGTCACTTGTCAGCTGTGACACCGGGAAAACAAAGAAACCAACCAACCTCAGAGATAATCACAACCAACTCACACTGAGCCTCTCTTCTGTAGCCTGAAAGTGTTCACAGTTGTGAGTGTGTAAATTGAACTTCTATATCTGACATCCCTCCTGTCCTAACCTGTCACTGCCTTTTTCTCCTGTGACAGTGCCCCATGCCCAGAGGCAGCAGATGTCCAACGGCAGCTCCATCACCCACTTCCTCCTCCTGCCATTCGCAGCCAGGCGGGAGCTGCAGCTCTGGCACTTCTGGCTCTTCCTGGGCATCTTCCTGGCTGCGCTCCTGGGCAACGGCCTCATCATCACCAGCACAGCCTGCGACCAGCACCTCCACACCCCCATGTACTTCTTCCTCCTCAACCTCTCCCTGCTGGACCTGGCCTGCATCTCCACCACTGTCCCCAGATCCATGGCCAATTCCCTGTGGGACACCAGGGCCATCTCCTACACAGGTTGTGCTGCACAGATCTTTTTCTTTCTCTTTTTCATGTCAGCAGAGTTTTCTCTCCTCACTCTCATGTCCTACGACCGCTACGTGGCCATCTGCAAGCCCCTGCACTACGGGAGCCTCCTGGGCAGCAGAGCTTGTGTCCACATGGCAGCAGCTGCCTGGGGCGCTGGGTTTCTCTATGCTCTGCTGCACACAGCCAATACATTTTCACTGCCCCTCTGCCGAGGCAATGCTGTGGAGCAGTTCTTCTGTGAAATCCCCCAGATCCTCAAGCTCTCCTGCTCACATTCCTACCTCAGGGAAGTTGGACTTGTTGTGCTAAGTTGCTTTCTAGTACTTGGCTGTTTTGTGTTCATTGTGGGGTCCTATGTGCAGATCTTCAGGGCCGTGCTGAGGATCCCCTCTGAGCAGGGACGCCACAAAGCCTTTTCCACGTGCCTCCCTCACCTGACTGTGGTCTCCCTCTTTGTCAGCACTGGTACCTTTACCTATTTGAAGCCCCCCTCCATCTCCTCCCCATCCCTGGATCTGGTGCTGTCAGTGCTGTACTCGGTGGTGCCTCCAGCAGTGAACCCCCTCATCTACAGCCTGAGGAACCAGGAGCTCAAGGATGCTGTGAGGAAGCTGCTGACTTGATGTGTTTCAGCAGCCATAGGCTGCCTGCTGTCCTCTCCAAAACGCTTCCATTGTAGGTCATGACAGGCCAAGTCTGTCTTGGCTGCTTTACAGTTGTTTTCCTGTTTCAATTTTTGATGATGTTGTGTTCATAGAAATGTCAGTTTTCATCTCCTCCTGCTTAAGTAGCCGCTCGTGTTGTGTGACCCACAGACTTTGTGTCAGAGGGGGCTGTCACAGTATTTGAGTTCAATAAATGATCCTGCAGCAACTTCCTCTCTGTGCTATGTGCTCCCATGGCAGGAATGAAGGGGAATGAAATCATCTTTCTGGCTGCTCCAGCTCTGGGATGGCTGCTCTGTGCCTGGAGCAGGAAGAGCTCTTGAGGAGCCCAAGGGCCGGGGCTGTTGTGCTGGTGTGGGGAGATGGGATGGCATGGGGGGGCTGCAGAGCTCTCAGGGTGTCCTGGGCAGGAGAGCAGGGGACACAGGGGTCCCTGCAGGGGACTCCCCTGCAATGGCCCAGGCTGGGGCTGCCTGGCTGGGAGCAGCCCATGGGAAAGGGCTGGGTGGGCAGGAGCTGGACAGGAGGCAGCGTGTGCCCTGGCAGCAAGGGAGGACAGCAGCATGGCGGGCTGTATGACCAGGAGCACGGCAGGAGAACAAGGGAAGGGATGCTCTGGAATACTCCATCCAGGTTTCAGATCCCCAATTCAGGAACGCTATTGGCAAGCAGGAGTGGGTTTAGCAATGGGCCCTGAGGACAGGCAGGGACTGGATTATGGTGCCTTTGGGGAGTGGCTAGGGGAGCTGGGCTGCTGATGGGGACCTGAGATCTTGGGAAGGGAAGGCTGTTGGGGACTGGCTGCCTGTACCGCCAAGGAGGACATGGAGAATACAGAGCCAGGCTCCTCACCATGGTGCCTGGTGGGAGGACAAAAGGCAATGGGGGACAGTGACAGAGGAGAGGTTGAGCCAGGACAGACGGAAACCTTGTTCCCATAGGCTCAGGCAAGTGCTGCATCAGGTCACCCAGAGAGGCTGTGCAGTCTCTGGCTTTGGGGATTTCCAACTCCGACTGAATCAAGCCTTGAACCGCTTTCTCTGACCCTGTTCCTGATGGGTTGGACTTGAGACCTCCTGGGGTGCTTTCCAACCTCTGTTCTCTTATGATCCTACAATGATGGGGTTGTAAAAGGCCACAGAGATGCCACGAGGGCTGAAACAATTCTGTGATGAAGACATGTTGAGAGATTTGAGTGTTCAACCTGGAAAAGAGAAGGTTCTAGGGAGACATCTTAGCTATCTGCCCATAGCTAACCAGGGCCTACAAGAAATCCGGAGAGGGGCTTTTTACAAGGGTCAAGCCAACACTAAAAGAGGATGGCAAAGTCAAAGAACCCGTACCTGGATGCGCAGGGCAGGCACGGGAGATGCAGCCTCCCGAGGGAGGGCTCTCCTCTGCACTGGTTCCTGCAGGGCTCTGGCTCCTTCAATAGCCCACGCTCAGCGTGGGGGCCCCGTCACAATGGGCGTCTCCACAGCGACCACCACGGCTTTGTGATGGCGGCAGCATCGTGCCCATGGCACTGGGCACCCAGGGGTGCTCCGGGAGTCACTGTAGGGGACCAGCCTCTGCCCAGCCGGCTCGTGGAGGTCCCTCATGGGCTGCTCTTCCTCAGTGCCTTTGGTCTGTTGGTGGAGCATGCGAGGGGTCACAGCTCAACCTGGGCAATGGAACAGGGCATCACGGCCACCTACGACAAGTGGAGAGGGACCGACATTGGCACAGCAGAGAATCATGGAATCCCAGACTGGGGTGGGCTGGAAGGGACCTTAAAGCTCATCCAGCTCCAACCCTTGCCATGGGCAGGGACAGCTTCCACTAGAGCAGCTTGCTCCAAGGCCCTGTGTCTTTGTGCACTCCCGGAGTATCCCGGGGATACCCCTACAGAATCCCAGAGAATGCCTGCAGCACCTCCAGAGCACCCATGGGCTCGAAATGAGCTCATGCATCACAATGAACATGGGGACATGGGGAACTCAGGGGTGGCTGTTTCTGGAACTCCCCATGTTCAGGCGTGCGAGGCCACGGAACCCCACAGAACCCTTAAGTGGAGGCACTGGGAGACGACAGCTGCCTCATGGAACACAAGGTACCGGTGGAGGAGGCACACTCTCTCCGTGCTGCTCCACTGACCTCAGGCTGGCATCGGAGAGACTCGTCTTGGCCATGGGCTGCACCGTGCACTTGACGGTTCCACTGCTGCAGGGTGGCAGAGCTGTCACTGGGAATACAAAACTGCCCAGCAGGAAGGAGCCATCCTCAGTTATGCTTTCGATGGAGCCAGCACCACCGCTCCCCCCATGAGAACCACGTGAGGTTCAACAGAAGGAACTCTTTGCTGCAGATGGGGCTGCAGCAAGGGGACCACTGGCTGTAGAGCTTCAGGTCCCAGCAGGAGGCCACGTGCTGGTTCCAGCTGCACATTGTGGGTGAGAGACCTTCCTCCTCCACAGCCAGAGAGCTTGAAGGTGCTTTGGGTGTGGGACCTGTGGAACTGTGGGTTTGAATGCTGGCAGTCACTGCATCTCTCCTAGAACCATTTTCCAAGCCAGAAATTGTGGGCAACGCATCCGTGAAGGTAGATTTTTGCTTGGAGGTTGTTTGGGGGGGTTAAATTCAGTCTGGGTGCAGACACAATGGTTTCTCTTCTCCAGAGACGCACAGAATGTGGTGCTGCCCATGATGCTGGCAAGCATTGCCGTGGGCTCGCTGGCAGGTGAGTGCTGGGCCTGGCTCTTGCTCTGGTTTTTTGGCCACTGCAGTGGATGCTGCATGCGAGGAGGGATGTGGGAAGAGGCTCTGTGCTGGCTGAGGTGGCATGGTCATGCTGGGACCTGGGATTCCCACTGGGGAGACCTATGGGCAGGGACTGGGGCTTTGTCACTGCAGTCATTGCAAGAAGGGCATCCCCTATCCAAGGAGGTGTTCTCTGCTCTCTTGCCACTTCTGCCTAGGACAGCCCTTAGCTGCAGCCCAGCAGCGCTGCTCTGCCTCGCTTTGGCTGCACGGCCTTGGTCCAATATTTCCTATATTCCAGACTGGGAAATGCTCTGTGTGCTCTGGGAAAGCCTGAGAGGCCCCTTTCAAGCCTCCCTTCAAAGGCATCCTCTCCTCAACATGCTATTGATACCTGAATCCTGGAATCCCAGACTGCGTTGGGTTGGAAGGGACCTTAGAGCTCATCCAGCTCCAACCCCTGCCACAGGCAGGGACACCTTCCACTAGAGCAGATTGCTCCAAGCCCCTGTGTCCAACCTGGTCTTGAACACTGCCAGGGATGGGGCAGCCACAGCTTCTCTGGGCAACCTGTGCCAGCGCCTCAGTACCTTCACAGGGAAGAGCTTCCTCCTGAGATCTCATCTCACTCTCCCCTTGGTCAGGTTAAAGCCATTCCCCCTTGTCCCGTCCCTACATTCCCTTGCAAAAAGCCCCTCTCCAGATTTCTTGTAGGCCCTGTTTAGGTATGAGTTTAGTAAGGTCTCCCTGGAGCCTTCTCTTCTCCAGGCTGAACACTCCCAGCTCTCACCTGTCATAACTAGACACATGTTCCAGCCCTCAGAGCATCTTTGTGACCCTTCATAAGCCCATCATTGTAGGATCATAAGAGAGCAGAGGTTGGAAGGGACCCCAGGAGGTCTCAAGTCCAAACCATCAGGGACAGGGTCAGAGCAAATTGTTCAAGGCTTGATTCAGTTTGAGTTGGAAATCCCCAAAGCCAGAGACTGCACAGCCTCTCTGGGTGACCTGATGCAGCACTTGCCTGAGCCTATGGGAAAAAGGTTTCCTTATGTCCTGGCTCAACCTCTCCTCTGCCACTATCCCCCATTGCCTTTTGTCCTCCCACCAGGCACCATGGTGAGGAGCCTGGTTCTGTATTCTCCATGTCCTCCTTGCCGGTACAGGCAGCCAGTCCCCAACAGCCTTCCCTTCCCAAGATCTCAGGTCCCCATCAGCCTTCCCTTCTCCGGGCTGGACAAGCCCAGCTCCCCCAGCCTCTCCCCACAGGCACCGTGCTCCAGTCCCTGCCTGTCCTCAGGGCCTGTTTTCAAACCCACTCCTGCTTTCCAATAGCGTTCTTGAATTGAGGATCTGAAACCTGGATGGAGTATTCCAGAGCATCCCTTCCCTTGTTCTCCTGCCGTGCTCCTGGTCATACAGCCCACCATGCTGCTGTCCTCCCTTGCTGCCAGGGCACACGCTGCCTCCTGTCCAGCTCCTGCCCACCCAGCCCTTTCCCATGGGCTGCTCCCAGCCAGGCAGCCCCAGCCTGGGCCATTGCAGGGGAGTCCCCTGCAGGGACCCCTGTGTCCCCTGCTCTCCTGCCCAGGACACCCTGAGAGCTCTGCAGCCCCCCCATGCCATCCCATCTCCTCACACCAGCACAACAGCCCCGGCCCTTGGGCTCCTCAAGAGCTCTTCCTGCTCCAGGCACAGAGCAGCCATCCCAGAGCTGGAGCAGCCAGAAAGCTGATTTCATTCCCCTTCATTCCTGCCATGGGAGCACATAGCACAGAGAGGAAGCTGCTGCAGGATCATTTCTTTTACTCAAATACAGTAAGAGACCCCATCGACACAACGTCTGTGGGTCAGACAACGTGGGCAGATACTGAAGTAGCAGGGGATGAAAACTGACATGGCTTTGAAGATAGCAACATCACAAGTGGAAAAAAGAAAACAACTGTAAAGCAGCCAAGACAGACTTGGCCTGTCATGACATACACTGGAAGCCCTTTCCAGGGTAAAGCAAGCAGTGTATGGCTGCTGAAACACATCCAGACACCAGCTTCCTCACAGCATCCTTGAGCTCCTGGTTCCTCAAGCTGCAGATGAGGGTGTTCACTGCTGGAGGCACAACCCTGCACTGCACTGACAGCACCAGATCAAGGGATGGAGAGGAGATGGAGGGGGACAAAGATGCCAGTGCTGACAAGCAGGGAGAGCACAGCTAAGTGAGCGAGGCACATGGAAAAGGCTTTGTGTTGTCCCTGCTCAGAGGGGATCCTCAGCACAGCTGTGAGAAGAGAAGGCTCCTTAAGGGGAGAATTTCAGGCAGCTCCCAGAGCCTAAAGGGGCTACAAGAAACCTGGAGAGAGGCTTTGGAACAGGGCCTGTAGGGACAGGACAAGGGGAATGGCTTTAACCTGCCAGAGGGGAGACTGAGATAAGCTCTTAGGCAGAAGCTCTTTCCTGTGAGGGTGGTGAGACAGTGGCACAGGGTGCCCAGAGAAGCTGTGGCTTTTAAGAAAAACTTTAAGTTTATTAAATACGTCCTCATTACTCTTAGTTGCGCAGGGCAACTAAGATGATGAAGGGAGTGGAGCATCTCCCTTATGAGGAAAGGCTGAGGGAGCTGGGTCTCTATAGTTTGGAGAAGGGGAGACTGAGGGGTGACCTTATTAGTGTATATAAATATATAAAGGGGGAGTGTCACGAGGATGGAGCCAGGCTCTTCTCGGTGGCAAACAATGATAGGACAAGGGGTAATGGGTACAAACTGGAACACAAGAGGTTCCACTTAAACTTGAGAAGAAACTTCTCCTCAGTGAGGGTGACAGAACACTGGAACAGGCTGCCCAGGGGGGTTGTGGAGTCTCCTTCTCTGGAGACATTCAAAACCCGCCTGGACACATTCCTGTGTAACCTCATCTAGGTGTTCCTGCTCTGGCAGGGGGATTGGACTAGATGATCTTTTGAGGTCCCTTCCAATCTCTAACATACTGTGATACTGTGATACTGTGATTTTAAGTGCTTGGCACAGATGGGCTGGCAGGACTGGGGCAGTGGGGAGATGCCCAAAATGCTCAAGCGCAGCATTAGTCAGTGATCCAAAAGTGCTGGTGGGCTTAACTAGACAAAATGTACCCTCCACAATACTCTCTACCTAAGGGTATGGGAACCCAGGTAGAGGCCGTCCTCAACCCCTTCGGTCAGGGGAAAGGGTGTGAGAAGGAGCAAACCGATACTGCATGTCCACAATTGGTAGATTATAGACACTGCCCCACACTGGGTGTTTTCTGGCAGTCCTGATGCAGGTGCAAAGGCAGTCCTGAACTATTTGGTGGCATCCAACAAAACAGCAGACTCACGATTCTCAGCTCTGGTGGAATCTCGCTTGTGAGATACAGTGACTGTGCTCGGGCAACCTCTGGGGGATAGAAGTCGGGGATGGGGAGGAGATGGAGGGGGGCCCAGATACTGCTGGGGTTTTGTCCTGGGTTAGCAGTAGCAGTCATTTTTCTCTTTCTTAGTAGCTGGTGCCGTGCTGTAGTTTTGACTTTCAGCCTGGGAACTGCGCTGATAACGCCCGTGTTTTTAGTTGCTGCTCAGTAATGTTCACTCTGACCAAGGACTTTCTGAGTCTCATGCACTGCCAGGGAAGAGGGGAAGCCGGGAGGAAGCAGACGTAGGACACCTGACCCAAACTAGCCAGGGAGGTATTCCATACCACAGCACGTCATGCACAGTCTATAACCTGGGGGCAGTTACCTGGAAGGGTGTGATCACTGCTGGGGTCAGACTCAGACTGGGTATTGGTCGGCATGTGGTGAGCAGTTGTATTCTCTCCCCTTCTTATTAGATATCATTATTATTATTGGTGGTAGCAGCAGTGGTTTGTGTTATACCTTAGTTACTGGACTGCTCTTATCTCAACCCATGGGAGTCACATTCTTTCGATTCTCATCCCCATCCCTCTGAGAGCGGGGGAAGGAAGGAGGGGAGTGAGCGAGCGGCTGCATGGTTCTGGGTTGCCGGCTGGGCTTAAACCACAACAGGTTTCAATATCCCAGTGCTCCCGGTCCCTGCCACAGGCGCTCCTACTCATCCCCCACACGACCTCCTTGGTCTTTTTGGGGGACACCCCAAATTAGGCACCCCCTAATATGGGGCTGCCCCCCAGCTCCCTGACACCCGGGGGAGTTGAGGCTGGAATGCCCCATGGAGCGTGGTTCGGCGGCAACAAGGAGTGTTTTGGTGCTGATGTCTTTTGGGGGGGGAGCAGCCTTTTGGGGCCCCTCCAGGACTTTGTGTCCCCTGGGCTCATTTGCGGTTGGAGGCCCCAGGGTGATGGGAGGGTGCAGGTCATTTTTGGGCTGCCCCAGGGCCCTCATTTGGGTTTCCTGCCAGCTCTTGTGTTGCTACAGGGAGATTTGGGGTACCCCAGAATTTAGGGGGGCACCACGATTGTTTTGGATGCTTCCAGGGCCCTCTGGGGGGCAGCGTGGTTTTGGGATACCCCTTTATTGGGGTGCCTGTTTGGGGGGATCCACTGCCTCTGGCCCCGTGAATTCACTACTGAAACCCAAAGCAAAGTTGGGGTCCCCCCAGGGGATTTGAGGTCCCAGAGCAACTTATGGGACCCCCAGGGGAGGTGCTGGGGGGACCCCAATTTTCAGGACACCCCATTTTAGCGGTTTTGTGCCACTGCGCTGAGCTGGGGGAGGGCTTTGGAGCTGCGGGCTTTGGGTTTGAGGAGACGTTGGGGGATCCCAGGGGGAATTTGGGGATTCAGAACTCCTTGAGGTGGCTTTTGGGGGACTTCTTCTCCCCTAAAAATGGGGGTCCATCAATCCCAGGGCAGCCGAATCTCATTGGATGCCCTAGGGAGCCCCATTGCCAGAAATGGGAGGCATTTGGGGGGTTGGAGGGATTTGGGGGTTCAAGGAACATTTGGGGGTTCGGGAGGATTCCCCATAACTCGCTGTAGGAAGCACATTATATTGGGGATCTCCCATGTGCCGAAAACAGGAGCTACCTGGGTCCCAGGGCACCCTGAGTCACTCTTGGGTGAGCAACGTTCCCCTAGGGTGAAGATGTGTTGAGGAGAAGAGTTTGGGGGTTCAGAGGGGATTTGGACATTCAGGGGGATCCCCTAAACTCCCTAGGGTGCTGCAGGGATTTGGGGAACATCCAGTGTCCCAAAACTAGGGGTTCCATTTGTCCCAGGGTACCCTGACTCTTCAGTGCCCCTGTTTGCCCATGACAGTAAAGGGGGGGGGATTTGGGGTTCAGAAAGAAACTGGAGGTTTTGGGGGATGTAGAAGCTCATGGGAATGTCCCCAATCACTGTGGGTGGCAGAGTAGTTTGGGGGACCAATGGAGCCCTCAAAGAGTAGCTACAGCCACCAGAGACCACCCCACAGATCATTGGGGAGGCAGCAACTGGAGATATGGGGGGATCCTGCCGGGTTTTGAGGGTGCAGATGGGGGATTTCCCCTTAATCTTTCCTGTGAGGATGCTGGCGATGAGCTCATCCCTCTGCCCGGGGCAGGGAATGCAACCAAGGGGGGGCTCCTGGGAGCTGGGGTGACCCTTGCACTCCCCCAGGCTCTGACAAGGGAGAAGTTCTCCTGCCCTGACACCTTCTCAGCACCTCTGACACCAGCAGCTCCTGCACACAGAAGGCTCCTGCTTCGCCCCCAGCACCTCTGCAGGCAGAGCTCAGCTCCAAGCACATGAACAAGCCCAGCGCCTCCTCCTCACCCAGCCCCTGCTCCTACAGCTGGGATGGCACCAGCACATCTCCTGACAGCTTCTCCTCCCTTTAGAGCACGCACCCACCATGTGTTTCAAGCCAACACTACAACAGGATTGCAAAGTCAAAGAACCCGTACCTGGATGCGCAGGGCAGGCACGGGAGATGCAGCCTCCCGAGGGAGGGCTCTCCTCTGCACTGGTTCCTGCAGGGCTCTGGCTCCTTCAATAGCCCACGCTCAGCGTGGGGGCCCCGTCACAATGGGCGTCTCCACAGCGACCACCACCGCTTTGTGATGGCAGCAGCATCGTGCCCATGGCACCGGGCACCCAGGAATGTTCCCGCAGTGGCCGCAGGGGGACCAGCCTCTGCCCTCTGCTGCCAGAGCCGCAGAGTCAGTCTCAGTAAAAGACAAACCTGAAGGCCCGCAGCAGCCACGCTGGGCTCCCCTGCACCCCGCACGCTCACAGCATCCTTCATCCCGCAACCCCACAAGAAAGGGATGGCTTCATGCCACCAAGTGCTTCCTTTTACTTCAATCCGCATGGAAAACAAACCAGATTCCTGCGTTCCCTACACTGTGTACTGTTAACAGTGAGCACAAATCCCACCGACTCAATACACGGTCCCACGGCCAGACACGACAGCGCAGATGGCCGGAGCCAGCCCCCACCCTGCCCAGCCCCAGACAAGACCCCCCCCGCGGAAAAGCAACCCTCAGCTGCAGACTGAGAATCTGCCCGTGGCAGGGAAACGGCAGCGACCACAACTATGGCCACAGGGAGCTGGGGAGCAGGAGCTGCTCTGCACCTCCGCCAGGCTGCTGACAGGAATGCTACAGAACCGGAACGGGCATGGAATGCACACGGAGGGAAGGACCCACATGGAAAACCTGGCAATCAGCAGCTGAAGGAGCAAGGTGCAGGTTGGAAACCCGCAGGAATTATAGAGAGAGAAATAACTCACCCACCAGGCAGAGCTCTTTAAAATGCAAGAACAAAGTCATGAAAAGAAGTGAAAAACCAAACCTGGAGCAACAACAACAGAAAAGGTAAAATCTTCTATCACTAAAATCGCAATGAAGAGCTGTACAGCAAACTTTGCTCCTGTAGAGCTGTTGTGGTTTAAAAGGGACAGAGCATAAAACTAGACAGGAGAGAGGATAATGCTAACCAGCAGTGATGCCCAATGCAATTGCTCAGTACCCACTGAGCAATACCCAGCCTGATCCAATCCCATCCCTTCAGGGTGACTCCCCCAGTTTCTATCCTGGGCAGGACGTGCTGTGGGATGGAATACCTCTTTGGCTAGTTTGGGTCAGAGGTCCTGTCTGCTTCCTCCCAGCTTCTTGTGCCCCTCCTCACTGCAGAGCATGAGAGACTGAAAAGTCCTTGATCAGGGTAAGTGCTACTGAGCAACAACTAAAGCATCAGTGTGTTACCAGCATTATTGCCAGAATAAAGCCAGAACACAGCACTGCATCAGCTACAGGAAAGAGAATTAAATCTGTCCCAGCCAAAACACCACCCAGGGGGCTGGGAGCTCAACCCTGATGTCAGCACGAGCCCTGCTGCCTGCCCAGGTGATGGGACCTCAGCCCTGAGGCCAGCACCAGCCCTGCGGCCTGCCCAGGCACCAAGACGGGAACCACCAGAGGAGCTGCTCTTGCCTCCTCCACCAGTATCTTGTGTTCCAAGGAGCAGTTGTTGTCTCCATGTGCCTCTGGTGAAGGGTTCTGTGGGGTTCTGTGGCCTCACACACCTGAACATGGGGTGTTCCAGAATCAGCCACCCCTGTGGTCCCATGTCTCCATGGTCATTGTGATGTCTGTGTCCACATGGTCCCCATGTGACCCACCATGTCCCTATGGTCCCTGTGTCCCCAGCATGCCCCTGTGCTCACTGTGTTGTAACCTTAATCTTAAACTAACAATAGTGTGTGTGCCTTTAGCATAGTCGAATAAGACAAAATGTTCTAACTTCCTAACGTGTAGAGAGAAAGGAATGTTTGGCTGATGGGGGAAGGAACATCATGGGACTGATAACAACTAAGGAGACAGTAAATAAGACCAAGGATGCCAGCCTTCAAGACAGCAGAATGGTGCCCAGCTTGGAGCGAGACTGGAACACAGCAGAAGCAAGGACATGCCAACTGCTAACTGGGCACTAGGACCTTGCGAGCGTGCGCAAGCACTGAGGTCATTCAGTAAACACAGTGAGGAAGACTATCGGTGCCCACCAAAGACCCCCACTCAGCAAGAAAGCGCATGCGTAACTAGGATGCAAATATTATAACTAGTTCCTGAAAAAGCTGTGAATATGCACGAGTATGCTAAATATAGAGCTGCTGTTGGCAAGTACGGGTGTGCTCACCTTTGTGAAACGATTCACGTGTGCTCCCAGCGCTGCAATAAAGAGTGCTGCTTTCTGAAACTCCAAATTGAGCCTTAGAGAGTTTCTCTGACCGACTTTGATGGTAACAATTTGGTGCCTGAACAGGGACACTCAGCCGTGTTTTCCACAGAGCCGGGGAGTCTCTGGGACCTTCACGCCAGCATCAGGGGAGTTTGCCTGAAAGGAACCCCAGCTCCCAGAACCAATCTCGGGACCTCGGTGAGACCCTGATTTAATTTCTTTAAAAAGGCATTCTTTTTGGTCCCTTTCCACATAAGGCACAGAGGGACGCCCTGCGCGGTGGGTAAGAGGCAGTTAAGTTTTGGTTGTCTGGACTTTGGTATTTAGTGGAGGTCAGGATCATGGGTACCACTGCCTCCAAAGGGGGGATCCTGAAAAGGTCCCCACTGGGTTGCATTTTACAACAATCTGGGTAGAGGTCAGGACCACTGTCTCCACAGGAGGGATTGAAGAAATCCCCATTGGGTTGCATTTCACAACACTGGAAACAGATGGGTGAACCCCAGGGTGGTTCGGTCACTGGGGAGACTTTGGAACAAACCGAGGGGTTTGGTTACTCGGGAGATCCTGGTAAAATCCTGTAATCAGTGGTGGATGTTATTCTTGAGACTAGAAGGAAAGTGGGATGAAGTAGCTTATGCAGAAATGTGTTTCACTTTGAGATATCATCTTGAACAGCAAAAGGATTGCAGTTTTAATTTTGCACTCCAGGACCTGTCTGTATTGTCCTTGGAGAAAGACAGTGAAATTTCCTTAAACCTTTAAGACAAGCTGTGTGTAATGATGGTCTGCTCATGATGAAGATTCCCTTTACCATTATAGATTTGGAGAGCTGGAAACAAGTGGCTGGTAATTACGCATCATGCTTTTCAGAGTGTTGACACAAATACGATTATTCGTAGGGCTCAGACTGCTGTGGATCAACAAATAACAGCAGGCACAGCGACAAGTAAAGTGAATCTTCACGTACCTACCCCCAATCCTAACTGGGACCCTAATCGGGACAGGCAAGCTTTGAAACAATATCGGAGGTGGATTTTATTTGGCGTTAGGAATGTGGTCCCCAAGACAGTGAGCTGATCTAAGCTATATGAAATAAAGCAAGATGTAAATGAACCACCTTCTGGATTCGTGGGAAGATTAAAAGAGGTGATGCATAAATATACTACTATTGATCCTGAATCGGAGGAAGGAAGGAAAGAGTTAAGCCATTTAACAAAAAGTCAATCCACTTAAGACACAAGGAAAAAGGTACAAAAGCTTCAGGGGGAGGACCAATGTGATTTGGTAAAAATACTGGATGTGGCCTTGGAGACCTATCACAATCGGACCACTATTGCTCTGGTGCAAGCTCTCTGAAATGGTCCAAATGGTTCAATAGTACTGGGGAGGGCTTTCAGTCCCTGATTATTAGTAGAGATATTATTAATAGAATTCATACAATTATTAATATAAGACAACATTCTGTTTCATGGGTTAGAGTGTGTCAGGTTTCACTTGGAATTTGTTAATGTACATCTGGGGGCATAAGATAAGCTCCAGAATAAAACTGGAATCTTTAGGGGAAAAAAGTAGAGAAAAGTTGCTGCCTGTAGCTATCCCACAAGAAACCAGGAAAGGGGGGAGTGGCCCAGGAGGAGAGGAAACAAGGATTACATGGAAAGGGTTGTGAACAGACTCCACAGGTTGTACTCAAAGGGAAAATGCCCTCAGAATCAAAAGAAACACCGGAGATTAAATGGAACGTCAGGACAGGAAGAGAGAATGATTCTTTTAAATGAAGATTGAGGAGGAGCAGGGGAAGATTCAAATCCCTCCCCAGCAGAGCCCCTGGCTACAGTTAGGTTGGGGAATGGGAAGGTAAAATTCCTTCTAGAAACAGAAGCTACTTATTCTGTTATAAATACTTGTAAAGGGCAATCAAGCAAACAAACCACTGCAGGCATTGGTGCCACAGGTGGACAGGAACCCGGCCTTCCTTTACATTTGAGAAACTGGCAAACAGAGGTTGAGCCATCAAGTTCTTTCAATGTCTGAGTGCCCCATGCTGGTATTGGTAGAGATATACTGAGTAAATTCCATGCATCAATTAGGGTTAAAGGAAGAAAATTCAGGTCCATGTTCCTAATGAAAAAAAAAGCTATGGAGGCCTGAGTTTTTATGTTACAGAAAGCAGGCACTGAGCCGGATATCCCCGAGGAAGTGGGTATATCCACAAGTATGGGCTGCAGGAGCTTCGGGACCATCACGAGATGCAGAAGAAGTAACTATTCCTCTGAAACCAAATATCACACCGCTAAGACAGAAACAGGATCTTATAAAACTGGAAGCAAGGAAAGGACTAGAGACTCTAATAGAAAAAATTATCAAATACTTTGGGACAAAAATGGACCGTATTTGTACTTCACATGCTAACAACCATTCTGGAACAGAAAAGCAGTCACTGGCTTTCCCCAAGCAGGCTGTGCTTCTATGACAAGAGGAGGTAGACTTAAAGCAACTAACCTTTTGAGCCAGCACAACAGGTTTTGACAACAGATCCAGAAGCAGGAGAGCTGACTCACAACTGTTTACAGACCATAACATAACAGAGCTAAACCAAATATAATAGAGGCTAAAGCCCTGCATTCCTCCTCCCCCACCACATGAGCACAGAAAGCTGAGCTGATGGTGCTACTGAGACTTCTGAAAGTGTCAGAAAGTCAAAATTTGCTTTTAAGGCACATCAGTTTGATAACACTGCAGAGAATATTGGTAATCACGTTGCTGACAAAGCAGCCGAAGAAGCTGTGGGTGGGGAGCTTTCATTACTATTTCCTCATCAGTATCAGAGCTTGGATAATGAAGTTCCAAGTTATCAAACAGAGGATGGGAAATTACCTATTCTTAGGAGCCAAGAAGCACGATGGAGGATGGTGGGTTACACACATGCCTCCTGCACACAGAAGGCTCCTGCTTTGTACCCAAGATGTGTTTCATGCTAACACTAAAAGAGGATGGCAAAGTCAAAGAACCCGTACCTGGATGCGCAGGGCAGGCACGGGAGATGCAGCCTCCCGAGGGAGGGCTCTCCTCTGCACTGGTTCCTGCAGGGCTCTGGCTCCTTCAATAGCCCACGCTCAGCGTGGGGGCCCCGTCACAATGGGCGTCTCCACAGCGACCACCACGGCTTTGTGATGGCGGCAGCATCGTGCCCATGGCACTGGGCACCCAGGGGTGCTGCGGGAGTGGCCACAAGGGGACAAGCCTCTGCCCAGCCGGCTTGGAGAGGTCCGAGCACAGCATATAGCATATAGCAAGGCACAGCATATCATAGAACAGCAGAGCAGAGCATAGCTATGGAGATCCTACTGCCCTGATAGCTCATTATCTGCAAGTGAACTCACCCCCATCCCACAGTACTGATCATCTGGGCCCAGGTTCTAGGGAGACGCTGGCTCACGCAGTCGCCTGTGTCCCATCTCCCTTGTCAAACTGCCACCACAATCCGCAAGTGGCCCGTGCCCACTGCGCCCAGAGGCTGGGATGCAAAGCAGAGAATTACAAGGGTGTCCCAGACACATGGGGAAACCCAAATGTGGTTTTACACAGGGATCTCACAATATTCAAATGGTCACGTACCACACACTTGGACTGAGCACTAGCACCCTCACTACCAATTACTAGTCCTAGGCAAACTCTGCCAGGCGCTCATGCTACTTCTGCTGCAGTCCTGCTCTTGTCTATGGAGGCAGATGTCCCTGGAGCCAGTCCTGCAAGAGATACTGATTAATGGTGTGCGGGACAGTGGGAGGGTTTCAAAGACATGCTGGAGGGGCTGGGATTCTGCCATTATTTCTGCTGTGCTGCAATACCCCTTCTCCTTCACAGACAGCTCTAAGATACCCTAAAGAAAAGTCCTAGTTCTGGGGCTGGGCTGAAGCTCCCAAGAAAAATCCACTACCTCATCACATTAGAGTGTACATATAAATATATAGAGACACATGTATATATAAAAGACCTGTTAATACATGAGAGACTGGTTGATCTAGTAGTTAGAGGGAAGAGAATTTTCATCACATGCCTTGTGGGTCCCACCAACCAGCGTCCCAAACGCCAGTGACAGGGTGACGAGAGGCAGCCAAGATGCCATCCCAGGGGGATCAGTCTCCTGAGAGGGGGGAGGAAAGAACAACCCAAAAGTGAAAGAGCCTGAAGCAAGCACTGATGTTCCCTCCCTCAGGTGGCAGATACACTGCCTGCCTGCAGTGTCATTGCTCTGCTGAGAGACAGAGTTAAGGCTAAAAATCAACTTTTCTTAGAATCACAGAATCATTTAATTTGAAAAGACCCTTGAGAACATCGAGTCCAACCATTAACCTGTCCCTAACAAGTCCACACGCTGACCATGACAACATCCCTGTGCGATACCCTCTCTGGATGGTCACCAACAGCAACTGGAATCAAGTCAAATTTTACAGCCTACCATAATTTCAGTCATTTCTATTCTATCCTGTTTGTTGTTAAACATTCTGCTCTACATTAGAGCATGGAAATCAGCTGGACAAGTTACGTTACTGCAGAAACCCCCTCACATAGATCATGGGACTTAAACACATTTAACAATCTCTTAATAACTGAGTAAACCAAAGAAACATTTCCCTCAATTTACAAGTGGAATTCAGCACTACTCTGTTCGGAGGCACAGAGACAAGGGGTGACCTCACCACTCTGTGAGAAGGATGGATTGAGGGAGACCTTTGTTGCTTGTTCTCCTAGAACACAGGGGAGGAGGGAATGAAATATTACCTTTAATAACAAAAATACATTCCAATTACTATGGAAAATATGGAGCAAGATGCTAAAGCCCAACAGGTTTTACCAGGAAGAACAACAATTAACTAAAAATTCCCTCCTGTGCTGTTTCCTTTCCCAGCCCATGGATACTTTCCTCAATAACTGACAAGTGCACGTGACACAGTAAGAGATCTGTGTGTCTACTGCACATGCAGGTGAACAGTTCCTTTTGGTGTTAGATCTGTAGAGTCAGATTTATCTCCAAAGCAACTCAACCATGTACCAAGGAAACAGGCAGGTAATTTTCAGCTGTATCTTGAACACTGCCAGAGATGGGGAAGCCACAGCTTCGCTGGGCACCCTGTGCCAGTGTCCCACCACCCTCACAGGGAACAACTTCCAAGATCTCACCTCAATCTCCCCTCTCTGTCAGGTTAAAGCGCTTCCCCCTTGTCCCATCCCCACAGGCCCTTCTTCTCCCCACAAGAAATGAGGGCAGATCCCAGGATTTAAGGCAGCCGCAGCGCTCCGCTGCCGGCTCAGCCAGCACAACTCACACACTGAGTCCAAAGCAGCCACTCTGGGGAAGTCACTTGAGGTGTTCTTGGCAACTCCTAAAGCACCCCAAGATCGCCATCGCCACCCACCTCGTTCCACGCTCCTGTGTCCACAGGTGTCATCGACTCCGAGACACCAAGACAAGAACCACCAGAGGAGCTGCTCTTGCCTCCTCCACTGGTAGCTTGTGTTCCCTGGGGCAGCTGTGGTCTCCCAGTACCTACACTGAAGGGTTCCGTGGGGTTCTGTGGCCTCGCAGACCTGAACACGGGGAGTTGCAGAATCAGCCACGACTGTGGTCCTCAGTCACTATGGTCATTATGACTGCATGAGCTCTGGTTTGGTCCATGGGGTGCTCTGGAGGTGCTGCAGGCATTCTCTGGGATTTTCTAGGGGTATCCCCAGCATGCTCTGGGAGCGCACAGAGACACAGGGGCTTGGAGCAAGCTGCTCTAGTGGAAGCTGTCCCTGCCCATGGCAAGGGTTGGAGCTGGATGAGCTTTAAGGTCCCTTCCAACCCAACGCAGTCTGGGATTCCATGATTCTCTGCTGTGCCAATGTCGGTCCCTCTCCACTTGTCGTAGGTGGCCGTGATGCCCTGTTCCATTGCCCAGGTTGAGCTGTGACCCCTCGCATGCTCCACCTCTGGATCAAGGGCACTGAGGAAGAGCAGCCCGTGAGGGATGTCCCCGAGCCGGCTGGGCAGAGGCTGGTCCCCTAAAGTGACTCCCGCAGCACCCCTGGGTGCCCGGTGCCATGGGCACGATGCTGCTGCCATCACAAAGCCGTGGTGGTCGCTGCGGAGACGCCCATTGTGACGGGGCCCCCACGCTGAGCGTGGGCTATTGAAGGAGCCAGAGCCCTGCAGGAACCAGTGCAGAGGAGAGCCCTCCCTCGGGAGGCTGCATCTCCCGTGCCTGCCCTGCGCATCCAGGTACGGGTTCTTTGACTTTGCAATCCTGTTGTAGTGTTGGCTTGAAACACATGGTGGGTGCGTGCTCTAAAGGGAGGAGAAGCTGTCAGGAGATGTGCTGGTGCCATCCCAGCTGTAGGAGCAGTGGCTGGGTGAGGAGGAGGCGCTGGGCTTGTTCCTGTGCTTGGAGCTGAGCTCTGCCTGCAGAGGTGCTGGGGGCGAAGCAGGAGCCTTCTGTGTGCAGGAGCTGCTGGTGTCAGAGGTGCTGAGAAGGTGTCAGGGCAGGAGCAGCCCCTGGGCAGTGCAGCTGCTGGTGCTGTCCCTGGGAGCTCAGCACAAGGGGAACTGCCTGGCTCCGGCAAGGCCCGCGCAAGGCCCCCGGGCATTGCGGAAGGCGGCAGGGCCCTGGCAGGTTCCAGTGATCCCTGTGCCAGGCACTGCAGAAGTCACAGAAATTCCTAAAATGAGAAGTAAGAAAATAAACACTTTCACGTAACTTTTATCAGTTGCTCTTTGCAATCTTCCTGCGCTCGGAAACCTCCAATGTGCTGTGCAATCTATAAGGATTGAAAAAACCCAAAGGATTTAACGAGCCCCATGGTGTATTTGGGCTGAGTCCATGAACCTCAGGTGCTGAGAGGAGACTGAGGAAACCTCTCAAGAAGTCCAAGTCAGAAACAAAGCCCCAAGGCCCTTCAGCATTAATGGGCCCCACTGAGGGCTGTTACTGACAAAGCCTCCCCAGGGACTCCTTAAAGCAAGTAACTGCAGGCTGTGACTACTGGCAGACAAAGGCAAAATGCAGGTGTCTGATGGTGAGAAAACCCTTGGTTTGTTTGATGAAGCAGAAAGGCCAAGCCCTGACCACAGCCCTTGGAGAAGTAGAGCCTGAAATCCTGAGAATGAAAGTTCTCCTCAAAGGCTTTGATGAAAGAGGCAACTGCCATAGCCCAGGGCACAGAGACCTTTTGCTCTTTGGGGCCTTTCAGCCTTGCCAGAATCCTCACTCATCTCTGCTGCAGGCTGTCCTGCACTGGCCCATGCCTGCACCTCTTTCCCTTCAGGCTCTTGACACCCATCTTGCTTTCCCACCTGGCTCTCACCTGGCATTTCTGTACCTTCAGTCACATCTCTGCACCCATCGCTGTCTGCTCCTTGAAACACAAAGCCATGGGCTGAGCCAGACTCCCTCTGGGTGACCTCTTGCACCACAACTCCACAATTTGAGAGACATTTCTCTTTCCTAACTTTGAGTCTGAACCTTCCAAGCTGCACTTTGCAGAGGTTTCCTTCTCTTCCTGCTAGCAAGAAAACCTCCATCATCTCTGAAGCCACATTTCAAGTAGTTGTAGGCTGCTACTATAGTGTCAATTCAGCAGGTGGAGTGAATATCCCTCAGCAAGGCCATCTAAAGGAGGCTTCTAGAGGAATGGGTGATGCCATCAGGATAGAGAACTAAGCACCATGGGAGAGCAGTGGGAAAAGGGAATGGTCTGGATTGAGAACTTCCTGGCAAGAGCCAGAAGGAAAGGTGGTGTCCTTGGGTGCAAGGTACCCCATGCTGTGGGGACAGGGCACCCCATCTGGGACAGCTTCCTGCCTGTAGCACCCTCTCTGCTGTGCACACCCCTCTCTCTGCCCACACTCACAGGTGTCTCACAGAAGCTTTGCACTTCCCCTGCAGCAGTGACCCCTCACTGCAGGAGGTTCCTGCATTCTGCAGGCTCAGGGATGGATCCTGCATTCCAGGCAAGTTTGGGCAGTGCAGGAGATGGAGACAGGAAGGTCGGCTCATGGGGCATGAGGAGCAGTGTTCAGGCACCCCCAGCAGTGGGCATTCCCCATGTGCCACGCTGAGGCATGTTCCCATGAGGGAAACTTCTCAGACAGCCTCTGGTTTGTCCAGGCTCTGCAGCCACACTCCAGGAACACCTCCTCCTCCTCCACCTACAGACATCAACTGCTCTCCATTGCTGGGCTCCGTCCTGCTTGTAAGGATTGGTTAAAGCCCTGAACCATCACCTTGCTTCTTGCTGACTTCCCTCCACCCTCCCTCACCTCCCTGCACACTGCTCATTGCCACCAGTAACTCCCTGAAGAGTTAAGGAGCTCTCCAGGCTTTCCTCAGGGGGTGACCATGTTTCTCCATTGACCATTGATGGATCCATGGAGTGCCAGGTGTGAGGTTCCTGCAGAGGCAGAGCTGCCCCTGGGCAGAGCCCTGCTGCCGGGAGGGGTGTGCAGGGCAGAGCTGAGCACACAGCCCATGGGATGGGCTCTGGGAGCACTGAGAGGGAGCAGAGCTGGGCCCAGAGCAGCAGCTCCTGGCAGGGACAGCTCCAGGCAGCAGAGACATGGGCAGGGAGTGGGGGGAAAGTGCAGCCCAGGCCTGGGGAGGGTGCGTTCAGGCAGCTCTCTTGGTGCCTGGCACTGGAGGTGGCTGCTGGCCATGCTCTGCTGGGCACAGTCCTTTGCTTCTCCCCATGAGAGCTCCGTGATCTGCCCTTTGAAACCGTGCTGCCCTGCTCTCAGCACAGGACAGGTGTTTGTGGGGGTTCTTCAGATCAATTTGTGTGTGAAGGCATCTTACAGACACTGCAAGTGAAAGCAGAGGGCAAATGGGAAAGGACTGATGGACACTGCAGCTCCCCTGGCTCTGCACTAATCTGCAAAAAGCTGAGACCTTCTCCCTGTTTCAATACTCTTCATGTTTTCAGTCATACACAGAAAGGTTTATAACACACCCCCAAAAAAAGAAAACTCATCAGTGTTAAACCAGTAAATAAATAACACAGTCAAAGTGACTCTAAGGCCATGCTGAGCCTCTCTTGTGCAGACCAGACTCACCTGAGTCATGAGTACATGCAGAGAACTTTACGATCAAGTTGGATTTCATCTGACATCCCTTGTGAACATCAGAGCTGGACAAAGCACTGCTTCACACATAAGATGACTCCAAACCAACCTGGCCTTGAACACTGCCGGGAATGGGGCAGCCACAGATCCTCTGGGCACCCTGTGCCAGTGTCCCACCACCCTCAAATAGAAAAAATTCCTCCAAATGCCCAAGCTAAATCTCTCTTTTTTCAGCTTAAATCCATTCCCCCTCCTCCTGTCACTGCAGACCCTTCTAAAAAGCCCCTCTCCAGATTTCTCGTAGGCCCTGTTTAGCTATGGGCAGATCCTAAGATGTCTCCCTGGAACTTTCTCTTCTCCAGACTGAACACCCCCATCTCTCTCAGCCTGTCTTCATGGGAGACGTGCTCCAGCCCTTAGAGCACAGCAGTTAATGCCTGGACTCGATGTTCTCAAGGGTCTTTTCAAATGAAAGGATTCTGGGATTTCCTCTGACATCCCTTGTGAACGTCAGAGCTGGGCAAAGCACAGCTTCAGAGCAAACCTGACTGCCATCCAACCTGGCCTTGAACACGGCCAGCCATGGGGCAGCCACAGCTTCTCTGGGCTCCCTCTGTGAGCACCTCAGCACCCTCACAGGGAAAAACTTCCTCCAAATGTCCAAGCTAAATCTGCCTTTTTTCAGCTAAAGCCATTCCCCCTTGTCCTGTCACTGCACACCCTTGTAGAAAGCCCCTCTCCAGATTTCTTGTAGGCCCTGACTAAGTTTGGGCAGATTGCTAAGATGTCTCCCTGGAGCCTTCTCTTCTCCAGGCTCGGCACCCTCAGCTCTCTCAGCTGTCACGATTGGAGATGTGCTCCAGCCCTTGGAGCATCTTTCAGACCCTTCATAAGCCCATTATTGTAAGATCATAAGAGATCAGAGGTTGGAAGGGACCCCAGGAGGTCTCAAGTCCAACCTGTCAGGAACAGGGTCAGGGAAAGTGGTTCAAGGCTTGATTCAGTCTGAGTTGGAAATCCCCAAAGCCAGAGACTGCACAGCCTCTCTGGGTGACCTGATGCAACACTTGCCTGAGCCTATGGGAACAAGATTTCCTTATGTCCTGGCTGAACGTCTCCTCTGTCACTATCCCCCATTGCCTTTTGTCCTCCCACCAGGCACCATGGTGAGGATCCTGGCTCTGTATTCTCCATGTCCTCCTTGCCGGTACAGGCAGCCAGTCCCCAACAGCCTTCCCTTCCCAAGATCTCAGGTCCCCATCAGCCTTCCCTTCTCTGGGATGGACAAGCCCAGCTCCCCCAGCCTCTCCCCACAGGCACCGTGCTCCAGTCCCTGCCTGTCCTCAGGGCCCGTTTTTAAACCCACTCCTGCTTGCCAATAGCGTTCCTGAACTGGGGATCTGAAACCTGGATGGAGTATTCCAGAGCATCCCTTCCCTTGTTCTCCTGCCGTGCTCCTGGTCATACAGCCCGCCATGCTGCTGTCCTCCCTTGCTGCCAGGGCACACGCTGCCTCCTGTCCAGCTCCTGCCCACCCAGCCCTTTCCCATGGGCTGCTCCCAGCCAGGCAGCCCCAGCCTGGGCCATTGCAGGGGAGTCCCCTGCAGGCACCCCTGTGTCCCCTGCTCTCCTGCCCAGGACACCCTGAGAGCTCTGCAGCCCCCCCATGCCATCCCATCTCCCCACACCAGCACAACAGCCCCGGCCCTTGGGCTCCTCAAGAGCTCTTCCTGCTCCAGGCACAGAGCAGCCATCCCAGAGCTGGAGCAGCCAGAAAGCTGATTTCATTCCCCTTCATTCCTGCCATGGGAGGAAATAGCACAGAGAAGAAGTTGCTGCAGGATCATTTATTTCCCTTAAATACAATGAGAGACCTTCACTGACACGAAGTCTGTGGGTCACACAACACGGGCGGCTACTTAAGCAGGAGGAGATGAAAATTGACATTTCTATGAACACAACATCATCAAAAATTGAAACAGGAAAACAACTGTAAAGCAGCCAAGACAGACTTGGCCTGTCATGACCTACAATGGAAGCCATTTGGAGAGGACAGCAGGCAGCGTATGGCTGCTGAAACACATCCAGTCAGCAGCTTCCTCACAGCATCCTTGAGCTCCTGGTTCCTCAGGCTGTAGATGAGGGGGTTCACTGCTGGAGGCACCACCGAGTACAGCACTGACAGCACCAGATCCAGGGATGGAGAGGAGATGGAGGGGGGCTTCAAATAGGTAAAGGTACCAGTGCTGACAAAGAGGGAGACCACAGCCAGGTGAGGGAGGCACGTGGAAAAGGCTTTGTGGCGTCCCTGCTCAGAGGGGATCCTCAGCACGGCCCTGAAGATCTGCACATAGGACCCCACAATGAACACAAAACAGCCAAGTGCCAAACAGAAACTTAGCACAAGAAGCCCAACTTCCCTGAGGTAGGAATGTGAGCAGGAGAGCTTGAGGATCTGGGGGATTTCACAGAAGAACTGCTCCACAGCATTGCCTCGGCAGAGGGGCAGTGAAAATGTATTGGCTGTGTGCAGCAGAGCATAGAGAAACCCAGCGCCCCAGGCAGCTGCTGCCATGTGGACACAAGCTCTGCTGCCCAGGAGGCTCCCGTAGTGCAGGGGCTTGCAGATGGCCACGTAGCGGTCGTAGGACATGAGAGTGAGGAGGAAATACTCTGCTGACATGAAAAAGAGAAAGAAAAAGATCTGTGCAGCACAACCTGTGTAGGAGATGGCCCTGGAGTCCCACAGGGAATTGGCCATGGATTTGGGGACAGTGGTGGAGATGCAGGCCAGGTCCAGCAGGGAGAGGTTGAGGAGGAAGAAGTACATGGGGGTGTGGAGGTGCTGGTCGCAGGCTGTGCTGGTGATGATGAGGCCGTTGCCCAGGAGCGCAGCCAGGAAGATGCCCAGGAAGAGCCAGAAGTGCCAGAGCTGCAGCTCCCGCCTGGCTGCGAATGGCAGGAGGAGGAAGTGGGTGATGGAGCTGCCGTTGGACATCTGCTGCCTCTGGGCATGGGGCACTGTCACAGGAGGAAAAGGCAGTGACAGGTTAGGACAGGAGGGATGTCAGATACAGAAGTTCAATTTACACACTCACAACTGTGAACACTTTCAGGCTACAGAAGAGAGGCTCAGTGTGAGTTGGTTGTGATTGTCTGTGAGGTTGGTTGGTTTCTTTGTTTTCCCGGTGTCACAGCTGACAAGTGACATTTTAGGGATAAATTTGTTAAGAAGTATTTTGAAGGCAACTGTGCAGAGTCTGAGCATGGGACAGTCAAAAGGGCACAACTGTCTGTGGGTTCGTGCCTACCCAAATTGCTGCAGAGTCCATCAGTCTGGTTCTCAGCTGCCCTGCACTTTCCAGAGGGACAGTCAGCTCCTTGCCCAGCAGAGCATGGCCAGCAGCCACCTCCAGTGCCAGGCACCAAGAGAGCTGCCTGAACGCACCCTCCCCAGGCCTGGGCTGCACTTTCCCCCCACTCCCTGCCCATGTCTCTGCTGCCTGGAGCTGTCCCTGCCAGGAGCTGCTGCTCTGGGCCCAGCTCTGCTCCCTCTCAGTGCTCCCAGAGCCCATCCCATGGGCTGTGTGCTCAGCTCTGCCCTGCACACCCCTCCCGGCAGCAGGGCTCTGCCCAGGGGCAGCTCTGCCTCTGCAGGGGCTCAGCAGCAGCTCACACAAGTCCTGACAAGACTCTCGGTGCCTTCTCCAAAGCAGAGAAGGAAATTCCCAGCTCCCACTGCCCAACCTGCCCACCAAGAGTGGAAAACATCAGAGCTCAGGATCCTTCCCTATCAGGCAATCGCTGCCTCAGTGTCTTTCAGAAGGACCCTCCTCAAACGTGCTCAGAGAGATGTGGAGCTGTGAGCAGCCCTGACCCACACAGCACCCTCTCCAGTGCACAAGAACACTTCTACTGCCCTGCCAGGGGTTGTTGCTTACCTCCAGCGCCTCTCCCCCAGCGCCGTGGGGAGCTCCCGGGCAGGCTGAGTGCTGACCCTGGCAGGCAGCAGAGTCCCTGCCCCTGCACACAGCCCCTGGGCTGCAGGCACCCTGCTCGCAAGGACAGCGCTGGGCACCCCTGCCTGCACACCCACATTCACAGCCTGCAGCCAGCCCCGGGACAAGGGACCTGCCTTGTCCTGTCCCTCGCATGGTGCAGAGGGAAGCCCTGCTCTGCAGCACATCCTGCTCCTTATCTGCACAGAGAAACCAAGAGAGTCCTCCTGACAGATCCCATGGACTGTCCCAGGCAGCAGCTTGAGGAGATCCCTCCAGGAACTGCAGCTGCATTGCCCTGCACCCAGAGCCTTACCATGCACAGGGCTGGGAAGGTTTCTCCTGCAGGGAGCTCTCAGCATCCTCCACTGCCAAGTGCCTTTAAGCTCTCTGAGGCTCGCAGGTCTCCCCTTGGTCCCAGCTCATCAGGAGAGGCCCAGCCCAAGGTGGTTCTGCCTCTGTCCCTCTGGGCTCCCTCCAGGGCTCCCTGGAGCTCTAGAGGAACCCCATGGTTAACAGCCTGAAGCAAGCACTGCTGTTCCCTCCCTCAGCTGGCAGACACACTGCCTGCCTGCAGTGTCATTGCTCTGCTGAGAGATGGAGTTTGGTGTAAACAAAGTTTCTCACAATTACAGAATCATTTAGATTCAAAAAGACCCTCAACATCAACTCTTAACTCTCTTAACCAAACACTGTCATGTCCACCACTGACCCATGTCAACAAGTGCCACATCTCCATGTCTTTTAAAGGCCTCCAGGAATGGTGACACAACCACTTCTGTGGGCAGCCTGTTTCTTGTCCCATCATTAGGACAGACAGACAAAGACAGGCTGGGATCTCCTTTACCCTTGCTGATGGAGTGGATTCCCCCTGGTTAGCTGAGGCATGTCCTCCTCAGTCTGTAGGCCTGGGACTGGAAGGGGACTCAGCTCCCTCCCATGAACACCACAAACCCACAGGAGGTAGGATTCCTCCTGCCTCTGGTCAGGTCTTCCTTGAAAAGGCACCTACATGAGGGAGCTCTTTGTCTCACCATTAACATTGACGGGGGCCAGGAGTGAGGTGTCTGGGTGCAAATCTCTGGTGACTTTTGGCATTACAGGGCTGGTCAAAGTTACATGCAAGTTATAGAGACAGGCCAAAGATACGTGCAGGCTGATACAGAGACAAGGCAATATCGTTGGGAATATTCTTGTAAGCGCTCAGAGGCATCAGTTGCTATCAGTGATGCCAGGTCTGTCCTTTCTGCCACCCTTTAGCTGCAGGCATTGAGTGAACACAAAGTACATCACTGCAGGGTCTTTACTCACTCCCTTGATGATTCAGCTAAGGAACAGCCCAAGCATTTTAACTGTGTGCTTGGCTACCTCTGGCTTTCAGAGACAGCATCCTTTATGCACAGCGATGGGTCATAGCAAATCTCAGACAAGCTCAAACAGGAATTGAAGAGCACCAGGATGAGATGCTCCTACTTCAGGAACAGTTAAAGAAGAAACAAGGTAACACAGGACCACCACTAAATAAAGCAAGAGTACATGCAGGTAGATCTCAGATAGCCTATCTCCTCTTTGCCTCAGTTACCACCAGCAAGATCTCTCAGGACTTTGTGCTTTGAGAAAGGACCCTGGATGGGAAAGGGGAACAACCGGCACTGGATGGGGATCAAGTCAGGGGTTAGGGTCTTTGCAGACTACACCCTTACCAGTCCATGAGACCAAAGGGGCAGCATCCAAGGTGCTGAGAGAATGTTTTTCACCAAGACCTGCTGGTCTGTTGCTGTCCCAGGAAAAAAATGCACTGGACTCTGTGAGGCATCATTTAAAATGCTGTTCCCTAGATCTAGCTCTGTAAGCACAGAATTGTACAGGTAGTCTCATGTCCCTTTGATGGCTGGAACCCCAAGAGATGTAGCATGGAGACAAGAAGGATGAGGAGGGTGGATGCCCCCTGCATGAAGGGGAAACTTGGATTTCTGGAGGTCCTCTGTGTGACAGGGAACAGGTTGGGTTGGCTTTTGTGACTGAGGATCAGAGGAGATAAGAGGGACATTGTGCTCCCAGTTACAAACTACTTGCTCAGGGAGGGGAAACAGAAAAGGTCTTTTGTCAGCACCTGAGGAAGCCTCCAGGCTAATGAGCAGGTACCTTGCAGGTAATTGCCCTGGTGTTCCCTGGCCATGCAAAGCAACAGGGTGCAACAGTGTGGAGGGTCTTGGCACAACCGGTTAACACAGGTGCAGGGCAGGCCAACAAGGGTGATGCTGCCCTGGAAAAGCTGGTCAGGATGTGATCATCAGTGTCAGCCTTGGCTGTCATGAGCATGCAATAGTGGGGTCTCAGATGCTAAAGGGCATGAGGAAGGCCAGCAGCAGAGAACAGACTCTGGAATCACTTGGGGACCATTCCAGGAGTTTCCATGGGAAGCGGCTCTGATGGTGAAGGAGCATGAGCAAGTCTGATAAGGATCCCTGAGCCTGGAATACCTGGAGGGCTTCCAAGGTCCTCCAGGGCTTTTGCCACCTTTCTGAATGGCGGTCAGGCTCCTGAGGGCTTTAGCACAGTTGCAGAGCACCTGCGCATTCTGGAATGGCCGCTGTTATTCCGCAGCCTTGCCAGAGCCTGCTGAGGCCTCTGCCTCCATCTAGAATGCTTGAGGAGATTCTGCAGGGTTGGTGCAGACTGCCAGGTCCCTGCCATGTTCTGCAATGTTGGGTGTCCTTCCAAGCATGCTGGTGGAAGCACTTAAACTCTGTTTAAGCTCTAACCCATTGCCCCTTGTCTTATCACTACAGTCCCTAATGAAGAGTCCCTCCCCACCATCCTTATAGTCCCCCTTCAGATTCTGGAAGGCTGCTGTGAGGTCTCCACGCAGCCTTCTCTTCTCCAGGCTGAACAGCCCCAACTTTCTCAGCCTCTCTTCATACGGGAGGTGCTCCAGTCCCCTGATCATCCTCGTGGTCCTCCTCCGGACTTGTTCCAACAGTTCCATGTCCTTTTCATGTTGAGGACACCAGAACTGCACACAATACTCCAAGTGAGGTCTCACAAGAGCAGAGTAGAGGGGCAGGATCACCTCCTTCGACCTGCTGGTCACGCTCCTCTTGATGCAGCCCAGGATAGGCTTGGCTTTCTGGGCTGCGAGCGCACACTGCAGCCGGCTCATGTTAATTTTTCATCAACCAACACCCCCAAGTCTTTCTCCACAGGGCTGCTCTGAATCTCTTCTGTGCCCAACCTGTAGCCGTGCCTGGGAATGCTCCAACCCAGGTGTAGGACCTTTTACTTGGCATGGTTAAACTTCATAAGGTTGGCATCAGCCCACCTCACAAGCGTGTCGAGGTCCCTCTGGGTGGCATTCCTTCCCTCCGGCGTATCAACTGAACCACACAGCTTGGTGTCATCAGCAAACTTGCTGAGGGCGCACTCAATCCCACTGTCCATGTCACCGACAAAGATGTTGAACAAGACCGGTCCCAGCACCCATCCCTGAGGGACACCACTCGTTACCGGTCTCCAGCCGGACAATGAGACATTAACCACAACTCTTTGCATACGGCCGTCCAGCCAGTTCTTTATCCACCGAGTGGTCCACCCATCAAATTGATGTCTTTCCAATTTAGAGACAAGGATGTTGTGTGGGACAGTGTCAAACGTTTTGCACAAGTCCAGGTAGATGACCTCAACTGCTCTACCCCTGTCCATCAGTTCTGTAGCCCCATCATAGAAGGCCACCAAATTGGTCAGGCAGGATTTCCCCTTAGTGAAGCCATGCTGGCTGTCACCAAGCACCTCCTTGTTTTTCATGTGCCTTAGCATGCCTTGCAGGAGAATCTGCTCCAAGATTTTGCCAGGCACAGAGGTGAGATTGACTGCTCTGTAATTCCCTGGGTCATCCATTTTGCCCTTCTTGAAAATGGGGGTTATATTTCCCTTTTCCAGTCATTGGGAACTTCGCCTGACTGCCGTGATCTTTCAAATATGATGTACAGTGTTTTAGCAACTTCATTTACCAGCTCCTTCAGGACCCGCAGATGGATTTCATCAGGTCCCATGGACTTGTGCACATTCAGGTTGTTCAGATGGTCTTGAACCAGATCCTGTCTTCCAGTGGGCCCAAGGTCTTCATTCTCACAGTCCCTTCATCTGCCTTCCAAGACTTGGGTGATCAGAGCATTTGCCAGTGAAGACTGAGGCAAAGAAGTCATTAAGAACCTCAGCCTTCTGCAAATCCAGGGTACCCAGTTCTCCTGATAGCTTCTGGAGAGGGCCCAAGTTGTCCCTAGTCTGTGTTTTATTTGCTATGTACCTATAGAATCCCTTCCTGTTATCTTTCACATCCCTAGCCAAGTTTAATTCTAACTGGGCCTTAGCTTTCCTAACCAGGTCCCTAGCTTCCCAGGCAACATCCCTGTATTCTTCCCAGGCTCCCTGTCCTTGCTTCCCCCTTTTTGTTGTGGTTTAAGCCCAGTCGGCAACCCAGAACCACGCAGCCGCTCGCTCGCTCCCCCCTTACTCCGCCGGCTCCTGGAGGGACGGGGATGAGAATCGAAAGAATGTAACTCCCACGGGTTGAGATAAGAGCAGTCCAGTAACTAAGGTATAACACAAAACCACTGCTGCTAACACCAATAACAATAATGATAAGGGGAATAACAAGGGAAGAGAATGCAACTGCTCACCACCCTCTGACCGATATCCGTCCTGACCTGAGCACTGATCTAGCCCTTCTGGGTAACTGCCCCCAGGTTAAATACTGAGCATGACGTGCTCTGGTATGGAATACCTATTTTGTCTAGTTTGGGTCAGGTGTCCTGTCTCTGCTTCCTCCCGGCTTAATCAGAATCAGAATTACCAGGTTGGAAGGGACCTTCAAGATCATTGAGTCCAACCCATGCCCTACACCTCGACTAAACCATGTCACCAGGTGCCACATCCAATCTCTTTTTAAACACATCCAGGGATGGTGACTCCACCACCCCCCTGGGCAGACCGTTCCAATATTTTATTATTCTTTCTGTGAAAAATTTCTTCCTAATATCCAACCTGTACCTTCCTTGGCGCAGTTTGAGACTGTGTCCTCTCGTTCTGTCAGGTGCTGCCTGGTGAAAGAGACCAACCCCCACCTGTCTACAACCTCCTTTCAGGAAGTTGTAGAGAGTGATAAGGTCACCTCTGAGTCTCCTTTTCTCCAGGCTAAACAACTCCAAATCTCTCAATTGCTCCTCATAGGGCTTGTGGTCCAAGCCCCTCACCAGCCTCGTTGCCCTCCTTTGGACGCGCTCCATCATTTCCACGTCCTTCTTAAACTGAGGAGCCCAGAACTGGACACAGTACTCAAGGTGCGGCCTCACCAGTGCTGAGTACAGGGGAAGAATAACCTCCCTGTTTCTGCTGGCCACACCATTCCTAATGCAGGCTAGGGTGCCATTGGCGTTCTTGGCCACCAGGGCACACTGCCGGCTCATATTCAGCTGGCCATCCACCAATACCCGCAGATCCCTTTCTGCCTGGACACTATCCAGCCACACTGTCCCCAACTTGTAACATTGCAAAGGGTTTTTATGGCCAAAATGTAGGACTCAGCACTTAGACTTATTAAATTTCATCTTATTGGATTCTGCCCATCTATCCAACCTATCCAGGTCTCTCTGCGGAGCCCTCCTTCCTTCCAAAAGATCAACACAAGCTCCCAGCTTAGTGTCATCTGCAAACTTACTGATGAAGGACTCAATACCCTCATCCATGTCATCAATAAAATGGGCTTCCCCTCCTCCCTGGCAGAGCATGAGACTCAGAAAGTCTTTGGTCAGAGTAAACATTACTGAGCGCATACTAAAACCATCGGTGTTATCAGCATTGTTCCCAGTCTGAAAGTCAAAAACACAGCACTGCACCAGCTGCTGAGGAGAAAAATGACTGCTACTGCTGAACCCAAGACACTTTCATGAGCCTTTTTTTTCCCTTGAAGTTTCCTCAGCAGCTGCTTATCCATCCAAGGAGGTCTCCTGGCCCTCCTGCTGCACTTCCTTCTAGTTGGAATGCAACACTCCTGAGCTTGACTGAAAGAGCATTTATTTACTGGCATAACATTGCTGAGGTTTTTTTAGGGGTATAAAATATTCTTTGTATGACTGAAAGAGCATTGAAACAGGGAGAAGTTCTCAGCTCTTTGTAGCTTAGTGCACAGCCAGGAGAGCTGCAGTGTCCATCAGTCCTTTCCCATTTGCCCTCTGCTTACACTTGCGCTACCCGTAAGATGCCTTCACACACAAATTGATCTGAAGAACCCCCACAAACACCTGTCCTGTGCTGAGAGCAGGGCAGCACGGTTTCAAAGGGCAGATCACGGAACTCTCACGAGGAGAAACAAAAGGACTGTGCCCAGCAGAGCATGGCCAGCAGCCACCTCCAGTGCCAGACACCAAGAGAGCTGCCTGAACGCACCCTCCCCAGGCCGGGGCTGCACTTTCCCCCCACTCCCTGCCCATGTCTCTGCTGCCTGGAGCTGTCCCTGCCAGGAGCTGCTGCTCTGGGCCCAGCTCTGCTCCCTCTCAGTGCTCCCAGAGCCCATCCCATGGGCTGTGTGCTCAGCTCTGCCCTGCACACCCCTCCCGGCAGCAGGGCTCTGCCCAGGGGCAGCTCTGCCTCTGCAGGAACCTCACACCTGGCACTCCATGGATCCATCAATGGTCAATGGAGAAACATGGTCACCCCCTGAGGAAAGCCTGGAGAGCTTCTTAACTCTTCAGGGAGTTACTGGTGGCAATGAGCAGTGTGCAGGGAGGTGAGGGAGGGTGGAGGGAAGTCAGCAAGAAGCAAGGTGATGGTTCAGGGCTTTAACCAATCCTTACAAGCAGGACGGAGCCCAGCAATGGAGAGCAGTTGATGTCTGTAGGTGGAGGAGGAGGAGGTGTTCCTGGAGTGTGGCTGCAGAGCCTGGACAAACCAGAGGCTGTCTGAGAAGTTTCCCTCATGGGAACATGCCTCAGCGTGGCACATGGGGAATGCCCACTGCTGGGGGTGCCTGAACACTGCTCCTCATGCCCCAGGAGCCGACCTTCCTGTCTGCCTCTCCTGCACTGCCCAAACTTGCCTGGAATGCAGGATCCATCCCTGAGCCTGCAGAATGCAGGAACCTCCTGCAGTGAGGGGTCACTGCTGCAGGGGAAGTGCAAAGCTTCTGTGAGACACCTGTGAGTGTGGGCAGAGAGAGGGGTGTGCACAGCAGAGAGGGTGCTACAGGCAGGAAGCTGTCCCAGATGAGGTGCCCTGTCCCCACAGCATGGGGTACCTTGCACCCAAGGACACCACCTTTCCTTCTGGCTCTTGCCAGGAAGTTCTCAATCCAGACCATTCCCTTTTCCCACTGCTCTCCCATGGTGCTTAGTTCTCTATCCTGATGGCATCACCCATTCCTCTAGAAGCCTCCTTTAGATGGCCTTGCTGAGGGATATTCACTCCACCTGCTGAATTGACACTATAGTAGCAGCCTACAACTACTTGAAATGTGGCTTCAGAGATGATGGAGGTTTTCTTGCTAGCAGGAAGAGAAGGAAACCTCTGCAAAGTGCAGCTTGGAAGGTTCAGACTCAAAGTTAGGACAGAGAAATGTCTCTCAAAAGGTGGAGTTGTGGTGCAAGAGGTCACCCAGAGGGAGTCTGGCTCAGCCCATGGCTTTGTGTTTCAAGGAGCAGACAGGGATGGGTGCAGAGATGTGACTGAAGGTACAGAAATGCCAGGTGAGAGCCAGGTGGGAAAGCAAGATGGGTGTCAAGAGCCTGAAGGGAAAGAGGTGCAGGCATGGGCCAGTGAAGGACAGCCTGCAGCAGAGGTGAGTGAGGATTCTGGCAAGGCTGAAAGGCCCAAAAGAACAAAAGGTCTCTGTGCCCTGGGCTATGGCAGTTGCCTCTTTCATCAAGGCCTATGAGGAGAGCTTTCATTCTCAGGATTTCAGGCTCTGCTTCTCCAAAGGCTGTGGTCAGGGCTTGGCCTTTCTGCTTCATCAAACAAACCAAGGGTTTTCTCACCATCAGACACCTGCATTTTGCCTTTGTCTCCCAGTAGTCACAGCCTGCAGTTACTTGCTTTAAGGAGTCCCTGGGGAGGCTTTGTCAGTAACAGCCCTCAGTGGGGTCCATTAATGCTGAAGGGACTTGGGGCTTTGTTTCTGACTTGGACTTCTTGAGAGGTTTCCTCAGTCTCCTCTCAGCACCTGAGGTTCATGGACTCAACCCAAATACACCATGGGGCTCATTAAAAACTTTGGGTCTTGTCAATCCTTGCAGATTGCACAGCACATTGGAGGATTCCAAGTGAAAGAAGATTGCAAAGAGTTGAATTAGGAATCAGGATAAAATTAGGGATAGAATTAGGATAGAATTTGAGATAAAAGTTATTTGAACGTGTTTATTTTCTTACTTTTCAGTTTAGAAATTCCTGTGACTTCTGCAATGCCTGGCACAGGGATCACTGGAACCTGCCAGGGCCCTGCCGCCTTCCGCAATGCCCGGGGGGCTTGCGCGGGCCTTGCCGGAGCCAGGCAGGTCCCCTTGTGCTGAGCTCCCAGGGACAGCACCAGCAGCTGCACTGCCCAGGGGCTGCTCCTGCCCTGACACCTTCTCAGCACCTCTGACACCAGCAGCTCCTGCACACAGAAGGCTCCTGCTTCGCCCCCAGCACCTCTGCAGGCAGAGCTCAGCTCCAAGCACAGGAACAAGCCCAGCGCCTCCTCCTCACCCATCCCCTGCTCCTACAGCTGGGATGGCACCAGCACATCTCCTGACAGCTTCTCCTCCCTTTAGAGCACGCACCCACCATGGGTTTCAAGCCAACACTACAACAGGATTGCAAAGTCAAAGAACACGTACCTGGATGCGCAGGGCAGGCACGGGAGATGCAGCCTCCCGAGGGAGGGCTCTCCTCTGCACTGGTTCCTGCAGGGCTCTGGCTCCTTCAATAGCCCACGCTCAGCGTGGGGGCCCCGTCACAATGGGCATCTCCACAGCGACCACCACGGCTTTGTGATGGCGGCAGCATCGTGCCCATGGCACTGGGCACCCAGGGGTGCTCCGGGAGTCGCCGCGGGGGGACCAGCCTCTGCCCAGCCGGCTCAGGGACGCCCCTCTCAGGCTGCTCTTCCTCAGTGCCCTTGATCCAGAGGTGGAGCATGCGAGGGGTCACAGCTCAACCTGGGCAATGGAACAGGGCGTCACGGCCACCTATGACAAGTGGAGAGTGACCGACATTGGCACAGCAGAGAATCATGGAATCCCAGACTGGGTTTTGGTGGGAAAGACCTTAATGCTCATCCAGCTCCAACCCACTGTCATGGGCAGGGACAGCTTCCACTGGAGCAGCTTGCTCCAAGCCCCTGTCTCCAACCTGCCGTTGAACACTGCCACGGATGGGGCAGCCACAGCTTCTCTGGGCAAGAGTCTACCACTGTCTCACTACCCTGAATGTGAGGAAGATTTTCCTACTATGAAATGAAATTAAATGAGATAAATTAAATGAAATGAACTCATGTTTCCTCTTGGAAGCATTGTGTGTCCTTAAAAGTTAATCGAGCTGAAAAAACATCTGAAATTTCAGGCAAATAACAGGCTCATCATTATTTGACTAATGGCCAGTGCAGGGATTAGAATGGTATAGAACAGCACAGCACAGCACAGCAGAGTACTGCACAGCAGAGCAGAGAACAACACAGCTATGGAGATCCTCCTGGCCTATTAGCTCAGTACCTGGAGGTGAACTCATCCACAGCCAGTAGTGCGAGTCATAGGGGCCCAGGTTGTGGGGAGACGCTGGCTCAGGCAGTCGGCTGTGTCCCGTCTCCCTTGACAAACTGCCACCACAATCTGCAAGTGGCCCATGCCCACTGCGCCCAGAGGCTGGGATGCAAAGCAGAGAATTACAAGGGTGTCCCAGTCACATGGGGAACCCCAAATGTGGTTTTATACAGGGTTCTCACACCCTTCAAACGGTCACGTACCACACACTTGGACTGAGCACTAGCACCCTCACTACCAATTACTAGTCCTAGGCAAACTCTGCCAGGGGCTCATGCTTCTTCTGCTGCAGTTCTGCTCTTGTCTATTGAGGCAGATGTCCCTGGAGCCAGTCCTGCAAGAGATACTGATTAATGGTGTGCGGGACAGTGGGAGGGTTTCAAAGACATGCTGGAGGGGCTGGGATTCTGCCATTATTTCTGCTGGGCTGCAATACCCCTTCTCCTTCACAGACAGCTCTAAGATACCCTAAAGAAAAGTCCTAGTTCCAGGGCAGGGATGAAGCTTCCAGGAAAACTCCACTACCTCATCACATTACAGTGTACATATAAATATATAGAGACACATATAAATTATTATTAATACTTTAATTATAAATAATTATTACTTATAATAATCGTAATAATTAACTATTTTAATATTAATAATTAACTACTTATTAATAGTTAACCATTAATATTTTAAAGACTGGTTGATCTAGTAGTAAGGGGGAAGAGAATTTTCATAACATGCTCTGGGGGTCCCACCAACCAGGGTCCCAAACGCCAGTGACAGGGTGACGAGAGGCAGCCAAGATGCCATCCCAGGGGGATCAGTCTCCTGAGAGGGGAGAATAAAACAACCCAAAAGTGAAACAGCCTGAAGCAAGCCCTGATGTTCCCTCCCTCAGCTGGCAGACACACTGCCTTCCTGCAGTGTCATTGCTCTGATGAGAGACAGAGTTAAGGCTAAAAATCAACTTTTCTTAGAATCACAGAATCATTGCATTTGAAAAGACCCTTGAGAACATCGAGTCCAACCATTAACCTGTCCCTAACAAGTCCACATGCTGATCATGACATCATCCCTGTGGGATACCCTCTCTGGATGGTCACCAACAGCAACTGGGACTTTAAGTTGAATTTTCCATCCTAACATAATTCCAGAAACCTCCTCATATAGATAATAGGGCTTTAGCAAACTGTTAACAACTGAATTAAACCAACCAAACATTTCCCTTGATTTATAACTGGAATTCAGCACTACTCTGTTGGGAGGCACAGCGACAAGAGGTGACCTCACCACTCTGTGAGAAGGATGGATTGAAGGAGACCCTTGCCGCTGTTTCTCCTAGATAGAACACAGGGGGGAAGGAATGAAATATTACCTTTAATAACAAAAATACATTCAAATTACCACAGAGAATATGGAACAGCTCCTTTTGGTGTCTGACCTGTAGAGTCAGATTTATCTCCAAAGCAACTCAACCATGTACCAAGGAAACAGGCAGGTCATTTTCAGCTGTACCTGCAGTGCCCTGCTGGGAACTGCACAGCTGGGGACTCCAGAAATAGCTGGGATTTTTTCTCCCAAGAAATCCACCAGTGACAGGAAGGAAACTCACACTCTTCAGTGGATAAAGAACTGGCTGGATGGCCGCACGCAAAGAGTTGTGGTTAATGGCTCGGTGTCCGGCTGGAGACCGGTAACGAGTGGTGTCCCTCAGGGATGGGTGTTGGGACCGGTCTTGTTCAACATCTTTGTCGTTGACAAGGACAGTGGGATTGAGTGCGCCCTCAGCAAGTTTGCCGATGACACCAAGCTGTGTGGTTCAGTTGATACGCTGGAGGGAAGGGATGCCATCCAGAGGGACCTTGACACGCTTCTGAGGTGGGCTGATGCCAACCTTACGAAGTTTAACCATGCCAAGTAAAAGGTCCTACACCTGGGTCGCAGCAATCCCAGGCACATCTACAGGTTGGGCAGAGAAGAGATCCAGAGCAGCCCTGCGGAGAAGGACTTGGGGGTGTTGGTCGATGAGAAAATGAACATGAGCCGGCTGCAGTGTGCGCTCACAGCCCAGAAAGCAACCGTATCCTGGGCTGCATCAAGAGGAGCGTGACCAGCAGGTCGAAGGAGGTGATCCTGCCCCTCTACTCTGCTCTCATGAGACCTCACTTGGAGCATTGTGTGCAGTTCTGGTGTCCTCAACATGAAAAGGACATGGAACTGTTGGAACAAGTCCAGAGGAGGCCACGAGGATGATCAGGGGACTGGAGCACCTCCCGTATGAAGAGAGGCTGAGAAAGTTGGGGCTGTTCAGCCTGGAGAAGAGAAGGCTGCATGGAGACCTCAGAGCAGCCTTCCAGTATCTGAAGGGGGCCTACAAGGATGCTGGGGAGGGACTCTTCATCAGGGACTGCAGTGACAGGACAAGGGGTAACGGGTTCAAACTGAAACAGGGGAAGTTTAGATTGGATCTAAGGAAGAAATTCTTTACTGAGAGGGTGGTGAGGCACTGGAATGGGTTGCCCAGGGAGGTTGTGAATGCTCCATCCTTGGCGGTGTTGAAGGCCAGGTTGGATGAGGCCTTGGGTGGCATGGTTTAGTGTGGGGTGTCCCTGCCCATGGCAGGGGGGTTGGAACTAGATGATCTTAAGGTCCTTTCCAACCCTAACTATTCTATGATTCTATGATTCTCTGTGACACCAGGGGTCACTGCTTCAGCTGAGCTCTAATCCCTTTTCAGAATCACACCAACCCACTGTGTATTCAGCACACCAGTAGCTTTTATCAAAACCTGACCTGCCTGGAACACTTCAGTTGTAGAGGCACTAAATATTTATGTACAAGCTTGGGAGGGACCTTAAAGCTCATTCAGTTCGCTAGAGCAGCTTGTGCCAAGCCCCTGTGTCCAACCTGGCCTTGAACACTGCCAGGGATGGGGCAGCCACAGCTTCTCTGGGCACCCTGTGCCAGCGCCTCAGCACCCTCACAGGGAAGAGCTTCTGCCTAAGAGCTCATCTCAGCCTCCCCTCTGTCAGGTTAAAGCCATTCCCCCTTGTCCTGTCCCTACAGGCCCCTGCAAAAAGTCCCTCTCCAGGTTTCTTGTAGGCCCTGTTTAGGTATGGGCTTAGTAAGGTCTCCCTGGAGCCTCCTCTTCTCCAGCCTGAACACCCCCAGCTCAAATACAATGACATACCCACATTGACACAAAGTCTGTGGGTCAGACAAGGTGCATGGATACCTAAGTAGCAGGGGATGAAAACTGACATGTCCTTGAAGACAGAAACATCACAAATGGAAAAAAAAAACCAACTGTAAATCAGCAAAGACAGATGTGGCCTGTCACGACCTACACTTGGAGCCCTTTGCAGAGAACAGCAGGCAGTGTATGGCTGCTGGAACACATCCAGGCACCAGCTTCCTCAGAGCATCCTTGGGCTCCCTGGAGCTCCAGGGGAACACCAAAGGAAACAGCCCAAAGCAAGCACTGATGTTCCCTCGCTCAGCTGGCAGACACACAGATTTACACATCCCAGTATGGAGCAGTATGGACCAGTTTGTACCAGTACAGACCAATATAGGCCTCTATGGCCCCAGATACTGCTGGGGTTTCAATATCCCAGTGCTCCCAGTCCCTGCTGCAGGTCTTCCCACTTGCAGCTGTGCTCAACTCCCAGTCCCTCCCAATGCTCCCACTACCTGCTGCAGGTGCTCCCAGTCCTTCCCAGTCCCTCCCAGTGCTCCCAGTCCCTGCCACAGGTGCTCCTGCTCATCCCCCACCAGACCTCCTTGGTCTTTTTTGGGGGGGAACACCCCAAATTAGGCAACCCCCACTCTGGGGCTGGCCCTGCCGACTGCCTGATAGCAGAGAGGGGGGGAGTTGGGGTGCCCCATGGGGTGTGGTTTGGGGGCAACAAGGAGCAATTTGGGGCTGGGTGGCTTTTGGGGAGGGATCAGCTTTCTAGGGGCACCCCCATTTGGGGTGGGGGTGTTTGGTGGGGCCCCTCCAGGATTTTCGGTCCTCGGGTTCATTTGGCAGGGCCCATGGTGATGGTGGGGTGCAGTTCACTTTGGAGGTGCTACAGGCCCCCCATTTGGGGGTCCTGCCTGCTTGTCTGTTGCTTCAAGGAGATTTGGGGTCCTCCAGGATTTTGGGGGGCACCACGATTGCTTTGGCTGCCTCCAGGGCCCTTTATTGGGGTGCCACTCTTGGAGGGTCCAAGCCCCCCAACACCCTGAATTCACTACTGAACCCAAAGCAATGTTGGGGTCCCCCCAGTGGATTTGAGGTCCCACAGCATTTGGGGACCCCAGGGCATGTGCTGGGGGGACCCCACTTTTCAGACCACCCCTTTGTCAGGGGCCTCCTGGCAGCTGCACTGAGCCAGGGTGGATTTGGAGCTGCAGGGTTTGGGTCTGGGGGGATTTGGGGCTCCCTGCTGGGATTTTGAGGTGCTGGGGGGGCTGGGTTCGGGGGTGCCAGGTTCTGGGGTCCCACCTGGCTGCAGGTGCTTGTGCAGAGCCAAGAGCCTCTTGAGGTGCTTCTTGCGCAGCTCCTTCAGGTCCCAGCGCTGCTGCTCCTGCAGCGGCTTCACTCGGCCTCGTGCTGCCGCAGCTCCTGCAGCGACTGCGGGGACACCTCTGCAGGGGGGGTGCAGGGGCCAAAGATCCCTGAAACAGAAATCTGGGCAATCCCCATGTCCCTCAGTGGAGGCACCTTTGTCCTCAGCACCCTGAGTCTCACCAGATAGCCTGTGTTTCCCCATGGCAGTAAGTGGGGGGAATTTGAGGGTTCAGACAAGATTTGGGGGTTCAGGGGAGTTTTGGGTTTTGGGGAGGTCCTCAAGGCTCTCCGGGGAGTGCAGGGATTTTGGGGACCCCAAAAAGAAATTGAGGGTACACCTGTCCCAAGACACCTGGGGTACCATTGAATGCCCCATGTGGTCCCTTTGCCATAAATGGGGTGAATTTGGGGTTTCAGAGGGATTTGGGGGTTCATGGAGATTTCAGGATTTGTGGGGCGTCTCCAAAATTCCCCATAGAGGGCACAGTAATTTGGGAGACACCCCCATGTTCCACAACATGGTGGTGTACGTCCATTCTAGGGCACCCCAAGTCTCTCCTTGGTGCCCCATGTTCCCCAGTGGAGGAGATGTGATGGAGGAAGAGAACCTGGGGGTTCAGAAGGGGTCTGGAGGCTCAGGGGGGATTCTGGGGTTCAGGAATCAACCCAAAATTTTCCAGGGGGATGCAGGGATTTGGTGGACTCCTCCATGTCCCAGAAATAGAGGTACAACTGTCCCAGGGCACCCCGAGTCTCTCTTTGGTGCCCCATGTTGGCCCATGGAGGTAAGTGGAGGGAATGTGGGGGCTCATGGGAAGGTCCCAAAAGTCTGGGGTCGGGGGTGTGAGAGTCATCTGGGGGACCACCAGAGCCTTCAAACAGGGGCTAAAACCACCAGAAATCACCCCACAGATCTCTGGGGTGTCGGGAACTGGAGAACTGGGGAGAATCATTATTATTATTACTATTATTCTTCATGTTGTTGGTATTATTATGAATATTACAATATTGTGCTGGATTTCAGTTCCTGACCTGTTCTCATCTCCACCCGTGGGTTTCACACTGTTCCCATTCTCCTCCCCATTCCACCTGGGTGCTGAGCAAGCGGCTGCTGGTGCTGAGTTCCCGGCTGGGGTTCAACACTTCCCCTGTCCTGGCCCCTTTGCTGTGGCAGCAGGGGCTGGACGTTTGCACTCTTGGAGCTGGGCTCTTTGTATGGGCACGCAGCTGGAAGCAGCATTCCTTGGCTCAGGAAGCGCAGCTCCCGAGGGTTGCTGGGGCTGGGGCAGTGCTTGCCAAGGGCAGGGGAGGCCCAGCAACAGCTCCTGTCCTGGCCCTGCTGCTGGGGGAGCAGAGGGGCTCCCGCGGGCATTGCCGCAGTCAGGATTGCGCAGGTGTGCCCAGAGCCCACCAGCTCCTTCCCACCTTGCGCAGTGCCCGCTGGGCTTCTGGGCTGTGCCTGCGCCTGCCAGGGCCTTTGTCACCTTCCCGAATGCATTGGCAGAGCCCAGCAGAGCACTGGAGCCTTGCGCAATGCCCGGCGCTGGCCTGGCCTTTACCAGAGCCCAGCGGCACCCCTCCTGCCTTCCGCAATGCCCGGGGGGCTTGCGCGGGCCTTGCCTGAGCCAGGCAGGTCCCCTTGTGCTGAGCTCCCAGGGACAGCACCAGCAGCTGCACTGCCCAGGGGCTGCTCCTGCCCTGACACCTTCTCAGCACCTCTGACACCAGCAGCTCCTGCACACAGAAGGCTCCTGCTTCGCCCCCAGCACCTCTGCAGGCAGAGCTCAGCTCCAAGCACGAACAAGCCCAGCGCCTCCTCCTCACCCAGCCCCTGCTCCTACAGCTGGGATGGCACCAGCACATCTCCTGACAGCTTCTCCTCCCTTTAGAGCACGCACCCACCATGGGTTTCAAGGCAACGCTAAAAGAGGATTGCAAAGTCAAAGAACCCGTACCTGGATGCGCAGGGCAGGCACGGGAGATGCAGCCTCCCGAGGGAGGGCTCTCCTCTGCACTGGTTCCTGCAGGGCTCTGGCTCCTTCAATAGCCCACGCTCAGCGTGGGGGCCCCGTCACAATGGGCGTCTCCACAGCGACCACCACGGCTTTGTGATGGCTGGAGAGCATGGAACTCTGTCTGCGGACAGGTGAGCAGTCAACAGAGAGTTTGTGGGTCAGGGTTAAAGGGAGAACAGCAATGGGAGACATTACTGTGGGCATCTGCTACAGACCGCCTGATCAAGAGGACTCTGTGGATGAAGCACTCTACGGACAGATAGGAACAGCCTCACGCTCGCAGGCCCTTGTTCTCATGGGGGACTTCAACCACCCTGACATCTGTTGGAGGGACGGTACGGCTCAGCACAAGCAATCCAGGAGGTTCCTTGATTATGTGGAAGACAACTTCCTTCTGCAAGTGATAAGAGGAGCCAACAAGGAGGGGTGCCATGCTTGACCTCGTGCTCACCAACAGGGAAAGGCTGGTTGGAAATGTGACACTGCAGAGCAGCCTTGGTTGCAGCGATCATGAGATGGTCGAATTTGATATCCTCAGGACAGTGAGAAGAGCGTGCAGCAAGCTCACTGCCCTGGACTTCAAGAGAGCAGACTTTGGCCTCTTCAGGAACCTGCTTAGTAAGGTTCCATGGGATATAGCTCTAGAGGGCAGGGGAGCCCAAGGCTGTTGTTGATATTCAAGGATCACCTGCTCCAAGCTCAGGAGTATTGCATCCCAACTAGAAGGAAGTGCAGCAGGAGGGCCAGGAGACCTGACTGGATGGAAAATGAGCTGCTCAGGAAACTTCGAAGGAAAAAAGAGGCTTATAAAAAGTGGAAGCAAGGATGGACAGGCGGTCTGGGAATAATACACAGATGTTGTCTGAGAAGCTAGGGACCAGGTTAGGAAAGCTAAGGCCCAGTTAGAATTGAACTTGGCTAGGGATGTTAAGCATAACAGGAAGGGATTCTATAGGTACGTAGTGAATAAAAGACAGACTAGGGACAACGTAGGCCCCCTCCAGAAACTATCAAGAGAACTGGCTACCCTGGATTTGGAGAAGGCTGAGGTTCTTAATGACTTCTTTGCGTCGGTCTTCACTGGCAAATGCTCTGACTGCACCACTGAGTCTTGGAAGGCAGAAGCAGGGACTGTGAGAATGAAACCAAAAAAAAATGGTTCGAGACCATCTTGAGAAACTGAACATACACAGGTCCACTGGACCTGATGAAATCCATCCGCGAATCCTGAAGGAGATGTCAAATGAAATTGCTAAGACACTGTCCATCATATTTGAAAAATATGCTGCAATGGCCCGGGCTGGGGCTGCCTGGCTGGGAGCAGCCCATGGGAAAGGTCTGGGTGGGCAGGAGCTGGACAGGAGGCAGCGTGTGCCCTGGCAGCAAGGGAGGACAGCAGCATGGCGGGCTGTATGACCAGGAGCACGGCAGGAGAACAAGGGAAGGGATGCTCTGGAATACTCCATCCAGGTTTCAGATCCCCAATTCAGGAACGCTATTGGCAAGCAGGAGTGGGTTTAAAAACGGGCCCTCAGGACAGGCAGGGACTGGAGCACGGTGCCTGTGGGGAGAGACTGGGGGAGCTGGGCTTGTCCAGCCTGGAGAAGGGAAGGCTGATGGGGACCTGAGATCTTGGGAAGGGAAGGCTGTTGGGGACTGGCTGCCTGTACCGGCAAGGAGGACATGGAGAATACAGAGCCAGGCTCCTCACCATGGTGCCTGGTAGGAGGACAAAAGGCAATGGGGGATAGTGACAGAGGAGAGGTTGAGCCAGGACATAAGGAAACCTTGTTCCCATAGGCTCAGGCAAGTGCTTCATCAGGTCACCCAGAGAGGGTGTGCAGTCTCTGGCTTTGGGGATTTCCAACTCAGACTGTTTCAAGCCCCAAGCCACTGTGCTCTGATCCTGTTCCCAATGGGTTGGACTTGAGACCTTGTGGGTTCCCTTCCAACCTCTGTTGTTTCATGGTCCTATAATGATGGGCTTATGAAGAGTCACAGAGATTCTCTAAGGGCTGGAGTGCATCTCCAATGATGACAGGCTGTGAGAGCTGGAGTTGTTAAGCTTGAAGAAGAGAAGGCTCCAAGGAGACATCTTAGCAAGCTGCTCATACCTAGACAGGGCCCACAGGAAATCTGGAGAGGGGCATTTTAAAAGGCTGTGCAGTGAGAGGACAAGTGGGAATGGCTTTAAGCTGAAAAAAAAAAGATTTATCTTGGATATTAAGATGAAGTATTTCCCTGTGAGGGTGCTGAGACGCAGGCACTGAGTGCCCAGAGAAGATGTGCCTGCCCCATCCTTGGCGGTGTTCAAGGCCAGGTTGGATGGGAGTCAGGTTTGCTCTGAAGCAGTGCTTTGTCCAGCTCTGATAATCACCAGGGATATCAGATAAACTCCAACTTGATTGTAAAGTTCACTACTTGTACTTATGACTCAGATGAGTCTGAGGTGCACAAGAGAGGCTCGGCATGGCCTTAGAATTGTAGAATCATAGAATAGTTAGGGTTGGAAAGGACCTTAAGATCATCTAGTTCCAACCCCCCTGCCATGGGCAGGGACACCCCACACTAAACCATGTCACCCAAGGCTCTGTCCAAAACGGCCTTGAACACCGCCAAGGATGGAGCATTCACAACTGCCCTGGGCAACCCATTCCAGTGCCTCAGCACCCTCACAGTAAAGAACTTCTTCCTTAGATCCAATATAAACTTCCCCTGTTTATGTTTGAGCATATTACCCCTTGTCCTATCACTACAGTCCCTAGTGAAGAGGCCCTCTCCAGCATACTTAAGGCCCCCTTCAGATACTGGAAGCTGCTATGAGGTCTCCACGCAGCCTTCTCTTCTCCAGGTTGAACAGCCCCAACTTTCTCAGCCTCTCTTCATACGGGAGGTGCTCCAATCCCCTGATCATCCTTGTGGCCTCCTCTGGACTTGTTCCAACAGTTGCATGTCCTTTTTATGTTGAGGACACCAGAACTGCACACAATACTCCAAGCGACTGCACACAGCCGGCTCATGTTCATTTTCTCATCAAAAACCATTTTGTCTGTGTTATTTATTTACCAGTATAACACTGCTGATATTTTTCCTTAGGTGTATAAAATATTCTACAGATGACTGAAAATCGGAAGAGTATTTATACAGTCGGAAGTTCTCAGCTCTTTCTAGCTTAGTGCAGAGCCACTAAGAGTCCTTTCCCATTCGACCACTGCTTACACTTGCACTGCCTTTAAGTTGCCTTCACACACAAATTGATCTTAAGAACAACCAACCATCCCGTGCTGAGAGCAAGGGAGCAATGATTCAAAGAGCAGATCACGGAGGTCTCATGGGGAGAAGCAAAGGACTGTGCCCAGCAGAGCATGGCCAGCAGCCACCTCCAGTGCCAGGCACCAAGAGAGCTGCCTGAACGCACCCTCCCCAGGCCTGGGCTGCACTTTCCCCCCACTCCCTGCCCATGTCTCTGCTGCCTGGAGCTGTCCCTGCCAGGAGCTGCTGCTCTGGGCCCAGCTCTGCTCCCTCTCAGTGCTCCCAGAGCCCATCCCATGGGCTGTGTGCTCAGCTCTGCCCTGCACACCCCTCCCGGCAGCAGGGCTCTGCCCAGGGGCAGCTCTGCCTCTGCAGGGGCTCAGCAGCAGCTCACACAAGTCCTGACAAGACTCTCGGTGCCTTCTCCAAAGCAGAGAAGGAAATTCCCAGCTCCCACTGCCCAACCTGCCCACCAAGAGTGGAAAACATCAGAGCTCAGGATCCTTCCCTATCAGGCAATCGCTGCCTCAGTGTCTTTCAGAAGGACCCTCTGAACTCAGAGTGATGTGGAGCTCTGAGCAGCCCTGACTCACACAGCACCTTCTCCAGTGCACAAGAACGCTTTTCCTTTCCTTTCCTTTCCTGCCAGGGGTTGTTCCTTCCCCCCGAGCTTCTCCCCCAGCACTGTGGGGAGCTCCTGGGCAGGCTGAGTGTGGGGGTTGGAATGCATCGAAACTGTCAGAGATCATGGGAAGGAGGAACTACAGCAGGCAATGAGGAGTGACCCGTCCCTGACTGGTACTTGGAAGATGTTGGAACTGGCAAGGAACAAGGACGTCGGAACTGGAAAGAGGATGTTGAGAGACCTTTCGCCTGATGTAATCGCAAGGCAAACACAGATGTGCTTGGCTAATTGCTTGGAAGGATACAAATACCCTGTAACCTTTGCAATAAATGATCCAGGTTGTACTCTACGTCTGGGTCCGTGCCTTTCATCCTCATAGCTGAGCGCTGACCCTGGCAGGCAGCAGAGTCCCTGCCCCTGCACACAGCCCCTGGGCTGCAGGCACTCTGCTCGCAAGGACAGTGCTGGGCACCCCTGGCTGCACACCCACATTCACACCATGCAGCCAGCCCCGGGACAAAGGCCTGCCTTACACTGGCCATCACATGGTGCAGAGGGAAGCCCTGCTCTGCAGAACATCATCCTCCTCGTTATCGACATAGAGAACCCAAGAAAGTCCCCCTGACAGATCCCATGGACTGTCCGAGGCAGCAGGCTCTGACAGGGAGGTAGAAGTTCTCTTGCCCTGACACCTTCTCAGCACCTCTGACACCAGCAGCTCCTGCACACAGAAGGCTCCTGCTTCGCCCCCAGCACCTCTGCAGGCAGAGCTGAGCTCCAGGCACATGAACAAGCCCAGCGCCTCCTCCTCACCCAGCCCCTGCTCCTACAGCTGGGATGGCACCAGCACATCTCCTGACAGCTTCTCCTCCCTTTACAGCACGCACCCACCATGTGTTTCAAGGCAACACTAAAAGAGGATTGCAAAGTCAAAGAACCCGTACCTGGATGCGCAGGGCAGGCACGGGAGATGCAGCCTCCCGAGGGAGGGCTCTCCTCTGCACTGGTTCCTGCAGGGCTCTGGCTCCTTCAATAGCCCACGCTCAGCGTGGGGGCCCCGTCACAATGGGCGTCTCCACAGCGACCACCACGGCTTTGTGATGGCGGCAGCATCGTGCCCATGGCACTGGGCACCCAGGGGTGCTCCGGGAGTGGCCACGGGGGGAACAGCCTCTGCCCTCTGCTGCCAGAGCCGCAGAGTCAGTCTCAGTAAGAGACAAACCTCCGGCCCCGCAGCAGCCACGCTGGGCTCCCCTGCACCCCTCACGCTCGCAGCATCCTTCATCCCGCAACCTCACAAGAAAGGGATGGCTCCATCCCATCAAGTGCTTCCTTTTACTTTAATCCGCATGGAAAACAAACCAGATTCCTGTGTTCCCTACACTGTGCGCTATTTACTGTGAGCACAAATCCCACAGGGACTCACAGGGGGCGGAGCCAGGAGGAGCGGCACCAGCCCTGACTGGTTAAAAACCTGCCCCTGGGAGCGCGAGCGAACAGGGTGGATCGAGGCAGTTTGCACGGGCAGGCGAGCGGGATGGTGAGCACTCGCTGTATGACTGGGGCCCGGTCTGGGAGCTCTGCTCTCGCTGCCCCGGCAGTGACCAGCGTAGGCACCCAGAGAGAGCCGATGAGAGAGGAGGCTGCAGTGCAATGCTCAGAGTGTAGAGAGTGCCTGCACTGATCTCCTGAGGGAACGGTGCCAAATGCAGGGCTGTACTCGGTGCTCCTTGGTGGAGGTCCTCCTGCGGCAGGTGGCTGAGCTGCGGGATGCTGTTAATAGGATGCAGGATGTCAGGGAAGCTGAGAGGAAGCAGGACTGCCTGCTCCAGGCCCAAACTGTGCAGGGGCTTCAAGCATCCCCTACAGCTCATGGAGGAGAGGAGGAGGCTGTCAACCCAGGAAGCTGGGAAATAGTAACAACAAAAAACAACAAAAAAAAGAGGAAGAGGACAATTAAAAGCAAGGAGCTTCCTCTTAAAGCTGTTGTCCTCACCCAGAATTGCTTTGCTGTCCTCCAGGGGGCTAAGAAGGAAGGGCACTTGCACCAGAAACAACCAGCTGATGCACTGGTAAAGAAGATCACTACTGGTGCTGCCAGGAAAAAGAGACGGGTCATAGTGGTAGGGGACTCTGCTTTGAAAGGGACAGAAGCACTCATCTGTCAGCCTGACCCAATCTCGAGGGAGGTGTGTTGCCTACCTGGAGCACGGATCAGGGATGTTGCAGATAGGCTGCCTGCTCTAGTGAGTCCCATGGACTATTACCCACTTCTAGTGATCCATGTAGGTGCTAGTGTTGTTGATAGAAGTAGCCTGGAGAACATAAAGAAGGACTACAGAGCCCTGGGAGAGGTGGTTAGGGGCTCTGGAGCTCAGATTGTCTTTTCGTCAATTCTCTAGGATACAGGGGAGGACCTTAAAAAAGCTAGGAGGATTGGCCAGGTTAATAAATGGTTAAAAGGGTGGTGCCATAGTCAGGGGTTTGGGTGTTCTGAATACGGGACCCAAGTTAGTAGGCCAGGTCTACTGGGGGCTGGTGGAGCTAGTCTGGCAAAGAAGAGGAAGAGCCAGGCTGGTCAAGGTTTCTTTAAACCAGATGTGTTGGGGGAGGGGGGCATCGTTCCATCCCAACACACCCAGTCAGTTGCCAGCACCTACAATAAATACTCAGAGCAATGCAGAGATATTCCAGCCGCTCCAGCCAATGAGCCGGCTTCATTTGGAGCTCGGCTCAGATGCCTCTATACAAACGCCCGTAGCATGGGGAGCAAACAAGAGGAATTAGAGATGTGTGCACGACTACGTGAGTATGATATAGCAGGCATCATAGAAACATGGCGGGATGGCTCCTACGACTGGAGTGTTGGAATGGAAGGTCATAGGCTCTTTAGAAAAGACAGGCCTGGCAGGCAGGGAGGGGAAGTTACTATTTATGTTAGGGATAGGCTGGAGAGTATGGAACTCTCTCTGGGGATGGGTGAGCAGTCGACAGAGAGTTTGTGGGTCAGGGTTAAAAGGAGAACAGCAATGGGAGACATTACTGTGGGCATCTGCTACAGACCGCCTGATCAAGAGGACTCTGTGGATGAAGCACTCTACAGACAGATAGGAACAGCCTCACACTTGCAGTCCGTTGTTCTCATGGGGGACTTCAACCACCCTGACATCTGTTGGAGGGACGGTATGGCTCAGCACAAGCAATCCAGGAGGTTCCTTGACTGTGTGGAAGACAACTTCCTTCTGCAAGTGATAGAGGAGCCAACAAGGAGAGGTGCCATGCTTGACCTCGTGCTCACCAACAGGGAAAGGCTGGTTGGAAATGTGACACTCCAGAGCAGCCTTGGGTGCGGCAATCACGAGATGGTCGAATTTGAGATCCTCAGGACAGTGAGAAGAGCGTGCAGCAAGCTCACTGCCCTGGACTTCAAGAGAGCAGACTTTGGCCTGTTCAGGAACCTGCTTAGTAAGGTTCCATGGGACACAGCCCTAGAGGGCAGGGGGGCCCAAGACTCTTGGTTGATATTCAAGGATCACCTGCTACAAGCTCAGAAGTGTTGCATCCCAACTAGAAGGAAGTGCAGCAGGAGGGCCAGGAGACCTCCTTGGATGGATAAGGACCTGCTGAGGAAACTTCGAATGAAAAAAGAGGCTTATAAAAGGTGGAAGCAAGGACAGGCGGCCTGGGAAGAATACAGGGATGTTGTCTGAGAAGCTAGGGACCAGGTTAGGAAAGCTAAGGCCCTGTTAGAATTAAACTTGGCTAGGGATGTGAAAGATAACAGGAAGGGATTCTATAGTTACATTGCAAATAAAAGACAGATTAGGGACAACGTAGGCCCCCTCCAGAAACTATCAAGAGAACTGGCTACCCTGGATTTGGAGAAGGCTGAGGTTGTTAATGACTTCTTTGCCTCGGTCTTCACTGCCAAAGGCTCTGACTGCACCACCCAAGTCTTGGAATGCGGACGCAGGGACTGTAAGAATGAAGACCCTAGGCCCACTGTAGGAGAGGGTCTGGTTTGAGACCATCTTAAAAACCTAAACGTACACAAGTCCATGGGACCTGATGAAATCCATCTGTGGGTCCTGACGGAGCTGGCGAATGAAGTTGCTAAGCCACTGTCCATCATATTTGAAAGATCATGGCAGTCAGGTGAAGCTCCCGATGACTGGGAAAAGGGAAATATAACCCCCATTTTCAAGAAGGGGAAAATGGATGATCAGGGGAATTACAGAGCAGTCAGTCTCACCTCTGTGCCTGGCAAAATCTTGGAGCAGATTCTCCTGCAAGGCATGCTAAGGCACATGAAAAACAAGGAGGTGGTTGGTGACAGCCGGAATGGCTTCACTAAGGGGAAATCCTGCCTGACCAATTTGGTGGCCTTCTATGATGGGGCTGTGGAAATGATGGACAGGGGCAGAGCAGTTGACGTCATCTACCTGGACTTGTGCAAAGCGTTTGACACTGTCCCACACAACATCCTTGTCTCTAAATTGGAAAGACATCAATTTGATAGGTGGACCACTCGGTGGATAAAGAACTGGCTGGATGGCCGCACGCAAAGAGTTGTGGTTAATGGCTCGATGTCCGGCTGGAGACCGGTAACGAGTGGTGTCCCTCAGGGATGGGTGCTGGGACCGACCTTGTTCAACATTTTTGTCGGTGACATGGACAGTGGGATTGAGTGCGCCCTCAGCAAGTTTGCCGATGACACCAAGCTGTGTGGTTCGGTTGATACGCCGGAGGGAATGGATGCCATCCCCATTACCCACTCTGTGCCTTACATGGAAAGGGACCAAAAAGAATGCTTTTTTAAAGAAATTAAATCAGGGTCTCACCGAGGTCCCGAGATTGGTTCTGGGAGCTGGGGTTCCTTTCAGGCAAACTCCCCTGATGCTGGCGTGAAGGTCCCAGAAACTCCCCGGATCTGTGGGAAACACAGCTGAGTGTCCCTGTTCAGGCGCCAAATTGTTCCCATCAAAGTCAGTCAGAGAAACTCTCTAAGGCTCAATTTGGAGTTTCAGAAAGCAGCATTCTTTATTGCAGCGCTGGGCGCGCACGTGATCATTTCACAAAGGTGAGCACACCCGGTACTTGTCAACAGCAGCTCTATATTTAGCATACTCATGCATATTCACAGCTTTTCCAGGAACTAGTTATAATATTTGCATCCTAGTTACGCATGCGCTTTCTTGCTGAGTGTGGGTCTTTGGTGGGCACCGATAGTCTTCCTCACTGTGTTTACTGAATGACCTCAGTGCTTGCGCACGCTCGCAAGGTCCTAGTGCCCAGTTAGCAGTTGGTATGTCCTTGCTTCTGCTCTGTTCCAGTCTTGCTCCACACTGGGCGCCACTCTGCTATTTTGAAGGCTGGCATCCTTGGTCTTATTTACTGTCTCCTTAGTTGTTATCAGTCCCATGATGTTCCTTCCCCATCAGCCAAACATTCCTTTCTCTCTACACGTTAGTAAGTTAGAACAGTTTGGCCTATTCTACTATGCTAAAGGCACACACACTATTGTTAGTTTAAGAGTTAAGGTTACAACACAGTGAGCACAGGGATGCGCTGGGGACACGGTGACCATAAGGACATAGTGGGTCACATGAGGACACAGACATCACAATGACCATGGAGACATGGGACCACAGGGGTGGCTGATTCTGGAACACCCCATGTACAGGTGTGCGAGGCCACAGAACTCCACGGAACCCTTCACCAGAGGCACTGGGAGATGACAACTGCTCCTTGGAACACAAGGTACTGGTGGAGGAGGCAAAAGCAGCTCTTCTGGTGGTTCCCGTCTTGGTGCCTGGGCAGGCAGTGGTGCAGCTGTGACACACTGTGACATCACCTGCCACACACTGTGACGTCACCTGCCATGCACTTTGACATCACCGCTCCCACTGCTTATATTGCCTACAGTGACTCCCCACAGCAGTCACTGTGCAGAGACGACTCTGAGAACTTCCCAAAGCAGCACCTGCAGCATCATTGGGCAGCATCCAAGAGGAGGGACCTTCTGCACTGGCAGCGCCAGCATCCCCAGGTGCATCAACCCTGCACGATGGCCCAAGGGTTCTTGGGGAGCTTCCAACCTCTGCCTGGGAGGCCCTGTTCCAGAGGCACCCACAGTTCCTCCGGTTGCTGCAGCCGGGGCTTGTCTTGGGAACTGGAGCAGTTCCTTGGTGTGAAGGGTTTCAAGGCTGCCTGGGCAGGCAGCGGGGCTGGTGCTGGCCTCAGGGCTGAGCTCCCATCCTCTGTTCAGGCAGCGGGGCTGGTGCCGACATCAGGGTTGAGCTCCCAGCCCCCCTGGGTGGTGTTTTGGCTGGGATAGATTTAATTCTCTTTACTGTAGCTGGTGCAGTGCTGTGTTCTGGCTTTATTCTGGTAATAATGCTGGTAACACACTGATGCTTTAGTTGTTGCTCAGTAGCACTTACCCTGATCAAGGACTTTTCAGTCTCTCATGCTCTGCAGTGAGGAGGGGCACAAGAAGCTGGGAGGAAGCAGACAGGACACCTGACCCAAACTAGCCAAAGGGGTATTCCATCCCACAGCACATCATGCCCAGGGCAGAAACTGGGGGAGTCACCCTGCAGGGATGGGATTGGCTCAGGCTGGGTATTGCTCAGTGGGTACTGAGCAATTGCATTGGGCATCACTGCTGGTTAGCATCTTCCTCTCTCCTGTCTAGTTTTATGCTCTGTCCCTTTTAAACCACAACAGCTCTAGAGGAGCAAAGTTTGCTGTACAGCTCTTCATTGTGATTTTAGTGATAGAAGATTTTACCTTTTCTGTTGTTGCTCCAGGTTTGGTTTTTCACTTCTTTTCATGACTTTGTTCTTGCATTTTTAAAGAGCTCTGGCTGGTGGGGAGTTATTTCTCTCTTTATAATTCCTCTGGGTTTCCAACCTGCACCTTGATCCTTCAGCTGCGGATTGCCAGGTTTTCCATGTGGGTCCTTCCCTCCGTGTACTTCCTGTGCCCATCCTAGGACCATCTTGTTCCTGTCAGCAGCCTGGCGGAGGTGCAGAGCGGCTCCTGCTCCCCAGCTCCCTGTGGCCATAGTTGTGGTCGCTGCCGTTTCCCTGCCACGGGCAGATTCTCAGTCTGCAGCTGAGGGTTGCTTTTCCGAGGGGGGGTCTTGTCTGGGGCTGGGGCAGGGTGGGGGCTGGCCCCGGCGGTCTGCGCTGTCGCGTCTGGCCGTGGGACCGCGTGTTGACTCGGTGGGATTTGTGCTCATAGTAAATAGTGCACAGTGTAGGGAACGCAGGAATCTGGATTGTTTTCCACGTGGATTGAAGTAAAAGGAAGCACTTGATGGGATGGAGCCATCCCTTTCTTGTGAGGTTGCGGGATGAAGGATGCTGTGAGCGTGAGGGGTGCAGGGGAGCCCAGCGTGGCTGCTGCGGGGCTTCAGGTTTGTCTTTTACTGAGACTGACTCTGCGGCTCTGGCAGCAGAGGGCAGAGGCTGTTCCCCCCTGCGGCCACTCCCGCAGCACCCCTGGGTGCCCAGTGCCATGGGCACGATGCCGCCACCATCACAAAGCCGTGGTGGTCGCTGTGGAGACGCCCATTGTGACGGGGCCCCCACGCTGAGCGTGGGCTATTGAAGGAGCCAGAGCCCTGCAGGAACCAGTGCAGAGGAGAGCCCTCCCTCGGGAGGCTGCATCTCCCGTGCCTGCCCTGCGCATCCAGGTACGGGTTCTTTGACTTTGCAATCCTCTTTTAGTGTTGGCTTGAAACACATGGTGGGTGCGTGCTCTAAAGGGAGGAGAAGCTGTCAGGAGATGTGCTGGTGCCATCCCAGCTGTAGGAGCAGGGGCTGGGTGAGGAGGAGGCGCTGGGCTTGTTCATGTGCTTGGAGCTGAGCTCTGCCTGCAGAGGTGCTGGGGGCGAAGCAGGAGCCTTCTGTGTGCAGGAGCTGCTGGTGTCAGAGGTGCTGAGAAGGTGTCAGGGCAGGAGCAGCCCCTGGGCAGTGCAGCTGCTGGTGCTGTCCCTGGGAGCTCAGCACAAGGGGACCTGCCTGGCTCCGGCAAGGCCCGCGCAAGCCCCCCGGGCTTTGCGGAAGGCAGGAGGGCCCTGGCAGGTTCCAGTGATCCCTGTGCCAGGCACTGCAGAAGTCACAGAAATTCCTAACATGAAAAGTAAGAAAATAAACACTTTCACGTAACTTTTATCAGTTGCTCTTTGCAATCTTCCTGCACTCAGAATCCTCCGATGTGCTGTGCAATCTGCAAGGCTTGACAAAACCTGAAGGTTTTAATGAGCCCCATGGTGTATTTGGGCTGAGTCCATGAACCTCAGGTGCTGAGAGGAGACTGAGGAAACCTCTCAAGAAGTCCAAGTCAGAAGCAAAGCCCCAAGGCCCTTCAGCATTAATGGACCCCACTGAGGGCTGTTACTGACAAAGCCTCCCCAGGGACTCCTTAAAGCAGGTATCTGCACGTTGTCATTACAAGCAGACAAAGGCAAAATGCAGGTGTCTGATGGTGAGAAAACTCTTGTTTTGTTTGATGAAGCAGAAAGGCCAAGCCCTGACCACAGCCTTTGGAGAAGGAGAGCCTGAAATCCTGAGAATGAAAGTTCTCCTCATAGGCCTTGATGAAAGAGGCAACTGCCATAGCCCAGGGCACAGAGACCTTTTGTTCTTTTGGGCCTTTCAGCCTTGCCAGAATCCTCACTCATCTCTGCTGCAGGCTGTCCTGCACTGGCCCATGCCTGCACCTCTTTCCCTTCAGGCTCTTGACACCCATCTTGCTTTCCCACCTGGCTCTCACCTGGCATTTCTGTACCTTCAGTCACATCTCTGCACCCATTGCTGTCTGCTCCTTGAAACACAAAGCCATGGGCTGAGCCAGACTCCCTCTGGGTGACCTCTTGCACCACAACTCCACCTTTTGAGAGACATTTCCCTTTCTTAACTTTGAGTCTGAACCTTCCAAGCTGCACTTTGCAGAGGTTTCCTTCTCTTCCTGCTAGCAAGAAAACCTCCATCATCTCTGAAGCCACATTGCAAGTAGTTGTAGGCTGCTGCTATAGTGTCAATTCAGCAGGTGGAGTGAATATCCCTCAGCAAGGCCATCTAAAGGAGGCTTCTAGAGGAATGGGTGATGCCATCAGGATAGAGAACTAAGCACCATGGGAGAGCAGTGGGAAAAGGGAATGGTCTGGATTGAGAACTTCCTGGCAAGAGCCAGAAGGAAAGGTGGTGTCCTTGGGTGCAAGGTACCCCATGCTGTGGGGACAGGGCACCCCATCTGGGACAGCTTCCTGCCTGTAGCACCCTCTCTGCTGTGCACACCCCTCTCTCTGCCCACACTCACAAGTGTCTCACAGAAGCTTTGCACTTCCCCTGCAGCAGTGACCCCTCACTGCAGGAGGTTCCTGCATTCTGCAGGCTCAGGGATGGATCCTGCATTCCAGGCAAGTTTGGGTAGTGCAGGAGAGGCAGACAGGAAGGTCGGCTCATGGGGCATGAGGAGCAGTGTTCAGGCACCCCCAGCAGTGGGCATTCCCCATGTGCCACGCTGAGGCATGTTCCCATGAGGGAAACTTCTCAGACAGCCTCTGGTTTGTCCAGGCTCTGCAGCCACACTCCAGGAACACCTCCTCCTCCTCCACCTACAGACATCAACTGCTCTCCATTGCTGGGCTCCGTCCTGCTTGTAAGGATTGGTTAAAGCCCTGAACCATCACCTTGCTTCTTGCTGACTTCCCTCCACCCTCCCTCACCTCCCTGCACACTGCTCATTGCCACCAGTAACTCCCTGAAGAGTTCAGAAGCTCTCCAGGCTTTCCTCAGGGGGTGACCATGTTTCTCCATTGACCATTGATGGATCCATGGAGTGCCAGGTGTGAGGTTCCTGCAGAGGCAGAGCCCTGCTGCCGGGAGGGGTGTGCAGGGCAGGGCTGAGCACACAGCCCATGGGATGGGCTCTGGGAGCACTGAGAGGGAGCAGAGCTGGGCCCAGAGCAGCAGCTCCTGGCAGGGACAGCTCCAGGCGGCAGAGACTTTGGCAGGGAGTGGGGGGAAAGGGCAGCCCAGGCCTGGGGAGGCTGCGTTCAGGCAGCTCTCTTGGTGTCTGGCACTGGAGGTGGCTGCTGGCCATGCTCTGCTGGGCACAGTCCTTTGCTTCTCCCCATGAGAGCTCCGTGATCTGCCCTTTGAAACCGTGCTGCCCTGCTCTCAGCACAGGACAGGTGTTTGTGGGGGTTCTTCAGATCAATTTGTGTGTGAAGGCATCATACAGACACTGCAAGTGAAAGCAGAGGGCAAATGGGAAAGGACTGATGGACACTGCAGCTCTCCTGGCTCTGCACTAATCTGCAAAAAGCTGAGAACTTCTCCCTGTTTCAATACTCTTCAGGTTTCCAGTCATACAGAGAATGGTTTATAACACCCCCCCCCGAAAAAAAAAACAAAACAAAACACAAAACCCTCTGCAGTGTTAAGCCATTAAATATATAACACAGTCAAAGTGACTCTAAGCTGTGCTGAGCCTCTCTTGTGCAGACCAGACTCATCTGCATCATGAGTACATGTAGAGAACTTTACAATCAAGTTGGATTTCATCTGACATCCCTTGTAAACATCAGAGCTGGATAAAGCAATACTTCAGATATAAGATGACTCCCAAACAACACGGCCTTGAACACTGTCGGGAATGGGGCAGCCACAGATCCTTTGGGCACCCTGTGCCAGTGTCCCACCACCCTCAAATAGAAAAAAGTCCTCCTACTGCCCAAGCTAAATCTCCCTTTCTTCAGCTTAAATCCATTCCCCCTCCTCCTGTCACTGCAGACCCTTCTAAAAAGCCCCTCTCCAGATTTCTCGTAGACCCTGTCTAAGTATAGGCAGATTGCTAAAATGTCTCCCTGGAGCCTTCTCTTCTTCAGGCTCAGCACCCTCAGCTCTTTCAGCCTCTTCATCAGAGATGTGCTCCAGCCCTCAGAGCATCTTTAGGGCCCTTCATAAATCCGTCATTGTAGGATCATAAGAGATCAGAGGTTGGATGGGATCCCAGGAGGTCTCAAGTCCAACCCGTCAGGAACAGGGTCAGGGAAAGTGGTTCAAGGCTTGATTCAGTCTGAGTTGGAAATCCCCAAAGCCAGAGACTGCACAGCCTCTCTGGGTGACCTGATGCAGCACTTGCCTGAGCCTATGGGAACAAGGTTTCCTGATGTCCTGGCTCAACCTCTCCTCTGTCACTATCCCCCATTGCCTTTTGTCCTCCCACCAGGCACCATGGTGAGGAGCCTGGCTCTGTATTCTCCATGTCCTCCTTGCCAGTACAGGCAGCCAGTCCCCAACAGCCTTCACTTCCCAAGATCTCAGGTCCCCATCAGCCTTCCCTTCTCTGGGATGGACAAGCCCAGCTCCCCCAGTCCCTCCCCACAGGCACCGTGCTCCAGTCCCTGCCTGTCCTGAGAGCCTGGGATTGTAGCCGTGGAGCTTGGACTCAGCTCCATCCCATAAACACTAGGAACCCCCAGGAGGTCTGACTTCCTCAGAAGGTGAAAATGTACCATTATACAGATGATATCTTAATCAGAGGAGATTGCCCCAAAGAACTGCAGCAACAGCAGTGTGTCTAGCACTCCATGGTGCAGAAGTTGAAGTTCCACTTAAGGAATGTCACAAACCAAGTAGAAACCAGTCAAATTGGGGGATACGTGGTGGATAGAAGCAGTGCAGTGATTGCTGCAGACACCTGCAGGAAAACAGAACAAGGGCAGATGCCCCACTCTGGGAAGGAATTACAACAGCTTATGGGTCCTCCAGGATACTGGAGGAAACATGGACCTGGATTCTCTATCATTGCTCACCCACTGTACTCACTGTTACGAAAGGGAAAACCATGGGAATGGAATCCAGAGCATGAGGAAGCAGGAAATACCTAATACAGGAATTAAAACTGTACCAGTCACTGGGGCCTGTGCCCGACCTCCACCACCCTCCATAGCAGAATGGGGTTTTCCTGAGCATGGCTCTTCCTGTGACCTATTCAAACTGGCCCTGATGGACCAAAAAGAACTTTAATGTTCAAGTTGCCTCTTTCAAAGACACTAAACCGACATATTCAGTGTGGGAAGAGGGACTCTTGTCTTTAGTCCCAGCAGCAAAACAAACTGAGAACACTGATCAAGAACAGCCAGTACAAACCATCCATTCAATCCATTCAGTTGACTTGACAGTATCCCAAAGGGAACTGCTCCTCAGGATGGAGTTGCACAAACCCACTGGCAGGAAATGGCATGCCTACCTACCGGGGGTTGAAGAGGAAGTGAAATTACCTGAAGGACAGACTGAAGTTTCCAAACTACTGCAGATGCCTGTAAATGCAGAGCCATCAGCGTTACAACAACCTTTCAAACCCTCACCAGGTTTAGAAGCACCTCCCTTCACCGAGGGAGCACCAACAGAAAATACCTGGTTCACCGGTGCCTCAGCAAAAGGGATCACAGAATCATAGAATCAGCCAGGTTGGAAAAGACCTTTAAGCTCATCCAGTCCAACCCTTACCCCAGCACTGCTGAGGCCACCACTAACCCATAGCACTGAGGCCTCGTCTCCACGGGGTGTGAACACTTGCAGGGACGGTGCCTGCAGCCCTGCCCTGGGCAGCCTGTTCCAATGCCTGAGCACCCTCTGGGGCAGGAATTGTTCCTCAGCTCCATCTAAACCTGCCCTGGTGCAGCTTGAGGCCGGTTCCTCTTGTCCCATCCCTTGTTCCTTGGGAGCAGAGCCCAGCCCCTCCTGGCTCCATCCTCCTCTCAGGCAGTTGTAGGGAGCGATCAGGTCCTCCCTGAGCCTTCTCTTCTCCAGACTGAACCCCCCAGGTCCCTCAGCCCTTCCCCATCACCCCTGTGCTCCAGGCCCTGCACCAGCTCCGCTGCCCTTGTCTGGCCCCGCTCCAGCACCTCAATGTCTCTCTTGTTAGTCAGGGGCCCAGAGCTGATTTGAGGTGCAGCCTCACCAGTGCCCAGTGCAGGGCACAACCACTGCCCTGGCCCTGCTGCCGCACTGGTGCTGATCCAGGCCAGGATGCTGGTGGCTTCCTGGCTGCCTGGGCACAAGCTGCTCCTGTTCAGCTCCATCAATCAGCACCCCCAGCTCCTTTCCCATGAGCAGTTTCCAGCCGCTCTTGCCCAAGCCTGGAGCGTTGCACGGGGTTGTTGTGGCCCAAGTGCAGGAGCCAGCACTTTGCCTTCTGGAACCTCATCCCATTGGCCACAGCCCATGGATGCAGCCTGTCCAGATCCCTCTGCAGAGCTTCCTACCCTCCAGCAGATCAACGCTCCCACCAATTTCGGTGTCATCTACAAGTTTACACATCCCAGTATGGAGCAGTACAGACCAGTCTGCACCAGTACAGACCAATATAGGCCACTATGGCCCCAGATACTGCTGAGGTTTCAATATCCCAGTGCTCCCAGTCCCTGCCGCAGGTCTTCCCTCTTGCAGCCGTGCTCAACTCCCAATCCCTCCCAGTGCTCCCAGTAGCTGCTGCAGGTGCTCCCAGTCCCTCTCAGTCCTCCCCAGTCCCTCCCAGTGCTCCCAGTCCCTGCCACCGGTGCTCCTGCTCCTCCCCCACCAGACCTCCTTGGTCTTTTTCATGGGGACACCCCAAATCAGGCACCCTCCCACTCTGGGTCTGCCCTCCCAGTCCCTGATACGGGGGGGCGTGGGGGTGGTGGGGGTGTTGGAATGCCCCATGGGGTGTGGTTTGGGGACAACAAGGAGCGTTTTGGTACTGGTGGCTTTGGGGGAAGCAGCTTTGTGGGGCATCCCCATTTGGGGTGGGGGTGCTTGGAGGGGCACTTCCAGGATTTGGTTCCCTGGGTTCATTTGGGAGGGCCCGGGGTGATGGTGGGGTGCAGGTCACTTTTGGGCTGCCCCAGGACCCCCATTTGTGGGTCCTGTCTGCTCTTGTGGTGCTTCAGGGAGATTTGGGGTACCCCAGGATTTTGGGTGGCACCGTAACTGGTTTGGGTGCTTCCGTGGCCCTTTGTGGGTGCAGCTTGGGTTTGGGGTGTCCCTTTATTGGGGTGCCCCTTTTGGGGGATCCACCCCCTCTGGCCCCCTGAATTCACTGCTGAACCCAAAGCAATGTTGGGGTCCCCCCAGTGGATTTGAAGTCCCAGAGCACCTTAGGGGACCCCCAGGGCAGTGCTGGGGGAACCCCTCTTTTTAGGACACCCCTTTTTTAGTGAATTTGTGCCACTGAGCTGAGCCAGGGCAGCTTTGGAGCTGCGGGCTTTGGGTTTGGGGAGATTTTGGGGGATCCTGGGAGGATTTTGGGGATTCAGGCTGGTCCCCAAAATGCCTCGAGGTGGCTCAGTTATTTGGGGGATTCCCCATCTCCTGAAAATAGGGGTCCATCAATCCCAGGGCAGCTGAATCTCCTTGGATGCCCTAGGGAGCCCCGTTGCCATAAATTGGAGGAATTTCGGGGTTTGGAGTCATTTGGGGGTTCAAGGAACGTTTGGAGGTTCGGCGGGGGTCCTCAAAACTCCCTGTAGGAGGCACATTATATTGGGGGATCTCCCATGTGTCGAAAACGGGGGGTACGTGGGTCCCAGGTCACATTGGGTGAGCAATGATCCCTCAGAGTGGTGATGTGTTGAGGGGAAGAGTTTGGGGCTCAGAGGGGATTTGGGCATTGGGGGAGATCCTCAAAGCTCCCGGGGTGAAGAGCAACGGAACGGCCAGGTACAAGTCCACTGCCACGTCCATCCCGCCCTGCTGCCGGAGCCCGCTCCTATTACAAGTCATTACCATAAAGTACAATGAAACAAGAACCTTGTTGGTAAACACTAACACAGGAAATACTGGCTGTAAGTAAGGTACAACATGCTGAAACTGTGACATCAAAACCAACAACTTTGAGAGCCTATAAATCAGCATTGTGATGAGTGCTTTTCACAAATACGGTTAGACACACTCCGGTCAGATCTGTCGTTATCTCAACCTTTCGTGCCCCACGTTGGGCACCAAAAAAGAACCGTCGTGGTTTAAACCCAGTCAGCCATCAATCAGCCACACAGTCTCTCCCCCCACTTCTTTCCCTCCCCCTGCTCCCGGAGAGATAGGAAGGAGAATTGAAAGAATGTAACTCCCACAGGTTGAGGTAAGAACAGTTTAGTACCTAAGGTATAACACAAATCACTACTGCTACCACCAATAATAATAGTGATAAAGGAAATCACAAGGGAAGAGAATACAACACCTCACCTCCCGCCGACCGATAACTCACCCCCACCCAGCAGTGATTCAGCCCTTTCGGGTAACTCTCAGTTACCTCCCAGCATGACGTGCTGTGGTATGGAATACCTCTGGCTAGTTTGGGTCACGTGTCCTGTCCCTGCTTCCTCCCGGCTTCCCCTCCTCCCTGGCAGAGCAGGAGACTCACAAAGTCCTTGGTCAGACCAAACATCGGTGTTATCAGCTCTGTTCCCAGGCTGAAAGTCAAAAACACAGCGCTGCACCAGGTACTGAGAAAAAATGACTGCTACTGCTGAACCAGGACAGCACCAAGTGACACCAAGTGACCCTCCAGACCCACAACTGCCCCCCAAAGTGACACCTCAGATCCACAACTGCCTCCCCAGTTACCCGAAGGAGATCCCTCAGACCCACATCCGCCCCAAGTGACCCCACATACCCACAACTGCCCCCCAAGTGACCCACCCAGACCCACAACTGCCCCCAGTGACCCCAAAGAGACCTTTCAGACCCACAACTGATGCCCAAATGATACCCCAGACCTACAACTGCCATCCAAGTGACCCTCCAGACCAACAAGTGACCCCCAAGTGACCCCAAAGTGACTCCCCAGACCCACAACTGCCCCCCAAGTGACCCAGAAGTGAAACCCCAGACCCACAACTGCCCACCAAGTGACCTCTAAGAGACTCCGCAGAACCACAACTGCCCCCTAAGTGATCCCCAAAGTGACCACCCAGGCCCACAACTGCCCCCCAAGTGACACCCAAGTGAATTCCCAGACCCACAATGTCCCCCAAGTAACCCCCAAGTGAATTTCCAGACCCACAATGGCCCCCAAGTGACCCCCCAGACCCACAACTGACCCACAAGTGATCCCAAGTGACCCCCATTACCTACAACTGCCCCCAAGGTGACCACCAAGTGACCCCCCAGACCCACAACTGCCCCCAATATGACCTACCCAGACCAACAACAGCCGCCCAGTGACCCCAAAGAGACCACTGAGACCCACAACTGCCTCTGAAATGATACCCCAGACCTGCAACTGCCCTCCAAGTGACCCTCCAGACCCACAAGTGCCCCCCACGTGACCCCAAAGTGATTCCCCAGACCAACAACTACTGCCCAGTGACCTCCAGACCCACAACTGCCCCCAAGTGATCACCCCAGATCCACAACTGGCCCCCCAGTGACCCCCCAGACCTACAACTGCCCCTCAAGAGACCCCCTTCAGACCCACAACTGCTCCCCAGTGACCTCAAAGAGACCGCTCAGACCATGCTGCTCAGGCAGTAGACTTGCAGCTGCTTTCCTGTGTTAGGAAATTGAAATGACTTTTGCCTAGCCAGAAGGATGGGATTATTTAGTTTGCTTCTTGGATCAGTTTGAAGTCAAGATCCTCACCTCTTTGTATACAGAGACAGAGGTTTGCACTCTGCAGAAGTGAAGACTCTGATGAGGTGAGGTGGTAAAAGGCAGAAGCTCCCTCCTGAATAGACTTAATGCTCTGTAAACACCAATGTATGAAAACAGAAATGGAATCGTAGGAAGGACTCTAAGACACTCAGATTTATTCCACAAGAAGGCTTCTTGTGCAAACACGGCTCAGAATAAATCTGAACTCCAGCCTTTAAGTGCTACTTCCAAAAGAAACAGGGGAAAAATGGTCAAGAAGATTTTTAGAATTATTTCTTTTACGTATCTCGAGCAAATCAAAAGATCCAGATTGTTGCTGAGATGTTAAAACCAATGAACAGATCAGCTGTGTAATCAAAAGAGGTGCACGCACGACTCAAGAGAGTTTCTCCTTCTTGCCTTTTTGTGCCAGTAGGCTGGCAATACCTTCTGACAGCCAGAGCTCTCAGTGCCCTGACATACTGTCACTGGAGCTGTCTTTATTTCCAGCCAAACAAGGGGCAGGACAACTGCACCCAGTGAACAGTAACCAATAAAAACTCTCCTTTGAATTAATGCCCTTTTGCACTTCAGGCCTGCCCTGAAATGTGAAGGCTCTTCTTTTTGTCCTTAGCCTGGTAAGCAGATGGGAAGTCACCCAAGTGTTTGCTCACATACCTAAAATAGGGAAATGGGGCTTCTTTTGGTTAGTGCCTGTGTCGCATCAGGCTGTTATGTTTTCATTGTGGGGTCCTGTGTGCAGATCTTCAGGGCTGTGCTGAGGATCCCCTCTGAGCAGGGACGCCACAAAGCCTTTTCCACGTGCCTCCCTCACCTGGCCATGCTGTCCCTGCTTGTCAGCACTGGTACCTTTGCCTACCTAAAGCCCTTCTCCATCTCCTCCGCCTCCCAGGATCTGGCTATGGTGGTGCTGTACTCAGTGGTGCCTCCAGCAGGAAACCCCCTCATCTGCAGAGGAGAGGGTTTTTTTAAGATCTTACAATGACGGGCTTATGAAGGGCTAAAAAAGATGCTCCGAGGGCTGGAGCTTGCGTCCAGACAACTTCACCTGCAGATGAAGACAGGCTGAGGGAGCTGGGGATGTTCAGCCTGGAGAAGACAAGGTTCCAGGGATACATCTTAGCAAGCTGCCCATTTCTAAACACGGCCTACAAGAAATCTGGAAAGGGGCTTTTTACAAGTGTGTGCAATGACAGGAGAAGGGGAGATGGCTTTGAGCTGAAAGAAGGGGATTTAGATCAGACATTAGGAAGGAATTCTTCCCTGTGACAGTGGTGGGACACTGGCACAGGGTGCCCAAAGAAGCTGTGGCTGCCCCGTCCCTGGCAATGTTCAAGGCAAGGTTGGACACAGGGGCTTGGAGCAACCTGCTCTGGTGGACCACCATAAAACACCTCCATAACACCCAGAAACACCTGTGAAACACCTCAAAAATAACCCCAAACCACTCCTACAACTGCCGAAGGACACCTTGAAGCGTCCCCAGAGCCCCCAAAACACCATTGGCATCCCACAAACCATTCAGGTCCTTGTCTTCCCCCTGCTGTGATGCCGTGGCATAAATCAAACCCTAGACACGAAATCCCTGTTCTTGACCTTAATTTTAACCCTCACTGATTTTTATAATGTTATAATATTGTAATAGAATGTAAGTAAATTATCTATTATAATAATAGAAATGCTTGTCTGTCTATATTACTATTATAAATTACACACTAATATAAATGCTTTTCAGTCCAGTGGGCCCATGACACCTCAGGCCATAGAAACTGGCCTGAAGGGATGCGTTGCTGCTTGGGTCGGGCTGGGTGTCGCTCAGAACATGCTGAACAATTGCATTGGGCATCACTGTCGCTATAGGTCCTTTCTTTCCCCTTCTGGTTCTGTATCTCTCCCCTTGTTGTTTCCATTCTTGTTAATAACAATAACACTAATATTACATTGTGCTTGATTTCAGTTCCTGACCTGTTCTCATCTCCACCCGTGGGTTTCACACTGTTCCCATTCTCCTCCCCATCCCACCCAGGTGCTGAGCGAGCGGCTGCTGGTGCTGAGTTCCCGGCTGGGGTTCAACACTGCCCCTGTCCTGGCCCCTTTGCTGTGGCAGCAGGAGCTGGACGTTTGCACTCTTGGAGCTGGGCTCTTTGTATGGGCACGCAGCTGGAAGCAGCATTCCTTGGCTCAGGAAGCGCAGCTCCCGAGGGTTGCTGGGGCTGGGGCAGTGCTTGCCAAGGGCAGGGGAGGCCCAGCAACAGCTCCTGTCCTGGCCCTGTTGCTGGGGGAGCAGAGGGGCTCCCGCGGGCATTGCCGCAGTCAGGATTGCGCAGGTGTGCCCAGAGCCCACCAGCTCCTTCCCACCTTGCGCAGTGCCCACTGGGCTTCTGGGCTGTGCCTGCGCCTGCCAGGGCCTTTGTCACCTTCCCGAATGCATTGGCAGAGCCCAGCAGAGCACTGGAGCCTTGCGCAATGCCCAGCGCTGGCCTGGCCTTTCCCAGAGCCCAGCGGCACCCCTCCTGCCTTCCGCAATGCCCGGGGGGCTTGCGCGGGTCTTGCCGGAGCCAGGCAGGTCCCCTTGTGCTGAGCTCCCAGGGACAGCACCAGCAGCTGCACTGCCCAGGGGCTGCTCCTGCCCTGACACCTTCTCAGCACCTCTGACACCAGCAGCTCCTGCACACAGAAGGCTCCTGCTTCGCCCCCAGCACCTCTGCAGGCAGAGCTCAGCTCCAAGCACAGGAACAAGCCCAGCGCCTCCTCCTCACCCATCCCCTGCTCCTACAGCTGGGATGGCACCAGCACATCTCCTGACAGCTTCTCCTCCCTTTACAGCACGCACCCACCATGTGTTTCAAGCCAACACTACAACAGGATTGCAAAGTCAAAGAACCCGTACCTGGATGCGCAGGGCAGGCACGGGAGATGCAGCCTCCCGAGGGAGGGCTCTCCTCTGCACTGGTTCCTGCAGGGCTCTGGCTCCTTCAATAGCCCACGCTCAGCGTGGGGGCCCCGTCACAATGGGCGTCTCCACAGCGACCACCACGGCTTTGTGATGGCTGGAGAGCATGGAACTCTGTCTGCGGACAGGTGAGCAGTCAACAGAGAGTTTATGGGTCAGGGTTAAAGGGAGAACAGCGATGGGAGACATTGCTGTGGGCATCCGTTACAGACCGCCTGATCAAGAGGACTCCCTGGATGGAGCACTCTACAGACAGATAGGAAGAGCCTCACGCTCACAGTCCCTTGTTCTCATGGGGGACTTCAACCACCCTGATACCTGTTAGAGGGACGGTAAGGCCCAGCACAAGCAATCCAGGCGGTTCCTCAATTGTGTGGAAGACAACTTCCTTCTGCAAGTGATAAGAGGAGCCAACAAGGAGAGATGCCATGCTTGACCTTGTGCTCACCAACAGGGAAAGGCTGGTTAGAAATGTGACACTCCAGAGCAGCCTTGGTTGCAGCGATCATGAGATGGTCGAATTTGATATCCTCAGGACAGTGAGAAGAGCGTGCAGCAAGCTCACTGCCCTGGACTTCAAGAGAGCAGACTTTGGCCTCTTCAGGAACCTGCTTAGTAAGGTTCCATGGGACACAGCCCTAGAGGGCAGGGGGGCCCAAAGCTGTTGGTTGATATTCAAGTATCACCTGCTCCAAGCTCAGGAGTGCTGCATCCCAACTAGAAGGAAGTGCAGCAGAAAGGCCAGGAGACATCCTTGGATGGAAAAGGAGCTGCTGATGAAATTTCGAAGGAAAAAAAGAGGCTTATAAAAGGTGGAAGCAAGGACAGGCAGCCTGGGAAGAATACAGGGATTTTGTCCGGGAAGCCAGGGACCGGGTTAGGAAAGCTAAGGTCCTGTTAGAATTAAACATGGCTAGGGATGTGAAAGATAGCAGGAAGGGTTTCTATAGGTACATAGAAAATGAAAGACAGACTAGGGACAATGTAGGCCCCCTCTGGAAGCTTTCAGGAGAACTGGCTACCCTGGATTTGGAGAAGGCTGAGGTTCTTAATGACTTCTTTGCCTCAGTCTTCACTGGCAAAGGCTCTGACCACATCACCCAAGTCTTGGAAGGCAGACGCAGGGACTGTGAGAATGAAGACCTTGGGCCCACTAAAGAAGAGGATCTGATTCGAAACCATCTTAAGAACCTGAACATGCACAAGTCCATGGGACCTGATGAAATCCATCTGTGGGTCTTGAAGGAGCCAGCAAATGAAGTTGCTAAGCCACTTGTCTATTTGAAAGAACATGGCAGTCAGGCGAAGATCCCAGTGACTGGGAAAAGGGAAATATAACCCCCATTTTCAAGAAGGGGAAAATGGGTGAGCCAGGGAATTACAGAGCAGTCAGTCTCACCTCTGTGCCTGGCAAAATCTTGGAGCAGATTCTCCTGGAAGGCATGCTAAGGCACATGAAAAAGAAGGAGGTGGTTGGTGACAGCCAGCATGGCTTCACTAAGGGGAAATCCTGCCTGAACAATGTGGTGGCCTTCTATGATGGAGCTATGGAACTGATGGACAGGGGTAGAGCAGTTGATGTCATCTACCTGGACTTGTGCAAAGCGTTCGACACTGTCCGACATGACATCCTTGTCTCTAACTATTCTATGATTCTATGATTCTACTATTATTACAGGTGGTAGCGGCGGTGGTTTGTGTTATTCCTTAGGTACTGGACTGGTTTTATCTCAACCCATGGGAGTTACATTTTTTCGATTCTCCTTCCCATCCCTCTGGGAGGGGGAGTGAGCGAGCGACTACGTGGTTCTGAATTACTGACTGGACACAAACCACGGCACCGCGGCAGCACATCGGGGCTGCTGGAAGGCGGCAAAGGCCCTGCTGGGAAACTGGGGAGTTCCAGCAATGCCCATGGAAGTGCTTCCACCAGCACGCTTGGAAGGACACCCAACACTGCAGAACATGGCAGGGCCCTGGCAGTCTGCACCAACCCTGCAGAATCTCCTCAAGCATTCTAGATGGAGGCAGAGGCCTCAGCAGGCTCTGGCAAGGCTGCGGAATAACACCGGGCATTCCAGAATGCGCCGGTGCTCTGCAACTGTGCTAAAGCCCTCAGGAGCCTGACCAGCATTCAGAAAGGTGGCAAAAGCCCTGGAGGACCTTGGAAGCCCTCCAGGTATTCCAGGCTCAGGGATCCTTATCAGACTTGCTCATGCTCCTTCACCATCAGAGCCGCTTCCCATGGAAACTCCTGGAATGGTCCCCAGGTAAGTATCACAGTATCACAGTATGTTAGAGATTGGAAGGGACCTCAAAAGATCATCTAGTCCAATCCCCCTGCCAGAGCAGGAACACCTAGATGAGGTTACACAGGAATGTGTCCAGGCGGGTTTTGAATGTCTCCAGAGAAGGAGACTCCACAACCCCCCTGGGCAGCCTGTTCCAGTGTTCTGTCACACTCACTGAGGAGAAGTTTCTTCTCAAGTTTAAGTGGAACCTCTTGTGTTCCAGTTTGTACCCATTACCCCTTGTCCTATCATTGTTTGCCATTGAGAAGAGCCTGGCTCCATCCTCGTGACACTCCCCCTTTATATATTTATATACACTAATAAGGTCCCCCCGCAGTCTCCCCTTCTCCAAACTATAGAGACCCAGCTCCCTCAGCCTTTCCTCATAAGGGAGATGCTCCACTCCCTTCATCATCTTAGTTGCCCTGCGCTGGACTCTCTCCAGCAGGTCCCTGTCTTTCTTGAACTGAGGGGCCCAGAACTGGACACAATATTCCAGATGCGGTCTCACCAGGGCAGAGTAGAGGGGAAGGAGGACCTCTCTCGACCTACTGACCACCCCCCTTCTAATACACCCCAGGATGCCATTGGCCTTCTTGGCCACAAGGGTACAGTGTTGGCTCATGGTCATCCTGCCATCCACTAGGACCCCCAGGTCCCTCTCCCCTACACTACTCTCTAACAGGTCGTTCCCCAACCTATATTGGAACCTGGGGTTGTTCCTGCCCAGATGCAGGACTCTACACTTTCCCTTGTTATATTTCATCAAGTTTCTCCCTGCCCAACTCTCCAGCCTGTCCAGGTCTCGCTGGATGGCAGCACAGCCTTCTGGCGTGTCAGCCACTCCTCCCAGCTTGGTGTCATCAGCAAACTTGCTGACAGTACACTCAATTCCCTCATCTAAATCATTGATGAATATATTAAATAATACTGGCCCCAGCACTGACCCTTGAGGCACTCCACTAGATACAGGCCTCCAACTAGACTCCGCCCCATAGACTACAACTCTCTGGCTTCTCTCCTTCAGCCAGTTCGCAGTCCACCTCACTACCTGATCATCCAGACCACACTTCCTCAGTTTAGCTACGAGGATGCTGTGGGAGACTGTGTCAAATGCTTTGCTGAAGTCAAGGTAGACCACGTCCACCGCTCTGCCATCATCCATCCACAATGTTATTTCCTCATAAAAGGCTATGAGGTTGGTCAAGCATGACTTCCCCTTGGTAAAGCCATGTTGACTGCCCCTCATAACCCTCTTATCCTTGACATGCCTTAAGATGGCATCAAGGATAAGGTGTTCCATCACTTTCCCAGGGATGGAGGTGAGGCTGACCGGTCTATAGTTACCCGGGTCCTCCTTCTTGCCCTTTTTGAAGACTGGAGTGACATTTGCTTTCCTCCAGTCCTCAGGCACCTCTCCCGTTTCCCAAGACTTGGTAAAGATGATGGAGAGTGGTCTAGCAATGACTTCCGCCAGTTCCCTCAGCACCCGCAGGTGCATCCCATCTGGACCCATGGATTTATGGATGTCCAGATTGCTCAACTGGTCCCTAACCCATTCCTCGTCGACTAAGGCAAACTGCTCCAGTGACCTGACTTCATCTGAGGTCTCAGGAGTACAGGGCTCTTCAGGACTGCCTCCGGCAGAGTAGACAGAGACAAAGAAGGCATTCAATAACTCTGCCATCTCTGTATCTTCTGTCACCAGGGCACCCATCCCGTTCATCAGTGGGCCTACCTTGCCTCTGGTGTTAGTTTTATCAGCTATGTATTTGAAAAAGCTCTTTCTGCAGTCCTTGACCCCTCTCACCAGATTTAATTCTAAGGAGGCCTTAGCCATCCTAGCTGCCTTCCTACATCCTCTAGCAGCAGCCTTATATTCCTCCCGAGTGGCCAGCCCCTCCTTCCATGACCTATAAACTCTCCTCTTCCACTTGAGCATACCCAGCAGTTCCTTATTTAGCCACACAGGTCTCCTGGCCCTTTTCCTTGACTTCCTACGTGTTGGGATGCTCTGCTCTTGAGCTCGGAATAAGCAATTCTTGAATGTCAACCAACTATCTTGGGCCCCTTTACCTTCAAGCAGCCTTGCCCATGGGACTTCCCCTAGCAATTGCTTGAAAAGGCCAAAGTTTGCCCTGCTGAAGTCCAGGGTTGCAATTCTACTTGCTATTGTACTGGTCCTACCACACAAGATCCTGAATTCCACCATCTCGTGGTCGCTGCAACCAAGGCAGCCCTCAACCTTTACTGCTTCGACCAGACCCTCCTTGTTAGTGAGGATGAGATCCAGCAGCGCTCCTCTCCTGGTTGGCTCATCCACCATTTGGATAAGGAAGTTATCATCCATACACTGGAGGAACCTCCTGGACTGTGGCTGGGTTGCTGAGTAGTCCTTCCAGCAAACATCAGGGAAATTAAAATCCCCCACAACAACCAGAGCCTGTGACTGTGGGGCCGCTCTCAGCTGCCTGTAGAAGGCCTCGTCAACTTCCTCACCCTGATCTGGTGGCCTGTAACAGACACCCACAACAGTATCGCCCCTGCCAGCCTGCCCCTTAATTCTCACCCACAGACTCTCAACTCGCTCGTCCCCTGTCCCTGGACAGAACTCAGTACATTGCAGCTGCTCTCGCACATAAAGAGCAACCCCACCACCCCGCCTGGCTGGCCTGTCTTTCCTGAAAAGGACATAGCCCTCCATGACTATATTCCAGTCATGCGAGCTGTCCCACCACGTCTCTGTAATTGCCACCAGATCATAATCTCCTGACTTAACACAGGTCTCCAACTCCTCCTGCTTATTTCCCATGCTGCACGCATTGGTGTACAGGCATTTCAAGGAGGGAGCTGAGCTCACCAATTTCACCCTAGGATTATAGGAGGCCTCCCAGTCTTCATCAATTCTAGAGTGCTGCCCCACTGGGGCAAGCCCAGTTACAACCCCATCCCCCTTCGAATCTAGTTTAAAGCTCTCCAAATGAGCCCTGCTAATTCATGTCCCAGCATCCTTTTGCCTCTGTGAGATAAACCTTTCCCACGTGCCATCATCCGGACTGGAGCCTTATAAAACCAGCCATTATCAAAGAATCCAAACCCCTGCCTGAAGCACCAGTGTTGAAGCCAATTGTTTACGGACTGAATTTTCCCATTCAGTCCCACATCATCACCGGAAGATGGAAGAAGTGAGGAGAAGATCACTTGAGCCCCAGACTCTTTCACCATCCGCCCCAAGGCCCTGTAGTCTTTCTTCATCCCCCTCAGACTGCGGGAAGCAGCTTCCCCCCCACCTGTCTGGAAGACCAGCAGCGGGTAGTAGTCTGTCGGGTGCACCAGGCTGGGGAGCGCCTTGGTGATATCCCTGATCCGGGCTCCAGGCAGACTACACACTTCCCTATGATGAGGGTCAACTCTGCATAGCGGGCCCTCTGTTCCTCTCAGAAGGGATTCGCCTACAACAGTGACCTTTCTTTCTTTCTTGGCAGAGGCAGTCTTGAGGTGCGAAGTTGACCACCTTTTCCTATGTGACCTTGTAGTCTGGCCTTGCACCACATCCTCACTTACCTCTCCATCAAGATCCAGGGCCTCAAACCTATTACAGAGGGGCACCTGGGGAAGCAGGGAAGGAAGGGAGGAGGGTTGCCCATGACTCCAAACTGGAACTCGCTTCCAGCCCTCATTGTCTTTTTGGTCCCTTACCTCTGTGCGACAGCTACAGGGCAGGGGCTGTCTCGGGCCATCCCCCTCTGTCTGAGAGGACAGGGGGTCCATCCCCTTTTGGGAGGTATCTCCCTGGAACCGTTCCTGCTGGCACGCCAGGGAGTTACTCCACCAGTCATCTCCCTTTCACACTCCCCGATGGTCCTCAGCGTCTCGACCTCCTCCTTATGTTCTGCCACCAATCTAAGCAGATCTTCTACCTGCTCACACCTCACACAGGTGGAATGCTGGCCTCCCTCCCTCAGCAGCAGCAGGCTCTGGCACTCCCTGCAGCAGTCTGGGACACCAGCAACAGGATCCACAACGCGACCGGCTTGTTCCTCCCTGCGCCCGATGCGCAGCGACCGGTCGCTGCCCTCCCAAAGGCTCTTTCAAGGCAAGGGGCACGGGTGCGGTCGCCATTACCGCGGGAACGCCCCCTGCGACGTCAGCCGCTCTCTCGCAAGGGCTGCTGGGGCATCGGGAATCGGGAGCTGTCGGGAATCGCGATGTCTCTGCGCTGTCCCCTCTGATTTTCCTGATCTCTTCTGAAGCTCGTGGTCGCTGAAGCGTGCCGGCTCCGGCTCTAGCTGGGCTGGCTCCAATCAGCAGACTGAATGTGCTGAGCTCCCAGTGACAGCACCAGCAGCTGCACTGCCCAGGGGCTGCTCCTGCCCTGACACCTTCTCAGCACCTCTGACACCAGCAGCTCCTGCACACAGAAGGCTCCTGCTTCGCCCCCAGCACCTCTGCAGGCAGAGCTCAGCTCCAAGCACAGGAACAAGCCCAGCGCCTCCTCCTCACCCAGCCCCTGCTCCTACAGCTGGGATGGCACCAGCACATCTCCTGACAGCTTCTCCTCCCTTTAGAGCACGCACCCACCATGTGTTTCAAGCCAACACTAAAAGAGGATTGCAAAGTCAAAGAACCCGTACCTGGATGCGCAGGGCAGGCACGGGAGATGCAGCCTCCAGAGGGAGGGCTCTCCTCTGCACTGGTTCCTGCAGGGCTCTGGCTCCTTCAATAGCCCACGCTCAGCGTGGGGGCCCCGTCACAATGGGCGTCTCCACAGCGACCACCACGGCTTTGTGATGGCGGCAGCATCGTGCCCATGGCACTGGGCACCCAGGGGTGCTCCGGGAGTCGCCGCGGGGGGACCAGCCTCTGCCCAGCCAGCTCCAGGTGGTCCCTCACAGGCTGCTCTTCCTCAGTGCCTTTGGTCCGGAGGTGGAGCATGCGAGGGGTCACAGCTCAACCTGGGCAATGGAACAGGGCGTCACGGCCACCTACGACAAGTGGAGAGTGACCAACATTGGCACAGCAGAGAATCATGGAATCCCAGACTGGGCTGGGCTGGAAGGGACCTTAAAGCTCATCCAGCTCCAACCCTTGCCATGGGCAGGGACAGCTTCCACTAGAGCAGCTTGCTCCAAGGCCCTTTGTCTTTGTGCACTCCCGGAGTATCCCGGGGATACCCCTACAGAATCCCAGAGAATGCCTGCAGCACCTCCAGAGCACCCCATGGTCTCAAAATGAACTCATGCATCACAATGAACATGGGGACATGGGGAACTCAGGGGTGGCTGATTCTGGAACTCCCCATGTTCAGGTGTGCGAGGCCACGGAACCCCATTGAACCCTTCAGTGGAGGTACCGGGAGACGAAAGCTGCCTCATGGAACACAAGGTACCGGTGGAGGAGGCACACTCGCTCCGTGCTGCTCCACTGACCTCAGGCTGGCATTGGATTGACTCATCTTGGCCATGGGCTGCACTGTGTGTCTGACGGTTCCACTGCTGCAGGGTGGCAGAGCTGTCACTGGGAATACAAAACTGCCCAGCAGGAAGGAGCCATCCTCAGTTATGCTTTCGATGGAGCCAGCACCACCGCTCCCCCCATGAGAACCACGTGAGGTTCAACAGAAGGAACTCTTTGCTGCAGATGGGGCTGCAGCAAGGGGACCACTGGCTGTAGAGCTTCAGGTCCCAGCAGGAGGCCACGGGCTGGTTCCAGCTGCACGTTGTGGGTGGGTGATGAGCTAGAAACCTTCCTCCTCCACAGCCAGAGAGCTTGAAGGTGCTTTGGGTGTGGGACCTGTGGAACTGTGGGTTTGAATGCTGGCAGTCACTGCATCTCTCCTAGAACCACTTTCCAAGCCAGAAATTGTGGGCAACGTATCCGTGAAGGTAGATTTTTGCTTGGAGGGTGTTTTGGGGGGTTAAATTCAGCCTGGGTGCAGACACTGTGGAGTCTCTTCTCCAGAGGCACAGAGAATGTGGTGCTGCCCATGATGCTGGCACACAGTGCCGTGGGCTCGCTGGCAGGTGAGTGCTGGGCCTGGCTCTTGCTCTGGTTTTTTGGCCACTGCAATGGGTGCTGCATGCGAGGAAGGATGTGGGAAGAGGCTCTGTGCTGGCTGAGGTGGCATGGTCATGCTGGGACCTGGGTTTCCCACTGGGGAGCCCTGTGGGCAGGGACTGGGGCTTTGTCACTGCAGTCATTGCAAGAAGGGCATCCCCTATCTAAGGAGGTGTTCTCTGCTCTCTTGCCACTTCTGCCTAGGACAGCCCTTAGCTGCAGCCCAGCAGCGCTGCTCTGCCTCCCTTTGGCTGCACGGCCTTGGTCCAATATTTCCTATATTCCAGACTGGGAAATGCTCTGTGTGCTCTGGGAAAGCCCGAGAGTCCCCTTTCAAGCCTCCCTTCAAAGGCATCCTCTCCTCAACATGCTATTGATACCTGAATCCTGGAATCCCAGACTGCGTTGGGTTGGAAGGGACCTTAAAGCTCATCCAGCTCCAACCCTTGCCATGGGCAGGGACAGCTTCCACTAGAGCAGCTTGCTCCAAGCCCCTGTGTCTCTGTGTGCTCCCAGAGCATGCTGGGGATACCCCTAGAAAATCCCAGAGAATGCTTGCAGCACCTCCAGAGCACCCCATGGACCAAACCAGAGCTCACGCATTCATAATGACCATGGTGACTGAGGACCACAGTCGTGGCTGATTCTGCAACTCCCCGTGTTCGGGTATGCGAGGCCACAGAACCCCACGGAACCCTTCAGTGTAGGTACCGTGAGACTACAGCTGCCCCAGGGAACACAAGCTACCGGTGGATGAAGCAAGAGCAGCTCCTCTGGTGGTTCTTGTCTTGGTGTCTCGGAGTCGATGACACCTGTGGACACAGGAGCATGGAACGAGGTGGGTGGCGATGGTGATCTTGGGGTGCTTTAGGAGTTGCCAAGAACACCTCAAGTGACTTCCCCAGAGTGGCTGCTTTGGACTCGGTGTGCGAGTTGTGCTGGCTGAGCCGGCAGCGAAGCGCTGCGGCTGCCGAGGGATGATCCTGGGATCTGGCCTCATTTCTGGTGTGGTGAACATGCGCCTGTGGGGATGGGACAAGGGGAAGGGCTTTAACCTGACAGAGAGGGGAGACCGAGGTGAGATCTTCGAAGTTGTTCCCTGCGAGGGTGATGGGACACTGGCACAGGGTGGGTGACGGGATAGAAATAGTTTATAAAATGGATCCAGGTGTTATCACCCTGGTCCAGCTTTGGGCTTGGGAACAGTAAAGAAAACACCAGGTGCTTTTGCCCTGGTGGGGCTTAAGCCTTGGGAAGAGTCAAGAGAACAATGAAGTTCCAAGATCAGTTAGCAAAACAAAGCAGGCGGGTTGCAAGGTAAAGCAGTAAAGGTGTGTATCTCAGAAACAGGCCAAACAATGTAAATATTTGTAACCCTTAGTAGTTTCCCTGAATCGGGATGATAAGGAAGTAACAGAGTGCAAAGTTACTGCTTAGCACTTAGTAGACTATAAAAGGGATGTGAGATGCAAAATAAATGTCTTCAGATTTCACCAGAACTGGAGTTCATCTTTGGTACGCTACAGCACAGGGTGCCCAGAGAAGCTGTGTGTGCCCCATGGCTGGTCGTGTTCAAAGCCTGGTTGCACAGAGGGCCTTGCAGCAACCTGCTCTAGTGGAAGGTGTCCCTGCCCATGGCTGGGGTTGAAGGTGGATGAGCTCTAAGGTGTGAGGATGGGAGGCACGGAGCCCAGTACAAGCTGGATCGTTTATTACAAAGGTTGCATGATATTTGTATGCTTCCAAGCAATTAGCTAAGCACATCTATGTTTGCCTTGCGGTTACATTCACGACTTTGGGCGAAAGGTCTATCTGATTTTTCTCATCAACATCCTCTATCCAGTTCTGACATCCTTATTCCTTGCCAGTTCCAACATCTTCCAAGTACCAGTCAGGGACGGGTCACTCCTAATTGCCTGCTGTAGTTCTTCTTTCCCATGGTCTCTGACTCTTGCCTCTAGTGGGCGTGGCGACCTGGTTCAGGAACGGTGCAACGGCCCACCCCTGGCCGACTGGGCCATTAGCTCACAGACACCAATGTGGTGGACGGCAAATGGCATTTATTGGCACGTGACATGGCATTATATACCCGAGATACGTGACGTCACCTCTGTCTGCTTACATCATAAACTAAATGCTATTGGCTATCAGGAGAGGGGCCCTATCTTTCCGTACAGCGCGATATCTTCCGGCTGCCAGACCCTGGCTACCCACATTTCCCCCCTCCCTATGCATAATTATATCGACTAAAATGTAACAAGTTTAAAGAATATATGTCATACTATTGGATAGAAAACATACTAAAAGAAACTTATTTTCACTTTTTACCGTAAAATAATTTTATCCTATATATCACAAACTCGAGTAGAAAACATAAGGCACATTAAGCAAAAGGTAATCAAGAGGTATATTGGAACAACGAGGTAAGATCGGGGGTAACTAAAGGGAATGTTGAGAACAAGTATAGCTGAAAACAAGATCTCTTTGAGGTGGTGTATTCCAGATCGAATTTATGGGCCCTGGGAAGACCATCAATAAACTATCTCCGAGAGGCATCACTGCTGTGTGAGGTGACAGACTCGACCCTAGCGGGCGTCCCCGCGCAGGCAACGTTGACGTGACTGTGATGAGTTTTTGTTCCCTTCACTCAGCATGAGGTTCGGGAGTTCCAACTTTTAAAAGTGCACGCCTGTTACCACGTAGGGGGCCAGTCTACGTGGTAAGAGGGGGTGACAATGTCCAAAAAGGTCTCCCAGGGGTTTGGATTTGTCCAGATAGTTAAATTTAAGTAAAATAACTTGAGGTAACATTAACCAAACACAATATCAAAGCATTTGCTGGCATTCTACTAACATAATGTTAACCATTTCTAGCCGGCTCTTAATAAATGACACAAGCTTATTTAATATACAGGGTCCGAAGACCAGTGCCAGTACAATCATTACAATCGGTCCTATCAAGGTAGATACCAAGGAAGTCAGCCATGGTGATTGGGTAAACCAGGATGTAAACCAGTAAACCCAAAACCATGATCGCACAAAAGTACCGTGGCCCCCCCCGCAAGGGGCATTTTGACGTTGCTGGTGTTCTGTCGATGCGGGGTATTCAGTTGCTGTAGGGCTCTTAGGTGTGGGTAGGGAGTTTGTTGGCTCATCGTCCCCTTCTGGCAGTAAGAAGTACCGGTCACGAGGGTGTCCAATGAATCGGTCCTGTAAACAAAAACTCAAACATTCTGCCACAACCGGGCACTTTGCTTCCACCGGGAGGTTCAAAGAGTCAACCGCAGCCTGGAGACGATCCACAAACTGCGTAAAGCTTTCACTTTCATTTTGCTTTATTGTGGCCCATGGCAATGGCTTAGCAATAACTCTAGAAGCTGTGCGAAGGGCTTCTCTAGCTGCGCGAGTGGTTGTCATTACCTCGTGAGCCCGCAGGCCCTGGGCCTGCGCCTGGGGGGTAATCATTGTTGGGTCTGTACCCATCAGCCGCTGCAGACTGGAGCCATGTAGCGGATGATCTGCCCCGACTGCTTGGGCTAACTGTCTAGCACAATTGTCCTCCCATTCCTGTTTGAAAACGATCATCCCCGCTCCATCAAAAATCAATCTACAAGTTTGTTTTATATCGAACGGGAGCATATCGTCTCCTCCAAAGACACCATCTATAAGGGTAGAGACCATGGCAGAATTAAGGCCTTTATCTGCAATTGCTTTAACAATTGCTTGTGTATCCTTAGGGTTTATTGGCGAGTGGACCCTCTGTCCCCCATCCATGACTCGGACCGGAAAAGCTAACGCGGTTGATGCGGTCCAGTTGGCACACTCAATCTTTATTTTTCTCCAGTCTGTGAGAGGGACCTCCTCCCCCCGTGATTCCTTTTTAATTTGGATGGGGATATTTTGCCCCTTAATTCTGTTTATCTCCGTTCCTGGCCGCTCTAAATTTGAACCAGTTGTGAGCCACTTATCCCAACTATTGTCTGATCCCCAGCCAGGGTCTGATTCAGACTGAGAACTCGACTGACCAGTTGTATCCGGTGTCCGGTTTCCCCTTGCCGGGCTCCGGCCCCGCCCGCTTCTCTTGTGGGCGGGCTTTTCCTTCCCCGTGTGTGCGGGCCGTTCCCCCCCACTTTGCCCGCCCCTCCTTCCTGGTCCGCTCCTCCCTCTTGGTTCGTCCCGCCCACTATTCGGGGGGGTACTTGCCCTACAAGGGCACCTCTGCGGGTAGCCACTCTGATTGGCTTCCTGCCCTTCTTTCGCGCCTTCCCACCCTTCGTTCGCGCCTTCCTGCCCTTCGTTCGCACCTTTCTGCCCTTCGCTCACGCCTTTCCGCCCTTCGTTCACGCCTTCCCGCCCTTCGTTCCCGCCTTTCCGCCCTTCGTTCGCGCTACCCCCCCTTCTCCAGTCGTTTCTGCCTTCGGTATCCTTCGCATTCTCCTCCCCCTCCCGTCCGTGCTTGCTCGTTAGAGCCAGCGCTTCCTCCCTGTTCCCGTCAAGGGTGTCCTCGCCCCGCCCTCCGTCTTTTTGCTCAGCGCCATCTTGAGGCGCATAGGGCGATGGCTCGACCCAACCTTCTCCACGTCCGCGTTCCTCGCTGCACTTCTAGCTGCCTCAGCTAGCCCACCCCAAACGGACTCTGGCGGTTTCTGTTTATCCGGAAACAGATCGGGGTTCGGAAGATGGGGAGGTGCGTCGCCCTCTGGAAGATCTACAGGCGCAGGAGAGCCGGGATTATCGGGGGGAATGTGATGTAAAGTCTGCGTAGCTGCCCCGACCCCCAATTTCGGCGCGTCTCGCAGGCAGGATTTCGCCGCCTGCCAGGTTTCCTGCTCGTGTATGGCTTTCCGCAGGGCTTGTACAACCTTCCCCCACGACTTAAGGCTCTTGCCACAGCCTGAGGACATAGTCTCCTCGGCTAATGCCTTGGTGCATTTGTCCCCCACCTCTGGGTGGAGAATATCCACTGGCTGATCAATGACCCCGAGTTGTAAAAGCCTCGCAACAGTGAGAGTAAAATCTCCAGGCTTACAATCAGTACCCCATTGCCTATGCATTTCGGATATGACCTTCACAATGGATTCCATCCTCCTTGTGGGTCCGGGAGCGTCCTCCCCGCCGGGCTGGTCCTGCAGCTCCGGCCGTCGTTCACCCATCCAGGCGATTCCCGGGTTTCGGCACCACTTGTTGCCTCTAGAGGGCGTGGCGACCTGGTTCAGGAACGGTGCAACGGCCCACCCCTGGCCGACTGGGCCATTAGCTCGCAGACACCAATGTGGTGGACGGCAAATGGCGTTTATTGGCACGTGACATGGCATTATATACCCGAGATACGTGACGTCACCTCCGTCCGCTTACATCATAAACTAAACGCTATTTGCTATCAGGAGAGGGGCCCTATCTTTCCGTACAGCGCGATATCTTCTGGCTGCCAGACCCTGGCTACCCACATCAGCCTCAAAGGGAACAACTTCCTCCGAATATCCAAGCTAAATCTCCTTTTTTTCAGCTTAAAGCCATTCCCCCTTGTCCTGTCACAAAAAGCCCCTCTCCAGATTTCTTGTAGGCCCTGCTTAGGTGTGGGCAGATTGCTAAGATGTCTCCCTGGAGCCTTCTCTTCTCCAGGTTGAACACCCCCAGCTCTCTAAGCCTGTCTTCATCGTAGATGTACTCTAGCCCTTGGAGCATCTTTGTGGCCCTTCATAAGCCCATCATTGTAGGATCATAAGAGAAGAGAGGTTGGAAGGGACCCCAGGAAGTCTCAAGTCCAACACGTCAGGAACAGGGTCAGGGCTTGATTCAGTCCCACTTGGAAATCCTCAAGGGCCAAAGACTGCACAGCCTCTCTGGTTGACCTGATGCAACACTTGCCTGAGCCTATGGGAACAAGGTTTCTTTATGTCCTGGATGAACCTCTCATCTGTCACTATTCCCCATTGCCTTTTGTCCTCCCACCAGGCACCCTGGTCAGGAGCCTAGCTCTGTATTCTCCATGGCCTCCTTGCCGGTACAGGCAGCCAGTCCCCAACAGCCTTCCCTTCCCAAGATCTCAGGTCCCCATCAGCCTTCCCTTCTCTGGGATGGGCAAGCCCAGCTCCCCCAGCCCCTCCCCACAGGCACCGTGCTCCGGTCCCTGCCTGTCCTCAGGGCCCGTTGCTAAACCCACTCCTGCTTGCCAATAGCATTCCTGAATTGGGGATCTGAAACCTGGATGGGGTATTCCAGAGCATCCCTTCCCTTGTTCTCCTGCCGTGCTCCTGGTCATACAGCCCGCCATGCTGCTGTCCTCCCTTGCTGCCAGGGCACACGCTGCCTCCTGTCCAGCTCCTGCCCACCCAGCCCTTTCCCATGGGCTGCTCCCAGCCAGGCAGCCCCAGCCTGGGCCATTGCAGGGGAGTCCCCTGCAGGGACCCCTGTGTACCCTGCTCTCCTGCCCAGGACACCCTGAGAGCTCTGCAGCCCCCCCATGCCATCCCATCTCCCCACACCAGCACAACAGCCCCGGCCCTTGGGCTCCTCAAGAGCTCTTCCTGCTCCAGGCACAGAGCAGCCATCCCAGAGCTGGAGCAGCCAGAAAGCTGATTTCATTCCCTTTCATTCCTGCCCTGTGAGGACATAGCACAGAGAGGAAGTTGCTGCAGGATCATTTATTTCCCTTAAATACAGTGAGAGTCCCCGTTGGCACAACGTCTGTGGGTCAGACAAGGTGGGCAGATACTGAAGTAGCAGGGGATGAAAACTGACATGGCTTTGAAGACAGCAACATCACAAGTGGAAAAAAGAAAACAACTGTAAAGCAGCAAAGACAGATGTGGCCTGTCAGGACCTGCAATGGAAGCTCTTTTTAGAGGAAAGCAGGCAGTGTATGGGTGCTGAAACACATCCAGACACCAGCTTCCTCACAGCATCCCAGACTCCTGGTTCCTCAAGCTGCAGATGAGGGTGTTCACTGCTGGAGGCACAACCCTGTACTGCACTGACACCACCAGATCAAGGGATGGGGAGGAGATGGAGGGGGACAAAGATGCCAGTGCTGACAAGCAGGGAGAGCACAGCTAAGTGAGGGAGGCACATGGAAAAGGCTTTGTGGCGTCCCTGCTCAGAGGGGATCCTCAGCACAGCTATGAGAAGAGAAGGCTCCTTAAGGGGAGAATTTCAAGCAGCTCCCAGAGCCTAAAGGGGCTACAGGAAACCTGGAGAGAGGCTTTGGAACAGGGCCTGTAGGGACAGGACAAGGGGAATGGCTTTAACCTGCCAGAGGGGAGACTGAGGTAAGCTCTTAGGCAGAAGCTCTTTCCTGTGAGGGTGGTGAGACAGTGGCACAGGGTGCCCAGAGAAGCTGTGGCTTTTAAGAAACTGAGCACTTTAAGTTTATTAAATACGTCCTCATTACTCTTAGTTGCGCAGGGCAACTAAGATGATGAAGGGAGTGGAGCATCCCCCTTATGAGGAAAGGCTGAGGGAGCTGGGTCTCTATAGTTTGGAGAAGAGGAGACTGAGGGGTGACCTTATTAGTGTATATAAATATATAAAGGGGGAGTGTCACGAGGATGGAGCCAGGCTCTTCTCAATGGCAAACAATGATAGGACAAGGGGTAATGGGTACAAACTGGAACACAAGAGGTTCCACTTAAACTTGAGAAGAAACTTCTTCTCAGTGAGGGTGACGGAACACTGGAACAGGCTGCCCAGGGGGGTTGTGGAGTCTCCTTCTCTGGAGACATTCAAAACCCGCCTGGACACATTCCTGTGTAACCTCATCTAGGTGTTCCTGCTCCGGCAGGGGGATTGGACTGGATGATCTTTTGAGGTCCCTTCCAATCTCTAACATACTGTGATACTGTGATACTGTGATTTTGAGTGCTTGGCACAGATGGGCTGGCAGGACTGGGGCAGTGGGGAGATGCCCAAAATGCTCAAGCGCAGCATTAGTCAGTGATCCAAAAGTGCTGGTGGGCTTAACTAGACAAAATCTACCCTCCAGAATACTCTCTACCTAAGGGTATGGGAACCCAGGTAGAAGCCGTCCTCAACCCCTTCGGTCAGGGGAAAGGGTGTGAGAAGGAGCAAACCGATACTGCATGTCCACAATTGGTAGATTATAGACACTGCCCCAAATTGGGTGTTTTCTGGCAGTCCTGATGCAGGTGCAAAGGCAGTCCTGAACTATTTGGTGGCATCCAACAAAACAGCAGACTCATGATTCTCAGCTCTGGTGGAATCTCGCTTGTGAGATACAGTGACTGTGCTCGGGCAACCTCTGGGGGATAGAAGTCGGGGATGGGGAGGAGATGGAGGGGGGCCCAGATACTGCTGGGGTTTTGTCCTGGGTTCAGCAGTAGCAGTCATTTTTCTCCTTCTTAGTAGCTGGTGCCATGCTGTAGTTTTGACTTTCAGCCTGGGAACAGCACTGATAACACCCATGTTTTTAGTTGCTGCTCAGTAATGTTCACTCTGACCAAGGCCTTTCTGAGTCTCATGCACTGCCAGGGAAGAGGGGAAGCCGGGAGGAAGCAGACGTAGGACACCTGACCCAAACTAGCCAGGGAGGTATTCCATACCACAGCACGTCATGCACAGTCTATAACCTGGGGGCAGTTACCTGGAAGGGTGTGATCACTGCTGGGGTCAGACTCAGACTGGGTATTGGTCGGCATGTGGTGAGCAGTTGTATTCTCTCCCCTTCTTATTAGATATCATTATTATTATTGGTGGTAGCAGCAGTGGTTTGTGTTATACCTTAGTTACTGGACTGCTCTTATCTCAACCCATGGGAGTCACATTCTTTCGATTCTCATCCCCATCCCTCTGAGAGCGGGGGAAGGAAGGAGGGGAGTGAGCGAGCGGCTGCATGGTTCTGGGTTGCCGGCTGGGCTTAAACCACAACAGGTTTCAATATCCCAGTGCTCCCAGTCGCTGCCAAAGGCGCTCCTACTCATCCCCCACACGACCTCCTTGGTTTTTTTGGGGGACACCCCAAATTAGGCACCCCCTAATATGGGGCTGCCCCCCAGCTCCCTGACACCCGGGGGAGTTGAGGCTGGAATGCCCCATGGAGCGTGGTTCGGGGGCAACAAGGAGTGTTTTGGTGCTGATGTCTTTTGGGGGGGGAGCAGCCTTTTGGGGCCCCTCCAGGACTTTGTGTCCCCTGGGCTCATTTGCGGTTGGAGGCCCCAGGGTGATGGGAAGGTGCAGGTCATTTTTGGGCTGCCCCAGGGCCCTCATTTGGGTTTCCTGCCAGCTCTTGTGTTGCTACAGGGAGATTTGGGGTACCCCAGAATTTAGGGGGGCACCACGATTGTTTTGGATGCTTCCAGGGCCCTCTGGGGGGCAGCGTGGTTTTGGGATACCCCTTTATTGGGGTGCCTGTTTGGGGGGATCCACTGCCTCTGGCCCCGTGAATTCACTACTGAAACCCAAAGCAAAGTTGGGGTCCCCCCAGTGGATTTGAGGTCCCAGAGCAACTTATGGGACCCCCAGGGGAGGTGCTGGGGGGACCCCACTTTTCAGGACACCCCATTTTAGCGGTTTTGTGCCACTGCGCTGAGCTGGGGGAGGGCTTTGGAGCTGCGGGCTTTGGGTTTGAGGAGACGTTGGGGGATCCCAGGGGGAATTTGGGGATTCAGAACTCCTTGAGGTGGCTTTTGGGGGACTTCTTCTCCCCTAAAAATGGGGGTCCATCAATCCCAGGGCAGCCGAATCTCATTGGATGCCCTAGGGAGCCCCGTTGCCAGAAATGGGAGGCATTTGGGGGGTTGGAGGGATTTGGGGGTTCAAGGAACATTTGGGGGTTCGGGAGGATTCCCCATAACTCGCTGTAGGAAGCACATTATATTGGGGATCTCCCATGTGCCGAAAACAGGAGCTACCTGGGTCCCAGGGCACCCTGAGACACTCTTGGGTGAGCAACGTTCCCCTAGGGTGAAGATGTGTTGAGGAGAAGAGTTTGGGGGTTCAGAGGGGATTTGGACATTGAGGGGGATCCCCTAAACTCCCTAGGGTGCTGCAGGGATTTGGGGAACATCCAGTGTCCCAAAACTCGGGGTTCCATTTATCCCAGGGTACCCTGACTCTTCAGTGCCCCTGTTTGCCCATGACAGTAAAGGGGGGGGGATTTGGGGTTCAGAAAGAAACTGGAGGTTTTGGGGGATGTAGAAGCTCATGGGAATGTCCCCAATCACTGTGGGTGGCAGAGTAGTTTGGGGGACCAATGGAGCCCTCAAAGAGTAGCTACAGCCACCAGAGATCACCCCACAGATCATTGGGGAGGTAGGAACTGGAGATATGGGGGGATCCTGCCGGGTTTTGAGTGTGCAGATGGGGGATTTCCCCTTAATCTTTCCTGTGAGGATGCTGGCGATGAGCTCATCCCTCTGCCCGGGGCAGGGAATGCAACCAAGGAGGGGCTCCTGGGAGCTGGGGTGACCCTTGCACTCCCCCAGGCTCTGACAAGGGAGAAGTTCTCCTGCCCTGACACCTTCTCAGCACCTCTGACACCAGCAGCTCCTGCACACAGAAGGCTCCTGCTTCGCCCCCAGCACCTCTGCAGGCAGAGCTGAGCTCCAAGCACATGAACAAGCCCAGCGCCTCCTCCTCACCCAGCCCCTGCTCCTACAGCTGGGATGGCACCAGCACATCTCCTGACAGCTTCTCCTCCCTTTAGAGCACGCACCCACCATGTGTTTCAAGGCAACACTACAACAGGATTGCAAAGTCAAAGAACCCGTACCTGGATGCGCAGGGCAGGCACGGGAGATGCAGCCTCCCGAGGGAGGGCTCTCCTCTGCACTGGTTCCTGCAGGGCTCTGGCTCCTTCAATAGCCCACGCTCAGCGTGGGGGCCCCGTCACAATGGGCGTCTCCACAGCGACCACCACCGCTTTGTGATGGCAGCAGCATCCTGCCCATGGCACCGGGCACCCAGGAATGTTCCCGCAGTGGCCGCAGGGGGACCAGCCTCTGCCCTCTGCTGCCAGAGCCGCAGAGTCAATCTCAGTAAAAGACAAACCTCCGGTCCCACAGCAGCCACGCTGGGCTCCCCTGCACCCCGCACGCTCACAGCATCCTTCATCCCGCAACCCCACAAGAAAGGGATGGCTTCATGCCACCAAGTGCTTCCTTTTACTTCAATCCGCATGGAAAACAAAACAGATTCCTGCGTTCCCTACACTGTGTACTGTTAACAGTGAGCACAAATCCCAACAACTCAACACGCGGTCCCACGGCCAGACTCGACAGCACAGACCGCCGGGGCCAGCCCCCACCCTGCCCCAGCCCCAGACAAGATCCCCCCGCGGAAAAGCAACCCTCAGCTGCAGACTGAGAATCTGCCTGTGCCAGGGAAACGGCAGCGACCACAACTATGGCCACAGGGAGCTGGGGAGCAGGAGCCGCTCCGCACCTCCGCCAGGCTGCTGACAGGAATGCTACAGAACCAGAACGGGCATGGAATGCACACGGAGGGAAGGACCCACATGGAAAACCTGGCAATCAGCAGCTGAAGGAGCAAGGTGCAGGTCGGAAACCCGCAGGAATTATAGAGAGAGAAATAACTCACCCATCAGCCAGAGCTCTTTAAAAATGCAAGAACAAAGTCATGAAAAGAAGTGAAAAACCAAACCTGGAGCAACAACAACAGAAAAGGTAAAATCTTCTATCACTAAAATCACTATGAAGAGCTGTACAGCAAACTTTGCTCCTGTAGAGCTGTTGTGGTTTAAAAGGGACAGAGCATAAAACTAGACAGGAGAGAGGATAATGCTAACCAGCAGTGATGCCCAATGCAATTGCTCAGTACCCACTGAGCAATACCCAGGCTGACCCAATCCCATCCCTGCAGGGTGACTCCTCCAGTTTCTATCCTGGACATGACTGCTGTGGGTTGGAATACCCCTTTGGCTAGTTTGGGTCAGGTGTCCTGTCTGCTTCCTCCTGGCTTCTTGTGCCCCTCTTCACTGCAGAGCATGAGAGACTGAAAAGTCCTTGATCAGGGTAAGTGCTACTGAGCAACAACTAAAGCATCAATGTGTTACCAGCATTATTACCAGAATAAAGCCAGAACACAGCACTGCATCAGCTACAGGAAAGAGAATTAAATCTGTCCCAGCCAAAACACCACCCAAGGGGCTGGGAGCTCAACCCTGATGTCAGCACGAGCCCTGCTGCCTGCCCAGGGGATGGGAGCTCAGCCCTGAGGCCAGCACCAGCCCTGCAGCCTGCCCAGGCACCAAGACGGGAACCACCAGAGGAGCTGCTCTTGCCTCCTCCACCAGTAGCTTGTGTTCCAAGGAGCAGTTGTTGTCTCCATGTGCCTCTGGTGAAGGGTTCTGTGGGGTTCTGTGGCCTCGCACACCTGAACATGGTGTGTTCCAGAATCAGCCACCCCTGTGGTCCCATGTCTCCATGGTCATTGTGATGTCTGTGTCCACATGGTCCCCATGTGACCCACCATGTCCCTATGGTCCCTGTGTCCCCAGCATGTCCCTGTGCTCACTGTGTTGTAACCTTAATCTTAAACTAACAATAGTGTGTGTGCCTTTAGCATAGTAGAATAGGCCAAACTGTTCTAACTTACTAACGTGTAGAGAGAAAGGAATGTTTGGCTGATGGGGGAAGGAACATCATGGGACTGATAACAACTAAGGAGACAGTAAATAAGACCAAGGATGCCAGCCTTCAAGATAGCAGAGTGGTGCCCAGCTTGGAGCGAGATTGGAACAGAGCAGAAGCAAGGACATGCCAACTGCTAACTGGGTACTAGGACCTTGCGAGCGTGCGCAAGCACTGAGGTCATTCAGTAAACACAGTGAGGAAGACTATCGGTGCCCACCAAAGACCCCTACTCAGCAAGAAAGCGCATGCGTAACTAGGATGCAAATATTATAACTAGTTCCTGGAAAAGCTGTGAATATGCACCAGTATGCTAAATATAGAGCTGCTGTTGGCAAGTATTGGGTGTGCTCACCTTTGTGAAATGATCACGTGTGCGCCCAGCGCTGCAATAAAGAATGCTGCTTTCTGAAACTCCAAATTGAGCCTTAGAAAGTTTCTCTGACCGACTTTGATGGTAACAATTTGGTGCCTGAACAGGAACACTCAGCCATGTTTTCCACAGATCCGGGGAGTCTCTGGGACCTTCACGCCAGCATCAGGGGAGTTTGCCTGAAAGGAACCCCAGCTCCCAGAACCAATCTCGGGACCTCGGTGAGACCCTGATTTAATTTCTTTAAAAAGGCATTCTTTTTGGTCCCTTTCCACATAAGGCACAGAGGGACGCCCTGCGCGGTGGGTAAGAGGCAGTTAAGTTTTGGTTGTCTGGACTTTGGTATTTAGTGGAGGTCAGGATCATGGGTACCACTGCCTCCAAAGGGGGGATCCTGAAAAGGTCCCCACTGGGTTGCATTTTACAACAATCTGGGTAGAGGTCAGGACCACTGCCTCCACAGGGGGTGTTGAAGAAATCCCTACTGGGTTGCATTTCACAACACTGGAAACAGATGGGTGAACCCCAGGGTGGTTCGGTCACTGGGGAGACTTTGGAACAAACCGAGGGGTTTGGTTACTCGGGAGATCCTGGTAAAATCCTGTAATCAGTGGTGGATGTTATTCTTGAGACTAGAAGGAAAGTGGGATGAAGTAGCTTATGCAGAAATGTGTTTCACTTTGAGATATCATCTGGAACAGCAAAAGGATTGCAGTTTTAATTTTGCACTCAAGGACCTGTCTGTATTGTCCTTGGAGAAAGACAGTGAAATTTCCTTAAACCTTTAAGACAAGCTGTGTGTAATGATGGTCTGCTCATGATGAAGATTCCCTTTACCATTATAGATTTGGAGAGCTGGAAACAAGTGGCTGGTAATTACGCATCATGCTTTTCAGAGTGTTGACACAAATACGATTATTCGTAGGGCTCAGACTGCTGTGGATCAACAAATAACAGCAGGCACAGCGACAAGTACAGTGAATCTTCACGTACCTACCCCCAATCCTAACTGGGACCCTAATCGGGACAGGCAAGCTTTGAAACAATATCGGAGGTGGATTTTATTTGGCATTAGGAATGTGGTCCCCAAGACAGTGAGCTGATCTAAGCTATATGAAATAAAGCAAGATGTAAATGAAACACCTTCTGGATTCGTGGGAAGATTAAAAGAGGTGATGCATAAATATACTACTATTGATCCTGAATCGGAGGAAGGAAGGAAAGAGTTAAGCCATTTAACAAAAAGTCAATCCACTTAAGACACAAGGAAAAAGGTACAAAAGCTTCAGGGGGAGGACCAATGTGATTTGGTAAAAATACTGGATGTGGCCTTGGAGACCTATCACAATCGGACCACTATTGCTCTGGTGCAAGCTCTCTGAAATGGTTCAAATGGTTCAATAGTACTGGGGAGGGCTTTCAGTCCCTGATTATTAGTAGAGATATTATTAATAGAATTCATACAATTATTAATATAAGACAACATTCTGTTTCATGGGTTAGAGTGTGTCAGGTTTCACTTGGAATTTGTTAATGTACATCTGGGGCATAAGATAAGCTCCAGAATAAAACTGGAATCTTTAGGGGAAAAAAGTAGAGAAAAGTTGCTGCCTGTAGCTATCCCACAAGAAACCAGGAAAGGGGGGAGTGGCCCAGGAGGAGAGGAAACAAGGATTACATGGAAAGGGTTGTGAACAGACTCCACAGGTTGTACTCAAAGGGAAAATGCCCTCAGAATCAAAAGAAACACCGGAGATTAAATGGAACGTCAGGACAGGCAGAGAGAATGATTCTTTTAAATGAAGATTGAGGAGGAGCAGGGGAAGATTCGAATCCCTCCCCAGCAGAGCCCCTGGCTACAGTTAGGTTGGGGAATGGGAAGGTAAAATTCCTTCTAGAAACAGAAGCTACTTATTCTGTTATAAATACTTGTAAAGGGCAATCAAGCAAACAAACAGCTTCAGGCATTGGTGCCACAGGTGGACAGGAACCCGGCCTTCCTTTACATTTGAGAAACTGGCAAACAGAGGTTGAGCCATCAAGTTCTTTGCATGTCTGAGTGCCCCATGCTGGTATTGGATAGAGATTTACTGAGTAAATTCCATGCATCAATTAGGGTTAAAGGAAGAAAATTCAGGTCCATGTTCCTAATGAAAAAAAAAGCTATGGAGGCCTGAGTTTTTATGTTACAGAAACCAGGCACTGAGCCGGATATCCCCGAGGAAGTGGGTATATCCACAAGTATGGGCTGCTGGAGCTTCGGGACCATCACGAGATGCAGAAGAAGTAACTATTCCTCTGAAACCAAATATCACACCGCTAAGACAGAAACAGGATCTTATAAAACTGGAAGCAAGGAAAGGACTAGAGACTCTAATAGAAAAAATTATCAAATACTTTGGGACAAAAATGGACCGTATTTGTACTTCACATGCTAACAACCATTCTGGAACAGAAAAGCAGTCACTGGCTTTCCCCAAGCAGGCTGTGCTTCTATGACAAGAGGAGGTAGACTTAAAGTAACTAACCTTTTGAGCCAGCACAACAGGTTTTGACAACAGATCCAGAAGCAGGAGAGCTGACTCACAACTGTTTACAGACCATAACATAACAGAGCTAAATCAAATATAATGGAGGCTAAAGCCCTGCATTCCTCCTCCCCCACCACATGAGCACAGAAAGCTGAGCTGATGGTGCTACTGAGACTTCTGAAAGTGTCAGAAAGTCAAAATTTGCTTTTAAGGCACATCAGCTTGATAACACTGCAGAGAATATTGGTAATCACGTTGCTGACAAAGCAGCTGAAGAAGCTGTGGGTGGGGAGCTTTCATTACTATTGCCTCATCAGTATCAGAGCTTGGGTAATGAAGTTCCAAGTTATCAAACAGAGGATGGGAAATTACCTATTCTTAGGAGCCAAGAAGCACGATGGAGGATGGTGGGTTACACGCATGCCTCCTGCACACAGGAGGCTCCTGCTTTGTACCCAAGATGTGTTTCATGCTAACACTAAAAGAGGACTGCAAAGTCAAAGAACCCGTACCTGGATGCGCAGGGCAGCCACGGGAGATGCAGCCTCCCGAGGGAGGGCTCTCCTCTGCACTGGTTCCTGCAGGGCTCTGGCTCCTTCAATAGCCCACGCTCAGCGTGGGGGCCCCGTCACAATGGGCGTCTCCACAGCGACCACCACGGCTTTGTGATGGCGGCAGCATCGTGCCCATGGCACTGGCACACAGGGGTGCTCCATGAGTCACTGCAGGGGGACCAGCCTCTGCCAAGCCGGCTTGGAGAGGTCCGAGCACAGCATATAGCGTATAGCAAGGCACAGCATATCATAGAACAGCAGAGCATAGCATAGCTATGGAGAACCCACTGCCCTGATAGCTCGGTGTCTGGAGGTGAACTCACCCTCAGCCAGCAGTGTGGATCATCGGGGCCCAGGTTCTGGGGAGACGCTGGCTCAGGCAGTCGGCTGTGTCCCATCTGCCTTGTCAAACTGCCACCACAATCCGCAAGTGGCCCGTGCCCACTGCGCCCAGAGGCTGGGATGCAAAGCAGAGAATTACAAGGGTGTCCCAGTCACATTGGAAACCCCAAATGTGGTTTTACACAGCGCTCTCACACCCATCAAATGGTCACGTACCACACACTTGGACTGAGCACTAGCACCCTCACTATCAATTACTAGTCCTAGGCAAACTCTGCCATGTGCTCATGCTACTTCTGCTGCAGTCCTGCTCTTGTCTATGGAGGCAGATGTCCCCGGAGCCAGTCCTGCAAGAGATACTGATTAATGGTGTGCAGGACAGTGGGAGGGTTTCAAAGACATGCTGGAGGGGCTGGGATTCTGCCATTATTTCTGCTGTGCTGCAATACCCCTTCTCCTTCACAGACAGCTCTAAGATACCCTAAAGAAAAGTCCTAGGTCCAGGGCAGGGATGAAGCTTCCAGGAAAACTCCACTACCTCATCACATTACAGTGTACATATAAATATATAGAGACACATATAAATTATTATTAATACTTTAATTATAAATAATTATTACTTATAATAATCGTAATAATTAACTATTTTAATATTAATAATTAACTACTTATTAATAGTTAACCATTAATATTTTAAAGACTGGTTGATCTAGTAGTAAGGGGGAAGAGAATTTTCATAACATGCTCTGGGGGTCCCACCAACCAGGGTCCCAAACGCCAGTGACAGGGTGACGAGAGGCAGCCAAGATGCCATCCCAGGGGGATCAGTCTCCTGAGAGGGGAGAATAAAACAACCCAAAAGTGAAACAGCCTGAAGCAAGCACTGATGTTCCCTCCCTCAGCTGGCAGACACACTGCCTTCCTGCAGTGTCATTTCTCTGCTGAGAGACAGAGTTAAGGCTAAAAATCAACTTTTCTTAGAATCACAGAATCATTGCATTTGAAAAGACCCTTGAGAACATCGAGTCCAACCATTAACCTGTCCCTAACAAGTCCACACGCTGATCATGACATCATCCCTGTGGGATACCCTCTCTGGATGGTCACCAACAGCAACTGGGACTTTAAGTTGAATTTTCCATCCTAACATAATTCCAGAAACCTCCTCATATAGATAATAGGGCTTTAGCAAACTGTTAACAACTGAATTAAACCAACCAAACATTTCCCTCGATTTATAACTGGAATTCAGCACTACTCTGTTGGGAGGCACAGCGACAAGAGGTGACCTCACCACTCTGTGAGAAGGATGGATTGAAGGAGACCCTTGCCGCTGTTTCTCCTAGATAGAACACAGGGGGGAAGGAATGAAATATTACCTTTAATAACAAAAATACATTCAAATTACCACAGAGAATGAACAGTTCCTTTTGGTGTCTGACCTGTAGAGTCAGATTTATCTCCAAAGCAACTCAACCATGTACCAAGGAAACAGGCAGGTCATTTTCAGCTGTACCTGCAGTGCCCTGCTGGGAACTGCACAGCTGGGGACTCCAGAAATAGCTGGGATTTTTTCTCCCAAGAAATCCACCAGTGACAGGAAGGAAACTCACACTCTTCAGTGGATAAAGAACTGGCTGGATGGCCGCATGCAAAGAGTTGTGGTTAATGGCTCGGTGTCCGGCTGGAGACCGGTAACGAGTGGTGTCCCTCAGGGATGGGTGTTGGGACCGGTCTTGTTCAACATCTTTGTCGTTGACATGGACAGTGGGATTGAGTGCGCCCTCAGCAAGTTTGCCGATGACACCAAGCTGTGTGGTTCAGTTGATACGCCGGAGGGAAGGGATGCCATCCAGAGGGACCTCGACACGCTTCTGAGGTGGGCTGATGCCAACCTTACGAAGTTTAACCATGCCAAGTAAAAGGTCCTACACCTGGGTCGCAGCAATCCCAGGCACAGCTACAGGTTGGGGATAGCAGAGATCCAGAGCAGCTCTGCGGAGAAGGACTTGGAGGTGTTGGTCGATGAGAAAATGAACATGAGCCGGCTGCAGTGTGCGCTCGCAGCCCAGAAAGCAACCGTATCCTGGGCTGCATCAAGAGGAGCGTGACCAGCAGGTCGAAGGAGGTGATCCTGCCCCTCTACTCTGCTCTCATGAGACCTCACTTGGAGCATTGTGTGCAGTTCTGGTGTCCTCAACATAAAAAGGACATGGAACTGTTGGAACAAGTCCAGAGGAGGCCACGAGGATGATCAGGGGACTGGAGCACCTCCCGTATGAAGACAGGCTGAGAAAGTTGGGGCTGTTCAGCCTGGAGAAGAGAAGGCTGCATGGAGACCTCAGAGCAGCCTTCCAGTATCTGAAGGGGGCCTACAAGGATGCTGGGGAGGGACTCTTCATCAGCGACTGCAGTGACAGGACAAGGGGTAACGGGTTCAAACTGAAACAGGGGAAGTTTAGATTGGATCTAAGGAAGAAATTCTTTACTGAGAGGGTGGTGAGGCACTGGAATGGGTTGCCCAGGGAGGTTGTGAATGCTCCATCCTTGGCGGTGTTGAAGGCCAGGTTGGATGAGGCCTTGGGTGGCATGGTTTAGTGTGGGGTGTCCCTGCCCATGGCAGGGGGGTTGGAACTAGATGATCTTAAGGTCCTTTCCAACCCTAACTATTGTATGATTCTATGATTCTCTGTGACACCAGGGGTCACTGCTTCAGCTGAGCTCTAATCCCTTTTCAGAATCACACCAACCCACTGTGTATTCAGCACACCAGTAGCTTTTATCAAAACCTGACCTGCCTGGAACACTTCAGTTGTAGAGGCACTAAATATTTATGTACAAGCTTGGGAGGGACCTTAAAGCTCATTCAGTTCGCTCGAGCAGCTTGTGCCAAGCCCCTGTGTCCAACCTGGCCTTGAACACTGCCAGGGATGGGGCAGCCACAGCTTCTCTGGGCACCCTGTGCCAGCGCCTCAGCACCCTCACAGGGAAGAGCTTCTGCCTAAGAGCTCATCTCAGCCTCCCCTCTGTCAGGTTAAAGCCATTCCCCCTTGTCCTGTCCCTACAGGCCCCTGCAAAAAGTCCCTCTCCAGGTTTCTTGTAGGCCCTGTTTAAGTATGGGCTTAGTAAGGTCTCCCTGGAGCCTCCTCTTCTCCAGCCTGAACACCCCCAGCTCAAATACAATGACATACCCACATTGACACAAAGTCTGTGGGTCAGACAAGGTGCATGGATACCTAAGTAGCAGGGGATGAAAACTGACATGTCCTTGAAGACAGAAACATCACAAATGGAAAAAAAAAACCAACTGTAAATCAGCAAAGACAGACGTGGCCTGTCACGACCTACACTTGGAGCCCTTTGCAGAGAACAGCAGGCAGTGTATGGCTGCTGGAACACATCCAGGCACCAGCTTCCTCAGAGCATCCTTGGGCTCCCTGGAGCTCCAGGGGAACACCAAAGGAAACAGCCCAAAGCAAGCACTGATGTTCCCTCGCTCAGCTGGCAGACACACAGATTTACACATCCCAGTATGGAGCAGTATGGACCAGTTTGTACCAGTACAGACCAATATAGGCCTCTATGGCCCCAGATACTGCTGGGGTTTCAATATCCCAGTGCTCCCAGTCCCTGCTGCAGGTCTTCCCACTTGCAGCTGTGCTCAACTCCCAGTCCCTCCCAATGCTCCCACTACCTGCTGCAGGTGCTCCCAGTCCTTCCCAGTCCCTCCCAGTGCTCCCAGTCCCTGCCACAGGTGCTCCTGCTCATCCCCCACCAGACCTCCTTGGTCTTTTTCAGGGGGAACACCCCAAATTAGGCAACCCCCACTCTGGGGCTGGCCCTGCCGACTGCCTGATAGCAGAGAGGGGGGGAGTTGGGGTGCCCCATGGGGTGTGGTTTGGGGGCAACAAGGAGCAATTTGGGGCTGGGTGGCTTTTGGGGAGGGATCAGCTTTCTAGGGGCACCCCCATTTGGGGTGGGGGTGTTTGGTGGGGCCCCTCCAGGATTTTCGGTCCTCGGGTTCATTTGGCAGGGCCCATGGTGATGGTGGGGTGCAGTTCACTTTGGAGGTGCTACAGGCCCCCCATTTGGGGGTCCTGCCTGCTTGTCTGTTGCTTCAAGGAGATTTGGGGTCCTCCAGGATTTTGGGGGGCACCACGATTGCTTTGGCTGCCTCCAGGGCCCTTTATTGGGGTGCCACTCTTGGAGGGTCCAAGCCCCCTGACACCCTGAATTCACTACTGAACCCAAAGCAATGTTGGGGTCCCCCCAGTGGATTTGAGGTCCCACAGCATTTGGGGACCCCAGGGCATGTGCTGGGGGGACCCCACTTTTCAGACCACCCCTTTGTCAGGGGCCTCCTGGCAGCTGCACTGAGCCAGGGTGGATTTGGAGCTGCAGGGTTTGGGTCTGGGGGGATTTGGGGCTCCCTGCTGGGATTTTGAGGTGCTGGGGGGGCTGGGTTCGGGGGTGCCAGGTTCTGGGGTCCCACCTGGCTGCAGGTGCTTGTGCAGAGCCAAGAGCCTCTTGAGGTGCTTCTTGCGCAGCTCCTTCAGGTCCCAGCGCTGCTGCTCCTGCAGCGGCTTCACTCGGCCTCGTGCTGCCGCAGCTCCTGCAGCGACTGCGGGGACACCTCTGCAGGGGGGGTGCAGGGGCCAAAGATCCCTGAAACAGAAATCTGGGCAATCCCCATGTCCCTCAGTGGAGGCACCTTTGTCCTCAGCACCCTGAGTCTCACCAGATAGCCTGTGTTTCCCCATGGCAGTAAGTGGGGGGAATTTGAGGGTTCAGACAAGATTTGGGGGTTCAGGGGAGTTTTGGGTTTTGGGGAGGTCCTCAAGGCTCTCCGGGGAGTGCAGGGATTTTGGGGACCCCAAAAAGAAATTGAGGGTACACCTGTCCCAAGACACCTGGGGTACCATTGAATGCCCCATGTGGTCCCTTTGCCATAAATGGGGTGAATTTGGGGTTTCAGAGGGATTTGGGGGTTCATGGAGATTTCAGGATTTGTGGGGCGTCTCCAAAATTCCCCATAGAGGGCACAGTAATTTGGGAGACACCCCCATGTTCCACAACATGGTGGTGTACGTCCATTCTAGGGCACCCCAAGTCTCTCCTTGGTGCCCCATGTTCCCCAGTGGAGGAGATGTGATGGAGGAAGAGAACCTGGGGGTTCAGAAGGGGTCTGGAGGCTCAGGGGGGATTCTGGGGTTCAGGAATCAACCCAAAATTTTCCAGGGGGATGCAGGGATTTGGTGGACTCCTCCATGTCCCAGAAATAGAGGTACAACTGTCCCAGGGCACCCCGAGTCTCTCTTTGGTGCCCCATGTTGGCCCATGGAGGTAAGTGGAGGGAATGTGGGGGCTCATGGGAAGGTCCCAAAAGTCTGGGGTCGGGGGTGTGAGAGTCATCTGGGGGACCACCAGAGCCTTCAAACAGGGGCTAAAACCACCAGAAATCACCCCACAGATCTCTGGGGTGTCGGGAACTGGAGAACTGGGGAGAATCATTATTATTATTACTATTATTCTTCATGTTGTTGGTATTATTATGAATATTACAATATTGTGCTGGATTTCAGTTCCTGACCTGTTCTCATCTCCACCCGTGGGTTTCACACTGTTCCCATTCTCCTCCCCATTCCACCCGGGTGCTGAGCTAGCGGCTGCTGGTGCTGAGTTCCCGGCTGGGGTTCAACACTGCCCCTGTCCTGGCCCCTTTGCTGTGGCAGCAGGGGCTGGACGTTTGCACTCTTGGAGCTGGGCTCTTTGTATGGGCACGCAGCTGGAAGCAGCATTCCTTGGCTCAGGAAGCGCAGCTCCCGAGGGTTGCTGGGGCTGGGGCAGTGCTTGCCAAGGGCAGGGGAGGCCCAGCAACAGCTCCTGTCCTGGCCCTGCTGCTGGGGGAGCAGAGGGGCTCCCGCGGGCATTGCCGCAGTCAGGATTGCGCAGGTGTGCCCAGAGCCCACCAGCTCCTTCCCACCTTGCGCAATGCCCGCTGGGCTTCTGGGCTGTGCCTGCGCCTGCCAGGGCCTTTGTCACCTTCCCGAATGCATTGGCAGAGCCCAGCAGAGCACTGGAGCCTTGCGCAATGCCCGGCGCTGGCCTGGCCTTTACCAGAGCCCAGCGGCACCCCTCCTGCCTTCCGCAATGCCCGGGGGGCTTGCGCGGGCCTTGCCGGAGCCAGGCAGGTCCCCTTGTGCTGAGCTCCCAGGGACAGCACCAGCAGCTGCACTGCCCAGGGGCTGCTCCTGCCCTGACACCTTCTCAGCACCTCTGACACCAGCAGCTCCTGCACACAGAAGGCTCCTGCTTCGCCCCCAGCACCTGTGCAGGCAGAGCTGAGCTCCAAGCACATGAACAAGCCCAGCGCCTCCTCCTCACCCAGCCCCTGCTCCTACAGCTGGGATGGCACCAGCACATCTCCTGACAGCTTCTCCTCCCTTTAGAGCACGCACCCACCATGTGTTTCAAGCCAACACTAAAACAGGATTGCAAAGTCAAAGAACCCGTACCTGGATGCGCAGGGCAGGCACGGGAGATGCAGCCTCCCGAGGGAGGGCTCTCCTCTGCACTGGTTCCTGCAGGGCTCTGGCTCCTTCAATAGCCCACGCTCAGCGTGGGGGCCCCGTCACAATGGGCGTCTCCACAGCGACCACCACGGCTTTGTGATGGCTGGAGAGCATGGAACTCTGTCTGCGGACAGGTGAGCAGTCAACAGAGAGTTTGTGGGTCAGGGTTAAAGGGAGAACAGCAATGGGAGACATTACTGTGGGCATCTGCTACAGACCGCCTGATCAAGAGGACTCTGTGGATGAAGCACTCTACGGACAGATAGGAACAGCCTCACGCTCGCAGGCCCTTGTTCTCATGGGGGACTTCAACCACCCTGACATCTGTTGGAGGGACGGTACGGCTCAGCACAAGCAATCCAGGAGGTTCCTTGATTATGTGGAAGACAACTTCCTTCTGCAAGTGATAAGAGGAGCCAACAAGGAGGGGTGCCATGCTTGACCTCGTGCTCACCAACAGGGAAAGGCTGGTTGGAAATGTGACACTGCAGAGCAGCCTTGGTTGCAGCGATCATGAGATGGTCCAATTTGATATCCTCAGGACAGTGAGAAGAGCGTGGAGCAAGCTCACTGCCCTGGACTTCAAGAGAGCAGACTTTGGCCTCTTCAGGAACCTGCTTAGTAAGGTTCCATGGGATATAGCTCTAGAGGGCAGGGGAGCCCAAGGCTGTTGTTGATATTCAAGGATCACCTGCTCCAAGCTCAGGAGTATTGCATCCCAACTAGAAGGAAGTGCAGCAGGAGGGCCAGGAGACCTGACTGGATGGAAAATGAGCTGCTCAGGAAACTTCGAAGGAAAAAAGAGGCTTATAAAAAGTGGAAGCAAGGATGGACAGGCGGTCTGGGAATAATACACAGATGTTGTCTGAGAAGCTAGGGACCAGGTTAGGAAAGCTAAGGCCCAGTTAGAATTGAACTTGGCTAGGGATGTTAAGCATAACAGGAAGGGATTCTATAGGTACGTAGTGAATAAAAGACAGACTAGGGACAACGTAGGCCCCCTCCAGAAACTATCAAGAGAACTGGCTACCCTGGATTTGGAGAAGGCTGAGGTTCTTAATGACTTCTTTGCGTCGGTCTTCACTGGCAAATGCTCTGACTGCACCACTGAGTCTTGGAAGGCAGAAGCAGGGACTGTGAGAATGAAACCAAAAAAAAATGGTTCGAGACCATCTTGAGAAACTGAACATACACAGGTCCACTGGACCTGATGAAATCCATCCGTGAATCCTGAAGGAGATGTCAAATGAAATTGCTAAGACACTGTCCATCATATTTGAAAAATATGCTGCAATGGCCCGGGCTGGGGCTGCCTGGCTGGGAGCAGCCCATGGGAAAGGGCTGGGTGGGCAGGAGCTGGACAGGAGGCAGCGTGTGCCCTGGCAGCAAGGGAGGACAGCAGCATGGCGGGCTGTATGACCAGGAGCACGGCAGGAGAACAAGGGAAGGGATGCTCTGGAATACTCCATCCAGGTTTCAGATCCCCAATTCAGGAACGCTATTGGCAAGCAGGAGTGGGTTTAAAAACGGGCCCTCAGGACAGGCAGGGACTGGAGCATGGTGCCTGTGGGGAGAGACTGGGGGAGCTGGGCTTGTCCATCCTGGAGAAGGGAAGGCTGATGGGGACCTGAGATCTTGGGAAGGGAAGGCTGTTGGGGACTGGCTGCCTGTACCAGCAAGGAGGACATGGAGAATACAGAGCCAGGCTCCTGACCATGGTGCCTGGTAGGAGGACAAAAGGCAATGGGGGATAGTGACAGAGGAGAGGTTGAGCCAGGACATAAGGAAACCTTGTTCCCATAGGCTCAGGCAAGTGCTTCATCAGGTCACCCAGAGAGGGTGTGCAGTCTCTGGCTTTGGGGATTTCCAACTCAGACTGTTTCAAGCCCCAAGCCACTGTGCTGTGATCCTGTTCCCAATGGGTTGGACTTGAGACCTTGTGGGTTCCCTTCCAACCTCTGTTGTTTCATGGTCCTATAATGATGGGCTTATGAAGAGTCACAGAGATTCTCTAAGGGCTGGAGTGCATCTCCAATGATGACAGGCTGTGAGAGCTGGAGTTGTTAAGCTTGAAGAAGAGAAGGCTCCAAGGAGACATCTTAGCAAGCTGCTCATACCTAGACAGGGCCCACAGGAAATCTGGAGAGGGGCATTTTAAAAGGCTGTGCAGTGAGAGGACAAGTGGGAATGGCTTTAAGCTGAAAAAAAAAAGATTTATCTTGGATATTAAGATGAAGTATTTCCCTGTGAGGGTGCTGAGACGCAGGCACTGAGTGCCCAGAGAAGATGTGCCTGCCCCATCCTTGGCGGTGTTCAAGGCCAGGTTGGATGGGAGTCAGGTTTGCTCTGAAGCAGTGCTTTGTCCAGCTCTGATAATCACCAGGGATATCAGATAAACTCCAACTTGATTGTAAAGTTCACTACTTGTACTTATGACTCAGATGAGTCTGAGGTGCACAAGAGAGGCTTGGCATGGCCTTAGAATTGTAGAATCATAGAATAGTTAGGGTTGGAAAGGACCTTAAGATCATCTAGTTCCAACCCCCCTGCCATGGGCAGGGACACCCCACATTAAACCATGTCACCCAAGGCTCTGTCCAAAACGGCCTTGAACACCGCCAAGGATGGAGCATTCACAACTGCCCTGGGCAACCCATTCCAGTGCCTCAGCACCCTCACAGTAAAGAACTTCTTCCTTAGATCCAATATAAACTTCCCCTGTTTATGTTTGAGCATATTACCCCTTGTCCTATCACTACAGTCCCTAGTGAAGAGGCCCTCTCCAGCATACTTAAGGCCCCCTTCAGATACTGGAAGCTGCTCTGAGGTCTCCACACAGCCTTCTCTTCTCCAGGTTGAACAGCCCCAACTTTCTCAGCCTCTCTTCATATGGGAGGTGCTCCAGCCCCTGATCATCCTTGTGGCCTCCTCTGGACTTGTTCCAACAGTTGCATGTCCTTTTTATGTTGAGGACACCAGAACTGCACACAATACTCCAAGCGACTGCACACAGCCGGCTCATGTTCATTTTCTCATCAAAAACCATTTTGTCTGTGTTATTTATTTACCAGTATAACACTGCTGATATTTTTCCTTAGGTGTATAAAATATTCTACGGATGACTGAAAATCGGAAGAGTATTTATACAGTCGGAAGTTCTCAGCTCTTTCTAGCTTAGTGCAGAGCCACTAAGAGTCCTTTCCCATTCGACCACTGCTTACACTTGCACTGCCTTTAAGTTGCCTTCACACACAAATTGATCTTAAGAACAACCAACCATCCCGTGCTGAGAGCAAGGGAGCAATGATTCAAAGAGCAGATCACGGAGGTCTCATGGGGAGAAGCAAAGGACTGTGCCCAGCAGAGCATGGCCAGCAGCCACCTCCAGTGCCAGGCACCAAGAGAGCTGCCTGAACGCACCCTCCCCAGGCCTGGGCTGCACTTTCCCCCCACTCCCTGCCCATGTCTCTGCCGCCTGGAGCTGTCCCTGCCAGGAGCTGCTGCTCTGGGCCCAGCTCTGCTCCCTCTCAGTGCTCCCAGAGCCCATCCCATGGGCTGTGTGCTCAGCTCTGCCCTGCACACCCCTCCCGGCAGCAGGGCTCTGCCCAGGGGCAGCTCTGCCTCTGCAGGGGCTCAGCAGCAGCTCACACAAGTCCTGACAAGACTCTCGGTGCCTTCTCCAAAGCAGAGAAGGATATTCCCAGCTCCCACTGCCCAACCTGCCCACCAAGAGTGGAAAACATCAGAGCTCAGGATCCTTCCCTATCAGGCAATCGCTGCCTCAGTGTCTTTCAGAAGGACCCTCTGAACTCAGAGTGATGTGGAGCTCTGAGCAGCCCTGACTCACACAGCACCTTCTCCAGTGCACAAGAACGCTTTTCCTTTCCTTTCCTTTCCTGCCAGGGGTTGTTCCTTCCCCCCGAGCTTCTCCCCCAGCACCATGGGGAGCTCCCGGGCAGGCTGAGTGTGGGGGTTGGAATGCATCGAAACTGTCAGAGATCATGGGAAGGAGGAACTACAGCAGGCAATGAGGAGTGACCCGTCCCTGACTGGTACTTGGAAGATGTTGGAACTGGCAAGGAACAAGGACGTCGGAACTGGAAAGAGGATGTTGAGAGACCTTTCGCCTGATGTAATCGCAAGGCAAACACAGATGTGCTTGGCTAATTGCTTGGAAGGATACAAATACCCTGTAACCTTTGCAATAAATGATCCAGCTTGTACTCTACGTCTGGGTCCGTGCCTTTCATCCTCATAGCTGAGCGCTGACCCTGGCAGGCAGCAGAGTCCCTGCCCCTGCACACAGCCCCTGGGCTGCAGCGACCCTGCTCGCAAGGACAGTGCTGGGCACCCCTGGCTGCACACCCACATTCACACCATGCAGCCAGCCCCGGGACAAAGGCCTGCCTTACACTGGCCATCACATGGTGCAGAGGGAAGCCCTGCTCTGCAGAACATCATCCTCCTCGTTATCGACATAGAGAACCCAAGAAAGTCCACCTGACAGATCCCATGGACTGTCTGAGGCAGCAGGCTCTGACAGGGAGGTAGAAGTTCTCTTGCCCTGACACCTTCTCAGCACCTCTGACACCAGCAGCTCCTGCACACAGAAGGCTCCTGCTTCGCCCCCAGCACCTCTGCAGGCAGAGCTCAGCTCCAAGCACAGGAACAAGCCCAGCGCCTCCTCCTCACCCAGCCCCTGCTCCTACAGCTGGGATGGCACCAGCACATCTCCTGACAGCTTCTCCTCCCTTTAGAGCACGCACCCACCATGTGTTTCAAGCCAACACTACAACAGGATTGCAAAGTCAAAGAACCCGTACCTGGATGCGCAGGGCAGGCATGGGAGATGCAGCCTCCCGAGGGAGGGCTCTCCTCTGCACTGGTTCCTGCAGGGCTCTGGCTCCTTCAATAGCCCACGCTCAGCGTGGGGGCCCCGTCACAATGGGCGCCTCCACAGCGACCACCACGGCTTTGTGATGGCGGCAGCATCGTGCCCATGGCACTGGGCACCCAGGGGTGCTCCGGGAGTGGCCACGGAGGGACCAGCCTCTGCCCTCTGCTGCCAGTGCCGCAGAGTCAGTCTCAGTAAGAGACAAACATCCGGCCCCGCAGCAGCCACGCTGGGCTCCCCTGCACCCCTCACGCTCACAGCATCCTTCATCCCGCAACCTCACAAGAAAGGGATGGCTCCATCCCATCAAGTGCTTCCTTTTACTTTAATCCGCATGGAAAACAAAACAGATTCCTGTGTTCCCTACACTGTGCGCTATTTACTGTGAGCACAAATCCCACAGGGACTCACAGGGGGCGGAGCCAGGAGGAGCGGCACCAGCCCTGACTGGTTAAAAACCTGCCCCTGGGAGCGCGAGCGAACAGGGTGGATCGAGGCAGTTTGCACGGGCAGGCGAGCGGGATGGTGAGCACTCGCTGTATGACTGGGGCCCGGTCTGGGAGCTCTGCTCTCGCTGCCCCGGCAGTGACCAGCGTAGGCACCCAGAGAGAGCCGATGAGAGAGGAGGCTGCAGTGCAATGCTCAGAGTGTAGAGAGTGCCTGCACTGATCTCCTGAGGGAACGGTGCCAAATGCAGGGCTGTACTCGGTGCTCCTTGGTGGAGGTCCTCCTGCGGCAGGTGGCTGAGCTGCGGGATGCTGTTAATAGGATGCAGGATGTCAGGGAAGCTGAGAGGAAGCAGGACTGCCTGCTCCAGGCCCAAACTGTGCAGGGGCTTCAAGCATCCCCTACAGCTCATGGAGGAGAGGAGGAGGCTGTCAACCCAGGAAGCTGGGAAATAGTAACAACAAAAAACAACAAAAAAAAAGAGGAAGAGGACAATTAAAAGCAAGGAGCTTCCTCTTAAAGCTGTTGTCCTCACCCAGAATTGCTTTGCTGTCCTCCAGGGGGCTAAGAAGGAAGGGCACTTGCACCAGAAACAACCAGCTGATGCACTGGTAAAGAAGATCACTACTGGTGCTGCCAGGAAAAAGAGACGGGTCATAGTGGTAGGGGACTCTGCTTTGAAAGGGACAGAAGCACTCATCTGTCAGCCTGACCCGATCTCGAGGGAGGTGTGTTGCCTACCTGGAGCACGGATCAGGGATGTTGCAGATAGGCTGCCTGCTCTAGTGAGTCCCATGGACTATTACCCACTTCTAGTGATCCATGTAGGTGCTAGTGTTGTTGATAGAAGTAGCCTGGAGAACATAAAGAAGGACTACAGAGCCCTGGGAGAGGTGGTTAGGGGCTCTGGAGCTCAGATTGTCTTTTCGTCAATTCTCTAGGATACAGGGGAGGACCTTAAAAAAGCTAGGAGGATTGGCCAGGTTAATAAATGGTTAAAAGGGTGGTGCCATAGTCAGGGGTTTGGGTGTTCTGAATACGGGACCCAAGTTAGTAGGCCAGGTCTACTGGGGGCTGGTGGAGCTAGTCTGGCAAAGAAGAGGAAGAGTGGTTTTGGTAGGAGGCTTGCCAGGCTGGTCAAGGTTTCTTTAAACCAGATGTGTTGGGGGAGGGGGGCATCGTTCCATCCCAACACACCCAGTCAGTTGCCAGCACCTACAATAAATACTCAGAGCAATGCAGAGATATTCCAGCCGCTCCAGCCAATGAGCCGGCTTCATTTGGAGCTCGGCTCAGATGCCTCTATACAAACGCCCGTAGCATGGGGAGCAAACAAGAGGAATTAGAGATGTGTGCACGACTACGTGAGTATGATATAGCAGGCATCATAGAAACATGGCGGGATGGCTCCTACGACTGGAGTGTTGGAATGGAAGGTCACAGGCTCTTTAGAAAAGACAGGCCTGGCAGGCAGGGAGGGGAAGTTACTATTTATGTTAGGGATAGGCTGGAGATTATGGAACTCTCTCTGGGGATGGGTGAGCAGTCGACAGAGAGTTTGTGGGTCAGGGTTAAAAGGAGAACAGCGATGGGAGACATTACTGTGGGCATCTGCTACAGACCGCCTGATCAACAGGACTCTGTGGATGAAGCACTCTACAGACAGATAGGAACAGCCTCACACTTGCAGTCCGTTGTTCTCATGGGGGACTTCAACCACCCTGACATCTGTTGGAGGGACGGTACGGCTCAGCACAAGCAATCCAGGAGGTTCCTTGACTGTGTGGAAGACAACTTCCTTCTGCAAGTGATAGAGGAGCCAACAAGGAGAGGTGCCATGCCAGACCTCGTGCTCACCAACAGGGAAAGGCTGGTTGGAAATGTGACACTCCAGAGCAGCCTTGGGTGCGGCAATCACGAGATGGTCGAATTTGAGATCCTCAGGACAGTGAGAAGAGCTTGCAGCAAGCTCACTGCCCTGGACTTCAAGAGAGCAGACTTTGGCCTGTTCAGGAACCTGCTTAGTAAGGTTCCATGGGACACAGCCCTAGAGGGCAGGGGGGCCCAAGACTCTTGGTTGATATTCAAGGATCACCTGCTACAAGCTCAGAAGTGTTGCATCCCAACTAGAAGGAAGTGCAGCAGGAGGGCCAGGAGACCTCCTTGGATGGATAAGGACCTGCTGAGGAAACTTCGAATGAAAAAAGAGGCTTATAAAAGGTGGAAGCAAGGACAGGCGGCCTGGGAAGAATACAGGGATGTTGTCTGAGAAGCTAGGGACCAGGTTAGGAAAGCTAAGGCCCTGTTAGAATTAAACTTGGCTAGGGATGTGAAAGATAACAGGAAGGGATTCTATAGTTACATTGCAAATAAAAGACAGATTAGGGACAACGTAGGCCCCCTCCAGAAACTATCAAGAGAACTGGCTACCCTGGATTTGGAGAAGGCTGAGGTTGTTAATGACTTCTTTGCCTCGGTCTTCACTGCCAAAGGCTCTGACTGCACCACCCAAGTCTTGGAATGCGGACGCAGGGACTGTAAGAATGAAGACCCTAGGCCCACTGTAGGAGAGGGTCTGGTTTGAGACCATCTTAAAAACCTAAACGTACACAAGTCCATGGGACCTGATGAAATCCATCTGTGGGTCCTGACGGAGCTGGCGAATGAAGTTGCTAAGCCACTGTCCATCATATTTGAAAGATCATGGCAGTCAGGTGAAGCTCCCGATGACTGGGAAAAGGGAAATATAACCCCCATTTTCAAGAAGGGGAAAATGGATGATCAGGGGAATTACAGAGCAGTCAGTCTCACCTCTGTGCCTGGCAAAATCTTGGAGCAGATTCTCCTGGAAGGCATGCTAAGGCACATGAAAAACAAGGAGGTGGTTGGTGACAGCCGGAATGGCTTCACTAAGGGGAAATCCTGCCTGACCAATTTGGTGGCCTTCTATGATGGGGCTGTGGAAATGATGGACAGGGGCAGAGCAGTTGACGTCATCTACCTGGACTTGTGCAAAGCGTTTGACACTGTCCCACACAACATCCTTGTCTCTAAATTGGAAAGACATCAATTTGATAGGTGGACCACTCGGTGGATAAAGAACTGGCTGGATGGCCGCACGCAAAGAGTTGTGGTCAATGGCTCGATGTCCGGCTGGAGACCGGTAACGAGTGGTGTCCCTCAGGGATGGGTGCTGGGACCGGTCTTGTTCAACATCTTTGTCGGTGACATGGACAGTGGGATTGAGTGCGCCCTCAGCAAGTTTGCCGATGACACCAAGCTGTGTGGTTCGGTTGATACGCCGGAGGGAATGGATGCCATCCCCATTACCCACCGCGCAGGGCATCCCTCTGTGCCTTACATGGAAAGGGACCAAAAAGAATGCTTTTTTAAAGAAATTAAATCAGGGTCTCACCGAGGTCCCGAGATTGGTTCTGGGAGCTGGGGTTCCTTTCAGGCAAACTCCCCTGATGCTGGCGTGAAGGTCCCAGAAACTCCCCGGATCTGTGGGAAACACAGCTGAGTGTCCCTGTTCAGGCACCAAATTGTTACCATCAAAGTCAGTCAGAGAAACTCTCTAAGGCTCAATTTGGAGTTTCAGAAAGCAGCATTCTTTATTGCAGCGCTGGGCGCGCACGTGATCATTTCACAAAGGTGAGCACACCCAATACTTGCCAACAGCAGCTCTATATTTAGCATACTCGTGCATATTCACAGCTTTTCCAGGAACTAGTTATAATATTTGCATCCTAGTTACGCATGCGCTTTCTTGCTGAGTGTGGGTCTTTGGTGGGCACCGATAGTCTTCCTCACTGTGTTTACTGAATGACCTCAGTGCTTGCGCACGCTCGCAAGGTCCTAGTGCCCAGTTAGCAGTTGGTATGTCCTTGCTTCTGCTCTGTTCCAGTCTTGCTCCACACTGGGCGCCACTCTGCTATTTTGAAGGCTGGCATCCTTGGTCTTATTTACTGTCTCCTTAGTTGTTATCAGTCCCATGATGTTCCTTCCCCATCAGCCAAACATTCCTTTCTCTCTACACGTTAGTAAGTTAGAACAGTTTGGCCTATTCTACTATGCTAAAGGCACACACACTATTGTTAGTTTAAGAGTTAAGGTTACAACACAGTGAGCACAGGGATGCGCTGGGGACACGGTGACCATAAGGACATAGTGGGTCACATGAGGACACAGACATCACAATGACCATGGAGACATGGGACCACAGGGGTGGCTGATTCTGGAACACCCCATGTACAGGTGTGCGAGGCCACAGAACTCCAAGGAACCCTTCACCAGAGGCACTGGGAGAAGACAACTGCTCCTTGGAACACAAGCTACTGGTGGAGGAGGCAAGAGCAGCTCTTCTGGTGGTTCCCGTCTTGGTGCCTGGGCAGGCAGTGGTGCAGCTGTGACACACTGTGACATCACCTGCCACACACTGTGACGTCACCTGCCATGCACTTTGACATCACCGCTCCCACTGCTTATATTGCCTACAGTGACTCCCCACAGCAGTCACTGTGCAGAGACGACTCTGAGAACTTCCCAAAGCAGCACCTGCAGCATCATTGGGCAGCATCCAAGAGGAGGGACCTTCTGCACTGGCAGCGCCAGCATCCCCAGGTGCATCAACCCTGCACGATGGCCCAAGGGTTCTTGGGGAGCTTCCAACCTCTGCCTGGGAGGCCCTGTTCCAGAGGCACCCACAGTTCCTCCGGTTGCTGCAGCCGGGGCTTGTCTTGGGAACTGGAGCAGTTCCTTGGTGTGAAGGGTTTCAAGGCTGCCTGGGCAGGCAGCGGGGCTGGTGCTGGCCTCAGGGCTGAGCTCCCATCCTCTGTTCAGGCAGCGGGGCTGGTGCCGACATCAGGGTTGAGCTCCCAGCCCCCCTGGGTGGTGTTTTGGCTGGGATAGATTTAATTCTCTTTCCTGTAGCTGGTGCAGTGCTGTGTTCTGGCTTTATTCTGGTAATAATGCTGGTAACACACTGATGCTTTAGTTGTTGCTCAGTAGCACTTACCCTGATCAAGGACTTTTCAGTCTCTCATGCTCTGCAGTGAGGAGGGGCACAAGAAGCTGGGAGGAAGCAGACAGGACACCTGACCCAAACTAGCCAAAGGGGTATTCCATCCCACAGCACATCATGCCCAGGGCAGAAACTGGGGGAGTCACCCTGCAGGGATGGGATTGGCTCAGGCTGGGTATTGCTCAGTGGGTACTGAGCAATTGCATTGGGCATCACTGCTGGTTAGCATCATCCTCTCTCCTGTCTAGTTTTATGCTCTGTCCCTTTTAAACCACAACAGCTCTACAGCAGCAAAGTTTGCTGTACAGCTCTTCATTGTGATTTTAGTGATAGAAGATTTTACCTTTTCTGTTGTTGCTCCAGGTTTGGTTTTTCACTTCTTTTCATGACTTTGTTCTTGCATTTTTAAAGAGCTCTGGCTGGTGGGGAGTTATTTCTCTCTTTATAATTCCTCTGGGTTTCCAACCTGCACCTTGATCCTTCAGCTGCGGATTGCCAGGTTTTCCATGTGGGTCCTTCCCTCCGTGTACTTCCTGTGCCCATCCTAGGACCATCTTGTTCCTGTCAGCAGCCTGGCGGAGGTGCAGAGCGGCTCCTGCTCCCCAGCTCCCTGTGGCCATAGTTGTGGTCGCTGCCGTTTCCCTGGCACGGGCAGATTCTCAGTCTGCAGCTGAGGGTTGCTTTTCCGCGGGGGGGTCTTGTCTGGGGCTGGGGCAGGGTGGGGGCTGGCCCCAGCGGTCTGTGCTGTCGAGTCTGGCCGTGGGACCGCGTGTTGACTCGGTGGGATTTGTGCTCATAGTAAATAGTGCACAGTGTAGGGAACGCAGGAATCTGGTTTGTTTTCCACGCGGATTGAAGTAAAAGGAAGCACTTGATGGGATGGAGCCATCCCTTTCTTGTGAGGTTGCGGGATGAAGGATGCTGTGAGCGTGAGGGGTGCAGGGGAGCCCAGCGTGGCTGCTGTGGGGCTTCAGGTTTGTCTTTTACTGAGACTGACTCTGCGGCTCTGGCAGCAGAGGGCAGAGGCTGTTCCCCCCGTGGCCACTCCCGCAGCACCCCTGGGTGCCCAGTGCCATGGGCACGATGCTGCCACCATCACAAAGCCGTGGTGGTCGCTGTGGAGACGCCCATTGTGACGGGGCCCCCACGCTGAGCGTGGGCTATTGAAGGAGCCAGAGCCCTGCAGGAACCAGTACAGAGGAGAGCCCTCCCTCGGGAGGCTGCATCTCCCGTGCCTGCCCTGCGCATCCAGGTACGGGTTCTTTGACTTTGCAATCCTCTTTTAGTGTTGGCTTGAAACACATGGTGGGTGCGTGCTCTAAAGGGAGGAGAAGCTGTCAGGAGATGTGCTGGTGCCATCCCAGCTGTAGGAGCAGGGGCTGGGTGAGGAGGAGGCGCTGGGCTTGTTCATGTGCTTGGAGCTGAGCTCTGCCTGCAGAGGTGCTGGGGGCGAAGCAGGAGCCTTCTGTGTGCAGGAGCTGCTGGTGTCAGAGGTGCTGAGAAGGTGTCAGGGCAGGAGCAGCCCCTGGGCAGTGCAGCTGCTGGTGCTGTCCCTGGGAGCTCAGCACAAGGGGACCTGCCTGGCTCCGGCAAGGCCCGCGCAAGCCCCCCGGGCATTGCGGAAGGCGGCAGGGCCCTGGCAGGTTCCAGTGATCCCTGTGCCAGGCACTGCAGAAGTCACAGAAATTCCTAACATGAAAAGTAAGAAAATAAACACTTTCACGTAACTTTTATCCGTTGCTCTTTGCAATCTTCCTGCACTGGGAATCCTCCAATGTGCTGTGCAATCTGCAAGGCTTGACAAAACCTGAAGGTTTTAGTGAGCCCCATGGTGTATTTGGGCTGAGTCCATGAACCTCAGGTGCTGAGAGGAGACTGAGGAAACCTCTCAAGAAGTCCAAGTCAGAAGCAAAGCCCCAAGTCCCTTCAGCATTAATGGACCCCACTGAGGGCTGTTACTGACAAAGCCTCCCCAGGGACTCCTTAAAGCAAGTAATTGGAGGCTGTGACTACTGGGAGACAAAGGCAAAATGCAGGTGTCTGATGGTGAGAAACCCTTGGTTTGTTTGATGAAGCAGAAAGGCCAAGCCCTGACCACAGCCCTTGGAGAAGCAGAGCCTGAAATCCTGAGAATGAAAGTTCTCCCCATAGGCCTTGATGAAAGAGGCAACTGCCATAGCCCAGGGCACAGAGACCTTTTGTTCTTTTGGGCCTTTCAGCCTTGCCAGAATCCTCACTCATCTCTGCTGCAGGCTGTCCTTCACTGGCCCATGCCTGCACCTCTTTCCCTTCAGGCTCTTGACACCCATCTTGCTTTCCCACCTGGCTCTCACCTGGCATTTCTGTACCTTCAGTCACATCTCTGCACCCATCGCTGTCTGCTCCTTGAAACACAAAGCCATGGGCTGAGCCAGACTCCCTCTGGGTGACCTCTTGCACCACAACTCCACCTTTTGAGAGACATTTCTCTTTCCTCACTTTGAATCTGAACCTTCCAAGCTGCACTTTGTAGAGGTTTCCTTCTCTTCCTGCTAGCAAGAAAATCTCCATCATCTCTGAAGCCACATTTCAAGTAGTTGTAGGCTGCTGCTATAGTGTCAATTCAGCAGGTGGAGTGAATATCCCTCAGCAAGGCCATCTAAAGGAGGCTTCTAGAGGAATGGGTGATGCCATCAGGATAGAGAACTAAGCACCATGGGAGAGCAGTGGGAAAAGGGAATGGTCTGGATTGAGAACTTCCTGGCAAGAGCCAGAAGGAAAGGTGGTGTCCTTGGGTGCAAGGTACCCCATGCTGTGGGGACAGGGCACCTCATCTGGGACAGCTTCCTGCCTGTAGCACCCTCTCTGCTGTGCACACCCCTCTCTCTGCCCACACTCACAAGTGTCTCACAGAAGCTTTGCACTTCCCCTGCAGCAGTGACCCCTCACTGCAGGAGGTTCCTGCATTCTGCAGGCTCAGGGATGGATCCTGCATTGCAGGCAAGTTTGGGCAGTGCAGGAGAGGCAGACAGGAAGGTCGGCTCCTGGGGCATGAGGAGCAGTGTTCAGGCACCCCCAGCAGTGGGCATTCCCCATGTGCCACGCTGAGGCATGTTCCCATGAGGGAAACTTCTCAGACAGCCTCTGGTTTGTCCAGGCTCTGCAGCCACACTCCAGGAACACCTCCTCCTCCTCCACCTACAGACATCAACTGCTCTCCATTGCTGGGCTCCGTCCTGCTTGTAAGGATTGGTTAAAGCCCTGAACCATCACCTTGCTTCTTGCTGACTTCCCTCCACCCTCCCTCACCTCCCTGCACACTGCTCATTGCCACCAGTAACTCCCTGAAGAGTTAAGAAGCTCTCCAGGCTTTCCTCAGGGGGTGACCATGTTTCTCCATTGACCATTGATAGATCCATGGAGTGCCAGGTGTGAGGTTCCTGCAGAGGCAGAGCTGCCCCTGGGCAGAGCCCTGCTGCCGGGAGGGGTGTGCAGGGCAGAGCTGAGCACACAGCCCATGGGATGGGCTCTGGGAGCACTGAGAGGGAGCAGAGCTGGGCCCAGAGCAGCAGCTCCTGGCAGGGACAGCTCCAGGCAGCAGAGACATGGGCAGGGAGTGGGGGGAAAGTGCAGCCCAGGCCTGGGGAGGGTGCGTTCAGGCAGCTCTCTTGGTGTCTGGCACTGGAGGTGGCTGCTGGCCATGCTCTGCTGGGCACAGTCCTTTGCTTCTCCCCATGAGAGCTCCGTGATCTGCCCTTTGAAACCGTGCTGCCCTGCTCTCAGCACAGGGCAGGTGTTTGTGGGGGTTCTTGAAATCCATGTGTGTGTGAAGGCATCTTACAGACACTGCAAGTGAAAGCATAGGGCAAAAGGGAAAGGACTGATGGACACTGCAGCTCTCCTGGCTCTGCACTAAGTTATAAAGAGCTGAGAACTTCTCCCTGTTTCAATACTCTTCTGATTTTCGGTCATACAGAGAATGTTTTATACCCAAGAAAAAAAAAAACAACTCAGCAGTGTTATGCCAGGAAATAAATAACGCAGAGCAGTTGACGTCTAGCTCCCCCAGCCTCTCCCCACAGGCACCGTGCTCCAGTCCCTGCCTGTCCTCACGGCCCGTTGCTAAACGCACTCCTGCTTTCCAATAGCGTTCCTGAATTGGGGATCTGAAACCTGGATGGAGTATTCCAGAGCATCCCTTCCCTTGTTCTCCTGCCGTGTTCCTGGTCATACAGCCCGCCATGCTGCTGTCCTCCCTTGCTGCCAGGGCACACGCTGCCTCCTGTCCAGCTCCTGCCCACCCAGCCCTTTCCCATGGGCTGCTCCCAGCCAGGCAGCCCCAGCCTGGGCCATTGCAGGGGAGTCCCCTGCAGGGACCCCTGTGTCCCCTGCTCTCCTGCCCAGGACACCCTGAGAGCTCTGCAGCCCCCCCATGCCATCCCATCTCCCCACACCAGCACAACAGCCCCGGCCCTTGGGCTCCTCAAGACCTCTTCCTGCTCCAGGCACAGAGCAGCCATCCCAGAGCTGGAGCAGCCAGAAAGCTGATTTCATTCCCCTTCATTCCTGCCATGGGAGCACATAGCACACAGAAGAAGTTGCTGCAGGATCATTTATTTCCCATAAATACAATGACAGACCCTCACTGACACGAAGTCTCTGGGTCACATCCAACGGTGGCTGCTTAAGCAGGAGGGTGATAACTGATATTTTTGTGAAAACAAAGTCATCATAAATTGAACAGGAAAATAAACGTGAATCAGGAAAGACAGACATGGCCTGTCTTTACCTACACTTGGAACCCTTTGCAGGTTAAAGCAGGCAGTGTATGGCTGCTGAAACACATCCAGTCAGCAGCTTCCTCACAGCATCCTTGAGCTCCTGGTTCCGCAGGCTGTAGATGATGGGGTTCACTGCTGGAGGCACCACCGAGTACAGCACTGACAGCACCAGATCCAGGGATGGGGAGGAGATGGAGGGGGGCTTCAGATAGGCAAAGATACCAGTGCTGAGAAGCAGGGAGAGCACGGCCAGGTGAGGGAGGCACGTGGAAAAGGCTTTGTGGCGTCCCTGCTCAGAGGGGATCCTCAGCACAGCCCTGAAGATCTGTACGTAGGACCCCACAATGAACACAAAACAGCCAAGTTCCAAGCAGAAACCAAGCACAACAAGTCCAACTTCCCTGACGTAGGAATGTGAGCAGGAGAGCTTGAGGATCTGGGGGATTTCACAGAAGAACTGCTCCACAGCATTGCCTCGGCAGAGGGGCAGTGAAAATGTATTGGCTGTGTGCAGCAGAGCATAGAGAAACCCAGCGCCCCAGGCAGCTGCTGCCATGTGGACACAAGCTCTGCTGCCCAGGAGGCTCCCGTAGTGCAGGGGCTTGCAGATGGCCACGTAGCGGTCGTAGGACATGAGAGTGAGGAGAGAAAACTCTGCTGAAATGAAAAAGAGAAAGAAAAAGATCTGTGCAGCACAACCTGGGTAGGAGATGGCCCTGGTGTCCCAGAGGGAATTGGCCATGGATTTGGGGACAGTGGTGGAGATGCAGGCCAGGTCCAGCAGGGAGAGGTTGAGGAGGAAGAAGTACATGGGGGTGTGGAGGTGCTGGTCGCAGGCTGTGCTGGTGATGATGAGGCCGTTGCCCAGGAGCGCAGCCAGGAAGATGCCCAGGAAGAGCCAGAAGTGCCAGAGCTGCAGCTCCCGCCTGGCTGCGAATGGCAGGAGGAGGAAGTGGGTGATGGAGCTGCCGTTGGACATCTGCTGCCTCTGGGCATGGGGCACTGTCACAGGAGGAAAAGGCAGTGACAGGTTAGGACAGGAGGGATGTCAGATACAGAAGTTCAATTTACACACTCACAACTGTGAACACTTTCAGGCTACAGAAGAGAGGCTCAGTGTGAGTTGGTTGTGATTATCTCTGAGGTTGGTTGGTTTGTTTGTTTTCCCGGTGTCACAGCTGACAAGTGACATTTTAGGGATAAATTTGCTAAGAAGTATTTTGAAAGCAACTGTGAAGAGTCTGAGCATGGGACAGACAAAAGGGCTCAGCTGTCTGTGGGTTCGTGCCTACTCAAGGTTGCTGCAGAGTCCATCAGTCTGGTTCTCAGCTGCCCTGCACTTTCTAGAGGGACAGTCAGCTCCTTGCCCAGCAGAGCATGGCCAGCAGCCACCTCCAGTGCCAGGCACCAAGAGAGCTGCCTGAACGCACCCTCCCCAGGCCTGGGCTGCCCTTTCCCCCCACTCCCTGCCCATGTCTCTGCTGCCTGGAGCTGTCCCTGCCAGGAGCTGCTGCTCTGGGCCCAGCTCTGCTCCCTCTCAGTGCTCCCAGAGCCCATCCCATGGGCTGTGTGCTCAGCTCTGCCCTGCACACCCCTCCCGGCAGCAGGGCTCTGCCCAGGGGCAGCTCTGCCTCTGCAGGGGCTCAGGAGCAGCTCACACAAGTCCTGACAAGACTCTCGGTGCCTTCTCCAAAGCAGAGAAGGAAATTCCCAGCTCCCACTGCCCAACCTGCCCACCAAGAGTGGAAAACATCAGAGCTCAGGATCCTTCCCTATCAGGCAATCGCTGCCTCAGTGTCTTTCAGAAGGACCCTCTGCAAACGTGCTCAGAGAGATGTGGAGCTGTGAGCAGCCCTGACCCACACAGCACCCTCTCCAGTGCACAAGAACACTTCTACTGCCCTGCCAGGGGTTGTTGCTTACCTCCAGCGCCTCTCCCCCAGCGCCGTGGGGAGCTCCCGGGCAGGCTGAGTGCTGACCCTGGCAGGCAGCAGAGTCCCTGCCCCTGCACACAGCCCCTGGGCTGCAGGCACCCTGCTCGCAAGGACAGCGCTGGGCACCCCTGCCTGCACACCCACATTCACAGCCTGCAGCCAGCCCCGGGACAAGGGACCTGCCTTGCCCTGTCCCTCGCATGGTGCAGAGGGAAGCCCTGCTCTGCAGCACATCCTGCTCCTTATCTACACAGAGAAACCAAGAGAGTCCTCCTGACAGATCCCATGGACTGTCCGAGGCAGCAGCTTGAGGAGATCCCTCCAGGAACTGCAGCTGCATTGCCCTGCACCCAGAGCCTTACCATGCACAGGGCTGGGAAGGTTTCTCCTGCAGGGAGCTCTCAGCATCCTCCACTGCCAAGTGCCTTTAAGCTCTCTGAGGCTCACAGGTCTCCCCTTGGTCCCAGCTCATCAGGAGAGGCCCAGCCCAAGGTGGCTCTGCCTCTGCCCCACTGGGCTCCCTCCAGGGCTCCCTGGAGCTCTAGAGGAACCCCATGGGAAACAGCCTGAAGCAAGCACTGATGTTCCCTCCCTCAGCTGGCAGACACACTGCCTGCCTGCAGTGTCATTGCTCTGCTGAGAGATGGAGTTTGGTGTAAACAAAGTTTCTCACAATTACAGAATCATTTAGATTCAAAAACACCCTCAACATCAACTCTTAACTCTATTAACCAAACACTGTCATGTCCACCACTGACCCATGTCAACAAGTGCCACATCTCCATGTCTTTTAAAGGCCTCCAGGAATGGTGACACAACCACTTCTGTGGGCAGCCTGTTTCTTGTCCCATCATTAGGACAGACAGACAAAGACAGGCTGGGATCTCCTTTACCCTTGCTGATGGAGTGGATTCACCCTGGTTAGCTGAGGCATCTCCTCCTAAGTCTGTAGGCCTGGGACTGGAAGGGGACTCAGCTCCCTCCCATGAACACCACAAACCCACAGGAGGTAGGATTCCTCCTGCCTCTGGTCAGGTCTTCCTTGAAAAGGCACCTACATGAGAGAGCTCTTTGTCTCAGCATTAACATTGATGGGGGCCAGGAGTGAGGTGTCTGGGTGCAAATCTCTGGTGACTTTTGGCATTACAGGGCTGGTCAAAGTTACATGCAAGTTATAGAGACAGGCCAAAGATACGTGCAGGCTGATATAGAGACAAGACAATAGCGTTGGGAATATTCTTGTAAGCGCTCAGAGGCATCAGGCATCAGTTGCTATCAGTGATGCCAGGTCTGTCCTTTCTGCCACCCTTTAGCTGCAGGCATTGAGTGAACACAAAGTACATCACTGCAGGGTCTTTACTCACTCCCTTGATGATTCAGCTAAGGAACAGCCCAAGCATTTTAACTGTGTGCTTGGCTACCTCTGGCTTTCAGAGACAGCATCCTTTATGCACAGCGATGGGTCACAGCAAATCTCAGACAAGCTCAAACAGGAATTGAAGAGCACCAGGATGAGATGCTCCTACTTCAGGAGCAGTTAAAGAAGAAACAAGGTAACACAGGACCACCACTAAATAAAGCAAGAGTACATGCAGGTAGATCTCAGATAGCCTATCTCCTCTTTGCCTCAGTTACCACCAGCAAGATCTCTCAGGACTTTGTGCTTTGAGAAAGGACCCTGGATGGGAAAGGGGAACAACCGGCACTGGATGGGGATCAAGTCAGGGGTTAGGGTCTTTGCAGACTACACCCTTACCTGTCCATGAGACCAAAGGGGCAGCATCCAAGGTGCTGAGAGAATGTTTTTCACCAGGACCTGCTGGTCTGTTGCTGTCCCAGGAAAAAATGCACTGGACTCTGTGAGGCATCATTTAAATGCTGTTCCCTAGATCTAGCTCTGTAAGGAGAGAATTGTACAGGTAGTCTCATGTCCCTTTGACGGCTGGAACCCCAAGAGATGTAGCATGGAGACAAGAAGGATGAGGAGGGTGGATGCCCCCTGCATGAAGGGGAAACTTGGATTTCTGGAGGTCCTCTGTGTGACAGGGAACAGGTTGGGTTGGCTTTTGTGACTGAGGATCAGAGGAGTGGATAAGAGGGACATTGTGCTCCGAGTTACAAACTACTTGCTCAGGGAGGGGAAACAGAAAAGGAATTTTGTCAGCACCTGAGGAAGCCTCCAGGCTAATGAGCAGGTACCTTGCTGGTAATTGCCCTGGTGGTCCCTTGCCATGCAAAGCAACAGGGTGCAACAGTGTGGAGGGTCTTGGCACAACCGGTTAACACAGGTGCAGGGCAGGCCAGCAAGGGTGATGCTCCCCTGGAAAAGCTGGTCAGGATGTGATCATCAGTGTCAGCCTTGGCTGTCATGAGCATGCAATAGTGGGGACTCAGATGCTAAAGGGCATGAGGAAGGCCAGCAGCAGAGAACAGGCTCTGGACTTACTTGGGGACCATTCCAGGAGTTTCCATGGGAAGCGGCTCTGATGGTGAAGGAGCATGAGCAAGTCTGATAAGGATCCCTGAGCCTGGAATACCTGGAGGGCTTCCAAGGTCCTCCAGGGCTTTTGCCACCTTTCTGAATGCCGGTCAGGCTCCTGAGGGCTTTAGCACAGTTGCAGAGCACCTGCGCATTCTGGAATGGCCGCTGTTATTCCGCAGCCTTGCCAGAGCCTGCTGAGGCCTCTGCCTCCATCTGGAATGCTTGAGGAGATTCTGCAGGGTTGGTGCAGACTGCCAGGGCCCTGCCATGTTCTGCAATGTTGGGTGTCCTTCCAAGCGTGTTGGTGGAAGCACTTCCATGGGCATTGCTGGAACCTTCCAGTTTCCCAGCAGGGCCTTTGCCGCCTTCCAGTAGCCCCGATGTGCTGCCGCGGTGCCGCGGTTTAAGTCCAGTCAGTAATTCAGAACCACGTAGTCGCTCGCTCACTCCCTCCCCTTCTTCCCCCCTGCTCTTCGAGGGATGGGAAGGAGAATCAAAAAAATGTAACTCCCACAGGTTGAGATAAGAACAGTCCAGTAACTAAGGAATAACACAAACCACCGCCGCTACCACCAGTAATAATAGTAGAATCATAGAATTGTAGAATCATAGAATAGTTAGTGTTGGAAAGGACCTTAAAATCATCTAGTTCCAACCCCCATGCCACAGGAAGGGACACCTCCCACTAAACCATGCCACCCAAGGCCTCATCCAACCTGGCCTTGAACACCGCCAGGAATGGAGCATTCACAACTTCCCTGGGCAACCCATTCCAGTGCCTCACCACCCTCTCAGTAAAGAATTTCTTCCTTAGAGACAAACTAAATTTCTCTGTGTAAGTTTTAACCCATTGCCTCTTGTCCTATCACTACAGTCCCTAATGAAGAGTCCATCCCCAGCATCCTTATAGCCCTCCTTCAGATACGGGAAGGCCGGGGTAAGATCTGCAAACAGCCTTCTCTTCTCCAGGCTGAACAGCCCCAACTTTCTCAGCCTCTCTCCATACGGGAGGTGCTCCAGTCCCCTGATCATCCTCATGGCCCTCCTCTAGACTTGTTCCAACAGTTCCATGTCCTTTTTATGTTGAGGACACCAGAACTGCACACAATATTCCAAGTGAGGTCTCACGAGAGCAGAGTAGAGGGGCAGGATCACCTCCTTCATCCTGCTCGCCACGCTCACCTTGATGCAGCCCAGGATACGCTTGGCTTTCTGGGCTGCAAGCTCAAGCTGAAGCCGGCTCATGTTCATTTTCTCATCAACCAACACCCCCAAGTCTTTCTCCACAGAGCTGCTCTGGATCTCTTCTCTGCCCAACCTGTAGCTGTGCCTGGGATTGATCCCACCCAGGTGTAGGACCTTGCATGGTTAAACTTCATGAGGTTGGCATCAGCCCACCTCACAAGCGTGTCAAGATCGCTCTGGATGGCATCCCTTCCCTCCAGCGTATCAACTGAACCACACAGCTTGGTGTCATTGGCAAGTTTGCTGAGGGCGCACTCAATCCCACTGTCCATGTCATCAACAAAGATGTTGAACAAGGTCGGTCCCAACACCCATCCCTGAGGGACACCACTTGTTACTGGTCTCCAGCCGGACACTGAGACATTGACCACAACTCTTTGCGTGCAACAATCCAGCCAGTTCTTTATCCACCGAGTGGTCCACCTATCAAATTGATGTCTCTGATACAGAGCTTTAGCTTATGTACAGGGGGTTTGTACAGGGGGGTTAAAAGAATTTTGCTTGCTTAACAAAAGTACTGCCTGCTCATACTCATTCATCGAACACCTATCATGCTTACCATGCAGTACCAGAACATAAGGTATATATATATATATATATGTATATACAGATGTACACAGTAATGTCTCCCATAGCTGTTCTTCCTTTAACCCTGAACACAAACTCTCTGTTGACTGCTCACCTGTCTGCAGACAGAGTTCCATGCTCTCTCCAGCCATCACTGGACCCCCACGCTGAGCGTGGGCTATTGAAGGAGCCAGAGCCCTGCAGGAACCAGTGCAGAGGAGAGCCCTCCCTCGGGAGGCTGCATCTCCCGTGCCTGCCCTGCGCATCCAGGTACGTGTTCTTTGACTTTGCAATCCTCTTTTAGTGTTGCCTTCAAACACATGGTGGGTGCGTGCTCTAAAGGGAGGAGAAGCTGTCAGGAGATGTGCTGGTGCCATCCCAGCTGTAGGAGCAGGGGCTGGGTGAGGAGGAGGCGCTGGGCTTGTTCCTGTGCTTGGAGCTGAGCTCTGCCTGCAGAGGTGCTGGGGGCGAAGCAGGAGCCTTCTGTGTGCAGGAGCTGCTGGTGTCAGAGGTGCTGAGAAGGTGTCAGGGCAGGAGAACTTCTACCTCCCAGTCAGAGCCTGCTGCCTCGGACAGTCCATGGGATCTGTCAGGGGGACTTTCTTGGGTTCTCTATGTCGATAACGCGGAGGATGATGTTCTGCAGAGCAGGGCTTCACTCTGCACCATGTGATGGCCATTGTAAGGCAGGCCTTTGTCCCGGGGCTGGATGCATGGTGTGAATGTGGGTGTGCAGCCAGGGGTGCCCAGCACTGTCCTTGCGAGCAGGGTCGCTGCAGCCTAGGGGCTGTGTGCAGGGGCAGGGACTCTGCTGCCTGCCAGGGTCAGCGCTCAGCTATGAGGATGAAAGGCACGGACCCAGAGGTAGAGTACAAGCTGAATCATTTATTGCAAAGCTTACAGGGTATTTGTATCCTTCCAAGCAATTAGCCAAGCACATCTGTGTTTGCCTTGCGATTACATCAGGCGAAAGGTCTCTCAACATCCTCTTTCCAGTTCCGACGTCCTTGTTCCTTGCCAGTTCCAACATCTTCCAAGTACCAGTCAGGGATGGGTCACTCCTCATTGCCTGCTGTAGTTCCTCCTTCCCATGGTCTCTGACAGTTTCGATGCATTCCAACCCCCACACTCAGCCTGCCCGGGAGCTCCCCACAGCGCTGGGGGAGAAGCTCGGGGGGAAGGAACAACACCTGGCAGGAAAGGAAATGTGTTCTTGTGCACTGGAGAAGGTGCTGTGTGAGTCAGGGCTGCTCAGAGCTCCACATCACTCTGAGTTCAGAGGGTCCTTCTGAAAGACACTGAGGCAGCGATTGCCTGATAGGGAAGGATCCTGAGCTCTGATGTTTTCCACTCTTGGTGGGCAGGTTGGGCAGTGGGAGCTGGGAATTTCCTTCTCTGCTTTGGAGAAGGCACCGAGAGTCTTGTCAGGACTTGTGTGAGCTGCTCCTGAGCCCCTGCAGAGGCAGAGCTGCCCCTGGGCAGAGCCCTGCTGCCGGGAGGGGTGTGCAGGGCAGAGCTGAGCACACAGCCCATGGGATGGGCTCTGGGAGCACTGAGAGGGAGCAGAGCTGGGCCCAGAGCAGCAGCTCCTGGCAGGGACAGCTCCAGGCGGCAGAGACATGGGCAGGGAGTGGGGGGAAAGTGCAGCCCAGGCCTGGGGAGGGTGCGTTCAGGCAGCTCTCTTGGTGTCTGGCACTGGAGGTGGCTGCTGGCCATGCTCTGCTGGGCACAGTCCTTTGCTTCTCCCCATGACAGCTCCGTGATCTGCCCTTTGAAACATTGCTCCCTTGCTCTCAGCACAGGATGGTTGGTTGTTCTTAAGATCAATTTGTGTGTGAAGGCAACTTAAAGGCAGTGCAAGTGTAAGCAGTGGTCGAATGGGAAAGGACTCTTAGTGGCTCTGCACTAAGCTAGAAAGAGCTGAGAACTTCCGACTGTATAAATACTCTTCCGATTTTCAGTCATCCGTAGAATATTTTATACACCTAAGGAAAAATATCAGCAGTGTTATACTGGTAAATAAATAACACAGACAAAAGGATTTTTGATGAGAAAATGAACATGAGCCAGCTGTGTGCAGTCGCTTGGAGTATTGTGTGCAGTTCTGGTGTCCTCAACATAAAAAGGACATGGAACTGTTGGAACAAGTCCAGAGGAGGCCATGAGGATGATCAGAGTACTGGAGCACCTCCTATATAAAGGTAGGCTGAGAAAGTTGGGGCTGTTCAGCCTGGAGAAGAGAAGGCTGCGTGGAGACCTCAGAGCAGCCTTCCAGTATCTGAAGGGGGCCTTAAGTATGCTGGAGAGGGCCTCTTCACTAGGGACTGTAGTGATAGGACAAGGGGTAACATGCTCAAACATAAACAGGGGAAGTTTAGATTGGATCTAAGGAGGAAGTTCTTTACTGTGAGGGTGGTGAGGCACTGGAATGGGTTGCCGAAGGCACACAGTATCACAGTATCACAGTATGTTAGAGATTGGAAGGGACCTCAAAAGATCATCTAGTCCAATCCCCCTGCCAGAGCAGGAACACCTAGATGAGGTTACACAGGAATGTGTCCAGGCGGGTTTTGAATGTCTCCAGAGAAGGAGACTCCACAACCCCCCTGGGCAGCCTGTTCCAGTGTTCTGTCACCCTCACTGAGGAGAAGTTTCTTCTCAAGTTTAAGTGGAACCTCTTGTGTTCCAGTTTGTACCCATTACCCCTTGCCCTATCATTGTTTGCCATTGAGAAGAGCCTGGCTCCATCCTCGTGACACTCCCCCTTTATATATTTATATACACTAATAAGGTCACCCCGCAGTCTCCTCTTCTCCAAACTATAGAGACCCAGCTCCCTCAGCCTTTCCTCATAAGGGAGATGCTCCACTCCCTTCATCATCTTAGTTGCCCTGCGCTGGACTCTCTCCAGCAGGTCCCTGTCCTTCTTGAACTGAGGGGCCCAGAACTGGACACAATATTCCAGGTGCGGTCTCACCAGGGCAGAGTAGAGGGGAAGGAGGACCTCTCTCGACCTACTGACCACCCCCCTTCTAATACACCCCAGGATGCCATTGGCCTTCTTGGCCACAAGGGCACAGTGTTGGCTCATGGTCATCCTGCCATCCACTAGGACCCCCAGGTCCCTCTCCCCTACACTACTCTCTAACAGGTCGTTCCCCAACCTATATTGGAACCTGGGGTTGTTCCTGCCCAGATGCAGGACTCTACACTTTCCCTTGTTATATTTCATCAAGTTTCTCCCTGCCCAACTCTCCAGCCTGTCCAGGTCTCGCTGGATGGCAGCACAGCCTTCTGGCGTGTCAGCCACTCCTCCCAGCTTAGTGTCATCAGCAAACTTGCTGACAGTACACTCAATTCCCTCATCTAAATCATTGATGAATATATTAAATAATACTGGTCCCAGTACTGACCCTTGAGGCACTCCACTAGATACAGGCCTCCAACTAGACCCCGCCCCATAGACTACAACTCTCTGGCTTCTCTCCTTCAGCCAGTTTGCAGTCCACCTCACTACCTGATCATCCAGGCCACACTTCCTCAGTTTAGCTATGAGGATGCTGTGGGAGACTGTGTCAAATGCTTTGCTAAAGTCAAGGTAGACCACATCCACCGCTCTGCCATCATCCATCCACCGCGTTATTTCCTCATAAAAGGCTAGGAGGTTGGTCAAGCACGACTTCCCCTTGGTAAAGCCATGTTGACTGCCCCTCATAACCCTCTCATCCTTGACATGCCTTATGATGGCATCAAGGATAAGGTGTTCCATCACTTTCCCAGGGATGGAGGTGAGGCTGACCGGTCTATAGTTACCCGGGTCCTCCTTCTTGCCCTTTTTGAAGACTGGAGTGACATTTGCTTTCCTCCAGTCCTCAGGCACCTCTCCCGTTTCCCAAGACTTGGTAAAGATGATGGAGAGTGGTCTAGCAATGACTTCCGCCAGTTCCCTCAGCACCCGTGGGTGCATCCCATCTGGACCCATGGATTTATGGATGTCCAGATTGCTCAACTGGTCCCTAACCCATTCCTCGTCGACTAAGGCAAACTGCTCCAGTGACCTGACTTCATCTGAGGTCTCAGGAGTACAGGGCTCTTCAGGACTGCCTCCGGCAGAGTAGACTGAGACAAAGAAGGCATTCAATAACTCTGCCATCTCTGTATCTTCTGTCACCAGGGCACCCATCCCGTTCACCAGTGGGCCAACCTTGCCTCTGGTGTTAGTTTTATCAGCTATGTATTTGAAAAAGCTCTTTCTGTTGTCCTTGACCCCTCTGGCCAGATTTAATTCTAAGGAGGCCTTAGCCATCCTAGCTGCCTTCCTACATCCTCTAGCAGCAGCCTTATATTCCTCCCGAGTGGCCAGCCCCTCCTTCCATGACCTATAAACTCTCCTCTTCCACTTGAGCATACCCAGCAGTTCCTTATTTAGCCACACAGGTCTCTGGCCCTCTTCCTTGACTTCCTACGTGTCGGGATGCTCTGCTCTTGAGCTCGGAATAAGCAATTCTTGAATGTCAACCAACTATCTTGGGCCCCTTTACCTTCAAGCAGCCTTGCCCATGGGATTTCCCCTAGCAATTGCTTGAAAAGGCCAAAGTTTGCCCTGCTAAAGTCCAGGGTTGCAATTCTACTTGCTATTGTACAGGCCCTACCACACAAGATCCTGAATTCCACCATCTCGTGGTCGCTGCAACCAAGGCAGCCCTCAACCTTTACTGCTTCGACCAGACCCTCCTTGTTAGTGAGGATGAGATCCAGCAGCGCTCCTCTCCTGGTTGGCTCATCCACCATTTGGATAAGGAAGTTATCATCCATACACTGGAGGAACCTCCTGGACTGTGGCTGGGTTGCTGAGTAGTCCTTCCAGCAAACATCAGGGAAATTAAAATCCCCCACGACGACCAGGGCCTGTGACTGTGAGGCCGCTCTCACCTGCCTGTAGAAGGCCTCATCAACTCAATCAAGGGATCTGGTGGCCTGTAACAGACACCCACAACAGTATCGCCCCTGCCAGCCTGCCCCTTAATTCTCACCCACAAACTCTCAACTCGCTCGTCCCCTGTCCCTGGACAGAACTCAGTACATTGCAGCTGCTCTCGCACATAAAGAGCAACCCCACCACCCCGCCTGGCTGGCCTGTCTTTCCTGAAAAGGACATAGCCCTCCATGACTATATTCCAGTCATGCGAGCTGTCCCACCACGTCTCTGTAATTGCCACCAGATCATAATCTCCTGACTTAACACAGGTCTCCAACTCCTCCTGCTTATTTCCCATGCTGCACGCATTGGTGTACAGGCATTTCAAGGAGGGAGCTGAGCTCACCGATTCCACCCTAGGATTATAGGAGGCCTCCCAGTCTTCATCAATTCTAGAGTGCTGCCCCACTGGGGCAAGCCCAGCTGCAACCCCATCCCCCTTCGAATCTAGTTTAAAGCTCTCCAAATGAGCCCTGCTAATTCATGCCCCAGCATCCTTTTGCCTCTGTGAGATAAACCTTTCCCACGTGCCATCATCCGGACTGGAGCCTTATAAAACCAGCCATTATCAAAGAATCCAAACCCCTGCCTGAAGCACCAGTGTTGAAGCCAATTGTTTACGGACTGAATTTTCCCATTCAGTCCCACATCATCACTGGAAGATGGAAGAAGTGAGGAGAAGATCACTTGAGCCCCAGACTCTTTCACCATCCGCCCCAAGGCCCTGTAGTCTTTCTTCATCCCCCTCAGACTGCGGGAAGCAGCTTCCCCCCCACCTGTCTGGAAGACCAGCAGCGGGTAGTAGTCTGTCGGGTGCACCAGGCTGGGGAGCGCCCTGGTGATATCCCTAATCCGGGCTCCAGGCAAACTACACACTTCCCTATGATGAGGGTCAACTCTGCATAGCGGGCCCTCTGTTCCTCTCAGAAGGGAATCGCCTACAACAGTGACCTTTCTTTCTTTCTTGGCAGAGGCAGTCTTGAGGCGTGAAGTCGACCGCCTTTTCCTATGTGACCTTGTAGTCTGGCCTTGCACCACATCCTCACTTACCTCTCCAGCAAGATCCAGGGCCTCAAACCTATTACGGAGGGGCACCTGGGGAAGCAGGGCAGGAAGGGAGGAGGGTTGCCCACGGTTCCGAACTGGAACTTGCTTCCAGCCCTCATTGTCTTTTTGGTCCCCTACCTCTGCGCAACAGCTACAGGGCAGGGGCTGTCTTGGGCCATCCCCCTCTGTCTGAGAGGACAGGGGGTCCATCCCCTTTTGGGGGGTATCCCCCTGGAACCGTTCCTGCTGGCACGCCAGGGAGTTACTCCACCAGTCGATCTCCCTTTCACACTCCCCGATGGTCCTCAGCGTCTCGACCTCCTCTTTAAGTTCTGCCACCAAGCTAAGCAGATCTTCTACCTGCTCACACCTCACACAGGTGGAATGCTGGCCTCCCTCCCTCAGCAGCAGCAGGCTCTGGCACTCCCTGCAGCCAGAGACCTGAACAGCCACGGTTTGGGACGGGGTCTCTGTCTGAGTTGCTACAGTCTCCTTACTGCAAGCTCTCCTTCTGGAGGCGACCATATTGGTCAGCAGTCTGGGACACCAGCAACAGGATCCACAACGCGACCGGCTTGTTCCTCCCTGCGCCCGATGCGCAGCGACCGGTCGCTGCCCTCCCAAAGGCTCTTGCAAGGCAAGGGGCACGGGTGCAGTCGCCATTACCGCGGGAACGCCCCCTGCGACGTCAGCCGCTCTCTCGCAAGGGCTGCTGGGGCATCGGGAATCGGGAGCTGTCGGGAATCGCGATGTCTCTGCGCTGTCCCCTCTGATTTTCCTGATCTCTGCTGAACCTCGTGGTCGCTGAAGCGTGCCGGCTCCGGCTCTAGCTGTGCTAGCTCCGATCAGCAGACTGAATGTGCTGAGCTCCCAGTGACAGCACTAGCAGCTGCACTGCCCAGGGGCTGCTCCTGCCCTGACACCTTCTCAGCACCTCTGACACCAGCAGCTCCTGCACACACAAGGCTCCTGCTTCGCCCCCAGCACCTCTGCAGGCAGAGCTCAGCTCCAAGCACAGGAACAAGCCCAGCGCCTCCTCCTCACCCAGCCCCTGCTCCTACAGCTGGGATGGCACCAGCACATCTCCTGACAGCTTCTCCTCCCTTTAGAGCACGCACCCACCATGTGTTTCAAGGCAACACTAAAGGAGGATTGCAAAGTCAAAGAACCCGTACCTGGATGCGCAGGGCAGGCACGGGAGATGCAGCCTCCCGAGGGAGGGCTCTCCTCTGCACTGGTTCCTGCAGGGCTCTGGCTCCTTCAATAGCCCACGCTCAGCGTGGGGGCCCCGTCACAATGGGCGTCTCCACAGCGACCACCACGGCTTTGTGATGGCGGCAGCATCGTGCCCATGGCACTGGGCACCCAGGGGTGCTCCGGGAGTCACTGCAGGAGGACCAGCCTCTGCCCAGCCGGCTCGGGGACGTCCCTCATGGGCTGCTCTTCCTCAGTGCCTTTGGTCTGGAGGTGGAGCATGCGAGGGGTCACAGTTCAACCTGGGCAATGGAACAGGGCATCACGGCCACCTACGAGAACTGGAGAGTGACCGACATTGGCACAGCAGAGAACTGTGGAATCCCATACTGAGTTGGGCTGGAAGGGACCTCAAAGCTCATCCAGCTCCAACCCACTGTCATGGGCAGGGACAGATTCCACTAGAGCAGGTTGCTCCAAACTCCTGTGTCCAACCTGGCCTTGAGCACTGCCAGGGATGGAGCAGACAGAGCTTCTCTGGGCAAGAATCTGCCACTGTCTCACTACCTTGAATGTGAGGAATCTTTTCCTACTATGAAATGAAATTAAATGAGATAAATGAAATTAAATGAACTCCTGTTTCCACTTGGAACCATTATTTGTCCTTAAAAGTTAATCTGGACCTGAAAAAACATTTGACATTTCAGGCAAATAACAGGCTCATCGTTATTTGACTAATGATTATCATTGCAGGGGTTAAATTGAAATAGCACAGCACAGCACAGTACTGCACAGCAGAGCAGAGAACAACACAGCTATGGAGATCCTCCTGCCCTGATAGCTCAGTATCTGCCATTCTTCATTTCTTTTAAAAAGGAAGAAGTCCCAACAACTTGCTTTCTTAGCACAGGGAAAGTTCAACAACAGTTGTGCAAGGGAGCATTTGAAACCGATGGTTTGGGAGTCACAGCAGCAACGTGCTCAGCAGTAAACAACATGAATGCTTTCTGTCCTTTTCCTGCTTTCAAATCCATCTCCTACCAACCAAACCACAATCCCCACATGGCAGCACAGCAGCTGTGACTGACTTCACTGTGCTTGACAGGATTCACTGAATATTGTTGATACGCTGTCAGGAGGTGTGCAAGGATGGCTGCTTATTCTGAGCCAAACCCTTCAGGTGCGCTAAAAGAATCAACTGCCTTGAAAACAGAAGAGATTGGGAAAGAAAACAAACCCTGCTGCTGTTATTTTAAAAGGCAAGAGGAAAAGGATGAGCACCAGACAAAAATCAGGCAGCCCATGCCTTGGTGAAGGTCATCAGCAAATCCACGGCCTGACTGGATTGCAGGAGCAGAACATGGCCTCACAGAGAAGAAGGCAATGCGGGCACTGTTTAACCCCCTTTTTCCTCCCGAATGGTCTCTTCCTGTTCACAACGGGCTCCGGTTCAGACAAGCTGCGTAAACCCTGTGCTCACCGGAGCGCAGAGCCAAAGCACCGCTGCTGCTGCTGCAGAGCCACGAGAGCTGATGGGCACTGCCCTTGTGCACAGCCTGCCGGCAGGGGGCAGCAGAGGAAGCTCAGCGCTGCACTGCCATGGCTCTGACAGCCCCGCAGAGCAGGGCTCAGGACAAGAGGAGCAAAAAGCTTTTTGGATGTTCCTGCTGGCGCTGCTCAGGCTGAAATGGAACCAACCGGGAAAGTTTGCTCCCCCCAACCCATCCGTGCCTCCGGGATGCCAGGATTCTCTGACCCCCAACCAGGGGGGCAGTTGTGGGTCTGGGGGTCACTTGGGGGTCACTTGAGGGGCAGTTGTGGGTCGGGGGGGTGACTGGCTGGGCAGGTGCAGGTCTGGGGAAGGGTTGTTGTAACGCTGATGGCTCTGCATTTGCAAGCATCTGCAGTAGTTTGGAAACTTCAGTCTGTCCTTCAGATAATTTCACTTCCTCTTAAATCCCCGGTAGGTAGGCATGCCATTTTCTGCCAGTGGGTTTGTGCAGCTTCATCCTGAGGAGCAGTTCCCTTTGGGATACTGTCAAGTCAATTGAATGGATAGAATGGATGGTTTGTACTGTTTGTTTTTGATCAATGTTCTCACTTTGGTTTACTGCTGAAATTAAAGTCAAGAGTCTCTTTTCCCACTCAGAATATGTTGGTTTAGTGTCTTTGAAAGAGGCAACTTGAACATTAAAGTTCTTTTTGGTCCATCAGGGTCAGTTTTTAAATAGTTCACAGAAAGAGCCATGCTCAGCAAAACCCCATTCTGCTATGGAGGGTGGTGGAGGTGTACAGGCCCAAGTGACTGGCACGGTTTTAATTCCTGTATTAGGTATTTCCTGCTTCCTCATGCTCTGGATTCCATTCCCATGGCTTTCCCGTTCATAACAGTGAGTACAGTGGGTGAGCAATGATAGAGAATCCAGGTCCATGTTTCCTCCAGTATCCTGGAGGACCCATAAGCTGTTGTAATTCCTTCCCAGAGTGGGGCATCTGCCCTTGTTCTGTTTTTCTGCAGGTGTCTGCAGCAATCACTGCACTGCTGCTATCCACCAAGAACCCCCTGATTTGACTGGTTTCTGCTTGGTTTCTGACATTCCTTAGGTGGAACTTCAGCTTCTGCACCATGGAGTGCTTACACACTGCTGTTGCTGCAGTTCTTTGGGGCAAACTACCCTGATTAAGACATGATCTGTATAATGGTACATTTTCACCTTCTGAGGAAGTGAGACCTCCTGTGGGTTCCTAGTGTTTATGGGACATAGCTGAGTCTCCTTCCAGCCCCAGGGCTACAATCCCAGCAGGAGATGCCTCAACTAACCAGGAAAAATCCCTTCCTTTCAGCAGGGGTAAAGGAGATCCCAGCCTGTCCTGGCCTGCCTGTCCTGTCTGGTGATGAGACAAGAAACAGGCTGCCTGCAAAAGTGGTTGTGTCACCATTCCTGCAGGTATTTAAAAGACATTTAGATGTGGCACTTGTGGATACTGCTTAGTGCTGGACTTGACAGTGTTTGGTTAATGGTTGGACTAGGTCTTAAGCACCTTTTCCAACCTAAATTGTTCCATGATTCTACAAAATCTCATTGTTCAGACCAATCTCTGTCTCTCAGCAGAGAAATGACACTGCAGGCAGGCAGTGTGTCTGCCAGCTGAGGGAGGGAACAGCAGGGCTTGCTTCAGGCTGGTTCCCATGGGGTTCCCCTGGAGCCCCAGGGAGCCCTGGAGGGAGCCCAGCAGGACAGAGGCAGAGCCACCTTGGGCTGGGCCTCTCCTGATGAGCTGGGCCTGGCTCCTGGGAGGCAGACAGATGCTGGCAAGCGGGCAGCGCTGCAGAGAGACAGCTCTGGCCAGGAGCAGGGCTGGGGCACTGCCTGCAGGCACCCAGGGGAGACCTGCGAGCCTCAGAGAGCTTAAAGGCACTTGGCAGTGGAGGATGCTGAGAGCTCCCTGCAGGAGAAACCTTCCCAGCCCTGTGCATGGTAAGGCTCTGGGTACAGGGCAATGCAGCTGCAGTTCCTGGAGGGATCTGCTCAAGCTGCTGCCTCGGACAGTCCATGGGATCTGTCAGGAGGACTCTCTTGGTTTCTCTGTGTAGATAAGGAGCAGGATGTGCTGCAGAGCAGGGCTTCCCTCTGCACCATGCGAGGGACAGGACAAGGCAGGTCCCTTGTCCCGGGGCTGGCTGCAGGCTGTGAATGTGGGTGTGCAGGCAGGGGTGCCCAGCGCTGTCCTTGGGAGCAGGGTGCCTGCAGCCCAGGGGCTGTGTGCAGGGGCAGGGACTCTGCTGCCTGCCAGGGTCAGCACTCAGCCTGCCCGGGAGCTCCCCACGGCGCTGGGGGAGAGGCGCTGGAGGTAAGCAACAACCCCTGGCAGGGCAGTAGAAGTGTTCTTGTGCACTGGAGAGGGTGCTGTGTGGGTCAGGGCTGCTCACAGCTCCACATCACTCTGAGCACGTTTGCAGAGGGTCCTTCTGAAAGACACTGAGGCAGCGATTGCCTGATAGGGAAGGATCCTGAGCTCTGATGTTTTCCACTCTTGGTGGGCAGGTTGGGCAGTGGGAGCTGGGAATTTCCTTCTCTGCTTTGGAGAAGGCACCGAGAGTCTTGTCAGGACTTGTGTGAGCTGCTGCTGAGCCCCTGCAGAGGCAGAGCTGCCCCTGGGCAGAGCCCTGCTGCCGGGAGGGGTGTGCAGGGCAGAGCTGAGCACACAGCCCATGGGATGGGCTCTGGGAGCACTGAGAGGGAGCAGAGCTGGGCCCAGAGCAGCAGCTCCTGGCAGGGACAGCTCCAGGCAGCAGAGACATGGGCAGGGAGTGGGGGGAAAGTGCAGCCCAGGCCTGGGGAGGGTGCGTTCAGGCAGCTCTCTTGGTGCCTGGCACTGGAGGTGGCTGCTGGCCATGCTCTGCTGGGCAAGGAGCTGACTGTCCCTCTAGAAAGTGCAGGGCAGCTGAGAACCAGACTGATGGACTCTGCAGCAATTTGATTAGGCACGAACCCACAGACAGCTGAGCCCTTTTGTCTGTCCCATGCTCAGACTCTTAACAGTTGCCTTCAAAATACTTCTTAGCAAATTTATCCCTAAAATGTCACTTGTCAGCTGTGACACCGGGAAAACAAAGAAACCAAACAACCTCGGAGATAATCACAACCAACTCACACTGAGCCTCTCTTCTGTAGCCTGAAAGTGTTCACAGTTGTGAGTGTGTAAATTGAACTTCTCTATCTGACATCCCTCCTGTCCTAACCTGTCACTGCCTTTTTCTCCTGTGAGAGTGCCCCATGCCCAGAGGCAGCAGATGTCCAACGGCAGCTCCATCACCCACTTCCTCCTCCTGCCATTCGCAGCCAGGCGGGAGCTGCAGCTCTGGCACTTCTGGCTCTTCCTGGGCATCTTCCTGGCTGCGCTCCTGGGCAACGGCCTCATCATCACCAGCACAGCCTGCGACCAGCACCTCCACACCCCCATGTACTTCTTCCTCCTCAACCTCTCCCTGCTGGACCTGGCCTGCATCTCCACCACTGTCCCCAAATCCATGGCCAATTCCCTGTGGGACACCAGGGCCATCTCCTACACAGGTTGTGCTGCACAGATCTTTTTCTTTCTCTTTTTCATGTCAGCAGAGTATTTTCTCCTCACTCTCATGTCCTACGACCGCTACGTTGCCATCTGCAAGCCCCTGCACTACGGGAGCCTCCTGGGCAGCAGAGCTTGTGTCCACATGGCAGCAGCTGCCTGGGGCGCTGGGTTTCTCAATGCTCTGCTGCACACAGCCAATACATTTTCACTCCCCCTCTGCCGAGGCAATGCTGTGGAGCAGTTCTTCTGTGAAATCCCCCAGATCCTCAAGCTCTCCTGCTCTCATTCCTACCTCAGGGAAGTTGGGCTTCTTGTGCTAAGTTTCTGTTTGGCACTTGGCTGTTTTGTGTTCATTGTGGGGTCCTATGTGCAGATCTTCAGGGCCGTGCTGAGGATCCCCTCTGAGCAGGGACGCCACAAAGCCTTTTCCACGTGCCTCCCTCACCTGGCTGTGGTCTCCCTCTTTGTCAGCACTGGTACCTTTGCCTACCTGAAGCCCCCCTCCATCTCCTCCCCATCCCTGGATCTGGTGCTGTCAGTGCTGTACTCGGTGGTGCCTCCAGCATTGAACCCCATCATCTACAGCCTGCGGAACCAGGAGCTCAAGGATGCTGTGAGGAAGCTGCTGACTGGATGTGTTTCAGCAGCCATACACTGCCTGCTTTAACCTGCAAAGGGTTCCAAGTGTAGGTAAAGACAGGCCACGTCTGTCTTTCCTGCTTTACTTTTGTTTTCCTGTTCAATTTATGATGACTTTGTTTTCATAAAAATGTCAGTTATCACCCTGCTGCTTAAGCAGCCACCGACTGATGTGACCCAGAGACTTCGTGTCAGTGAGGGTCTGTCACTGTATTTATGGGAAATAAATGATCCTGCAGCAACTTCTTCTCTGTGCTATGTCCTCCCATGGCAGGAATGAAGGGGAATGAAATCAGCTTTCTGGCTGCTCCAGCTCTGGGATGGCTGCTCTGTGCCTGGAGCAGGAAGAGCTCTTGAGGAGCCCAAGGGCCGGGGCTGTTGTGCTGGTGTGGGGAGATGGGATGGCATGGGGGGGCTGCAGAGCTCTCAGGGTGTCCTGGGCAGGAGAGCAGGGGACACAGGGGTGCCTGCAGGGGACTCCCCTGCAATGGCCCAGGCTGGGGCTGCCTGGCTGGGAGCAGCCCATGGGAAAGGGCTGGGTGGGCAGGAGCTGGACAGGAGGCAGCGTGTGCCCTGGCAGCAAGGGAGGACAGCAGCATGGCGGGCTGTATGACCAGGAGCACGGCAGGAGAACAAGGGAAGGGATGCTCTGGAATACTCCATCCAGGTTTCAGATCCCCAATTCAGGAACGCTATTGGAAAGCAGGAGTGGGTTTAAAAACAGGCCCTGAGGACAGGCAGGGACTGGAGGACGGTGCCTGTGGGGAGAGGCTGGGGGAGCTGGGCTTGTCCAGCCTGGAGAAGGGAAGGCTGATGGGGACCTGAGATCTTGGGAAGGGAAGGCTGTTGGGGACTGGCTGCCTGTACCAGCAAGGAGGACATGGAGAATACAGAGCCAGGCTCCTCACCATGGTGCCTGGTGGGAGGACAAAAGGCAATGGGGGATAGTGGCAGAGGAGAGGTTGAGCCAGGACATAAGGAATTCTTTTTCCCATAGGCTCAGGCAAGTGCTGCATCAGGTCACCCAGAGAGGCTGTGCAGTCTCTGGCCTTGGGGATTTCCAACTCAGACTGAATCAAGCCTTGAACCACTAGCGCTGACCCTGTTCCTGATGGATTGGACTTGAGACCTCCTGGGGTCCCTTCCAACCTCTGCTCTCTTATGATCCTACAATGATGGGCTTATGAAGAGTCACAAAGTTGCTCTGAGGGCTGGAGCACGTCTCCAGTTATGACAGCTGAGAGAGCTGGGAGTGTTCAACCTGGAGAATAGAAGGCTCCAGGGAGACCTTACTGAGCCCATACCTAAACAGGGCCTACAAGAAATCTGGAGAGGGGCTTTTTGCAAGGGAATGTAGGGACGGGACAAGGGGGAATGGCTTTAACCTGACCAAGGGGAGAGTGAGATGAGATCTCAGGAGGAAGCTCTTCCCTGTGAAGGTACTGAGGCGCTGGCACAGGGTGCCCAGAGAAGCTGTGGCTGCCCCATCCCTGGCAGTGTTCAAGGCCAGGTTGGACACAGGGGCTTGGAGCAATCTGCTCCAGTGGAAGGGGTCCCTGCCCGTGGCAGGGGTTGGAGCTGGATGAGCTTTAAGGTCCCTTCCAACCCAACGCAGTCTGGGATTCCAGGATTCAGGTATCAATAGCATGTTGAGGAGAGAATGCCTTTGAAGGGAGGCTTGAAAGGGGACTCTCGGGCTTTCCCAGAGCACGCAGAGCATTTCCCAGTCTGGAATATAGGAAATATTGGACCAAGGCCATGCAGCCAAAGGGAGGCAGAGCAGCGCTGCTGGGCTGCAGCTAAGGGCTGTCCTAGGCGGAAGTGGCAAGAGAGCAGAGAACAACTCCTTGGATAGGGGATGCCCTTCTTGCAATGACTGCAGTGAAAAAGCCCCAGTCCCTGCCCACAGGGCTCCCCAGTGGGAAACCCAGGTCCCAGCATGACCATGCCACCTCAGCCAGCACAGAGCCTCTTCCCACATCCCTCCTCACATGCAGCACCCATTGCAGTGGCCAAAAAACCAGAGCAAGAGCTGGGCCCAGCACTCACCTGCCAGCGAGCCCACGGCAATGTGTGCCAGCATCATGGGCAGCACCACATTCTCTGCTTCTCTGGAGAAGAGACTCCACACTGTCTGCACCCAGAATGAATTTAACCCCCCCAAACAACCTCCAAGCAAAAATCTACCTTCACGGATGCGTTGGCCACAATTTTTGGCTTGGAAAGTGGTTCTAGGAGAGATGCAGTGACTGCCAGCATTCAAACCCACAGTTCCACAGGTCCCACACCCAAAGCACCTTCAAGCTCTCTGGCTGTGGAGGAGGAAGATTTGTAGCTCATCACTCACCCACAACGTGCAGCTGGAACCAGCCCGTGGCCTCCTGCTGGGACCTGAAGCTCTACAGCCAGTGGTCCCCTTGCTGCAGCCCCATCTGCAGCAAAGAGTTCCTTCTGTTGAACCTCACGTGGTTCTCATAGGGGAGCGGTGGTTCTGGCTCCATCGAAAGCATAACTGAGGATGGCTCCTTCCTGCTGGGCAGTTTTGTATTCCCAGTGACAGCTCTGCCACCCTGCAGCAGTGGAACCGTCAGACACACGGTGCAGCCCATGGCCAAGACGAGTCTCTCCGATGCCAGCCTGAGGTCAGTGGAGCAGCACGGAGCAAGTGTGCCTCCTCCACTGGTAGCTTGTGTTCCATGAGGCAGCTGTCGTCTCCCAGTGCCTCCACTGAAGGGTTCTGTGGGGTTCCGTGGCCTCGCACACCTGAACATGGGGAGTTCCAGAATCAGCCACCCCTGAGTTCCCCATGTCCCCATGTTCATTGTGATGCATGAGCTCATTTCGAGCCCATGGGGTGCTCTGGAGGTGCTGTAGGAATTCTCTGGGATTCTGTAGGGGTATCCCTGGGATACTCCGGGAGTGCATAAAGACACAGGGCCTTGGAGCAAGCTGCTCTAGTGGAAGCTGTCCCTGCCAGTGGCAGGGGCTGGAGCTGGATGAGCTTTAAGGTGCATTCCAGCCCAACCCAGCCTGGGATTCCACAGTTCTCTACTGTGTGAATGTCGGTCACTCTCCACTTGTCATAGGTGGCCATGATGCCCTGTTCCATTGCCCAGGTTGAGCTGTGACCCCTTGCATGCTCCACATCCGGACTAAAAGGCACTGAGGAAGAGCAGCCCATGAGGGACATCCCTGAGCCGGCTGGACAGAGGCTGGTCCCACTGTGGCCACTACTGGAGCACCCCTGGGTGCCCAGTGCCATGGGCACGACGCTGCCGCCATCACAAAGCCGTGGTGGTCGCTGTGGAGACGCCCATTGTGACGGGGCCCCCACGCTGAGCGTGGGCTATTGAAGGAGCCAGAGCCCTGCAGGAACCAGTGCAGAGGAGAGCCCTCCCTCGGGAGGCTGCATCTCCCGTGCCTGCCCTGCGCATCCAGGTACGGGTTCTTTGACTTTGCAATCCTCTTTTAGTGTTGGCTTGAAACACATTGTGGGTGCGTGCTCTAAAGGGAGGAGAAGCTGTCAGGAGATGTGCTGGTGCCATCCCAGCTGTAGGAGCAGGGGCTGGGTGAGGAGGAGGCGCTGGGCTTGTTCCTGTGCTTGGAGCTGAGCTCTGCCTGCAGAGGTGCTGGGGGCGAAGCAGGAGCCTTCTGTGTGCAGGAGCTGCTGGTGTCAGAGGTGCTGAGAAGGTGTCAGGGCAGGAGCAGCCCCTGGGCAGTGCAGCTGCTGGTGCTGTCCCTGGGAGCTCAGCACAAGGGGACCTGCCTGGCTCCGGCAAGGCCTGCGCAAGCACCCCGGGCATTGCGGAAGGCGGCAGGGCCCTGGCAGGTTCCAGTGATCCCTGTGCCAGGCACTGCAGAAGTCACAGAAATTTCTAAACTGAAAAGTAAAAAAAAAAAAACCCTCTCAAAATAACTTTTATCCTTTGCTCTTTGCAATCTTCCTGCACTGGGAATCCTCCAATGTGCTGTGCAATCTGCAATGCTTGAACAAAACGCAAAGGATTTAATGAGCCCCATGGTGTATTTGGGCTGAGTCCATGAACCTCAGGTGCTGAGAGCAGACTGAGGAAACCTCTCAAGAAGTCCAAGTCAGAAACAAAGCCCCAAGTCCCTTCAGCATTAATGGGCTCCACTGAGGGCTGTTACTGACAAAGCCTCCCCAGGGACTCCTTAAAGCAAGTAACTGCAGGCTGTGACTACTGGGAGACAAAGGCAAAATGCAGGTGTCTGGTGGTGAGAAAACCCTTGGTTTGTTGGATGAAGCAGAAGGGCCAAGCCCTGACCACAGCCCTTGGAGAAGTAGAGCCTGAAATCCTGAGAATGAAAGTTCTCCTCATAGGCCTTGATGAAAGAGGCAACTGCCATAGCCCAGGGCACAGAGACCTTTTGCTCTTTTGGGCCTTTCAGCATTGCCAGAATCCTCACTCACCTCTGCTGCAGGCTGTCCTTCACTGGCCCATGCCTGCACCTCTTTCCCTTCAGGCTCTTGACACCCATCTTGCTTTCCCACCTGGCTCTCACCTGGCATTTCTGTACCTTCAGTCACATCTCTGCACCCATCGCTGTCTGCTCCTTGAAACACAAAGCCATGGGCTGAGCCAGACTCCCTCTGGGTGACCTCTTGCACCACAACTCCACCTTTTGAGAGACATTTCTCTTTCCTCACTTTGAGTCTGAACCTTCCAAGCTGCACTTTGCAGAGGTTTCCTTCTCTTCCTGCTAGCAAGAAAACCTCCATCATCTCTGAAACCACATTTCAAGTAGTTGTAGGCTGCTACTGTAGTGTCAATTCAGCAGGTTGAGTGAATATCCCTCAGCAAGGCCATTTAAAGGAGACTTCTAGAGGAATGGGTGATGCCATCAGGATAGAGAACTAAGAGCCATGGGAGAGCAGTGGGAAAAGGGAATGGTCTGGATTGAGAACTTCCTGGCAAGAGCCAGAAGGAAAGGTGGTGTCCTTGGGTGCAAGGTACCCCATGCTGTGGGGACAGCCATCCCAGAGCTGGAGCAGCCAGAAAGCTGATTTCATTCCCCTTCATTCCTGCCATGGGAGCACATAGCACAGAGAAGAAGTTGCTGCAGGATCATTTCTTTTACTCAAATACAGTGAGAGACCCCACTGACACAACGTCTGTGGGTCAGACAAGGTGGGCAGATACTGAAGTAGCAGGGGATGAAAACTGACATGGCTTTGAAGACAGCAACATCACATGTGGAAAAAAGAAAACAACTGTAAAGCAGCCAAGACAGACTTGGCCTGTCATGACATACACTGGAAGCCCTTTCCAGGGTAAAGCAGGCAGTGTATGGGTGCTGAAACACATCCAGACACCAGCTTCCTCACAGCATCCTTGAGCTCCTGGTTCCTCAAGCTGCAGATGAGGGTGTTCACTGCTGGAGGCACAACCCTGTACTGCACTGACAGCACCAGATCAAGGGATGGGGAGGAGATGGAGGGGGACAAAGATGCCAGTGCTGACAAGCAGGGAGAGCACAGCTAAGTGAGGGAGGCACATGGAAAAGGCTTTGTGTTGTCCCTGCTCAGAGGGGATCCTCAGCACAGCTATGAGAAGAGAAGGCTCCTTAAGGGGAGAATTTCAAGCAGCTCCCAGAGCCTAAAGGGGCTACAAGAAACCTGGAGAGAGGCTTTGGAACAGGGCCTGTAGGGACAGGACAAGGGGAATGGCTTTAACCTGCCAGAGGGGAGAACGAGATAAGCTCTTAGGCAGAAGTTCTTTCCTGTGAGCACAGAATGGACTGGCACAGATGGGCTGGCAGGACTGGGGCAGTGGGGAGATGGCCAAAATGCTCAAGCGCAGCATTAGTCAGTGATCCAAAAGTGCTGGTGGGCTTAACTAGACAAAATCTACCCTCCAGAATACTCTCTACCTAAGGGTATGGGGACCCAGGTAGAGGCCATCCTCAACCCCTTCGGTCAGGGGAAAGGGTGTGAGAAGGAGCAAACTGATACTGCGTGTCCACAATTGGTAGATTATAGACACTGCCCCAAATTGGGTGTTTTCTGGCAGTCCTGATGCAGGTGCAAAGGCAGTCCTGAACTATTTGGTGGCATCCAACAAAACAGCAGACTCACGATTCTCAGCTCTGGTGGAATCTCGCTTGTGAGATACAGTGACTGTGCTCGGGCAACCTCTGGGGGATAAAAGTTGGGGATGGGGAGGAGATGGAGGGGGGCCCAGATACTGCTGGGGTTTTGTCCTGGGTTCAGCAGTAGCAGTCATTTTTCTCCTTCTTAGTAGCTGGTGCCATGCTGTAGTTTTGACTTTCAGCCTGGGAACAGCGCTGATAACGCCCATGTTTTTAGTTGCTGCTCAGTAATGTTCACTCTGACCAAGGACTTTCTGAGTCTCATGCTCTGCCAGGGAAGAGGGGAAGCCGGGAGGAAGCAGACACAGGACACTGACCCAAACTAGCCAGGAAGGTATTCCATACCACAGCATGTCATGCACAGTCTATAACCTGGGGGCAGTTACCTGGAAGGGTGTGATCACTGCTGGGGTCAGACTGGTCGGCATGTGGTGAGCAGTTGTATTCTCTCTCCTTGTTATTATATATCATTATTATTATTGGTGGTAGCAGCAGTGGTTTGTGTTATACCTTAGTTACTGGACTGCTCTTATCTCAAGCCGTGGGAGTCACATTCTTTCAATTCTCATCCCCATCCCTCTGAGAGCGGGGGAAGGAAGGAGGGGAGTGAGCGAGCGGCTGCGTGGTTCTGTGTTGCCGGCTGGGCTTAAACCACAACAGGTTTCAATATCCCAGTGCTCCCAGTCCCTGCCACAGGCGCTCCTACTCATCCCCCGCACGACCTCCTTGGTCTTTTTGGGGGGACACCCCAAATTAGGCACCCCCTAATATGGGACTGCCCCCCAACTCTCTGACACCCAGGGGGTGGGGGCTGGAATGCCCCATGGAGCGTGGTTCGGGGACAACAAGGAGTGTTTTGGTGCTGGTGTCTTTTGGGGGGGGAGCAGCCTTTTGGGGCCCCTCCAGGAGCTTGTGTCCCCTGGGCTCATTTGCGGTTGGAGGCCCCAGGGTGATGGGAGGGTGCAGGTCACTTTTGAGCTGCCTCAGGGCCCCCATTTGGATGTCCTGCCAGCTCTTGCTACAGGGAGATTTGGGGTACCCCAGAATTTAGGAGGGCACCAAGGTTGCTTTGGATGCTTCCAAGGCCCTTTGGGGGGCAGCATGGTTTTGGGATACCCCTTTATTGGGGTGCCTGATTTGGGGGATCCACTGCCTCTGGCCCCATGAATTCACTACTGAACCCAAAGCAAAGTTGGGGTCCCCCCAGGGGATTTGAGGTCCCAGAGCAACTTATGGGACCCCCGGGGAAGGTGCTGGGGGTACCCCACTTTTCAGGACACCCCATTTTAGCGGGTTTGTGCCACTGCGCTGAGCTGGGGGCGGGCTTTGGAGCTGCGGGCTTTGGGTTTGGGGAGATTTTGGAGGATCCCAGGGGGAATTTGGGGATTCAGAACTCCTTGAGGTGGCTCAGTTATTTGGGGGACTCCTTCTCCCCCAGAAATGGGGGTCCATCAATCCCAGGGCAGCCGAATCTCATTGGATGCCCTAGGGAGCCCCATTCCCATCAATGGGAGGGATTGGGGGGGGTTGGAGGGATTTGGGGGTTCAAGGAACATTTGGGGGTTCGGGAGGATTCCCCATAACTCGCTGTAGGAAGCACATTATATTGGGGATCTCCCATGTGCCGAAAACAGGGGCTACCTGGGTCCCAGGGCACCCTGAGTCACTCTTGGGTGAGCAACGTTCCCCTAGGGTGAAGATGTGTTGAGGAGAAGAGTTTGGGGGTTCAGAGGGGATTTGGACATTCAGGGGGATCCCCTAAACTCCCCAGGGTGCTGCAGGGATTTGGGGAACATCCAGTGTCCCAAAACTAGGGGTTCCATTTGTCCCAGGGTACCCTGACTCTTCAGTGCCCCTGTTTGCCCATGACAGTAAAGGGGGGGGGATTTGGGGTTCAGAAAGAAACTGGAGGTTTTGGGGGATGTGGAAGCTCATGGGAATGTCCCCAATCACTGCGGGTGGCAGAGTAGTTTGGGGGACCAATGGAGCCCTCAAAGAGTAGCTACAGCCACCAGAGATCACCCCACAGATCATTGGGGAGGCAGGAACTGGAGATATGGGGGGATCCTGCCAGGTTTTGAGGGTGCAGATGGGGGATTTCCCCTTAATCTTTCCCGTGAGGATGCTGGCGATGAGCTCATCCCTCTGCCTGGGGCAGGGAATGCAACTAAGGAGGGGCTCCTGGGAGCTGGGGTGACCCTTGCAATCCCGCAGGCTCTGACAAGGGAGAAGTTCTCCTGCCCTGACACCTTCTCAGCACCTCTGACACCAGCAGCTCCTGCACACAGAAGGCTCCTGCTTCGCCCCCAGCACCTCTGCAGGCAGAGCTCAGCTCCAAGCACATGAACAAGCCCAGCGCCTCCTCCTCAACCAGCCCCTGCTCCTACAGCTGGGATGGCACCAGCACATCTCCTGACAGCTTCTCCTCCCTTTAGAGCACGCACCCACCATGGGTTTCAAGCCAACACTAAAAGAGGATTGCAAAGTCAAAGAACCCGTACCTGGATGCGCAGGGCAGGCACGGGAGATGCAGCCTCCCGAGGGAGGGCTCTCCTCTGCACTGGTTCCTGCAGGGCTCTGGCTCCTTCAATAGCCCACGCTCAGCGTGGGGGCCCCGTCACAATGGGCGTCTCCACAGCGACCACCACGGCTTTGTGATGGCGGCAGCATCGTGCCCATGGCACTGGGCACCCAGGGGTGCTCCGGGAGTGGCCATGGGGGGACCAGCCTCTGCCCTCGCTGCCAGAGCCGCAGAGTCAGTCTCAGTAAGAGACAAACCTCCGGTCCCACAGCAGCCACGCTGGGCTCCCCTGCACCCCTCACGCTCGCATCATCCTTCATCCCGCAACCTCACAAGAAAGGGATGGCTCCATCCCATCAAGTGCTTCCTTTTACTTCAATCCGCGTGGAAAACAAACCAGATTCCTGCGTTCCCTACACTGTGCACTATTTACTGTGAGCACAAATCCCACCGACTCAACACGCGGTCCCACGGCCAGACACGACAGCGCAGATCTCCGGGGCCAGCCCCCACCCTGCCCCAGCCCCAGACAAGACCCCCCCCGCGGAAAAGCAACCCTCAGCTGCAGACTGAGAATCTGCCCGTGGCAGGGAAACGGCAGCGACCACAACTGTGGCCACAGGGAGCTGGGGAGCAGGAGCCGCTCCGCACCTCCGCCAGGCTTCTGACGGGAACGCTACAGAACCGGAACAGGCACGGGACGCACACAGAGGGAAGGACCCACATGGAAAACCTGGCAATCAGCAGCTGAAGGAGCAAGGCGCGGGTTGGAAACCCGCAGGAATTATAAAGATAGAAATAACTCCCCCACCAGCCAGAGCTCTTTAAAAATGCAAGAACAAAGTCATGAAAAGAAGTGAAAAACCAAACCTGGAGCAACAACAGAAAAGGTAAAATCTTTATCACTAAAATCGCAATGAAGAGCTGTACAGCAAACTTTGCTCCTCTAGAGCTGTTGTGGTTTAAAAGGGACAGAGCATAAAACTAGACAGGAGAGAGGATAATGCTAACCAGCAGTGATGCCCAATGCAATTGCTCAGTACCCACTGAGCGATACCCAGGCTGACCCAATCCCATCCCTTCAGGGTGACTCCCCCAGTTTCTATCCTGGACATGACTGCTGTGGGATGGAATACCCCTTTGGCTAGTTTGGGTCAGGTGTCCTGTCTGCTTCCTCCTGGCTTCTTATGCCCCTCCTCACTGCAGAGCGTGATCGACTGAAAAGTCCTTGATATTGGTAAGTGCTACTGAGCAACAACTAAAGCATCAGTGTGTTACCAGCATTATTGCCAGAATAAAGCCAGAACACAGCACTGCACCAGCTACAGGAAAGAGAATTAAATCTATCCCAGCCAAAGCACCACCCAGGGGGCTGGGAGCTCAACCCCGATGTCAGCACCAGCCCCGAGGCCTGCCCAGGGGATGGGAGCTCAGCCCTGAGGCCAGCACCAGCCCCACTGCCTGCCCAGGCACCAAGACGAGAACCACCAGAGGAGCTGCTCTTGCCTCCTCCACCCGTAGCTGGTGTTCCAAGGAGCAGTTGTCATCTCCTGGTGCCTCTGGTGAAGGGTTCTGTGGGGTTCTGTGGCCTCGCACATGTGTACATGGACTGTTCCAGAATCAGCCACCCCTGTGGTCCCATGTCTCCATGGTCATTGTGATGTCTGTGTCCCCATGGGCCCCATGTGACCCACGATGTCCCTACGGTCCCTGTGTCCCCAGCACGTCCCTGTGCTCACTGTGTTGTAACCTTAAATCTTAAACTAACAATAGTACCCAAAAGGGTACCAATGGGCTTTTGGTATTGCTGCTTTGGAGACTGAGGAAAATGAGCAGCTGTCCACCTTGCCTGGTCTCTCAGAGGATCCTTCTGTTGTGGGGTTGCTGAAGGTCGAAGAACAACAAGTGCCAATTGCGACCGCAACAGTGCACCGGCGGCAGTATCGCACCAACCGAGACCCCCTGATTCCCATCCATAAGCTGATCCGTAGTCTGGAGAGTCAGGGAGTGATCAGCAGGACCCGCTCACCCTTCAATAGCCCCATATGGCCAGTGCGAAAGTCTAACGGAGAGTGGAGACTAACAGTAGACTATCGTGGCCTGAATGAAGTCACACCACCATTGAGTGCTGCCGTACCGGACATGCTAGACCTTCAGTATGAACTGGAGTCAAAGGCAGCCAAGTGGTATGCCACGATTGATATTGCCAATGCATTCTTCTCAATTCCTTTGGCAGCAGAGTGCAGGCCACAGTTTGCTTTTACTTGGAGGGGCGTCCAGTACATTTGGAACCGACTGCCCCAGGGGTGGAAACACAGCCCTACCATTTGCCATGGACTGATCCAGAATGCACTGGAACAGGGGCAAGCTCCAGAACACCTGCAGTACATTGATGACATTATTGTGTGGGGTGATACAGCGGAAGAAGTCTTTGAGAAAGGGAGGGAAATAATCCAAATCCTGCTGAAAGCTGGTTTTGCCATAAAATGGAGTAAGGTCAAGGGACCTGCACAGGAAATTCAGTTTTTGGGAATAAAATGGCAAGATGGACGTCGCCAGATCCCTACAGATGTGATCAACAAAATAACAGCAATGTCTCCACCAACTAATAAAAAAGAAACACAAGCTTTCTTGGGTGCTGTGGGGTTCTGGAGAATGCACATCCCAAATTACAGTTCGATTGTAAGCCCTCTCTATCATGTGACCCGGAAGAAGAATGATTTTAAATGGGGCCCTGAGCAACAACAAGCCTTTGAGCAAATTAAACGTGAGATAGTTCATGCAGTAGCCCTTGGACCAGTCCGGACAGGGCCAGATGTAAAAAATGTACTGTACACCGCAGCTGGGGAGAATGGTCCTACCTGGAGTCTCTGGCAGAAAGCTCCAGGGGAGACTCGAGGTCGACCCCTCGGCTTTTGGAGTCGGGGATACAAAGGATCTGAGGCCAGCTATACCCCAACTGAGAAAGAGATACTGGCAGCCTATGAAGGGGTTCGAGCTGCTTCGGAGGTGATTGGCACTGAAGCACAGCTCCTCCTGGCACCCCGGTTGCCCGTTCTGGGCTGGATGTTCAAAGGCAGGGTCTCCTCTACACATCATGCAACCGATGCGACATGGAGTAAATGGGCTGCACTAATTACACAAGGAGCTCGAACAGGAAATCCCAGTCATCCAGGCATTCTAGAAGTCATCATGGACTGGCCAGAGGGCAAAGATTTTGGAATGTCACCAGAGGAGGAGGTGATGCGTGCTGAAGAGGCCCCACCTTATAATAAACTGTCAGAAAGTGAAAAGCAGTATGCCTTGTTTACTGATGGGTCCTGCCGTATTGTGGGAAAGCATTGGAGATGGAAGGCAGCTGTATGGAGTCCTCAACGACAAGTTGCAGAAACTGCTGAAGGGGAGGGTGAATCGAGTCAGTTTGCCGAGGTGAAAGCCATCCAGCTGGCCCTGGACATTGCTGAACGAGAAAAGTGGCCAGTACTTTATCTCTATACTGACTCATGGATGGTGGCAAATGCCCTGTGGGGGTGGTTGCAGCAATGGAAGCAGAGCAACTGGCAACGCAGAGGTAAACCCATCTGGGCTGCTGCACTGTGGCAAGATATCGCTGCCCAGGTGCAGAACCTGGTGGTGAAGGTACGCCATGTAGATGCCCATGTACCCAAGAGTCGGGCCACTGAGGAACACCAGAACAACCAACAGGTGGATAAAGCTGCTAAGATTGAAGTGGCTCAGGTGGACTTAGATTGGCAACATAAAGGTGAATTATTTTTGGCTCGGTGGGCCCATGACACTTCAGGCCATCAGGGCAGAGATGCAACATACAGATGGGCCCGTGATCGAGGGGTGGACTTAACAATGGACACTATTGCCCAGGTTATTCATGAGTGTGAAACATGTGCTGCAATTAAACAAGCCAAACGGTTAAAGCCTCTTTGGTATGGAGGACGATGGCTGAAGTACAAATATGGGGAGGCCTGGCAGATTGATTATATCACACTCCCACCAACCCGCCACGGCAAGCGCCATGTGCTTACCATGGTGGAAGCAACCACCGGATGGCTGGAAACATACGCTGTGCCCCACGCCACTGCCAGGAACACTATCCTGGGCCTTGAGAACCAGATTTTGTGGCGACATGGCACCCCAGAAAGAATTGAATCAGACAATGGGACTCATTTCCGGAATAACCTTATAGACACTTGGGCCAAAGAGCATGGCATTGAGTGGGTATATCACATCCCCTACCATGCACCAGCCTCTGGGAAAATCGAACGGTATAATGGGCTGTTAAAAACTACACTGAGAGCAATGGGTGGGGGAACTTTCAAGCATTGGGATACACACTTACCAAAGGCCACCTGGTTGGTCAACACCAGAGGATCTGCCAACAGGGCTGGCCCAGCCCAGTCAGAACTTTTACATATTGTAGAGGGGGACAAAGTTCCTGTGGTGCACATGAAGAATTTGCTGGGGAAGACAGTCTGGGTTATTCCTGCTTCAGGTAAAGGCAAACCCACTCGTGGGATTGCTTTTGCTCAGGGACCTGGATATACTTGGTGGGTAATGCAGGAAGATGGGGAAGTCCGATGCGTACCTCAAGGGGATTTGATTTTAGGGGAAAACAGACAATGAACTCAATTGTACGCTGTTGCCTGCTATAGCCATCAACTAGAAGTCTGCAGGGCACCAGCGACTGGCCCTGACTTCCCTCCGACCATCATCCCAACAGAGAATGAACTTTGATAGAACCGGATGAGTTCTACAGTAAAGGAATGATCAGCATCAGCAGACAACGATCCAACACTGCACACAGCTTCTCCTGCCCTGAAAGACTGTTACAAGAGATGGAGCCCAACATCATGAACCGAACGGACTCAGTAGCTTTATAGCAATTGGTCCGTGCACTAAGATAACAGTGCGCTGAAATGAGAGTGAGGGTATATGGAAAATGTGGGATCTGAGCATGACGTGAATGGTATGGAATAAGGAGTGGATACTGTCCTGGGTTCAGCAGTAGCAGTCAGTTTTTCTCCTTCTTAGTAGCTGTTGCAGCACTGTGTTTTTGACTTTCAGCCTCGGAACAGAGCTGATAACACTGATGTTTAGACTGACCAAGGACTTTGTGAGTCTCATGCTCTGCCAGGGAGGAGGAGGGGCCGGGAGGAAGCAGGGACAGGACGCCTGACCCAAACTAGCCAAAGAGGTATTCCATACCACAGCACGTCATGCCCGGGGATGTAACTGGGAGCTACCCGGAAGGGCACGTCCTCTTTTTCGGTCGGGCTCTTTTCCGGCGAGCGGTATCATATTTTCTTCCCTTGTTATTTCTCTTATCATTATTATTATTGGTGGCAGCAGTAGTGATTTGTGTTATACCTGAGTTACTGGACTGTTCTTATCTCAACCCGTGGGAGTTACATTCTTTCGATTCTCCTCCCCATCCCTCTGGGGAGTGGGGGGGGGGGAAGTAGACTGCGTGGTTCTGATTTACGGCCTGGGCTTAAACCACGACAGGTCACCTCTGAGTCTCCTTTTCTCCAGGCTAAACAACTCCAAATCTCTCAATTGCTCCTCGTAGGGCTTGTGGTCCAAGCCCCTCACCAGCCTCGTTGCCCTCCTTTGGATGCGCTCCATCATTTCCACGTCCTTCTTAAACTGAGGAGCCCAGAACTGGACACAGTACTCAAGGTGCGGCCTCACCAGTGCTGAGTACAGGGGAAGAATAACCTCCCTGTTTCTGCTGGCCACACCATTCCTAATGCAGGCTAGGGTGCCATTGGCATTCTTGGCCACCAGGGCACACTGCCGGCTCATATTCAGCTGGCCATCCACCAATACCCGCAGATCCCTTTCTGCCTGGACACTATCCAGCCACACTGTCCCCAACTTGTAACATTGCAAAGGGTTTTTATGGCCAAAATGTAGGACTCAGCACTTAGACTTATTAAATTTCATCTTATTGGATTCTGCCCATCTATCCAACCTATCCAGGTCTTTCTGCGGAGCCCTCCTTCCTTCCAAAAGATCAACACAAGCTCCCAGCTTAGTGTCATCTGCAAACTTACTGATGAAGGACTCAATACCCTCATCCATGTCATCAATAAAATGGGCTTCCCCTCTTCCCTGGCAGAGCATGAGACTCAGAAAGTCTTTGGTCAGAGTAAACATTACTGAGCGCACACTAAAACAATCGGTGTTATCAGCATTGTTCCCAGTCTGAAAGTCAAAAACACAGCACTGCACCAGCTGCTGAGGAGAAAAATGACTGCTACTGCTGAACCCAAGACACTTTCATGAGCCTTTTTTTTCCCTTGAAGTTTCCTCAGCAGCTGCTTATCCATCCAAGGAGGTCTCCTGGCCCTCCTGCTGCACTTCCTTCTAGTTGGAATGCAACACTCCTGAGCTTGACTGAAAGAGCATTTATTTACTGGCATAACATTGCTGAGGTTTTTTTAGGGGTATAAAATATTCTTTGTATGACTGAAAGAGCATTGAAACAGGGAGAAGTTCTCAGCTCTTTGTAGCTTAGTGCACAGCCAGGAGAGCTGCAGTGTCCATCAGTCCTTTCCCATTTGCCCTCTGCTTACACTTGCGCTACCCGTAAGATGCCTTCACACACACATTGAATTTAAGAACCCCCACAAACACCTGTCCTGTGCTGAGAGCAGGGCAGCACGGTTTCAAAGGGCAGATCACGGAGCTCTCACGAGGAGAAACAAAAGGACTGTGCCCAGCAGAGCATGGCCAGCAGCCACCTCCAGTGCCAGACACCAAGAGAGCTGCCTGAACGCACCCTCCCCAGGCCGGGGCTGCACTTTCCCCCCACTCCCTGCCCATGTCTCTGCTGCCTGGAGCTGTCCCTGCCAGCAGCTGCTGCTCTGGGCCCAGCTCTGCTCCCTCTCAGTGCTCCCAGAGCCCATCCCATGGGCTGTGTGCTCAGCTCTGCCCTGCACACCCCTCCCGGCAGCAGGGCTCTGCCCAGGGGCAGCTCTGCCTCTGCAGGAACCTCACACCTGGCACTCCATGGATCCACCAATGGTCAATGGAGAAACATGGTCACCCCCTGAGGAAAGCCTGGAGAGCTTCTTAACTCTTCAGTGAGTTACTGGTGGCAATGAGCAGTGTGCAGGGAGGTGAGGAAGGGTGGAGGGAAGTCAGCAAGAAGCAAGGTGATGGTTCAGGGCTTTAACCAATCCTTACAAGCAGGACGGAGCCCAGCAATGGAGAGCAGTTGATGTCTGTAGGTGGAGGAGGAGGAGGTGTTCCTGGAGTGTGGCTGCAGAGCCTGGACAAACCAGAGGCTGTCTGAGAAGTTTCCCTCATGGGAACATGCCTCAGCGTGGCACATGGGGAATGCCCACTGCTGGGGGTGCCTGAACACTGCTCCTCATGCCCCAGGAGCCGACCTTCCTGTCTGCCTCTCCTGCACTACCCAAACTTGCCTGGAATGCAGGATCCATCCCTGAGCCTGGAGAATGCAGGAACCTCCTGCAGTGAGGGGTCACTGCTGCAGGGGAAGTGCAAAGTTTCTGTGAGACACCTGTGAGTGTGGGCAGAGAGAGGGGTGTGCACAGCAGAGAGTGTGCTACAGGCAGGAAGCTGTCCCAGATGGGGTACCCTGTCCCCACAGCATAGGGTACCTTGCACCCAAGGACACCACCTTTCCTTCTGGCTCTTGCCAGGAAGTTCTCAATCCAGACCATTCCCTTTTCCCACTGCTCTCCCATGGTGCTTAGTTCTCTATCCTGATGGCATCACCCATTCCTCTAGAAGCCTCCTTTAGATGGCGTTGCTGAGGGATATTCACTCCACCTGCTGAATTGACACTATAGTAGCAGCCTACAACTACTTGAAATGTGGTTTCAGAGATGATGGAGGTTTTCTTGCTAGCAGGAAGAGAAGGAAACCTCTGCAAAGTGCAGCTTGGAAGGTTCAGACTCAAGGTTAGGAAAGAGAAATGTCTCTCAAAAGGTGGAGTTGTGGTGCAAGAGGTCACCCAGAGGGAGTCTCGCTCAGCCCATGGCTTTGTGTTTCAAGGAGCAGACAGCGATGGGTGCAGAGATGTGACTGAAGGTACAGAAATGCCAGGTGAGAGCCAGGTGGGAAAGCAAGATGGGTGTCAAGAGCCTGAAGGGAAAGAGGTGCAGGCATGGGCCAGTGCAGGACAGCCTGCAGCAGAGATGAGTGAGGATTCTGGCAAGGCTGAAAGGCCCAAAAGAGCAAAAGGTCTCTGTGCCCTGGGCTATGGCAGTTGCCTCTTTCATCAAGGCCTATGAGGAGAGCTTTCATTCTCAGGATTTCAGGCTCTACTTCTCCAAGGGCTGTGGTCAGGGCTTGGCCTTTCTGCTTCATCAAACAAAACAAGAGTTTTCTCACCACCAGACACCTGCATTTTGCCTTTGTCTGCTTGTAATCACAGCCTTCAGTTACTTGCTTTAAGGAGTCCCTGGGGAGGCTTTGTCAGTAAGAGCCCTCAGTGGGGCCCATTAATGCTGAAGGGACTTGGGGCTTTGTTTCTGACTTGGACTTCTTGAGAGGTTTCCTCAGTCTCCTCTCAGCACCTGAGGTTCATGGACTCAGCCCAAATACACCATGGGGCTCATTAAAAACTTTGGGTCTTGTCAATCCTTGCAGATTGCACAGCACATTGGAGGTTTCCAAGTGAAAGAAGATTGCAAAGAGTTGAATTAGGAATCAGGATAAAATTAGGGATAGAATTAGGATAGAATTTGAGATAAAAGTTATTTGAACGTGTTTATTTTCTTACTTTTCATGTTAGGAATTTCTGTGACTTCTGCAGTGCCTGGCACAGGGATCACTGGAACCTGCCAGGGCCCTGCCGCCTTCCGCAATGCCCGGGGGGCTTGCGCAGGCCTTGCCGGAGCCAGGCAGGTCCCCTTGTGCTGAGCTCCCAGGGACAGCACCAGCAGCTGCACTGCCCAGGGGCTGCTCCTGCCCTGACACCTTCTCAGCACCTCTGACACCAGCAGCTCCTGCACACAGAAGGCTCCTGCTTCGCCCCCAGCACCTCTGCAGGCAGAGCTCAGCTCCAAGCACATGAACAAGCCCAGCGCCTCCTCCTCACCCAGCCCCTGCTCCTACAGCTGGGATGGCACCAGCACATCTCCTGACAGCTTCTCCTCCCTTTAGAGCACGCACCCACCATGTGTTTCAAGGCAACACTACAACAGGATTGCAAAGTCAAAGAACACGTACCTGGATGCGCAGGGCAGGCACGGGAGATGCAGCCTCCCGAGGGAGGGCTCTCCTCTGCACTGGTTACTGCAGGGCTCTGGCTTCTTCAATAGCCCACGCTCAGCGTGGGGGCCCCGTCACAATGGGCGTCTCCACAGCGACCACCACGGCTTTGTGATGGCGGCAGCATCGTGCCCATGGCACTGGGCACCCAGGGGTGCTCCGGGAGTGGCCATGGGGGGACCAGCCTCTGCCCAGCCAGCTCAGGGACGCCCCTCTCAGGCTGCTCTTCCTCAGTGCCCTTGATCCAGAGGTGGAGCATGCGAGGGGTCACAGCTCAACCTTGGCAATGGAACAGGGCGTCACGGCCACCTATGACAAGTGGAGAGTGACCGACATTGGCACAGCAGAGAATCATGGAATCCCAGACTGGGTTTTGGTGGGAAAGACCTTAATGCTCATCCAGCTCCAACCCACTGTCATGGGCAGGGACAGCTTCCACTAGAACAGCTTGCTCCAAGCCCCTGTCTCCAACCTGGCGTTGAACACTGCCACGAATGGGGCAGCCACAGCTTCTCTGGGCAAGAGTCTACCACTGTCTCACTACCCTGAATGTGAGGAAGATTTTCCTACTATGAAATGAAATTAAATGAGATAAATTAAATGAAATGAACTCATGTTTCCTCTTGGAAGCATTGTGTGTCCTTAAAAGTTAATCATGCTGAAAAGACATCTGAAATTTCAGGCAAATAACAGGCTCATCATTATTTGACTAATGGCCAGTGCAGGGATTAGAATGGTATAGAACAGCACAGCACAGCACAGCAGAGTACTGCACAGCAGAGCAGAGAACAACACAGCTATGGAGATCCTCCTGGCCTATTAGCTCAGTACCTGGAGGTGAACTCATCCACAGCCAGTAGTGCGAGTCATAGGGGCCCAGGTTGTGGGGAGACACTGGCTCAGGCAGTCGGCTGTGTCCCGTCTCCCTTGACAAACTGCCACTACAATCTGCAAGTGGCCCATGCCCACTGCGCCCAGAGGCTGGGATGCAAAGCAGAGAATTACAAGGGTGTCCCAGACACACTGGGGAACCCCAAATGTGGTTTTATACAGGGTTCTCACACCCATCAAACGTTCACGTACCACACACTTGGACTGAGCACTAGCACCCTCATTACCAATTACTAGTCCTAGGCAAACTCTGCCAGGCGCTCATGCTTCTTCTGCTGCAGTTCTGCTCTTGTCTATGGAGGCAGATGTCCCTGGAGCCAGTCCTGCAAGAGATACTGATTAATGGTGTGCGGGACAGTGGGAGGGTTTCAAAGACATGCTGGAGGGGCTGGGATTCTGCCATTATTTCTGCTGGGCTGCAATGCCCCTTCTCCTTCACAGACAGCTCTAAGATACCCTAAAGAAAAGTCCTAGCTCCAGGGCAGGGATGAAGCTTCCAGGAAAACTCCACTACCTCATCACATTACAGTGTACATATAAATATATAGAGACACATATAAATTATTATTAATACTTTAATTATAAATAATTATTACTTATAATAATCGTAATAATTAACTATTTTAATATTAATAATTAACTACTTATTAATAGTTAACCATTAATATTTTAAAGACTGGTTGATCTAGTAGTAAAGGGGAAGAGAATTTTCATAACATGCTCTGGGGGTCCCACCAACCAGGGTCCCAAACGCCAGTGACAGGGTGACGAGAGGCAGCCAAGATGCCATCCCAGGGGGATCAGTCTCCTGAGAGGGGAGAATAAAACAACCCAAAAGTGAAACACCCTGAAGCAAGCCCTGATGTTCCCTCCCTCAGCTGGCAGACACACTGCCTGCCTGCAGTGTCATTTCTCTGCTGAGAAACAGAGTTAAGGCTAAAAATCAACTTTTCTTAGAATCACAGAATCACTGCATTTGAAAAGACCTTTGAGAACATCGAGTCCAACCATTAACCTGTCCCTAACAAGTCCACACGCTGATCATGACATCATCCCTGTGGGATACCCTCTCTGGATGGTCACCAACAGCAACTGGGACTTTAAGTTGAATTTTCCATCCTAACATAATTCCAGAAACCTCCTCATATAGATAATAGGGCTTTAGCAAACTGTTAACAACTGAATTAAACCAACCAAACATTTCCCTCGATTTATAACTGGAATTCAGCACTACTCTGTTGGGAGGCACAGCGACAAGAGGTGACCTCACCACTCTGTGAGAAGGATGGATTGAAGGAGACCCTTGCCGCTGTTTCTCCTAGATAGAACACAGGGGGGAAGGAATGAAATATTACCTTTAATAACAAAAATACATTCAAATTACCACAGAGAATATGGAACAGTTCCTTTTGGTGTCTGACCTGTAGAGTCAGATTTATCTCCAAAGCAACTCAACCACGTACCAAGGAAACAGGCAGGTCATTTTCAGCTGTACCTGCAGTGCCCTGCTGGGAACTGCACAGCTGGGGACTCCAGAAATAGCTGGGATTTTTTCTCCCAAGAAATCCACCAGTGACAGGAAGGAAACTCACACTCTTCAGTGGATAAAGAACTGGCTGGATGGCCGCATGCAAAGAGTTGTGGTTAATGGCTCGGTGTCCGGCTGGAGACCGGTAACGAGTGGTGTCCCTCAGGGATGGGTGTTGGGACCGGTCTTGTTCAACATCTTTGTTGTTGACATGGACAGTGGGATTGAGTGCGCCCTCAGCAAGTTTGCCGATGACACCAAGCTGTGTGGTTCAGTTGATACGCCGGAGGGAAGGGATGCCATCCAGAGGGACCTCGACACGCTTCTGAGGTGGGCTGATGCCAACCTTACGAAGTTTAACCATGCCAAGTAAAAGGTCCTACACCTGGGTCGCAGCAATCCCAGGCACAGCTACAGGTTGGGGATAGCAGAGATCCAGAGCAGCTCTGCGGAGAAGGACTTGGAGGTGTTGGTCGATGAGAAAACGAACATGAGCCGGCTGCAGTGTGCGCTCGCAGCCCAGAAAGCAACCGTATCCTGGGCTGCATCAAGAGGAGCGTGACCAGCAGGTCGAAGGAGGTGATCCTGCCCCTCTACTCTGCTCTCATGAGACCTCACTTGGAGCATTGTGTGCAGTTCTGGTGTCCTCAACATAAAAAGGACATGGAACTGTTGGAACAAGTCCAGAGGAGGCCACGAGGATGATCAGGGGACTGGAGCACCTCCCGTATGAAGACAGGCTGAGAAAGTTGGGGCTGTTCAGCCTGGAGAAGAGAAGGCTGCATGGAGACCTCAGAGCAGCCTTCCAGTATCTGAAGGGGGCCTACAAGGATGCTGGGGAGGGACTCTTCATCAGGGACTGTAGTGACAGGACAAGGGGTAATGGGTTCAAACTGAAACAGGGGAAGTTTAGATTGGATCTAAGGAAGAAATTCTTTACTGAGAGGGTGGTGAGGCACTGGAATGGGTTGCCCAGGGAGGTTGTGAATGCTCCATCCCTGGCAGTGTTCAAGGCCAGGTTGGATGAGGCCTTGGGTGGCATGGTTTAGTGTGGGGTGTCCCTGCCCATGGCAGGGGGGTTGGAACTAGATGATCTTAAGGTCCTTTCCAACCCTAACTATTGTATGATTCTATGATTCTCTGTGACACCAGGGGTCACTGCTTCAGCTGAGCTCTAATCCCTTTTCAGAATCACACCAACCCACTGTGTATTCAGCACACCAGTAGCTTTTATCAAAACCTGACCTGCCTGGAACACTTCAGTTGTAGAGGCACTAAATATTTATGTACAAGCTTGGGAGGGACCTTAAAGCTCATTCAGTTCGCTAGAGCAGCTTGTGCCAAGCCCCTGTGTCCAACCTGGCCTTGAACACTGCCAGGGATGGGGCAGCCACAGCTTCTCTGGGCACCCTGTGCCAGCGCCTCAGCACCCTCACAGGGAAGAGCTTCTGCCTAAGAGCTCATCTCAGCCTCCCCTCTGTCAGGTTAAAGCCATTCCCCCTTGTCCTGTCCCTACAGGCCCCTGCAAAAAGTCCCTCTCCAGGTTTCTTGTAGGCCCTGTTTAGGTATGGGCTTAGTAAGGTCTCCCTGGAGCCTCCTCTTCTCCAGCCTGAACACCCCCAGCTCAAATACAATGACATACCCACATTGACACAAAGTCTGTGGGTCAGACAAGGTGCATGGATACCTAAGTAGCAGGGGATGAAAACTGACATGTCCTTGAAGACAGAAACATCACAAATGGAAAAAAAAAACCAACTGTAAATCAGCAAAGACAGACGTGGCCTGTCACGACCTACACTTGGAGCCCTTTGCAGAGAACAGCAGGCAGTGTATGGCTGCTGGAACACATCCAGGCACCAGCTTCCTCAGAGCATCCTTGGGCTCCCTGGAGCTCCAGGGGAACACCAAAGGAAACAGCCCAAAGCAAGCACTGATGTTCCCTCGCTCAGCTGGCAGACACACAGATTTACACATCCCAGTATGGAGCAGTATGGACCAGTTTGTACCAGTACAGACCAATATAGGCCTCTATGGCCCCAGATACTGCTGGGGTTTCAATATCCCAGTGCTCCCAGTCCCTGCTGCAGGTCTTCCCACTTGCAGCTGTGCTCAACTCCCAGTCCCTCCCAATGCTCCCACTACCTGCTGCAGGTGCTCCCAGTCCTTCCCAGTCCCTCCCAGTGCTCCCAGTCCCTGCCACAGGTGCTCCTGCTCATCCCTCACCAGACCTCCTTGGTCTTTTTTGGGGGGGAACACCCCAAATTAGGCAACCCCCACTCTGGGGCTGGCCCTGCCGACTGCCTGATAGCAGAGAGGGGGGGAGTTGGGGTGCCCCATGGGGTGTGGTTTGGGGGCAACAAGGAGCAATTTGGGGCTGGGTGGCTTTTGGGGAGGGATCAGCTTTCTAGGGGCACCCCCATTTGGGGTGGGGGTGTTTGGTGGGGCCCCTCCAGGATTTTCGGTCCTCGGGTTCATTTGGCAGGGCCCATGGTGATGGTGGGGTGCAGTTCACTTTGGAGGTGCTACAGGCCCCCCATTTGGGGGTCCTGCCTGCTTGTCTGTTGCTTCAAGGAGATTTGGGGTCCTCCAGGATTTTGGGGGGCACCACGATTGCTTTGGCTGCCTCCAGGGCCCTTTATTGGGGTGCCACTCTTGGAGGGTCCAAGCCCCCTGACACCCTGAATTCACTACTGAACCCAAAGCAATGTTGGGGTCCCCCCAGTGGATTTGAGGTCCCACAGCATTTGGGGACCCCAGGGCAGGTGCTGGGGGGACCCCACTTTTCAGACCACCCCTTTGTCAGGGGCCTCCTGGCAGCTGCACTGAGCCAGGGTGGATTTGGAGCTGCAGGGTTTGGGTCTGGGGGGATTTGGGGCTCCCCGCTGGGATTTTGAGGTGCAGGGGGGCTGGGTTTGGGGGTGCCAGGTTCTGGGGTCCCACCTGGCTGCAGGTGCTTGTGCAGAGCCAAGAGCCTCTTGAGGTGCTTCTTGTGCTGCTCCTTCAGGTCCCAGCGCTGCTGCTCCTGCAGCGGCTTCACTCGGCCTCGTGCTGCCGCAGCTCCTGCAGCGACTGCGGGGACACCTCTGCGGGGGGGGTGCAGGGGCCAAAGATCCCTGAGACAGAAATCTGGGCAATCCCCATGTCCCTCAGTGGAGGCACCTTTGTCCTCAGCACCCTGAGTCTCACCAGATAGCCTGTGTTTCCCCATGGCAGTAAGTGGGGGGAATTTGAGGGTTCAGACAAGATTTGGGGGTTCAGGGGAGTTTTGGGTTTTGGGGAGGTCCTCAAGGCTCTCCGGGGAGTGCAGGGATTTTGGGGACCCCAAAAAGAAATTGAGGGTACACCTGTCCCAAGACACCTGGGGTACCATTGAATGCCCCATGTGGTCCCTTTGCCATAAATGGGGTGAATTTGGGGTTTCAGAGGGATTTGGGGGTTCATGGAGATTTCAGGATTTGTGGGGCGTCTCCAAAATTCCCCATAGAGGGCACAGTAATTTGGGAGACACCCCCATGTTCCACAACATGGTGGTGTACGTCCATTCTAGGGCACCCCAAGTCTCTCCTTGGTGCCCCATGTTCCCCAGTGGAGGAGATGTGATGGAGGAAGAGAACCTGGGGGTTCAGAAGGGGTCTGGAGGCTCAGGGGGGATTCTGGGGTTCAGGAATCAACCCAAAATTTTCCAGGGGGATGCAGGGATTTGGTGGACTCCTCCATGTCCCAGAAATAGAGGTACAACTGTCCCAGGGCACCCCGAGTCTCTCTTTGGTGCCCCATGTTGGCCCATGGAGGTAAGTGGAGGGAATGTGGGGGCTCATGGGAAGGTCCCAAAAGTCTGGGGTCGGGGGTGTGAGAGTCATCTGGGGGACCACCAGAGCCTTCAAACAGGGGCTAAAACCACCAGAAATCACCCCACAGATCTCTGGGGTGTCGGGAACTGGAGAACTGGGGAGAATCATTATTATTATTACTATTATTCTTCATGTTGTTGGTATTATTATGAATATTACAATATTGTGCTGGATTTCAGTTCCTGACATGTTCTCATCTCCACCCGTGGGTTTCACACTGTTCCCATTCTCCTCCCCATTCCACCCGGGTGCTGAGCGAGCGGCTGCTGGTGCTGAGTTCCCGGCTGGGGTTCAACACTGCCCCTGTGCTGGCCCCATGGCTGTGGCAGCAGGGGCTGGACGTTTGCACTCTTGGAGCTGGGCTCTTTGTATGGGCACGCAGCTGGAAGCAGCATTCCTTGGCTCAGGAAGCGCAGCTCCCGAGGGTTGCTGGGGCTGGGGCAGTGCTTGCCAAGGGCAGGGAAGGCCCAGCAACAGCTCCTGTCCTGGCCCTGCTGCTGGGGGAGCAGAGGGGCTCCCGCGGGCATTGCCGCAGTCAGGATTGCGCAGGTGTGCCCAGAGCCCACCAGCTCCTTCCCACCTTGCGCAGTGCCCGCTGGGCTTCTGGGCTGTGCCTGCGCCTGCCAGGGCCTTTGTCACCTTCCCGAATGCATTGGCAGAGCCCAGCAGAGCACTGGAGCCTTGCGCAATGCCCGGCGCTGGCCTGGCCTTTCCCAGAGCCCAGTGGCACCCCTCCTGCCTTCCGCAATGCCCGGGGGGCTTGCGCGGGTCTTGCCTGAGCCAGGCAGGTCCCCTTGTGCTGAGCTCCCAGGGACAGCACCAGCAGCTGCACTGCCCAGGGGCTGCTCCTGCCCCGACACCTTCTCAGCACCTCTGACACCAGCAGCTCCTGCACACAGAAGGCTCCTGCTTCGCCCCCAGCACCTCTGCAGGCAGAGCTGAGCTCCAGGCACAGGAACAAGCCCAGCGCCTCCTCCTCACCCAGCCCCTGCTCCTACAGCTGGGATGGCACCAGCACATCTCCTGACAGCTTCTCCTCCCTTTAGAGCACGCACCCACCATGGGTTTCAAGGCAACACTAAAAGAGGATTGCAAAGTCAAAGAACCCGTACCTGGATGCGCAGGGCAGGCACGGGAGATGCAGCCTCCCGAGGGAGGGCTCTCCTCTGCACTGGTTCCTGCAGGGCTCTGGCTCCTTCAATAGCCCACGCTCAGCGTGGGGGCCCCGTCACAATGGGCGTCTCCACAGCGACCACCACGGCTTTGTGATGGCGGCAGCATCGTGCCCATGGCACTGGGCACCCAGGGGTGCTCCGGGAGTGGCCACGGGGGGAACAGCCTCTGCCCTCTGCTGCCAGAGCCGCAGAGTCAGTCTCAGTAAGAGACAAACCTCCGGCCCCGCAGCAGCCACGCTGGGCTCCCCTGCACCCCTCACGCTCGCAGCATCCTTCATCCCGCAACCTCACAAGAAAGGGATGGCTCCATCCCATCAAGTGCTTCCTTTTACTTTAATCCGCATGGAAAACAAACCAGATTCCTGTGTTCCCTACACTGTGCGCTATTTACTGTGAGCACAAATCCCACAGGGACTCACAGGGGGCGGAGCCAGGAGGAGCGGCACCAGCCCTGACTGGTTAAAAACCTGCCCCTGGGAGCGCGAGCGAACAGGGTGGATCGAGGCAGTTTGCACGGGCAGGCGAGCGGGATGGTGAGCACTCGCTGTATGACTGGGGCCCGGTCTGGGAGCTCTGCTCTCGCTGCCCCGGCAGTGACCAGCGTAGGCACCCAGAGAGAGCCGATGAGAGAGGAGGCTGCAGTGCAATGCTCAGAGTGTAGAGAGTGCCTGCACTGATCTCCTGAGGGAACGGTGCCAAATGCAGGGCTGTACTCGGTGCTCCTTGGTGGAGGTCCTCCTGCGGCAGGTGGCTGAGCTGCGGGATGCTGTTAATAGGATGCAGGATGTCAGGGAAGCTGAGAGGAAGCAGGACTGCCTGCTCCAGGCCCAAACTGTGCAGGGGCTTCAAGCATCCCCTACAGCTCATGGAGGAGAGGAGGAGGCTGTCAACCCAGGAAGCTGGGAAATAGTAACAACAAAAAACAACAAAAAAAAGAGGAAGAGGACAATTAAAAGCAAGGAGCTTCCTCTTAAAGCTGTTGTCCTCACCCAGAATTGCTTTGCTGTCCTCCAGGGGGCTAAGAAGGAAGGGCACTTGCACCAGAAACAACCAGCTGATGCACTGGTAAAGAAGATCACTACTGGTGCTGCCAGGAAAAAGAGACGGGTCATAGTGGTAGGGGACTCTGCTTTGAAAGGGACAGAAGCACTCATCTGTCAGCCTGACCCAATCTCGAGGGAGGTGTGTTGCCTACCTGGAGCACGGATCAGGGATGTTGCAGATAGGCTGCCTGCTCTAGTGAGTCCCATGGACTATTACCCACTTCTAGTGATCCATGTAGGTGCTAGTGTTGTTGATAGAAGTAGCCTGGAGAACATAAAGAAGGACTACAGAGCCCTGGGAGAGGTGGTTAGGGGCTCTGGAGCTCAGATTGTCTTTTCGTCAATTCTCTAGGATACAGGGGAGGACCTTAAAAAAGCTAGGAGGATTGGCCAGGTTAATAAATGGTTAAAAGGGTGGTGCCATAGTCAGGGGTTTGGGTGTTCTGAATACGGGACCCAAGTTAGTAGGCCAGGTCTACTGGGGGCTGGTGGAGCTAGTCTGGCAAAGAAGAGGAAGAGCCAGGCTGGTCAAGGTTTCTTTAAACCAGATGTGTTGGGGGAGGGGGGCATCGTTCCATCCCAACACACCCAGTCAGTTGCCAGCACCTACAATAAATACTCAGAGCAATGCAGAGATATTCCAGCCGCTCCAGCCAATGAGCCGGCTTCATTTGGAGCTCGGCTCAGATGCCTCTATACAAACGCCCGTAGCATGGGGAGCAAACAAGAGGAATTAGAGATGTGTGCACGACTACGTGAGTATGATATAGCAGGCATCATAGAAACATGGCGGGATGGCTCCTACGACTGGAGTGTTGGAATGGAAGGTCATAGGCTCTTTAGAAAAGACAGGCCTGGCAGGCAGGGAGGGGAAGTTACTATTTATGTTAGGGATAGGCTGGAGAGTATGGAACTCTCTCTGGGGATGGGTGAGCAGTCGACAGAGAGTTTGTGGGTCAGGGTTAAAAGGAGAACAGCAATGGGAGACATTACTGTGGGCATCTGCTACAGACCGCCTGATCAAGAGGACTCTGTGGATGAAGCACTCTACAGACAGATAGGAACAGCCTCACACTTGCAGTCCGTTGTTCTCATGGGGGACTTCAACCACCCTGACATCTGTTGGAGGGACGGTATGGCTCAGCACAAGCAATCCAGGAGGTTCCTTGACTGTGTGGAAGACAACTTCCTTCTGCAAGTGATAGAGGAGCCAACAAGGAGAGGTGCCATGCTTGACCTCGTGCTCACCAACAGGGAAAGGCTGGTTGGAAATGTGACACTCCAGAGCAGCCTTGGGTGCGGCAATCACGAGATGGTCGAATTTGAGATCCTCAGGACAGTGAGAAGAGCGTGCAGCAAGCTCACTGCCCTGGACTTCAAGAGAGCAGACTTTGGCCTGTTCAGGAACCTGCTTAGTAAGGTTCCATGGGACACAGCCCTAGAGGGCAGGGGGGCCCAAGACTCTTGGTTGATATTCAAGGATCACCTGCTACAAGCTCAGAAGTGTTGCATCCCAACTAGAAGGAAGTGCAGCAGGAGGGCCAGGAGACCTCCTTGGATGGATAAGGACCTGCTGAGGAAACTTCGAATGAAAAAAGAGGCTTATAAAAGGCGGAAGCAAGGACAGGCGGCCTGGGAAGAATACAGGGATGTTGTCTGAGAAGCTAGGGACCAGGTTAGGAAAGCTAAGGCCCTGTTAGAATTAAACTTGGCTAGGGATGTGAAAGATAACAGGAAGGGATTCTATAGTTACATTGCAAATAAAAGACAGATTAGGGACAACGTAGGCCCCCTCCAGAAACTATCAAGAGAACTGGCTACCCTGGATTTGGAGAAGGCTGAGGTTGTTAATGACTTCTTTGCCTCGGTCTTCACTGCCAAAGGCTCTGACTGCACCACCCAAGTCTTGGAATGCGGACGCAGGGACTGTAAGAATGAAGACCCTAGGCCCACTGTAGGAGAGGGTCTGGTTTGAGACCATCTTAAAAACCTAAACGTACACAAGTCCATGGGACCTGATGAAATCCATCTGTGGGTCCTGACGGAGCTGGCGAATGAAGTTGCTAAGCCACTGTCCATCATATTTGAAAGATCATGGCAGTCAGGTGAAGCTCCCGATGACTGGGAAAAGGGAAATATAACCCCCATTTTCAAGAAGGGGAAAATGGATGATCAGGGGAATTACAGAGCAGTCAGTCTCACCTCTGTGCCTGGCAAAATCTTGGAGCAGATTCTCCTGCAAGGCATGCTAAGGCACATGAAAAACAAGGAGGTGGTTGGTGACAGCCGGAATGGCTTCACTAAGGGGAAATCCTGCCTGACCAATTTGGTGGCCTTCTATGATGGGGCTGTGGAAATGATGGACAGGGGCAGAGCAGTTGACGTCATCTACCTGGACTTGTGCAAAGCGTTTGACACTGTCCCACACAACATCCTTGTCTCTAAATTGGAAAGACATCAATTTGATAGGTGGACCACTCGGTGGATAAAGAACTGGCTGGATGGCCGCACGCAAAGAGTTGTGGTTAATGGCTCGATGTCCGGCTGGAGACCGGTAACGAGTGGTGTCCCTCAGGGATGGGTGCTGGGACCGACCTTGTTCAACATTTTTGTCGGTGACATGGACAGTGGGATTGAGTGCGCCCTCAGCAAGTTTGCCGATGACACCAAGCTGTGTGGTTCGGTTGATACGCCGGAGGGAATGGATGCCATCCCCATTACCCACTCTGTGCCTTACATGGAAAGGGACCAAAAAGAATGCTTTTTTAAAGAAATTAAATCAGGGTCTCACCGAGGTCCCGAGATTGGTTCTGGGAGCTGGGGTTCCTTTCAGGCAAACTCCCCTGATGCTGGCGTGAAGGTCCCAGAAACTCCCCGGATCTGTGGGAAACACAGCTGAGTGTCCCTGTTCAGGCGCCAAATTGTTCCCATCAAAGTCAGTCAGAGAAACTCTCTAAGGCTCAATTTGGAGTTTCAGAAAGCAGCATTCTTTATTGCAGCGCTGGGCGCGCACGTGATCATTTCACAAAGGTGAGCACACCCGGTACTTGTCAACAGCAGCTCTATATTTAGCATACTCATGCATATTCACAGCTTTTCCAGGAACTAGTTATAATATTTGCATCCTAGTTACGCATGCGCTTTCTTGCTGAGTGTGGGTCTTTGGTGGGCACCGATAGTCTTCCTCACTGTGTTTACTGAATGACCTCAGTGCTTGCGCACGCTCGCAAGGTCCTAGTGCCCAGTTAGCAGTTGGTATGTCCTTGCTTCTGCTCTGTTCCAGTCTTGCTCCACACTGGGCGCCACTCTGCTATTTTGAAGGCTGGCATCCTTGGTCTTATTTACTGTCTCCTTAGTTGTTATCAGTCCCATGATGTTCCTTCCCCATCAGCCAAACATTCCTTTCTCTCTACACGTTAGTAAGTTAGAACAGTTTGGCCTATTCTACTATGCTAAAGGCACACACACTATTGTTAGTTTAAGAGTTAAGGTTACAACACAGTGAGCACAGGGATGCGCTGGGGACACGGTGACCATAAGGACATAGTGGGTCACATGAGGACACAGACATCACAATGACCATGGAGACATGGGACCACAGGGGTGGCTGATTCTGGAACACCCCATGTACAGGTGTGCGAGGCCACAGAACTCCACGGAACCCTTCACCAGAGGCACTGGGAGATGACAACTGCTCCTTGGAACACAAGGTACTGGTGGAGGAGGCAAAAGCAGCTCTTCTGGTGGTTCCCGTCTTGGTGCCTGGGCAGGCAGTGGTGCAGCTGTGACACACTGTGACATCACCTGCCACACACTGTGACGTCACCTGCCATGCACTTTGACATCACCGCTCCCACTGCTTATATTGCCTACAGTGACTCCCCACAGCAGTCACTGTGCAGAGACGACTCTGAGAACTTCCCAAAGCAGCACCTGCAGCATCATTGGGCAGCATCCAAGAGGAGGGACCTTCTGCACTGGCAGCGCCAGCATCCCCAGGTGCATCAACCCTGCACGATGGCCCAAGGGTTCTTGGGGAGCTTCCAACCTCTGCCTGGGAGGCCCTGTTCCAGAGGCACCCACAGTTCCTCCGGTTGCTGCAGCCGGGGCTTGTCTTGGGAACTGGAGCAGTTCCTTGGTGTGAAGGGTTTCAAGGCTGCCTGGGCAGGCAGCGGGGCTGGTGCTGGCCTCAGGGCTGAGCTCCCATCCTCTGTTCAGGCAGCGGGGCTGGTGCCGACATCAGGGTTGAGCTCCCAGCCCCCCTGGGTGGTGTTTTGGCTGGGATAGATTTAATTCTCTTTACTGTAGCTGGTGCAGTGCTGTGTTCTGGCTTTATTCTGGTAATAATGCTGGTAACACACTGATGCTTTAGTTGTTGCTCAGTAGCACTTACCCTGATCAAGGACTTTTCAGTCTCTCATGCTCTGCAGTGAGGAGGGGCACAAGAAGCTGGGAGGAAGCAGACAGGACACCTGACCCAAACTAGCCAAAGGGGTATTCCATCCCACAGCACATCATGCCCAGGGCAGAAACTGGGGGAGTCACCCTGCAGGGATGGGATTGGCTCAGGCTGGGTATTGCTCAGTGGGTACTGAGCAATTGCATTGGGCATCACTGCTGGTTAGCATCATCCTCTCTCCTGTCTAGTTTTATGCTCTGTCCCTTTTAAACCACAACAGCTCTAGAGGAGCAAAGTTTGCTGTACAGCTCTTCATTGTGATTTTAGTGATAGAAGATTTTACCTTTTCTGTTGTTGCTCCAGGTTTGGTTTTTCACTTCTTTTCATGACTTTGTTCTTGCATTTTTAAAGAGCTCTGGCTGGTGGGGAGTTATTTCTCTCTTTATAATTCCTCTGGGTTTCCAACCTGCACCTTGATCCTTCAGCTGCGGATTGCCAGGTTTTCCATGTGGGTCCTTCCCTCCGTGTACTTCCTGTGCCCATCCTAGGACCATCTTGTTCCTGTCAGCAGCCTGGCGGAGGTGCAGAGCGGCTCCTGCTCCCCAGCTCCCTGTGGCCATAGTTGTGGTCGCTGCCGTTTCCCTGCCACGGGCAGATTCTCAGTCTGCAGCTGAGGGTTGCTTTTCCGAGGGGGGGTCTTGTCTGGGGCTGGGGCAGGGTGGGGGCTGGCCCCGGCGGTCTGCGCTGTCGCGTCTGGCCGTGGGACCGCGTGTTGACTCGGTGGGATTTGTGCTCATAGTAAATAGTGCACAGTGTAGGGAACGCAGGAATCTGGATTGTTTTCCACGTGGATTGAAGTAAAAGGAAGCACTTGATGGGATGGAGCCATCCCTTTCTTGTGAGGTTGCGGGATGAAGGATGCTGTGAGCGTGAGGGGTGCAGGGGAGCCCAGCGTGGCTGCTGCGGGGCTTCAGGTTTGTCTTTTACTGAGACTGACTCTGCGGCTCTGGCAGCAGAGGGCAGAGGCTGTTCCCCCCTGCGGCCACTCCCGCAGCACCCCTGGGTGCCCAGTGCCATGGGCACGATGCCGCCACCATCACAAAGCCGTGGTGGTCGCTGTGGAGACGCCCATTGTGACGGGGCCCCCACGCTGAGCGTGGGCTATTGAAGGAGCCAGAGCCCTGCAGGAACCAGTGCAGAGGAGAGCCCTCCCTCGGGAGGCTGCATCTCCCGTGCCTGCCCTGCGCATCCAGGTACGGGTTCTTTGACTTTGCAATCCTCTTTTAGTGTTGGCTTGAAACACATGGTGGGTGCGTGCTCTAAAGGGAGGAGAAGCTGTCAGGAGATGTGCTGGTGCCATCCCAGCTGTAGGAGCAGGGGCTGGGTGAGGAGGAGGCGCTGGGCTTGTTCATGTGCTTGGAGCTGAGCTCTGCCTGCAGAGGTGCTGGGGGCGAAGCAGGAGCCTTCTGTGTGCAGGAGCTGCTGGTGTCAGAGGTGCTGAGAAGGTGTCAGGGCAGGAGCAGCCCCTGGGCAGTGCAGCTGCTGGTGCTGTCCCTGGGAGCTCAGCACAAGGGGACCTGCCTGGCTCCGGCAAGGCCCGCGCAAGCCCCCCGGGCTTTGCGGAAGGCAGGAGGGCCCTGGCAGGTTCCAGTGATCCCTGTGCCAGGCACTGCAGAAGTCACAGAAATTCCTAACATGAAAAGTAAGAAAATAAACACTTTCACGTAACTTTTATCAGTTGCTCTTTGCAATCTTCCTGCACTCAGAATCCTCCGATGTGCTGTGCAATCTGCAAGGCTTGACAAAACCTGAAGGTTTTAATGAGCCCCATGGTGTATTTGGGCTGAGTCCATGAACCTCAGGTGCTGAGAGGAGACTGAGGAAACCTCTCAAGAAGTCCAAGTCAGAAGCAAAGCCCCAAGGCCCTTCAGCATTAATGGACCCCACTGAGGGCTGTTACTGACAAAGCCTCCCCAGGGACTCCTTAAAGCAGGTATCTGCACGTTGTCATTACAAGCAGACAAAGGCAAAATGCAGGTGTCTGATGGTGAGAAAACTCTTGTTTTGTTTGATGAAGCAGAAAGGCCAAGCCCTGACCACAGCCTTTGGAGAAGGAGAGCCTGAAATCCTGAGAATGAAAGTTCTCCTCATAGGCCTTGATGAAAGAGGCAACTGCCATAGCCCAGGGCACAGAGACCTTTTGTTCTTTTGGGCCTTTCAGCCTTGCCAGAATCCTCACTCATCTCTGCTGCAGGCTGTCCTGCACTGGCCCATGCCTGCACCTCTTTCCCTTCAGGCTCTTGACACCCATCTTGCTTTCCCACCCAGCTCTCACCTGGCATTTCTGTACCTTCAGTCACATCTCTGCACCCATTGCTGTCTGCTCCTTGAAACACAAAGCCATGGGCTGAGCCAGACTCCCTCTGGGTGACCTCTTGCACCACAACTCCACCTTTTGAGAGACATTTCCCTTTCTTAACTTTGAGTCTGAACCTTCCAAGCTGCACTTTGCAGAGGTTTCCTTCTCTTCCTGCTAGCAAGAAAACCTCCATCATCTCTGAAGCCACATTGCAAGTAGTTGTAGGCTGCTACTATAGTGTCAATTCAGCAGGTGGAGTGAATATCCCTCAGCAAGGCCATCTAAAGGAGGCTTCTAGAGGAATGGGTGATGCCATCAGGATAGAGAACTAAGCACCATGGGAGAGCAGTGGGAAAAGGGAATGGTCTGGATTGAGAACTTCCTGGCAAGAGCCAGAAGGAAAGGTGGTGTCCTTGGGTGCAAGGTACCCCATGCTGTGGGGACAGGGCACCCCATCTGGGACAGCTTCCTGCCTGTAGCACCCTCTCTGCTGTGCACACCCCTCTCTCTGCCCACACTCACAAGTGTCTCACAGAAGCTTTGCACTTCCCCTGCAGCAGTGACCCCTCACTGCAGGAGGTTCCTGCATTCTGCAGGCTCAGGGATGGATCCTGCATTCCAGGCAAGTTTGGGTAGTGCAGGAGAGGCAGACAGGAAGGTCGGCTCCTGGGGCATGAGGAGCAGTGTTCAGGCACCCCCAGCAGTGGGCATTCCCCATGTGCCACGCTGAGGCATGTTCCCATGAGGGAAACTTCTCAGACAGCCTCTGGTTTGTCCAGGCTCTGCAGCCACACTCCAGGAACACCTCCTCCTCCTCCACCTACAGACATCAACTGCTCTCCATTGCTGGGCTCCGTCCTGCTTGTAAGGATTGGTTAAAGCCCTGAACCATCACCTTGCTTCTTGCTGACTTCCCTCCACCCTCCCTCACCTCCCTGCACACTGCTCATTGCCACCAGTAACTCCCTGAAGAGTTCAGAAGCTCTCCAGGCTTTCCTCAGGGGGTGACCATGTTTCTCCATTGACCATTGATGGATCCATGGAGTGCCAGGTGTGAGGTTCCTGCAGAGGCAGAGCCCTGCTGCCGGGAGGGGTGTGCAGGGCAGGGCTGAGCACACAGCCCATGGGATGGGCTCTGGGAGCACTGAGAGGGAGCAGAGCTGGGCCCAGAGCAGCAGCTCCTGGCAGGGACAGCTCCAGGCGGCAGAGACTTTGGCAGGGAGTGGGGGGAAAGGGCAGCCCAGGCCTGGGGAGGCTGCGTTCAGGCAGCTCTCTTGGTGCCTGGCACTGGAGGTGGCTGCTGGCCATGCTCTGCTGGGCACAGTCCTTTGCTTCTCCCCATGAGAGCTCCGTGATCTGCCCTTTGAAACCGTGCTGCCCTGCTCTCAGCACAGGACAGGTGTTTGTGGGGGTTCTTCAGATCAATTTGTGTGTGAAGGCATCATACAGACACTGCAAGTGAAAGCAGAGGGCAAATGGGAAAGGACTGATGGACACTGCAGCTCTCCTGGCTCTGCACTAATCTGCAAAAAGCTGAGAACTTCTCCCTGTTTCAATACTCTTCAGGTTTCCAGTCATACAGAGAATGGTTTATAACACCCCCCCCCGAAAAAAAAAACAAAACAAAACACAAAACCCTCTGCAGTGTTAAGCCATTAAATATATAACACAGTCAAAGTGACTCTAAGCTGTGCTGAGCCTCTCTTGTGCAGACCAGACTCATCTGCATCATGAGTACATGTAGAGAACTTTACAATCAAGTTGGATTTCATCTGACATCCCTTGTAAACATCAGAGCTGGATAAAGCAATACTTCAGATATAAGATGACTCCCAAACAACACGGCCTTGAACACTGTCGGGAATGGGGCAGCCACAGATCCTTTGGGCACCCTGTGCCAGTGTCCCACCACCCTCAAATAGAAAAAAGTCCTCCTACTGCCCAAGCTAAATCTCCCTTTCTTCAGCTTAAATCCATTCCCCCTCCTCCTGTCACTGCAGACCCTTCTAAAAAGCCCCTCTCCAGATTTCTCGTAGACCCTGTCTAAGTATAGGCAGATTGCTAAAATGTCTCCCTGGAGCCTTCTCTTCTTCAGGCTCAGCACCCTCAGCTCTTTCAGCCTCTTCATCAGAGATGTGCTCCAGCCCTCAGAGCATCTTTAGGGCCCTTCATAAATCCGTCATTGTAGGATCATAAGAGATCAGAGGTTGGATGGGATCCCAGGAGGTCTCAAGTCCAACCCGTCAGGAACAGGGTCAGGGAAAGTGGTTCAAGGCTTGATTCAGTCTGAGTTGGAAATCCCCAAAGCCAGAGACTGCACAGCCTCTCTGGGTGACCTGATGCAGCACTTGCCTGAGCCTATGGGAACAAGGTTTCCTGATGTCCTGGCTCAACCTCTCCTCTGTCACTATCCCCCATTGCCTTTTGTCCTCCCACCAGGCACCATGGTGAGGAGCCTGGCTCTGTATTCTCCATGTCCTCCTTGCCAGTACAGGCAGCCAGTCCCCAACAGCCTTCACTTCCCAAGATCTCAGGTCCCCATCAGCCTTCCCTTCTCTGGGATGGACAAGCCCAGCTCCCCCAGTCCCTCCCCACAGGCACCGTGCTCCAGTCCCTGCCTGTCCTGAGAGCCTGGGATTGTAGCCGTGGAGCTTGGACTCAGCTCCATCCCATAAACACTAGGAACCCCCAGGAGGTCTGACTTCCTCAGAAGGTGAAAATGTACCATTATACAGATGATATCTTAATCAGAGGAGATTGCCCCAAAGAACTGCAGCAACAGCAGTGTGTCTAGCACTCCATGGTGCAGAAGTTGAAGTTCCACTTAAGGAATGTCACAAACCAAGTAGAAACCAGTCAAATTGGGGGATACGTGGTGGATAGAAGCAGTGCAGTGATTGCTGCAGACACCTGCAGGAAAACAGAACAAGGGCAGATGCCCCACTCTGGGAAGGAATTACAACAGCTTATGGGTCCTCCAGGATACTGGAGGAAACATGGACCTGGATTCTCTATCATTGCTCACCCACTGTACTCACTGTTACGAAAGGGAAAACCATGGGAATGGAATCCAGAGCATGAGGAAGCAGGAAATACCTAATACAGGAATTAAAACTGTACCAGTCACTGGGGCCTGTGCCCGACCTCCACCACCCTCCATAGCAGAATGGGGTTTTCCTGAGCATGGCTCTTCCTGTGACCTATTCAAACTGGCCCTGATGGACCAAAAAGAACTTTAATGTTCAAGTTGCCTCTTTCAAAGACACTAAACCGACATATTCAGTGTGGGAAGAGGGACTCTTGTCTTTAGTCCCAGCAGCAAAACAAACTGAGAACACTGATCAAGAACAGCCAGTACAAACCATCCATTCAATCCATTCAGTTGACTTGACAGTATCCCAAAGGGAACTGCTCCTCAGGATGGAGCTGCACAAACCCACTGGCAGGAAATGGCATGCCTACCTACCGGGGGTTGAAGAGGAAGTGAAATTACCTGAAGGACAGACTGAAGTTTCCAAACTACTGCAGATGCCTGTAAATGCAGAGCCATCAGCGTTACAACAACCTTTCAAACCCTCACCAGGTTTAGAAGCACCTCCCTTCACCGAGGGAGCACCAACAGAAAATACCTGGTTCACCGGTGCCTCAGCAAAAGGGATCACAGAATCATAGAATCAGCCAGGTTGGAAAAGACCTTTAAGCTCATCCAGTCCAACCCTTACCCCAGCACTGCTGAGGCCACCACTAACCCATAGCACTGAGGCCTCGTCTCCACGGGGTGTGAACACTTGCAGGGACGGTGCCTGCAGCCCTGCCCTGGGCAGCCTGTTCCAATGCCTGAGCACCCTCTGGGGCAGGAATTGTTCCTCAGCTCCATCTAAACCTGCCCTGGTGCAGCTTGAGGCCGGTTCCTCTTGTCCCATCCCTTGTTCCTTGGGAGCAGAGCCCAGCCCCTCCTGGCTCCATCCTCCTCTCAGGCAGTTGTAGGGAGCGATCAGGTCCTCCCTGAGCCTTCTCTTCTCCAGACTGAACCCCCCAGGTCCCTCAGCCCTTCCCCATCACCCCTGTGCTCCAGGCCCTGCACCAGCTCCGCTGCCCTTGTCTGGCCCCGCTCCAGCACCTCAATGTCTCTCTTGTTAGTCAGGGGCCCAGAGCTGATTTGAGGTGCAGCCTCACCAGTGCCCAGTGCAGGGCACAACCACTGCCCTGGCCCTGCTGCCGCACTGGTGCTGATCCAGGCCAGGATGCTGGTGGCTTCCTGGCTGCCTGGGCACAAGCTGCTCCTGTTCAGCTCCATCAAGCAGCACCCCCAGCTCCTTTCCCATGAGCAGTTTCCAGCCGCTCTTGCCCAAGCCTGGAGCGTTGCACGGGGTTGTTGTGGCCCAAGTGCAGGAGCCAGCACTTTGCCTTCTGGAACCTCATCCCATTGGCCACAGCCCATGGATGCAGCCTGTCCAGATCCCTCTGCAGAGCTTCCTACCCTCCAGCAGATCAACGCTCCCACCAATTTCGGTGTCATCTACAAGTTTACACATCCCAGTATGGAGCAGTACAGACCAGTCTGCACCAGTACAGACCAATATAGGCCACTATGGCCCCAGATACTGCTGAGGTTTCAATATCCCAGTGCTCCCAGTCCCTGCCGCAGGTCTTCCCTCTTGCAGCCGTGCTCAACTCCCAATCCCTCCCAGTGCTCCCAGTAGCTGCTGCAGGTGCTCCCAGTCCCTCTCAGTCCTCCCCAGTCCCTCCCAGTGCTCCCAGTCCCTGCCACCGGTGCTCCTGCTCCTCCCCCACCAGACCTCCTTGGTCTTTTTCATGGGGACACCCCAAATCAGGCACCCTCCCACTCTGGGTCTGCCCTCCCAGTCCCTGATACGGGGGGGCGTGGGGGTGGTGGGGGTGTTGGAATGCCCCATGGGGTGTGGTTTGGGGACAACAAGGAGCGTTTTGGTACTGGTGGCTTTGGGGGAAGCAGCTTTGTGGGGCATCCCCATTTGGGGTGGGGGTGCTTGGAGGGGCACTTCCAGGATTTGGTTCCCTGGGTTCATTTGGGAGGGCCCGGGGTGATGGTGGGGTGCAGGTCACTTTTGGGCTGCCCCAGGACCCCCATTTGTGGGTCCTGTCTGCTCTTGTGGTGCTTCAGGGAGATTTGGGGTACCCCAGGATTTTGGGTGGCACCGTAACTGGTTTGGGTGCTTCCGTGGCCCTTTGTGGGTGCAGCTTGGGTTTGGGGTGTCCCTTTATTGGGGTGCCCCTTTTGGGGGATCCACCCCCTCTGGCCCCCTGAATTCACTGCTGAACCCAAAGCAATGTTGGGGTCCCCCCAGTGGATTTGAAGTCCCAGAGCACCTTAGGGGACCCCCAGGGCAGTGCTGGGGGAACCCCTCTTTTTAGGACACCCCTTTTTTAGTGAATTTGTGCCACTGAGCTGAGCCAGGGCAGCTTTGGAGCTGCGGGCTTTGGGTTTGGGGAGATTTTGGGGGATCCTGGGAGGATTTTGGGGATTCAGGCTGGTCCCCAAAATGCCTCGAGGTGGCTCAGTTATTTGGGGGATTCCCCATCTCCTGAAAATAGGGGTCCATCAATCCCAGGGCAGCTGAATCTCCTTGGATGCCCTAGGGAGCCCCGTTGCCATAAATTGGAGGAATTTCGGGGTTTGGAGTCATTTGGGGGTTCAAGGAACGTTTGGAGGTTCGGCGGGGGTCCTCAAAACTCCCTGTAGGAGGCACATTATATTGGGGGATCTCCCATGTGTCGAAAACGGGGGGTACGTGGGTCCCAGGTCACATTGGGTGAGCAATGATCCCTCAGAGTGGTGATGTGTTGAGGGGAAGAGTTTGGGGCTCAGAGGGGATTTGGGCATTGGGGGAGATCCTCAAAGCTCCCGGGGTGAAGAGCAACGGAACGGCCAGGTACAAGTCCACTGCCACGTCCATCCCGCCCTGCTGCCGGAGCCCGCTCCTATTACAAGTCATTACCATAAAGTACAATGAAACAAGAACCTTGTTGGTAAACACTAACACAGGAAATACTGGCTGTAAGTAAGGTACAACATGCTGAAACTGTGACATCAAAACCAACAACTTTGAGAGCCTATAAATCAGCATTGTGATGAGTGCTTTTCACAAATACGGTTAGACACACTCCGGTCAGATCTGTCGTTATCTCAACCTTTCGTGCCCCACGTTGGGCACCAAAAAAGAACCGTCGTGGTTTAAACCCAGTCAGCCATCAATCAGCCACGCAGTCTCTCCCCCCACTTCTTTCCCTCCCCCTGCTCCCGGAGAGATAGGAAGGAGAATTGAAAGAATGTAACTCCCACAGGTTGAGGTAAGAACAGTTTAGTACCTAAGGTATAACACAAATCACTACTGCTACCACCAATAATAATAGTGATAAAGGAAATCACAAGGGAAGAGAATACAACACCTCACCTCCCGCCGACCGATAACTCACCCCCACCCAGCAGTGATCCAGCCCTTCCGGGTAACTCTCAGTTACCTCCCAGCATGACGTGCTGTGGTATGGAATACCTCTGGCTAGTTTGGGTCACGTGTCCTGTCCCTGCTTCCTCCCGGCTTCCCCTCCTCCCTGGCAGAGCAGGAGACTCACAAAGTCCTTGTTCAGACCAAACATCGGTGTTATCAGCTCTGTTCCCAGGCTGAAAGTCAAAAACACAGCGCTGCACCAGGTACTGAGAAAAAATGACTGCTACTGCTGAACCAGGACAGCACCAAGTGACACCAAGTGACCCTCCAGACCCACAACTGCCCCCCAAAGTGACACCGCAGATCCACAACTGCCTCCCCAGTTACCCGAAGGAGATCCCTCAGACCCACATCCGCCCCAAGTGACCCCACATACCCACAACTGCCCCCCAAGTGACCCACCCAGACCCACAACTGCCCCCAGTGACCCCAAAGAGACCTTTCAGACAAACAACTGATGCCCAAATGATACCCCAGACCTACAACTGCCATCCAAGTGACCCTCCAGACCAACAAGTGACCCCCAAGTGACCCCAAAGTGACTCCCCAGACCCACAACTGCCCCCCAAGTGACCCAGAAGTGAAACCCCAGACCCACAACTGCCCACCAAGTGACCTCTAAGAGACTCCGCAGAACCACAACTGTCCCCTAAGTGATCCCCAAAGTGACCACCCAGGCCCACAACTGCCCCCCAAGTGACACCCAAGTGAATTCCCAGACCCACAATGTCCCCAAAGTAACCCCCAAGTGAATTTCCAGACCCACAATGGCCCCCAAGTGACCCCCCAGACCCACAACTGACCCACAAGTGATCCCAAGTGACCCCCATTACCTACAACTGCCCCCAAGGTGATCACCAAGTGACACCCAAGACCCACAACTGCCCCCAATGTGACCTACCCAGACCAACAACAGCCGCCCAGTGACCCCAAAGAGACCACTGAGACCCACAACTGCCTCTGAAATGACACCCCAGACCTGCAACTGCCCTCCAAGTGACCCTCCAGACCCACAAGTGCCCCCCACGTGACCCCGAAGTGATTCCCCAGACCAACAACTACTGCCCAATGACCTCCAGACCCACAACTGCCCCCAAGTGATCACCCCAGATCCACAACTGGCCCCCCAGTGACCCCCCCAGACCTACAACTGCCCCTCAAGAGACCCCCTTCAGACCCACAACTGCCCCCCAGTGACCTCAAAGAGACTGCTCAGACCATGCTGCTCAGGCAGTAGACTTGCAGCTGCTTTCCTGTGTTAGGAAATTGAAATGACTTTTGCCTAGCCAGAAGGATGGGATTATTTAGTTTGCTTCTTGGATCAGTTTGAAGTCAAGATCCTCGCCTCTTTGTATACAGAGACAGAGGTTTGCACTCTGCAGAAGTGAAGACTCTGATGAGGTGAGGTGGTAAAAGGCAGAAGATCCCTCCTGAATAGACTTAATGCTCTGTAAACACCAATGTATGAAAACAGAAATGGAATCGTAGGAAGGACTCTAAGACACTCAGATTTATTCCACAAGAAGGCTTCTTGTGCAAACACGGCTCAGAATAAATCTGAACTCCAGCCTTTAAGTGCTACTTCCAAAAGAAACAGGGGAAAAATGGTCAAGAAGATTTTTAGAAATATTTCTTTTACTTATCTCGAGCGAATCAAAAGATCCAGATTGTTGCTGAGATGTTAAAACCAATGAACAGATGTTGCCTTCGAGTAGGCTTAGCGACCTGGTTCAGGAACGTCACGGCGACCAGCCCTGGGCCGCTCGGGCCATAAGCTCACTAACACCAATGTGGTGGACGGCAAATGGCGTTTATTGCTTGATGGCACGGTGTTATATAGCTTTGGTTTACAACGTCACATCCGTCTGCTAACATCATAAATCAAGTGCAATTGGCTACTAGGAGAGGGGCCCTATCTTCCCGTACAGCGCGATATCTTCCGACCGTCAGACCCTGGCTACCCACATTTCCCCCCTCCCTATGCATAATTATATAACCTAAACAATAAGCTTAAAAAACACTAAGAACACTATACCCAAAAGGGATCTTATTTAGATTGCACACCTTAAAATAAGTCTACGCTATAAAGCACACTCCGGAGTAAAGACAGAAGGCACATTAGGTAGTAGATAATGAAGAGGTATACTGAAAGAACGAGGTAGAGTTAAAGGTAACTAAAAAGACAAGATCTCTGTGAGGTGATAAAGTTGAACTTGAACCTATATGCTCTGGGAAGACCGTCAGTAAAGTAGCTCCGAAAGGCATCACTGCTGTGTGAGGTGACAGACTCAACCCTAGCGGGCGTCCCCGCGCAGGTAACGTTGACCTGACTGTGATGAGCTTATGTTCCCTTCACTCAGCGCGAGGTTCGGGTGTTTCAATTGTTTTAAAAAGTGCACACCTGTTACCACGTAGGGGGCCAGTCTACGCGGTAAGAGGAAATGACAGTGACTAAACAGGTCTCCCAGAGGTTCGGATTTGTCCGAACAGCTAAAGTGAAACATAATAACTTGAGGTATCATTAACTAAAAATAGTACTAAAGTAATTGTCGACGTTCTACGAGCATAATATTAACCGTTTCTAACCGGCTCTTAACAAACGATACAAGCTTATTCAATATACAGGGTCCAAAGATCAGAGCTAGGAGAATTATTATGATTGGTCCCATCAGGGTAGATATTAAGGAAGTCAACCATGGCGATTGGGTAAACCAGGATGTATACCAACTTTGCAGTGCTTCTCGTTCCCGTCTTCGTTTTTCCAAACCCTCTCGTAACTTTGCCATGGTGTCTCTTACCACTCCAGTATGGTCCGCATATACGCAACATTCTTCTTTCAATGCAGCACACACTCCTCCTTGTTGAAGAAACATCAGATCTAGACCTCTACGGTTCTGTAGCACTACTTCAGATAGTGATCTAACTGATTGCTCTAATGCAGTTATAGATTGTTCGATTCTGGCTAGGTCCTCATCGACGGCCATTCTCAAAGCATGAAATTCTGAACTCTGTTGCACTAAAGATGTTACGCCTGTACCTAATCCTGCACCTCCCACTAATAGTAGGGTGGCTATTGTTATAGCTGTAAGGGGTTCTCGTTTTAACAAATGGTGCTCCGGGGTAAGATGTGAGCGATAAACAAATTCTTCAGGATGGTAAATTATCTTGGGAATTATAGACACTTGGACACAGTATTCCGCCAATTTGTTAAAGTTGTCTAAGGATAAACAGGGTGTGACTCCAATAATAGAACAGATCCATTTAGCATTGGTGACTGGTATTAACCATTTTGCTGAGATATTATCCTGTATCTTACTAACACACAACTGTTGTTTGTTGTCTGGGACAGCACCCAGACATACACCGCTTCCTACCACCTGTGCTAGTGTTATACTTTGTTTTTCCATCTCCCATGTACATTGGGGCGGATTTGTACCATTTGCTAGAATAGGTATGTCACTTACTCCTACAGCCTCATAAAAAGGTGGTTTTATTCCATAGCATAGCCAGCAATGCTCTGTAAAGTTTGGATGGGTCTTGTTTAATACTCGATAGCTGGCCTGCATCATTCCCCAGAGAGGATCTTCATAGCGAAATGTATTGGTGTGTGGTCTCACTGTGTTACGTATTACTGTGGGTGTGGTGCTATGTTTTGCTGTAGGTACATCAGGTTCAGTTAGTTTTCTGACTATAGGATTTTGGCCAGGGGTTGGTAGGAGTGTTTTACCAGCAAATGTTAGTTTAGGGTGTACTGGCAATGGATCAGCCGGAATCAATGTTTTTTGGATACGAATGCGGCCACCTCTATCTTTTCCTGTTTGATAATATCGAACTCCCCATATCTTTCCCAAGAGCCAACTCGGATGTTGAGGATTACTTACATTCAAATAGAGGTGCTTACAATAATTTGTACCATAAAATGTCGATATGGCATAAGGAGAGTGAAATTCTTCACCTCTATTTATAGGTGGGGGTCTACACCCATAAGGAGCCCAGGATACCCGCAGAAAGGGGTCTTTCCCTGGCTCTGGAATCCAGGCATTTGCAATCGTCTCACAGCCCCAGTAAGCACAATAATAGTGCCCGGGGTAATTGCAGTAACTCTTTCCCGGATTGGAACTAGGGCAGAAATAGTATGCTCCTCGTTCAAAGCAGAGTATTGTAGGTATTAGTTGGCAAAGGGTGGCCATAAAACTAGGAGCCCCTGACGTTGTTATGGTTTGTATAACTGTACCAGAATCAAATTGATATAGAGTCCATTTGAAAGGTTGATGAGGATAATGAGAATTCGATTCTGCCCTCGCTACAGTGAAAAGCCCCAAAAACATGATCACACAAAGGTACCGTAGCCCCTTTTTGGGAGGGGCCTTTTGATGATGCTGTTGCTCTGACGACGTGGGGTGTTCAGTTGCCGGAGGGCTCTTTGGGGCAGGTAAGGAATTGGCTGGTTCATCGTCCCCTTGTGGTAGTGGGAAGTACCGGTCACGAGGGTGTCCAATGAATCGGTCCTGTAAACAAAAACTCACAATTTTCATCAGTTTTGTCCTTCAAATCTGGTTTGATTGATTTAATTGGGCACCATTTAATTTTGTTATCTTTTTTGACTGCAGCGTATCCCCGTCCTGTTAGGACTAATCTCCACCCGTGTTCCCATTCTCCCAGTTCATTTCTGACTATGACCAATGGGCCATCATCTAATGCTCGAGTGGACCAATGTTTTTGGGCAGGGCTGTTTGCTTCCTCTCCCCTGGGAAACTGATTCAATGCTAAGAGAGTGGTTGCTAGTAGGCGGGCTTGGTCTCCTGTAGGGATGGTGTTGTTAAACCCTTCTGTCTTTGCTAATACCTCTAATTTGGATTTCAAGGTTTGGTTTGCTCGCTCGACTATGGCCTGCCCTGTGCTGTTATATGGAATGCCGTGTGTTAGAGTGATGCCCCATTTTAAAGCAAATGCTTGAACTGATTTAGAGATAAAATTTGGGCCATTGTCTGTTTTGATTTGTTTTGGAATGCCAAGCCATGCCATGACCGACAACCAATGTTGAATAGTTGCTTTAGAGCTCGCTTTAGGATGTTGGGTGGCGGCGATTACTCCGCTGTATGTGTCCACGGTCACTGCTAGCCACGCTCGAGGCTTCAGTAATTGGCAAAGTGTAAAATCTGTCTGCCATATTTCGGAGGCTTTAAGGCCTCTGGGGTTGACTCCGCAGGGCCACAGTGGTGCTTTCTGACAATGAGGGCACGTTGCCACTATGTGTTTTGCGTCGGTGACTGAAAGTCCGCATCTCTTTGCTAACGCTTTGGCTCCGATATGGAGGGATTCATGTAACTGACGGGCTTCTCTTAGTGTCCACAGGCCTTTCGCGGCAGCATCTGCTTTGTCATTGCCGATTTGAAAAAATCCCTTAACTGGGTCATGACTATTGATGTGAATAACTGATATGGTACCTTGTCGGGTGGAAAGCGCTTCTTCCAGCATAAGAGCTATTGAAGATGTTGACACACCAGGCCCCGACATAGCTAGGCAGAGTTTGGCTACAAACATTGAATCAGTGACTATGTTAAGATGCTCCGTTGGGAACAGTCCACACGCTAGCACTACGGCTGCTGCTTCTAACTGTTGAACCGAAAGTGTGTGGTCGGTCATTTTTACACAGTGCCATTCTTCCTTTGATTGCCATACCGCTGCTGCGGTTGAAGTCGCTGAGGATGCGTCTGTAAAAACTGTAGGTCCCTGTTGAGGCCGATCCAGGATTTTCTGTGGAAGGTCGATGTCGATGACCGCCAGCATTTGAGTCCAGGGGGGCTTTGCAGCATATCGGACTTCTCCGCCGAATCCGACGAGGGCTATAGCTAAATGCTCTGACATCGCCACCGATTGCGTCGGGAGCTGTTTACGAAAGGGTAGGAATATCTTGGCAGGTTCGATGCCTAGGTGTCTTAAAGCGAGTTTTCTACCTTTCATGATAAGGTTACCAAGGCACTCGACTCCGGGGGAAAATGCACGTGACGATTTTCCGAGAACTACCCACTGTATTGGGTGTGCCTTGTCAGGGGGTCCCTGAGCCAGTGCTCCCACTCCCCCTCCTTTGGTGAAATGCACATACAGGTCAAGCGACACATCTGGGTTCCATCTGGCGAGTGTGCTTGACGACGCCTGTTTTTCAATGAAGTCAAGACTGTCCATTGCTTCTGGTGTTAGTACCTTCTGTTCCCATGGGTGTTTTCCTTTCAAAAGGTCATACAGCGGGGCCATGATATTCGGAGGGATCAGGACAATGTTGCGGAGCCATTGTAGGGACCCCACTAACTGTTGCATATCGTGGAGTGTTTTGACGTGTCGGTGAATCTTTACTTGGGGTGGAGTTATATAGGAACTCGTGATTTCTACTCCCAAGAAGCTCACGCATGGTCCCCTTTTCATTTTCACACTCGCAATTTCGAACCCATTTGTTTTTAAAGTTTCAGAAACCAGTGATATTAACTGGTCCACCTGCTCTCCTGATGGTGCGGCGATTAAGATATCGTCCATATATTGAATGATGGTTGCAGTTGGGTCGCTATGCCGGATCGGTGCCAAGGCTCGATCCACTGTAATCTGACAGATGGTGGGTGAATTGACCATCCCTTGAGGCAGTACTTTCCACTGGAAACGTAAACTAGGACGTTGGCTATTTGGGAATACGACAGAAAAAGCAAACCGTTCTTTGTCCTCTTCATGTAAGGGTATGGAGAAAAAACAGTCCTTAATATCAAGAACGGCACAAGGTTGTCCTTTTGGTATCATAGAGTTCATGGGTAACAGCGTTTGAACGGGACCCATAGGCTGGATAGTCTTATTTACCTCACGTAGGTCATGAAGTAGGCGAAATCCTTCGCCCTTTCGTTTAGGTATGACAAAAACTGGTGTGTTCCATGGGCTAGTAGAGGGCTCTATATGTCCTCGTTGTAGTTCACGGTCAAGTAATTCAAGGAGAGCATCCATTAGAGGCTTTGACAAGGGCCACTGCTCGACCCATACTGGATCAGATGATTTCCAAGTTAATTTAATTGGTGGAAGTGGGTGTATGGCAGTGGCCCTTACGGTAATTTGTCACCCTGGCATTCAATAGGGTTAGGGCGTCTCTTCCCAGCAGGGGTGGAACTCCAGACATAACATACGGAGAGAGGGTGATAGTTTTTTCTGGCCCTTTCTCAGTATGGAGAGTGATTGCTATTAATTGAGCGCTCCTTCGAGCCCGAGATAGTCCTCCAACTCCACCCACCATGGGGGCGTTTTCCAGCATCCAGTGCGGGGGCCAGCTCGTCTCAGGAATGACTGTAACATCTGCTCCAGTATCGATCAAAAAGGGGACACTAATAGTGGTGTTGTCTTTGGCATTGAGAAGGGAGCAGATCCCCCATATCACTGGTGGATTATCGCATTTTAGTGCCAGGGCCACCCTGGGGTCCCGCTCCCAGAGGGTGGTCCTTGTTGTTCCTGAGATAGAGGCGGGTTCGTTAGGGCTGTCGGTTGAATTGCAAAGTTGGTTACGCCTTGAGAAGGTAACGGGTTTGGGGGTACTTCGCCCAATCTGAAGTTGGCATAATGGGGCCGCCTCACATTCAAAGTGGGAGAGGGCTGTGTGCGGCCCGAGTGCCCCCTCCCCTTCGCGTTTCCCTGTTTAGATCTACAGTCTTTAGCAAAATGTCCTTTCTTTCCACAGGCCCAACACGGTCCCCTGGGCCTGTTCTGGCGCGGGGGGGGCAGTGAGCAACTAGTTATAACATGGCCTGTCTGGCCGCATCTAAAACATACCATCATATTGGTGACTGCGGTGCAAACTGCCGCTTGAATTGGTGTTAAATGCTCTTCCTTTGCAACGTGCTTGATCATATCTGCAATGCTTGATCCCACTGGGAGTGACCGCAGAATCTCTTTGGTTATCGAATTACACTGCTGGCGTAGACACTCTGCCACAACCGGGCCCTTCGCTTCCACAGGCAGATTTGAAGAGTCGACCGCGGCCTGGAGACGATCCACAAACTGTGTAAAGCTTTCACTTTCGTTTTGTTTTATTGTGGACCATGGCGATGGCTTAGCAACAACTCTAGAAGCTGTGCGAATGGCTTCTCTGGCTGCACGAGTGGTTGTCATTACCTCGTGAGCCCGCAGGCCCTGGGCCTGCGCTTGCGGGGTAATCATTGTTGGGTCTGTGCCCATCAGCCGCTGCAAACTGGAGCCGTGCAGCTCCATGATGATCGGCCCCGACTGCTTGGGCTAACTGCCTCGCACAATTTTCTTCCCATTCCTGTTTAAAAACAATCATCCCCGCTCCATCAAAAATCAATCTACAAGTTTGTTTTATATCGAATGGGAGCATATCGTCTGCCCCAAAGATACTATCCATAAGGGTAGAGACCATGGCAGAATTAAGACCTTTATCTGCAGTTGCTTTAACAATTGTTTGTATATCCTTAGGATTTATTGGTGAGTGGACCCTCTGTCCCGCGTCCGTCACTCAGACTGGAAATGCCAATGGGAACGATGGGGTCCAGTCGGCACAATCAATCATTATTTTCCTCCAGTCCATGAGAGGGACCTCCTCCCCCTGCGAGTCCTTTTTAATTTGGGCAGGGATAACTGAACCCTTAGTTCTGTTTATTTCTGTTTGTGGCCACTCTAAATTTGAACCTGTCGAGAGCCGCTCCTCCCGACTATTGTCTGATCCCCAGCTAGTGTCTGATTCAGAATCGGAACTCGATTGACCAGTTGTATCTGGTGTCCGGTATCTTTTTGTCGGGCTCCGGCCGCGTCTGCTTCCCTTGTGGGGGGGGTAGTCCTTCCCCTTGTGGGCGGGTCGCTCCTGCCCCTTACGGGCGGGCCGGTCCTGCCCCTTGCGCCCGCCCCTCCTCCCCATTGGTTCGTCCCGCCCACCAATCGAGGGGGAACTGGCCCTACGGCGGCCGCTCTGATTGGCTGCCCGCTTTTCTCTCGCGCTCCGCCCTTCGCCTTTGTGCTCGTTCGCGTTCTCCTCCCCCTCCCATTCCTGCTTGCTTGTTAAGGCTGGCTTTTCCTCCCCGTTCCCGCCAAAGATGTCCTCGCCCCGCCCCCCGCCTTTGAGCTTGGCGCCATCTTGGGGCGCATAGGGTGGAGGCCCAGCCCAGCCTGCTGTGGCCTCAGCATTCCGTGCACCGTTTCTTGCTTCCTCGGCCAGCCCACCCCAAAAAGATTCTGCAGTTGCCCGCTGGTTAGAAAACGTGTCGGGGTTCGAGAGTTGGGGGGGCGTGTCGCCCTCCTGAGATACAGCAGGCTCAGGAGAGCTGGGAATGTCAGGGGGGTGTGGAGTCTGCGTGGCTGCTCCGATCCCCAGTTTTGGGGTGTCTCGAAGGCAGGATTTCGCAGCCTGCCAGGTTTCCTGCTCATGTATGGCTTTCCACAGGGCCTGCATAACTTTCCCCCATGATTTAAGGCTCTTGCCAGAGCCCGAGGATATGGTCTCATCGGCTAAGGCTTTGGTGCATTTGTCCCACACCTCCGGGTGGAGAATATCCACCGGCTGATCAATGACCCCGAGTTGTAAAAGCCTCGCTACTGCGAGAGTAAAATCTCCAGGCTTACAATCAATACCCCATTGTCTATGTATTTCGGATACGACCTTCACAATGGATTCCATCCTCCTTGTGGGTCCGGGAGTGTCCTCCCCGCCGGGCTGCTCTCGCTGCTCCGGCCGTCGTTCACCCGTCCAGGCGATTCCCGGGTTTCGGCACCACTTGTTGCCTTCGCGTAGGCGTAGCGACCTGTTTCAGGAACGTCACGGCGACCAACCCCAGGCCGCTCGGACCATCAGCTCACTGACACCAATGTGGTGGACGGCAAATGGCGTTTTACTGCTTAATGGCACGGTGTTATATAGCTTTGGTTTACAACGTCACATCCGTCTGCTTATATCATAAACTAAGTGTTATTGGCTATTAGGAGAGGGGCCCTATCTTTCCGTACAGCACGATATCTTCCGACCGTCAGACCCTGGCTACCCACACGGGCGTCCCCGCAGAGGCTCTGCCTCCCCCACATCGCACGAGCCTTTGGCTTTTACACTGACCAAAATGCACACTCATTCCGATGCAGGTGGCCAGCCTACATGGGAAGAAGTCGTCAGCAATATCCATAAAAAATCTCCAAGGGCTAACAGAAACATGGATATACATGGATATATATTTGGCAACTTCTAGTACATGTGGATCACAGAGAGACTATCAAATGAGTTGTATATGGGGTCCCAAGTCCACAGCCTGCCACAGTACTCATATAACATGCTCAAGAGGCTATAAGGGTACATTAAATTGCTGTGTTCTTTTTTTTGGTTGTTTGTTTGTTTGTTTTTTTTTTTAAGAAAATCAAAACCAAACTGAACACTCCGGCCTGGTAGCCAAGGATAAAGACAATGTCGTTAGTAGGGAGGATTCCCCCAGGGTAGGCTTTGAGGGTTGCTGTCGCTCATTGTGGGGAACCCCCCTGTCCCCTGCCCTGTCGCACAAAGGGGAGTGTTGCCAGGGCTCACAACGCTCCACTTCGCGTTTTCCTGCGGCTGCCGTTGTTGCTGTTGCCGCGGCCGCGGTTTCTGGCAGTGGCGCTGCAGCTCCAGCGCTGCCTTCTCGACCGTGCGGCCCGGGGGCTCCGGCCGCGCTTCCCGGGGCACCTTCCTCCACAGCTCCCATGCAAAGCTCTGCACCCGCGGCTCCTCCACTCGCAGCGCCTCCGTGTCCCGCAGCCGCTCCAGCAGCTCCTCTCCTGGAGACAACTTTCTCGATAGCACCCCACGTCTCCTTCCATAATCAAAGAGGGCAGTAAGCCCTTTTCCTAGATCCCGCTTCTCTAAGAAGCACTTAAATAAATCAAAGACCGCTTGTCTTTCCATTTTTCACTACTCTCTCTTTTTTAAGTTTTGGTACCAATGCAGCTCACCAGCAAGCAGGCCAACTCAGCGGGCGGCGGAGGCTCCCTCTTCGTCCTCCAGGCTCAGAGGCTCCTATTCTTTTTCAGGATTGACCTCTGTCTCTTCTCTGGGCTTTACCTTAGGACTACTTAGTAGTCCGATTCTTTTTTTTTTTTATCATAGGCTCCTCTTCTCTTTCAGGATTGGCCTCTTTTTTCTTCTTTCACTGCCCGTTCTCTGCCCGGCATCTTCGACCAGCAAAACCGAGCATTTTTTCTTCTTTCAGCCCTCCGGATGCTGCTTCTCCGGTGCTTTCCCGCTCCGTGCGCAATTCTCCCAGCCACTACGGGTACCCGGGTTCCTCTGTTGGTCGCTGTTCGGGCGCCAATATCTCGTCGCGCACGGAGGGAACACATGCACAATCAATATGATTGATAAAAGTGATCCGTTTATTGTGCTCAAATAATGGGTATATATAGTGTCAAACTGCCACGTACACACAGCTTCCCGTAGTGATTAGTTGGTACACACAGTATTGGGTACATTCCAGGTGCATTTCGGTGATTTTCCCCTGCTCATATACACATCCTCCTCTCAAGGTCTCTGCTCCTAGTTCACAGACAATTTTTAGCTACAAGGTAGGCCAGCTGGTCTTCTATCTCTATTGGTTAACTTCCAGGGTTTTTCCACTGCTGGCAACTGTACACAACTGGTGTTTTTTCTCACTTTCACAGAATCTGTGCTTAATTAAGCTCAGACATGGGAACATGACCTTTGCTTGCTAACCATGTCTCCACAACAAAACCCCTCGGGGGTCCACCACTTTGTTCCGAAGTCTCCCCAGTGACCGAACCACCCAGAGGTTCACTGATTTGTTTCCGGTGTTGTGAAATGCAACCCAATGGGGATTTCTTCAACCCCCCCTGTGGAGGCAGTGGTCCTCTGATCTCCACCCAGATTGTTGCAAAATGCAACCCAATGGGGACCTTTTCAGGATCCCCCCTTTGGAGGCAGTGGTACCCATGATCCTGACCTCCACCAAATACCAAAGTCCAGACAACCAAAACTAAACTGCCTTTTACCCACCGCGCAGGGCGTCCCTCTGTGCCTTACGTGGAAAGGGACCAAAAAGAATGCCTTTTTAAAGAAATTAAATCGGGGTCTCACTGAGGTCCCGAGATTGGTTCTGGGAGCTGGGGTTCCTTTCAGGCAAATTCCCCTGATGCTGGCGTGAAGGTCCCAGAGACTCCCCGGATCTGTGGAAAACACGGCTGAGTGTCCCTGTTCAGGCTCCAAATTGTTACCATCAAAGTCAGTCAGAGAAACTCTCTAAGGCTCAATTTGGAGTTTCAGAAAGCAGCATTCTTTATTGCAGCGCTGGGAGCACACGCGAATCGTTTCACAAAGGTGAGCACACCCGTACTTGCCAACAGCAGCTCTATATTTAGCATACTCATGCATATTCACAGCTTTTTCAGGAACTAGTTATAATATTTGCATCCTAGTTACGCATGCGCTTTCTTGCTGAGTGGGGGTCTTTGGTGGGCACCGATAGTCTTCCTCACTGTGTTTACTGAATGACCTCAGTGCTTGTCCGAGTGCCCAGTTAGCAGTCGGTATGTCCTTGCTTCTGCTCTGTTCCAGTCTCGCTCCACGCTGGGCACCACTCTGCTGTCTTGAAGGCTGGCATCCTTGGTCTTATTTACTGCCTCCTTAGTTGTTATCAGTCCCATGATGTTCCTTCCCCCATCAGCCAAACATTCCTTTCTCTCTACGTGTTAATAAGTTAGAACAGTTTGGCCTATTCTACTATGCTAAAGGCACACACACTATTGTTAGTTTAAGAGTTAAGGTTACAACACAGTGAGCACAGGGATGTGCTGGGGACACGGGGACCATAGGGACATGGTGGGTCACATGGGGCCCATGGGGACACAGACATCACAGTGACCATAGAGACATGGGACCACAGGGGTGGCTGATTCTGGAACACCCCATGTTCAGGTGTGCGAGGCCACGGAACCCCACAGAACCCTTCACCAGAGGCACCAGGAGATGACAACTGCTCCTTGGAACACAAGCTACAGGTGGAGGAGGCAAGAGCAGCCCTTCTGGTGGTTCTCGTCTTGGTGCGTGGTCAGGCAGTGGGGCTGGTGCTGGCCTCAGGGCTGAGCTCCCATCCCCTGGGCAGGCAGTGGGGCTCGTGCTGATATCGGGGTTGAGCTCCCAGCTCCCTGGGTGGTGTTTTGGCTGGGACAGATTTAATTCTCTTTCCTGTAGCTGGTGCAGTGCTGTGTTCTGGCTTTATTCTGGCAATAACGCTGGTAACACACTGGAATTTTCAGTCTCTCATGCTCAGCAGTGAGGAGGGGCACAAGAAGCCAGGAGGAAGCAGACAGGACACCTGACCCAAACTAGCCAAAGAGGTATTCCATCCCACAGCACGTCCTGCCCAGGATAGAAACTGGGGGAGTCACCCTGAAGGGATGGGATTGGGTCAGCCTGGGTATCGCTCAGTGGGTACTGAGCAATTGCATTGGGCATCACTGCTGGTTAGCATTATCCTCTCTCCTGTCTAGTTTTATGCTCTGTCCCTTTTAAACCACAACAGCTCTAGAGGAGCAAAGTTTGCTGTACAGCTCTTCATTGTGATTTTAGTGATAGAAGATTTCACCTTTTCTCTTGTTGTTGCTCCAGGTTTGGTTTTTCACTTCTTTTCATGACTTTGTTCTTGTATTTTGAAAGAGCTCTGGCTGGTGGGGGAGTTATTTCTCTCTCTAATTCCTGCGGGTTTCTGACCCGTGCCTTGCTCCTTCAGCTGTGGGTTGCCAGGTTTTCCATGTGGGTCCTTCCCTCCGTGTGTGTCCCGTACCTCTCCCGGGTCCATAGCATTCCCGTCAGGAGCCTGGCGGAGGTGCAGAGTGGCTCCTGCTCCCCAGCTCCCTGTGGCCATGGTTGTGGTTGCTGCCGTTTCCCTGGCACGGGCAGATTCTCAGTCTGCAGCTGAGGGTTGCTTTTCCGCGGGGGGGGTCTTGTCTGGGGCTGGGGCAGGGTGGGGGCTGGCCCCGGCAGTCTGCGCTGTCGAGTCTGGCCGTGGAACCGCGTGTTGAGTCGGTGGGATTTGTGCTCACAGTTAATAGTGCACAGTGTAGGGAACGCAGGAATCTGGTTTATTTTCCACGCGGATTGAAGTAAAAGGAAGCACTTGGTGGCATGGAGCCATCCCTTTCTTGTGGGGTTGCGGGATGAAGGATGCTGCGAGCGTGAGGGCTACAAGGGAGCTCAGCGTGGCTGCTGTGGGAAAAGAGGTTTGTCTCTTACTGAGACTGACTCTGCGGCTCTGGCAGCAGAGGGCAGAGGCTGGTCCCTCCGTGGCCAATCCCGGAGCACCCCTGGGTGCCCAGTGCCATGGGCACGATGCTGCTGCCATCACAAAGCCGTGGTGGTCGCTGTGGAGACGCCCATTGTGACGGGGCCCCCATGCTGAGCGTGGGCTATTGAAGGAGCCAGAGCCCTGCAGGAACCAGTGCAGAGGAGAGCCCTCCCTCGGGAGGCTGCATCTCCCGTGCCTGCCCTGCGCATCCAGGTACGGGTTCTTTGACTTTGCAATCCTCTTTTAGTGCTGGCTTGAAACACATTGTGGGTGCGTGCTGCTTCCAGCTGTGTGCACATACAAGGAGCCCAGCTCCAAGAGTGCAAACGTCCAGCCCCTGCTGCCATAGCAAAGGAGCCAGGACAGGGGCAGTGTTGAAACCCAGCCGGGAACTCAGCACCAGCAGCCGCTCGCTCAGCACCCGGGTGGGATGGGGAGGAGAATGGGAACAGTGTGAAACCCACGGGTGGAGATGAGAACAGGTCAGGAACTGAAATCAAGCACAATATTGTAATATTCATAATAATACCAACAACATGAATAATAATAATAATAATGGGTCACCCCAGATCTCCAGTTCCTCCCTCCCCAATGATCTGTGGGGTGCTTTCTGGTGGCTTTAGCCCCTGTTTGAGAGCTCTGTTGGTCCCCCAAATTACTCTGATTCACCCTCCCCCCAGAGTTCAGGGACCTTCCCATGAGCCCCCAGATTCTCCCCATTTACCTCCATGGGCCAACATGGGGCACCAAAGAGAGACACAGGGTGCCCTGGGACAGATGTACCCCTATTTTGGGACATGGGGGTCCCCCAGATTCCTGCCCCCGCAGAGCTTTGGCCCCTGCACCCCCCCCACCCCCCCGCAGAGGTGTCCCCGCAGTCGCTGCAGGAGCTGCGGCAGCACGAGGCCGATGTGAAGCCGCTGCAGGAGCAGCAGTGCCAGGACCTGAAGAAGCTGCACAAGAAGCACCTCAAGAGGCTCTTGGCTCTGCACAAGCACCTGCAGCCAGGTGGGACCCCAGAACCCGGGACTCCCGAACCCAGCCCCCCCAGCACCTCAAAATCCCAGTGGGGAGCCCCGAATCTCCCCAAACCCAAACCCTGCAGCTCCAAATCCGCCCTGGCTCAGTGCAGTGGCCAGGAGGTCCCTGAAAAAGGGGTGGTCTGAAAAGTAGGGTCCCCCCAGCACCTTCCCTAGGGTCCCCAAAGATGCTGTGGGAGCTCAAATCCACTGGGTGGACCCCAACATTGCTTTGGATTCCGTAGTGAATTCCGGGGGTCAGAGGGGATGGACCCTCCAAAAATGGTACCCCAATACAGGGACACCCCAAAACCACGCTTCCTCACCCAAAAGGCCCTCGAGGCACCCAAAGCAATCGTGGTGCCCCCTAACATCCTGGGGTAACCCCAAATCTCCTTGAAGAAACACACGAGCAGGCAAAACTCCCAAATGGGGGGCCTAGGGCAGCCCAAAAGTGAACTGCACCCCGCCATCACCACAGGCCCCCCAAATGAACCCAGGGACCCAAAATCCTGGAGGCGCCCCACCAAACAGCCCTGCCCCCAACTGCGGGTGCCCCAAACAAGCTGCTCCCCCCAAAAAAAAACCGATGCAGCCCCAAATTGCTCCTTGTTGCCACCAAACCGCACCCCACAGGGCACCCCAACTCCCCCCCTCTGGTATCAGGGAGCTGACGAGAGGGTGGCTCCAAAGTGGGGGGTACCCAATTTGTGGGGTCCCCCCCCAAAAGATCACCAGCAAGGAGGTTGTGTGGGGGATGAGCAGGAGCACCGGTGGCAGCAACTGAGAGCGCTGGGAGTGACTGGGGAGGACTGAGAGGGACTGGGAGCACCTGCAGCAGGTAGTGGGAGCATTGGGAGGGATTGGGAGTTGAGCATAGCTGCAAGGGGAAGACCTGCAGCAGGGACTGGGAGCACTGGATATTGAAACCCCAGCAGTATCTGGGGCCATAGTGGCCTATAGTGGTCTGTACTGGTGCAAACTGGTCCGTACTGCTCCATACTGGGATGTGTAAATTTGTGGATGACACCAAGTTGCGTGGGAGCGTTGATCTATTGGTTTCCATTTGGTTTCAGATGTTGCTCAGGTGAAACTTTGACATCATGTAGTGCTTCCCACACTGCTGTTGCTGCTTCCCCTGTCTCTGTGGGGCAATCTCCTCTGATTAAGACATCATCTCTATAATGGTACATTTCATCTTCTGAGGAAGTAAGACCTCCTCCAGGCTGAATCCCTTCCTTCAGCAGGGGTAAAGGAGATCCCAGCCTGTCCTGGCCTGCCTGCCCTGTCTGATGATGGGACAAGAAACAGGCTGCCCGCAGAAGTGGTTGTGTCACCATCCCTGGAGGTATATAAAAGACATGTTCTAATGGACATGGTTAACGTGTTGACTTGCCAGTGTTTGGTTAATGTTGCCTCTAGTGGGCGTGGCGACCTGGTTCAGGAATGGTGCAACGGCCCACCCCTGGCCGACTGGGCCATTAGCTCGCAGACACCAATGTGGAGGATGGCAAATGGCGTTTATTGGCACGTGACATGGCATTATATACCCGAGATACATGACGTCACCTCCGTCCGCTTACATCATAAATTAAACGCTATTGGCTATCAGGAGAAGGGCCCTATCTTTCCGTACAGCGCGATATCTTCTGGCCGCCAGACCCTGGCTGCCCACATTTTCCCCCTCCCTATGCATAATTATATCGACTAAAATGTAACAAGTTTAAAGAATATATGTCATACTACTGGATAGAAAACATACTAAAAGAAACTTAATTTTCTCTTTGTACCATAAAATAATTTTATCCTATATATCACAAACTCGAGTAGAAAACATAAGGCACATTAAGTAAAAGGTAATCAAGAGGTATATTGGAACAACGAGGTAAGATCGGGGGTAACTAAAGGGAATGTTGAGAACAAGTATAGCTGAAAACAAGATCTCTTTGAGGTGGTGTATTCCAGCTCGAATTCATGTGCCCTGGGAAGACCATCGATAAACTATCTCCGAGAGGCATCACTGCTGTGTGAGGTGACAGACTCGACCCTAGCGGGCGTCCCCGCGCAGGCAACATTGACCTGACTGTGATGAGTTTTTGTTCCCTTCACTCAGCATGAGGTTCGGGAGTTCCAACTTTTAAAAGTGCACGCCTGTTACCACATAGGGGGCCAGTCTACGTGGTAAAAGGGGGTGACAATGTCCAAAAAGGTCTCCTAGGGATTTGGATTTGTCCAGATAGTTAAATTTAAGTAAAATAACTTGAGGTAACATTAACCAAACACGATATCAAAGCAATTGCCGGCGTTCTACTAACATAATGTTAACCGTTCCTAGCCGGCTCTTAATAAACGACACAAGCTTATTTAATATACAGGGTCCGAGGACCAGTGCCAGTACAATCATTACAATCGGTCCCATCAAGGTAGATACCAAGGAAGTCAGCCATGGTGATTGGGTAAACCAGGATGTAAACCAGTAAACCCAAAAGCATGATCGCACAAAAGTACCGTGGCCCCACCCCTACAAGGGGCATTTTGACGTTGCTGGTGTTCTGTCGATGCGGGGTATTCAGTTGCTGTAGGGCTCTTAGGTGTGGGTAGGGAGTTTGTTGGCTCATCATCCCCTTCTGGCAGTAGGAAGTACCAGTCACGAGGGTGTCCAATGAATCGGTCCTGTAAACAAAAACTCACAGTACCCATCAGCCGCTGCAGACTGGAGCCATGTAGCGGATGATCTGCCCCGACTGCTTGGGCTAACTGTCTCGCAGTTATCCTCCCATTCCTGTTTGAAAACGATCATCCCCGCTCCATCAAAAATCAATCTACAAGTTTGTTTCATATCGAACGGGAGCATATCGTCTCCTCCAAAGACACCATCTATAAGGGTAGAGACCATGGCAGAATTAAGGCCTTTATCTGCAATTGCTTTAACAATTGCTTGTGTATCCTTAGGGTTTATTGGCGAGTGGACCCTCTGTCCCCCATCCGTCACTCGGACCGGAAACGCTAACGCGGTCGATGGGGTCCAGTTGGCACACTCAATCTTTATTTTTCTCCAGTCTGTGAGAGGGACCTCCTCCCCCCGCGATTCCTTTTTAATTTGGATGGGGATATTTTGGCCCTTAATTCTGTTTATCTCTGTTCCTGGCCGCTCTAAATTTGGACCAGTTGTGAGCCACTTATCCCAACTATTGTCTGATCCCCAGCCAGGGTCTGATTCAGAATTGGAACTCGACTGACTGGTTGTATCCGGTGTCCGGTATCTTTTTGTCGGGCTCCTGCCCCGCCCGCCTCTCTTGTGGGTGGGCTTTTTCTTCCCCTTGTGGGCGGGCCATTCCCCCCCCTTTTGCTCGCCTCTCCTTCCAGGTCCGCTCCTCCCTCTTGGCTCGTCCCGTCCACTAGTCGGGGGGGTACTTGCCCTACAAGGGCACCTCTGCGGGTAGCCACTCTGATTGGCTTCCTGCCATTCGTTCACGCCTTTCCGCCCTTCGTTCGCGCTACCCCCCCTTCTCCAGTCGTTTCTGCCTTCGGTATCCTTCGCGTTCTCCTCCCCCTCCCGTCCGTGCTTGCTTGTTAGAGACAGCACTTCCTCCCTGTTCCCGCCAAGGGTGTCCTTGCCCCGCCCTCTGCCTTTTTGCTCGGCGCCATCTTGAGGCGCATAGGGCGATGGCTCGACCCAACCTTCTCCGGGTCCGCGTTCCTCGCTGCACTTCTAGCTGCCTCAGCTAGCCCACCCCAAACGGACTCTGGCGGTTTCTGTTTCTCCGGAAACAGATTGGGGTTCGGAAGATGGGGAGGTGCGTCGCGCTCTGGAAGATCTACAGGCGCAGGACAGCCGGGATTATCGGGGGGAATGTGATGTAAAGTCTGCGTAGCTGCCCCGACCCCCAATTTCGGCGCATCTCGCAGGCAGGATTTCGCCGCCTTCCAGGTTTCCTGCTCGTGTATGGCTTTCCGCAGGGGTTGTACAACCTTCCCCCACGACTTAAGGCTCTTGCCACAGCCCGAGGACATAGTCTCCTCGGCTAATGCCTTGGTGCATTTGTCCCCCACCTCTGGGTGGAGAATATCCACCGGCTGATCAATGACCCTGAGTTGTAAAAGCCTCACAACAGCGAGAGTAAAATCTCCAGGCTTACAATCAATACCCCATTGCCTATGCATTTCGGATACAACCTTCACAATGGATTCCATCCTCCTTGTGGGTCCGGGAGCATCCTCCCCGCCGGGCTGGTCCTGCAGCTCCGACCATCGTTCACCCGTCCAGGCGATTTCCCGGGTTTCGGCACCACTTGTTGCCTCTAGAGGGCGTGGCGACCTGGTTCAGAAACGATGCAACGGCCCACCCCTGGCCGACTGGGCCATCAGCTCGCAGACACCAATGTGGTGTGGGTAGCCAGGGTCTGACGGTCGGAAGATATCGCGCTGTACGGGAAGATAGGGTCCCTCTCCTAGTAGCCAATTGCACTTGATTTATGATGTTAGCAGACGGATGTGACGTTGTAAACCAAAGCTATATAACACCGTGCCATCAAGCAATAAACGCCATTTGCCGTCCACCACATTGGTGTTAGTGAGCTTATGGCCCGAGCGGCCCAGGGCTGGTTGCCGTGACGTTCCTGAACCAGGTCGCTAAGCCTATGCGAAGGCAACAAGTGGTGCCGAAACCCGGGAACATCGCCTGGACGGGTGAACGTCGGCCGGAGCAGCGAGAGTAGCCCGGCGGGGAGGACGCTCCCGGACCCACAAGGAGGATGGAGTCCATTGTGAAGGTCGTATCCGAAATACATAAACAATGGGGTATTAGTTGTAAGCCCAAAGATTTTACTCTCGCAGTAGCGAGGCTTTTACAGCTCGGGGTCGTCGAGCAGCCGGTGGATATTTTCCACCCGGAGGTGTGGGATAAATGCACCAAAGCCTTAGCTGAGGAGACCATATCCTCGGGCTCTGGCAAGAGCCTTAAATCATGGGGGAAAGTTATGCAGGCCCTGCGGAAAGCCATACATGAGCAGGAAACCTGGCAGGCTGCGAAATCCTGCCTCCGAGACACCCCAAAACTGGGGATCGGAGCAGCTACGCAGACTCCGCACCCCCCTGACATTCCCGTCCCTGACATTCCCGGCTCTCCTGAGCCTGCTGTATCTCGGGAGGGCGACACCCCCCCCCAACTCTCGAACCCCGACACGTCTTCTAACCATCGGACAAATGCAGAATCTTTTTGGGGTGGGCTGGCCGAGGAAGCAAGAAACGCTGCAAGGAATGCTGAGGCCACAGCAGGCTGGGCTGGGCCTCCACCCTATGCACCCCAAGATGGCGCCGAGCTCAAAGGCGGGGGGCGGGGCGAGGACATCTTTGGCGGGAACGGGGAGGAAAAGCCAGCCTTAACAAGCAAGCAGGAACGGGAGGGGGAGGAGAAAGCGAATGAGCACAAAGGCGGGGGGCGGGACGCGAGAGAAAAGCGGGCAGCCAATCAGAGCGGCCGCCGTAGGGCCAGTTCCCCCTCGATTGGTGGGCGGGACGAACCAATGGGGAGGAGGGGCGGGCGCAAGGGGCAGGACCGGCCCGCCCGTAAGGGGCAGGAGCGACCCGCCCACAAGGGGAAGGACTACCCCCCCCACAAGGGAAGCGGCCGCGGCCGCAGCCCGACAAAAAGATACCGGACACCAGATACAACCGGTCAATCGAGTTCCGATTCTGAATCAGACACTAGCTGGGGATCAGACAATAGTCGGGAGGAGCGGCTCTCGACAGGTTCAAATTTAGAGTGGCCACAAACAGAAATAAACAGAACTAAGGGTTCAGTTATCCCTGCCCAAATTAAAAAGGACTTGCAGGGGGAGGAGGTTCCCCTCACGGACTGGAGGAAAACAATGATTGATTGTGCCGACTGGACCCCATCGATCCCATTGGCATTTCCAGTCCGAGTGACGGATGGGGGACAGAGGGTCCACTCACCAATAAATCCTAAGGATATACAAACAATTGTTAAAGCAATTGCAGATAAAGGTATTAATTCTGCCATGGTTTCTACCCTTATAGATGGTGTCTTTGGGGCAGACGATATGCTCCCATTCAATATAAAACAAACTTGTAGATTGATTTTTGATGGAGCAGGGATGATTGTTTTTAAACAGGAATGGGAGGAAAACTGTGCGAGGCAATTAGCCCAAGTAGTCGGGGCCGATCATCCGCTGCACGGCTCCAGTCTGCAGCGGCTGATGGGCACAGACCCAACAATGATTACTCTTCAAACCTGCCTGTGGAAGCGAAGGGCCCGGTTGTGGCAGAGTGTTTACGCCAGCAGTGTAATTCGATAACCAAAGAGATTCTGCGGTCACTCCCAGTGGGATCAAGCATTGCAGACATGATCAAGCACGTCGCAAAGGAAGAGCATTTAACACCAATCCAAGCGGCTGTTCGCACAGCAGTCACCAATATGATGGTATGTCTTAAATGCGGCCAGACAGACCACATTATAAATAGTTGCCCACTGCCCCCCCCGCGCCAGAACAGGCCCAGGGGACCGTGTTGGGCCTGTGGAAAGAAAGGACATTTTGCTAAAGACTGTAGATCTAAACGGGGAAACGCAAAGGGGAGGGAGCACTCGGGCCGCACACAGCCCTCTCCCACTTTGAATGTGAGGCGGCCCCATTATGCCAACTTCAGTTTGGGCGAAGTACCCCCGAATCCGTTACCTTCTCAAGGCGTAACCAACTTCACAACTCAACCGACAGCTCTAACGAACCCGCCTCTATCTCAGGAACAACAAGGACCACCCTCTGGGAACGGGACCCCAGGGTGGCCCTGGCACTAAAATGCGATAATCCACCAGTGATATGGGGGATCTGCTCCCTTCTCAATGCCAAAGACAACACCACTATTAGTGTCCCCTTTTTGATTGATACTGGAGCGGATGTTACAGTCATTCCTGAGACGAGCTGGCCCCCGCACTGGATGCTGGAAAACGCCCCCATGGTGGGTGGAGTTGGAGGACTATCTCGAGCTCGAAGGAGCGCTCAATTAATAGCAATCACTCTCCATACTGAGAATGGGCCAGAAAAAACTATCACCCTCTCTCCGTATGTTATGTCTGGAGTTCCACCCCTGCTGGGAAGAGACGCCCTAACCCTATTGAATGCCAGGGTGACAAATTTACCGTAGGGGCCACTGCCGTACACCCACTTCCACCAATTAAATTAACTTGGAAATCACCTGATCCAGTATGGGTCGAGCAGTGGCCCTTGTCAAAGCCTCGAATGGATGCTCTCCTCGAATTACTTGACCGTGAACTACAACGAGGACATATAGAGCCCTCTACCAGCCCATGGAACACACCAGTTTTTGTCATACCTAAACGAAAGGGTGAAGGATTTCGCCTTCTTCATGACCTACGTGAGGTAAATAAGACTATCCAGCCTATGGGTCCCGTTCAAACGCTGTTACCCATGAACTCTATGATACCAAAAGGACAACCTTGTGCCGTTCTTGATATTAAGGACTGTTTTTTCTCCATACCCTTACATGAAGAGGACAAAGAACAGTTTGCTTTTTCTGTCGTATTCCCAAATAGCCAACGTCCTAGTTTACGTTTCCAGTGGAAAGTACTGCCTCAAGGAATGGTCAATTCACCCACCATCTGTCAGATTACAGTGGATCGAGCCTTGGCACCGATCCGACATGACGACCCAACTGCGACCATCATTCAATATATGGACGATATTTTAATCGCCGCACCATCAGGAAAGCAGGTGGACCAGTTAATATCACTGGTTTCTGAAACCTTAAAAACAAATGTGTTCGAAATTGCGAGTGCGAAAATTAAAAGGGGACCATGCGTGAGCTTCTTGGGAGTAGAAATCACGAGTTCCTATATAACTCCACCCCAAGTAAAGATTCACCGACGTGTCAAAACACTCCATGATATGCAACAGTTAGTGGGGTCCCTACAATGGCTCCGCAACATTGTCCTGATCCCTCCGAATATCATGGCCCCGCTGTATGACCTTTTGAAAGGAAAACACCCATGGGAACAGAAGGTACTAACACCAGAAGCAATGGACAGTCTTGACTTCATTGAAAAACAGGCATCATCAAGCACACTCGCCAGGTGGAACCCAGATATGTCGCTTGACCTGTATGTACATTTCACCAAAGGAGGGGGAGTGGGAGCACTGGCTCAGGGACCCCCTGACAAGGCACACCCAATACAGTGGGTAGTTCTCGGAAAACCGTCACGTGCATTTTCCCCCGGAGTCGAGTGCCTTGGTAACCTTATCATGAAAGGTAGAAAACTTGCCCTAAGACACCTAGGCATCGAACCTGCCAAGATATTCCTACCCTTTCGTAAACAGCTCCCGACGCAATCGGTGGCGATGTCAGAGCATCTAGCTATAGCCCTCGTCGGATTCAGCAGAGAAGTCCGATATGCTGCAAAGCCCCCCTGGACCCAAATGCTGGCGGTCATCGACATCGACCTTCCACAGAAAATCCTGGATCGGCCTCAACAGGGACCTACAGTTTTTACAGACGCATCCTCAGCGACTTCAACCGCAGCAGCGGTATGGCAATCAAAGGAAGAATGGCACTGCGTAAAAATGATCGACCACACACTTTCGGTTCAAAAGTTAGAAGCAGCAGCCGTAGTGCTAGCATGTGGACTGTTCCCAACGGAGCATCTTAACATAGTCACTGATTCAATGTTTGTAGCTAAACTCTGCCTAGCCATGTGGGGGCCTGGTGTGTCAACATCTTCAATAGCTCTTATGCTGGAAGAAGCGCTTTCCTCCCGACAAGGTACCATATCAGTTATCCACATCAATAGTCATGACCCAGTTAAGGGATTTTTTCAAATCGGCAATGACAAAGCAGATGCTGCCGCGAAAGGCCTGTGGACACTAAGAGAAGCCCGTCAGTTACATGAATCCCTCCATATCGGAGCCAAAGCGTTAGCAAAGAGATGCGGACTTTCAGTCACCGACGCAAAACACATAGTGGCAACATGCCCTCATTGTCAGAAAGCACCACTGTGGCCCTGCGGAGTCAACCCCAGAGGCCTTAAAGCCTCCGAAATATGGCAGACAGATTTTACACTTTGCCAATTACTGAAGCCTCGAGCGTGGCTAGCAGTGACCGTGGACACATACAGCGGAGTAATCGCCGCCACCCAACATCCTAAAGCGAGCTCTAAAGCAACTATTCAACATTGGTTGTCGGTCATGGCATGGCTTGGCATTCCAAAACAAATCAAAACAGACAATGGCCCAAATTTTATCTCTAAATCAGTTCAAGCATTTGCTTTAAAATGGGGCATCACTCTAACACACGGCATTCCATATAACAGCACAGGACAGGCCATAGTCGAGCGAGCAAACCAAACCTTGAAATCCAAATTAGAGGTATTAGCAAAGACAGAAGGGTTTAACAATACCATCCCCACAGGACACCAAGCCCGCCTACTAGCAACCGCTCTCTTAGCATTGAATCAGTTTCCCAGGGGAGAGGAAGCAAACAGCCCTGCCCAAAAAACATTGGTCCACTCGTGTATTAGATGATGGCCCATTGGTCATAGTCAGAAATGAACTGGGAGAATGGGAACACGGGTGGAGATTAGTCCTAACAGGACGGGGGTACGCTGCAGTCAAAAAAGATAACAGAATTAAATGGTGCCCAATTAAATCAATCAAACCAGATTTGAAGGACAAAACTGATGAAAATTGTGAGTTTTTGTTTACAGGACCGAGTCATTGGACACCCTCGTGACCGATACTTCCCACTACCACAAGGGGATGATGAACCAGCCAATTCCTTACCTGCCCCAAAGAGCCCTCCGGCAACTGAACACCCCACGTCGTCAGAGCAACAGCATCGTCAAAAGGCCCCTCCCAAAAAGGGGCTACGGTACCTTTGTGTGATCATGTTTTTGGGGCTTTTCACTGTAGTGAGGGCAGAATCGAATTCTCATTATCCTCATCAACCTTTCAAATGGACTCTATATCAATTTGATTCTGGTACAGTTATACAAACCATAACAACGTCAGGGGCTCCTAGTTTTATGGCCACCCTTTGCCAACTAATACCTACAATACTCTGCTTCGAACGAGGAGCATACTATTTCTGCCCCAGTTCCAATCCGGGAAAGAGTTACTGCAACTACCCCGGGCACTATTATTGTGCTTACTGGGGCTGTGAGACGATTGCAAATGCCTGGATTCCAGAGCCAGGGAAAGACCCCTTTCTGCGGGTATCCTGGGCTCCTTATGGGTGTAGACCCCCACCTATAAATAGAGGTGAAGAATTTCACTCTCCTTACGCCATATCGACATTTTATGGTACAAATTATTGTAAGCACCTCTATTTGAATGTAAGTAATCCTCAACATCCGAGTTGGCTCTTGGGAAAGATATGGGGAGTTCGATATTATCAAACAGGAAAAGACAGAGGTGGCCGCATTCGTATCCAAAAAACATTGATTCCGGCTGATCCATTGCCAGTACACCCTAAACTAACATTTGCTGGTAAAACACTCCTACCAACCCCTGGCCAAAATCCTATAGTCAGAAGACTAACTGAACCTGATGTACCTACAGCAAAATATAGCACCGCACCCACAGTAATACGTAACACAGTGAGACCACACACCAATACAATTCGCTATGAAGATCCTCTCTGGGGAATGATGCAGGCCAGCTATCGAGTATTAAACAAGACCTATTCGAACTTTACAGAGCATTGCTGGCTATGCTATGGAATAAACCCACCCTTTTATGAGGCTGTAGGAGTAAGTGACATACCTATTCTAGCAAATGGTACAAATCCGCCCCAATGTACATGGGACATGGAAAAACAAAGCATAACACTAGCACAGGTAGTAGGAAGCGGTGTATGTCTGGGTGCTGTCCCAGACAACAAACAACAGTTGTGTGTCAGTAAGATACAGGATAATATCTCAGCAAAATGGTTAATACCAGTCCCCAATGCTAAATGGATCTGTTCTATTATTGGGGTCACACCCTGTTTATCCTTGGACAACTTTAACAAATTGGCGGAATACTGTGTCCAAGTGTCTATAATTCCCAAGATAATTTACCATCCTGAAGAATTTGTTTATCGCTCACATCTTACTCCGGAGCACCATTTGTTAAAACGAGAACCCCTTACAGCTATAACAATAGCCACCCTACTATTAGTGGGAGGTGCAGGATTAGGTACAGGCGTAACATCTTTAGTGCAACAGAGTTCAGAATTTCACGCTCTGAGAATGGCCGTCGATGAGGATCTAGCCAGAATCGAACAATCAATAACTGCATTAGAGCAATCAGTTAGATCACTATCTGAAGTAGTGCTACAGAACCGTAGAGGTCTAGATCTGATGTTTCTTCAACAAGGAGGAGTGTGTGCTGCATTGAAAGAAGAATGTTGCGTATATGCGGACCATACTGGAGTGGTAAGAGACACCATGGCAAAGTTACGAGAGGGTTTGGAAAAACGAAGACGGGAACGAGAAGCACTGCAAAGTTGGTATACATCCTGGTTTACCCAATCGCCATGGTTGACTTCCTTAATATCTACCCTGATGGGACCAATCATAATAATTCTCCTAGCTCTGATCTTCGGACCCTGTATATTGAATAAGCTTGTATCGTTTGTTAAGAGCCGGTTAGAAACGGTTAATATTATGCTCGTAGAACGTCGACAATTACTTTAGTACTACCTCTAGTTAATGATACCTCAAGTTATTATATTTCACTTTAGCTGTTCGGACAAATCCGAACCTCTGGGAGACCTTTTTAGTCATTGTCATTTCCTCTTACCGCGTAGACTGGCCCCCTACGTGGTAACAGGTGTGCACTTTTTAAAACAATTGAAACACCCGAACCTCGCGCTGAGTGAAGGGAACATAAGCTCATCACAGTCAGGTCAACGTTACCTGCGCGGGGACGCCCGCTAGGGTTGAGTCTGTCACCTCACACAGCAGTGATGCCTCTCGGAGCTACTTTACTGACGGTCTTCCCAGAGCATATAGGTTCAAGTTCAACTTTATCACCTCACAGAGATCTTGTCTTTTTAGTTACCTCTAACTCTACCTCGTTCTTTCAGTATACCTCTTCATTATCTACTACCTAATGTGCCTTCTGTCTTTACTCGGGAGTGTGCTTTATAGCGTAGACTTATTTTAAGGTGTGCAATCTAAATAAGATCCCTTTTGGGTATTGTGTTCTTAGTGTTTTTTAAGCTTATTGTTTAGGTTATATAATTATGCATAGGGAGGGGGGAAATGTGGGTAGCCAGGGTCTGACGGTCAGAAGATATCGCGCTGTATGGAAAGATAGGGCCCCTCTCCTAGTAGCCAATTGCACTTGATTTATGATGTTAGCAGACGGATGTGACGTTGTAAACCAAAGCTATATAACACCGTGCCATCAAGCAATAAACGCCATTTGCCGTCCACCACATTGGTGTTAGTGAGCTTATGGCCCGAGCGGCCCAGGGCTGGTCGCCGTGACGTTCCTGAACCAGGTCGCTAAGCCTACGCGAAGGCAACACAACAGAGAGTTTATGGGTCAGGGTTAAAGGGAGAACAGCGATGGGAGACATTACTGTGTGCATCTGCTACAGACCGCCTGATCAAGAGGACTCTCTGGATGAAGCACTCTACAGACAGATAGGAACAGACTCACGCTCACAGTCCCTTGTTCTCATGGGGGACTTCAACCACCCTGACATCTGTTGGAGCAATGGTACGGCCCAGCACAAGCAATCCAGGAGGTTCCTCAATTGTGTGGAAGACAACTTCCTTCTGCAAGTGATAGAGGAGCCAAAAAGGAGAGGTGCCATGCTTGACCTCGTGCTCACCAGCAGGGAAGGGCTGGTTAGAAATGTGACACTCCAGAGCAGCCTTGGTTGCAGCGATCATGAGATGGTCGAATTTGATATCCTCAGGACAGTGAGAAGAGCGTGCAGCGAGCTCAGTGCCCTGGACTTCAAGAGAGCAGACTTTGGCCTCTTCAGGAACCTGCTTAGTAAGGTTCCATGGGACACAGCCCTAGAGGGCAGGGGGGCCCAAAGCTGTTGGTTGATATTCAAGTGTCACCTGCTCCAAGCTCAGGAGTGCTGCATCCCAACTAGAAGGAAGTGCAGCAGAAAGGCCAGGAGACATCCTTGGATGGAAAAGGAGCTGCTGATGAAATTTCGAAGGGAAAAAAGAGGCTTATAAAAGGTGGAAGCAAGGACAGGCAGCCTGGGAAGAATACAGGGATTTTGTCCGGGAAGCCAGGGACCAGGTTAGGAAAGCTAAGGTCCTGTTAGAATTAAACATGGCTAGGGATGTGAAAGATAGCAGGAAGGGTTTCTATAGGTACATAGAAAATGAAAGACAGACTAGGGACAACGTAGGCCCCCTCTGGAAGCTATCAGGAGAACTGGCTACCCTGGATTTGGAGAAGGCTGAGGTTCTTAATGACTTCTTTGCCTCAGTCTTCACTGGCAAATGCTCTGACCACATCACCCAAGTCTTGGAAGGCAGACGCAGGGACTGTGAGAATGAAGACCTCGGGCCCACTAAAGAAGAGGATCTGTTTCGAAACCATCTTAAGAACCTGAACGTGCACAAGTCCATGGGACCTGATGAAATCCATCTGTGGGTCTTGAAGGAGCCAGCAAATGAAGTTGCTAAGCCACTTGTCTATTTGAAAGAACATGGCAGTCAGGCGAAGATCCCAGTGACTGGGAAAAGGGAAATATAACCCCCATTTTCAAGAAGGGGAAAATGGGTGACCCAGGGAATTACAGAGCAGTCAGTCTCACCTCTGTGCCTGGCAAAATCTTGGAGCAGATTCTCCTGCAAGGCATGCTAAGGCACATGAAAAAGAAGGAGGTGGTTGGTGACAGCCAGCATGGCTTCACTAAGGGGAAATCCTGCCTGAACAATGTGGTGGCCTTCTATGATGGAGCTATGGAACTGATGGACAGGGGTAGAGCAGTTGATGTCATCTACCTGGACTTGTGCAAAGCGTTCGACACTGTCCGACATGACATCCTTGTCTCTAACTATTCTATGATTCTATGATTCTATTATTATTACTGGTGGTAGCGGCGGTGGTTTGTGTTATTCCTTAGGTACTGGACTGTTCTTATCTCAACCCGTGGGAGTTACATTTTTTCAATTCTCCTTCCCATCCCTCTGGGAGGGGGAGTGAGCGAGCAACTACGTGGTTCTGAATTACTGACTGGACTTAAACCACGGCACCGCGGCAGCACATTGGGGCTGCTGGAAGGCGGCAAAGGCCCTGCTGGGAAACTGGGGGGTTCCAGCAATGCCCATGGAAGTGCTTCCACCAGCACGCTTGGAAGGACACCCAACACTGCAGAACATGGCAGGGCCCTGGCAGTCTGCACCAACCCTGCAGAATCTCCTCAAGCATTCTAGATGGAGGCAGAGGCCTCAGCAGGCTCTGGCAAGGCTGCGGAATAACAGCGGCCATTCCAGAATGCGCCGGTGCTCTGCAACTGTGCTAAAGCCCTCAGGAGCCTGACCGGCATTCAGAAAGGTGGCAAAAGCCCTGGAGGACCTTGAAAGCCCTCCAGGTATTCCAGGCTCAGGGATCCTTATCAGACTTGCTCATGCTCCTTCACCATCAGAGCCGCTTCCCATGGAAACTCCTGGAATTGTCCCCAAGTGAGTCCAGAGTCTGTTCTCTGCTGCTGCCCTTCCTCATGCCCTTTAGCATCTGAGTCCCCACTATTGCATGCTCATGACAGCCAAGGCTGACACTGATGGTCACATCCTGAGCAGCTTTTCCAGGGCAGCATCACCCTTGCTGGCCTGCCCTGCACCTGTGTTAACCGGTTGTGCCAAGACCCTCCACACTGTTGCACCCAGTTGCTTTGCATGGCCAGGGAATGCCAGGGCAATTACTTGCAAGGTACCTGCTCATTAGCCTGGAGGCTTCCTCAGGTGCTGACAAAATTCCTTTTCTGTTTCCCCTCCCTGAGCAAGTAGTTTGTAACTGGGAGCACAATGTCCCTCTTATCCACTCCTCTGATCCTCAGTCACAAAAGGCAACCCAACCTGTTCCCTGTCACACAGAGGACCTCCAGAAATCCAAGTTTCCCCTTCATGCAGGGGGCATCCACCCTCCTCATCTTTCTTGTCTCCATGCTACATCTCTTGGGCTTCCAGCCATCAAAGGGACATGAGACTACCTGTACAATTCTCTCCTTACAGAGCTAGATCTAGGGAACAGCATTTTAAATGATGCCTCACAGAGTCCAGTGCATTTTTTCCTGGGACAGCAACAGACCAGGAGGTCCGGGTGAAAAACATTCTCTCAGCACCTTGGATGCTGCCCCTTTGGTCTCATGGACTGGTAAGGGTGTAGTCTGCAAAGACCCTAACCCCTGACTTGATCCCCATCCAGTGCTGGTTGCTCCCCTTTCCCATCCAGGGTCCTTTCTCAAAGCACACAGTCCTGAGAGATCTTGCTGGTGGTAACTGAGGCAAAGAGGAGATAGGCTATCTGAGATCTACCCGCATGTACTCTTGCTTTATTTAGTGGTGGTCCTGTGTTACCTTGTTTCTTCTTTAACTGTTCCTGAAGTAGGAGCATCTCATCCTGGTGCTCTTCAATTCCTGTTTGAGCTTGTCTGAGATTTGCTATGACCCATCGCTGTGCATAAAGGATGCTGTCTCTGAAAGCCAGAGGTAGCCAAGCACACAGTTAAAATGCTTGGGCTGTTCCTTAGCTGAATCATCAAGGGAGTGAGTAAAGACCCTGCAGTGATGTACTTTGTGTTCACTCAATGCCTGCAGCTAAAGGGTGGCAGAAAGGACAGACCTGGCATCACTGATAGCAACTGATGCCTGATGCCTCTGAGAGCTTACAAGAATATTCCCAACGCTATTGTCTTGTCTCTATATCAGCCTGCACGTATCTTTGGCCTGTCTCTATAACTTGCATGTAACTTTGACCAGCCCTGTAATGCCAAATGTCACCAGAGATTTGCACCCAGACACCTCACTCCTGGCCCCAGTCAATGTTAATGCTGAGACAAAGAGCTCCCTCATGTAGGTGCCTTTTCAAGGAAGACCTGACCAGAGGCAGGAGGAATCCTACCTCCTGTGGGTTTGTGGTGTTCATGGGAGGGAGCTGAGTCCCCTTCCAGTCCCAGGCCTACAGACTGAGGAGGACATGCCTCAGCTAACCAGGGGGAATCCACTCCATCAGCAAGGGTAAAGGAGATCCCAGCCTGTCTTTGTCTGGCTGTCCTAATGATGGGAAAAGAAACAGGCTGCCCACAGAAGTGGTTGTGTCACCATTCCTGGAGGCCTTTAAAAGACATGGAGATGTGGCACTTGTTGACATGGGTCAGTGGTGAACTTGACAGTGCTTGGTTAATAGAGTTAAGAGTTGATGTTGAGGGTGTTTTTGAATCTAAATGATTCTGTAATTGTGAGAAACTTTGTTTACACCAAACTCCATCTCTCAGCAGAGCAATGACACTGCAGGCAGGCAGTGTGTCTGCCAGCTGAGGGAGGGAACATCAGTGCTTGCTTCAGGCTGTTAACCATGGGGTTCCTCTAGAGCTCCAGGGAGCCCTGGAGGAAGCCCAGGGGGGCAGAGGCAGAGCCACCTTGGGCTGGGCCTCTCCTGATGAGCTGGGACCAAGGGGAGACCTGTGAGCCTCAGAGAGCTTAAAGGCACTTGGCAGTGGAGGATGCTGAGAGCTCCCTGCAGGAGAAACCTTCCCAGCCCTGTGCATGGTAAGGCTCTGGGTGCAGGGCAATGCAGCTGCAGTTCCTGGAGGGATCTGCTCAAGCTGCTGCCTCGGACAGTCCATGGGATCTGTCAGGAGGACTCTCTTGGTTTCTCTGTGTAGATAAGGAGCAGGATGTGCTGCAGAGCAGGGCTTCCCTCTGCACCATGCGAGGGACAGGACAAGGCAGGTCCCTTGTCCCGGGGCTGGCTGCAGGCTGTGAATGTGGGTGTGCAGGCAGGGGTGTCCAGCGCTGTCCTTGCGAGCAGGGTGCCTGCAGCCCAGGGGCTGTGTGCAGGGGCAGGGACTCTGCTGCCTGCCAGGGTCAGCACTCAGCCTGCCCGGGAGCTCCCCACGGCGCTGGGGGAGAGGCGCTGGAGGTAAGCAACAACCCCTGGCAGGGCAGTAGAAGTGTTCTTGTGCACTGGAGAGGGTGCTGTGTGGGTCAGGGCTGCTCACAGCTCCACATCACTCTGAGCACGTTTGCAGAGGGTCCTTCTGAAAGACACTGAGGCAGCGATTGCCTGATAGGGAAGGATCCTGAGCTCTGATGTTTTCCACTCTTGGTGGGCAGGTTGGGCAGTGGGAGCTGGGAATTTCCTTCTCTGCTTTGGAGAAGGCACCGAGAGTCTTGTCAGGACTTGTGTGAGCTGCTGCTGAGCCCCTGCAGAGGCAGAGCTGCCCCTGGGCAGAGCCCTGCTGCCGGGAGGGGTGTGCAGGGCATTGCTGAGCACACAGCCCATGGGATGGGCTCTGGGAGCACTGAGAGGGAGCAGAGCTGGGCCCAGAGCAGCAGCTCCTGGCAGGGACAGCTCCAGGCAGCAGAGACATGGGCAGGGAGTGGGGGGAAAGTGCAGCCCAGGCCTGGGGAGGGTGCGTTCAGGCAGCTCTCTTGGTGCCTGGCACTGGAGGTGGCTGCTGGCCATGCTCTGCTGGGCAAGGAGCTGACTGTCCCTCTAGAAAGTGCAGGGCAGCTGAGAACCAGACTGATGGACTCTGCAGCAATTTGAGTAGGCACAAACCCACAGACAATTGAGCCCTTTTTTCTGCCCAGTGCTCAGACTCTTCACAGTTGCCTTCAAAATACTTCTTAGCAAATTTATCCCTAAAATGTCACTTGTCAGCTGTGACACTGGGAAAAGCAAACAAACCAACCAATGTCAGAGACAATCATGACCAAGTCACGCTGAGCCTCTCCTATGCAGACCGAAAGTGTTCAGAGTCGTGAGTGTGTAAATTGAACTTCTGTATCTGACATCCCTCCTGTCCTAACCTGTCACTGCCTTTTTCTCCTGTGACAGTGCCCCATGCCCAGAGGCAGCAGATGTCCAACGGCAGCTCCATCACCCACTTCCTCCTCCTGCCATTCGCAGCGAGGCGGGAGCTGCAGCTCTGGCACTTCTGGCTCTTCCTGGGCATCTTCCTGGCTGCGCTCCTGGGCAACGGCCTCATCATCACCAGCACAGCCTGCGACCAGCACCTCCACACCCCCATGTACTTCTTCCTCCTCAACCTCTCCCTGCTGGACCTGGCCTGCATCTCCACCACTGTCCCCAAATCCATGGCCAATTCCCTGTGGGACACCAGGGTCATCTCCTACACAGGTTGTGCTGCACAGATCTTTTTCTTTCTCTTTTTCATGTCAGCAGAGTATTTTCTCCTCACCACCATGTCCTACGACCGCTACGTGGCCATCTGCAAGCCCCTGCACTACGGGAGCCTCCTGGGCAGCAGAGCTTGTGTCCACATGGCAGCAGCTGCCTGGGGCGCTGGGTTTCTCTATGCTCTGCTGCACACAGCCAATACATTTTCACTGCCCCTCTGCCGAGGCAATGCTGTGGAGCAGTTCTTCTGTGAAATCCCCCAGATCCTCAAGCTCTCCTGCTCACATTCCTACGTCAGGGAAGTTGGACTTGTTGTGCTTGGTTTCTGCTTGGAACTTGGCTGTTTTGTGTTCATTGTGGGGTCCTACGTACAGATCTTCAGGGCTGTGCTGAGGATCCCCTCTGAGCAGGGACGCCACAAAGCCTTTTCCATGTGCCTCCCTCACCTGGCCGTGCTCTCCCTGCTTGTCAGCACTTCAGCATTTGCCTACCTGAAGCCCCCCTCCATCTCCTCCCCATCCCTGGATCTGGTGGCATCAGTGCTGTACTCGGTGGTGCCTCCAGCAGTGAACCCCCTCATCTACAGCCTGCGGATTCAGGAGCTCAAGGATGCTGTGAGGAAGCTGCTGACTGGATGTGTTTCAGCACCCATACACTGCCTGCTTTACCCTGCAAAGGGTTCCAAGTGTAGGTAAAGACAGGCCACGTCTGTCTTTCCTGCTTTACGATTGTTTTCCTGTTCAATTTATGATGACTTTGTTTTCATAAAAATGTCAGTTATCACCCTCCTGCTTAAGTAGCCACTGTCGGATGTGACCCACAGACTTCGTGTCAGTGAGGATCTGTCATTGTATTTATGGGAAATAAATGATCCTGCAGCAACTTCTTCTCTGTGTGCTATGTCCTTACATGGCAGGAATGAAGGGGAATGAAATCAGCTTTCTGGCTGCTCCAGCTCTGGCATGGCTGCTCTGTGCCTGGAGCAGGAAGAGCTCTTGAGGAGCCCAAGGGCCGGGGCTGTTGTGCTGGTGTGGGGAGATGGGATGGCATGGGGGGGCTGCAGAGCTCTCAGGGTGTCCTGGGCAGGAGAGCAGGGGACACAGGGGTCCCTGCAGGGGACTCCCCTGCAATGGCCCAGGCTGGGGCTGCCTGGCTGGGAGCAGCCCATGGGAAAGGGCTGGGTGGGCAGGAGCTGGACAGGAGGCAGCGTGTGCCCTGGCAGCAAGGGAGGACAGCAGCATGGCGGGCTGTATGACCAGGAGCACGGCAGGAGAACAAGGGAAGGGATGCTCTGGAATACTCCATCCATCTTTCAGATCCCCAATTCAGGAACGCCATTGGTAAGCAGGAGTGGGTTTAGCAACGGGCCCTCAGGTCAGGCAGGGACTGGAGCACGTGCCTGTGGGGAGAGGCTGGGGGAGCTGGACGTCAAAACCTCTAACTGTGTTATTTATTTACTAGCATAACACTGCTGAGTTGTTTTTTTGGGTATAAAACATTCTCTTTATGACTGAAAATCAGAAGAGTATTGAAACAGGGAGAAGTTCTCAGCTCTTCATAACTTAGTGCAGAGTCAGGAGAGCTGCAGTGTCCATCAGTCCTTTCCCATTTGCCCTCTGCTTTCACTTGCAGTGTCTGTAAGATGCCTTCACAGACAAATTGATCTGAAGAACCCCCACAAACACCTGTCCTGTGCTGAGAGCAGGGCAGCACGGTTTCAAAGGGCAGATCACGGAGCTCTCATGGGGAGAAGCAAAGGACTGTGCCCAGCAGAGCATGGCCAGCAGCCACCTCCAGTGCCAGACACCAAGAGAGCTGCCTGAACGCACCCTCCCCAGGCCTGGGCTGCACTTTCCCCCCACTCCCTGCCCATGTCTCTGCTGCCTGGAGCTGTCCCTGCCAGGAGCTGCTGCTCTGGGCCCAGCTCTGCTCCCTCTCAGTGCTCCCAGAGCCCATCCCATGGGCTGTGTGCTCAGCTCTGCCCTGCACACCCCTCCCGGCAGCAGGGCTCTGCCCAGGGGCAGCTCTGCCTCTGCAGGAACCTCACACCTGGCACTCCATGGATCCATCAATGGTCAATGGAGAAACATGGTCACCCCCTGAGGAAAGCCTGGAGAGCTCCTTAACTCTTCAGGGAGTTACTGGTGGCAATGAGCAGTGTGCAGGGAGGTGAGGGAGGGTGGAGGGAAGTCAGCAAGAAGCAAGGTGATGGTTCAGGGCTTTAACCAATCCTTACAAGCAGGACGGAGCCCAGCAATGGAGAGCAGTTGATGTCTGTAGGTGGAGGAGGAGGAGGTGTTCCTGGAGTGTGGCTGCAGAGCCTGGACAAACCAGAGGCTGTCTGAGAAGTTTCCCTCATGGGAACATGCCTCAGCGTGGCACATGGGGAATGCCCACTGCTGGGGGTGCCTGAACACTGCTCCTCATGCCCCATGAGCCAACCTTCCTGTCTGCCTCTCCTGCACTGCCCAAACTTGCCTGGAATGCAGGATCCATCCCTGAGCCTGCAGAATGCAGGAACCTCCTGCAGTGAGGGGTCACTGCTGCAGGGGAAGTGCAAAGCTTCTGTGAGACACTTGTGAGTGTGGGCAGAGAGAGGGGTGTGCACAGCAGAGAGGGTGCTACAGGCAGGAAGCTGTCTCAGATGGGGTGCCCTGTCCCCACAGCATGGGGTACCTTGCACCCAAGGACACCACCTTTCCTTCTGGCTCTTGCCAGGAAGTTCTCAATCCAGACCATTCCCTTTTCCCACTGCTCTCCCATGGTACTTAGTTCTCTATCCTGATGGCATCACCCATTCCTCTAGAAGCCTCCTGTAGATGGCCTTGCTGAGGGATATTCACTCCACCTGCTGAATTGACACTATAGTAGCAGCCTACAACTACTTGAAATGTGGCTTCAGAGATGATGGAGGTTTTCTTGCTAGCAGGAAGAGAAGGAAACCTCTGCAAAGTGCAGCTTGGAAGGTTCAGACTCAAAGTCAGGAAAGAGAAATGTCTCTCAAAAGGTGGAGTTGTGGTGCAAGAGGTCACCCAGAGGGAGTCTGGCTCAGCCCATGGCTTTGTGTTTCAAGGAGCAGACAGGGATGGGTGCAGAGATGTGACTGAAGGTACAGAAATGCCAGGTGAGAGCCAGGTGGGAAAGCAAGATGGGTGTCAAGAGCCTGAAGGGAAAGAGGTGCAGGCATGGGCCAGGGAAGGACAGCCTGCAGCAGAGATGAGTGAGGATTCTGGCAAGGCTGAAAGGCCCAAAAGAACAAAAGGTCTCTGTGCCCTGGGCTATGGCAGTTGCCTCTTTCATCAAGGCCTATGAGGAGAACTTTCATTCTCAGGATTTCAGGCTCTTCTTCTCCAAGGGCTGTGGTCAGGGCTTGGCCTTTCTGCTTCATCAAACAAACCAAAGGGTTTCTCACCATGAGACACCTGCATTTTGCCTTTGTCTCCCAGTAGTCACAGCCTCCAATTACTTGCTTTAAGGAGTCCCTGGGGAGGCTCTGTCAATAACAGCCCTCAGTGGGGTCCATTAATGCTGAAGGGACTTGGGGCTTTGTTTCTGACTTGGACTTCCTGAGAGGTTTCCTCAGTCTCCTCTCAGCACCTGAGGTTCATGGACTCAGCCCAAATACACCATGGGGCTCATTAAATCGTTTGGGTTTTGTCAATCCTTGCAGATTGCACAGCACATCGAAGGATTCTGAGTGCAGGAAGATTGCAAAGAGCAACTGATAAAAGTTATTTTGAGGGGTTTTTTTTTTCTTACTTTTCATTTTAGAAATTCCTGTGACTTCTGCAGTGCCTGGCACAGGGATCACTGGAACCTGCCAGGGCCCTGCCGCCTTCCGCAATGCCCGGGGGGCTTGCGCGGGCCTTGCCGGAGCCAGGCAGGTCCCCTTGTGCTGAGCTCCCAGGGACAGCACCAGCAGCTGCACTGCCCAGGGGCTGCTCCTGCCCTGACACCTTCTCAGCACCTCTGACACCAGCAGCTCCTGCACACAGAAGGCTCCTGCTTCGCCCCCAGCACCTCTGCAGGCAGAGCTCAGCTCCAAGCACATGAACAAGCCCAGCGCCTCCTCCTCACCCAGCCCCTGCTCCTACAGCTGCGATGGCACCAGCACATCTCCTGACAGCTTCTCCTCCCTTTAGAGCACGCACCCACCATGTGTTTCAAGCCAACACTAAAAGAGGATTGCAAAGTCAAAGAACCCGTACCCGGATGCGCAGGGCAGGCACGGGAGATGCAGCCTCCCGAGGGAGGGCTCTCCTCTGCACTGGTTCCTGCAGGGCTCTGGCTCCTTCAATAGCCCACGCTCAGTGTGGGGGCCCCGTCACAATGGGCGTCTCCACAGCGACCACCACGGCTTTGTGATGGCGGCAGCATCGTGCCCATGGCACTGGCACCCAGGGGTGCTCCAGTAGTGGCCACAGGGGGACCAGCCTCTGCCCAGCCGGCTCGGGGAGGTCCCTCATGGGCTGCTCTTCCTCAGTGCCTTTGGTCTGGAGATGGAGCATGCGAGGGGTCACAGCTCAACCTGGGCAATGGAACAGGGCGTCACGGCCACCTACGACAAGTGGAGAGTGACCGACATTGGCACAGCAGAGAATCATGGAATCCCAGACTGGGTTGGGCTGGTAGGGACCTTAAAGTTCATCCAGCTCCAACCCTTGCCATGGGCAGGGACAGCTTCCACTAGAGCAGCTTGCTCCAAGCCCCTGTGTCTCTGTGCGCTCCCAGAGCATGCTGGGAATACCCCTAGAAAATCCCAGAGAATGCCTGCAGCACCTCCAGAGCACCCCATGGACCAAACCAGAGCTCATGCATTCACAATGACTATGGTGACTGAGGACCACAGTCGTGGCTGATTCTGCAACTCCCCGTGTTCAGGTGTGTGAGGCCACAGAACCCCACGGAACCCTTCAGTGTAGGTACCGGGAGACCACAGCTACCGCGGAACACAAGCTACCCATGGAGGAGGCAAGAGCATCTCCTCTGGTGGTTCTTGTCTTGGTGTCTCGGAGTCAATGACACCTGTGGACACAGGAGCATGGAACGAGGTGGGTGGCGATGGTGATCTTGGGGTGCTTTAGGAGTTGCCAAGAACACCTCAAGTGACTTCCCCAGAGTGGCTGCTTTGGACTCGGTGTGCGAGTTGTGCTGGCTGAGCCGGCAGCGGAGCGCTGCAGCTGCCAAGGGATGATCCTGGGATCTGGCCTCATTTCTGGTGTGGTGAACATGCGCCTGTGGGGATGGGACAAGGGGAAGGGCTTTAACCTGACAGAGAGGGGAGACTGACATGGGATCTTGGAAGTTCTTCCCTGTGAGGGTGGTGGGACACTGGCACAGGGTGGGTGACGGGATAGAAATAGTTAATCAAATGGATCCAGGTGTTATCACCCTGGTCCAGCTTTGGGCTTGGGAACAGTAAAGAAAACACCAGGTGCTTTTGCCCTGGTGGGGCTTAAGCCTTGGGAAGAGTCAAGAGAACAATGAAGTTCCAAGATCAGTTAGCAAAACAAAGCAGGCGGGTTGCAAGGTAAAGCAGTAAAGGTGTGTATCTCAGAAACAGGCCAAACAATGTAAATATTTGTAACCCTTAGTAGTTTCCCTGAATCGGGATGATAAGGAAGTAACAGAGTGCAAAGTTACTGCTTAGCACTTAGTAGACTATAAAAGGGATGTGAGATGCAAAATAAATGTCTTCAGATTTCACCAGAACTGGAGTTCATCTTTGGTACGCTACAGCACAGGGTGCCCAGAGAAGCTGTGTGTGCCCCATGGCTGGTCGTGTTCAAAGCCTGGTTGCACAGAGGGCCTTGCAGCAACCTGCTCTAGTGGAAGGTGTCCCTGTCCATGCCTGGGGTTGAAGGTGGATGAGCTCTAAGGTGTGAGGATGGGAGGCGTGGAGCCCAGTACAAGCTGGATCGTTTATTACAAGGGTTGCATGATATTTGTATGCTTCCAAGCAATTAGCTAAGCACATCTATGTCTGCCTTGCGGTTACATTCACGACTTTGGGCGAAAGGTCTATCTGATTTTTCTCATCAACATCCTCTATCCAGTTCCGACATCCTTATTCCTTGCCAGTTCCAACATCTTCCAAGTACCAGTCAGGGACGGGTCACTCCTAATTGCCTGCTGTAGTTCTTCTTTCCCATGGTCTCTGACTCTTGCCTCTAGAGGGCGTGGCGACCTGGTTCGGGAACGGTGCAACGGCCCACCCCTGGCCGACTGGGCCATTAGCTCACAGACACCAATGTGGTGGACGGCAAATGGCGTTTATTGGCACGTGACATGGCATTATATACCCGAGATACGTGACGTCACCTCCGTCCGCTTACATCATAAACTAAATGCTATTGGCTATCAGGAGAGGGGCCTTATCTTTCCGTACAGTGCGATATCTTCCGACCGCCAGACCCTGGCTACCCACAGGTTCATGTGTTGACTTGCCACTGCCCCAGGGAGCCCAAGAATGCTCTGAGTTAGCTGCTGACTGGATGTGTTTCAGCAGCCATACACTGCCTTCTTTCTTCTGCAAAGAGCTCCAAGTGTAGGTCGTGACAGGCCACGTCTTTCTTTTCTGATTTACAGTTGGGTTTTTTTCCACTTGTGATGTTTCTGTCTTCAAAGACATGTCAGTTTTCATCGCCTACTACTTAAATATCCATGCACCTTGTCTTTCCCACAGACTTTGTTTCAATGGGGCTCTGGCATTGTATTTGAGCTGTGGGTGTTCAGGCTGGAGAAGAGGAGGCTCCAGGGAGACCTTACTAAGCCCATACCTAAACAGGGCCTACAAGAAATCTGGAGAGAGCCCTTATACTTTGTTGGTGACCATCCAGACAGGGTATCCCACAGGGATGATGTCACGATCAGCGTGTGGACTTGTTAGGGACAGGTTAATGGTTGAACTCAATGTTCTCAAGGGTTTTTTCAAATGCAATGATTCTGTGATTCTAAGAAAAGTTGATTTTTAGCCTTAACTCTGTCTCTCATCAGAGAAATGACACTGCAGGAAGGCAGTGTATCTGCCAGCTGAGGGAGGGAACATCAGTGCTTGCTTCAGGCTGTTTCACTTTTGGGTTGTTTTATTCTCCCCCCTCTCAGGAGACTGATCCCCCTGGGATGGCATCTTGGCTGCCTCTCGTCACTCTGTCACTGGCGTTTGGGACCCTGGTTGATGGGACCCACAAGGCATGTGATGAAAATTCTCTTCCCTCTAACTGCTAGATCAGCCAGTCTTTCAAGTATTAATAGGTCTTTTATTTATACATGTGTCTCTATATATTTATATGTACACTCTAATGTGATGAGGTAGTGGATTTTTCCTGGGAGCTTCAGCCCAGCCCTGGAACTAGGACTTTTCTTTAGGGTATCTTAGGGCTGTCTGTGAAGGAGAAGGGGTATTGCAGCCCAGCAGAAATAATGGCAGAATCCCAGCCCCTCCAGCATGTCTTTGAAACCCTCCCACTGTCCCGCACACCATTAATCAGTATCTCTTGCAGGACTGGCTCCGGGGACATCTGCCTCCATAGACAAGAGCAGGACTGCAGCAGAAGTAGCATGAGCACATGGCAGAGTTTGCCTAGGACTAGTAATTGGTAGTGAGGAAGCTAGTGCTCGGTCCAAGTGTGTGGTACGTGACCGTTTGAAGGGTGTGAGATCCCTGTGTAAAACCACATTTGGGTTTCCCCATGTGACTGGGACACCCTTGTAATTCTCTGCTTTGCATCCCAGTCTCTGGGTGCAGTGGGCACGGGCCACTTGCGGATTGTGGTGGCAGTTTGACAAGGCAGATGGGACACAGGCGACTGCGTGAGCCAGCGTCTCCCTAGAACCTGGGCCCAGATGATCAGTACTGTGGGATGGGGGTGAGTTCACTTGCAGATAATGAGCTATCAGGGCAGTAGGATCTCCATAGCTATGCTCTGCTCTGCTGTTCTATGATATGCTGTGCCTTGCTATATGCTATATGCTGTGCTCGGACCTCTCCAAGCCGGCTGGGCAGAGGCTGGTCCCCTTGTGGCCACTCCCGGAGCACCGCTGGGTGCCCAGTGCCATGGGCACGATGCTGCCGCCATCACAAAGCCGTGGTGGTCGCTGTGGAGATGCCCATTGTGACGGGGCCCCCACGCTGAGCGTGGGCTATTGAAGGAGCCAGAGCCCTGCAGGAACCAGTGCAGAGGAGAGCCCTCCCTCGGGAGGCTGCATCTCCCGTGCCTGCCCTGCGCATCCAGGTACGGGTTCTTTGACTTTGCAAGCCTGTTTTAGTGTTACCATGAAACACATCTTGGGTACAAAGCAGGAGCCTCCTGTGTGCAGGAGGCATGCGTGTAACCCACCATCCTCCATCATGCTTCTTGGCTCCTAAGAATAGGTAATTTCCCATCCTCTGTTTGATAACTTGGAACTTCATTATCCAAGCTCTGATACTGATGAGGCAATAGTAATGAAAGCTCCCCACCCACAGCTTCTTCGGCTGCTTTGTCAGCAACGTGATTACCAATATTCTCTGCAGTGTTATCAAACTGATGTGCCTTAAAAGCAAATTTTGACTTTCTGACGATTTCAGAACTCTCAGTAGCACCATCAGCTCAGCTTTCTGTGCTCATGTGGTGGGGGAGGAGGAATGCAGGGCTTTAGCCTCTATTATGTTTGGTTTAGCTCTGTTATGTTATGGTCTGTAAACAGTTGTGAGTCAGCTCTCCTGCTTCTGGATCTGTTGTCAAAACCTGTTGTGCTGGCTCAAAAGGTTAGTTGCTTTAAGTCTACCTCCTCTTGTCATAGAAGCACAGCCTGCTCGGGGAAAGCCAGTGACTGCTTTTCTGTTCCAGAATGGTTGTTAGCATGTGAAGTACAAATACGGTCCATTTTTGTCCCATTTGACAATTTTTTCTATTAGAGTCTCTAGTCCTTTCCTTGCTTCCAGTTTTATAAGATCCTGTTTCTGTCTTAGCGGTGTCATATTTGGTTTCAGAGGAATAGTTACTTCTTCTGCATCTCGTGATGGTTCCGAAGCTCCAGCAGCCCATACTTGTGGATATACCCACTTCCTCGGGGATATCCGGCTCAGTGCCTGGTTTCTGTAACATAAAAACTCAGGCCTCCATAGCTTTTTTTTTCATTAGGAACATGGACCTGAAATTTCTTCCTTTAACCCTAATTGATGCATGGAATTTACTCAATATATCTCTACCAATACCAGCATGGGGCACTCAGACATGCAAAGAACTTGATGGCTCAACCTCTGTTTGCCAGTTTCTGAAATGTAAAGGAAGGCCGGGTTCCTGTCCACCTGTGGCACCAATGCCTGAAGCTTTTTGTTTGCTTGATTGCCCTTTACAAGTATTTATAACAGAATAAGTAGCTTCTGTTTCTAGAAGGAATTTTACCTTCTCATTCCCCAACCTAACTGTAGCCAGGGGCTCTGCTGGGGAGGGATTTGAATCTTCCCCTCCTCCTCCTCAATCTTCATTTAAAAGAATCATTCTCTCTTCCTGTCCTGACGTTCCATTTAATCTCCGGTGTTTCTTTTGATTCTGAGGGCATTTTCCCCTCTGCGCTGTCGTGTCTGGCCGTGGGACCGCGTGTTGAGTCGGTGGGATTTGTGCTCACAGTAAATAGTGCACAGTGTAGGGAACGCAGGAATCTGGTTTGTTTTCCACGCGGATTGAAGTAAAAGGAAGCACTTGGTGGGATGGAGCCATCCCTTTCTTGTGAGGTTGCGGGATGAAGGATGCTGTGAGCGTGCGGGGTGCAGGGGAGCCCAGCGTGGCTGCTGTGGGACAGGAGGTTTGTCTCTTACTGAGACTGACTCTGCGGCTCTGCCAGCAGAGGGCAGAGGCTGGTCCCCCCATGGCCACTCCTGGAGCACCCCTGGGTGCCCAGTGCCATGGGCATGATGCTGCTGCCATCACAAAGCCGTGGTGGTTGCTGTGGAGACGCCCATTGTGACGGGGCCCCCACGCTGAGCGTGGGCTATTGAAGGAGCCAGAGCCCTGCAGGAACCAGTGCAGAGGAGAGCCCTCCCTCGGGAGGCTGCATCTCCCGTGCCTGCCCTGCGCATCCAGGTACGGGTTCTTTGACTTTGCAATCCTCTTTTAGTGTTGGCTTGAAACACATGGTGGGTGCGTGCTCTAAAGGGAGGAGAAGCTGTCAGGAGATGTGCTGGTGCCATCGCAGCTGTAGGAGCAGGGGCTGGGTGAGGAGGAGGCGCTGGGCTTGTTCATGTGCTTGGAGCTGAGCTCTGCCTGCAGAGGTGCTGGGGGCGAAGCAGGAGCCTTCTGTGTGCAGGAGCTGCTGGTGTCAGAGGTGCTGAGAAGGTGTCAGGGCAGGAGAACTTCTCCCTTGTCAGAGCCTGCAGGAGTGCAAGGGTCACCCCAGCTCCCAGGAGCCCCCCCTTGGTTGCATTCCCTGCCCCGGGCAGAGGGATGAGCTCATCGCCAGCACCTTCACGGGAAAGATTAAGGGGAAATCCCCCATCTGCACCCTCAAAACCTGGCAGGATCCCCCCATATCTCCAGTTCCCGCCTCCCCAATGATCTGTGGGGTGATCTCTGGTGGCTGTAGCTACTCTTTGAGGGCTCCATTGGTCCCCCAAATTACTCTGCCCCCTGCAGTGCTTGGGGACATTGCCACGAGCTTCCACATCCCCCAAAACCTCCAGTTTCTTTCTGAACCCCAAATCCCCCCCATTTACTGTCATGGGCAAACAGGGGCACTGAAGAGTCAGGGTACACTGGGACAAATGGAACCCTAGTTTTGGGACACTGGATGTTCCCCAAATCCCTGCAGCACCCTAGGGAGTTTAGGGGATCCCCCTGAATGTCCAAATCCCCTCTGAACACCCAAACTCTTCTCCTGAACACATCTTCACCCTAAGGGAACGTTGCTCACCCTAGAGTGACTCAGGGTGCCCTGGGACCCAGGTAGCCCCTGTTTTCGGCACATGGGAGATCCCCAATATAATGTGCTTCCTACAGCGAGTTATGGGGAATCCTCCCGAACCCCCAAATGTTCCTTGAACCCCCAAATCCCTCCAACCCCCCCCAATCCCTCCCATTGATGGGAACGGGGCTCCCTAGGGCATCCAATGAGATTCGGCTGCCCTGGGATTGATGGACTCCCATTTCTGGGGGAGAAGGAGTCCCCCAAATAACTGAGCCACCTCAAGGAGTTCTGAATCCCCAAATTCCCCCTGGGATCCTCCAAAATCTCCCCAAACCCAAAGCCCGCAGCTCCAAAGCCCTCCCCCAGCTCAGCGCAGTGGCACAAACCCGCTAAAATGGGGTGTCCTAAAAGGGGGGACCCCCAGCACCTCCCCCGGGGGTCCCATAAGGTGCTCTGGGACCTCAAATCCACTGGGGGGACCCCAACTTTGCTTTGGGTTCAGTAGTGAATTCACGGGGCCAGAGGCAGTGGATCCCCCCAAACAGGCACCCCAATAAAGGGGTATCACAAAACCACGCTGCCCCCAAAGGGCCCTGGAAGCATCCAAAACAATCGTGGTGCCCCCCTAAATTCTGGGGTACCCCAAATCTCCCTGTAGCAACACAAGAGCTGGCAGGAAACCCAAATGGGGGCCCTGGGGCAGCCCAAAAGTGACCTGCACCTTCCCATAGCCCTGAGGCCTCCAACCGCAAATGAGCCCAGGGGACACAAAGTCCAGGAGGGGCCCCAAAAGGCTGCTCCCCCCCCCCCCGAAAGACATCAGCACCAAAACACTCCTTGTTGCCCCCGAACCACACTCCATGGGGCATTCCAGCCCCCACTCCCCGGGTGTCAGGGAGCTGGGGGGCAGCCCCATATTAGGGGGTGCCTAATTTGGGGTGTCCCCCCAAAAAGACCAAGGAGGTCGTGCGGGGGATGAGTAGGAGCGCCTGTGGCAGGGACCGGGAGCACTGGGGTATTGAAACCTGTTGTGGTTTAAGCCCAGCCGGCAACCCAGAACCACGCAGCCGCTCGCTCACTCCCCTCCTTCCTTCCCCCACTCTCAGAGGGATGAGGATGAGAATCGAAAGAATGTGACTCCCACGGCTTGAGATAAGAGCAGTCCAGTAACTAAGGTATACAACAAACCACTGCTGCTACCACCAATAATAATAATGATATATAATAACAAGGAGAGAGAATACAACTGCTCACCACACGCCGACCAATACCCAGTCTGACCCCAGCCGTGATCACACCCTTCCAGGTAACTGCCCCCAGATTATAGTCTGTGCATGACGTGCTGTGGTATGGAATACCTCTCTGGCTAGTTTGGGTCAGGTGTCCTGTGTCTGCTTCCTCCCGGCTTCCCCTCTTCCCTGGCAGTGCATGAGACTCAGAAAGTCCTTGGTCAGAGTGAACATTACTGAGCAGCAACTAAAAACATGGGTGTTATCAGCGCAGTTCCCAGGCTGAAAGTCAAAACTACAGCACTGCACCAGCTACTAAGAAGGAGAAAAATGACTGCTACTGCTGAACCCAGGACAAAACCCCAGCAGTATCTGGGCCCCCCTCCATCTCCTCCCCATCCCCGACTTTTATCCCCCAGAGGTTGCCCGAGCACAGTCACTGTATCTCACAAGCGAGATTCCACCAGAGCTGAGAATCATGAGTCTGCTGTTTTGTTGGATGCCACCAAATAGTTCAGGACTGCCTTTGCACCTGCATCAGGACTGCCAGAAAACACCCAGTGTGGGGCAGTGTCTATAATCTACCAATTGTGGACATGCAGTATCGGTTTGCTGCTTCTCACACCCTTTCCCCTGACCGAAGGGGTTGAGGACGGCTTCTACCTGGGTTCCCATACCCTTAGGTAGAGAGTATTCTGGAGGGTAGATTTTGTCTAGTTAAGCCCACCAGCACTTTTGGATCACTGACTAATGCTGCGCTTGAGCATTTTGGGCATCTCCCCCTGCCCCAGTCCTGCCAGCCCATCTGTGCCAAGCACTTACAATCAACTGAGGGAAGCAGAGTAATGAGGACGTATTTAATAAACTTAAAGTGCTCAGTTTCTGAAAATCCACAGCTTCTCTGGGCACCCTGTGCCACTGTCTCACCACCCTCACAGGAAAGAGCTTCTGCCTAAGAGCTTATCTCAGTCTCCCCTCTGGCAGGTTAAAGCCATTCCCCTTGTCCTGTCCCTACAGGCCCTGTTCCAAAGCCTCTCTCCAGGTTCTTGTAGCCCCTTTAGGCTCTGGGAGCTGCTTGAAATTCTCCCCTTAAGGAGCCATCTCTTCTCATAGCTGTGCTGAGGATCCCCTCTGAGCAGGGACAACACAAAGCCTTTTCCATGTGCCTCCCTCACTTAGCTGTGCTCTCCCTGCTTGTCAGCACTGGCATTTGTCCCCCCACCATCTCCTCCCCATCCCTTGATCTGGTGGTGTCAGTGCAGTACAGGGTTGGGCCTCCAGCAGTGAACACCCTCATCTGCAGCTTGAGGAACCAGGAGTCAGGGATGCTGTGAGGAAGCTGGTGTCTGGATGTGTTTCAGCAGCCATACACTGCCTGCTTTACCCTGGAAAGGGCTTCCAGTGCATGTCATGACAGGCCACGTCTGTCTTTGCTGCTTTACAGTTGTTTTCTTTTTTCCACTTGTGATGTTGCTATCTTCAAAGCCATGTCAGTTTTCATCCCCTGCTACTTCAGTATCTGCCCACCTTGTCTGACCCACAGACGTTGTGCCAACGGGGACTCTCACTGTATTTGAGTAAAAGAAATGATCCTGCAGCAACTTCTTCTCTGTGCTATGTGCTCCCATGGCAGGAATGAAGGGGAATGAAATCAGCTTTCTGGCTGCTCCAGCTCTGGGATGGCTGCTCTGTGCCTGGAGCAGGAAGAGCTCATGAGGAGCCCAAGGGCCGGGGCTGTTGTGCTGGTGTGGGGAGATGGGATGGCATGGGGGGGCTGCAGAGCTCTCAGGGTGTCCTGGGCAGGAGAGCAGGGGACACAGGGGTCCCTGCAGGGGACTCCCCTGCAATGGCCCAGGCTGGGGCTGCCTGGCTGGGAGCAGCCCATGGGACAGGGCTGGGTGGGCAGGAGCTGGACAGGAGGCAGCATGTGCCCTGGCAGCAAGGGAGGACAGCAGCATGGCGGGCTGTATGACCAGGAGCACGGCAGGAGAACAAGGGAAGGGATGCTCTGGAATACTCCATCCAGGTTTCAGATCCCCAATTCAGGAACGCTATTGGAAAGCAGGAGTGGGTTTACCAGTAGGCCCTGAGGACAGGCAGGGACTGGAGCACGGTGCCTGTGGGGAGAGGCTGGGGGAGCTGGGCTTGTCCAGCCCGGAGAAGGGAAGGCTGATGGGGACCTGAGATCTTGGGAAGGGAAGGCTGTTGGGGACTGGCTGCCTGTACCGGCAAGAAGGACATGGAGAATACAGAGCCAGGCTCCTCACCATGGTGCCTGGTGGGAGGACAAAAGGCAATGGGGGATAGTGACAGAGGAGAGGTTGAGCCAGGACATAAGGAAACCTTGTTCCCATAGGCTCAGGCAAGTGCTGCATCAGGTCACCCAGAGAGGCTGTGCAGTCTCTGGCTTTGGGGATTTCCAGTTCGGACTGAATCAAGCCTTGTACAATTTGCTCTGATCCTGCTCCTGATGGGTTGGACTTGAGAACTCCTGGGGTGCTTTCCAACCTCTGTTCTCTTATGATCCAACAATGATGGGCTTATGAAGGGTCACAAAACTCCGAGGGCTGGAGCACATCTCTGATGAAGACAGGCTGAGAGAGCTGGGAGTGTTCAGCCTGGAGCAGAGAAGGCTCCAGGGAGGCCTTACTAAGCCCATACCTAAACAGGGCCTACAAGAAAACTGGAGAGGGTTTTTTTTAAGATCTTACAATGACGGGCTTATGAAGGGCTGCAAGAAGATGCTCCGAGGGTTGGAGCTTGTGTCCAGACAACTTCACCTGCAGATGAAGACAGGCTGAGAGAGCTGGGGATGTTCAGCCTGGAGAAGACAAGGTTCCAGGGATACATCTTAGCAAGCTGCCCATTTCTGAACACAGCCTACAAGAAATCTGGAAAGGGGCTTTTTACAAGTGTGTGCAATGACAGGAGAAGGGGAAATGGCTTTGAGCTGAAAGAGGGGGATTTAGATCAGACATTAGGAAGGAATTCTTCCCTGTGACAGTGGTGGGACACTGGCACAGGGTGCCCAGAGAAGCTGTGGCTGCCCCATCCCTGGCAATGTTCAAAGCAAGGTTGGACACAGGGGCTTGGAGCAACCTGCTCTGGTGGACCACCATAAAACACCTCCATAACACCCAGAAACACCTGTGAAACACCTCAAAAATAACCCCAAACCACTCCTACAACTGCCGAAGGACACCTTGAAGCGTCCCCAGAGCCCCCAAAACACCATTGGCATCCCCCAAACCATTCAGGTCCTTGTCTTCCCCCTGCTGTGATGCCGTGGCATAAATCAAACCCTAGACACGAAATCCCTGTTCTTGACCTTAATTTTAACCCTCACTGATTTTTATAATGTTATAATATTGTAATAGAATGTAAGTAAATTATCTATTATAATAATAGAAATGCTTGTCTGTCTATATTACTATTATAAATTATACACTAATATAAATGCTTTTCAGTCCAGTGGGCCCATGACACCTCAGGCCATAGAAACTGGCCTGAAGGGATGCGTTGCTGCTTGGGTCGGGCTGGGTGTTGCTCAGAACATGCTGAACAATTGCACTGGGCATCACTGCTCGCTATAGGTCCTTTCTTTCCCCTTTTGGTTCTGTATCTCTCCCCTTGTTGTTTCCATTCTTATTAATAACAATAACACTAATATTACATTGTGCTTGATTTCAGTTCCTGACCTGTTCTCATCTCCACCCGTGGGTTTCACACTGTTCCCATTCTCCTCCCCATCCCACCCGGGTGCTGAGCGAGCGGCTGCTGGTGCTGAGTTCCCGGCTGGGGTTCAACACTGCCCCTGTGCTGGCCCCTTTGCTGTGGCAGCAGGGGCTGGACGTTTGCACTCTTGGAGCTGGGCTCTTTGTATGGGCACGCAGCTGGAAGCAGCATTCCTTGGCTCAGGAAGCGCAGCTCCCAAGGGTTGCTGGGGCTGGGGCAGTGCTTGCCAAGGGCAGGGGAGGCCCAGCAACAGCTCCTGTCCTGGCCCTGCTGCTGGGGAGCAGAGGGGCTCCCGCGGGCATTGCCGCAGTCAGGATTGCGCAGGTGTGCCCAGAGCCCACCAGCTCCTTCCCACCTTGCGCAGTGCCCGCTGGGCTTCTGGGCTGTGCCTGCGCCTGCCAGGGCCTTTGTCACCTTCCCGAATGCATTGGCAGAGCCCAGCAGAGCACTGGAGCCTTGCGCAATGCCCGGCGCTGGCCTGGCCTTTCCCAGAGCCCAGCGGCACCCCTCCTGCCTTCCGCAATGCCCGGGGGGCTTGCGCGGGCCTTGCCGGAGCCAGGCAGGTCCCCTTGTGCTGAGCTCCCAGGGACAGCACCAGCAGCTGCACTGCCCAGGGGCTGCTCCTGCCCTGACACCTTCTCAGCACCTCTGACACCAGCAGCTCCTGCACACAGAAGGCTCCTGCTTCGCCCCCAGCACCTCTGCAGGCAGAGCTCAGCTCCAAGCACAGGAACAAGCCCAGCGCCTCCTCCTCACCCATCCCCTGCTCCTACAGCTGGGATGGCACCAGCACATCTCCTGACAGCTTCTCCTCCCTTTACAGCACACACCCACCATGTGTTTCAAGCCAACACTAAAAGAGGATTGCAAAGTCAAAGAACCCGTACCTGGATGCGCAGGGCAGGCACGGGAGATGCAGCCTCCCGAGGGAGGGCTCTCCTCTGCACTGGTTCTTGCAGGGCTCTGGCTCCTTCAATAGCCCTCGCTCAGCGTGGGGGCCCCGTCACAATGGGCGTCTCCACAGCGACCACCACGGCTTTGTGATGGCTGGAGAGCATGGAACTCTGTCTGCGGACAGGTGAGCAGTCAACAGAGAGTTTATGGGTCAGGGTTAAAGGGAGAACAGCGATGGGAGACATTGCTGTGGGCATCCGTTACAGACCGCCTGATCAAGAGGACTCCCTGGATGGAGCACTCTACAGACAGATAGGAACAGCCTCACGCTCACAGTCCCTTGTTCTCATGGGGGACTTCAACCACCCTGATACCTGTTAGAGGGACGGTAAGGCCCAGCACAAGCAATCCAGGCGGTTCCTCAATTGTGTGGAAGACAACTTCCTTCTGCAAGTGATAAGAGGAGCCAACAAGGAGAGATGCCATGCTTGACCTTGTGCTCACCAACAGGGAAAGGCTGGTTAGAAATGTGACACTGCAGAGCAGCCTTGGTTGCAGCGATCATGAGATGGTCGAATTTGATATCCTCAGGACAGTGAGAAGAGCGTGCAGCAAGCTCACTGCCCTGGACTTCAAGAGAGCAGACTTTGGCCTGTTCAGGAACCTGCTTAGTAAGGTTCCATGGGACACAGCCCTAGAGGGCAGGGGGGCCCAAAGCTGTTGGTTGATATTCAAGTATCACCTGCTCCAAGCTCAGGAGTGCTGCATCCCAACTAGAAGGAAGTGCAGCAGAAAGGCCAGGAGACATCCTTGGATGGAAAAGGAGCTGCTGATGAAATTTCGAAGGAAAAAAAGAGGCTTATAAAAGGTGGAAGCAAGGACAGGCAGCCTGGGAAGAATACAGGGATTTTGTCCGGGAAGCCAGGGACCAGGTTAGGAAAGCTAAGGTCCTGTTAGAATTAAACATGGCTAGGGATGTGAAAGATAGCAGGAAGGGTTTCTATAGGTACATAGAAAATGAAAGACAGACTAGGGACAATGTAGGCCCCCTCTGGAAGCTTTCAGGAGAACTGGCTACCCTGGATTTGGAGAAGGCTGAGGTTCTTAATGACTTCTTTGCCTCAGTCTTCACTGGCAAAGGCTCTGACCACATCACCCAAGTCTTGGAAGGCAGACGCAGGGACTGTGAGAATGAAGACCTTGGGCCCACTAAAGAAGAGGATCTGATTCGAAACCATCTTAAGAACCTGAACGTGCACAAGTCCATGGGACCTGATGAAATCCATCTGTGGGTCTTGAAGGAGCCAGCAAATGAAGTTGCTAAGCCACTTGTCTATTTGAAAGAACATGGCAGTCAGGCGAAGATCCCAGTGACTGGGAAAAGGGAAATATAACCCCCATTTTCAAGAAGGGGAAAATGGGTGAGCCAGGGAATTACAAAGCAGTCAGTCTCACCTCTGTGCCTGGCAAAATCTTGGAGCAGATTCTCCTGCAAGGCATGCTAAGGCACATGAAAAAGAAGGAGGTGGTTGGTGACAGCCAGCATGGCTTCACTAAGGGGAAATCCTGCTTGAACAATGTGGTGGCCTTCTATGATGGAGCTATGGAACTGATGGACAGGGGTAGAGCAGTTGATGTCATCTACCTGGACTTGTGCAAAGCGTTCGACACTGTCCGACATGACATCCTTGTCTCTAACTATTCTATGATTCTATTATTCTATTATTATTACTGGTGGTAGCGGTGGTGGTTTGTGTTATTCCTTAGGTACTGGACTGGTTTTATCTCAACCCGTGGGAGTTACATTTTTTCGATTCTCCTTCCCATCCCTCTGGGAGGGGGAGTGAGCGAGCGACTACGTGGTTCTGAATTACTGACTGGACTTAAACCACGGCACCGCGGCAGCACATCGGGGCTGCTGGAAGGCGGCAAAGGCCCTGCTGGGAAACTGGGGAGTTCCAGCAATGCCCATGGAAGTGCTTCCACCAGCACGCTTGGAAGGACACCCAACACTGCAGAACATGGCAGGGCCCTGGCAGTCTGCACCAACCCTGCAGAATCTCCTCAAGCATTCTAGATGGAGGCAGAGGCCTCAGCAGGCTCTGGCAAGGCTGCGGAATAACACCGGGCATTCCAGAATGCGCCGGTGCTCTGCAACTGTGCTAAAGCCCTCAGGAGCCTGACCAGCATTCAGAAAGGTGGCAAAAGCCCTGGAGGACCTTGGAAGCCCTCCAGGTATTCCAGGCTCAGGGATCCTTATCAGACTTGCTCATGCTCCTTCACCATCAGAGCCGCTTCCCATGGAAACTCCTGGAATGGTCCCCAGGTAAGTATCACAGTATCACAGTATGTTAGAGATTGGAAGGGACCTCAAAAGAACATCTAGTCCAATCCCCCTGCCGGAGCAGGAACACCTAGATGAGGTTACACAGGAATGTGTCCAGGCGGGTTTTGAATGTCTCCAGAGAAGGAGACTCCACAACCCCCCTGGGCAGCCTGTTCCAGTGTTCTGTCACACTCACTGAGGAGAAGTTTCTTCTCAAGTTTAAGTGGAACCTCTTGTGTTCCAGTTTGTACCCATTACCCCTTGTCCTATCATTGTTTGCCATTGAGAAGAGCCTGGCTCCATCCTCGTGACACTCCCCCTTTATATATTTATATACACTAATAAGGTCCCCCCGCAGTCTCCTCTTCTCCAAACTATAGAGACCCAGCTCCCTCAGCCTTTCCTCATAAGGGAGATGCTCCACTCCCTTAATCATCTTAGTTGCCCTGCGCTGGACTCTCTCCAGCAGGTCCCTGTCTTTCTTGAACTGAGGGGCCCAGAACTGGACACAATATTCCAGATGCGGTCTCACCAGGGCAGAGTAGAGGGGAAGGAGGACCTCTCTCGACCTACTGACCACCCCCCTTCTAATACACCCCAGGATGCCATTGGCCTTCTTGGCCACAAGGGTACAGTGTTGGCTCATGGTCATCCTGCCATCCACTAGGACCCCCAGGTCCCTCTCCCCTACACTACTCTCTAACAGGTCGTTCCCCAACCTATACTGGAACCTGGGGTTGTTCCTGCCCAGATGCAGGACTCTACACTTTCCCTTGTTATATTTCATCAAGTTTCTCCCTGCCCAACTCTCCAGCCTGTCCAGGTCTCGCTGGATGGCAGCACAGCCTTCTGGCGTGTCAGCCACTCCTCCCAGCTTGGTGTCATCAGCAAACTTGCTGACAGTACACTCAATTCCCTCATCTAAATCATTGATGAATATATTAAATAATACTGGCCCCAGCACTGACCCTTGAGGCACTCCACTAGATACAGGCCTCCAACTAGACCCCGCCCCATAGACTACAACTCTCTGGCTTCTCTCCTTCAGCCAGTTTGCAGTCCACCTCACTACCTGATCATCCAGACCACACTTCCTCAGTTTAGCTATGAGGATGCTGTGGGAGACTGTGTCAAATGCTTTGCTGAAGTCAAGGTAGACCACGTCCACCGCTCTGCCATCATCCATCCACAATGTTATTTCCTCATAAAAGGCTATGAGGTTGGTCAAGCATGACTTCCCCTTGGTAAAGCCATGTTGACTGCCCCTCATAACCCTCTTATCCTTGACATGCCTTAAGATGGCATCAAGGATAAGGTGTTCCATCACTTTCCCAGGGATGGAGGTGGGGCTGACCGGTCTATAGTTACCCGGGTCCTCCTTCTTGCCCTTTTTGAAGACTGGAGTGACATTTGCTTTCCTCCAGTCCTCAGGCACCTCTCCCGTTTCCCAAGACTTGGTAAAGATGATGGAGAGTGGTCTAGCAATGACTTCCGCCAGTTCCCTCAGCACCCGCAGGTGCATCCCATCTGGACCCATGGATTTATGGATGTCCAGATTGCTCAACTGGTCCCTAACCCATTCCTCGTCGACTAAGGCCAACTGCTCCAGTGACCTGACTTCATCTGAGGTCTCAGGAGTACAGGGCTCTTCAGGACTGCCTCCGGCAGAGTAGACAGAGACAAAGAAGGCATTCAATAACTCTGCCATCTCTGTATCTTCTGTCACCAGGGCACCCATCCCGTTCATCAGTGGGCCTACCTTGCCTCTGGTGTTAGTTTTATCAGCTATGTATTTGAAAAAGCTCTTTCTGCAGTCCTTGACCCCTCTCGCCAGATTTAATTCTAAGGAGGCCTTAGCCATCCTAGCTGCCTTCCTACATCCTCTAGCAGCAGCCTTATATTCCTCCCGAGTGGCCAGCCCCTCCTTCCATGACCTGTAAACTCTCCTCTTCCACTTGAGCATACCCAGCAGTTCCTTATTTAGCCACGCAGGTCTCCTGGCCCTTTTCCTTGACTTCCTACGTGTTGGGATGCTCTGCTCTTGAGCTCGGAATAAGCAATTCTTGAATGTCAACCAACTATCTTGGGCCCCTTTACCTTCAAGCAGCCTTGCCCATGGGACTTCCCCTAGCAATTGCTTGAAAAGGCCAAAGTTTGCCCTGCTGAAGTCCAGGGTTGCAATTCTACTTGCTATTGTACTGGTCCTACCACACAAGATCCTGAATTCCACCATCTCGTGGTCGCTGCAACCAAGGCAGCCCTCAACCTTTACTGCTTTGACCAGACCCTCCTTGTTAGTGAGGATGAGATCCAGCAGCGCTCCTCTCCTGGTTGGCTCATCCACCATTTGGATAAGGAAGTTATCATCCATACACTGGAGGAACCTCCTGGACTGTGGCTGGGTTGCTGAGTAGTCCTTCCAGCAAACATCAGGGAAATTAAAATCCCCCACAACAACCAGAGCCTGTGACTGTGGGGCCGCTCTCAGCTGCCTGTAGAAGGCCTCGTCAACTTCCTCACCCTGATCTGGTGGCCTGTAACAGACACCCACAACAGTATCGCCCCTGCCAGCCTGCCCCTTAATTCTCACCCACAGACTCTCGACTCGCTCGTCCCCTGCCCCTGGACAGAACTCAGTACATTGCAGCTGCTCTCGCACATAAAGAGCAACCCCACCACCCCGCCTGGCTGGCCTGTCTTTCCTGAAAAGGACATAGCCCTCCATGACTATATTCCAGTCATGCGAGCTGTCCCACCACGTCTCTGTAATTGCCACCAGATCATAATCTCCTGACTTAACACAGGTCTCCAACTCCTCCTGCTTATTTCCCATGCTGCACGCATTGGTGTACAGGCATTTCAAGGAGGGAGCTGAGCTCACCAATTTCACCCTAGGATTATAGGAGGCCTCCCAGTCTTCATCAATTCTAGAGTGCTGCCCCACTGGGGCAAGCCCAGTTACAACCCCATCCCCCTTCGAATCTAGTTTAAAGCTCTCCAAATGAGCCCTGCTAATTCATGTCCCAGCATCCTTTTGCCTCTGTGAGTTAAACCTTTCCCACGTGCCATCATCCGGACTGGAGCCTTATAAAACCAGCCATTATCAAAGAATCCAAACCCCTGCCTGAAGCACCAGTGTTGAAGCCAATTGTTTACGGACTGAATTTTCCCATTCAGTCCCACATCATCACCGGAAGATGGAAGAACTGAGGAGAAGATCACTTGAGCCCCAGACTCTTTCACCATCCGCCCCAAGGCCCTGTAGTCTTTCTTCATCCCCCTCAGACTGCGGGAAGCAGCTTCCCCCCCACCTGTCTGGAAGACCAGCAGCGGGTAGTAGTCTGTCGGGTGCACCAGGCTGGGGAGCGCCCTGGTGATATCCCTGATCCGGGCTCCAGGCAGACTACACACTTCCCTATGATGAGGGTCAACTCTGCATATCGGGCCCTCTGTTCCTCTCAGAAGGGATTCGCCTACAACAATGACCTTTCTTTCTTTCTTGGCAGAGGCAGTCTTGAGGTGCGAAGTTGACCGCCTTTTCCTATGTGACCTTGTAGTCTGGCCTTGCACCACATCCTCACTTACCTCTCCATCAAGATCCAGGGCCTCAAACCTATTACGGAGGGGCACCTGGGGAAGCAGGGAAGGAAGGGAGGAGGGTTGCCCATGACTCCAAACTGGAACTCGCTTCCAGCCCTCATCATCATTTTGGTCCCTTACCTCTGTGCGACAGCTACAGGGCAGGGGCTGTCTCGGGCCATCCCCCTCTGTCAGAGAGGACAGGGGGTCCATCCCCTTTTGGGAGGTATCTCCCTGGAACCGTTCCTGCTGGCACGCCAGGGAGTTACTCCACCAGTCGATCTCCCTTTCACACTCCCCGATGGTCCTCAGCGTCTCGACCTCCTCTAAGTTCTGCCACCAATCTAAGCAGATCTTCTACCTGCTCACACCTCACACAGGTGGAATGCTGGCCTCCCTGCCTCAGCAGCAGCAGGCTCTGGCACTCCCTGCAGCAGTCTGGGACACCAGCAACAGGATCCACAACGCGACCGGCTTGTTCCTCCCTGCGCCCGATGCGCAGCGACCGGTCGCTGCCCTCCCAAAGGCTCTTTCAAGGCAAGGGGCACGGGTGCGGTCGCCATTACTGCGGGAATGCCCCCTGCGACGTCAGCCGCTCTCTCGCAAGGGCTGCTGGGGCATCGGGAATCGGGAGCTGTCGGGAATCGCGATGTCTCTGCGCTGTCCCCTCTGATTTTCCTGATCTCTTCTGAAGCTCGTGGTCGCTGAAGCGTGCCGGCTCCGGCTCTAGCTGGGCTGGCTCCAATCAGCAGACTGAATGTGCTGAGCTCCCAGTGACAGCACCAGCAGCTGCACTGCTCAGGGGCTGCTCCTGCCCTGACACCTTCTCAGCACCTCTGACACCAGCAGCTCCTGCACACAGAAGGCTCCTGCTTCGCCCCCTGCACCTCTGCAGGCAGAGCTCAGCTCCAAGCACAGGAACAAGCCCAGCGCCTCCTCCTCACCCAGCCCCTGCTCCTACAGCTGGGATGGCACCAGCACATCTCCTGACAGCTTCTCCTCCCTTTAGAGCACGCACCCACCATGTGTTTCAAGCCAACACTAAAAGAGGATTGCAAAGTCAAAGAACCCGTACCTGGATGCGCAGGGCAGGCACGGGAGATGCAGCCTCCCGAGGGAGGGCTCTCCTCTGCACTGGTTCCTGCAGGGCTCTGGCTCCTTCAATAGCCCACGCTCAGCGTGGGGGCCCCGTCACAATGGGCGTCTCCACAGCGACCACCACGGCTTTGTGATGGCGGCAGCATCGTGCCCATGGCACTGGGCACCCAGGGGTGCTCCGGGAGTCGCCGCGGGGGGACCAGCCTCTGCCCAGCCAGCTCCAGGTGGTCCCTCACAGGCTGCTCTTCCTCAGTGCCTTTGGTCCGGAGGTGGAGCATGCGAGGGGTCACAGCTCAACCTGGGCAATGGAACAGGGCGTCACGGCCACCTACGACAAGTGGAGAGTGACCAACATTGGCACAGCAGAGAATCATGGAATCCCAGACTGGGCTGGGCTGGAAGGGACCTTAAAGCTCATCCAGGTCCACCCTCTTCCACTGGCAGGGACAGCTTCCACTAGAGCAGCTTGCTCCAAGGCCCTGTGTCTTTGTGCACTCCCGGAGTATCCCGGGGATACCCCTACAGAATCCCAGAGAATGCCTGCAGCACCTCCAGAGCACCCCATGGTCTCAAAATGAACTCATGCATCACAATGAACATGGGGACATGGGGAACTCAGGGGTGGCTGATTCTGGAACTCCCCATGTTCAGGTGTGCGAGGCCACGGAACCCCATTGAACCCTTCAGTGGAGGTACCGGGAGACGAAAGCTGCCTCATGGAACACAAGGTACCGGTGGAGGAGGCACACTCGCTCCGTGCTGCTCCACTGACCTCAGGCTGGCATCGGAAAGACTCATCTTGGCCATGGGCTGCACCGTGCACCTGACGGTTCCACTGCTGCAGGGTGGCAGAGCTGTCACTGGGAATACAAAACTGCCCAGCAGGAAGGAGCCATCCTCAGTTATGCTTTCGATGGAGCCAGCACCACCGCTCCCCCCATGAGAACCACGTGAGGTTCAACAGAAGGAACTCTTTGCTGCAGATGGTGCTGCAGCAAGGGGACCCCTGGCTGTAGAGCTTCAGGTCCCAGCAGGAGGCCACGGGCTGGTTCCAGCTGCACGTTGTGGGTGGGTGATGAGCTAGAAACCTTCCTCCTCCACAGCCAGAGAGCTTGAAGGTGCTTTGGGTGTGGGACCTGTGGAACTGTGGGTTTGAATGCTGGCAGTCACTGCATCTCTCCTAGAACCACTTTCCAAGCCAGAAATTGTGGCCAACGTATCCGTGAAGGTAGATTTTTGCTTGGAGGGTGTTTTGGGGGGTTAAATTCAGCCTGGGTGCAGACACTGTGGAGTCTCTTCTCCAGAGGCACAGAGAATGTGGTGCTGCCCATGATGCTGGCACACAGTGCCGTGAGCTCGCTGGCAGGTGAGTGCTGGGCCTGGCTCTTGCTCTGGTTTTTTGGCCACTGCAATGGGTGCTGCATGCGAGGAAGGATGTGGGAAGAGGCTCTGTGCTGGCTGAGGTGGCATGGTCATGCTGGGACCTGGGTTTCCCACTGGGGAGCCCTGTGGGCAGGGACTGGGGCTTTGTCACTGCAGTCATTGCAAGAAGGGCATCCCCTATCCAAGGAGTTGTTCTCTGCTCTCTTGCCACTTCTGCCTAGGACAGCCCTTAGCTGCAGCCCAGCAGCGCTGCTCTGCCTCGCTTTGGCTGCACGGCCTTGGTCCAATATTTCCTATATTCCAGACTGGGAAATGCTCTGTGTGCTCTGGGAAAGCCCGAGAGTCCCCTTTCAAGCCTCCCTTCAAAGGCATCCTCTCCTCAACATGCTATTGATACCTGAATCCTGGAATCCCAGACTGCGTTGGGTTGGAAGGGACCTTAAAGCTCATCCAGCTCCAACCCTTGCCATGGGCAGGGAGAGCTTCCACTAGAGCAGCTTGCTCCAAGCCCCTGTGTCTCTGTGTGCTCCCAGAGCATGCTGGGGATACCCCTAGAAAATCCCAGAGAATGCTTGCAGCACCTCCAGAGCACCCCATGGACCAAACCAGAGCTCACGCATTCATAATGACCATGGTGACTGAGGACCACAGTCGTGGCTGATTCTGCAACTCCCCGTGTTCGGGTATGCGAGGCCACAGAACCCCACGGAACCCTTCAGTGTAGGTACCGTGAGACTACAGCTGCCCCAGGGAACACAAGCTACCGGTGGATGAAGCAAGAGCAGCTCCTCTGGTGGTTCTTGTCTTGGTGTCTCGGAGTCAATGACACCTGTGGACACAGGAGCATGGAACGAGGTGGGTGGCGATGGTGATCTTGGGGTGCTTTAGGAGTTGCCAAGAACACCTCAAGTGACTTCCCCAGAGTGGCTGCTTTGGACTCGGTGTGCGAGTTGTGCTGGCTGAGCTGGCAGCGGAGCGCTGCGGCTGCCGAGGGATGATCCTGGGATCTGGCCTCATTTCTGGTGTGGTGAACATGCGCCTGTGGGGATGGGACAAGGGGAAGGGCTTTAACCTGACAGAGAGGGGAGACCGAGGTGAGATCTTCGAAGTTGTTCCCTGCGAGGGTGGTGGGACACTGGCACAGGGTGGGTGACGGGATAGAAATAGTTTATAAAATGGATCCAGGTGTTATCACCCTGGTCCAGCTTTGGGCTTGGGAACAGTAAAGAAAACACCAGGTGCTTTTGCCCTGGTCCGGCTTAAGCCTTGGGAAGAGTCAAGAGAACAATGAAGTTCCAAGATCAGTTAGCAAAACAAAGCAGGCGGGTTGCAAGGTAAAGCAGTAAAGGTGTGTATCTCAGAAACAGGCCAAACAATGTAAATATTTGTAACCCTTAGTAGTTTCCCTGAATCGGGATGATAAGGAAGTAACAGAGAGCAAAGTTACTGCTTAGCACTTAGTAGACTATAAAAGGGATGTGAGATGCAAAATAAATGTCTTCAGATTTCACCAGAACTGGAGTTCATCTTTGGTACGCTACAGCACAGGGTGCCCAGAGAAGCTGTGTGTGCCCCATGGCTGGTCGTGTTCAAAGCCAGGTTGCACAGAGGGCCTTGCAGCAACCTGCTCTAGTGGAAGGTGTCCCTGCCCATGGCTGGGGTTGAAGGTGGATGAGCTCTAAGGTGTGAGGATGGGAGGCACGGAGCCCAGTACAAGCTGGATCGTTTATTACAAAGGTTGCATGATATTTGTATGCTTCCAAGCAATTAGATAAGCACATCTATGTTTGCCTTGCGGTTACATTCACGACTTTGGGCGAAAGGTCTATCTGATTTTTCTCATCAACATCCTCTATCCAGTTCCGACATCCTTATTCCTTGCCAGTTCCAACATCTTCCAAGTACCAGTCAGGGACGGGTCACTCCTAATTGCCTGCTGTAGTTCTTCTTTCCCATGGTCTCTGACTCTTGCCTCTAGAGGGCGTGGCGACCTGGTTCGGGAACGGTGCAACGGCCCACCCCTGGCCGACTGGGCCATTAGCTCACAGACACCAATGTGGTGGACGGCAAATGGCATTTATTGGCACGTGACATGGCATTATATACCCGAGATACGTGACGTCACCTCTGTCTGCTTACATCATAAACTAAATGCTATTGGCTATCAGGAGAGGGGCCCTATCTTTCCGTACAGCGCGATATCTTCCGGATGCCAGACCCTGGCTACCCACATTTCCCCCCTCCCTATGCATAATTATATCGACTAAAATGTAACAAGTTTAAAGAATATATGTCATACTATTGGATAGAAAACATACTAAAAGAACCTTATTTTCACTTTTTACCGTAAAATAATTTTATCCTATATATCACAAACTCGAGTAGAAAACATAAAGCACATTAAGCAAAAGGTAATCAAGAGGTATATTGGAACAACGAGGTAAGATCGGGGGTAACTAAAGGGAATGTTGAGAACAAGTATAGCTGAAAACAAGATCTCTCTGAGGTACTGTATTCCAGATCGAATTTATGGGCCCTGGGAAGACCATCGATAAACTATCTCCGAGAGGCATCACTGCTGTGTGAGGTGACAGACTCAACCCTAGCGGGCGTCCCCGCGCAGGCAACGTTGACCTGACTGTGATGAGTTTTTGTTCCCTTCACTCAGCATGAGGTTCGGGAGTTCCAACTTTTAAAAGTGCACGCCTGTTACCACGTAGGGGGCCAGTCTACGTGGTAAGAGGGGGTGACAATGTCCAAAAAGGTCTCCCAGGGGTTTGGATTTGTCCAGATAGTTAAATTTAAGTAAAATAACTTGAGGTAACATTAACCAAACACGATATCAAAGCATTTGCTGGCATTCTACTAACATAATGTTAACCATTTCTAGCCGGCTCTTAATAAATGACACAAGCTTATTTAATATACAGGGTCCGAAGACCAGTGCCAGTACAATCATTACAATCGGTCCTATCAAGGTAGATACCAAGGAAGTCAGCCATGGTGATTGGGTAAACCAGGATGTAAACCAGTAAACCCAAAACCATGATCGCACAAAAGTACCGTGGCCCCCCCCGCAAGGGGCATTTTGACGTTGCTGGTGTTCTGTCGATGCGGGGTATTCAGTTGCTGTAGGGCTCTTAGGTGTGGGTAGGGAGTTTGTTGGCTCATCGTCCCCTTCTGGCAGTAAGAAGTACCGGTCACGAGGGTGTCCAATGAATCGGTCCTGTAAACAAAAACTCAAACATTCTGCCACAACCGGGCACTTTGCTTCCACCGGGAGGTTCAAAGAGTCAACCGCAGCCTGGAGACGATCCACAAACTGCATAAAGCTTTCACTTTCATTTTGCTTTATTGTGGCCCATGGCAATGGCTTAGCAATAACTCTAGAAGCTGTGCGAAGGGCTTCTCTAGCTGCGCGAGTGGTTGTCATTACCTCGTGAGCCCGCAGGCCCTGGGCCTGCGCCTGGGGGGTAATCATTGTTGGGTCTGTACCCATCAGCCGCTGCAGACTGGAGCCATGTAGCGGATGATCTGCCCCGACTGCTTTGGCTAACTGTCTAGCACAATTGTCCTCCCATTCCTGTTTGAAAACGATCATCCCCGCTCCATCAAAAATCAATCTACAAGTTTGTTTTATATCGAACGGGAGCATATCGTCTCCTCCAAAGACACCATCTATAAGGGTAGAGACCATGGCAGAATTAAGGCCTTTATCTGCAATTGCTTTAACAATTGCTTGTATATCCTTAGGGTTTATTGGCGAGTGGACCCTCTGTTCCCCATCCGTCACTCGGACCGGAAACGCTAACGCGGTCGATGGGGTCCAGTTGGCACACTCAATCTTTATTTTTCTCCAGTCTGTGAGAGGGACTCCTCCCCCCGTGATTCCTTTTTAATTTGGATGGGGATATTTTGGCCCTTAATTCTGTTTATCTCCGTTCCTGGCCGCTCTAAATTTGGACCAGTTGTGAGCCGCTCATCCCAACCATTGTCTGATCCCCAGCCAGGGTCTGATTCAGACTCAGAACTCGACTGACCGGTTGTATCCAGTGTCCGGTATGTTTTTGTCAGGCTCCGGCCCCGCCCGCTTCTCTTGTGGGCGGGCTTTTCCTTCCCCTTACGGGCGGGCCGTTCCCCCCCACTTTGCCTGCCCCTCCTTCCTGGTCTGCTCCTCCCCTTTGGTTCGTCTCGCGGGGTACTTGCCCTGCAAGGACATTTTTGAGGATAGCCACTCTGATTGGCTTCCCGCCCTTCGTTCATGCCTTCCCGCCCTTTGCTCTCGCCTTCCCGCCCTTCGCTCACGCCTTTCCGCCCTTCTCCAGTCGCTTCTGCCTTCGGTATCCTTCGCCTTCTCCTCCCCCTCCCGTCCGTGCTTGCTCGTTAGAGCCAGCGCTTCCTCCCTGTTCCCGCCAAGGGTGTCCTTGCCCCGCCCTCCGTCTTTTTGCTCAGCACCATCTTGAGGCGCATAGGGCGATGGCTCGACCCAACCTTCTCCGGGTCCGCGTTCCTCGCTGCACTTCTAGCTGCCTCAGCTAGCCCACCCCAAACGGACTCTGGCGGTTTCTGTTTATCCGGAAACAGGTCGGGGTTCGGAAGATGGGGAGGTGCGTCGCCCTCTGGAAGATCTACAGGCGCAGGAGAGCCGGGATTATCGGGGGGAATGTGATGTAAAGTCTGCGTAGCTGCCCCGACCCCCAATTTCGGCGCGTCTCGCAGGCAGGATTTCGCCGCCTGCCAGGTTTCCTGCTCGTGTATGGCTTTCCGCAGGGCTTGTACAACCTTCCCCCACGACTTAAGGCTCTTGCCACAGCCCGAGGACATAGTCTCCTCGGCTAATGCCTTGGTGCATTTGTCCCACACCTCTGGGTGGAGAATATCCACCGGCTGATCAATGACCCCGAGTTGTAAAAGCCTCGCAACTGTGAGAGTAAAATCTCCAGGCTTACAACCAATACCCCATTGCCTATGCATTTCGGATACAACCTTCACAATGGATTCCATCCTCCTTGTGGGTCTGGGAGCGTCCTCCCTGCTGGGCTGGTCCTGCAGCTCCGACCATCGTTCACCCATCCAGGCGATTCCTGGGTTTCGGCACCACTTGTTGCCTCTAGAGGGCGTGGTGACCTGGTTCAGGAACGGTGCAACGGCCCACCCCTGGCCGACTGGGCCATCAGCTCACAGACACCAATGTGGTGGACGGCAAATGGCGTTTATTGGCACGTGACATGGCATTATATACCCGAGATACGTGACGTCACCTCTGTCTGCTTACATCATAAACTAAACGCTATTGGCTATCAGGAGAGGGGCCCTATCTTTCCGTACAGCGCGATATCTTCCGGCCGCCAGACCCTGGCTACCCACAGGTTCATGTGTTGACTTGCCACTGTTCGGTTAATGGTGGATTCGATGTTCTTAAGGGTCTTTTCCAACCTAAATGATTCCCTGATTCTACAAAATCTCGTTGTTCAGACCAAGCTCTGTCTCTCATCAGAGAAATGACACTGCAGGCAGGCAGTGTGTCTGCCAGCTGAGGGAGGGAACATCAGGGCTTGCTTCAGGCTGTTTCCCATGGTGTTTCCCTGGAGCCCCAGGGAGCCCAAGAATGCTCTGAGTTAGCTGCTGACTGGATGTGTTTCAGCAGCCATACACTGCCTTCTTTCTTCTGCAAAGAGCTCCAAGTGTAGGTTGTGACAGGCCACGTCTTTCTTTCCTGATTTACAGTTGGGTTTTTTTCCACTTGTGATGTTTCTGTCTTCAAAGACATGTCAGTTTTCATCGCCTACTACTTACATATCCATGCACCTTGTCTTACCCACAGACTTTGTTTCAATGGGGCTCTGGCATTGTATCTGAGCTGTGGGTGTTCAGGCTGGAGAAGAGGAGGCTCCAGGGAGACCTTACTAAGCCCATACCTAAACAGGGTCTACAAGAAATCTGGAGAGAGCCTTTATACTTTGTTGGTGACCATCCAGACAGGGTATCCCACAGGGATGATGTCATGGTCAGCATGTGGACTTGTTAGGGACAGGTTAATGGTTGAACTTTTCTTTAGGGTATCTTAGAGCTGTCTGTGAAGGAGAAGGGGTATTGCAGCCCAGCAGAAAAAATGGCAGAATCCCAGCCCCTCCAGCATGTCTTTGAAACCCTCCCACTGTCCCGCACACCATTAATCAGTATCTCTTGCAGGACTGGCTCCAGGGACATCTGCCTCCATAGACAAGAGCAGGACTGCAGCAGAAGTAGCATGAGCCCCTGGCAGAGTTTGCCTAGGACTAGTGATTGATAGTGAGGGTGCTAGTTCTCAGTCCAAGTGTGTGGTACGTGACCGTTTGAAGGGTGTGAGATCCCTGTGTAAAACCACATTTGGGGTTCCCCATGTGACTGGGACACCCTTGTAATTCTCTGCTTTGCATCCCAGCCTCTGGGCGCAGTGGGCACGGGCCACTTGCGGATTGTGGTGGCAGTTTGTCAAGGGAGATGGGACACAACCGACTGCCTGAGCCAGCGTCTCCCCAGAACCTGGGCCCTGATGATCAGTACTGTGGGATGGGGGTGAGTTCACTTGCAGATAATGAGCTATCAGGGCAGTAGGATCTCCATAGCTATGCTCTGCTCTGCTGTTCTATGATATGCTGTGCCTTGCTATATGCTATATGCTGTGCTCGGACCTCTCCAAGCCGGCTGGGCAGAGGCTTGTCCCCTTGTGGCCACTCCCTGGGTGCCCAGTGCCATGGGCACAATGCTGCCGCCATCACAAAGCCGTGGTGGTCGCTGTGGAGACGCCCATTGTGACGGGGCCCCCACGCTGAGCGTGGGCTATTGAAGGAGCCAGAGCCCTGCAGGAACCAGTGCAGAGGAGAGCCCTCCCTCGGGAGGCTGCATCTCCCGTGCCTGCCCTGCGCATCCAGGTACGGGTTCTTTGACTTTGCAAGCCTGTTTTAGTGTTAGCATGAAACACATCTTGGGTACAAAGCAGGAGCCTCCTGTGTGCAGGAGGCATGCGTGTAACCCACCATCCTCCATCGTGCTTCTTGGCTCCTAAGAATAGGTAATTTCCCATCCTCTGTTTGATAACTTGGAACTTCATTATCCAAGCTCTGACACTTATGACACGATAGTAATGAAAGGTCTCCATCCACAGCTTCTTCAGCTGATTTGTCAGCAATGTGATTACCAATATTCTCTGCAGTGTTATCAAACTGATGTGCCTTAAAAGCAGATTTTGACTTTCTGACAATTTCAGAAGTCTCAGTAGCACCATCAGCTCAGCTTTCTGTGATGATGTGTTGGGGGAGGAGGAATGCAAGGCTTTATCCTCCATTATGTTTGGTTTAGCTCTATTATGTTATGGTCTGTAAACAGTTGTGAGTCAGCTCTCCTGCTTCTGGATCTGTTGTCAAAACCACTGCTGCTTCAAAAGGTTTGATGCTTTGAAACCTACGTCCTCTTGTCACAGAAGTGCAGCCTGCTTGGGGAAAGCCAGTGACTGCTTTTCTGTTCCAGAATGGTTGTTAGCATGTGAAGTACAAATACGGTCCATTTTTGTCCCAAAGTATTTGATAAATTTTTCTATTAGAGTCTCTAGTCCTTTTCTTGCTTCCAGTTTTATAGGATCCTGTTTCTGTCTTAGCGGTGTGATGTTTGGTTTCAGAGGAATAGTTACTGCTTCTGCAGCTCGTGATGGTCCCAGTGCTTTGGCAGCCCATACTTGCAGATATACCCACTTCCTCGGGGATATCCGGCTCTGTGCCTGGTTTCTGTAATCAAAAAACTGAGGCCTCCACAGCCTTTTCATCAGGAATATGGACCTGAATTTTCTTTCTTTAACCCTAATTGATGCATGGAATTTACTCAGTAAATCTCTATCCAATACCAGCATGGGGCACTCAGACATGCAAAGAACTTGATGGCTCAACCTCTGTTTGCCAGTTTCTGAAATATAAATGAAGGCCGGGTTCCTGTCCACCTATGGCACCAATGCCTGAAGCTGTTTGTTTGCTTGATTGCCCTTTACAAGTATTTATAACAGAATAAGTAGCTTCTGTTTCTAGAAGGAATTTTACCTTCTCATTCCCCAACCTAACTGTAGCCAGGGGCTCTGCTGGGGAGGGATTCGAATCTTCCCCCGCTCCTCCTCATTCTTCATCTAAAGGAATCATTCTCTCTGCCTGTCCTGACCTTCCACTAAATATCCAGTGTTTCTTTTGATTCTGAGGGCATTTTCCCTTCGAGTGCAACCTGTGGAGTCTGTTCACAACTCTTTCCATGTAATCCTTGTTTCCCCTCCTCCTGGGCCACTCTCCCCTCTCCTGGTTTCTTGTGGGATAGCTACAGGCAGCAATTTTTCTCTCTTGTTTTTCCCCTAAAGATTCCAATTTTACTCTGGAGCTTATCTTATGCCCCCACATATACATTAACAAATTCCTAGTTGAAACCTGACACACTCTAACCCACAAAACACAATATTGTATTGTATTAATAATTATATAAATTCTATTAATAATATCTATATTAAGAATCAGGGATTGAAAGCCCTCCCCAGTACTATTGAACCATTTGAACCACTTTTGAGAGCTTGCACCAGAGCAATAGTGGTCTGATTGTGATAGGTCTCCAAGGCCACATCCAGTATTTTTACCAAATCACATTGGTCCTCCCCCTGAAGCTTTTGTACCTTTTTCCTTATGTCCTCCGTGGACTGACTTTTTGTTAAATGGCCTAACTCTTTCCTTCCTTCTTCTGATTCAGGATCAACAGTAGTATATTTATGCATCACATTTTTTAATCTTCCCACAAGTCCAGAAGGTGATTCATTTACATCTTGCTTTATTTCATATAGCTTAGACAAGCTCACTGCCGTTGGGACCACATTCCTAATGCCGAATAACATCCACCTCCGATATTGTTTCAAAGCTTACCTGTCTGGATTAGGGTCCTAGATAGGATCGGGGGTAGGTACGTGAAGATTCACTGTACCTGTTGCTGTGCCTGCTGTTATTTGTTGATCCACCGCGGTCCGAGCCGTAAGAAAAGTCATATTTGTGTCAACACTCTGGAAAGCATGATGCGTGATTACCAGCCACTTGTTTCCAACTCTTCAAATCTATAATAGTAAAGGGAATATTCATTCCCATGGCTTGCCTTGGGAACTGGAGCAGTTCTTTGGTGTGAAGGGTTTCAAGGCTGCCTGGGCAGGCAGTGGGGCTGGTGCTGGCCTCAGGGCTGAGCTCCTGTCCCCTGGTCAGGCAGCAGGACTGGTGCTGATATTGGGGTTGAGCTCCCAGACCCTGGGTGCTGTTTTGGCTGGGATAAAATTTATTCTCTTCCCTGTAGCTGATGCAGTGCTGTTTTCTGGCTTTATTCTGGCAATAATGCTGGTAACACACTGATGCTTTAGTTGTTGCTCAGTAGCACTTACCCTGATCAAGGACTTTTCAGTCTCTCATGCTCAGCAGTGAGGAGGGGCACAAGAAGCCGGGAGGAAGCAGACAGGACACCTGACCCAAACTAGCCAAAGGGGTATTCCAACCCACAGCACGTCATGCCCAGGATAGGAACTGGGGGAGTCACCCTGCAGGGATGGGATTGGGTCAGGCTGGGTATCGCTCAGTGGGTACAGAGCAATTGCATTGGGCATCACTGCTGGTTAGCATCATCCTCTCTCCTGTCTACTTTTGTGCTCTGTCCCTTTTAAACCACAACAGCTCTACAGGAGCAAAATTTGCTGTACAGCTCTTCATAGTGATTTTAGTGATAGAAGATTTCACCTTTTCTCTTGTTGTTGCTCCAGGTTTGGTTTTTCACTTCTTTTCATGACTTTGTTCTTGCATTTTTAAAGAGCTCTGGCTGGTGGGGGAGTTATTTCTCTCTCTCTAATTCCTGTGGGTTTCTGACCCGCACCTTGCTCCTTCAGCTGCTGATTGCCAGGTTTTCCATGTGGGTCCTTCCCTCTGTGTGCGTCCTGTGCCCGTTCCGGTTCTGTCACGTTCCCGTCAGGAGCCTGGCGGAGGTGGGGAGCGGCTCCTGCTCCCCAGCTCCCTGTGGCCATAGTTGTGGTCGCTGCCGTTTCCCTGCCACGGGCAGATTCTCAGTCTGCAGCTGAGGGTTGCTTTTCCACAGGAGGGTCTTGTTTGGGGCTGGGGGAGGGTGGGGGCTGGCTCCGGCCATCTGCGCTGTCGAGTCTGGCCGTAGGACTGCGTGTTGAGTCGGTGGGATTTGTGCTCACAGTTAATAGTGCACAGTGTAGGGAACGCAGGAATCTGGTTTGTTTTCCATTCCAATTGAAGTAAAAGGAAGCACTTGGTGAGATGGAGCCATCTCTTTCTTGTGAGGTTGCGGGATGAAGGATGCTGTGAGCATGAGGGGTGCAGGGGAGCCCAGCGTGGCTGCTGTGGGACAGGAGGTTTGTCTCTTACTGAGACTGACTCTGCGGCTCTGGCAGCGAGGGCAGAGGCTGGTCCCCCCATGGCCACTCCCGGAGCACCCCTGGGTGCCCAGTGCCATGGGCACGATGCTGCCGCCATCACAAAGCCGTGGTGGTCGCTGTGGAGACGCCCATTGTGACGGGGCCCCCACGCTGAGCGTGGGCTATTGAAGGAGCCAGAGCCCTGCAGGAACCAGTGCAGAGGAGAGCCCTCCCTCGGGAGGCTGCATCTCCCGTGCCTGCCCTGCGCATCCAGGTACGGGTTCTTTGACTTTGCAATCCTCTTTTAGTGTTGGCTTGAAACACATGGTGGGTGCGTGCTCTAAAGGGAGGAGAAGCTGTCAGGAGATGTGCTGGTGCCATCCCAGCTGTAGGAGCAGGGGCTGGGTGAGGAGGAGGCGCTGGGCTTGTTCATGTGCTTGGAGCTGAGCTCTGCCTGCAGAGGTGCTGGGGGCGAAGCAAGAGCCTTCTGTGTGCAGGAGCTGCTGGTGTCAGAGGTGCTGAGAAGGTGTCAGGGCAGGAGCAGCCCCTGGGCAGTGCAGCTGCTGGTGCTGTCCCTGGGAGCTCAGCACAAGGGGACCTGCCTGGCTCCGGCAAGGCCCGCGCAAGCCCCCGGGGCATTGCAGAAGGCAGGAGGGGTGCTGCTGGGCTCTGGGAAAGGCCAGGCCAGCGCCGGGCATTGCGCAAGGCTCCAGTGCTCTGCTGGGCTCTGCCAATGCATTCGGGAAGGTGACAAAGGCCCTGGCAGGCGCGGGCACAGCCCAGAAGCCCAGCGGGCACTGCGCAAGGTGGGAAGGAGCTGGTGGGCTCTGGGCACACCTGCGCAATCCTGACTGCGGCAATGCCCGCGGGAGCCCCTCTGCTCCCCAGCAGCAGGGCCAGGACAGGAGCTGTTGCTGGGCCTCCCCTGCCCTTGGCAAGCACTGCCCCAGCCCCAGCAACCCTTGGGAGCTGCGCTTCCTGAGCCAAGGAATGCTGCTTCCAGCTGCGTGCCCATACAAAGAGCCCAGCTCCAAGAGTGCAAACGTCCAGCCCCTGCTGCCACAGCAAAGGGGCCAGCACAGGGGCAGTGTTGAACCCCAGCCGGGAACTCAGCACCAGCAGCCGCTCGCTCAGCACCCGGGTGGGATGGGGAGGAGAATGGGAACAGTGTGAAACCCACGGGTGGAGATGAGAACAGGTCAGGAACTGAAATCAAGCACAATGTAATATTAGTGTTATTGTTATTAATAAGAATGGAAACAACAAGGGGAGAGATACAGAACCAAAAGGGGAAAGAAAGGACCTATAGCGAGCAGTGATGCCCAGTGCAATTGTTCAGCATGTTCTGAGCAACACCCAGCCCGACTCAAGCAGCAACGCATCCCTTCAGGCCAGTTTCTATGGCCTGAGGTGTCATGGGCCCACTGGACTGAAAAGCATTTATATTAGTGTTATAATTTATAATAGTAATATAGACAGACAAGCATTTCTATTATTATAATAGATAAATTACTTACATTCTATTACAATATTATAACATTATAAAAATCAGTGAGGGTTAAAATTAGGGTCAAGAACAGGGATTTTGTGTTTAGGTTTTGATTTATGCCACGGCATCACAGCAGAGGGAAGACAAGGACCTGAATGGTTTGTGGGATGCCAATGGTGTTTTGGGCGCTCTGGGGACGCTTCAAGGTGTCCTTCGGCAGTTGTAGGAGTGGTTTGGGGTTATTTTTGAGGTGTTTCACAGGTGTTTCTGGGTGTTATGGAGGTGTTTTATGGTGGTCCACCAGAGCAGGTTGCTCCAAGCCCCTGTGTCCAACCTTGCCTTGAACATTGCAGGGGACGGCGCAGCCACAGCTTCTCTGGGCACCCTGTGCCAGTGTCCCACCACTGTCACAGGGAAGAATTCCTTCCTAATGTCTGATCTAAATCCCCCTCTTTCAGCTCAAAGCCATCTCCCCTTCTCCTGTCATTGCACACACTTGTAAAAAGCCCCTTTCCAGATTTCTTGTAGGCTGTGTTTAGAAATGGGCAGCTTGCTAAGATGTATCCCTGGAACCTTGTCTTCTCCAGGCTGAACATCCCCAGCTCTCTCAGCCTGTCTTCATCTGCAGGTGAAGTTGTCTGGACACGAGCTCCAGCCCTCGGAGCATCTTTTTGTAGCCCTTCATAAGCCCGTCATTGTAAGATCTTAAAAAAAACCCTCTCCAGTTTTCTTGTAGGCCCTGTTTAGATATGGGCTTAGTAAGGCCTCCCTGGAGCCTTCTCTGCTCCAGGCTGAACACTCCCAGCTCTCTCAGCCTGTCTTCATCAGAGATGTGCTCCAGCCCTTGGAGCATTTTTGTGACCCTTCATAAGCCCATCATTGTTGGATCATAAGAGAACAGAGGTTGGAAAGCACCCCAGGAGGTCTCAAGACCAACCCATCAGGAACAGGATCAGAGCAAATTGTACAAGGCTTGATTCAGTCTGAACTGGTAATCCCCAAAGCCAGAGACTGCACAGCCTCTCTTGGTGACCTGATGCAGCCCTTGCCTGAGCCTATGGGAACAAGGTTTCCTTATGTCCTGGCTCAACCTCTCCTCTGTCACTATCCCCCATTGCCTTTTGTCCTCCCACCAGGCACCATGGTGAGGAGCCTGGCTCTGTATTCTCCATGTCCTCCTGTCCAGCTCCTGCCCACCCAGCCCTGTCCCATGGGCTGCTCCCAGCCAGGCAGCCCCAGCCTGGGCCATTGCAGGGGAGTCCCCTGCAGGGACCCCTGTGTCCCCTGCTCTCCTGCCCAGGACACCCTGAGAGCTCTGCAGCCCCCCCATGCCATCCCATCTCCCCACACCAGCACAACAGCCCCGGCCCTTGGGCTCCTCAAGAGCTCTTCCTGCTCCAGGCACCGAGCAGGCATCCCAGAGCTGCAGCAGCCAGAAAGCTGATTTCATTCCCCTTCATTCCTGCCATGGGAGGACATAGCACAGAGAGGAAGTTGCTGCAGGATCATTTCTTTTACTCAAATACAGTGAGAGTCCCCATTGACACAACGTCTGTGGGTCAGACAAGGTGGGCAGATACTGAAGTAGCAGGGGATGAAAACTGACATGGCTTTGAAGATAGCAACATCACAAGTGGAAAAAAGAAAACAACTGTAAAGCAGCAAAGACAGACGTGGCCTGTCATGACATGCACTGGAAGCCCTTTCCAGGGTAAAGCAGGCAGTGTATGGCTGCTGAAACACATCCAGACACCAGCTTCCTCACAGCATCCTTGAGCTCCTGGTTCCTCAAGCTGCAGATGAGGGTGTTCACTGCTGGAGGCCCAACCCTGTACTGCACTGACACCACCAGATCAAGGGATGGGGAGGAGATGGTGGGGGGACAAATGCCAGTGCTGACAAGCAGGGAGAGCACAGCTAAGTGAGGGAGGCACATGGAAAAGGCTTTGTGTTGTCCCTGCTCAGAGGGGATCCTCAGCACAGCTATGAGAAGAGATGGCTCCTTAAGGGGAGAATTTCAAGCAGCTCCCAGAGCCTAATGGTGGTACAAGAAACCTGGAGAGAGGCTTTGGAACAGGGCCTGTAGGGGCAGGACAAGGGGAATGGCTTTAACCTGCCAGAGGGGAGACCGAGATAAGCTCTTAGGCAGAAGTTCTTTCCTGTGAGGGTGGTGAGACAGTGGCACAGGGTGCCCAGAGAAGCTGTGGATTTTCAGAAACTGAGCACTTTAAGTTTATTAAATACGTCCTCATCCCTCTGCTTCCCTCAGTTGATTGTAAGTGCTTGGCACAGATGGGCTGGCAGGACTGGGGCAGTGGGGAGATGCCCAAAATGCTCAAGCGCAGCATTAGTCAGTGATCCAAAAGTGCTGGTGGGCTTAACTAGACAAAATCTACCCTCCAGAGTGCTCCCTACCCAAGGGTATGGGGACCCAGGTAGAGGCCATCCTCAACCCCTTCGGTCAGGGGAAAGGGTGTGAGAAGGAGCGAACTGATACTGCATGTCCACAATTGGTAGATTATAGACACTGCCCCAAATTGGGTGTTTCCTGGCAGTCCTGATGCAGGTGCAAAGGCAGTCCTGAACTATTTGGTGGCATCCAACAAAACAGCAGACTCATGATTCTCAGCTCTGGTGGAATCTCGCTTGTGAGATACAGTGACTGTGATCGGGCAACCTCTGGGGGATAGAAGTCGGGGATGGGGAGGAGATGGAGGGGGGCTCAGATACTGCTGGGGTTTTGTCCTGGGTTCAGCAGTAGCAGTCATTTTTCTCCTTCATAGTAGCTGATGCCGTGCTGTAGTTTTGACTTTCAGCCTGGGAACTGCGCTGATAACACCCATGTTTTTAGTTGCTGCTCAGTAATGTTCACTCTGACCAAGGACTTTCTGAGTCTCATGCACTGCCAGGGAAGAGGGGAAGCTGGGAGGAAGGACACACAGGACACCTGACCCAAACTAGCCAGAGAGGTATTCCATACCACAGCACGTCATGCACAGTCTATGTCCTGGGGGCAGTTGCCTGGAAGGGTGTGATCACTGCTGCGGTCAGACTGGGTATTGGTGGGCATGTGGTGAGCTCAGGAGTGTTGTATCCCAACAAGAAGAAAGTGCAGCAGGAGGGCCAGGAGACCTCCTTGGATGGAAAAGGAGCTGCTGATGAAACTTCGAAGGAAAAAAAGAGGCTTATAAAAGGTGGAAGCAAGGACAGGCAGCCTGGGAAGAATACAGGGATGTTGTCTGAGAAGCTAGGGACCAGGTGAGGAAGGCTATGCCCAGTTAGAATTAAACTTGGCTAGGGATGTGAAAGATAACAGGAAGGGATTCTATAGGTACATAGCAAATAAAAGACAGACTAGGGACAATGTAGGCCCCCTCTGGAAGCTTTCAGGAGAACTGGCTACCCTGGATTTGGAGAAGGCTGAGGTTCTGAATGACTTCTTTGCCTCAGTCTTCACTGCAAATGCTCTGACCACACCACCCAAGTCTTGGAAGGCAGACGCAGGGATCGTGAGAATGAACATCCTAGGCCCATTGCAGGAGAGGATCTGATTCGAGACCATCTTAAGAACCTGAACGTGCACAAGTCCGTCGGACCTGATGAAATCCATCTGCGGGTCCTGAAGGAGCTAGCAAATGAAGTTGCTAAGCCACTGTCCATCGTTGAATGATCACGGCAGTCAGGTGAAGTTCCCAAGGACTGGAAAAAGGGAAATATAACCCCCATTTTCAAGAAGGGGAAAATGGATGATCAGGGGAATTACAGAGCAGTCAGTCTCACCTCTGTGCCTGGCAAAATCTTGGAGCAGATTCTCCTGCAAGGCATGCTAAGGCACATGAAAAACAAGGAGGTGGTTGGTGACAGCCAGCATGGCTTCACTAAGGGGAAATCCTGCCTGACCAATTTGGTGGCCTTCTATGATGGAGCTATGGAACTGATGGACAGGGGTAGAGCAGTTGATGTCATCTACCTGGACTTGTGCAAAACGTTCGACACTGTCCCACACAACATCCTTGTCTCTAAATTGGAGAGACATCAATTTGATGGGTGGACCACTCAGTAGATAAATAACTGGCTGGACGGCCGCACGCAAAGAGTTGTGGTCAATGTCTCAGTGTTTGGCTGGAGACCAGTAACGAGTGGTGTCCCTCAGGGATGGGTGTTGGGACTGGTCTTGTTCAACATCTTTGTCGCTGACATGGACAGTGGGATTGAGTGCGCCCTCAGCAAGTTTGCCGATGACACCAAGCTGTGTGGTTCAGTTGGTAGGCTGGAGGGAAGGGATGCCATCCAGAGGGACCTTGACATGCTTGTGAGGTGGGCTGATGCCAACCTTATGAAGTTTAACCATGCCAAGTGCAAGGTCCTACACCTGGGTTGGAGCAATCCCAGGCACTGCTACAGGTTGGGGATAGCAGAGATCCAGAGCAGCCCTGTGGAGAAAGACTTTGGGGTGTTGGTCAATGAGAAAATGAACATGAGCCGGCTACTGTGTGCACTCACAGCCCAGAAAGTCAAGCGTATCCTGGGCTGCATCAAAAGGAGCGTGACCAGCAGGTTGAAGGAGGTGATCCTGCCCCTCTCCTCTGCTCTCCTGAGACCTCACTTGGAGCATTGTGTGCAGTTCTGGTGTCCTCAACATAAAAAGAACATGGAACTGTTGGAACAAGTCCAGAGGAGGGCCACGAGGATGATCAGGGGAGTGGAGCACCTCCAGTAGAAAACAGGCTGAGAAAGTTGGGGCTGTTCAGGCTGGAGAAGAGAAGGCTGCGTGGAGACCTCACAGCAGCCTTTCAGTATCTGAAGGGGGGCTATAAGGATGGTGGGGAGGGACTCTTCATTAGGGACTGTAGTGATAGGACAAGGGGCAATGGGTTAAAACTTAAACAGAGAAATTTAGATTGGATCTAAGGAAGAAATTCTTTACTGTGAGGGTGGTGAGGCACTGGAACGGGTTGCCGAGGAAAGTTGTGAATGCTCCATCCTTGGCGGTGTTCAAGGCCAGGCTGGACAGAGCCTTGGGTGACATGGTTTAGCGTGAAGTGTCCCTGCCCATAGCAGGGGGGGTGGAACTAGATGATCTTAAAGTCCTTTCCAACCCTAACTATTCTATGATTGTATGATTCTATGATTACGGTCATCAGTACAGCAGTTACAAAGAATGTGTTAGTCACACAATGTTAGCTCTAAATCTTGCTGTTTAATTATATTAAGACACAACTAATGCCTTTCTTAATGAGATTTCCAAGGGAAGCTATTCCTTCAGTCTGCAAGTTCTCTGTGAACATGTGCCAAATATAATGGAAAAGTCTGAGTGCCTTTGTTCAACTCAGTTATTTCACGTTTTAGCCCTCAGAATAATCCCCTAACTACCTGCACCCATGGCAGCAGGGGTTGGAACTAGATGATCGTAAGGTCCTTTCCAAACCTAACTATTCTATGATTCTATGATTCTATGAATGCTACCATGGAGCTTTTAAATCATCTATTCCAATTCAGTGATGCCTTTGTATATATACTTGCAGGCTTTTCCCGGTAAATTTCCATCCATTGGCCAAAAAAAGCCTTGCCACAGTTCTTTGATTTTGCACCCCTAAAACCCCGTATGGCTCAAAGCCATAGCCCCATCCCTGGGGCTAGGATGGTTTTCACAGGCTGGTCAGGGAAGTCTGGCAAATCCATCCTGGTTTGAAGAGTTGGTGTCACTTGGTGCTCTGATGTGTCATATGTGCAAGGCTCTACGCAGGTTGTGGAGCTGGCAGCAGTCGTCAGAGCATTTTTACGCCGGCCAGACAAGCCCTTAAATATTGTCTCAGCTTCTCAGTATGTAGTTGGCATAGTACAACGGGCATAACATGCGCTGCTGAGAGAGATTTCAAATGCTTGTTACCTTCTTTGTATGCTGTCAACCCTCACAGTCTGTATTCACTCGATCTCTGGCAGACAGATGTTGCTCATTTCCCAGCTTTTGGCTGACTGAAGTAAGTTCATGTTTCCTTAGATACTCACTCTAACCCCCTCTTTGCCAGCCCACATGCTGGGGAAAAGGCCTGCCATGTTTGTCACCATTTGACACAGGCTTTTGCCTTTATGGGAACGCCAAGCTGTGTGAAAACTGATAGTGGCCCGGCATACACGTCCCGTAAAGTTGCTGCCTTTTTGTCTGCCTGGGGCATTGAACATATCACAGGCATCCCACATAACCCCTGTCGTGGTTTAAGCCCAGGCCGTAAATTAGAACCACGCAGTCTACTTCCCCCCCACCTTTCTTCCCTCCGCTCCTGGAGGGACGGGGAAGAGAATCGAAAGAATGTAACTCCCACAGGTTGAGGTAAGAATAGTTTAGTACCTAAGGTATAACACAAATCACTACTGCTACCACCAATAATAATAGTGATAAAGGAAATAACAAGGGAAGAGAATACAACTGCTCACCAACCGGTACCTCACCCCCACCCAGCAGTGATCCAGCCCTTCCGGGTACTCTCAGTTCTACATCCTGGGCATGACGTGCTGTGGTATGGAATACCTCTTTGGCTAGTTTGGGTCAGGTGTCCTGTCCCTGCTTCCTCCCGGCTTCTCCTCCTCCCTGGCAGAGCATGAGACTCACAAAGTCCTTGGTCAGGGTAAACATTCTGACCAGCAACCAAAAACATCGGCTTTATCAGTATTATCCCCAGGCCAAAAGTCAAAACCACAGCGCTGCACCAGCTGCTAAGAAGGAGAAAAAATGACTGCTACTGCTAAACCAGGAAACCCCTCTGGGCAAGCGCTTATTGAACGTGCCCATGGGACCCGCAAAAATATGTTATAAAACAAGAAGGGGGAAGCGAGGGCTATAACTGCCCCCAAGAACGCATAGCAAAAGCACTGTATGCCTTGACTTTTTTTTAAATTGCTGGCAAGATGACCAGCCGCCGGTGGAAAAACATTTTGGGTGACCAGCCTTAGAAGCAATTCATGGTCAAGTGCCAGTTATGATAAAAAACTTAGAATCCCGTCAATGGGAAGGGCCATACCCTTTAATAACTTGGGGGAAGGGTTATGCTTGTGTCTCCACAGGTACCCGACATCGATGCATTCCTGCTCGATGGGTCCGACCGGCACTCAGAACCCCTGAACCATAGGTCTGATCATGTGCATGCCGATTCATCAGTGGTGTGAAACTGACTCCTGGGAATTATACAAGACTGGCTACTCGCTCCTCGGAGAACCAGCAAGTGGGACTACCACTTACACCGGTGCTTACCGCGCTGGGGTAACACATCCATTAGCTATAGATTGAGAACATCGTGATCCAGAGCTGTTGCCACTAGAAAACAGGCAAGAGCAGAGTATACTGTGTTTAGCTTGTCCAGGCAGTGGGCACTGTGTTTGGGTCTTACGTGAGTGCCGCTGCCGACGGCGATGGTATTGTGTCTCGCGCTTTAGGGAAGGATGGTGCAAGATCTGCCACTGCAATCAGGAGGCAGAGTCTAGTGCCAATGTGATAAGCCTGGTATGTGGGAAGTCACACTTGGTTCCTGAAATCTGGGAAGTCTGGTGACCAACTGGGAAAGAACCAAGCGTATCTGTCAAAAATTATTTCAGTGGAAATTATATAAAAACCAAAAATGAGGTTTATCGTGACATGTTGCATGCATTTCTGTAATTGTTCTATCAAATGCCAGAGCCATTTGGGAATCGGAGTAGCTAGTGCTCAAGCTTTAGCAACATTGAATAAGTTAGGATGTTGACTTGCTAAACAAACTAATGCTACAGAATCCTCTCTCTCCCCTTTGCTCACTGATGTCGACTCTATTAGGCATGCGACTTTACAAAATAGGGCAGCAATCCATTTTCTCCTCTTAGCACATGGACATAAGTGTGAAGTTCTGGAAGGAATGTGTTGCATGAATTTGTCAGACCATTCAGATCCATACATGAAAGTATCCGTAAATTAAAAGACAGTGTGATGAAGTTAAGGGAAGATGATACAGATTGGTTATCATCACTTTTCTCCGGCTGGGGTATAACTGGGTGGCTATTGACTTTGGTTAAGGGAGGATTGATCTTTTTGCTTTCTCTCTTTGCCATCATATGTGTCGTACCTTGCTTGTTACAATGTATGCAGCAAATGTTATCCCAAGCTTTTGAAAAACGTGTGTATACTGCATTGATAAAACAAGAAGTGGGAACTGTGAGGGTTGGAATGCATCAAAACTGTCAGAGACCATGACAAGGAGGAACTACAGCAGGCAATTAGAAGTGACCTGTCCCTGACTGGTACTGGATAGAGGATGTTGATGAGAAAAATCAGATAGACATTTTGCCCAAAGTCGTGAATGTAACCGCAAGGCAGACACAGATGTGCTTAGCTAATTGCTTGGATGCATACAAATATCATGCAATCCTTGCAATAAACGATCCAGCTTGTACTGGTCTCCACGCCTCCCATCCTCACACCTTAGAGCTCATCCACCTTCAACCCCAGCCATGGGCAGGGACACCTTCCACTAGAGCAGGTTGCTGCAAGGCCCTCTGTGCAACCTGGCTTTGAACACGACCAGCCATGGGGCACACACAGCTTCTCTGGGCACCCTGTGCTGTAGCGTACCAAAGATGAACTCCAGTTCTGGTGAAATCTGAAGACATTTATTTTGCATCTCACATCCCTTTTATAGTCTAAGTGCTAAACAGTAACTTTGTACTCTGTTACTTCCTTAACATCCCGATTCAGGGAAACTACTAAGGGTTACAAATATTTACATTGTTTGGCCTGTTTCTGACATACACACCCTGCTTTACCTTGCAACCCGCCTGCTTTGTTTTGCTAACTGATCTTGGAACTTCATTGTTCTCTTGACTCTTCCCAAGGCTTAAGCCCCACCAGGGCAAAAGCACCTGGTGTTTTCTTTACTGTTCCCAAGCCTTAAGCTGGACCAGGGTGATAACACCTGGATCCATTTGATTAACTATTTCTATCCCGTCACCCACCCTGTGCCAGTGTCCCACCACCCTCACAGGGAACAACTTCCAAGATCCCACGTCAGTCTCCCCTCTCTGTCAGGTTAAAGCCCTTCCCCTTGTCCCATCCCCACAGGCCCATGTTCACCACACCAGAAATGAGGCCAGATCCCAGGATCATCCCTTGGCAGCTGCAGCGCTTCGCTGCCGGCTCAGCCAGCACAACTCGCACACCGAGTCCAAAGCAGCCACTCTGGGGAAGTCACTTGAGGTGTTCTTGGCAACTCCTAAAGCACTCCAAGATCACCATCGCCACCCACCTCGTTCCATGCTCCTGTGTCCACAGGTGTCATCAACTCCGAGACACCAAGATGGGAACCACCAGAGGAGCTGCTCTTGCCTCCTCCACCGGTAGCTTGTGTTCCGTGGGGCAGCTGTCGTCTCCCAGTGCTCCCACTGAAGGGTTCCAGGAGGTTTTGTGGCTTCACACACCCGAACACGGGGAGTTGCAGAATCAGCCACGACTGTGGTCCTCAATCACCATGGTCATTGTGAATGCATGAGCTCTGGTTTGGCACATGGGGTGCTCTGGAGGTGCTGCAGGCATTCTCTGGGATTCTCTAGGGGTATCCCCAGCATGCTCTGGGAGCGCACAGAGACACAGGGGCTTGGAGCAAGCTGCTCTAGTGGAAGCTGTCCCTGCCCATGGCAAGGGTTGGAGCTGGATGAGCTTTAAGGTCCCTTCCAGCCCAGCCCAGCCTGGGATTCCATGATTCTCTGCTGTGCCAATGTTGGTCACTCTCCACTTGTCTTAGGTGGCCGTGACGCCCTGTTCCATTGCCCAGGTTGAGCTGTGACCCCTCGCATGCTCCACCTCCGGACCAAAGGCACTGAGGAAGAGCAGCCCGTGAGGGACCTCCCCAGGCCGGCTGGGCAGAGGCTGGTCCCCTAAAGTGACTCCCGGAGCACCCCTGGGTGCCCAGTGCCATGGACACGACGCTGCCGCCATCACAAAGCCGTGGTGGTCGCTGTGGAGACGCCCATTGTGACGGGGCCCTCACGCTGAGCGTGGGCTATTGAAGGAGCCAGAGCCCTGCAGGAACCAGTGCAGAGGAGAGCCCTCCCTCGGGAGGCTGCATCTCCTGTGCCTGCCCTGCGCATCCGGATATGAGTTCTTTGACTTTGCAATCCTGTTGTAGTGTTGGCTTGAAACACATGGTGGGTGCGTGCTGTAAAGGGAGGAGAAGCTGTCAGGAGATGTGCTGGTGCCATCCCAGCTGTAGGAGCAGGGGATGGGTGAGGAGGAGGCACTGGGCTTGTTCCTGTTCTTGGAGCTGAGCTCTGCCTGCAGAGGTGCTGGGGGCGAAGCAGGAGCCTTCTGTGTGCAGGAGCTGCTGGAGTCAGAGGTGCTGAGAAGGTGTCAGGGCAGGAGCAGCCCCTGGGCAGTGCAGCTGCTGGTGCTGTCACTGGGAGCTCAGCACAAGGGGACCTGCCTGGCTCTGGCAAGGCCCGCGCAAGGCCCCCGGGCATTGCGGAAGGCGGCAGGGCCCTGGCAGGTTCCAGTGATCCCTGTGCCAGGCATTGCAGAAGTCACAGAAATTTCTAAACTGAAAAGTAAGAAAATAAACACTTTCACGTAACTTTTATCAGTTGCTCTTTGCAATCTTCCTGCACTGGGAATCCTCCAATGTGCTGTGCAATCTGCAAGGCTTGACAAAACCCAAAGGTTTTAATGAGCCCCATGGTGTATTTGGGCTGAGTCCATGAACCTCAGGTGCTGAGAGGAGACTGAGGAAACCTCTCAAGAAGTCCAAGTCAGAAACAAAGCCCCAAGTCCCTTCAGCATTAATGGGCCCCACTGAGGGCTGTTACTGACAGAGCCTCCCCAGGGACTCGTTAAAGCAAGTAACTGCAGGCTGTGACTACTGGGATACAAAGGCAAAATGCAGGTGTCTCATGGTGAGAAAACCCCTTGGTTTGTTTGATGAAGCAGAAAGGCCAAGCCCTGACCACAGCCCTTGGAGAAGTAGAGCCTGAAATCCTGAGAATGAAAGTTCTCCTCATAGGCCTTGATGAAAGAGGCAACTGCCATAGCCCAGGGCACAGAGACCTTTTGTTCTTTTGGGCCTTTCAGCCTTGCCAGAATCCTCACTCATCTCTGCTGCAGGCTGTCCTGCACTGGCCCATGCCTGCACCTCTTTCCCTTCAGGCTCTTGACACCCATCTTGCTTTCCCACCTGGCTCTCACCTGGCATTTCTGAACCTTCAGTCACATCTCTGCACCCATCCCTGTCTGCTCCTTGAAACACAAAGCCATGGGCTGAGCCAGACTCCCTCTGGGTGACCTCTTGCACCACAACTCCACCTTTCGAGAGACATTTCTCTTTCCTGACTTTGAGTCTGAACCTTCCAAGCTGCACTTTGCAGAGGTTTCCTTCTCTTCCTGCTAGCAAGAAAATCTCCATCATCTCTGAAGCCACATTTCAAGTAGTTGTAGGCTGCTACTATAGTGTCAATTCAGCAGGTGGAGTGAATATCCCTCAGCAAGGCCATCTAAAGGAGGCTTCTAGAGGAATGGGTGGTGCCATCAGGATAGAGAACTAAGCACCATGGGAGAGCAGTGGGAAAAGGGAATGGTCTGGATTGAGAACTTCCTGGCAAGAGCCAGAAGGAAAGGTGGTGTCCTTGGGTGCAAGGTACCCCATGCTGTGGGGACAGGGCACCCCATCTGGGACAGCTTCCTGCCTGTAGCACCCTCTCTGCTGTGCACACCCCTCTCTCTGCCCACACTCACAAGTGTCTCACAGAAGCTTTGCACTTCCCCTGCAGCAGTGACCCCTCACTGCAGGAGGTTCCTGCATTCTCCAGGCTCAGGGATGGATCCTGCATTCCAGGCAAGTTTGGGTAGTGCAGGAGAGGCAGACAGGAAGGTCGGCTCCTGGGGCATGAGGAGCAGTGTTCAGGCACCCCCAGCAGTGGGCATTCCCCATGTGCCACGCTGAGGCATGTTCCCATGAGGGAAACTTCTCAGACAGCCTCTGGTTTGTCCAGGCTCTGCAGCCACACTCCAGGAACACCTCCTCCTCCTCCACCTACAGACATCAACTGCTGTCCATGGCTGGGCTCCATCCTGCTTGTAAGGATTGGTTAAAGCCCTGAACCATCACCTTGCTTCTTGCTGACTTCCCTCCACCCTCCCTCACCTCCCTGCACACTGCTCATTGCCACCAGTAACTCCCTGAAGAGTTAAGAAGCTCTCCAGGCTTTCCTCAGGGGGTGACCATGTTTCTCCATTGACCATTGATGGATCCATGGAGTGCCAGGTGTGAGGTTCCTGCAGAGGCAGAGCTGCCCCTGGGCAGAGCCCTGCTGCCGGGAGGGGTGTGCAGGGCAGAGCTGAGCACACAGCCCATGGGATGGGCTCTGGGAGCACTGAGAGGGAGCAGAGCTGGGCCCAGAGCAGCAGCTCCTGGCAGGGACAGCTCCAGGCAGCAGAGACATGGGCAGGGAGTGGGGGGGAAAGTGCAGCCCAGGCCTGGGGAGGGTGCGTTCAGGCAGCTCTCTTGGTGCCTGGCACTGGAGGTGGCTGCTGGCCATGCTCTGCTGGGCACAGTCCTTAGCTATGGGGAGATGCTAAGATGTCTCCCTGGAACCTTCTCTTCTCCAGGCTGAACACCCCCATCTCTCTCAGCCTGTCTTCATGGGAGACGTGCTCCAGCCCTTAGAGCACAGCAGTTAATGGCTGGACTCGATGTTCTCAAGGGTCTTTTCAAATGAAAGGATTCTGGGATTTCCTCTGACATCCCTTGTGAACGTCAGAGCTGGGCAAAGCACAGCTTCAGAGCAAACCTGACTCCCATCCAACCTGGCCTTGAACACGGCCAGCCATGGGGCAGCCACAGCTTCTCTGGGCACTGTCTGTGAGCACCTCAGCACCCTCACAGGGAAAAACTTCCTCCTAATGTCCAAGCTAAATCTGCCTTTTTTCAGCTAAAGCCATTCCCCCTTGTCCTGTCACTGCACACCCTTGTAGAAAGCCCCTCTCCAGATTTCTTGTAGGCCCTGACTAAGATTGGGCAGATTGCTAAGATGTCTCCCTGGAGCCTTCTCTTCTCCAGGCTCAGCACCCTCAGCTCTCTCAGCCTCTTCATCAGAGACGTGCTCCACTCCTCAGAGCAGATTAGGGCCCTTCATAAACCCATCTTTGAAAGATCATAAGAGAACAGAGGTTGGAAGGGACCCCAGGAGGTCTCAAGACCAACCCGTCAGGAACAGGGTCAGAGAAAGTGGTTCAAGGCTTGATTCAGTCTGAGTTGGAAATCCCCAAGGCCAGAGACTGCACAGCCTCTCTGGGTGACCTGATGCAGCACTTGCCTGAGCCTATGGGAACAAGGTTTCCTTATGTCCTGGCTCAACCTCTCCTCTGTCACTATCCCCCATTGCCTTTTGTCATCCCACCAGGCACCATGGTCAGGAGCCTGGCTCTGTATTCTCCATGTCCTTCTTGCCGGTACAGGCAGCCAGTCCCCAACAGCCTTCCCTTCCCAAGATCTCAGGTCCCCATCAGCCTTCCCTTCTCCAGGCTGGACAAGCCCAGCTCCCCCAGCCTCTCCCCACAGGCACCATGCTCCAGTCCCTGCCTGTCCTCAGGGCCCGTTTTTAAACACACTCCTGCTTGCCAATAGCGTTCCTGAATTGGGGATCTGAAACCTGGATGGAGTATTCCAGAGCATCCCTTCCCTTGTTCTCCTGCCGTGCTCCTGGTCATACAGCCCGCCATGCTGCTGTCCTCCCTTGCTGCCAGGGCACACGCTGCCTCCTGTCCAGCTCCTGCCCACCCAGCCCTTTCTCATGGGCTGCTCCCAGCCAGGCAGCCCCAGCCTGGGCCATTGCAGGGGAGTCCCCTGCAGGGACCCCTGTGTCCCCTGCTCTCCTGCCCAGGACACCCTGAGAGCTCTGCAGCCCCCCATGCCATCCCATCTCCCCACACCAGCACACCAGACCTGGCCCTTGGGCTCCTCAAGAGCTCTTCCTGCTCCAGGCACAGAGCAGCCATCCCAGAGCTGGAGCAGCCAGAAAGATGATTTCATTCCCCTTCATTCCTGCCATGGGAGGACATAGCACAGAGAGGAAGTTGCTGCAGGATCATTTATTTAACTCAAATACTGTGAGAGCCCCCTCTGACACATAGTCTGTGGGTCACACAACACGAGTGGCTACTTAAGCAGGAGGAGATGAAAACTGACATTTCTATGAACACAACATCATCAAAAATTGAAACAGGAAAACAAATCTAAAGCAGCAAAGACAGATGTGGCCTGTCATGATGTACATTGGAAGCCTTTTCCAGGATAAAGCAGGCAGTGTATGGCTGCTGAAACACATCCAGTCAGCAGCTTCCACACAGCATCCTTGAGCTCCTGGTTCCGCAGGCTGTAGATGATGGGGTTCACTGCTGGAGGCACCACCGAGTACAGCACTGACAGCACCAGATCCAGGGGTGGGGAGGAGATGGAGGGGGGCTTCCAATAGGCAAAGGTACCAGTGCTGACAAAGAGGGAGAGCACGGCCAGGTGAGGGAGGCACGTGGAAAAGGCTTTGTGGCGTCTCTGCTCAGAGGGGATCCTCAGCACGGCCCTGAAGATCTGCACATAGGACCCCACAATGAAAATGAAACAGCCAAGTGCCAAACAGAAACTTAGCACAAGAAGCCCAACTTCCCTGAGGTAGGAATGTGAGCAGGAGAGCTCGAGGATCTGGGGGATTTCACAGAAGAACTGCTCCACAGCATTGCCTCGGCAGAGGGGCAGTGAAAATGTATTGGCTGTGTGCAGCAGAGCAGTGAGAAACCCAGCGCCCCAGGCAGCTGCTGCCATGTGGACACAAGCTCTGCTGCCCAGGAGGCTCCCGTAGTGCAGGGGCTTGCAGATGGCCACGTAGCGGTCGTAGGACATGGTGGTGAGGAGAGAAAACTCAGCTGAAATAAAAAAGAGAAAGAAAAAGATCTGTGCAGCACAACCTGTGTAGGAGATGACCCTGGTGTCCCACAGGGAATTGGCCATGGATTTGGGGACAGTGGTGGAGATGCAGGCCAGGTCCAGCAGGGAGAGGTTGAGGAGGAAGAAGTACATGGGGGTGTGGAGGTGCTGGTCGCAGGCTGTGCTGGTGATGATGAGGCCGTTGCCCAGGAGGGCAGCCAGGAAGATGCCCAGGAAGAGCCAGAAGTGCCAGAGCTGCAGCTCCCGCCTGGCTGCGAATGGCAGGAGGAGGAAGTGGGTGATGGAGCTGCCGTTGGACATCTGCTGCCTCTGGGCATGGGGCACTGTCACAGGAGAAAAAGGCAGTGACAGGTTAGGACAGGAGGGATGTCAGATAGAGAAGTTCAGAAGTTCACTTTCAGGCTACAGAAGAGAGGCTCAGTGTGAGTTGGTTGTGATTGTCTGTGAGGTTGTTTGGTTTGTTTGTTTTCCCAGTGTCACAGCTGACAAGTGACATTTTAGGGATAAATTTGTTAAGAAGTATTTTGAAGGCAACTGTTAAGAGTCTGAGCATGGGACAGACAAAAGGGCTCAGCTGTCTGTGGGTTCATGCCTACTCAAATTGCTGCAGAGTCCATCAGTCTGGTTCTCAGCTGCCCTGCACTTTCTAGAGGGACAGTCAGCTCCTTGCCCAGCAGAGCATGGCCAGCAGCCACCTCCAGTGCCAGACACCAAGAGAGCTGCCTGAACGCACCCTCCCCAGGCCTGGGCTGCACTTTCCCCCCACTCCCTGCCCATGTCTCTGCTGCCTGGAGCTGTCCCTGCCAGGAGCTGCTGCTCTGGGCCCAGCTCTGCTCCCTCTCAGTGCTCCCAGAGCCCATCCCATGGGCTGTGTGCTCAGCTCTGCCCTGCACACCCCTCCCGGCAGCAGGGCTCTGCCCAGGGGCAGCTCTGCCTCTGCAGGGGCTCAGGAGCAGCTCACACAAGTCCTGACAAGACTCTCGGTGCCTTCTCCAAAGCAGAGAAGGAAATTCCCAGCTCCCACTGCCCAACCTGCCCACCAGGAGTGAAAAACATCGGAGCTCAGGATCCTTCCCTATCAGGCAATCGCTGCCTCAGTGTCTTTCAGAAGGACCCTCTGCAAACGTGCTCAGAGAGATGAGATCCACATCTCTCTGAGCAGCCCTGACCCACACAGCACCCTCTCCAGTGCACAAGAACACTTCTACTGCCCTGCCAGGGGTTGTTGCTTACCTCCAGCGCCTCTCCCCCAGCGCCGTGGGGAGCTCCCGGGCAGGCTGAGTGCTGACCCTGGCAGGCAGCAGAGTCCCTGCCCCTGCACACAGCCCCTGGGCTGCAGGCACCCTGCTGGCAAGGACAGCGCTGGGCACCCCTGCCTGCACACCCACATTCACAGCCTGCAGCCAGCCCCGGGACAAGGGACCTGCCTTGTCCTGTCCCTCGCATGGTGCAGAGGGAAGCCCTGCTCTGCAGCACATCCTGCTCCTTATCTGCACAGAGAAACCAAGAGAGTCCTCCTGACAGATCTCATGGACTGTCCGAGGCAGCAGCTTGAGGAGATCCCTCCAGGAACTGCAGCTGCATTGCCCTGCACCCAGAGCCTTACCATGCACAGGGCTGGGAAGGTTTCTCCTGCAGGGAGCTCTCAGCATCCTCCACTGCCAAGTGCCTTTAAGCTCTCTGAGGCTCGCAGGTCTCCCCTGGGTGCCTGCAGGCAGTGCCCCAGCCCTGCTCCTGGCCAGAGCTGTCTCTCTGCAGCACTGCCCGCTTGCCAGCATCTCTCTGCGTCCCAGGAGCCCGGCCCAGGTCATCAGGAGAGACCCAGCCCAAGGTGGCTCTGCCTCTGTCCTGCTGGGCTCCCTCCAGGGCTTCCTGGGGCTCCAGGGGAACCCCATGGGAAACAGCCTGAAGCAAGCCCTGATGTTCCCTCCCTCAGCTGGCAGACACACTGCCTGCCTGCAGTGTCATTTCTCTGCTGAGAGACAGAGATTGGTCTGAACAATGAGATTTTGTAGGATCATGGAACCATTTATTTTGGAAAGGACACTTTAGAACATTGAGTCCACCATTAACCAAACACTGGCAAGTCAACACATGAACCATGTCCATTAGAGCATGTCTTTTAAATACCTCCAGGGATGGTGACACAACCACTTCTGCAGGCAGCGTATTTCTTGTCCCATCACCAGACAGGACAGGCAGGCCAGGACAGGCTGGGATCTCCTTTACCCCGGCTGAAGGAAGGGATTCAGCCCGGTCAGCTGACCCATCTCATCCTGGGATTGCAGCCCTGGGGCTGGAAGGGGATTCAGCTCCATCCCATAAACACCAGAAACCCACAGGAGCTCTCACTTCCTCAGAAGGTGAAAATGTACCATTATGTAGATGATGTCTTAATCAGAGATTCCCCCACAAAGGCAGGGGAAGCAGGAACAGCAGTGTGGGAAGCACTACAGGATGTCATAGTTCCACCTGAGCAATGTCAGAAGCCAAGTAGAAACCAGCACATCAACGCTCCCACCCAACTTGGTGTTGGCCGCAAATTTACACATCCCAGTATGGAGCAGTGTGGACCAGTTTGCACCAGTACAGACCGACATAGGCCACTATGGCCCCAGATACTGCTGGGGTTTCAATATCCCAGTGCTCCCAGTCCCTGCTGCAGGTCTTCCCACTTGCAGCTGTGCTCAACTCCCAATCCCTTCCAGTGCTCCCACTACCTGCTGCAGGTGCTCCCAGTCCTTCCCAGTCCCTCCCAGTGCTCCCAGTCCCTGCCACAGGTGCTCCTGCTCATCCCCCACCAGACCTCCTTGGTCTTTTTCAGAAGGACACCCCAAATTAGGCAACCCCCACTCTGGGGCTGGCCCTGCCGACTGCCTGATAGCAGAGAGGGGGGGAGTTGGGGTGCCCCATGGGGTGTGGTTTGGGGGCAACAAGGAGCAATTTGGGGCTGGGTGGCTTTTGGGGAGGGATCAGCTTTCTAGGGGCACCCCCAGTTGGGGTGGGGGTGTTTGGTGGGGCCCCTCCAGGATTTTCGGTCCTCGGGTTCATTTGGCAGGGCCCATGGTGATGGTGGGGTGCAGTTCACTTTGGAGGTGCTACAGGCCCCCCATTTGGGGGTCCTGCCTGCTTGTCTGTTGCTTCAAGGAGATTTGGGGTCCTCCAGGATTTTGGGGGGCACCACGATTGCTTTGGCTGCCTCCAGGGCCCTTTATTGGGGTGCCACTTTTGGAGGGTCCAAGCCCCCCAACACCCTGAATTCACTACTGAACCCAAAGCAATGTTGGGGTCCCCCCAGTGGATTTGAGGTCCCACAGCATTTGGGGGGACCCCAGGGCAGGTGCTGGGGGGACCCCACTTTTCAGACCACCCCTTTGTCAGGGGGCTCCTGGCAGCTGCACTGAGCCAGGGTGGATTTGGAGCTGCAGGGTTTGGGTTTGGGGGGATTTGGGGCTCACCGCTGGGATTTTGAGGTGCAGGGGGGGGCTGGGTCCTGGGGTGCAAGGTTCTGGGGTCCCACCTGGCTGCAGGTGCTTGTGCAGAGCCAAGAGCCTCTTGAGGTGCTTCTTGTGCTGCTCCTTCAGGTCCCGGCGCTGCTGCTCCTGCAGCGGCTTCACTCGGCCTCGTGCTGCCGGATGCGCAGGGCAGGCACGGGAGATGCAGCCTCCCGAGGGAGGGCTCTCCTCTGCACTGGTTCCTGCAGGGCTCTGGCTCCTTCAATTGCCCACGCTCAGCGTGGGGGCCCCGTCACAATGGGCGTCTCCACAGCGACCACCACGGCTTTGTGATGGCGGCAGCATCGTGCCCATGGCACTGGGCACTCTGAAGGCTTCCTGAAGGGTTCCGTGGGGTTCCGTGGCCTCACACACCTGAACACGGAGTGTTCCAGAATCAGCCACCCCTGTGGTCCCCATGTCCCCAAGGTCATTGTGATGCATGAACCCTGACTGGGTCCATGGGGTGCTCTGGAGGTGCTCCAGGCACTCTCTGGGAATCTCTAGGGGCATCCCTGGGTTGCTCTGGGCGTCCTGAGGATGCTCTGGGGGTGCTTTAGGTGTCACCACAGATCAAATTCCACCCAAATCTGGCAAACCTGGGGTTTATTGCTTTTTTTACTCCAACCTTGCCATGAGCAGGGAGCACTTCCTCCATCCTGACCCTTATTCAATAGAATTTCTCTCCCTCTCATCCAATCTCTATTAAATCTGTGGTAAATCCAGGAAAAGCTGCCTCTCTGCTTGCCTTGAACTACGAAAGACCCGCTGTCGAATGAATGTCATTCTGGGCAGCCTGTGACCGTGTCCCACCACGCTCACAGAGAAGAACTTCCTCCTAAGGTCTCATCTTATTCACCCCCCTCTGTCTACTTAAAGCCGTTCCCACTTGTCTGATCACTACACGCCCTTGTAAAGAATCCCCCTCCAGCTTTCTTGCAGGCATCAAACGTGGTCATGTCCCTTGCGCTGCCCTTCCCTCCCCTGCCCACATCCCTCCATCCCGCAGGGGGGCAGAGAGACCCCGCAGCCGCTCCAGGGGGAAACTGGGGGGAGTCACCCGGGAGGCCCAGATCCCTCCTCGGGGCAGGCTGGGTATTGGTCGGTGAGTGGTGAGCAGTTGTATTCTCCCCCCTTGCTCTTCCCCTCACCATTATTGTTCCTGGCGGTAGCAGCAGTGGGTTTCAGTTATCCCTTAGTTACTGGACTGCTCTTATCTCAACCCATGGCAGTTACATTCTTTCCATTCTCCTCCCCTTCCCTCTGGAGCCTGGGGGGGGGGAGTGGGGATGGAGGTCAGAGGGAGGTGGGGGGAGAGGAAGGAGAGTGAGCGAGCGGCTGCGTGGTTCTCAGTTACCGGCTGGGCTAAACCATGACACTCCCCAGACCCACAAATACCCCCCAAGTGACCCCCATCGAGCCACATCTGCCTGCCAAGTGACCCCCCAGAGACCCCCAGACACACAACTGCCCCTCATGTGACCCCAAATTGACTCCCCAGACCAACCACTGCAACCCAAGTGACCCTGAAGTGACCCTCCAGACCCACAACTATCTCCAAAGTGACCCCCAAGGGACCACCCATACCTACAACTGCCCCCAAATGACCACCAAGCAACCACCTAGACCCCCAACTGTCCCCAAATTGACCCCCACGTGACCCCCATCGAGCCACAGCTGTCCCCCAAGTGACCCCAAATTGACTCCCCAGACCCACAACTGCCTCACAAGTGACCCCAAGTGACCACCCAGACCCACAACTGTTCCCCAAGAGACCTGAAGTGACCACCCAGTCCCACAACTGCCCCCCAAGTGACCCCAAATTGACTCCCCAGACCCACAACTGCCCCACAAGTTACCCCAAGTGAGCACCCAGACCCACAACTGCCCCGCATGTGACCCTCCAGACCCACAAATGCCCCCCCAAGTGACTCCAAATTGACTCCATAGACCAAAAACTGCCCCTCAAGTGACCCCCCAGTGACTTCCAGAACCACAACTGCCCCCAAGTGTCCCTAAAGATATCCCCATAGAGCCAAAAACTGCCCCCCAAGTGACCCCAAATTGACTCCCCAGACCCACATCTCCTGCCAAGTGACCACCCAGGCAAACAACTGCCCCCCAAGTGACTCCCCAGACTCAAAACTGCCTCCCAAGTGACACCCTAGACCCACAACTGCCTCCTAAGTGACCCCTGAGTAAACCCGCAGACCCACAACTGTCATTCAAGTGACCCCCAGGTGTCCACCCAGACGCACACAAACCCAAGTGACCCCCAAGTGGCACGTCAGACCTACAGCTCCACCTCCAGTGACCTCCCAGTCACCCCCAAACCCACTCCTGCCGCCCAAATGACTCCCCAGACCCACAACTGCCCCCCAGGTTGGGGGTCAGAGAATCCTGGCATCCTGGAGGCACGGATGGGTTGGGGGGAGCAAACTTTCCCGGTTGGTTCCATTTCAGCCTGAGCAGCGCCAGCAGGAACATCCAAAAAGCTTTTTGCTCCTCTTGTCCTGAGCCCTGCTCTGCGGGGCTGTCAGAGCCATGGCAGTGCAGCGCTGAGCTTCCTCTGCTGCCCCCTGCCGGCAGGCTGTGCACAAGGGCAGTGCCCATCAGCTCTCGTGGCTCTGCAGCAGCAGCAGCGGTGCTTTGGCTCTGCGCTCCGGTGAGCACAGGGTTTACGCAGCTTGTCTGAACCGGAGCCCGTTGTGAACAGGAAGAGATCATTCGGGAGGAAAAAGGGGGTTAAACAGTGCCCGCATTGCCTTCTTCTCTGTGAGGCCATGTTCTGCTCCTGCAATCCAGTCAGGCCGTGGTTGTGCTGATGACCTTCACCAAGGCATGGGCTGCCTGATTTTTGTCTGGTGCTCATCCTTTTCCTCTTGCCTTTTAAAATAACAGCAGCAGGGTTTGTTTTCTTTCCCAATCTCTTCTGTTTTCAAGGCAGTTGATTCTTTTAGCGCACCTGAAGGGTTTGGCTCAGAATAAGCAGCCATCCTTGCACACCTCCTGATAGCGTATCAACAATATTCAGTGAATCCTGTCAAGCACAGTGAAGTCTGTCACAGCTGCTGTGCTGCCATGTGGGGATTGTGGTTTGGTTGGTAGGAGATGGATTTGAAAGCAGGAAAAGGACAGAAAGCATTCATGTTGTTTACTGCTGAGCACGTTGCTGCTGTGACTCCCAAACCATAGGTTTCAAATGCTCCCTTGCACATCTGTTGTTGAACTTTCCCTGTGCTAAGAAAGCAAGTTGTTGGGACTTCTTCCTTTTTAAAAGAAATGAAGAATGGTGCAGAACTTCCACGTGAACTGTTTGACCTGAATATGGATCTGGTTCCAGTGCTGTTATCCAGGAGATAAGAAACAGCTTCTTTTGTTCGACTGTAATTTTTACAAGAGGTGAACCGGTTCAGAATTGTGTTTCCTTCATAATTTTTTGGCCAGCAAAAAGTTAGATTTCTGCTTTCCTTTATGGTTGTTTTTGAATGGTATCCCTTAAGGCATAGCAGTGCTCAGTAGCTGTGCAGTAGTGTGCTCGCCTTCCTATACAGCCAAATCCCTAGGAAAAATCTTCCTCCTCCTGTTGTTTCACTCCAGAATAGGAAGGGTGAGCACCAGGTTCTGTCATCTGGATGAATGTGTCTGTGGGCTTACGCTTTTCAGACAGCTGGGTGACAGTAGTGGGTGACAGTGGGACATCAAGTGCCCCACAGTTATCTGACTGCTCTGCTGCCCCAGGACCATGGGTGCAGATGGGCTGGAGACAGCTCCTCCATCCCAGCCCATCTCTGCCCCCCCATTAGATGAAGCCTGCAAGCGAGCGCTTTAGGAACGTGCTGAGGCAAAGGGGCAGCACCGTGGGTGAGACCGCAGGGAGCTGAGCCTGACCCTGCTGGATCCCCATCCCCTCCAGGAGGTCTGGCAGCTGGCTGCAGAGTGGGAGCAAGGGAAGACCCATTGGCAGGAGGGCAGGAGAAAGTGAAGGCAGAATGGGTGGTGTGGGAAGGTTGGGCTGCAGGGGAGGACCAGCATCCTCCCCAGGGATGGGGATAGGGATTGACCCTCGCCTGCTGCAGGCTCCTTCACAGTATCACAGTATGTTAGAGATTGGAAGGGACCTCAAAAGATCATCTAGTCCAATCCCCCTGCCATGAGGTCCTCTGGGATACGGCACCATGAGGCTTGCTGAGATCATCTCCTCCATGGCGAGCTCTTGGGATCGGAGGCCTTTGGGTTTCCCACCCTCCAACCCAGCCCAGGAGAAAGGAGAGGTGGAGAAAGGCTGAAACCCCTTTGCCAGCAGAGGAGACGGCAGCAGCAGCCCCGCTGGAGAGAGCCCAGCCTGAGTAAGTGTGGACACTGCCTGTTGGGCAGCCCCATCCCTGCATGCTGGGGCTGCAGAGGAGCAGCCTGGGATGTCCTGGGTCAGCTCCACAGCCAAAGGATGATGCTTCCCTGTGTTGCAGCTGCCTTTCCTCACGAGCTGCCCAGGTCCTCAGGAGGGTGGAGCTGTTCCAAGCACCGAGGAACATCTTCAAGAACATCACTGAGAACAGCAGGAGGAGGATGGAGCAGCAGAGGCAGCTCCTCCACTAACGGTATCCATAAGGGGATGGGCTTCCCATGGCAAAGGGGCTGGAGGCTCCTCAGCTGCCAAGGTCCACCCCGAAATCCATAATAAAGAGCTCTGGGGCTGCTTGCAGGGATGGATCCATCAAAGCAGAGTAAATGCAGGAAGATGCTCAAGCTCTCCTGCTCACATTCCCACCTCAGGGCACCTGAGCTCCCAAAGCTGCCTTGGTGTGATGTCACCCATCACTTATGATGTCACAAAGCTCCGGCGCTTATGTAACAAAGCCAGGCATAAAAGCGGGGCCGTCCCTGTGTCTGGGTCATGATGGAAGAGCTGCCTGAGTGGTTGGGTCGCTCGTGAGGAAGCTGCGTTGGTGGTACCCGCACCTCAGTGGATGCAGAGAGAAAGCTGCAGAAAGACAGCTTCTGCCCAAGTATGTGTGGAAAATAATAGAATCATAGAATAGTTAGGGTTGGAAAGGACCTTAAGATCATCTAGTTCCACCCCCCCTGCTATGGGCAGGGACACTTCACGCTAAACCATGTCACCCAAGGCTCTGTCCAGCCTGGCCTTGAACACCGCCAAGGATGGAGCATTCACAACTTTCCTCGGCAACCCGTTCCAGTGCCTCACCACCCTCACAGTAAAGAACTTCTTCCTTATATCCAATTTACACTTCCCCTGTTTAAGTTTTAACCAGTTACCCGTGGTCCTATCACTACAGTCCCTAATGAATAGTCCATCGACCAAGACCCCCAAGTCCTTCTCCACAGGGCTGCTCTGAATCTCCTGTCTGCCCAACCTGTAGCTGTGCCTGGGATTTCTTCGAATCAGGTGTAGGACCTTGCACTTGGCATGGTTAAACCTCATAAGGTTGGCATCAGCCCACCTCACAAGCGTGTCGAAGTCCCTAACTAAATTTCATTTCATATTAAGAAAATATTCCTCATGTTGAGGATAGAGAGACAGTGGCAGACTCTTGCCCAGAGAAGCTTTGGCTGCTCCATTCTGGGCAGTGTTCAAGGGCAGGTTGGACAGGGCAGGTTGGACAGAGCAGCTTGGAGCAAGCTGCTCTAGTGGAAGATGCCCCTGACAGTGGCACGGGTTGGAGCTGGATGAGCTTTAAGGTCCCTTCCACCTCAATCCAGTCTGGCATTCCATGATTCTCTGCTGTGCCAATGTCGGTCACTCTCCACTTGTCTTAGGTGGCCGTGATGCCCTGTTCCATTGCCCAGGTTGAGCTGTGACCCCTCGCATGCTCCACCTCCAGACCAAAGGCACTGAGGAAGAGCAGCCCATGAGGGACCTCCCCGAGCCATCTGGGCAGAGGCTGGTCCCCTAAAGTGACTCCCGGAGCACCCCTGGGTGCCCAGTGCCATGGGCACGATGCTGCCGCCATCACAAAGCCGTGGGGGTCGCTGTGGAGACGCCCATTGTGACGGGGCCCCCACGCTGAGCGTGGGCTATTGAAGGAGCCAGAGCCCTGCAGGAACCAGTGCAGAGGAGAGCCCTCCCTCGGGAGGCTGCATCTCCCGTGCCTGCCCTGCGCATCCAGGTGCGTGTTCTTTGACTTTGCAATCCTCTTTTAGTGTTGGCTTGAAACACATGGTGGGTGCGTGCTCTAAAGGGAGGAGAAGCTGTCAGGAGATGTGCTGGTGCCATCCCAGCTGTAGGAGCAGGGGCTGGGTGAGGAGGAGGCGCTGGGCTTGTTCCTGTGCTTGGAGCTGAGCTCTGCCTGCAGAGGTGCTGGGGGCGAAGCAGGAGCCTTCTGTGTGCAGGAGCTGCTGGTGTCAGAGGTGCTGAGAAGGTGTCAGCGCAGGAGAACTTCTACCTCCCTGTCAGAGCCTGCTGCCTCGGACAGTCCATGGGATCTGTCAGGTGGACTTTCTTGGGTTCTCTATGTCGATAACGAGGAGGATGATGTTCTGCAGAGCAGGGCTTCACTCTGCACCATATGGTGGCCATTGTAAGGCAGGCCTTTGTTCCGGGGCTGGCTGCATGGTGTGAATGTGGGTGTGCAGCCAGGGGTGCCCATCTCTGTCCTTGCGAGCAGGGTCGCTGCAGCCTAGGGGCTGTGTGCAGGGGCAGGGACTCTGCTGCCTGCCAGGGTCAGCGCTCAGCTATGAGGATAAAAGGCACGGACCCAGAGGTAGAGTACAAGCTGGATCATTTATTGCAAAGGTTACAGGGTATTTGTATCCTTCTAAGCAATTAGCCAAGCACATCTGTGTTTGCCTTGCGATTACATCAGGCGAAAGGTCTCTCAACATCCTCTTTCCAGTTCCGACGTCCTTGTTCCTTGCCAGTTCCAACATCTTCCAAGTACCAGTCAGGGACGAGTCACTCCCCATTGCCTGCTGTAGTTCCTCCTTCCCATGATCTCTGACAGTTTCGATGCATTCCAACCCCCACACTCAGCCTGCCCGGGAGCTCCCCACGGCCCTGGGGGAGAAGCTCGGGGGGAAGCAACAACCCCTGGCAGGGAAGGAAAAGTGTTCTTGTGCACTGGAGAAGGTGCTGTGTGAGTCAGGGCTGCTCAGAGCTCCACATCACTCTGAGTTCAGAGGGTCCTTCTGAAAGACACTGAGGCAGTGATTGCCTGATAGGGAAGGATTCTGAGCTCTGATGTTTTCCACTCTTGGTGGGCAGTTTGGGCAGTGGGAGCTGGGAATTTCCTTCTCTGCTTTGGAGAAGGCACCGAGAGTCTTGTCAGGACTTGTGTGAGCTGCTCCTGAGCCCCTGCACAGGCAGGGATGCCCCTGGGCAGAGCCCTGCTGCCGGGAGGGGTGTGCAGGGCAGAGCTGAGCACGCAGCCCATGGGATGGGCTCTGGGAGCACTGAGAGGGAGCAGAGCTGGGCCCAGAGCAGCAGCTCCTGGCAGGGACAGCTCCAGGCAGCAGAGACATGGGCAGGGAGTGGGGGGAAAGTGCAGCCCAGGCCTGGGGAGGCAGCTCTCTTGGTGCCTGGCACTGGAGGTGGCTGCTGGCCATGCTCTGCTGGGCACAGTCCTTTGCTTCTCCCCATGAGACCTCCGTGATCTGCCCTTTGAAACATTGCTCCCTTGCTCTCAGCACAGGATGGTTGGTTGTTCTTAAGATCAATCTGTGTTTGAAGGCAACTTAAAGGCAGTGCAAGTGTAAGCAGTGGTCGAATGGGAAAGGACTCTTAGTGGCTCTGGACTAAGCTAGAAAGAGCTGAGAACTTCCAACTGTATAAATACTCTTCCCATTTTCAGTCATCCGTAGAATATTTTATACACCTAAGGAAAAATGTCAGCAGTGTTATACGGGTAAATAAATAACACAGACAAAAAGATTTTTGATGAGAAAATGAACATGAGCCGGCTGTGTGCAGTCGCTTGGAGTATTGTGTGCAGTTCTGGTGTCCTCAACATAAAAAGGACATGGAACTGTTTGAACAAGTCCAGAGGAGGGCCACAAGGATGATCAGGGGCTGGAGCACCTCCCATATGAAGAGAGGCTGAGAAAGTTGGGGCTGTGCAGCCTGGAGAAGAGAAGGCTGCGTGGAGACCTCAGAGCAGCCTTCCAGTATCTGAAGGGGGCCTTAAGTATGCTGGAGAGGGCCTCTTCACTAGGAACTGTAGTGATAGGACAAGGGGTAATATGCTCAAACATAAACAGGGGAAGTTTAGATTGGTTCTAAGGAAGAAATTCTTTACTGTGAGGGTGGTGAGGCACTGGAATGGGTTGCCCAGGGAGGTTATGAATGCTCCATCCCTGGAGGTGTTCAAGGCCGTTTTGGACAGAGCCTTGGGTGACATGGTTTAGTGTGGGGTGTCCCTGCCCATGGCAGGGGGGTTGGAACTAGATGATCTTAAGGTCCTTTCCAACCCTAACTATTCTATGATTCTACAATTCTAAGGCCATGCCGAGCCTCTCTTGTGCACCTCAGACTCATCTGAGTCATAAGTACAAGTAGTGAACTTTACAATCAAGTTGGAGTTTATCTGATATCCCTTGTGATTCTCAGAGCTGGACAAAGCACTGCTTCAGAGCAAACCTGACTCCCATCCAACCTGGCCTTGAACACTGCCAAGGATGGGGCAGCCACAGCTTCTCTGGGCACTCAGTGCCTGCACCTCAGCACCCTCACAGGGAAGTACTTCGTCTTAATATCCAAGGTAAATCTTCCTTTTTTCAGCTTAAAGCCATTCCCACTTGTCCTCTCACTGCACAGCCTTTTAAAATGCCCCTCTCCAGATTTCCTATAGGCCCTGTCTAGGTATGAGCAGCTTGCTAAGATGTCTCCTTGGAGCCTTCTCTTCTTCAGGCTTAACAACTGCAGCTCTCACAGCCTGTCATCATTGGAGATGCACTCCAGCCCTTAGAGAATCTCTGTGACTCTTCATAAGCCCATCATTATAGGACCATGAAACAACAGAGGTTGGAAGGGAACCCACAAGGTCTCGAGTCCAACCCATTGGGAACAGGATCAGAGCAGAGTGGCTCAGGGCTTGAAACAGTCTGAGTTGGAAATCCCCAAAGCCAGAGACTGCACACCCTCTCTGGGTGACCTGATGCAGCACTTGCCTGAGCCTATGGGAACAAGGTTTCCTTATGTCCTGGCTCAACCTCTCCTCTGTCACTATCCCCCATTGCCTTTTGTCCTCCCACCAGGCACCATGGTCAGGAGCCTGGCTCTGTATTCTCCATGTCCTCCTTGCTGGTACAGGCAGCCAGTCCCCAACAGCCTTCCCTTCCCAAGATCTCAGGTCCCCATCAGCCTTCCCTTCTCCGGGCTGGACAAGCCCAGCTCCCCCAGCCTCTGCCCACAGGCACCGTGCTCCAGTCCCTGCCTGTCCTCAGGGCCTACTGGTAAACCCACTCCTGCTTTCCAATAGCGTTCCTGAATTGGGGATCTGAAACCTGGATGGAGTATTCCAGAGCATCCCTTCCCTTGTTCTCCTGCCGTGCTCCTGGTCATACAGCCCGCCATGCTGCTGTCCTCCCTTGCTGCCAGGGCACATGCTGCCTCCTGTCCAGCTCCTGCCCACCCAGACCTTTCCCATGGGCTGCTCCCAGCCAGGCAGCCCCAGCCTGGGCCATTGCAGGGGAGTCCCCTGCAGGGACCCCTGTTTCCCCTGCTCTCCTGCCCAGGACACCCTGAGAGCTCTGCAGCCCCCCCATGCCATCCCATCTCCCCACACCAGCACAACAGCCCCGGCCCTTGGGCTCCTCAAGAGCTCTTCCTGCTCCAGGCACAGAGCAGCCATCCCAGAGCTGGAGCAGCCAGAAAGCTGATTTCATTCCCCTTCATTCCTGCCATGGGAGCACATAGCACAGAGAAGAAGTTGCTGCAGGATCATTTATTTCCCATAAATACAATGACAGACCCTCACTGACACGAAGTCTCTGGGTCACATCCAACGGTGGCTACTTAAGCAGGAGGAGATGAAAACTGACATTTCTATGAAGACAACATCACCAAAAATTGAAACAGGAAAACAAATCTAAAGCAGCAAAGACAGATGTGGCCTGTCATGATGTACATTGGAAGCCTTTTGGAGAGGACAGCAGGCAGCGTATGGCTGCTGAAACACATCCAGTCACCAGCTTCCTCACAGCATCCTTGAGCTCCTGGTTCCTCAGGCTGTAGATGATGGGGTTCACTGCTGGAGGCACCACCGAGTACAGCACTGACAGCACCAGATCCAGGGATGGGGAGGAGATGGAGGGGGGCTTCAGATAGGCAAAGATACCAGTGCTGAGAAGCAGGGAGAGCACGGCCAGGTGAGGGAGGCACGTGGAAAAGGCTTTGTGGCGTCCCTGCTCAGAGGGGATCCTCAGCACGGCCCTGAAGATCTGCACATAGGACCCCACAATGAACACAATACAGCCAAGTACTAGAAAGCAACTTAGCACAAGAAGCCCAACTTCCCTGAGGTAGGAATGTGAGCAGGAGAGCTCGAGGATCTGGGGGATTTCACAGAAGAACTGCTCCACAGCATTGCCTCGGCAGAGGGGCAGTGAAAATGTATTGGCTGTGTGCAGCAGAGCAGTGAGAAACCCAGCGCCCCAGGCAGCTGCTGCCATGTAGACACAAGCTCTGCTGCCCAGGAGGCTCCCGTAGTGCAGGGGCTTGCAGATGGCCACGTAGCGGTCGTAGGACATGGTGGTGAGGAGAGAAAACTCAGCTGAAATAAAAAAGAGAAAGAAAAAGATCTGTGCAGCACAACCTGTGTAGGAGATGGCCCTGGTGTCCCAGAGGGAATTGGCCATGGATTTGGGGACAGTGGTGGAGATGCAGGCCAGGTCCAGCAGGGAGAGGTTGAGGAGGAAGAAGTACATGGGGGTGTGGAGGTGCTGGTCGCAGGCTGTGCTGGTGATGATGAGGCCGTTGCCCAGGAGGGCAGCCAGGAAGATGCCCAGGAAGAGCCAGAAGTGCCAGAGCTGCAGCTCCCGCCTGGCTGGGAATGGCAGGAGGAGGAAGTGGGTGATGGAGCTGCCGTTGGACATCTGCTGCCTCTGGGCATGGGGCACTGTCACAGGAGAAAAAGGCAGTGACAGGTTAGGACAGGAGGGATGTCAGATATAGAAGTTCAATTTACACACTCACAACTGTGAACACTTTCAGGCTACAGAAGAGAGGCTCAGTGTGAGTTGGTTGTGATTATCTCCGAGGTTGTTTGGTTTGTTTGTTTTCCCAATGTCACAGCTGACAAGTGACCTTTTAGGGATAAATTTGCTAAGAAGTATTTTGAAGGCAACTGTGAAGAACTGTGTGTGCTCAGCTCTGCCCTGCACACTCCTCCTGGCAGCAGGGCTCTGCCCAGGGGCAGCTCTGCCTCTGCAGGGGCTCAGCAGCAGCTCACACAAGTCCTGACAAGACTCTCGGTGCCATCTCCAAAGCAGAGAAGGAAATTCCCAGCTCCCACTGCCCAACCTGCCCACCAAGAGTGGAAAACATCAGAGCTCAGGATCCTTCCCTATCAGGCAATCGCTGCCTCAGTGTCTTTCAGAAGGACCCTCTGCAAACGTGCTCAGAGAGATGTGGAGCTGTGAGCAGCCCTGACCCACACAGCACCCTCTCCAGTGCACAAGAACACTTCTACTGCCCTGCCAGGGGTTGTTGCTTACCTCCAGCGCCTCTCCCCCAGCGCCGTGGGGAGCTCCCGGGCAGGCTGAGTGCTGACCCTGGCAGGCAGCAGAGTCCCTGCCCCTGCACACAGCCCCTGGGCTGCAGGGACCCTGCTTCCAAGGACAGCGCTGGGCACCCCTGCCTGCACACCCACATTCACAGCCTGCAGCCAGCCCCGGGACAAGGGACCTGCCTTGTCCTGTCCCTCGCATGGTGCAGAGGGAAGCCCTGCTCTGCAGCACATCCTGCTCCTTATCTACACAGAGAAACCAAGAGAGTCCTCCTGACAGATCCCATGGACTGTCCGAGGCAGCAGCTTGAGGAGATCCCTCCAGGAACTGCAGCTGCATTGCCCTGCACCCAGAGCCTTACCATGCACAGGGCTGGGAAGGTTTCTCCTGCAGGGAGCTCTCAGCATCCTCCACTGCCAAGTGCCTTTAAGCTCTCTGAGGCTCGCAGGTCTCCCCTGGGTGCCTGCAGGCAGTGCCCCAGCCCTGCTCCTGGCCAGAGCTGTCTCTCTGCAGCACTGCCCGCTTGCCAGCATCTCTCTGTGTCCCAGGAGCCCGGCCCAGGTCATCAGGAGAGGCCCAGCCCAAGGTGGCTCTGCCTCTGCCCTGCTGGGCACTCTCCAGGGCTCCCTGGGGCTCCAGGGGAACACAATGGGAAACAGCCTGAAGCAAGCACTGATGTTCCCTCCCTCAGCTGGCAGACACACTGCCTGCCTGCAGTGTCATTGCTCTGCTGAGAGACAGAGATTGGTCTGAACAATGAGATTTTGTAGAATCATAGAATCATTCAGGTTGGAAAAGATGCTTAAGACCTAGTCCAACCATTAATCAAACACTGTCAAGTCCAGCACTAAGCAGTATCCACAAGTGCCACATCTAAATGTCTTTTAAATACCTCCAGGAATGGTGACACAACCACTTTTGCGGGCAGCCTGTTTCTTGTTCCATCATCAGACAAGACAGGCAGGCCAGGACAGGCTGGGATCTCCTTTACCCCTGCTGAAAGGAAGGGATTTATCCTGGTTACTTGAGGCATCTCCTGCTGGGATTGTAGCCCTGGGGCTGGAAGGAGACTCAGCTATGTCCCATAAACACTAGGAACCCACAGGAGGTCTGACTTCCTCAGAAGGTGAAAATGTACCATTCTAGAGATGATGTCTTAATCAGAGGAGGTTGCCCCAAAGAACTGCAGCAACAGCAGTGTGTAAGCACTCCATGGTGCAGAAGTTGAAGTTCCACTTAAGGAATGTCAGAAACCAAGCAGAAACCAGTCAAATCAGGGGATACTTGGTGGATAGCAGCAGTGCAGTGATTGCTGCAGACACCTGCAGAAAAACAGAACAAGGGCAGATGCCCCAGTCTGGGAAGGAATTACAACAGCTTATGGGTCCTTCAGGATACTGGAGGAAACATGGACCTGGATTCTCTATCATTGCTCACCCACTGTACTCACTGTTATGAAAGGGAAAGCCACAGGAATGGAACCCAGAGCATGAGGAAACAGGAAATGCCTGATACAGGAATTAAAACTGTACCAGTCACTGGGGCCTGTACACCTCCACTGTCTTCCATAGTAGAATGGGGTTTTGCTGAGCATGGCTCTTCCTGTGACCTATTCAAGCTGACCCTAATGGACTAAAAAGAACTTTAATGTTCAAGTCGCCTCTTTCAAAGACACTGAACTGAGATATTTGGAGTGGGAAAAGGGACTCTTGTCTTTAGTCCCAGCAGTAAAACAAACTGAGAACACTGATCAAGAACAAGCAGGACAAACCATCCATTCAATCCATTCAATTGACTTGACAGTATCCCAAAGGGAACTGCTCCTCAGGATGGAGCTGCACAAACCCACTGGCAGGAAATGGCATGCCTACCTACCGGGGGTTGAAGAGGAAGTGAAACTATCTGAAGGACAGACTGAAGTTTCCAAACTACTGCAGATGCTTGCAAATGCAGAGCCATCAGCGTTACAACAACCTTTCAAACCCTCAACAGGTTTAGAAGCACCTCCTTTTCAACGAGGGAACTTCAGCAGAATGGTTCACTGGTTCACTGATGCCTCAGCAAAAGGGATCACAGAATCATAGAATCATCCTGGTTGGAAAAGACCTTTAAGCTCTTCCAGTCCAACCCTTACTCCAGCACTGCCGAGGCCACCACTAACCCATGGCACTCAGGGCCTCGTCTACTTGGTGTGTGAACACTTGCAGGGACGGTGACTGCAGCCCTGCCCTGGGCAGCCTGTTCCAATGCCTGAGCACCCTTTGGGGAAGGAATTGTTCCTCAGCTCCATCTAAACCTGCCCTGGTGCAGCTTGAGGCCGGTTCCTCTTGTCCCATCCCTTGTTCCTTGGGAGCAGAGCCCAGCCCCTCCTGGCTCCATCCTCCTCTCAGGCACTTGTAGGGAGCGATCAGGTCCCCCCTGAGCCTTCTCTTCTCCAGACTGAACCCCCCAGGTCCCTCAGCCCTTCCCCATCACCCCTGTGCTCCAGGCCCTGCACCAGCTCCGCTGCCCTTCTCTGGCCCCGCTCCAGCCCCTCAATGTCTCTCTTGTTAGTCAGGGGCCCAGAGCTGATTTGAGGTGCAGCCTCACCAGTGCCCAGTGCAGGGCACAACCACTGCCTTGGCCCTGCTGCCACACTGGTGCTGATCCAGGCCAGGATGCTGGTGGCTTCCTGGCTGCCTGGGCACAAGCTGCTCCTGTTCAGCTCCATCAAGCAGCACCCCCAGCTCCTTTCCCATGAGCAGTTTCCAGCCGCTCTTCCCCAAGCCTGGAGCGTTGCAGGGGGTTGTTGTGGCCCAAGTGCAGGAGCCGGCACTTTGCCTTCTGGAACCTCATCCCATTGGCCACAGCCCATGGATGCAGCCTGTCCAGATCCCTCTGCAGAGCTTCCTACCCTCCAGCAGATCAACGCTCCCACCCGATTTGGTGTCATCTGCAAGTTTACACATCCCAGTATGGAGCAGTATGGACTACTGCAGACCTGATGATGTCTTAATCAGAGGAAATGCCCCCACAAAAGCAGCGAAAGCAGCAACAGCAGTGTGGGAAGCACTACCTGATGTCAAAGTTCCACCTGAGCAATGTCAGAAACCAAGTAGAAACCAGCAGATCAACGCTCCCACCCACTCCCATCCACAAATCTACACATCCCGGTATGGAGCAGTGTGGTTCAGTTTGCATCAGTACAGACCAATATAGGCCTCTATGGCCCCAGATACGGCTGGGGTTTCAATATCCCAGTGCTCCCAGTCCCTGCCACAGGTGCTCCTGCCCATCCCTCACCAGACTTCATTGGTCTTTTTGCAGGACAACCCCAAATTAGGCACCCCCCACTCTGGGGCTGCCCCCTCCTTCTACCTGATACTGGGGGGAGTTGGGGTGCCCCATAGGGTGTGATCTGGGGGCAACGAGGAGCAATTTGGGGCTGCGTAGTTTTGGTGGGGGGAGCAGCTTTTTTGGGACACCTCCATTTGGGGGTGGGGGTGTTTGGTGGGGCTCCTCCAGGATTTTGGGTCCCTGGGTTCATTTGGCAGGGCCCGTGGTGATGGTGGGGTGAGGTTCACTTTAGGGGTGCTACAGGCTCCCTTTTCGGGGTCCTGCCTGCTTGTCTGTTGCTTCAAGGAAATATGCGGTTACCTCAGGATTTTGGGGGGCACCATGATTGCTTTGGGTGCCTCCAGTGCCCTCTGGGAGGGCAGTCTGATTTTGGGGTGCCCCTGTACTGGGGTACCACTTTTGGAGGGTCAATCCCCTCTGATCCCCTGAATTCACTACTGAACCCAAAGCAACGTTGGGGTCCCCCAGAAGATTTTAGGTCCCACAGCATTTGGGGGGACCCCAGGGCAGGTGCTGGGGGGACCCCACTTTTCAGAACACCCCTTTGTCAGGGGGCTCCTAGCAGCTGCACTGAGCCAGGGCGGATTTGGAGCTGCAGGGTTTGGGTTTGGGGGGATTTGGGGCTCCCCGCTGGGATTTTGAGGTGCAGGGGGGCTGGGTCCTGGGGTGCCGGGTTCTGGGGTCCCACCTGGCTGCAGGTGCTTGTGCAGAGCCAAGAGCCTCTTGAGGTGCTTCTTGCGCAGCTTCTTCAGGTCCCGGCGCTGCTCCTGCAGCGGCTTCACATCGGCCTCGTGCTGCCGCAGCTCCTGCAGCGACTGCGGGGACACCTCTGCAGGGGGGGTGGGGGGGGTGCAGGGGCCAAAGCTCTGCAGGGGCAGGAATCTTGGGGACCCCCACGTCCCTCAGTGGAGGCACCTTTGTCCCTTGGCACCCTGAGTCTCACCGGATGCCCTGTGTTTCCCCATGGCAGAAAGTGGGGGGAATTTGAGGGTTCAGAGGAAGATTTGGGGATTCAGGGGAGGTTTGAGGTTCAGGGAGGTCCCCAAGACTCTCTGGGGTTGCAGGGATTTGGAGGACCCCCCGTCTCCTGAAAATGGAGGGTATATCCATCCCAGGCCACCTGGGGCATCATTGGATGACCCATGTGGTCCCTTTGCCATAAATTGGGTAAATTTGGGGCTTCAGAGGGATTTGGGGGTTCGTGGGAGATTTCAGGGTTCATAGGAGGGGGTTTCCAAAATTCCCTGTAGTGGGCACAGTAATTTGGGAGACCTCCCCATGTTCCACAAAATGATGCCATACATCCATCCCAGGGCACCTCGAGTCTCTCCTTGATGCCCCATGTTCCCCAATGGAGGAGATGTGATGGAGGAAGAGAATCTGGCAGTTCAGAAGGGATTTGGAGGCACGGGGAGGGGGAGATAAGCTGAGCTGTATGATGACAGGCAAGCAGATGAGGTTAGGATGAACTGAGATGGGATCATCCCCCACACATCCCATCTCATGAGAAGGAAAATACACTTGGGGAGAGCAGAGGAGGATTTTCCACACATACTTGGTCAGAAGCTGTCTTTCTGCAGCTTTCTCTCTGCATCCACTGAGGTGCGGGTGCCACCAACGCAGCTTCCTCACGAGCGACCCAACCACTCAGGCAGCTCTTCCATCATGACCCAGACACAGGGACGGCCCCACTTTCATACCTGGCTGCATTACATAAGTGCTGGTGCTTTGTGACATCATAAGTGATGGGTGACATCACTCCAAGGCAGCTTTGGGAGCTCAGGTGCCCTGAGGTGGGAATGTGAGCAGGAGAGCTTGAGCATCTTCCTGCATTTACTCTGCTTTGATGGATCCATCCCTGCAAGCAGCCCCAGAGCTCTTTATTATGGATTTCGGAGTGGACCTTGGCGGCTGAGGAGCCTCCAGCCCCTTTGCCATGGGAAGCCCATCCCCTTATGGATACCGTTAGTGGAGGAGCTGCCTCTGCTGCTCCATCCTCCTCCTGCTGTTCTCAGTGATGTTCTTGAAGATGTTCCTCGGTGCTTGGAACAGCTCCACCCTCCTGAGGACCTGGGCAGCTCGTGAGGAAAGGCAGCTGCAACACAGGGAAGCATCATCCTTTGGCTGTGGAGCTGACCCAGGACATCCCAGGCTGCTCCTCTGCAGCCCCAGCATGCAGGGATGGGGCTGCCCAACAGGCAGTGTCCACACTTACTCAGGCTGGGCTCTCTCCAGCGGGGCTGCTGCTGCCGTCTCCTCTGCTGGCAAAGGGGTTTCAGCCTTTCTCCACCTCTCCTTTCTCCTGGGCTGGGTTGGAGGGTGGGAAACCCAAAGGCCTCCGATCCCAAGGGCTCGCCATGGAGGAGATGATCTCAGCAAGCCTCATGGTGCCGCATCCCAGAAGACCTCATGGAAGGGGCCTGCAGCAGGCGAGGGTCAATCCCTATCCCTATCCCTGCGGGTCACTTAGGGGGCAGTTATGGGTCTGGGGAGTCACTGGGTGGTCACATGGAGGGCAGTTTTGAGTCGGGGGGGGCACTAGGGGTGCAGTTGTGGGTCTGGGGGGTGACTGGCTGGGCAGTTGCAGATCTGGGGAGTCATTTGGGGGGCATTTGTGGGTCTGGGGGTGACTGGGAGGTCACTGGGTGGGCAGTTGTGGGTCTGGAGGGTCACTGGGGGTGCAGTTGTCAGTCTGAGGTGCCACTTGGTGGTCAGTTGTGGGTCTGGGTGGACACCAGGGGGTCACTTGGGGAGCATTTATGGGTCTGTGGGTTTACTCAGGGGTCACTTAGGGGGCAGTTGTGGGTCTAGGGTGTCACGTGGGGGGCAGTTTTGGGTCTGGGGAGTCACTTGGGGGGGCAGTTGTTTGTCTGGGTGGTCACTTGGCGGGCAGATGTGGGTCTGGGGAGTCAGTTTGGGGTTGGGAGGCAGTTGTGGCTCTATAGGGATTACTTTAGGGTCACTTGGGTCTTGGAGTCACTGGGGGGTCACTTGGGTGGCAGTTTTTGATCTGGGGAGTCAATTTGGAGCCCTTGTGGGTCTGGAGGGTCACCTGGGGGGCACTTGTGGGTCTGGGTGCTCACTTGGGGTAACTTGTGGGGCAGTTGTGGGTCTGGGGAGTCAATTTGGGGTCACTTGGGGAGCAGTTGTGGGACTGGGTGGTCACTTGGGGTCACTTGTGAGGCAGTTGTGGGTCTGGGGAGTCAATTTGGGGTCACTTGGGGGACAGCTGTGGCTCGATGGGGGTCACTTGGGGGTCAATTTAGGGAAAGTTGTGGGTCTGGGTTGTCACTTGGTGGTCATTTGGGGGCAGTTGTAGGTATGGGTGGTCCCTTGGGGGTCACTTTGGAGATAGTTGTGGGTCTGGAGGGTCACTTCGGGGTCACTTGGGTCACAGTTGTTGGTCTGGGGAGTCAATTTGGGGTCACATGGGGGGCAGTTGTGTGTCTGGGGGTCTCTGGGGGGTCACTTGGCAGGCAGATGTGGCTCGATGGGGGTCACTTGGGGGGTATTTGTGGGTCTGGGGAGAGTCATGGTTTAACCCAGCCGGTAACTGAGAACCACGCAGCCGCTCGCTCACTCTCCTTCCTCTCCCCCCACCTCCCTCTGACCTCCATCCCCCCCCCCCCAGGCTCCAGAGGGAAGGGGAGGAGAATGGAAAGAATGTAACTGCCATGGGCTGAGATAAGAGCAGTCCAGTAACTAAGGGATAACTGAAACCCACTGCTGCTACCGCCAGGAACAATAATGGTGAGGGGAAGAACAAGGGGGGAGAATACAACTGCTCACCACTCACCGACCAATACCCAGCCTGCCCCGAGGAGGGATCTGGGCCTCCCGGGTGACTCCCCCCAGTTTCCCCCTGGAGCGGCTGCGGGGTCTCTCTGCCCCCCTGCGGGATGGAGGGATGTGGGCAGGGGAGGGAAGGGCAGCGCAAGGGACGTGACCACGTTTGATGCCTGCAAGAAAGCTGGAGGGGGATTCCTTACAAGAGCGTGTAGTGATCAGACAAGTGGGAACGGCTTTAAGTAGACAGAGGGGGGTGAATAAGATGAGACCTTAGGAGGAAGTTCTTCTCTGTGAGCGTGGTGGGACACGGTCACAGGCTGCCCAGAATGACATTCATTCGACAGCGGGTCTTTCGTAGTTCAAGGCAAGCAGAGAGGCAGCTTTTCCTGGATTTACCACAGATTTAATAGAGATTGGATGAGAGGGAGAGAAATTCTATTGAATAAGGGTCAGGATGGAGAAAGTGCTCCCTGCTCATGGCAAGGTTGGAGTAAAAAAACCAATAAACCCCAGGTTTGCCAGATTTGGGAGGGATTTGGTCTGTGGTGACACCTAAAGCACCCCCAGAGCATCCTCAGGATGCCCAGAGCAACCCAGGGATGCCCCTAGAGATTCCCAGAGAGTGCCTGGAGCACCTCCAGAGCACCCCATGGACCCAGTCAGGGTTCATGCATCACAATGACCTTGGGGACATGGGGACCACAGGGGTGGCTGATTCTGGAACACTCCGTGTTCAGGTGTGCGAGGCCACGGAACCCCACGGAACCCTTCAGGAAGCCTTCAGAGTGCCCAGTGCCATGGGCACGATGCTGCCGCCATCACAAAGCCGTGGTGGTCGCTGTGGAGACGCCCATTGTGACGGGGCCCCCACGCTGAGCGTGGGCTATTGAAGGAGCCAGAGCCCTGCAGGAACCAGTGCAGAGGAGAGCCCTCCCTCGGGAGGCTGCATCTCCCGTGCCTGCCCTGCGCATCCAGCAGCACGAGGCCGAGTGAAGCCGCTGCAGGGGCAGCAGCGCTGGGACCTGAAGGAGCAGCACAAGAAGCACCTCAAGAGGCTCTTGGCTCTGCACAAGCACCTGCAGCCAGGTGGGACCCCAGAACCCGGCACCCCAGGACCCAGCCCCCCTGCACCTCAAAATCCCAGCGGGGAGCCCCAAATCCCCCAAACCCAAACCCTGCAGCTCCAAATCCACCCTGGCTCAGTGCAGCTGCCAGAAGGCCCCTGAAAAAGGGGTTGTTTGAAAAGTGGGGTCCCCCCAGCACCTGCCCTGGGGTCCCCCCAAATGCTGTGGGACTTCAAATCCACTGGGGGGACCCCAACATTGCTTTGGGTTCAGTAGTGAATTCAGGGTGTCAGGGGGCTTGGACCCTCCAAGAGTGGCACCCCAATAAAGGGCCCTGGAGGCAGCCAAAGCAATCGTGGTGCCCCCCAAAATCCTGGAGGACCCCAAATCTCCTTGAAGCAACAGACAAGCAGGCAGGACCCCCAAATGGGGGGCCTGTAGCACCTCCAAAGTGAACTGCACCCCACCATCACCATGGGCCCTGCCAAATGAACCCGAGGACCGAAAATCCTGGAGGGGCCCCACCAAACACCCCCACCCCAAATGGGGGTGCCCCTAGAAAGCTGCTTCCCCCCCAAAAGCCACCCAGCCCCAAATTGCTCCTTGTTGCCCCCAAATCACACCCCATGGGGCACCCCAACTCCCCCCCTCTCTGCTATCAGGCAGTTGGTGGGGCCAGCCCCAGAGTGGGGGTTGCCTAATTTGGGGTGTTCCCCCTGAAAAAGACCAAGGAGGTCATGTGGGGGATGAGCAGGAGCACCTGTGGCAGGGACTGGGAGCACTGGGAGGGACTGGGAAGGACTGGGAGCACCTGCAGCAGGTAGTGGGAGCACTGGAAGGGATTGGGAGTTGAGCACAGCTGCAAGTGGGAAGACCTGCAGCAGGGACTGGGAGCACTGGGATATTGAAACCCCAGCAGTATCTGGGGCCATAGTGGCCTATATTGGTCTGTACTGGTGCAAACCGGTCCATACTGCTCCATACTGGGATGTGTAAATTTGCGGCCAACACCAAGTTGGGTGGGAGCGTTGATGTGCTGGTTTTTACTTGGTTTCTGACATTGCTCAGGTGAAACTTTGACATCATGTAGTGCTTCCCACACTGCTGTTCCTGCTTCCCCTGCCTTTGTAGGGGAATCTCTGATTAAGACATCATCTACATAATGGTACATTTTCACCTTCTGAGGAAGTGAGAGCTCCTGTGGGTTTCTGGTGTTTATGGGATGGAGCTGAATCCCCTTCCAGCCCCAGGGCTGCAATCCCAGGATGAGATGGGTCAGCTGACCGGGCTGAATCCCTTCCTTCAGCCGGGGTAAGGGAGATCCCAGCCTGTCCTGGCCTGCCTGTCCTGTCTAATAATGGGACAAGAAACAGGCTGCCTGCTGGAGTGGTTGTGTCACCATCCCTGGAGGTATTTAAAAGATACGCTCTAATGGACATGGTTCATGTGTTGACTTGCCAGTGTTTGGTTAATGGTGGACTCAATGTTCTAAAGTGTCCTTTCCAAAATAAATGGTTCCATGATCCTACAAAATCTTATTGTTCAGACCAATCTCTGTCTCTCAGCAGAGAAATGACACTGCAGGCAGGCAGTGTGTCTGCCAGCTGAGGGAGGGAACATCAGGGCTTGCTTCAGGCTGTTTCCCATGCTGTTCCCCTGGAGCCCCAGGGAGCCCTGGAGGGAGCCCAGCAGGACAGAGGCAGAGCCACCTTGGGCTGGGTCTCTCCTGATGAGCTGGGCTGGGCTCCTGGGACACAGAGAGATGCTGGCAAGCGGGCAGCGCTGCAGAGAGACAGCTCTGGCCAGGAGCAGGGCTGGGGCACTGCCTGCAGGCACCCAGGGGAGACCTGCGAGCCTCAGAGAGCTTAAAGGCACTTGGCAGTGGAGGATGCTGAGAGCTCCCTGCAGGAGAAACCTTCCCAGCCCTGTGCATGGTAAGGCTCTGGGTGCAGGGCAATGCAGCCGCAGTTCCTGGAGGGATCTCCTCAAGCTGCTGCCTCGGACAGTCCATGGGATCTGTCAGGAGGACTCTCTTGGTTTCTCTGTGTAGATAAGGAGCAGGATGTGCTGCAGAGCAGGGCTTCCCTCTGCACCATGCGAGGGACAGGACAAGGCAGGTCCCTTGTCCCGGGGCTGGCTGCAGGCTGTGAATGTGGGTGTGCAGGCAGGGGTGCCCAGCGCTGTCCTTGTGAGCAGGGTGCCTGCAGCCCAGGGGCTGTGTGCAGGGGCAGGGACTCTGCTGCCTGCCAGGGTCAGCACTCAGCCTGCCCGGGAGCTCCCCACGGCGCTGGGGGAGAGGCGCTGGAGGTAAGCAGAACTTCCACGTGAACTGTTTGACCTGAATATGGATCTAGTTCCAGTGCTGTTATCCAGGAGATAAGAAACAGCTTCTTTTGTTCGACTGTAATTTTTACAAGAGGTGAACTGGTTCAGAATTGTGTTTCCTTCATAATTTTTTGGCCAGCAAAAAGTTAGATTTCTGCTTTCCTTTATGGTTGTTTTTGAATGGTATCCCCTAAGACATAGCAGTGCTCAGTAGCTGTGCAGTAGTGTGCTCGCCTTCCTATACAGCCAAATCCCTAGGAAAAATCTTCCTCCTCCTGTTGTTTCACTCCAGAATAGGAAGGGTGAGCACCAGTTTCTGTCATCTGGATGAATGTGTCTGTGGGCTTACGCTTTTCAGACAGCTGGGTGGCAGTAGTGGGTGACAGTGGGACATCAAGTGCCCCACAGTTATCTGACTGCTCTGCTCCCCCAGGACCATGGGTGCAGATGGGCTGGAGACAGCTCCTCCATCCCAGCTCATCTCTGCCCCCCCATTAGATGAAGCCTGCAAGCGAGCGCTGCAGGTACGTGCTGAGGCAAAGGGGCAGCACCGTGGGTGAGACCGCAGGGAGCTGAGCCTGACCCTGCTGGATCCCCATCCCCTCCAGGAGGTCTGGCAGCTGGCTGCAGAGTGGGAGCAAGGGAAGACCCATTGGCAGGAGGGCAGGAGAAAGTGAAGGCAGAATGGGTGGTGTGGGAAGGTTGGGCTGCAGGGGAGGACCAGCATCCTCCCCAGGGATGGGGATAGGGATTGACCCTCGCCTGCTGCAGGCTCCTTCACAGTATCACAGTATGTTAGAGATTGGAAGGGACCTCAAAAGATCATCTAGTCCAATCCCCCTGCCATGAGGTCCTCTGGGATACGGCACCATGAGGCTTGCTGAGATCATCTCCTCCATGCCGAGCTCTTGGGATCGGAGGCCTTTGGGTTTCCCACCCTCCAACCCAGCCCAGGAGAAAGGAGAGGTGGAGAAAGGCTGAAACCCCTTTGCCAGCAGAGGAGACGGCAGCAGCAGCCCCGCTGGAGAGAGCCCAGCCTGAGTAAGTGTGGACACTGCCTGTTGGGCAGCCCCATCCCTGCATGCTGGGGCTGCAGAGGAGCAGCCTGGGATGTCCTGGGTCAGCTCCACAGCCAAAGGATGATGCTTCCCTGTGTTGCAGCTGCCTTTCCTCACGAGCTGCCCAGGTCCTCAGGAGGGTGGAGCTGTTCCAAGCACCGAGGAACATCTTCAAGAACATCACTGAGAACAGCAGGAGGAGGATGGAGCAGCAGAGGCAGCTCCTCCACTAACGGTATCCATAAGGGGATGGGCTTCCCATGGCAAAGGGGCTGGAGGCTCCTCAGCTGCCAAGGTCCACCCCGAAATCCATAATAAAGAGCTCTGGGGCTGCTTGCAGTGATGGATCCATCAGAGCAGAGTAAATGCAGGAAGATGCTCAAGCTCTCCTGCTCACATTCCCACCTCAGGGCACCTGAGCTCCCAAAGCTGCCTTGGTGTGATGTCACCCATCACTTATGATGTCACAAAGCTCCGGCGCTTATGTAACAAAGCCAGGCATAAAAGCGGGGCCGTCCCTGTGTCTGGGTCATGATGGAAGAGCTGCCTGAGTGGTTGGGTCGCTCGTGAGGAAGCTGCGTTGGTGGTACCCGCACCTCAGTGGATGCAGAGAGAAAGCTGCAGAAAGAAAACTTCTGCCCAAGTATGTGTGGAAAATAATAGAATCATAGAATAGTTAGGGTTGGAAAGGACCTTAAGATCATCTAGTTCCACCCCCCTGCCATGGGCAGGGACACTTCACGCTAAACCATGTCACCCAAGGCTCTGTCCAGCCTGGCCTTGAACACCGCCAAGGATGGAGCATTCACAACTTTCCTCGGCAACCCGTTCCAGTGCCTCACCACCCTCACAGTAAAGAACTTCTTCCTTATATCCAATTTACACTTCCCCTGTTTAAGTTTTAACCAGTTACCCGTGGTCCTATCACTACAGTCCCTAATGAATAGTCCATCGACCAAGACCCCCAAGTCCTTCTCCACAGGGCTGCTCTGAATCTCCTGTCTGCCCAACCTGTAGCTGTGCCTGGGATTTCTTCGAATCAGGTGTAGGACCTTGCACTTGGCATAGTTAAACCTCATAAGGTTGGCATCAGCCCACCTCACAAGCGTGTCGAAGTCCCTAACTAAATTTCATTTCATATTAAGAAAATATTCCTCATGTTGAGGATAGAGAGACAGTGGCAGACTCTTGCCCAGAGAAGCTTTGGCTGCTCCATTCTGGGCAGTGTTCAAGGGCAGGTTGGACAGGGCAGGTTGGACAGAGCAGCTTGGAGCAAGCTGCTCTAGTGGAAGATGCCCCTGACAGTGGCACGGGTTGGAGCTGGATGAGCTTTAAGGTCCCTTCCACCTCAATCCAGTCTGGCATTCCATGATTCTCTGCTGTGCCAATGTCGGTCACTCTCCACTTGTCTTAGGTGGCCGTGATGCCCTGTTCCATTGCCCAGGTTGAGCTGTGACCCCTCGCATGCTCCACCTCCAGACCAAAGGCACTGAGGAAGAGCAGCCCATGAGGGACCTCCCCGAGCCATCTGGGCAGAGGCTGGTCCTCCTGCAGCCACTCCCGGAGAACCCCTGGGTGCCCAGTGCCATGGGCACGATGCTGCCGCCATCACAAAGCCGTGGGGGTCACTGTGGAGACGCCCATTGTGACGGGGCCCCCACGCTGAGCGTGGGCTATTGAAGGAGCCAGAGCCCTGCAGGAACCAGTGCAGAGGAGAGCCCTCCCTCGGGAGGCTGCATCTCCCGTGCCTGCCCTGCGCATCCAGGTGCGTGTTCTTTGACTTTGCAATCCTCTTTTAGTGTTGCCTTGAAACACATGGTGGGTGCATGCTCTAAAGGGAGGAGAAGCTGTCAGGAGATGTGCTGGTGCCATCCCAGCTGTAGGAGCAGGGGCTGGGTGAGGAGGAGGCGCTGGGCTTGTTCATGTGCTTGGAGCTCAGCTCTGCCTGCAGAGGTGCTGGGGGCGAAGCAGGAGCCTTCTGTGCAGGAGCTGCTGGTGTCAGAGTTGCTGAGAAGGTGTCAGCGCAGGAGAACTTCTACCTCCCTGTCAGAGCCTGCTGCCTCGGACAGTCCATGGGATCTGTCAGGGGGACTTTCTTGGGTTCTCTACGTCGATAACGCGGAGGATGATGTTCTGCAGAGCAGGGCTTCACTCTGCACCATGTGATGGCCAGTGTAAGGCAGGCCTTTGTCCCGGGGCTGGCTGCATGGTGTGAATGTGGGTGTGCAGCCAGGGGTGCCCAGCGCTGTCCTTGCCAGCAGGGTCGCTGCAGCCCAGGGGCTGTGTGCAGGGGCAGGGACTCTGCTGCCTGCCAGGGTCAGCGCTCAGCTATGAGAATGAAAGGCACGGACCCAGACGTAGAGTACAAGCTGGATCATTTATTGCAAAGGTTACAGGGTATTTGTATCTTTCCAAGCAATTAGCCAAGTATATCTGTGTTTGCCTTGCGATTACATCAGGCGAAAGGTCTCTCAACATCCTCTTTCCAGTTCCGACGTCCTTGTTCCTTGCCAGTTCCAACATCTTCCAAGTACCAGTCAGGGACGGGTCACTCCTCATTGCCTGCTGTAGTTCCTCCTTCCCATGATCTCTGACAGTTTCGATGCATTCCAACCCCCACACTCAGCCTGCCCGGGAGCTCCCCATGGCCCTGGGGGAGAAGCTACGGGGTAAGCAACAACCCCTGGCAGGGAAGGAAAAGCATTCTTGTGCACTGGAGAGGGTGCTGTGTGAGACAGGGCTGCTCACAGCTCCACATCTCTCTGAGCACGTTTGCAGAGGGTCCTTCTGAAAGACACTGAGGCAGCGTTTGCCTTAAAAGGAAGGATCCTGAGCTCTGATGTTTTCCACTCTTGGTGGGCAGTTTGGGCAGTGGGAGCTGGGAATTTCCTTCTCTGCTTTGGAGAAGGCACCGAGAGTCTTGTCAGGACTTGTGTGAGCTGCTGCTGAGCCCCTGCAGAGGCAGAGCTGCCCCTGGGCAGAGCCCTGCTGCCGGGAGGGGTGTGCAGGGCAGAGCTGAGCACACAGCCCATGGGATGGGCTCTGGGAGCACTGAGAGGGAGCAGAGCTGGGCCCAGAGCAGCAGCTGCTGGCAGGGACAGCTCCAGGCAGCAGAGACATGGGCAGGGAGTGGGGGGAAAGGGCAGCCCAGGCCTGGGGAGGGTGCGTTCAGGCAGCTCTCTTGGTGCCTGGCACTGCAGGTGGCTGCTGGCCATGCTCTGCTGGGCAAGGAGCTGACTGTCCCTCTAGAAAGTGCAGGGCAGCTGAGAACCAGACTGATGGATTCTGCAGCAATTTGAGTAGGCACGAACCTACAGACAGTTGTGCCCTTTTTTCTGCCCAGTGCTCAGACTCTTCACAGTTGCTTTCAAAAACTTACTTAGGAATTTTGTCCCTAAAATGTCACTTGTCAGCTGTGACACTGGGAAAACAAACAAACCAAACAACCTCAGAGATAATCACAACCAACTCACACTGAGCCTCTCTTCTGTAGCCTGAAAGTGTTCACAGTTGTGAGTGTGTGAATTAAACTTCTATATCTGACATCCCTCCTGTCCTAACCTGTCACTGCCTTTTTCTCCTCTGACAGTGCCCCATGCCCAGAGGCAGCAGATGTCCAACAGCAGCTCCATCACCCACTTCCTCCTCCTGCCATTCCCAGCCAGGCGGGAGCTGCAGCTCTGGCACTTCTGGCTCTTCCTGGGCATCTTCCTGGCTGTGCTCCTGGGCAACGGCCTCATCATCACCAGCACAGCCTGCGACCAGCACCTCCACACCCCCATGTACTTCTTCCTCCTCAACCTCTCCCTGCTGGACCTGGCCTGCATCTCCACCACTGTCCCCAAATCCATGGCCAATTCCCTCTGGGACACCAGAGTCATCTCCTACACAGGTTGTGCTGCACAGATCTTTTTCTTTGTCTTTTTCATGTCAGCAGAGTATTTTCTCCTCACTCTCATGTCCTACCACCGCTACGTGGCCATCTGCAAGCCCCTGCACTACGGGAGCCTCCTGGGCAGCAGAGCTTGTGTCCACATGGCAGCAGCTGCCTGGGGCGCTGGGTTTCTCTATGCTCTGCTGCACACAGCCAATACATTTTCACTGCCCCTCTGCCGAGGCAATGCTGTGGAGCAGTTCTTCTGTGAAATCCCCCAGATCCTCAAGCTCTCCTACTCACATTCCTACCTCAGGGAAGTTGGGCTTCTTGTGCTAAGTTTCTGTTTGGCACTTGGCTGTTTTGTGTTCATTGTGGGGTCCTATGTGCAGATCTTCAGAGCCGTGCTGAGGATCCCCTCTGAGCAGGGACGCCACAAAGCCTTTTCCACGTGCCTCCCTCACCTGGCCGTGCTCTCCCTGCTTGTCAGCACTGGTATCTTTGCCTACCTGAAGCCCCCCTCCATCTCCTCCCCATCCCTGGATCTGGTGCTGTCAGTGCTGTACTCGGTGGTGCCTCCAGCAGTGAACCCCATCATCTACAGCCTGAGGAACCAGGAGCTCAAGGATGCTGTGAGGAAGCTGCTGACTGGATGTGTTTCAGCAGCCATACACTGCCTGCTTTAACCTGCAAAGGGTTCCAAGTGTAGGTAAAGACAGGCCACGTCTGTCTTTCCTGCTTTACTTTTGTTTTCCTGTTCAATTTATGATGACTTTGTTTTCACAAAAATATCAGTTATCACCCTCCTGCTTAAGCAGCCACCGACTGATGTGACCCACAGGCTTCGTGTCAGTGAGGGTCTGTCACTGTATTTAAGCACAATGAACCATCCTGCAGCAACTTCTTCTGTGTGCTATGTGCTCACATGGCAGGAATGAAGGGGAATGAAATCAGCTTTCTGGCTGCTCCAGCTCTGGGATGGCTGCTCTGTGCCTGGAGCAGGAAGAGCTCTTGAGGAGCCCAAGGGCCAGGGCTGTTGTGCTGGTGTGGGGAGATGGGATGGCATGGGGGGGCTGCAGAGCTCTCAGGGTGTCCTGGGCAGGAGAGCAGGGGACACAGGGGTCCCTGCAGGGGACTCCCCTGCAATGGCCCAGGCTGGGGCTGCCTGGCTGGGAGCAGCCCATGGGAAAGGGCTGGGTGGGCAGGAGCTGGACAGGAGGCAGCGTGTGCCCTGGCAGCAAGGGAGGACAGCAGCATGGCGGGCTGTATGACCAGGAGCACGGCAGGAGAACAAGGGAAGGGATGCTCTGGAATACTCCATCCAGGTTTCAGATCCCCAGTTCAGGAACGCTATTGGCAAGCAGGAGTGGGTTTAGCAACGGGCCCTGAGGACAGGCAGGGACTGGAGGACGGTGCCTGTGGGGAGAGGCTGGGGGAGCTGGGCTTGTCCAGCCTGGAGAAGGGAAGGCTGATGGGGACCTGAGATCTTGGGAAGGGAAGGCTGTTGGGGACTGGCTGCCTGTACCGGCAAGGAGGACATGGAGAATACAGAGCCAGGCTCCTCACCATGGTGCCTGGTGGGAGGACAAAAGGCAATGGGGGATAGTGACAGAGGAGAGGTTGAGCCAGGACATAAGGAAACCTTGTTCCCATAGGCTCAGGCAAGTGCTGGATCAGGTCACCCAGAGAGGCTGTGCAGTCTCTGGCTTTGGGCATTTCCAACTCAGACTGAATCAAGCCTTGAACCACTTTCTCTGACCCTGTTCCTGGCAGGTTGGACTTGAGACCTCCTGGGGTCCCTTCCAACCTCTGATCTCTTATGATCTTACAATAATGGGCTTATGAAGGGTCACAAAGTTGCTCTGAGGGCTGGAGCACGTCTCCAATGATGACAGCTGAGAGAGCTGGGAGTGTTCAACCTGGAGAATAGAAGGCTCCAGGGAGACCTTACTGAGCCCATACCTAAACAGGGCCTACAAGAAATGTGGAGAGGGGCTTTTTGCAAGGGAATGTAGGGACGGGACAAGGGGGAATGGCTTTAATCTGACCGAGGGGAGAGTGAGATGAGATCTCAGGAGGAAGCTCTTCCCTGTGAAGGTACTGAGGCGCTGGCACAGGGTGCCCAGAGAAGCTGTGGCTGCCCCATCCCTGGCAGTGTTCAAGGCCAGGTTGGACACAGGGGCTTGGAGCAAGCTGCTCTAGTGGAAGGTGTCCCTGCCCGTAGCAGGGGTTGGAGCTGGATGAGCTCTAAGGTCCCTTCCAGCCCAAGTCAGTCTGGGATTCCAGGATTCAGGTATCAATAGCATGTTGAGGAGAGGATGCCTTTGAAGGGAGGCTTGAAAGGGGACTCTCAGGCTTTCCCAGAGCACGCAGAGCATTTCCCAGTCTGGAATATAGGAAATATTGGACCAAGGCCATGCAGCCAAAGGGAGGCAGAGCAGCATTGCTGGGCTGCAGCTAAGGGCTGTCCTAGGCGGAAGTGGCAAGAGAGCAGAGAACAACTCCTTGGATAGGGGATGCCCTTCTTGCAATGACTGCAGTGAAAAAGCCCCAGTCCCTGCCCACAGGGCTCCCCAGTGGGAAACCCAGGTCCCAGCATGACCATGGCACCTCAGCCAGCACAGAGCCTCTTCCCACATCCCTCCTTGCATGCAGCAGCCATTGCAGTGGCCAAAAAACCAGAGCAAGAGCCAGGCCCAGCACTCACCTGCCAGCGAGCCCACGGCACTGTGTGCCAGCATCATGGGCAGCACCACATTCTCTGCTTCTCTGGAGAAGAGACTCCACACTGTCTGCACCCAGACTGAATTTAACACCCCCAAACACCCTCCAAGCAAAAATCTACCTTCACAGATGTGTTGCCCACAATTTCTGGCTTGGAAAGTGGTTCTAGGAGAGATGCAGTGACTGCCAGCATTCAAACCCACAGTTCCACAGGTCCCACACCCAAAGCACCTTCAAGCTCTCTGGCTGTGGAGGAGGAAGGTTTCTAGCTCATCACTCACCCACAATGTGCAGCTGGAACCAGCCCGTGGCCTCCTGCTGGGACCTGAAGCTCTACAGCCAGTGGTCCCCTTGCTGCAGCACCATCTGCAGCAAAGAGTTCCTTCTGGTGAACCTCACGTGGTTCTCATGGGGGGAGCGGTGGTGCTGGCTCCATCGAAAGCATAACTGAGGATGGCTCCTTCCTGCTGGGCAGTTTTGTATTCCCAGTGACAGCTCTGCCATCCTGCAGCAGTGGAACCGTCAAGTGCACGGTGCAGCCCATGGCCAAGACGAGTCTCTCCAATGCCAGCCTGAGGTCAGTGGAGCAGCAGGGAGCAAGTGTGCCTCCTCCACTGGTAGCTTGTGTTCCATGAGGCAGCTGTCGTCTCCCAGTGCCCCCACTGAAGGGTTCAATGGGGTTCCGTGGCCTCGCACACCTGAACATGGGGAGTTCCAGAATCAGCCACCCCTGAGTTCCCCATGTCCCCATGTTCATTGTGATGCATGAGCTCATTTCGAGCCCATGGGGTGCTCTGGAGGTGCTGTAGGAATTCTCTGGGATTCTGTAGGGGTATCCCCGGGATACTCCGGGAGTGCATAAAGACACAGGGCCTTGGAGCAAGCTGCTCTAGTGGAAGCTGTCCCTGCCAGTGGCAGGGGCTGGAGCTGGATGAGCTTTAAGGTGCATTCCAGCCCAACCCAGCCTGGGATTCCACAGTTCTCTACTGTGCCAATGTCGGTCACTCTCCACTTGTCATAGGTGGCCGTGATGCCCTGCTCCATTGCCCAGGTTGAGCTGTGACCCCTTGCATGCTCCACCTCTGGACTAAAAGGCACTGAGGAAGAACAGCCCATGAGGGACCTCCCCGAGCCGGCTGGGCAGAGGCTGGTCCCCTAAAGTGACTCCCGCAGCACCCCTGGGTGCCCAGTGCCATGGGCACGATGCTGCCGCCATCACAAAGCCGTGGTGGTCGCTGTGGAGACGCCCATTGTGACGGGGCCCCCACGCTGAGCGTGGGCTATTGAAGGAGCCAGAGCCCTGCAGGAACCAGTGCAGAGGAGAGCCCTCCCTCGGGAGGCTGCATCTCCCATGCCTGCCCTGCGCATCCAGGTACGTGTTCTTTGACTTTGCCATCCTCTTTTAGTGTTGGCTTGAAACACATGGTGGGTGCGTGCTCTAAAGGGAGGAGAAGCTGTCAGGAGATGTGCTGGTGCCATCCCAGCTGTAGGAGCAGGGGCTGGGTGAGGAGGAGGCGCTGGGCTTGTTCCTGTGCTTGGAGCTGAGCTCTGCCTGCAGAGGTGCTGGGGGCGAAGCAGGAGCCTTCTGTGTGCAGGAGCTGCTGGTGTCAGAGGTGCTGAGAAGGTGTCAGGGCAGGAGCAGCCCCTGGGCAGTGCAGCTGCTGGTGCTGTCCCTGGGAGCTCAGCACAAGGGGACCTACCTGGCTCCGGCAAGTCCCGCGCAAGCCCCCCGGGCATTGCGGAAGGCGGCAGGGCCCTGGCAGGTTCCAGTGATCCCTGTGCCAGGCACTGCAGAAGTCACAGAAATTTCTAAAATGAAAAGTAAAAAAAAAAAAACCCTCTCAAAATAACTTTTATCCTTTGCTCTTTGCAATCTTCCTGCACTCGGAATCCTCCAATGTGCTGTGCAATCTGCAAGGCTTGACAAAACCCAAAGGATTTAATGAGCCCCATGGTGAAGGCTGAGTCCATGAACCTCAGGTGCTGAGAGAAGGCTGAGGAAACCTCTCAAGAAGTCCAAGTCAGAAACAAAGCCCCAAGTCCCTTCAGCATTAATGGGCCCCACTGAGGGCTGGTACTGACAAAGCCTCCCCAGGGACTCCTTAAAGCAAGTAACTGCAGGCTGTGATTACAGGCAGACAAAGGCAAAATGCAGGTGTCTGATAGAGAGAAAACCCTTGGTTTGTTTGATGAAGCAGAAAGGCCAAGCCCTGACCACAGCCCTTGGAGAAGTAGAGCCTGAAATTCTGAGAATGAAAGTTCTCCCCATAGGCCATGATGAAAGAGGCAACTGCCATAGCCCAGGGCACAGAGACCTTTTGTTCTTTTGGGCCTTTCAGCCTTGCCAGAATCCTCACTCATCTCTGCTGCAGGCTGTCCTTCACTGGCCCATGCCTGCACCTCTTTCCCTTCAGGCTCTTGACACCCATCTTGCTTTCCCACCTGGCTCTCACCTGGCATTTCTGTACCTTCAGTCACATCTCTGCACCCATCGCTGTCTGCTCCTTGAAACACAAAGCCATGGGCTGAGCCAGACTCCCTCTGGGTGACCTCTTGCACCACAACTCCACCTTTGAAGAGACATTTCTCTTTCCTCACTTTGAGTCTGAACCTTCCAAGCTGCACTTTGCAGAGGTTTCCTTCTCTTCCTGCTAGCAAGAAAATCTCCATCATCTCTGAAGCCACATTTCAAGTAGTTGTAGGCTGCTACTATAGTGTCAATTCAGCAGGTGGAGTGAATATCCCTCAGCAAGGCCATCTAAAGGAGGCTTCTAGAGGAATGGGTGATGCCATCAGGATAGAGAACTAAGCACCATGGGAGAGCAGTGGGAAAAGGGAATGGTCTGGATTGAGAACTTCCTGGCAAGAGCCAGAAGGAAAGGTGGTGTCCTTGGGTGCAAGGTACCCCATGCTGTGGGGACAGGGCACCCCATCTGGGACAGCTTCCTGCCTGTAGCACCCTCTCTGCTGCGCACACCCCTCTCTCTGCCCACACTCACAAGTGTCTCACAGAAGCTTTGCACTTCCCCTGCAGCAGTGACCCCTCACTGCAGGAGGTTCCTGCATTCTCCAGGCTCAAGGATGGATCCTGCATTCCAGGCAAGTTTGGGTAGTGCAGGAGAGGCAGACAGGAAGGTCAGCTCATGGGGCATGAGGAACAGTGTTCAGGCACCCCCAGCAGTGGGCATTCCCCATGTATCACAGTATCACAGTATCACAGTATGTTAGAGATTGGAAGGGACCTCAAAAGATCATCTAGTCCAATCCCCCTGCCAGAGCAGGAACACCTAGATAAGGTTACACAGGAATGTGTCCAGGCGGGTTTTGAATGTCTCCAGAGAAGGAGACTCCACAACCTCCCTGGGCAGCCTGTTCCAGTGTTCTGTCACCCTCACTGAGAAGAAGTTTCTTCTCAAGTTTAAGTGGAACCTCTTGTGTTCCAGTTTATACCCATTACCCCTTGTCCTATCATTGTTTGCCATTGAGAAGAGCCTGGCTCCATCCTCATGACACTCCCCCTTTATATATTTATATACACTAATAAGGTCCCCCCGCAGTCTCCTCTTCTCCAAACTATAGAGACCCAGCTCCCTCAGCCTTTCCTCATAAGGGAGATGCTCCACTCCCTTAATCATCTTAGTTGCCCTGCGCTGGACTCTCTCCAGCAGGTCCCTGTCCTTCTTGAACTGAGGGGCCCAGAACTGGACACAATATTCCAGATGCGGTCTCACCAGGGCAGAGTAGAGGGGAAGGAGGACCTCTCTCGACCTACTGACCACCCCCCTTCTAATACACCCCAGAATGCCATTGGCCTTCTTGGCCACAAGGGCACAGTGGTGGCTCATGGTCATCCTGCCGTCTACTAGGACCCCCAGGTCCCTCTCCCCTACACTACTCTCTAACAGGTCGTTCCCCAACCTATATTGGAACCTGGGGTTGTTCCTGCCCAGATGCAGGACTCTACACTTTCCCTTGTTATATTTCATCAAGTTTCTCCCTGCCCAACTCTCCAGCCTGTCCAGGTCCCGCTGGATGGCAGCACAGCCTTCTGGCGTGTCAGCCACTCCTCCCAGCTTAGTGTCATCAGCAAACTTGCTGACAGTACACTCAATTCCCTCATCTAAATCATTGATGAATATATTAAATAATACTGGTCCCAGTACTGACCCTTGAGGCACTCCACTAGATACAGGCCTCCAACTAGACCCCGCCCCATAGACTACAACTCTCTGGCTTCTCTCCTTCAGCCAGTTTGCAGTCCACCTCACTACCTGATCATCCAGACCACACTTCCTCATTTTAGCTATGAGGATGCTGTGGGAGCCTGTGTCAAATGCTTTGCTGAAGTCAAGGTAGACCACATCCACCGCTCTGCCATCATCCATCCACCGTATTATTTCCTCATAAAAGGCTATGAGGTTGCTCAAGCACGACTTCCCCTTGGTAAAGCCATGTTGACTGCCTCTCATAACCCTCTTATCCTTGACATGCCTTAAGATGGCACCAAGGATAAGGTGTTCCATCACTTTCCCAGGGATGGAGGTGAGGCTGACCGGTCTATAGTTACCCGGGTCCTCCTTCTTGCCCTTTTTGAAGACTGGAGTGACATTTGCTTTCCTCCAGTCCTCAGGCACCTCTCCCGTTTCCCAAGACTTGGTAAAGATGATGGAGAGTGGTCTAGCAATGACTTCCGCCAGTTCCCTCAGCACCCGCAGGTGCATCCCATCTGGACCCATGGATTTATGGATGTCCAGATTGCTCAACTGGTCTCTATCCCATTCCTCATCGACTAAGGCAAACTGCTCCAGTGACCTGACTTCATCTGAGGTCTCAGGAGTACAGGGCTCTTCAGGACTGCCTCCGGCAGAGTAGACTGAGACAAAGAAGGCATTCAATAACTCTGCCATCTCTGTATCTTCTGTCACCAGGGCACCCATCCCGTTCACCAGTGGGCCAACCTTGCCTCTGGTGTTAGTTTTATCAGCTATGTATTTGAAAAAGCTCTTTCTGCAGTCCTTGACCCCTCTCGCCAGATTTAATTCTAAGGAGGCCTTAGCCATCCTAGCTGCCTTCCTACATCCTCTAGCAGCAGCCTTATATTCCTCCCGAGTGGCCAGCCCCTCCTTCCATGACCTATAAACTCTCCTCTTCCACTTGAGCATACCCAGCAGTTCCTTATTTAGCCACGCAGGTCTCCTGGCCCTCTTCCTTGACTTCCTACGTGTCGGGATGCTCTGCTCTTGAGCTCGGAATAAGCAATTCTTGAATGTCAACCAACTATCTTGGGCCCCTTTACCTTCAAGCAGCCTTGCCCATGGGATTTCCCCTAGCAATTGCTTGAAAAGGCCAAAGTTTGCCCTGCTAAAGTCCAGGGTTGCAATTCTACTTGCTATTGTACAGGCCCTACCACACAAGATCCTGAATTCCACCATCTCGTGGTCGCTGCAACCAAGGCAGCCCTCAACCTTTACTGCTTCGACCAGACCCTCCTTGTTAGTGAGGATGAGATCCAGCAGCGCTCCTCTCCTGGTTGGCTCATCCACCATTTGCATGAGGAAGTTATCCTCCATACACTGGAGGAACCTCCTGGACTGTGGCTGGGTTGCTGAGTAGTCCTTCCAGCAAACATCAGGGAAATTAAAATCCCCCACAACGACCAGGGCCTGTGACTGTGAGGCCGCTCTCAGCTGCCTGTAGAAGGCCTTGTCAACTTCCTCACCCTGATCTGGTGGCCTGTAACAGACACCCACAACAGTATCGCCCCTGCCAGCCTGCCCCTTAATTCTCACCCACAGACTCTCAACTCGCTCGTCCCCTGTCCCTGGACAGAACTCAGTACATTGCAGCTGCTCTCGCACATAAAGAGCAACCCCACCACCCCGCCTGGCTGGTCTGTCTTTCCTGAAAAGGACATAGCCCTCCATGACTATATTCCAGTCACGTGAGCTGTCCCACCACGTCTCTGTAATTGCCACCAGATCATAATCTCCTGACTTAACACAGGTCTCCAACTCCTCCTGCTTATTTCCCATGCTGCACGCATTGGTGTACAGGCATTTCAAGGAGGGAGCTGAGCTCACCGATTCCACCCTAGGATTATAGGAGGCCTCCCAGTCTTCATCAATTCTAGAGTGCTGCCCCACTGGGGCAAGCCCAGCTACAACCCCATCCCCCTTCGAATCTAGTTTAAAGCTCTTCAAATGAGCCCTGCTAATTCATGCCCCAGCATCCTTTTGCCTCTGTGAGATAAACCTTTCTCACGTGCCATCATCTGGACTGGAGCCTTATAAAACCAGCCGTTATCAAAGAACCCAAAGCCCTGCCTAAAGCACCAGTCTCGTAGCCAATTGTTTACGGACTGAATTTTCCCATTCAGTCCCACATCATCACCGGAAGATGGAAGAAGTGAGGAGAAGATCACTTGAGCCCCAGACTCTTTCACCATCCGCCCCAAGGCCCTGTAGTCTTTCTTCATCCCCCTCAGACTGCGGGAAGCAGCTTCCCCCCCACCTGTCTGGAAGACCAGCAGCGGGTAGTAGTCTGTCGGGTGCACCAGGCTGGGGAGCGCCCTGGTGATATCCCTAATCCGGGCTTCAGGCAAACTACACACTTCCCTATGATGAGGGTCAACTCTGCATAGCGGGCCCTCTGTTCCTCTCAGAAGGGAATCGCCTACAACAATGACTTTTCTTTCTTTCTTGTCAGAGGCAGTCTTGAGGTGCGAAGTCGACCGCCTTTTCCTATGTGACCTTGTAGTCTGGCCTTGCACCACATCCTCACTTACCTCTCCATCAAGATCCAGGGCCTCAAACCTATTACTGAGGGGCACCTGGGGAAGCAGGGCAGGAAGGGAGGAAGGTTGCCCACGGTTCCGAACTGGAACTTGCTTCCAGCCCTCATCGTCTTTTTGGTCCCTTACCTCTGCTTACTTACCACTTACTTACTCTGCTCCTTACCACGCTGAGGCATGTTCCCATGAGGGAAACTTCTCAGACAGCCTCTGGTTTGTCCAGGCTCTGCAGCCACACTCCAGGAACACCTCCTCCACCTACAGACATCAACTGCTCTCCATTGCTGGGCTCCGTCCTGCTTGTAAGGATTGGTTAAAGCCCTGAACCATCACCTTGCTTCTTGCTGACTTCCCTCCACCCTCCCTCACCTCCCTGCACACTGCTCATTGCCACCAGTAACTCCCTGAAGAGTTAAGAAGCTCTCCAGGCTTTCCTCAGGGGGTGACCATGTTTCTCCATTGACCATTGATGGATCCATGGAGTGCCAGGTGTGAGGTTCCTGCAGAGGCAGAGCTGCCCCTGGGCAGAGCCCTGCTGCCGGGAGGGGTGTGCAGGGCAGAGCTGAGCACACAGCCCATGGGATGGGCTCTGGGAGCACTGAGAGGGAGCAGAGCTGGGCCCAGAGCAGCAGCTCCTGGCAGGGACAGCTCCAGGCAGCAGAGACATGGGCAGGGAGTGGGGGGAAAGTGCAGCCCAGGCCTGGGGAGGCTGCGTTCAGGCAGCTCTCTTGGTGTCTGGCACTGGAGGTGGCTGCTGGCCATGCTCTGCTGGGCACAGTCCTTTGCTTCTCCCCATGAGAGCTCCGTGATCTGCCCTTTGAAACCATGCTGCCCTGCTCTCAGCACAGGACAGGTGTTTGTGGGGGTTCTTCAGATCAATTTGTCTGTGAAGGCATCTTACAGACACTGCAAGTGAAAGCAGAGGGCAAATGGGAAAGGACTGATGGACACTGCAGCTCTCCTGGCTCTGCACTAATCTGCAAAAAGCTGAGAACTTCTCCCTGTTTCAATACTCTTCAGGTTTTCAGTCATACACAGAATGGTTTATAACACACCCCCAAAAAAAGAAAACTCATCAGTGTTAAGCCAGTAAATAAATAACACAGTCAAAGTGACTCTAAGGCCATGCTGAGCCTCTCTTGTGCAGACCAGACTCACCTGAGTCATGAGTACATGTAGAGAACTTTACGATCAAGTTGGATTTCATCTGACATCCCTTGTGAACATCAGAGCTGGACAAAGCACTGCTTCACACATAAGATGACTCCCAACCAACCTGGCCTTGAACACTGTCGGGAATGGGGCAGGCAGAGATACTCTGGGCACCCTGTGCCAGTGTCCCACCACCCTCAAATAGAAAAAAATCCTCCAAATGCCCAAGCTAAATCTCTCTTTTTTCAGCTTAAATCCATTCTCCCTCCTCCTGTCACTGCAGACCCTTCTAAAAAGCCCCTCTCCAGATTTCTCGTAGGCCCTGTTTAGCTATGGGCAGATGCTAAGATGTCTCCCTGGAACCTTCTCTTCTCCAGGCTGAACACCCCCATCTCTCTCAGCCTGTCTTCATCGGAGACGTGCTCCAGCCCTTAGAGCACAGCAGTTAATGGCTGGACTCGATGTTCTCAAGGGTCTTTTCAAATGAAATGATTCTGGGATTTCCTCTGACATCCCTTGTGAACGTCAGAGCTGGACAAAGCACAGCTTCAGAGCAAACCTGACTCCCATCCAACCTGGCCTTGAACACTGCCAGGGATGGAGCAGCCACAGCTTCTCTGGGCACCCTCTGTGAGCACCTCAGCACCCTCACAGGGGAAAACTTCCTCCAAATGTCCAAGCCAAATCTCCCTTTTTTCAGCTAAGGCCATTCCCCCTTGTCCTGTCACTGCACACCCTTGTAGAAAGCCCCTCTCCAGATTTCTTGTAGGCCCTGTCTAAGTATGTGCAGATTGCTAAGATGTATCCCTGGGAGCATTCTCTTCTCCAGGCTGAACACCCTCAGCTCTCTCAGCTGTCATCATTGGAGATGTGCTCCAGCCCTTAGAGCATCTTTGTGACCCTTCATAAGCCCATCATTGTCAGATCATAAGAGATCAGAGGTTGGATGGGACCCCAGGAGGTCTCAAGTCCAACCCATCAGGAACAGGGTCAGGGAAAGTGGTTCAAGGCTTCACTCAGTCTGACTTGGAAAACCCCAAAGCCAGAGACTGCACAGCCTCTCTGGGTGACCTGATGCAGCACTTGCCTGAGCCTATGGGAAAAAGGTTTCCTTATGTCCTGGCTCAACCTCTCCTCTGTCACTATCCCCCATTGCCTTTTGTCCTCCCACCAGGCAGCACAGTGAGGAGCCTGGCTCTGTATTCTCCATGTCCTCCTTGCCGGTACAGGCAGCCAGTCCCCGACAGCCTTCCCTTCCCAAGATCTCAGGTCCCCATCAGCCTTCCCTTCTCTGGGCTGGACAAGCCCAGCTCCCCCAGCCTCTCCCCACAGGCACCCTGCTCCAGTCCCTGCCTGTCCTCAGGGCCCGTTGCTAAACCCACTCCTGTTTGCCAATAGGGTCCTGAACTGGGGGTCTCAAACCTGGATGGAGTATTCCAGAGCATCCCTTCCCTTGTTCTCCTGCCGTGCTCCTGGTCATACAGCCCGCCATGCTGCTGTCCTCCCTTGCTGCCAGGGCACACGCTGCCTCCTGTCCAGCTCCTGCCCACCCAGCCCTTTCCCATGGGCTGCTCCCAGCCAGGCAGCCCCAGCCTGGGCCATTGCAGGGGAGTCCCCTGCAGGGACCCCTGTGTCCCTGCTCTCCTGCCCAGGACACCCTGAGAGCTCTGCAGCCCCCCCATGCCATCCCATCTCCTCACACCAGCACAACAGCCCCGGCCCTTGGGCTCCTCAAGAGCTCTTCCTGCTCCAGGCACAGAGCAGCCATCCCAGAGCTGGAGCAGCCAGAAAGCTGATTTCATTCCCCTTCATTCCTGCCATGGGAGCACATAGCACAGAGAGGAAGTTGCTGCAGGATCATTTCTTTTACTCAAATACAGTGAGAGACCCCATTGACACAACGTCTGTGGGTCAGACAAGGTGGGCAGATACTGAAGTAGCAGGGGATGAAAACTGACATGGCTTTGAAGATAGCAACATCACAAGTGGAAAAAAGAAAACAACTGTAAAGCAGCAAAGACGGACGTGGCCTCTCATGACATGCACTGGAAGCCCTTTCCAGGGTAAAGCAGGCAGTGTATGGCTGCTGAAACACATCCAGTCACCAGCTTCCTCACAGCATCCCAGACTCCTGGTTCCTCAAGCTGCAGATGAGGGTGTTCACTGCTGGAGGCCCAACCCTGTACTGCACTGACACCACCAGATCAAGGGATGGGGAGGAGATGGAGGGGGACAAAGATGCCAGTGCTGACAAGCAGGGAGAGCACAGCTAAGTGAGGGAGGCACATGGAAAAGGCTTTGTGTTGTCCCTGCTCAGAGGAGATCCTCAGCACAGCTGTGAGAAGAGAAGGCTCCTTAAGGGGAGAATTTCAGGCAACTCCCAGAGCCTAAAGGGGCTACAAGAACCTGGAGAGAGGCTTTGGAACAGGGCCTGTAGGGACAGGACAAGGGGAATGGCTTTAACCTGCCAGAGGGGAGACTGAGATAAGCTCTTAGGCAGAAGCTCTTTCCTGTGAGGGTGGTGAGACAGTGGCACAGGGTGCCCAGAGAAGCTGTGGATTTTCAGAAACTGAGCACTTTAAGTTTATTAAATACGTCCTCATTACTCTTAGTTGCGCAGGGCAACTAAGATGATTAAGGGAGTGGAGCATCCCCCTTATGAGGAAAGGCTGAGGGAGCTGGGTCTCTATAGTTTGGAGAAGAGGAGACTGAGGGGTGACCTTATTAGTGTATATAAATATATAAAGGGGGAGTGTCACGAGGATGGAGCCAGGCTCTTCTCAGTGGCAAACAATGATAGGACAAGGGGTAATGGGTATAAACTGGAACACAAGAGGTTCCACTTAAACTTGAGAAGAAACTTCTTCTCAGTGAGGGTGACAGAACACTGGAACAGGCTGCCCAGGGGGGTTGTGGAGTCTCCTTCTCTGGAGACATTCAAAACCCGCCTGGACACATTCCTGTGTAACCTCATCTAGGTGTTCCTGCTCTGGCAGGGGGATTGGACTGGATGATCTTTTGAGGTCCCTTCCAATCTCTAACATACTGTGATACTGTGATACTGTGATTTTGAGTGCTTGGCACAGATGGGCTGGCAGGACTGGGGCAGTGGGGAGATGCCCAAAATGCTCAAGCGCAGCATTAGTCAGTGATCCAAAAGTGCTGGGGGGCTTAATTAGACAAAATCTACCCTCCAGAATACTCTCTACCTAAGGGTATGGGGACCCAGGTAGAGGCCGTCCTCAACCCCTTCGGTCAGGGGAAAGGGTGTGAGAAGGAGCAAACCGATACTGCATGTCCACAATTGGTAGATTATAGACACTGCCCCACACTGGGTGTTTTCTGGCAGTCCTGATGCAGGTGCAAAGGCAGTCCTGAACTATTTGGTGGCACCCAACAAAACAGCAGACTCATGATTCTCAGCTCTGGTGGAATCTCGCTTGTGAGATACAGTGACTGTGCTCGGGCAACCTCTGGGGGATAAAAGTCGGGGATGGGGAGGAGATGGAGGGGGGCCCAGATACTGCTGGGGTTTTGTCCTGGGTTCAGCAGTAGCAGTCATTTTTCTCCTTCTTAGTAGCTGGTGCAGTGCTGCAGTTTTGACTTTCAGCCTGGGAGCTGCCCTGATAACGCCCGTGTTTTTAGTTGCTGCTCAGTAATGTTCACTCTGACCAAGGACTTTCTGAGTCTCATGCACCGCCAGGGAAGAGGGGAAGCCGGGAGGAAGCAGACACAGGACACCTGACCCAAACTAGCCAGAGAGGTATTCCATACCACAGCACGTCATGCACAGTCTATAACCTGTGGGCAGTTACCTGGAAGGGTGTGATCACTGCTGGGGTCAGACTGGGTATTGATCTGCATGTGGTGAGCAGTTGTATTCTCTCCCCTTGTTATTATAGATCATTATTATTATTGGTGGTAGCAGCAGTGGTTTGTGTTATACCTTAGTTACTGGACTGCTCTTATCTCAAGCCGTGGGAGTCACATTCTTTTGATTCTCATCCCCATCCCTCTGAGAGCGGGGGAAGGAAGGAGGGGAGTGAGCGAGCGGCTGCATGGTTCTGGGTTGCCGGCTGGGCTTAAACCACAACAAGTTTCAATATCCCAGTGCTCCCAGTCGCTTCCAAATGCGCTCCTACTCATCCCCCGCACGACCTCCTTGGTCTTTTTGGGGGACACCCCAAATTAGGCACCCCCTAATATGGGGCTGCCTCCCAGCTCCCTGACACCCGGGGGAGTTGAGGGTGGAATGCCCCATGGAGCGTGGTTCGGGGGCAACAAGGAGTGTTTTGGTGCTGATGTCTTTTGGGGGGGGAGCAGCCTTTTGGGGCCCCTCCAGGACTTTGTGTCCCCTGGGCTCATTTGCGGTTGGAGGCCCCAGGGTGATGGGAGGGTGCAGGTCACTTTTGGGCTGCCCCAGGGCCCCCATTTGGGTTTCCTGCCAGCTCTTGTGTTGCTACAGGGAGATTTGGGGTACCCCAGAATTTAGGGGGGCACCACGATTGTTTTGGATGCTTCCAGGGCCCTTTGGGGGCAGCGTGGTTTTGGGATACCCCTTTATTGGGGTGCCTGTTTGGGGGGATCCACTGCCTCTGGCCCCGTGAATTCACTACTGAAACCCAAAGCAAAGTTGGGGTCCCCCCAGTGCATTTGAGGTCCCACAGCAACTTATGGGACCCCCGGGGGAGGTGCTGGGGGGACCCCATTTTTCAGGACACCCCATTTTAGTGGGTTTGTGGAACTGCGCTGAGCTGGGGGAGGGCTTTGGAGCTGCGGGCTTTGGGTTTGGGGAAATTTTGGAGGATCCCAGGGGCAATTTGGGGATTCAGAACTCCTTGAGGTGGCTTTTGGGGGACTTCTTCTCCCCTAAAAATGGGGGTCCATCAATCCCAGGGCAGCCGAATCTCATTGGATGCCCTAGGGAGCCCCGTTCCCATCAATGGGAGGGATTGGGGGGGGGGGGGGGGTTGGAGGGATTTGGGGGTTCAAGGAACATTTGGGGGTTTGGGAGGATTCCCCATAACTCACTGTAGGAAGCACATTATATTGGGGATCTCCCATGTGCCGAAAACAGGGGCTACCTGGGTCCCAGGGCACCCTGAGTCACTCTTGGGTGAGCAACGTTCCCCTAGGGTGAAGATGTGTTGAGGAGAAGAGTTTGGGGGTTCAGAGGGGATTTGAACATTCAGGGGGATCCCCTAAACTCCCTAGCGTGCTGCAGGGATTTGGGGAACATCCAGTGTCCCAAAACTAGGGGTTCCATTTATCCCAGGGTACCCTGACTCTTCAGTGCCCCTGTTTGCCCATGACAGTAAAGGGGGGGGGATTTGGGGTTCAGAAAGAAACTGGAGGTTTTGGGGGATGTGGAAGTTCATGGGAATGTCCCCAATCACTGTGGGTGGCAGAGTAGTTTGGGGGACCAATGGAGCCCTCAAAGAGTAGCTACAGCCACCAGAGATCACCCCACAGATCATTGGGGAGGTAGGAACTGGAGATATGGGGGGATCCTGCCAGGTTTTGAGGGTGCAGATGGGGGATTTCCCCATAATCTTTCCTGTGAGGATGCTGGCGATGAGCTCATCCCTCTGCCTGGGGCAGGGAATGCAACTAAGGAGGGGCTCCTGGGAGCTGGGGTGACCCTTGCACTCCCACAGGCTCTGACCAGGGAGAAGTTCTCCTGCCCTGACACCTTCTCAGCACCTCTGACACCAGCAGCTCCTGCACACAGAAGGCTCCTGCTTCGCTCCCAGCACCTCTGCAGGCAGAGCTGAGCTCCAAGCACATGAACAAGCCCAGCGCCTCCTCCTCACCCAGCCCCTGCTCCTACAGCTGGGATGGCACCAGCACATCTCCTGACAGCTTCTCCTCCCTTTAGAGCACGCACCCACCACGTGTTTCAAGGCAACACTAAAAGAGGATTGCAAAGTCAAAGAACCCGTACCTGGATGCGCAGGGCAGGCACGGGAGATGCAGCCTCCCGAGGGAGGGCTCTCCTCTGCACTGGTTCCTGCAGGGCTTTGGCTCCTTCAATAGCCCACGCTCAGCGTGGGGGCCCCGTCACAATGGGCGTCTCCACAGCGACCACCACGGCTTTGTGATGGTGGCAGCATCGTGCCCATGGCACCGGGCACCCAGGGGTGCTGCGGGAGTGGCCATGGGGGGACCAGCCTCTGCCCTCGCTGCCAGAGCCGCAGAGTCAGTCTCAGTAAGAGACAAACCTCCGGTCCCACAGCAGCCACGCTGGGCTCCCCTGCACCCTGCACGCTCGCAGCATCCTTCATCCCGCAACCCCACAAGACAAGGGATGGCTCCATCCCATCAAGTGCTTCCTTTTACTTCAATCCGCGTGGAAACCAGATTCCTGCGTTCCCTACACTGTGCACTATTAACTGTGAACACAAATCCCACCGACTCAACACGCAGTCCCACGGCCAGACACGACACCGCAGATCTCCGGGGCCAGCCCCCACCCTGCCCCAGCCCCAGACAAGAACCCCCCGCGGAAAAGCAACCCTCAGCTGCAGACTGAGAATCTGCCTGTGCCAGGGAAACGGCAGCGACCACAACTATGGCCACAGGGAGCTGGGGAGCAGAAGCCGCTCCGCACCTCCGCCAGGCTGCTGACAGGAATGCTACAGAACCAGAACGGGCATGGAATGCACACGGAGGGAAGGACCCACATGGAAAACCTGGCAATCAGCAGCTGAAGGAGCAAGGTGCAGGTTGGAAACCCGCAGGAATTATAGAGAGAGAAATAACTCCCCCACCAGGCAGAGCTCTTTAAAAATGCAAGAACAAAGTCATGAAAAGAAGTGAAAAACCAAACCTGGAGCAACAACAACAGAAAAGGTAAAATCTTCTATCACTAAAATCACAATGAAGAGCTGTACAGCAAACTTTGCTCCTGTAGAGCTGTTGTGGTTTAAAAGGGACAGAGCATAAAACTAGACAGGAGAGAGGATAATGCTAACCAGCAGTGATGCCCAATGCAATTGCTCAGTACCCACTGAGCGATACCCAGGCTGACCCAATCCCATCCCTTCAGGGTGACTCCCCCAGTTTCTATCCTGGACATGACTGCTGTGGGATGGAATACCCCTTTGGCTAGTTTGGGTCAGGTGTCCTGTCTGCTTCCTCCTGGCTTCTTGTGCCCCTCCTCACTGCAGAGCATGAGAGACTGAAAAGTCCTTGATCAGGGTAAGTGCTACTGCGCAACAACTAAAGCATCAGTGTGTTACCAGCATTATTGCCAGAATAAAGCCAGAACACAGCACTGCACCAGCTACAGGAAAGAGAAATCTGTCCCAGCCAAAACACCACCCAGGGGGCTGGGAGCTCAACCCTGATGTCAGCACGAGCCCTGCTGCCTGCCCAGGGGATGGGAGCTCAGCCCTGAGGCCAGCACCAGCCCTGCGGCCTGCCCAGGCACCAAGACGGGAACCACCAGAGGAGCTGCTCTTGCCTCCTCCACCAGTACCTTGTGTTCCAAGGAGCAGTTGTTGTCTCCATGTGCCTCTGGTGAAGGGTTCTGTGGAGTTCTGTGGCCTCGCACACCTGAATATGGTGTGTTCCAGAATCAGCCACCCCTGTGGTCCCATGTCTCCATGGTCATTGTGATGTCTGTGTCCACATGGTCCCCATGTGACCCACCATGTCCCTATGGTCCCTGTGTCCCCAGCATGTCCCTGTGCTCACTGTGTTGTAACCTTAATCTTAAACTAACAATAGTGTGTGTGCCTTGAGCATAGTAGAATAGGCCAAACTGTTCTAACTTACTAACGTGTAGAGAGAAAGGAATGTTTGGCTGATGGGGGAAGGAACATCATGGGACTGATAACAACTAAGGAGACAGTAAATAAGACCAAGGATGCCAGCCTTCAAGATAACAGAGTGGTGCCCAGCTTGGAGCGAGATTGGAACAGAGCAGAAGCAAGGACATGCCAACTGCTAACTGGGCACTCGGACCTTGCGAGCGTGCGCAAGCACTGAGGTCATTCAGTAAACACAGTGAGGAAGACTATCGGTGCCCACCAAAGACCCCCACTCAGCAAGAAAGCGCATGCGTAACTAGGATGCAAATATTATAACTAGTTCCTGAAAAAGCTGTGAATATGCACCAGTATGCTAAATATAGAGCTGCTGTTGGCAAGTATTGGGTGTGCTCACCTTTGTGAAACGATTCACGTGTGCTCCCAGCGCTGCAATAAAGAGTGCTGCTTTCTGAAACTCCAAATTGAGCCTTAGAGAGTTTCTCTGACCGACTTTGATGGTAACAATTTGGTGCCTGAACAGGGACACTCAGCCGTGTTTTCCACGGATCCGGGGAGTCTCTGGGACCTTCACGCCATCCTCAGGGGAGTTTGCCTGAAAGGAACCCCAGCTCCCAGAACCAATCTCAGGACCTCGGTGAGACCCCGATTTAATTTCTTTAAAAAGGCATTCTTTTTGGTCCCTTTCCACATAAGGCACAGATGGACGCCCTGCGCGGTGGGTAAGAGGCAGTTAAGTTTTGGTTGTCTGGACTTTGGTATTTAGTGGAGGTCAGGATCATGGGTACCACTGCCTCCAAAGGGGGGATCCTGAAAAGGTCCCCACTGGGTTGCATTTTACAACAATCTGGGTAGAGGTCAGGACCACTGTCTCCACAGAGGGTGTTGAAGAAATCCCTACTGGGTTGCATTTCACAACACTGGAAACAGATGGGTGAACCCCAGGGTGGTTCGGTCACTGGGGAGACTTTGGAACAAACCGAGGGGTTTGGTTACTCGGGAGATCCTGGTAAAATCCTGTAATCAATGGTGGATGTTATTCTTGAGACTAGAAGGAAAGTGGGATGAAGTAGCTTATGCAGAAATGTGTTTCACTTTGAGATATCATCTGGAACAGCAAAAGGATTGCAGTTTTAATTTTGCACTCAAGGACCTGTCTGTATTGTCCTTGGAGAAAGACAGTGAAATTTCCTTAAACCTTTAAGACAAGCTGTGTGTAATGATGGTCTGCTCATGATGAAGATTCCCTTTACCATTATAGATTTGGAGAGCTGGAAACAAGTGGCTGGTAATTACGCATCATGCTTTTCAGAGTGTTGACACAAATACGATTATTCGTAGGGCTCAGACTGCTGTGGATCAACAAATAACAGCAGGCACAGCGACAAGTACAGTGAATCTTCACGTACCTATCCCCGATCCTAATTGGGACCCTAATCGGGACAGGCAAGCTTTGAAACAATATCGGAGGTGGATTTTATTTGGCGTTAGGAATGCGGTCCCCAAGACAGTGAGCTGATCTAAGCTATATGAAATAAAGCAAGATGTAAATGAAACACCTTCTGGATTCGTGGGAAGATTAAAAGAGGTGATGCATAAATATACTACTATTGATCCTGAATCGGAGGAAGGAAGGAAAGAGTTAAGCCATTTAACAAAAAGTCAATCCACTTAAGACACAAGGAAAAAGGTACAAAAGCTTCAGGGGGAGGACCAATGTGATTTGGTAAAAATACTGGATGTGGCCTTGGAGACCTATCACAATCGGACCACTATTGCTCTGGTGCAAGCTCTCTGAAATGGTCCAAATGGTTCAATAGTACTGGGGAGGGCTTTCAGTCCCTGATTATTAGTAGAGATATTATGAATAGAATTCATACAATTATTAATATAAGACAACATTCTGTTTCATGGGTTAGAGTGTGTCAGGTTTCACTTGGAATTTGTTAATGTACATCTGGGGGCATAAGATAAGCTCCAGAATAAAACTGGAATCTTTAGGGGAAAAAAGTAGAGAAAAGTTGCTGCCTGTAGCTATCCCACAAGAAACCAGGAAAGGGGGGAGTGGCCCAGGAGGAGAGGAAACAAGGATTACATGGAAAGGGTTGTGAACAGACTCCACAGGTTGTACTCAAAGGGAAAATGCCCTCAGAATCAAAAGAAACACCGGAGATTAAATGGAACGTCAGGACAGGAAGAGAGAATGATTCTTTTAAATGAAGATTGAGGAGGAGCAGGGGAAGATTCAAATCCCTCCCCAGCAGAGCCCCTGGCTACAGTTAGGTTGGGGAATGGGAAGGTAAAATTCCTTCTAGAAACAGAAGCTACTTATTCTGTTATAAATACTTGTAAAGGGCAATCAAGCAAACAAACCGCTGCAGGCATTGGTGCCACAGGTGGACAGGAACCCGGCCTTCCTTTACATTTGAGAAACTGGCAAACAGAGGTTGAGCCATCAAGTTCTTTCAATGTCTGAGTGCCCCATGCTGGTATTGGTAGAGATATACTGAGTAAATTCCATGCATCAATTAGGGTTAAAGGAAGAAAATTCAGGTCCATGTTCCTAATGAAAAAAAAAGCTATGGAGGCCTGAATTTTTATGTTACAGAAAGCAGGCACTGAGCCGGATATCCCCGAGGAAGTGGGTATATCCACAAGTATGGGCTGCTGGAGCTTCGGGACCATCACGAGATGCAGAAGAAGTAACTATTCCTCTGAAACCAAATATCACACCGCTAAGACAGAAACAGGATCTTATAAAACTGGAAGCAAGGAAAGGACTAGAGACTCTAATAGAAAAAATTGTCAAATGGGACAAAAATGGACCGTATTTGTACTTCACATGCTAACAACCATTCTGGAACAGAAAAGCAGTCACTGGCTTTCCCCAAGCAGGCTGTGCTTCTATGACAAGAGGAGGTAGACTTAAAGCAACTAACCTTTTGAGCCAGCACAACAGGTTTTGACAACAGATCCAGAAGCAGGAGAGCTGACTCACAACTGTTTACAGACCATAACATAACAGAGCTAAACCAAATATAATAGAGGCTAAAGCGCTGCATTCCTCCTCCCCCACCACATGAGCACAGAAAGCTGAGCTGATGGTGCTACTGAGACTTCTGAAAGTGTCAGAAAGTCAAAATTTGCTTTTAAGGCACATCAGTTTGATAACACTGCAGAGAATATTGGTAATCACGTTGCTGACAAAGCAGCCGAAGAAGCTGTGGGTGGGGAGCTTTCATTACTATTGCCTCATCAGTATCAGAGCTTGGATAATGAAGTTCCAAGTTATCAAACAGAGGATGGGAAATTACCTATTCTTAGGAGCCAAGAAGCACGATGGAGGATGGTGGGTTACACACATGCCTCCTGCACACAGAAGGCTCCTGCTTTGTACCCAAGATGTGTTTCATGCTAACACTAAAACAGGCTTGCAAAGTCAAAGAACCCGTACCTGGATGCGCAGGGCAGGCACGGGAGATGCAGCCTCCCGAGGGAGGGCTCTCCTCTGCACTGGTTCCTGCAGGGCTCTGGCTCCTTCAATAGCCCACGCTCAGCGTGGGGGCCCCGTCACAATGGGCGTCTCCACAGCGACCACCACGGCTTTGTGATGGCGGCAGCATCGTGCTCATGGCACTGGCACCCAGGGGTGCTCCCGGAGTGGCCACAAGGGGACAAGCCTCTGCCCAGCCGGCTTGGAGAGGTCCGAGCACAGCATATAGCATATAGCAAGGCACAGCATATCATAGAACAGCAGAGCAGAGCATAGCTATGGAGATCCTACTGCCCTGATAGCTCATTATCTGCAAGTGAACTCACCCCCATCCCACAGTACTGATCATCTGGGCCCAGGTTCTAGGGAGACGCTGGCTCACGCAGTCGCCTGTGTCCCATCTGCCTTGTCAAACTGCCACCACAATCCGCAAGTGGCCCGTGCCCACTGCGCCCAGAGGCTGGGATGCAAAGCAGAGAATTACAAGGGTGTCCCAGACACATGGGGAAACCCAAATGTGGTTTTACACAAGGATCTCACAATATTCAAATGCGCACGTACCACACACTTGGACTGAGCGCTAGCACCCTCACTACCAATTACTAGTCCTAGGCAAACTCTGCCAGGCGCTCATGCTACTTCTGCTGCAGTCCTGCTCTTGTCTATGGAGGCAGATGTCCCTGGAGCCAGTCCTGCAAGAGATACTGATTAATGGTGTGCGGGACAGTGGGAGGGTTTCAAAGACATGCTGGAGGGGCTGGGATTCTGCCATTATTTCTGCTGTGCTGCAATACCCCTTCTCCTTCACAGACAGCTCTAAGATACCCTAAAGAAAAGTCCTAGTTCTGGGGCTGGGCTGAAGCTCCCAAGAAAAATCCACTACCTCATCACATTAGAGTGTACATATAAATATATAGAGACACATGTATATATAAAAGACCTGTTAATACATGAGAGACTGGTTGATCTAGTAGTTAGAGGGAAGAGAATTTTCATCACATGCCTTGTGGGTCCCACAACCCAGGGTCCCAAACGCCAGTGACATGGTGACGAGAGGCAGCCAAGATGCCGTCCCAGGGGGATCAGTCTCCTGAGAGGGGGGAGAATAAAACAACCCAAAAGTGAAAGAGCCTGAAGCAAGCACTGATGTTCCCTCCCTCAGCTGGCAGACACACTGCCTTCCTGCAGTGTCATTTCTCTGCTGAGAGACAGAGTTAAGGCTAAAAATCAACTTTTCTTAGAATCACAGAATCATTTAATTTGAAAAGACCCTTGAGAACATCGAGTTCAACCATTAACCTGTCCCTAACAAGTCCACATGCTGACCATGACATCATCCCTGTGGGATACCCTGTCTAGATGGTCACCAACAAAGTATAAAGGCTCTCTCCAGATTTCTTGTAGACCCTGTTTAGGTATGGGCTTAGTAAGGTCTCCCTGGAGCCTCCTCTTCTCCAGTCTGAACACCCACAGCTCAGATACAATGCCAGAGCCCCATTGAAACAAAGTCTGTGGGTAAGACAAGGTGCATGGATATGTAAGTAGTAGGCGATGAAAACTGACATGTCTTTGAAGACAGAAACATCACAAGTGGAAAAAAACCCAACTGTAAATCAGGAAAGAAAGACGTGGCCTGTCACGACCTACACTTGGAGCTCTTTGCAGAAGAAAGAAGGCAGTGTATGGCTGCTGAAACACATCCAGTCAGCAGCTAACTCAGAGCATTCTTGGGCTCCCTGGGGCTCCAGGGAAACACCATGGGAAACAGCCTGAAGCAAGCCCTGATGTTCCCTCCCTCAGCTGGCAGACATACTGCCTGCCTGCAGTGTCATTTCTCTGATGTGAGACAGCGCTTGGTCTGAGCAACAAGATTTTGTAGAATCAGGGAATTGTTTAGGTTGGAAAAGACCCTTAAGAACATCGAATCCACCATTAACCGAACAGTGGCAAGTCAACACATGAACCTGTGGGTAGCCAGGGTCTGGCGGCCGGAAGATATCGCACTGTACGGAAAGATAGGGCCCCTCTCCTGATAGCCAATAGCGTTTAGTTTATGATGTAAGCAGACGGAGGTGACGTCACGTATCTCGGGTATATAATGCCATGTCACGTGCCAATAAACGCCATTTGCCGTCCACCACATTGGTGTCTGCGAGCTAATGGCCCAGTCGGCCAGGGGTGGGCCGTTGCACCGTTCCTGAACCAGGTCGCCACGCCCTCTAGAGGCAACAAGTGGTGCCGAAACCCAGGGATCGCCTGGACGGGTGAACGATGGTCGGAGCTGCAGGACCAGCCCGGCGGGGAGGACGCTCCCGGACCCACAAGGAGGATGGAATCCATTGTGAAGGTTGTATCCGAAATGCATAGGCAATGGGGTATTGGTTGTAAGCCTGGAGATTTTACTCTCGCAGTTGCGAGGCTTTTACAACTCGGGGTCATTGATCAGCCGGTGGATATTCTCCACCCAGAGGTGGGGGACAAATGCACCAAGGCATTAGCCGAGGAGACTATGTCCTCGGGCTGTGGCAAGAGCCTTAAGTCGTGGGGGAAGGTTGTACAAGCCCTGCGGAAAGCCATACACGAGCAGGAAACCTGGAAGGCGGTGAAATCCTGCCTGTGAGACGCGCCGAAATTGGGGGTCGGGGCAGCTACGCAGACTTTACATCACATTCCCCCCGATAATCCCGGCTCTCCTGCGCCTGTAGATCTTCCAGAGGGCGACGCACCTCCCCATCTTCCGAACCCCGATCTGTTTCTGGATAAACAGAAACCGCCAGAGTCCGTTTGGGGTGGGCTAGCTGAGGCAGCTAGAAGTGCAGCGAGGAACGCGGACCCGGAGAAGGTTGGGTCGAGCCATCGCCCTATGCGCCTCAAGATGGCGCTGAGCAAAAAGACGGAGGGCGGGGCGAGGACACCCTTGGCGGGAACAGGGAGGAAGCGCTGGCTCTAACGAGCAAGCACGGACGGGAGGGGGAGGAGAACGTGAAGGATACCGAAGGCAGAAGCGACTGGAGAAGGGCGGAAAGGCGTGAGCGAAGGGCGGGAAGGCGAGAGCGAAGGGTGGGAAGGCGAGAGCGAAGGGCGGGAAGGCATGAACGAAGGGCGGGAAGCCAATCAGAGTGGCTATCCTCAAAAATGTCCTTGCAGGGCAAGTACCCCCCCGACTAGTGGGTGAGACGAACCAAGGGGGAGGAGCAGACCAGGAAGGAGGGGCGGGCAAAGTGGGGGGGAACGGCCCGCCCATAAGGGGAAGGAAAAGCCCGCCCACAGGAGAAGTGGGCGGGGCCGGAGCCTGACAAAAACATACCGGACACTGGATACAACCGGTCAGTCGAGTTCTGAGTCTGAATCAGACCCTGGCTGGGGATCAGACAATGGTTGGGATGAGCGGCTCACAACTGGTCCAAATTTAGAGCGGCCAGGAACGGAGATAAACAGAATTAAGGGCCAAAATATCCCCATCCAAATTAAAAAGGAATCGCGGGGGAAGGAGGTCCCTCTCATGGACTGGAGAAAAATAAAGATTGAGTGTGCCAACTGGACCCCATCGACCGCGTTAGCATTTCCGGTCCGAGTGATGGATGGGGGACAGAGGGTCTGCTCGCCAATAAACCCTAAGGATACACAAGCAATTGTTAAAGCAATCGCAGACAAAGGCCTTAATTCTGCCATGGTCTCTACCCTTATAGATGGTGTCTTTGGGGCAGACGATATGCTCCCGTTCGATATAAAACAAACTTGTAGATTGATTTTTGATGGAGCGGGGATGATCGTTTTCAAACAGGAATGGGAGGATAACTGCGAGACAGTTAGCCCAAGCAGTCGGGGCAGATCATCCGCTACATGGCTCCAGCCTGCAGCGGCTGATGGGTACAGATCCAACAATGATTACCCCCCCAGGCACAGGCCCAGGGCCTGCGGGCTCACGAGGTAATGACAACCACTCGCGCAGCTAGAGAAGCCATTCGCACAGCTTCTAGAGTTATTGCTAAGCCATTGCCATGGGCCACAATAAAGCAAAACGAAAGTGAAAGCTTTACGCAGTTTGTGGATCGTCTCCAGGCTGCGGTTGACTCTTTGAACCTCCCGGTGGAAGCAAAGTGCCCGGTTGTGGCAGAATGTTTGAGTTTTTGTTTACAGGACCGATTCATTGGACACCCTCGTGACCGGTACTTCCTACTGCCAGAAGGGGACGATGAGCCAACAAACTCCCTACCCACACCTAAGAGCCCTACAGCAACTGAATACCCCGCATCAACAGAACACCAGCAACGTCAAAATGCCCCTTGCGGGGGGGGCCACGGTACTTTTGTGCGATCATGGTTTTGGGTTTACTGGTTTACATCCTGGTTTACCCAATCACCATGGCTGACTTCCTTGATATCTACCTTGATAGGACCGATTGTAATGATTGTACTGGCACTGGTCTTCGGACCCTGTATATTAAATAAGCTTGTGTCATTTATTAAGAGCCGGCTAGAAATGGTTAACATTATGTTAGTAGAACGCCAGTAAATGCTTTGATATCGTGTTTGGTTAATGTTACCTCAAGTTATTTTACTTAAATTTAACTATCTGGACAAATCCAAACCACTGGGAGACCTTTTTGGACATTGTCACCCCCTCTTACCACGTAGACTGGCCCCCTACGTGGTAACAGGCATGCACTGTTAAAAGTTGGAACGCCCGAACCTCATGCTGAGTGAAGGGAACAAAAACTCATCACAGTCAGGTCAACGTTGCCTGCGCGGGGACGCCCGCTAGGGTCGAGTCTGTCACCTCACACAGCAGTGATGCCTCTCAGAGATAGTTTATCGATGGTCTTCCCAGGGCCCATAAATTCGATCTGGAATACAGTACCTCAGAGAGATCTTGTTTTCAGCTATACTTGTTCTCAACATTCCCTTTAGTTACCCCCGATCTCACCTCGTTGTTCCAATATACCTCTTGATTACCTTTTGCTTAATGTGCTTTATGTTTTCTACTCGAGTTTGTGATATATAGGATAAAATTATTTTACGGTAAAAAGTGAAAATAAGGTTCTTTTAGTATGTTTTCTATCCAATAGTATGACATATATTCTTTAAACTTGTTACATTTTAGTCAATATAATTATGCATAGGGAGGGGGGAAATGTGGGTAGCCAGGGTCTGGCGGCCGGAAGATATCGCGCTGTACGGAAAGATAGGGCCCCTCTCCTGATAGCCAATAGCGTTTAGTTTATGATGTAAGCAGACAGAGGTGACGTCACGTATCTCGGGTATATAATGCCATGTCACGTGCCAATAAACGCCATTTGCCGTCCACCACATTGGTGTCTGCGAGCTGATGGCCCAGTCGGCCAGGGGTGGGCCGTTGCACCGTTCCTGAACCAGGTCGCCACACCGTCTAGAGGCAAGAGTCAGAGACCATGGGAAAGAAGAACTACAGCAGGCAATTAGGAGTGACCCGTCCCTGACTGGTACTTGGAAGATGTTGGAACTGGCAAGGAATAAGGATGTCGGAACTGGATAGAGGATGTTGATGAGAAAAATCAGATAGACCTTTCGCCCAAAGTCGTGAATGTAACCGCAAGGCAGACACAGATGTGCTTAGCTAATTGCTTGGAAGCATACAAATATCATGCAACCCTTGTAATAAACGATCCAGCTTGTACTGGGCTCCACGCCTCCCATCCTTACACCTTAGAGCTCATCCACCTTCAACCCCAGCCATGGGCAGGGACACCTTCCACTAGAGCAGGTTGCTGCAAGGCCCTCTGTGCAACCTGGCTTTGAACACGACCAGCCATGGGGCACACACAGCTTCTCTGGGCACCCTGTGCTGTAGCGTACCAAAGATGAACTCCAGTTCTGGTGAAATCTGAAGACATTTATTTTGCATCTCACATCTCTTTTATAGTCTACTAAGTGCTAAGCAGTAACTTTGCACTCTGTTACTTCCTTATCATCCCGATTCAGGGAAACTACTAAGGGTTACAAATATTTACATTGTTTGGCCTGTTTCTGACATACACACCTTTACTGCTTTACCTTGCAACCCACCTGCTTTGTTTTGCTAACTGATCTTGGAACTTCATTGTTCTCTTGACTCTTCCCAAGGCTTAAGCCCCACCAGGGCAAAAGCACCTGGTGCTTTCTTTACTGTTCCCAAGCCCAAAGCTGGACCAGGGTGATAACACCTGGATCCATTTGATTAACTATTTCTATCCCGTCACCCACCCTGTGCCAGTGTCCCACCACCCTCGCAGGGAACAACTTCGAAGATCTCACCTCGGTCTCCCCTCTCTGTCAGGTTAAAGCCCTTCCCCTTGTCCCATCCCCACAGGCCCATGTTCACCACACCAGAAATGAGGCCTGATCCCAGGATCATCCCTTGGCAGCTGCAGCGCTCCGCTGCCGGCTCAGCCAGCACAACTCGCACACCGAGTCCAAAGCAGCCACTCTGGGGAAGTCACTTGAGGTGTTCTTGGCAACTCCTAAAGCACCCCAAGATCGCCATCGCCACCCACATCGTTCCATGCTCCTGTGTCCACAGGTGTCATCGACTCCGAGACACCAAGACGGGAACCACCAGAGGAGCTGCTCTTGCCTCCTCCATCGGTAGCTTGTGTTCCGTGGGGCAGCTGTAGTCTCCCGGTACCTACACTGAAGTGTTCCGTGGGGTTCTGTGGCCTCGCATACCCGAACACGGGGAGTTGCAGAATCAGCCACGACTGTGGTCCTCAGTCACCATGGTCATTATGAATGCGTGAGCTCTGGTTTGCTCCATGGGGTGCTCTGGAGGTGCTGCAGGCATTCTCTGGGATTTTCTAGGGGTATCCCCAGCATGCTCTGGGAGCGCACAGAGACACAGGGGCTTGGAGCAAGCTGCTCTAGTGGAAGCTGTCCCTGCCCATGGCAAGGGTTGGAGCTGGATGAGCTTTAAGGTCCCTTCCAGCCCAACCCAGCCTGGGATTCCATGATTCTCTGCTGTGCCAATGTTGGTCACTCTCCACTTGTCATAGGTGGCCGTGATGCCCTGTTCCATTGCCCAGGTTGAGCTGTGACCCCTCGCATGCTCCACCTCCAGACCAAAGGCACTGAGGAAGAGCAGCCCGTGAGGGATGTCCCTGAGCCGGCTGGGCAGAGGCTGGTCCCCCCGCGGCGACTCCCGCAGCACCCCTGGGTGCCCAGTGCCATGGGCACGATGCTGCCGCCATCACAAAGCCGTGGTGGTCGCTGTGGAGACGCCCATTGTGACGGGGCCCCCACGCTGAGCGTGGGCTATTGAAGGAGCCAGAGCCCTGCAGGAACCAGTGCAGAGGAGAGCCCTCCCTCGGGAGGCTGCATCTCCCGTGCCTGCCCTGCGCATCCAGGTACGGGTTCTTTGACTTTGCCATCCTCCTTTAGTGTTGGCTTGAAACACATGGTGGGTGCGTGCTCTAAAGGGAGGAGAAGCTGTCAGGAGATGTGCTGGTGCCATCCCAGCTGTAGGAGCAGGGGCTGGGTGAGGAGGAGGCGCTGGGCTTGTTCCTGTGCTTGGAGCTGAGCTCTGCCTGCAGAGGTGCTGGGGGCGAAGCAGGAGCCTTCTGTGTGCAGGAGCTGCTGGTGTCAGAGGTGCTGAGAAGGTGTCAGGGCAGGAGAACTTCTCCCTTGTCAGAGTCTGCGGGAGTGCAAGGGTCACCCCAGCTCCCAGGAGCTCCCCCTTGGTTGCATTCCCTGCCCCGGGCAGAGGGATGAGCTCATCGCCAGCATCCTCACGGGAAAGATTAAGGGGAAATCCCCCATCTGCACCCTCAAAACCCGGCAGGATCCCCCCATATCTCCAGTTCCTGCTTCCCCAATGATCTGTGGGGTGATCTCTGGTGGCTGTAGCTACTCTTTGAGGGCTCCATTGGTCCCCCAAACTACTCTGCCACCCACAGTGATTGGGGACATTCCCATGAGCTTCCACATCCCCCAAAACCTCCAGTTTCTTTCTGAACCCCAAATCCCCCCCCCTTTACTGTCATGGGCAAACAGGGGCACTGAAGAGTCAGGGTACCCTGGGATAAATGGAACCCCTAGTTTTGGGACACTGGATGTTCCCCAAATCCCTGCAGCACCCTAGGGAGTTTAGGGGATCCCCCCGAATGTCCAAATCCCCTCTGAACCCCCAAACTCTTCTCCTCAACACATCTTCACCCTAGGGGAACGTTGCTCACCCAAGAGTGACTCAGGGTGCCCTGGGACCCAGGTAGCCCCTGTTTTCGGCACATGGGAGATCCCCAATATAACGTGCTTCCTACAGCGAGTTATGGGGAATCCTCCCGAACCCCCAAATGCTCCTTCAAACCCCAAATCCCTCCAACCCCCCCCAATCCCTCCCATTTCTGGCAACGGGGCTCCCTAGGGCATCCAATGAGATTCGGCTGCCCTGGGATTGATGGACCCCCATTTTTAGGGGAGAAGAAGTCCCCCAAAAGCCACCTCAAGGAGTTCTGAATCCCCAAATTCCCCCTGGGATCCTCCAAAATCTCCCCAAACCCAAAGCCCGCAGCTCCAAAGCCCTCCCCCAGCTCAGCGCAGTGGCACAAACCTGCTAAAATGGGGTGTCCTGAAAAATGGGGTCCCCCCAGCACCTCCCCTGGGGGTCCCATAAGTTGCTCTGGGACCTCAAATCCCCTGGGGGGACCCCAACTTTGCTTTGGGTTTCAGTAGTGAATTCATGGGGCCAGAGGCAGTGGATCCCCCCAAACAGGCACCCCAATAAAGGGGTATCCCAAAACCACGCTGCCCCCAAAGGGCCCTGGAAGCATCCAAAACAATCGTGGTGCCCCCCTAAATTCTGGGGTACCCCAAATCTCCCTGTAGCAACACAAGAGCTGGCAGGAAACCCAAATGGGGGCCCTGGGGCAGCCCAAAAATGACCTGCACCTTCCCATCACCCTGGGGCCTCCAACCGCAAATGAGCCCAGGGGACACAAAGTCCTGGAGGGGCCCCAAAAGGCTGCTCCACCCCCCCGCCGAAAGACATCAGCACCAAAACACTCCTTGTTGCCCCCGAACCACACTCCATGGGCATTCCAACCCCCACCCCCTGGGTGTCAGGGAGCTGGGGGGCAGCCCCATATTAGGGGGTGCCTAATTTGGGGTGTCCCCCCAAAAAGACCAAGGAGGTCGTGCGGGGGATGAGTAGGAGCGCCTGTGGCAGGGACTGGGAGCACTGAGATATTGAAACCTGTTGTGGTTTAAGCCCAGCCGGCAACCCAGAACCATGCAGCCGCTCGCTCACTCCCCTCCTTCCTTCCCCCGCTCTCGGAGGGATGGGGATGAGAATCGAAAGAATGTGACTCCCACGGCTTGAGATAAGAGCAGTCCAGTAACTAAGGTATAACACAAACCACTGCTGCTACCACCAATAATAATAATGATCTATAATAACAAGGAGAGAGAATAGAACTGCTCACCACACGCCGACCAATACCCAGTCTGACCCCAGCCGTGATCACACCCTTCCAGGTAACTGCCCCCAGGTTATAGTCTGTGCATGACGTGCTGTGGTATGGAATACCTCTCTGGCTAGTTTGGGTCAGGTGTCCTGTGTCTGCTTCCTCCCGGCTTCCCCTCTTCCCTGGCAGTGCATGAGACTCAGAAAGGCCTTGGTCAGAGTGAACATTACTGAGCAGCAACTAAAAACACGGGCGTTATCAGGGCAGCTCCCAGGCTGAAAGTCAAAACTACAGCACGGCACCAGCTACTAAGAAGGAGAAAAATGACTGCTACTGCTGAACCCAGGACAAAACCCCAGCAGTATCTGGGCCCCCCTCCATCTCCTCCCCATCCCCGACTTTTCTCCCCCAGAGGTTGCCCGAGCACAGTCACTGTATCTCACAAGCGAGATTCCACCAGAGCTGAGAATCATGAGACTGCTGTTTTGTTGGGTGCCACCAAATAGTTCAGGACTGCCTTTGCACCTGCATCAGGACTGCCAGAAAACACCCAGTGTGGGGCAGTGTCTATAATCTACCAATTGTGGACATGCAGTATCAGTTTGCTCCTTCTCACACCCTTTCCCCTGACCGAAGGGGTTGAGGATGGCCTCTACCTGGGTCCCCATACCCTTAGATAGAGAGTATTCTGGAGGGTAGATTTTGTCTAGTTAAGCCCACCAGCACTTTTGGATCACTGACTAATGCTGCACTTGAGCATTTTGGGCATCTCCCCACTGCCCCAGTCCTGCCAGCCCATCTGTGCCAAGCACTCAAAATCACAGTATCACAGTATCACAGTATGTTAGAGATTGGAAGGGACCTCAAAAGATCATCCAGTCCAATCCCCCTGCCAGAGCAGGAACACCTAGATGAGGTTACACAGGAATGTGTCCAGGCGGGTTTTGAATGTCTCCAGAGAAGGAGACTCCACAACCCCCCTGGGCAGCCTGTTCCAGTGTTCTGTCACCCTCACTGAGAAGAAGTTTCTTCTCAAGTTTAAGTGGAACCTCTTGTGTTCCAGTTTGTATCCATTACCCCTTGTCCTATCATTGTTTGCCACCGAGAAGAGCCTGGCTCCATCCTCGTGACACTCCCCCTTTATATATTTATATACACTAATAAGGTCACCCCTCAGTCTCCCCTTCTCCAAACTATAGAGACCCAGCTCCCTCAGCCTTTCCTCATAAGGGAGATGCTCCACTCCCTTAATCATCTTAGTTGCCCTGCGCAACTAAGAGTAATGAGGACGTATTTAATAAACTTAAAGTTTTTCTTAAAAGCCACAGCTTCTCAGGGCACCCTGTGCCACTGTCTCACCACCCTCACAGGAAAGAACTTCTGCCTAAGAGCTTATCTCGGTCTCCCCTCTGGCAGGTTAAAGCCATTCCCCTTGTCCTGTCCCTACAGGCCCTGTTCCAAAGCCTCTCTCCAGGTTTCCTGTAGCCCCTTTAGGCTCTGGGAGCTGCTTGAAATTCTCCCCTTAAGGAGCCTTCTCTTCTCATAGCTGTGCTGAGGATCCCCTCTGAGCAGGGACAACACAAAGCCTTTTCCATGTGCCTCCCTCACTTAGCTGTGCTCTCCCTGCTTGTCAGCACTGGCATCTTTGTCCCCCCACCATCTCCTCCCCATCCCTTGATCTGGTGCTGTCAGTGCAGTGCAGGGTTGTGCCTCCAGCAGTGAACACCCTCATCTGCAGCTTGAGGAACCAGGAGCTCAAGGATGCTGTGAGGAAGCTGGTGTCTGGATGTGTTTCAGCAGCCATACACTGCCTGCTTTACCCTGGAAAGGGCTTCCAGTGCATGTCATGACAGGCCAAGTCTGTCTTGGCTGCTTTACAGTTGTTTTCTTTTTTCCACTTGTGATGTTGCTGTCTTCAAAGCCATGTCAGTTTTCATCCCCTGCTACTTCAGTATCTGCCCACCTTGTCTGACCCACAGACGTTGTGTCAATGGGGACTCTCACTGTATTTGAGTAAAAGAAATGATCCTGCAGCAACTTCCTCTCTGTGCTATGTGCTCCCATGGCAGGAATGAAGGGGAATGAAATCAGCTTTCTGGCTGCTCCAGCTCTGGGATGGCTGCTCTGTGCCTGGAGCAGGAAGAGCTCTTGAGGAGCCCAAGGGCCGGGGCTGTTGTGCTGATGTGGGGAGATGGGATGGCATGGGGGGGCTGCAGAGCTCTCAGGGTGTCCTGGGCAGGAGAGCAGGGGACACAGGGGTCCCTGCAGGGGACTCCCCTGCAATGGCCCAGGCTGGGGCTGCCTGGCTGGGAGCAGCCCATGGGAAAGGGCTGGGTGGGCAGGAGCTGGACAGGAGGCAGCGTGTGCCCTGGCAGCAAGGGAGGACAGCAGCATGGCGGGCTGTATGACCAGGAGTACGGCAGGAGAACAAGGGAAGGGATGCTCTGGAATACTCCATCCAGGTTTCAGATCCCCAGTTCAGGAACGCTATTGATAAGCAGGAGTGGGTTTAGCAATGGGCCCTGAGGACAGGCAGGGACTGGAGCACGGTGCCTGTGGGGAGAGGCTGGGGGAGCTGGGATTGTCCAGCCTGGAGAAGGGAAGGCTGATGGGGACCTGAGATCTTGGGAAGGGAAGGCTGTTGGGGACTGGCTGCCTGTACCAGCAAGGAGGACATGGAGAATACAGAGCCAGGCTCCTGACCATGGTGCCTGGTGGGAGGACAAAAGGCAATGGGGGATAGTGACAGGGGAGAGGTTGAGCCAGGACATAAGGAAACCTTGTTCCCATAGGCTCAGGCAAGTGCTGCATCAGGTCACCCAGAGAGGCTGTGCAGTCTCTGGCCTTGGGGATTTCCAACTCAGACTGAATCAAGCCTTGAACAATTTGCTCTGACCCTGTCCCTGATGGTTTGGACTTGAGACCTCCTGGGGTACTTTCTAACCTCTGCTCTCTTATGATCCTACAATGATGGGGTTATGAAGGGTCACAAAGATGCTCTGAGGGCTGGAGCACGCCTCCAGTTATGACAGGTGAGAGCTGGGAGTGTTCAGCCTGGAGAATAGAAGGCTCCAGGGAGACCTTACTAAACCCATACCTAAACAGGGCCTACAAGAAATCTGGAGAGGGGCTTTTTGCAAGGAAATGTAGGGACGGGACAAGGGGGAATGGCTTTAACCTGACAGAGGGGAGAGTGAGATGAGCTCTTAGGCAGAAGCTCTTCCCTGTGAGGGTGCTGAGGCGCTGGCACAGGGTGCCCAGAGAAGCTGTGGCTGCCCCATCCCTGGCAGTGTTCAAGACCAGGTTGGACACAGGGGCTTGGAGCAATCTGCTCCAGTGGAAGGTGTCCCTGCCTGTGGCAGGGGTTGGAGATGGATGAGCTCTAAGGTCCCTTCCAACCCAACGCAGTCTAGGATTCCAGGATTCAGGTATCAATGGCATGTTGAGGAGAGGATGCCTTTGAAGGGAGGCTTGAAAGGGGACTCTCAGGCTTTCCCAGAGCACACAGAGCATTTCCCAGTCTGGAATATAGGAAATATTGGACCAAGGCCATGCAGCCAAAGGGAGGCAGAGCAGCGCTGCTGGGCTGCAGCTAAGGGCTGTCCTAGGCAGAAGTGGCAAGAGAGCAGAGAACAACTCCTTGTTCCCGCGGTGACGGCGGGAGATTTAAAAGCGGCTGCAACTCGATCCTAGCAGTCAGTCAGCTGATCGGAGCTAGCACAGCTAGAGCCGGAGCCGGCACGCTTCAGCGACCACGAGGTTCAGCAGAGATCAGGAAAATCAGAGGGGACAGCGCAGAGACATCGCGATTCCCGACAGCTCCCGATTCCCGATGCCCCAGCAGCCCTTGCGAGAGAGCGGCTGACGTCGCAGGGGGCGTTCCCGCGGTAATGGCGACCGCACCCGTGCCCCTTGCCTTGCAAGAGCCTTTGGGAGGGCAGCGACCGGTCGCTGCGCATCGGGCGCAGGGAGGAACAAGCCGGTCGCGTTGTGGATCCTGTTGCTGGTGTCCCAGACTGCTGACCAATATGGTCGCCTCCAGAAGGAGAGCTTGCAGTAAGGAGACTGTAGCAACTCAGACAGAGACCCCGTCCCAAACCGTGGCTGTTCAGGTCTCTGGCTGCAAGGAGTGCCAGAGGCTGCTGCCGAGGGAGGGAGGCCAGCATTCCACCTGTGTGAGGTGTGAGCAGGTAGAAGATCTGCTTAGCTTGGTGGCAGAACATAAGGAGGAGGTCGAGACGCTGAGGACCATTGGAGAGTGTGAAAGGGAGATGACTGGTGGAGTAACTCCCTGGCGTGCCAGCAGGAACGGTTCCAGGGAGATACCCTCCAAAAGGGGATGGACCCCCTGTCCTCTCAGACAGAGGGAGATGGCCCGAGACAGCCCCTGCCCTGTAGCTGTCGCACAGAGGTAGGGGACCAAAAAGACAATGAGGGCTGGAAGCGAGTTCCAGTTCGGAGTCATGGGCAACCTTCCTCCCTTCCTGCCCTGCTTCCCCAGGTGCCCCTCCGTAATAGGTTTGAGGCCCTGGATCTTGATGGAGAGGTAAGTGAGGATGTGGTGCAAGGCCAGACTACAAGGTCACATAGGAAAAGGCGGTCAACTTCACGCCTCAAGACTGCCTCTGCCAAGAAAGAAAGAAAGGTCATTGTTGTAGGCGATTCCCTTCTGAGAGGAACAGAGGGCCCACTATGCAGAGTTGACCCTCATCATAGGGAAGTGTGTAGTCTGCCTGGAGCCCGGATCAGGGATATCACCAGGGCACTCCCCAGCCTGGTGCACCCGACAGACTACTACCCGCTGCTGGTCTTCCAGACAGGTGGGGGGGAAGCTGCTTCCCGCAGTCTAAGGAGATGAAGAAAGACTACAGGGCCTTGGGGCGGATGGTGAAAGAGTCTGGGGCTCAAGTGATCTTCTCCTCACTTCTTCCATCTTCCGGTGATGATGTGGGACTGAATGGGAAAATTCAGTCCGTAAACAATTGGCTTCAACACTGGTGCTTCAGGCAGGGGTTTGGATTCTTTGATAATGGCTGGTTTTATAAGGCTCCAGTCCGGATGATGGCACGTGGGAAAGGTTTATCTCACAGAGGCAAAAGGATGCTGGGACATGAATTAGCAGGGCTCATTTGGAGAGCTTTAAACTAGATTCGAAGGGGGATGGGGTTGCAGCTGGGCTTGCCCCAGTGGGGCAGCACTCTAGGATTGATGAAGACTGGGAGGCCTCCTATAATCCTAGGGTGGAATCGGTGAGCTCAGCTCCCTCCTTGAAATGCCTGTACACCAATGCATGCAGCATGGGAAATAAGCAGGAGGAGTTGGAGACCTGTGTTAAGTCAGGAGATTATGATCTGGTGGCAATTACAGAGACGTGGTGGGACAGCTCGCATGACTGGAATATAGTCATGGAGGGCTATGTCCTTTTCAGGAAAGACAGGCCAGCCAGGCGGGGTGGTGGGGTTGCTCTTTATGTGCGAGAGCAGCTGCAATGTACTGAGTTCTGTCCAGGGGCAGGGGACGAGCGAGTCGAGAGTCTGTGGGTGAGAATTAAGGGGCAGGCTGGCAGGGGCGATACTGTTGTGGGTGTCTGTTACAGGCCACCAGATCAGGGTGAGGAAGTTGACGAGGCCTTCTACAGGCAGCTGAGAGCGGCCTCACAGTCACAGGCCCTGGTCGTCATGGGGGATTTTAACTTCCCTGATGTTTGCTGGAAGGACTACTCAGCAACCCAGCCACAGTCCAGGAGGTTCCTCCAGTGTATGGAGGATAACTTCCTCATGCAAATGGTGGATGAGCCAACCAGGAGAGGAGCGCTGCTGGATCTCATCCTCACTAACAAGGAGGGTCTGGTCGAAGCAGTAAAGGTTGAGGGCTGCCTTGGTTGCAGCGACCACGAGATGGTGGAATTCAGGATCTTGTGTGGTAGGGCCTCTACAATAGCAAGTAGAATTGCAACCCTGGACTTTAGCAGGGCAAACTTTGGCCTTTTCAAGCAATTGCTAGGGGAAATCCCATGGGCAAGGCTGCTTGAAGGTAAAGGGGCCCAAGATAGTTGGTTGACATTCAAGAATTGCTTATTCCGAGCTCAAGAGCAGAGCATCCTGACACGTAGGAAGTCAAGGAAGAGGGCCAGGAGACCTGCGTGGCTAAATAAGGAACTGCTGGGTATGCTCAAGTGGAAGAGCAGAGTTTATAGGTCATGGAAGGAGGGGCTGGCCACTCGGGAGGAATATAAGGCTGCTGCTAGAGGATGTAGGAAGGCAGCTAGGATGGCTAAGGCCTCCTTAGAATTAAATCTGGCGAGAGGGGTCAAGGACTGCAGAAAGAGCTTTTTCAAATACATAGCTGATAAAACTAACACCAGAGGCAAGGTTGGCCCACTGGTGAATGGGATGGGTGCCCTGGTGACAGAAGATACAGAGATGGCAGAGTTATTGAATGCCTTCTTTGTCTCTGTCTACTCTGCCGGAGGCAGTCCTGAAGAGCCCTGTACTCCTGAGACCTCAGATGAAGTCAGGTCACTGGAGCAGTTTGCATTAGTCAATGAGGAATGGGTTAGGGACCAGTTGAGCAATCTGGACATCCATAAATCCATGGGTCCAGATGGGATGCACCCACGGGTGCTGAGGGAACTGGCGGAAGTCATTGCTAGACCACTCTCCATCATCTTTACCAAGTCTTGGGAAACGGGAGAGGTGCCTGAGGACTGGAGGAAAGCAAATGTTACTCCAGTCTTCAAAAAGGGCAAGAAGGAGGACCCGGGTAACTATAGACCGGTCAGCCTCACCTCCATCCCTGGGAAAGTGATGGAACACCTTATCCTTGATGCCATCATAAGGCATGTCAAGGATAAGAGGGTTATGAGGGGCAGTCAACATGGCTTTACCAAGGGGAAGTTATGCTTGACCAACCTCATAGCCTTTTATGAGGAAATAATACGGTGGATGGATGATGGCAGAGCGGTGGATGTGGTCTACCTTGACTTCAGCAAAGCATTTGACACAGGCTCCCACAGCATCCTCATAGCTAAACTGAGGAAGTGTGGTCTGGATGATCAGGTAGTGAGATGGACTGCGAACTGGCTGAAGGACAGAAGCCAGAGAGTTGTAGTCTATGGGGCGGGGTCTAGTTGGAGGCCTGTATCTAGTGGAGTGCCTCAAGGGTCAGTGCTGGGGCCAGTATTATTTAATATATTCATCAATGATTTAGATGAGGGAATTGAGTGTACTGTCAGCAAGTTTGCTGATGACACTAAGCTGGGAGGAGTGGCTGACACGCCAGAAGGCTGTGCTGCCATCCAGCGGGACCTGGACAGGCTGGAGAGTTGGGCAGGGAGAAACTTGATGAAATATAACAAGGGAAAGTGTAGAGTCCTGCATCTGGGCAGGAACAACCCCAGGTTCCAATATAGGTTGGGGAATACTCCAAGCGACTGCACACAGCCGGCTCATGTTCATTTTCTTATCAAAAATCATTTTGTCTGTGTTATTTATTTACCAGTATAACACTGCTGACATTTTTCCTTAGGTGTATAAAATATTCTACGGATGACTGAAAATCGGAAGAGTATTTATACAGTCGGAAGTTCTCAGCTCTTTCTAGCTTAGTGCAGAGCCACTAAGAGTCCTTTCCCATTCGACCACTGCTTACACTTGCACTGCCTTTAAGTTGCCTTCAAACACAGATTGATCTTAAGAACAACCAACCATCCTGTGCTGAGAGCAGGGGAGCAATGTTTCAAAGGGCAGATCACGGAGCTCTCATGGGGAGAAGCAAAGGACTGTGCCCAGCAGAGCATGGCCAGCAGCCACCTCCAGTGCCAGACACCAAGAGAGCTGCCTGAACGCACCCTCCCCAGGCCTGGGCTGCACTTTCCCCCCACTCCCTGCCCATGTCTCTGCCGCCTGGAGCTGTCCCTGCCAGGAGCTGCTGCTCTGGGCCCAGCTCTGCTCCCTCTCAGTGCTCCCAGAGCCCATCCCATGGGCTGTGTGCTCAGCTCTGCCCTGCACACCCCTCCCGGCAGCAGGGCTCTGCCCAGGGGCAGCTCTGCCTCTGCAGGGGCTCAGCAGCAGCTCACACAAGTCCTGACAAGACTCTCGGTGCCTTCTCCAAAGCAGAGAAGGAAATTCCCAGCTCCCACTGCCCAACCTGCCCACCAAGAGGGAAAAAAATCACTGCTCAGAATCCTTCCTTTTAAGGCAAATGCTGCCTCAGTGTCTTTCAGAAGGACCCTCTGAACTCAGAGTGATGTGGAGCTCTGAGCAGCCCTGACCCACACAGCACCCTCTCCAGTGCACACGAACACTTTTCCTTTCCTGCCAGGGGTTGTTGCTTACCCCCTAGCTTCTCCCCCAGGGCCGTGGGGAGCTCCCGGGCAGGCTGAGTGTGGGGGTTGGAATGCATCGAAACTGTCAGAGACCATGGGAAGGAGGAACTACAGCAGGCAATGAGGAGTGACCCGTCCCTGACTGGTACTTGGAAGATGTTGGAACTGGCAAGGAACAAGGACGTCGGAACTGGAAAGAGGATGTTGAGAGACCTTTCGCCTGATGTAATCGCAAGGCAAACACAGATGTGCTTGGCTAATTGCTTGGAAGGATACAAATACCCTGTAACCTTTGCAATAAATGATCCAGCTTGTACTCTACCTCTGGGTCCGTGCCTTTCATCCTCATAGCTGAGCGCTGACCCTGGCAGGCAGCAGAGTCCCTGCCCCTGCACACAGCCCCTAGGCTGCAGCGACCCTGCTCGCAAGGACAGTGCTGGGCACCCCTGGCTGCACACCCACATTCACACCATGCAGCCAGCCCCGGGACAAAGGCCTGCCTTACACTGGCCATCACATGGTGCAGAGGGAAGCCCTGCTCTGCAGAACATCATCCTCCTCGTTATCGACATAGAGAACCCAAGAAAGTCCACCTGACAGATCCCATGGACTGTCCGAGGCAGCAGGCTCTGACAGGGAGGTAGAAGTTCTCTTGCCCTGACACCTTCTCAGCACCTCTGACACCAGCAGCTCCTGCACACAGAAGGCTCCTGCTTCGCCCCCAGCACCTCTGCAGGCAGAGCTGAGCTCCAGGCACATGAACAAGCCCAGCGCCTCCTCCTCACCCAGCCCCTGCTCCTACAGCTGGGATGGCACCAGCACATCTCCTGACAGCTTCTCCTCCCTTTAGAGCACGCACCCACCATGTGTTTCAAGGCAACACTAAAAGAGGATTGCAAAGTCAAAGAACCCGTACCTGGATGCGCAGGGCAGGCACGGGAGATGCAGCCTCCCGAGGGAGGGCTCTCCTCTGCACTGGTTCCTGCAGGGCTCTGGCTCCTTCAATAGCCCACGCTCAGCGTGGGGGCCCCGTCACAATGGGCGCCTCCACAGCGACCCCCACGGCTTTGTGATGGCGGCAGCATCGTGCCCATGGCACTGGGCACCCAGGGGTGCTGCGGGAGTGGCCACGGGGGGAACAGCCTCTGCCCTCTGCTGCCAGAGCCGCAGAGTCAGTCTCAGTAAGAGACAAACCTCCGGCCCCGCAGCAGCCACGCTGGGCTCCCCTGCACCCCTCACGCTCGCAGCATCCTTCATCCCGCAACCTCACAAGAAAGGGATGGCTCCATCCCATCAAGTGCTTCCTTTTACTTTAATCCGCATGGAAAACAAACCAGATTCCTGTGTTCCCTACACTGTGCGCTATTTACTGTGAGCACAAATCCCACAGGGACTCACAGGGGGCGGAGCCAGGAGGAGCGGCACCAGCCCTGACTGGTTAAAAACCTGCCCCTGGGAGCGCGAGCGAACAGGGTGGATCGAGGCAGTTTGCACGGGCAGGCGAGCGGGATGGTGAGCACTCGCTGTATGACTGGGGCCCGGTCTGGGAGCTCTGCTCTCGCTGCCCCGGCAGTGACCAGCGTAGGCACCCAGAGAGAGCCGATGAGAGAGGAGGCTGCAGTGCAATGCTCAGAGTGTAGAGAGTGCCTGCACTGATCTCCTGAGGGAACGGTGCCAAATGCAGGGCTGTACTCGGTGCTCCTTGGTGGAGGTCCTCCTGCGGCAGGTGGCTGAGCTGCGGGATGCTGTTAATAGGATGCAGGATGTCAGGGAAGCTGAGAGGAAGCAGGACTGCCTGCTCCAGGCCCAAACTGTGCAGGGGCTTCAAGCATCCCCTACAGCTCATGGAGGAGAGGAGGAGGCTGTCAACCCAGGAAGCTGGGAAATAGTAACAACAAAAACAACAAAAAAAAGAGGAAGAGGACAATTAAAAGCAAGGAGCTTCCTCTTAAAGCTGTTGTCCTCACCCAGAATTGCTTTGCTGTCCTCCAGCGGGCTAAGAAGGAAGGGCACTTGCACCAGAAACAACCAGCTGATGCACTGGTAAAGAAGATCACTACTGGTGCTGCCAGGAAAAAGAGACGGGTCATAGTGGTAGGGGACTCTGCTTTGAAAGGGACAGAAGCACTCATCTGTCAGCCTGACCCGATCTCGAGGGAGGTGTGTTGCCTACCTGGAGCACGGATCAGGGATGTTGCAGATAGGCTGCCTGCACTAGTGAGTCCCATGGACTATTACCCACTTCTAGTGATCCATGTAGGTGCTAGTGTTGTTGATAGAAGTAGCCTGGAGAACATAAAGAAGGACTACAGAGCCCTGGGAGAGGTGGTTAGGGGCTCTGGAGCTCAGATTGTCTTTTCATCAATTCTCTAGGATACAGGGGAGGACCTTAAAAAAGCTAGGAGGATTGGCCAGGTTAATAAATGGTTAAAAGGGTGGTGCCATAGTCAGGGGTTTGGGTGTTCTGAATACGGGACCCAAGTTAGTAGGCCAGGTCTACTGGGGGCTGGTGGAGCTAGTCTGGCAAAGAAGAGGAAGAGTGGTTTTGGTAGAAGGCTTGCCAGGCTGGTCAAGGTTTCTTTAAACCAGATGTGTTGGGGGAGGGGGGCATCGTTCCATCCCAACACACCCAGTCAGTTGCCAGCACCTACAATAAATACTCAGAGCAATGCAGAGATATTCCAGCCGCTCCAGCCAATGAGCCGGCTTCATTTGGAGCTCGGCTCAGATGCCTCTATACAAATGCCCGTAGCATGGGGAGCAAACAAGAGGAATTAGAGATGTGTGCACGACTACGTGAGTATGATATAGCAGGCATCATAGAAACATGGCGGGATGGCTCCTACGACTGGAGTGTTGGAATGGAAGGTCACAGGCTCTTTAGAAAAGACAGGCCTGGCAGGCAGGGAGGGGAAGTTACTATTTATGTTAGGGATAGGCTGGAGAGTATGGAACTCTGGGGACGGGTGAGCAGTCGACAGAGAGTTTGTGGGTCAGGGTTAAAAGGAGAACAGCTATGGGGGACATTACTGTGGGCATCTGCTACAGACCGCCTGATCAAGAGGACTCTCTGGATGAAGCACTCTACAGACAGATAGGAACAGCCTCACACTTGCAGTCCGTTGTTCTCATGGGGGACTTCAACCACCCTGACATCTGTTGGAGGGATGGTACGGCTCAGCACAAGCAATCCAGGAGGTTCCTTGACTGTGTGGAAGACAACTTCCTTCTGCAAGTGATAGAGGAGCCAACAAGGAGAGGTGCCATGCTTGCCCTGGTGCTCACCAACAGGGAAGGGCTGGTTGGAAATGTGACACTCCAGAGCAGCCTTGGGTGCGGCAATCACGAGATGGTCGAATTTGAGATCCTCAGGACAGTGAGAAGAGCGTGCAGCAAGCTCACTGCCCTGGACTTCAAGAGAGCAGACTTTGGCCTCTTCAGGAACCTGCTTAGTAAGGTTCCATGGGACACAGCCCTAGAGGGCAGGGGGGCCCAAGACTCTTGGTTGATATTCAAGGATCACCTGCTACAAGCTCAGAAGTGTTGCATCCCAACTAGAAGGAAGTGCAGCAGGAGGGCCAGGAGACCTCCTTGGATGGATAAGGACCTGCTGAGGAAACTTCAAATGAAAAAAGAGGCTTATAAAAGGTGGAAGCAAGGACAGGCGGCCTGGGAAGAATACAGGGATGTTGTCTGAGAAGCTAGGGACCAGGTTAGGAAAGCTAAGGCCCTGTTAGAATTAAACTTGGCTAGGGATGTGAAAGATAACAGGAAGGGATTCTATAGTTACATTGCAAATAAAAGACAGACTAGGGACAACGTAGGCCCCCTCCAGAAACTATCAAGAGAACTGGCTACCCTGGATTTGGAGAAGGCTGAGGTTGTTAATGACTTCTTTGCCTCGGTCTTCACTGCCAAAGGCTCTGACTGCACCACCCAAGTCTTGGAATGCGGACGCAGGGACTGTAAGAATGAAGACCCTAGGCCCACTGTAGGAGAGGGTCTGGTTTGAGACCATCTTAAAAACCTAAACGTACACAAGTCCATGGGACCTGATGAAATCCATCTGTGGGTCCTGACGGAGCTGGCGAATGAAGTTGCTAAGCCACTGTCCATCATATTTGAAAGATCATGGCAGTCAGGTGAAGCTCCCGATGACTGGGAAAAGGGAAATATAACCCCCATTTTCAAGAAGGGGAAAATGGATGATCAGGGGAATTACAGAGCAGTCAGTCTCACCTCTGTGCCTGGCAAAATCTTGGAGCAGATTCTCCTGCAAGGCATGCTAAGGCACATGAAAAACAAGGAGGTTGTTGGTGACAGCCGGAATGGCTTCACTAAGGGGAAATCCTGCCTGACCAATTTGGTGGCCTTCTATGATGGGGCTGTGGAAATGATGGACAGGGGCAGAGCAGTTGACGTCATCTACCTGGACTTGTGCAAAGCGTTTGACACTGTCCCACACAACATCCTTGTCTCTAAATTGGAAAGACATCAGTTTGATGGGTGGACCACTCGGTGGATAAAGAACTGGCTGGATGGCCGCACGCAAAGAGTTGTGGTCAATGGCTCGATGTCCGGCTGGAGACCGGTAACGAGTGGTGTCCCTCAGGGATGGGTGCTGGGACTGGTCTTGTTCAACATCTTTGTCGGTGACATGGACAGTGGGATTGAGTGCGCCCTCAGCAAGTTTGCCGATGACACCAAGCTGTGTGGTTCGGTTGATACGCCGGAGGGAATGGATGCCATCCCCATTACCCACCGCGCAGGGCATCCCTCTGTGCCTTACATGGAAAGGGACCAAAAAGAATGCTTTTTTAAAGAAATTAAATCAGGGTCTCACCGAGGTCCCGAGATTGGTTCTGGGAGCTGGGGTTCCTTTCAGGCAAACTCCCCTGATGCTGGCGTGAAGGTCCCAGAAACTCCCCGGATCTGTGGGAAACACAGCTGAGTGTCCCTGTTCAGGCACCAAATTGTTACCATCAAAGTCAGTCAGAGAAACTCTCTAAGGCTCAATTTGGAGTTTCAGAAAGCAGCATTCTTTATTGCAGCGCTGGGCGCGCACGTGATCATTTCACAAAGGTGAGCACACGCGGTACTTGCCAACAGCAGCTCTATATTTAGCATACTCATGCATATTCACAGCTTTTCCAGGAACTAGTTATAATATTTGCATCCTAGTTACGCATGCGCTTTCTTCCTGAGTGGGGGTCTTTGGTGGGCACCGATAGTCTTCCTCACTGTGTTTACTGAATGACCTCAGTGCTTGCGCACGCTCGCAAGGTCCTAGTGCCCAGTTAGCAGTTGGTATGTCCTTGCTTCTGCTCTGTTCCAGTCTTGCTCCACACTGGGCGCCACTCTGCTATTTTGAAGGCTGGCATCCTTGGTCTTATTTACTGTCTCCTTAGTTGTTATCAGTCCCATGATGTTCCTTCCCCATCAGCCAAACATTCCTTTCTCTCTACACGTTAGTAAGTTAGAACAGTTTGGCCTATTCTACTATGCTCAAGGCACACACACTATTGTTAGTTTAAGAGTTAAGGTTACAACACAGTGAGCACAGGGATGCGCTGGGGACACGGTGACCATAAGGACATAGTGGGTCACATGAGGACACAGACATCACAATGACCATGGAGACATGGGACCACAGGGGTGGCTGATTCTGGAACACCCCATGTACAGGTGTGCGAGGCCACAGAACTCCACGGAACCCTTCACCAGAGGCACTGGGAGATGACAACTGCTCCTTGGAACACAAGGTACTGGTGGAGGAGGCAAGAGCAGCTCTTCTGGTGGTTCCCGTCTTGGTGCCTGGGCAGGCAGTGGTGCAGCTGTGACACACTGTGACATCACCTGCCACACACTGTGACGTCACCTGCCATGCACTTTGACATCACCGCTCCCACTGCTTATATTGCCTACAGTGACTCCCCACAGCAGTCACTGTGCAGAGACGACTCTGAGAACTTCCCAAAGCAGCACCTGCAGCATCATTGGGCAGCATCCAAGAGGAGGGACCTTCTGCACTGGCAGCGCCAGCATCCCCAGGTGCATCAACCCTGCACGATGGCCCAAGGGTTCTTGGGGAGCTTCCAACCTCTGCCTGGGAGGCCCTGTTCCAGAGGCACCCACAGTTCCTCCGGTTGCTGTAGCCGGGGCTTGTCTTGGGAACTGGAGCAGTTCCTTGGTGTGAAGGGTTTCAAGGCTGCCTGGGCAGGCAGCGGGGCTGGTGCTGGCCTCAGGGCTGAGCTCCCATCCTCTGTTCAGGCAGCGGGGCTGGTGCCGACATCAGGGTTGAGCTCCCAGCCCCCCTGGGTGGTGTTTTGGCTGGGATAGATTTAATTCTCTTTACTGTAGATGGTGCAGTGCTGTGTTCTGGCTTTATTCTGGTAATAATGCTGGTAACACACTGATGCTTTAGTTGTTGCTCAGTAGCACTTACCCTGATCAAGGACTTTTCAGTCTCTCATGCTCTGCAGTGAGGAGGGGCACAAGAAGCTGGGAGGAAGCAGACAGGACACCTGACCCAAACTAGCCAAAGGGGTATTCCATCCCACAGCACATCATGCCCAGGGCAGAAACTGGGGGAGTCACCCTGCAGGGATGGGATTGGCTCAGGCTGGGTATTGCTCAGTGGGTACTGAGCAATTGCATTGGGCATCACTGCTGGTTAGCATCATCCTCTCTCCTGTCTAGTTTTATGCTCTGTCCCTTTTAAACCACAACAGCTCTAGAGGAGCAAAGTTTGCTGTACAGCTCTTCATTGTGATTTTAGTGATAGAAGATTTTACCTTTTCTGTTGTTGCTCCAGGTTTGGTTTTTCACTTCTTTTCATGACTTTGTTCTTGCATTTTTAAAGAGCTCTGGCTGGTGGGGAGTTATTTCTCTCTTTATAATTCCTCTGGGTTTCCAACCTGCACCTTGATCCTTCAGCTGCGGATTGCCAGGTTTTCCATGTGGGTCCTTCCCTCCGTGTACTTCCTGTGCCCATCCTAGGACCATCTCGTTCCTGTCAGCAGCCTGGCGGAGGTGCAGAGCGGCTCCTGCTCCCCAGCTCCCTGTGGCCATAGTTGTGGTCGCTGCCGTTTCCCTGCCACGGGCAGATTCTCAGTCTGCAGCTGAGGGTTGCTTTTCCGCGGGGGGGTCTTGTCTGGGGCTGGGGCAGGGTGGGGGCTGGCCCCGGCGGTCTGCGCTGTCGAGTCTGGCCGTGGGACCGCGTGTTGACTCGGTGGGATTTGTGCTCACAGTAAATAGTGCACAGTGTAGGGAACGCAGGAATCTGGTTTGTTTTCCACGTGGATTGAAGTAAAAGGAAGCACTTGATGGGATGGAGCCATCCCTTTCTTGTGAGGTTGCGGGATGAAGGATGCTGTGAGCGTGAGGGGTGCAGGGGAGCCCAGCGTGGCTGCTGCGGGGCTTCAGGTTTGTCTTTTACTGAGACTGACTCTGCGGCTCTGGCAGCAGAGGGCAGAGGCTGTTCCCCCCGTGGCCACTCCCGCAGCACCCCTGGGTGCCCAGTGCCATGGGCACAATGCTGCCGCCATCACAAAGCCGTGGTGGTCGCTGTGGAGACGCCCATTGTGACGGGGCCCCCACACTGAGCGTGGGCTATTGAAGGAGCCAGAGCCCTGCAGGAACCAGTGCAGAGGAGAGCCCTCCCTCGGGAGGCTGCATCTCCCGTGCCTGCCCTGCGCATCCAGGTACGGGTTCTTTGACTTTGCAATCCTCTTTTAGTGTTGCCTTGAAACACATGGTGGGTGCGTGCTCTAAAGGGAGGAGAAGCTGTCAGGAGATGTGCTGGTGCCATCCCAGCTGTAGGAGCAGGGGCTGGGTGAGGAGGAGGCGCTGGGCTTGTTCCTGTGCTTGGAGCTGAGCTCTGCCTGCAGAGGTGCTGGGGGCGAAGCAGGAGCCTTCTGTGTGCAGGAGCTGCTGGTGTCAGAGGTGCTGAGAAGGTGTCAGGGCAGGAGCAGCCCCTGAGCAGTGCAGCTGCTGGTGCTGTCACTGGGAGCTCAGCACAAGGGGACCTGCCTGGCTCCGGCAAGGCCCGCGCAAGCCCCCCGGGCATTGCGGAAGGCGGCAGGGCCCTGGCAGGTTCCAGTGATCCCTGTGCCAGGCACTGCAGAAGTCACAGAAATTCCTAACATGAAAAGTAAGAAAATAAACACTTTCACGTAACTTTTATCCGTTGCTCTTTGCAATCTTCCTGCACTCAGAATCCTCCAATGTGCTGTGCAATCTGCAAGGCTTGACAAAACCTGAAGGTTTTAGTGAGCCCCATGGTTATTTGGGCTGAGTCCATGAACCTCAGGTGCTGAGAGGAGACTGAGGAAACCTCTCAAGAAGTCCAAGTCAGAAGCAAAGCCCCAAGTCCCTTCAGCATTAATGGACCCCACTGAGGGCTGTTACTGACAAAGCCTCCCCAGGGACTCCTTAAAGTAAGTAATTGGAGGCTGTGACTACTGGGAGACAAAGGCAAAATGCAGGTGTCTGATGGTGAGAAACCCTTGGTTTGTTTGATGAAGCAGAAAGGCCAAGCCCTGACCACAGCCCTTGGAGAAGCAGAGCCTGAAATCCTGAGAATGAAAGTTCTCCCCATAGGCCTTGATGAAAGAGGCAACTGCCATAGCCCAGGGCACAGAGACCTTTTGTTCTTTTGGGCCTTTCAGCCTTGCCAGAATCCTCACTCATCTCTGCTGCAGGCTGTCCTTCACTGGCCCATGCCTGCACCTCTTTCCCTTCAGGCTCTTGACACCCATCTTGCTTTCCCACCCAGCTCTCACCTGGCATTTCTGTACCTTCAGTCACATCTCTGCACTCATCGCTGTCTGCTCCTTGAAACACAAAGCCATGGGCTGAGCCAGACTCCCTCTGCGTGACCTCTTGCACCACAACTCCACCTTTTGAGAGATATTTCTCTTTCCTAACTTTGAGTCTGAACCTTCCAAGCTGCACTTTGCAGAGGTTTCCTTCTCTTCCTGCTAGCAAGAAAACCTCCATCATCTCTGAAGCCACATTTCAAGTAGTTGTAGGCTGCTACTATAGTGTCAATTCAGCAGGTGGAGTGAATATCCCTCAGCAAGGCCATCTAAAGGAGGCTTCTAGAGGAATGGGTGGTGCCATCAGGATAGAGAACTAAGCACCATGGGAGAGCAGTGGGAAAAGGGAATGGTCTGGATTGAGAACTTCCTGGCAAGAGCCAGAAGGAAAGGTGGTGTCCTTGGGTGCAAGGTACCCCATGCTGTGGGGACAGGGCACCTCATCTGGGACAGCTTCCTGCCTGTAGCACCCTCTCTGCTGTGCACACCCCTCTCTCTGCCCACACTCACAAGTGTCTCACAGAAGCTTTGCACTTCCCCTGCAGCAGTGACCCCTCACTGCAGGAGGTTCCTGCATTCTCCAGGCTCAGGAATGGATCCTGCATTCCAGGCAAGTTTGGGTAGTGCAGGAGAGGCAGACAGGAAGGTCGGATCCTGGGGCATGAGGAGCAGTGTTCAGGCACCCCCAGCAGTGGGCATGCCCCATGTGCCACGCTGAGGCATGTTCCCATGAGGGAAACTTCTCAGACAGCCTCTGGTTTGCCCAGGCTCTGCAGCCACACTCCAGGAACACCTCCTCCTCCTCCACCTACAGACATCAACTGCTCTCCATTGCTGGGCTCTGTCCTGCTTGTAAGGATTGGTTAAAGCCCTGAACCATCACCTTGCTTCTTGCTGACTTCCCTCCACCCTCCCTCACCTCCCTGCACACTGCTCATTGCCACCAGTAACTCCCTGAAGAGTTAAGGAGCTCTCCAGGCTTTCCTCAGGGGGTGACCATGTTTCTCCATTGACCATTGATGGATCCATGGAGTGCCAGGTGTGAGGTTCCTGCAGAGGCAGAGCTGCCCCTGGGCAGAGCCCTGCTGCCGGGAGGGGTGTGCAGGGCAGAGCTGAGCACACAGCCCATGGGATGGGCTCTGGGAGCACTGAGAGGGAGCAGAGCTGGGCCCAGAGCAGCAGCTCCTGGCAGGGACAGCTCCAGGCGGCAGAGACATGGGCAGGGAGTGGGGGGAAAGGGCAGCCCAGGCCTGGGGAGGGTGCGTTCAGGCAGCTCTCTTGGTGCCTGGCACTGGAGGTGGCTGCTGGCCATGCTCTGCTGGGCACAGTCCTTTGCTTCTCCCCATGAGAGCCCCGTGATCTGCCCTTTGAAACCGTGCTGCCCTGCTCTCAGCACAGGACAGGTGTTTGTGGGGGTTCTTCAGATCAATTTGTGTGTGAAGGCATCTTACAGACACTGCAAGTGAAATCAGAGGGCAAATGGGAAAGGACTGATGGACACTGCAGCTCCCCTGGCTCTGCACTAAGTTATAAAGAGCTGAGAACTTCTCCCTGTTTCAATACTCTTCTGATTTTCGGTCATACAGAGAATGATTTATACCCAAAAAAAAACAACTCAGCAGTGTTATGCCAGGAAATAAATAACACAGAGCAGTTGACGTCCAGCTCCCCCAGCCTCTCCCCACAGGCACCGTGTTCCAGTCCCTGCCTGTCCTGAGTGCCCACTGCTAAACCCACTCCTGCTTTCCAATAGCGTTCCTGAATTGGGGATCTGAAACCTGGATGGAGTATTCCAGAGCATCCCTTCCCTTGTTCTCCTGCCGTGCTCCTGGTCATACAGCCCGCCATGCTGCTGTCCTCCCTTGCTGCCAGGGCACACGCTGCCTCCTGTCCAGCTCCTGCCCACCCAGCCCTTTCCCATGGGCTGCTCCCAGCCAGGCAGCCCCAGCCTGGGCCATTGCAGGGGAGTCCCCTGCAGGCACCCCTGTGTCCCCTGCTCTCCTGCCCAGGACACCCTGAGAGCTCTGCAGCCCCCCCATGCCATCCCATCTCCCCACACCAGCACAACAGCCCCGGCCCTTGGGCTCCTCAAGAGCTCTTCCTGCTCCAGGCACAGAGCAGCCATCCCAGAGCTGGAGCAGCCAGAAAGCTGATTTCATTCCCCTTCATTCCTGCCATGGGAGCACATAGCACACAGAAGAAGTTGCTGCAGGATCATTTATTTCCCTTAAATAGAGTGGGACACCCCCACTGACACAAAGTCCATGGGTCACACAACATGAGCGGCTACCTAAGCAGGAGGAGATGAAAACTGACATTTCTATGAAGACAACATCACCAAAAACTGAAACAGGAAAACAACTGTAAAGCAGCAAAGACAGACTTGGCCTGTCAGGACCTACAGTGGCAGCCCTTTCCAGGTTAAAGCAGGCAGTGTATGGCTGCTGAAACACATCCAGTCACCAGCTTCCTCAGAGCATCCTTGAGCTCCTGGTTCCTCAGGCTGTAGATGAGGGGGTTCACTGCTGGAGGCACCACCGAGTACAGCACTGACAGCACCAGATCCAGGGATGGGGAGGAGATGGAGGGGGGCTTCAGGTAGGCAAATGCTGAAGTGCTGAGAAGCAGGGAGAGCACGGCCAGGTGAGGGAGGCACGTGGAAAAGGCTTTGTGGCGTCCCTGCTCAGAGGGGATCCTCAGCACGGCCCTGAAGATCTGCACATAGGACCCCACAATGAACACAAAACAGCCAATAGCAATCAGGGCACTAAGCACAACAAGTCCAACTTCCCTGAGGTAGGAATGTGAGCAGGAGAGCTTGAGGATCTGGGGGATTTCACAGAAGAACTGCTCCACAGCATTGCCTCGGCAGAGGGGCAGTGAAAATGTATTGGCTGTGTGCAGCAGAGCATAGAGAAACCCAGCGCCCCAGGCAGCTGCTGCCATGTGGACACAAGCTCTGCTGCCCAGGAGGCTCCCGTAGTGCAGGGGCTTGCAGATGGCCACGTAGCGGTCGTAGGACATGGTGGTGAGGAGAAAATACTCTGCTGAAATGAAAAAGAGAAAGAAAAAGAGCTGTGCAGCACAACCTGTGTAGGAGATGACCCTGGTGTCCCAGAGGGAATTGGCCATGGATTTGGGGACAGTGGTGGAGATGCAGGCCAGGTCCAGCAGGGAGAGGTTGAGGAGGAAGAAGTACATGGGGGTGTGGAGGTGCTGGTCGCAGGCTGTGCTGGTGATGATGAGGCCGTTGCCCAGGAGCGCAGCCAGGAAGATGCCCAGGAAGAGCCAGAAGTGCCAGAGCTGCAGCTCCCGCCTGGCTGCGAATGGCAGGAGGAGGAAGTGGGTGATGGAGCTGCCGTTGGACATCTGCTGCCTCTGGGCATGGGACACTGTCACAGGAGAAAAAGGCAGTGACAGGTTAGGACAGGAGGGATGTCAGATACAGAAGTTCAATTTACACACTCACAACTGTGAACACTTCCAGGCTACAGAAGAGAGGCTCAGTGTGAGTTGGTTGTGATTGTCTGTGAGGTTGTTTGGTTTGTTTGTTTTCCCGGTGTCACAGCTGACAAGTGACATTTTAGGGATAAATTTGTTAAGAAGTATTTTGAAGGCAACTGTGAAGAACTGTGTGTGCTCAGCTCTGCCCTGCACACCCCTCCCGGCAGCAGGGCTCTGCCCAGGGGCAGCTCTGCCTCTGCAGGGGCTCAGCAGCAGCTCACACAAGTCCTGACAAGACTCTCGGTGCCTTCTCCAAAGCAGAGAAGGAAATTCCCAGCTCCCACTGCCCAACCTGCCCACCAAGAGTGGAAAACATCAGAGCTCAGGATCCTTCCCTATCAGGCAATCGCTGCCTCAGTGTCTTTCAGAAGGACCCTCTGCAAACATGCTCAGAGTGATGTGGAGCTGTGAGCAGCCCTGACCCACACAGCACCCTCTCCAGTGCACAAGAACACTTCTACTGCCCTGCCAGGGGTTGTTGCTTACCCCCAGCGCCTCTCCCCCAGCGCCGTGGGGAGCTCCCAGGCAGGCTGAGTGCTGACCCTGGCAGGCATCAGAGTCCCTGCCCCTGCACACAGCCCCTGGGCTGCAGGCACCCTGCTCGCAAGGACAGCGCTGGGCACCCCTGCCTGCACACCCACATTCACAGCCTGCAGCCAGCCCCGGGACAAGGGACCTGCCTTGTCCTGTCCCTCGCATGGTGCAGAGGGAAGCCCTGCTCTGCAGCACATCCTGCTCCTTATCTACACAGAGAAACCAAGAGAGTCCTCCTGACAGATCCCATGGACTGTCCGAGGCAGCAGCTTGAGCAGATCCCTCCAGGAACTGCAGCTGCATTGCCCTGCACCCAGAGCCTTACCATGCACAGGGCTGGGAAGGTTTCTCCTGCAGGGAGCTCTCAGCATCCTCCACTGCCAAGTGCCTTTAAGCTCTCTGAGGCTCGCAGGTCTCCCCTGGGTGCCTGCAGGCAGTGCCCCAGCCCTGCTCCTGGCCAGAGCTGTCTCTCTGCAGCACTGCCCGCTTGCCAGCATCTCTCTGTGTCCCAGGAGCCAGGCCCAGGTCATCAGGAGAGGCCCAGCCCAAGGTGGCTCTGCCTCTGTCCTGCTGGGCTCCCTCCAGGGCTCCCTGGGGCTCCAGGGGAACCCCATGGGAAACAGCCTGAAGCAAGCACTGATGTTCCCTCCCTCAGCTGGCAGACACACTGCCTGCCTGCAGTGTCATTGCTCTGCTGAGAGACAGAGATTGGTCTGAACAATGAGATTTTGTAGGATCATGAAACCATTTATTTTGGAAAGGACACTTTAGAACATTGAGTCCACCATTAACCAAACACTGGCAAGTCAACACATGAACCATGTCCATTAGAGCATATCTTTTAAATACCTCCAGGGATGGTGACACAACCACTTCTGCAGGCAGCGTATTTCTTGTCCCATTATTAGACAGGACAGGCAGGCCAGGACAGGCTGGGATCTCCTTTACCCTTGCTGAAGGAAGGGATTCAGCCCGGTCAGCTGACCCATCTCATCCTGGGATTGCAGCCCTGGGGCTGGAAGGGGATTCAGCTCCATCCCATAAACACCAGAAACCCACAGGAGCTCTCACTTCCTCAGAAGGTGAAAATGTACCATTATGTAGATGATGTCTTAATCAGAGATTCCCCCACAAAGGCAGGGGAAGCAGGAACAGCAGTGTGGGAAGCACTACAGGATGTCAAAGTTCCACCTGAGCAATGTCAGAAGACAAGTAGAAACCAGCACATCAACGCTCCCACCCAACTTGGTGTTGGCCGCAAATTTACACATCCCAGTATGGAGCAGTGTGGACCAGTTTGCACCAGTACAGACCGACATAGGCCACTATGGCCCCAGATACTGCTGGGGTTTCAATATCCCAGTGCTCCCAGTCCCTGCTGCAGGTCTTCCCACTTGCAGCTGTGCTCAACTCCCAGTCCCTTCCAGTGCTCCCACTACCTGCTGCAGGTGCTCCCAGTCCTTCCCAGTCCCTCCCAGTGCTCCCAGTCCCTGCCACAGGTGCTCCTGCTCATCCCCCACCAGACCTCCTTGGTCTTTTTCAGAAGGACACCCCAAATTAGGCAACCCCCACTCTGGGGCTGGCCCTGCCGACTGCCTGATAGCAGAGAGGGGGGGAGTTGGGGTGCCCCATGGGGTGTGATTTGGGGGCAACAAGGAGCAATTTGGGGCTGGGTGGCTTTTGGGGGGGAAGCAGCTTTCTAGGGGCACCCCCAGTTGGGGGTGGGGGTGTTTGGTGGGGCCCCTCCAGGATTTTCGGTCCTCGGGTTCATTTGGCAGGGCCCATGGTGATGGTGGGGTGCAGTTCACTTTGGAGGTGCTACAGGCCCCCCATTTGGGGGTCCTGCCTGCTTGTCTGTTGCTTCAAGGAGATTTGGGGTCCTCCAGGATTTTGGGGGGCACCACGATTGCTTTGGCTGCCTCCAGGGCCCTTTATTGGGGTGCCACTCTTGGAGGGTCCAAGCCCCCTGACACCCTGAATTCACTACTGAACCCAAAGCAATGTTGGGGTCCCCCCAGTGGATTTGAAGTCCCACAGCATTTGGGGGGACCCCAGGGCAGGTGCTGGGGGGACCCCACTTTTCAGACCACCCCTTTGTCAGGGGGCTCCTGGCAGCTGCACTGAGCCAGGGTGGATTTGGAGCTGCAGGGTTTGGGTTTGGGGGGATTTGGGGCTCCTTGCTGGGATTTTGAGGTGCAGGGGGGGGCTGGGTCCTGGGGTGCCGGGTTCTGGGGTCCCACCTGGCTGCAGGTGCTTGTGCAGAGCCAAGAGCCTCTTGAGGTGCTTCTTGTGCTGCTCCTTCAGGTCCCAGCGCTGCTGCCCCTGCAGCGGCTTCACTCGGCCTCGTGCTGCTGGATGCGCAGGGCAGGCACGGGAGATGCAGCCTCCCGAGGGAGGGGTCTCCTCTGCACTGGATACTGCAGGGCTCTGGCTCCTTCAATAGCCCACGCTCAGCGTGGGGGCCCCGTCACAATGGGCGTCTCCACAGCGACCACCAGGGCTTTGTGATGGCGGCAGCATCGTGCCCATGGCCACTGGGCACTCTGAAGGCTTCCTGAAGGGTTCCGTGGGGTTCCGTGGCCTCACACACCTGAACACGGAGTGTTCCAGAATCAGCCACCCCTGTGGTCCCCATGTCCCCAAGGTCATTGTGATGCATGAACCCTGACTGGGTCCATGGGGTGCTCTGGAGGTGCTCCAGGCACTCTCTGGGAATCTCTAGGGGCATCCCTGGGTTGCTCTGGGCGTCCTGAGGATGCTCTGGGGGTGCTTTAGGTGTCACCGCAGACCAAATTCCACCCAAATCTGGCAAACCTGGGGTTTATTGGTTTTTTTACTCCAACCTTGCCATGAGCAGGGAGCACTTTCTCCATCCTGACCCTTATTCAATAGAATTTCTCTCCCTCTCATCCAATCTATATTAAATCTGTGGTAAATCCAGGAAAAGCTGCCTCTCTGCTTGCCTTGAACCAGGAAAGACCCGCTGCCGAATGAATGTCATTCTGGGCAGCCTGTGACCGTGTCCCACCACGCTCACAGAGAAGAACTTCCTCCTAAGGTCTCATCTTATTCACCCCCCTCTGTCTACTTAAAGCCGTTCCCACTTGTCTGATCACTACACGCCCTTGTAAAGAATCCCCCTCCAGCTTTCTTGCAGGCATCAAACGTGGTCACGTCCCTTGCGCTGCCCTTCCCTTCCCTGCCCACATCCCTCCATCCCGCAGGGGGGCAGAGAGACCCCGCAGCCGCTCCAGGGGGAAAATGGGGGGAGTCACCCGGGAGGCCCAGATCCCTCCTCGAGGCAGGCTGGGTATTGGTTGGTGAGTGGTGAGCAGTTGTATTCTCCCCCCTTGTTCTTCCCCTCACCATTATTGTTCCTGGCGGTAGCAGCAGTGGGTTTCAGTTATCCCTTAGTTACTGGACTGCTCTTATCTCAACCCATGGCAGTTACATTCTTTCCATTCTCCTCCCCTTCCCTCTGGAGCCTGGGGCGGGGGGGGGGATGGAGGTCAGAGGGAGGTGGGGGGAGAGGAAGGAGAGTGAGCGAGCGGCTGCGTGGTTCTCAGTTACCGGCTGGGCTAAACCATGACACTCCCCAGACCCACAAATACCCCCCAAGTGACCCCCATCGAGCCACATCTGCCTGCCAAGTGACCCCCCAGAGACCCCCAGACACACAACTGCCCCCCAGGTGACCCCAAATTGACTCCCCAGACCAACAACTGTGACCCAAGTGACCCTGAAGTGACCCTCCAGACCCACAACTATCTCCAAAGTGACACCAAAGGGACCACCTAGACCCCAACTGTCCCCAAATTGACCCCCACGTGACCCCCATCGAGCCACAGCTGTCCCCCAAGTGACCCCAAATTGACTCCCCAGACCCACAACTGCCTCACAAGTTACCCCAAGTGACCACCCAGACCCACAACTGCTCCCCAAGTGGCCTCAAATTGACCCCCCAGTGACCCACAACTGCCCCACAAGTTACCCCAAATTGACTCCCCAGACCCACAACTGCCCCACAAGTTACCCCAAGTGAGCACCCAGACCCACAACTGCCCCGCATGTGACCCTCCAGACCCACAAATGCCCCCCCAAGTGACTCCAAATTGACTCCATAGACCAAAAACTGCCCCTCAAGTGACCCCCCAGTGACTTCCAGAACCACAACTGCCCCCAAGTGACCCTAAAGATATCCCCATAGAGGCAAAAACTGCCCCCCAAGTGACCCCAAATTGACTCCCCAGACCCACATCTCCCGCCAAGTGACCACCCAGGCAAACAACTGCCCCCCCAAGTGACTCCCCAGACTCAAAACTGCCTCCCAAGTGACACCCTAGACCCACAACTGCCCCCTAAGTGACCCCTGAGTAAACCCGCAGACCCACAACTGTCATTCAAGTGACCCCCAGGTGTCCACCCAGACGCACAACAAACCCAAGTGACCCCCAAGTGGCACGTCAGACCTACAGCTCCACCTCCAGTGACCTCCCAGTCACCCCCAAACCCACTCCTGCCGCCCAAATGACTCCCCAGACCTGCAACTGCCCAGCCAGTCACCCCCCCCGACCCACAACTGCCCCTCAAGTGACCCCCATGTGACCCCCAGACCCACAACTGCCCCCCAGGTTGGGGGTCAGAGAATCCTGGCATCCCGGAGGCACGGATGGGTTGGGGGGAGCAAACTTTCCCGGTTGGTTCCATTTCAGCCTGAGCAGCGCCAGCAGGAACATCCAAAAAGCTTTTTGCTCCTCTTGTCCTGAGCCCTGCTCTGCGGGGCTGTCAGAGCCATGGCAGTGCAGCGCTGAGCTTCCTCTGCTGCCCCCTGCCGGCAGGCTGTGCACAAGGGCAGTGCCCATCAGCTCTCGTGGCTCTGCAGCAGCAGCAGCGGTGCTTTGGCTCTGCGCTCCGGTGAGCACAGGGTTTACGCAGCTTGTCTGAACCGGAGCCCGTTGTGAACAGGAAGAGACCATTCGGGAGGAAAAAGGGGGTTAAACAGTGCCCGCATTGCCTTCTTCTCTGTGAGGCCATGTTCTGCTCCTGCAATCCAGTCAGGCCGTGGTTGTGCTGATGACCTTCACCAAGGCATGGGCTGCCTGATTTTTGTCTGGTGCTCATCCTTTTCCTCTTGCCTTTTAAAATAACAGCAGCAGGGTTTGTTTTCTTTCCCAATCTCTTCTGTTTTCAAGGCAGTTGATTCTTTTAGCGCACCTGAAGGGTTTGGCTCAGAATAAGCAGCCATCCTTGCACACCTCCTGATAGCGTATCAACAATATTCAGTGAATCCTGTCAAGCACAGTGAAGTCAGTCACAGCTGCTGTGCTGCCATGTGGGGATTGTGGTTTGGTTGGTAGGAGATGGATTTGAAAGCAGGAAAAGGACAGAAAGCATTCATGTTGTTTACTGCTGAGCACGTTGCTGCTGTGACTCCCAAACCATCAGTTTCAAATGCTCCCTTGCACAACTGTTGTTGAACTTTCCCTGTGCTAAGAAAGCAAGTTGTTGGGACTTCTTCCTTTTTAAAAGAAATGAAGAATGGCAGATACTGAGCTATCAGGGCAGGAGGATCTCCATATAGCTGTGTTGTTCTCTGCTCTGCTGTGCAGTACTGTGCTGTGCTGTGCTATTTCAATTTAACCCCTGCAATGATAATCATTAGTCAAATAACGATGAGCCTGTTATTTGCCTGAAATGTCAAATGTTTTTTCAGGTCCAGATTAACTTTTAAGGACAAATAATGGTTCCAAGTGGAAACAGGAGTTCATTTAATTTCATTTATCTCATTTAATTTCATTTCATAGTAGGAAAAGATTCCTCACATTCAAGGTAGTGAGACAGTGGCAGACTCTTGCCCAGAGAAGCTCTGTCTGCTCCATCCCTGGCAGTGCTCAAGGCCAGGTTGGACACAGGAGTTTGGAGCAACCTGCTCTAGTGGAAGCTGTCCCTGCCCATGACAGTGGGTTGGAGCTGGATGAGCTTTGAGGTCCCTTCCAGCCCAACTCAGTCTGGGATTCCATGATTCTCTGCTGTGCCAATGTCGGTCACTCTCCATTTGTCTTAGGTGGCCGTGACGCCCTGTTCCATTGCCCAGGTTGAGCTGTGACCCCTTGCATGCTCCATCTCCAGACCAAAGGCACTGAGGAAGAGCAGCCCGTGAGGGACATACCCGAGCCGGCTGGGCAGAGGCTGGTCCCCCTGCAGTGACTCCCGGAGCACCCCTGGGTGCCCAGTGCCATGGGCACGATGCTGCCGCCATCACAAAGCTGTGGTGGTCGCTGTGGAGACGCCCATTGTGATGGGGCCCCCACGCTGAGCGTGGGCTATTGAAGGAGCCAGAGCCCTGCAGGAACCAGTGCAGAGGAGAGCCCTCCCTCGGGAGGCTGCATCTCCCGTGCCTGCCCTGCGCATCCAGGTACGGGTTCTTTGACTTTGCAATCCTCTTTTAGTGTTGGCTTGAAACACATGGTGGGTGCGTGCTCTAAAGGGAGGAGAAGCTGTCAGGAGATGTGCTGGTGCCATCCCAGCTGTAGGAGCAGGGGCTGGGTGAGGAGGAGGCGCTGGGCTTGTTCCTGTGCTTGGAGCTGAGCTCTGCCTGCAGAGGTGCTGGGGGCGAAGCAGGAGCCTTCTGTGTGCAGGAGCTGCTGGTGTCAGAGGTGCTGAGAAGGTGTCAGGGCAAGAGAACTTCTACCTCCCTGTCAGAGCCTGCAGGAGTGCAAGGGTCACCCCAGCTCCCAGGAGCCCCCCCTTGGTTGCATTCCCTGCCTCAGGCAGAGGGATGAGCTCATCGCCAGCATCCTCAAGGGAAAGATTAAGGGAAATCCCCCATCTGCACCCTCAAAAACTGGCAGGATCCCCCCATATCTCCAGTTGCTGCCTCCGCAGTGATCTGTGGGGTGGTCTCTGGTGGCTGTAGCTACTCTTTGAGGGCTCCATTGGTCCCCCAAATTACTCTGCCCCCCGCAGTGATTGGGGACATTCCCATGAACTTCCACATCCCCCAAAACCTCCAGTTTCTTTCTGAATCCCAAATCCCCCCCATTTACTCTCATGGGCCAACAGGGGCACTGAAGAGTCAGGGTACCCTGGGACAAATGGAACCCCGAGTTTTGGGACACTGGGTGTTCCTCAAATCACGGCACCACCCTGGGGAGCTTTGGGGATCCCCCTGAATGCCCAAATCCCCTCTGAACCCCCAAACTCTTCTCCTGAACACATCTTCACCCTAGGGGAACGTTGCTCACCCAAGAGTGACTCAGGGTGCCCTGGGACCCAGGTAGCCCCTGTTTTCGGCACATGGGAGATCTCCAATATAATGTGCTTCCTACAGCGAGTTATGGGGAATCCTCCCGAACCCCCAAATGTTCCTTGAACCCCCAAATCCCTCCAACCCCCCCCCAATCCCTCCCATTTCTGGCAACGGGGCTCCCTATGGCATCCAATGAGATTTGGCTGCCCTGGGATTGATGGACTCCCATTTTTGGGGGAGAAGGAATACCCCAAATAACTGAGCCACCTCAAGGAGTTCTGAATCCCCAAATTGCCCCTGGGATCCTCCCAAATCTCCCCAAACCCAAAGCCCGCAGCTCCAAAGCCCTCCCCCAGCTCAGCGCAGTGGCACAAACCCGCTAAAATGGGGTGTCCTGAAAAGTGGGGTCCCCCCAGCACCTCCCCTGGGGGTCCCATAAGTTGCTCTGGGACCTCAAATCCACTGGGGGGACCCCAACTTTGCTTTGGGTTCAGTAGTGAATTCATGGGGCCAGAGGCAGTGGATCCCCCCAAACAGGCACCCCAATAAAGGGGTATCACAAAACCAATGCTGCCCCCCAAAGGGCCCTGGAAGCATCCAAAGCTATCGTGGTGCCCCCCTAAATTCTGGGGTACCCCAAATCTCCCTGTAGCAACACAAGAGCTGGCAGGACCCCCAGATGAGGGCCCTGGGGCAGCCCAAAAGTGACCTGCACCTTCCCATCTCCCTGAGGCCTCCAATCGCAAATGAGCCCAGGGGACACAAAGTCCTGGAGGGGCCCCAAAAGGCTGCTCCACCCCCCAGCCGAAAGACATCAGCACCAAAACACTCCTTATTTCCCCCGAACCATGCTCCATGGGGCATTCCAGCCCCCACTCCCCGGGTGTCAGGGAGCTGGGGGGCAGCCCCATATTAGGGGGTGCCTAATTTGGGGTGTCCCCCCAAAAAGACCAAGGAGGTCGTGCAGGGGATGAGTAGGAGCGCCTGTGGCAGGGACTGGGAGCACTGGGATATTGAAACCTGTTGTGGTTTAAGCCCAGCCGGCAACCCAGAACCACGCAGCCGCTCGCTCACTCCCCTCCTTCCTTCCTCCGCTCTCAGAGGGATGGGGATGAGAATCGAAAGAATGTGACTCCCACGGCTTGAGATAAGAGCAGTCCAGTAACTAAGGTGTAACACAAACCACTGCTGCTGACACCAATAATAATAATGATATATAATAACAAGGGGAGAGAATACAACCGCTCACCACACGCCGACCAATACCCAGTCTGAGTCTGACCCCAGCAGTGATCACACCCTTCCAGGTACCTGCCCCCAGGTTATAGACTGTGCATAACGTGCTGTGGTATGGAATACCTCCCTGGCTAGTTTGGGTCAGGTGTCCTGTCTCTGCTTCCTCCCGGCTTCCCCTCTTCCCTGGCAGTGCATGAGACTCAGAAAGGCCTTGGTCAGAGTGAACATTACTGAGCAGCAATTAAAAACATGGGCGTTATCAGCGCTGTTCCCAGGCTGAAAGTCAAAACTACAGCATGGCATCAGCTACTAAGAAAGAGAAAAATGACTGCTACTGCTGAACCCAGGACAAAACCCCCGCAGTATCTGGGCCCCCCTCCATCTCCTCCCCATCCCCGACTTTTATCCCCCAGAGGTTGCCCGAGCACAGTCACTGTATCTCACAAGCGAGATTCCACCAGAGCTGAGAATCATGAGACTGCTGTTTTGTTGGGTGCCACCAAATAGTTCAGGACTGCCTTTGCACCTGCATCAGGACTGCCAGAAAACACCCAGTGTGGGGCAGTGTCTATAATCTACCAATTGTGGACATGCAGTATCAGTTCACTCCTTCTCACACCCTTTCCCCTGACCGAAGGGGTTGAGGATGGCCTCTACCTGGGTCCCCATACCCTTAGGTAGAGAGTATTCTGGAGGGTAGATTTTGTCTAGTTAAGCCCACCAGCACTTTTGGATCACTGACTAATGCTGCACTTGAGCATTTTGGGCATCTCCCCACTGCCCCAGTCCTGCCAGCCCATCTGTGCCAAGCACTTAAAATCACAGTATCACAGTATCACAGTATGTTAGAGATTGGAAGGGACCTCAAAAAATCATCTAGTCCAACCCCCCTGCAGGAGCAGGAACACCTAGATGAGGTTACACAGGAAGGCGTCCAGGCGGTCCTTGAATGTCTCCAGAGAAGGAGACTCCACAACCCCCCTGGGCAGCCTGTTCCAGTGTTCTGTCACCCTCACTGAGGAGAAGTTTCTTCTCAAGTTTAAGTGGAACCTCTTGTGTTCCAGTTTATACCCATTACCCCTTGTCCTATCATTGTTTGCCACCGAGAAGAGCCTGGCTCCATCCTCGTGACACTCCGTCTTTATATATTTATATACACTAATAAGGTCCCCCCTCAGTCTCCCCTTCTCCAAACTATAGAGACCCAGCTCCCTCAGCCTTTCCTCATAAGGGAGATGCTCCACTCCCTTCATCATCTTAGTTGCCCTGCGCAACTAAGAGTAATGAGGACGTATTTAATAAACTTAAAGTTTTTCTTAAAAGCCACAGCTTCTCTGGGCACCCTGTGCCACTGTCTCACCACCCTCACAGGAAAGAACTTCTGCCTAAGAGCTTATCTCGGTCTCCCCTCTGGCAGGTTAAAGCCATTCCCCTTGTCCTGTCCCTACAGGCCCTGTTCCAAAGCCTCTCTCCAGGTTTCCTGTAGCCCCTTTAGGCTCTGGGAGCTGCTTGAAATTCTCCCCTTAAGGAGCCTTCTCTTCTCATAGCTGTGCTGAGGATCCCCTCTGAGCAGGGACAACACAAAGCCTTTTCCATGTGCCTCCCTCACTTAGCTGTGCTCTCCCTGCTTGTCAGCACTGGCATCTTTGTCCCCCCACCATCTCCTCCCCATCCCTTGATCTGGTGCTGTCAGTGCAGTACAGGGTTGTGCCTCCAGCAGTGAACACCCTCATCTGCAGCTTGAGGAACCAGGAGCTCAAGGATGCTGTGAGGAAGCTGGTGTCTGGATGTGTTTCAGCAGCCATACACTGCCTGCTTTACCCTGGAAAGGGCTTCCAGTGCATGTCATGACAGGCCACGTCTGTCTTTGCTGCTTTACAGTTGTTTTCTTTTTTCCACTTGTGATGTTACTGTCTTCAAAGCCATGTCAGTTTTCATCCCCTGCTACTTCAGTATCTGCCCACCTTGTCTGACCCACAGACGTTGTGTCGATGGGGTCTCTCACTGTATTTGAGTAAAAGAAATGATCCTGCAGCAACTTCCTCTCTGTGCTATGTGCTCCCATGGCAGGAATGAAGGGGAATGAAATCAGCTTTCTGGCTGCTCCAGCTCTGGGATGGCTGCTCTGTGCCTGGAGCAGGAAGAGCTCTTGAGGAGCCCAAGGGCCGGGGCTGTTGTGCTGATGTGGGGAGATGGGATGGCATGGGGGGGCTGCAGAGCTCTCAGGGTGTCCTGGGCAGGAGAGCAGGGGACACAGGGGTCCCTGCAGGGGACTCCCCTGCAATGGCCCAGGCTGGGGCTGCCTGGCTGGGAGCAGCCCATGGGAAAGGGCTGGGTGGGCAGGAGCTGGACAGGAGGCAGCGTGTGCCCTGGCAGCAAGGGAGGACAGCAGCATGGCGGGCTGTATGACCAGGAGTACGGCAGGAGAACAAGGGAAGGGATGCTCTGGAATACTCCATCCAGGTTTCAGATCCCCAGTTCAGGAACGCTATTGATAAGCAGGAGTGGGTTTAGCAATGGGCCCTGAGGACAGGCAGGGACTGGAGCACGGTGCCTGTGGGGAGAGGCTGGGGGAGCTGGGATTGTCCAGCCTGGAGAAGGGAAGGCTGATGGGGACCTGAGATCTTGGGAAGGGAAGGCTGTTGGGGACTGGCTGCCTGTACCAGCAAGGAGGCCATGGAGAATACAGAGCCAGGCTCCTGACCATGGTGCCTGGTGGGAGGACAAAAGTCAATGGGGGATAGTGACAGGGGAGAGGTTGAGCCAGGACATAAGGAAACCTTGTTCCCATAGGCTCAGGCAAGTGCTGCATCAGGTCACCCAGAGAGGGTGTGCAGTCTCTGGCCTTGGGGATTTCCAACTCAGACTGAATCAAGCCTTGAACAATTTGCTCTGACCCTGTCCCTGATGGTTTGGACTTGAGACCTCCTGGGGTACTTTCTAACCTCTGCTCTCTTATGATCCTACAATGATGGGGTTATGAAGGGTCACAAAGATGCTCTGAGGGCTGGAGCACGCCTCCAGTTATGACAGGTGAGAGCTGGGAGTGTTCAGCCTGGAGAAGAGAAGGCTCCAGGGAGACCTTACTAAACCCATACCTAAACAGGGCCTACAAGAAATCTGGAGAGGGGCTTTTTGCAAGGAAATGTAGGGACGGGACAAGGGGGAATGGCTTTAACCTGACCGAGGGGAGAGTGAGATGAGCTCTTAGGCAGAAGCTCTTCCCTGTGAGGGTGCTGAGGCGCTGGCACAGGGTGCCCAGAGAAGCTGTGGCTGCCCCATCCCTGGCAGTGTTCAAGACCAGGTTGGACACAGGGGCTTGGAGCAATCTGCTCCAGTGGAAGGTGTCCCTGCCTGTGGCAGGGGTTGGAGCTGGATGAGCTCTAAGGTCCCTTCCAACCCAACGCAGTCTGGGATTCCAGGATTCAGGTATCAATGGCATGTTGAGGAGAGGATGCCTTTGAAGGGAGGCTTGAAAGGGGACTCTCAGGCTTTCCCAGAGCACACAGAGCATTTCCCAGTCTGGAATATAGGAAATATTGGACCAAGGCCATGCAGCCAAAGCGAGGCAGAGCAGCGCTGCTGGGCTGCAGCTAAGGGCTGTCCTAGGCAGAAGTGGCAAGAGAGCAGAGAACAACTCCTTGTTCCCGCGGTGACGGCGGGAGATTTAAAAGCGGCTGCAACTCGATCCTAGCAGTCAGTCAGCTGATCGGAGCTAGCAAAGCTAGAGCCGGAGCCGGCAGGCTTCAGCGACCACGAGGTTCAGCAGAGATCAGGAAAATCAGAGGGGACAGCGCAGAGACATCGCGATTCCCGACAGCTCCCGATTCCCGATGCCCTAGCAGCCCTTGCGAGAGAGCGGCTGACGTCGCAGGGGGCGTTCCCGCGGTAATGGCGACCGCACCCGTGCCCCTTGCCTTGAAAGAGCCTTTGGGAGGGCAGCGGCCGGTCGCTGCGCATCGGGCGCAGGGAGGAACAAGCCGGTCGCGTTGTGGATCCTGTTGCTGGTGTCCCAGACTGCTGACCAATATGGTCGCCTCCAGAAGGAGAGCTTGCAGTAAGGAGACTGTAGCAACTCAGACAGAGACCCCGTCCCAAACCGTGGCTGTTCAGGTCTCTGGCTGCAGGGAGTGCCAGAGCCTGCTGCTGCTGAGGGAGGGAGGCCAGCATTCCACCTGTGTGAGGTGTGAGCAGGTAGAAGATCTGCTTAGCTTGGTGGCAGAACATAAGGAGGAGGTCGAGACGCTGAGGACCATTGGAGAGTGTGAAAGGGAGATTGACTGGTGGAGTAACTCCCTGGCGTGCCAGCAGGAACGGTTCCAGGGAGATACCCTCCAAAAGGGGATGGACCCCCTGTCCTCTCAGACAGAGGGAGATGGCCCGAGACAGCCCCTGCCCTGTAGCTGTCGCACAGAGGTAGGGGACCAAAAAGACAATGAGGGCTGGAAGCAAGTTCCAGTTCGGAGTCGTGGGCAACCCTCCTCCCTTTCTGCCCTGCTTCCCCAGGTGCCCCTCCGTAATAGGTTTGAGGCCCTGGATCTTGATGGAGAGGTAAGTGAGGATGTGGTGCAAGGCCAGACTACAAGGTCACATAGGAAAAGGCGGTCAACTTCACGCCTCAAGACTGCCTCTGCCAAGAAAGAAAGAAAGGTCATTGTTGTAGGCGATTCCCTTCTGAGAGGAACAGAGGGCCCGCTATGCAGAGTTGACCCTCATCATAGGGAAGTGTGTAGTCTGCCTGGAGCCCGGATCAGGGATATCACCAGGGCGCTCCCCAGCCTGGTGCACCCCACAGACTACTACCCGCTGCTGGTCTTCCAGACAGGTGGGGGGGAAGCTGCTTCCCGCAGTCTAAGGAGATGAAGAAAGACTACAGGGCCTTGGGGCGGATGGTGAAAGAGTCTGGGGCTCAAGTGATCTTCTCCTCGCTTCTTCCATCTTCCAGTGATGATGTGGGACTGAATGGGAAAATTCAGTCCGTAAACAATTGGCTTCAACACTGGTGCTTCAGGCAGGGGTTTGGATTCTTTGATAATGGCTGGTTTTATAAGGCTCCAGTCCGGATGATGGCACGTGGGAAAGGTTTATCTCACAGAGGCAAAAGGATGCTGGGACATGAATTAGCAGGGCTCATTTGGAGAGCTTTAAACTAGATTCGAAGGGGGATGGGGTTGTAACTGGGCTTGCCCCAGTGGGGCAGCACTCTAGAATTGATGAAGACTGGGAGGCCTCCTATAATCCTAGGGTGAAATTGGTGAGCTCAGCTCCCTCCTTGAAATGCCTGTACACCAATGCGTGCAGCATGGGAAATAAGCAGGAGGAGTTGGAGACCTGTGTTAAGTCAGGAGATTATGATCTGGTGGCAATTACAGAGACGTGGTGGGACAGCTCACATGACTGGAATATACTCATGGAGGGCTATGTCCTTTTCAGGAAAGACAGGCCAGCCAGGCGGGGTGGTGGGGTTGCTCTTTATGTGCGAGAGCAGCTGCAATGTACTGAGTTCTGTCCAGGGACAGGGGACGAGCGAGTTGAGAGTCTGTGGGTGAGAATTAAGGGGCAGGCTGGCAGGGGCGATACTGTTGTGGGTGTCTGTTACAGGCCACCAGATCAGGGTGAGGAAGTTGACGAGGCCTTCTACAGGCAGCTGAGAGCGGCCTCACAGTCACAGGCCCTGGTCGTCGTGGGGGATTTTAATTTCCCTGATGTTTGCTGGAAGGACTACTCAGCAACCCAGCCACAGTCCAGGAGGTTCCTCCAGTGTATGGATGATAACTTCCTCATGCAAATGGTGGATGAGCCAACCAGGAGAGGAGCGCTGCTGGATCTCATCCTCACTAACAAGGAGGGGCTGGTCGAAGCAGTAAAGGTTGAGGGCTGCCTTGGTTGCAGCGACCACGAGATGGTGGCATTCAGGATCTTGTGTGATAGGGCCTGTACAATAGCAAGTAGAATTGCAACCCTGGACTTCAGCAGGGCAAACTTTGGCCTTTTCAAGCAATTGCTAGGGGAAATCCCATGGGCAAGGCTGCTTGAAGGTAAAGGGGCCCAAGATAGTTGGTTGACATTCAAGAATTGCTTATTCCGAGCTCAAGAGCAGAGCATCCCGACACGTAGGAAGTCAAGGAAGAGGGCCAGGAGACCTGCGTGGCTAAATAAGGAACTGCTGGGTATGCTCAAGTGGAAGAGGAGAGTTTATAGGTCATGGAAGGAGGGGCTGGCCACTCGGGAGGAATATAAGGCTGCTGCTAGAGGATGTAGGAAGGCAGCTAGGATGGCTAAGGCCTCCTTAGAATTAAATCTGGCGAGAGGGGTCAAGGACTGCAGAAAGAGCTTTTTCAAATACATAGCTGATAAAACTAACACCAGAGGCAAGGTAGGCCCACTGATGAACGGGATGGGTGCCCTGGTGACAGAAGATACAGAGATGGCAGAGTTATTGAATGCCTTCTTTGTCTCTGTCTACTCTGCCGGAGGCAGTCCTGAAGAGCCCTGTACTCCTGAGACCTCAGATGAAGTCAGGTCACTGGAGCAGTTGGCCTTAGTCGACGAGGAATGGGTTAGGGACCAGTTGAGCAATCTGGACATCCATAAATCCATGGGTCCAGATGGGATGCACCCACGGGTGCTGAGGGAACTGGCGGAAGTCATTGCTAGACCACTCTCCATCATCTTTACCAAGTCTTGGGAAACGGGAGAGGTGCCTGAGGACTGGAGGAAAGCAAATGTCACTCCAGTCTTCAAAAAGGGCAAGAAGGAGGACCCGGGTAACTATAGACCGGTCAGCCTCACCTCCATCCCTGGGAAAGTGATGGAACACCTTATCCTTGATGCCATCATAAGGCATGTCAAGGATAAGAGGGTTATGAGGGGCAGTCAACATGGCTTTACCAAGGGGAAGTCATGCTTGACCAACCTCATAGCCTTTTATGAGGAAATAACACGGTGGATGGATGATGGCAGAGCGGTGGACGTGGTCTACCTTGACTTCAGCAAAGCATTTGACACAGTCTCCCACAGCATCCTCATAGCTAAACTGAGGAAGTGTGGTCTGGATGATCAGGTAGTGAGGTGGACTGCAAACTGGCTGAAGGAGAGAAGCCAGAGAGTTGTAGTCTATGGGGCGGGGTCTAGTTGGAGGCCTGTATCTAGTGGAGTGCCTCAAGGGTCAGTACTGGGACCAGTATTATTCAATATATTCATCAATGATTTAGATGAGGGAATTGAGTGTACTGTCAGCAAGTTTGCTGATGACACTAAGCTGGGAGGAGTGGCTGACACGCCAGAAGGCTGTGCTGCCATCCAGCGGGACCTGGACAGGCTGGAGAGTTGGGCAGGGAGAAACTTGATGAAATATAACAAGGGAAAGTGTAGAGTCCTGCATCTGGGCAGGAACAACCCCAGGTTCCAGTATAGGTTGGGGAACGACCTGTTAGAGAGTAGTGTAGGGGAGAGGGACCTGGGGGTCCTAGTGGATGGCAGGATGACCATGAGCCAACACTGTGCCCTTGTGGCCAAGAAGGCCAATGGCATCCTGGGGTGTATTAGAAGGGGGGTGGTCAGTAGGTCGAGAGAGGTTCTCCTTCCCCTCTACTCTGCCCTGTTGAGACCGCATCTGGAATATTGTGTCCAGTTCTGGGCCCCTCAGTTCAAGAAGGACAGGGACCTGCTGGAGAGAGTCCAGCGCAGGGCAACTAAGATGATTAAGGGAGTGGAGCATCTCCCTTATGAGGAAAGGCTGAGGGAGCTGGGTCTCTATAGTTTGGAGAAGAGGAGACTGCGGGGTGACCTTATTAGTGTATATAAATATATAAAGACGGAGTGTCACGAGGATGGAGCCAGGCTCTTCTCAGTGGCAAACAATGATAGGACAAGGGGTAATGGGTACAAACTGGAACACAAGAGGTTCCACTTAAACTTGAGAAGAAACTTCTCCTCAGTGAGTGTGACAGAACACTGGAACAGGCTGCCCAGGGGGGTTGTGGAGTCTTCTTCTCTGGAGACATTCAAGGCCCGCCTGGACGCCTTCCTGTGTAACCTCATCTAGGTGTTCCTGCTCCGGCAGGGGGATTGGACTGGATGATCTTTTGAGGTCCCTTCCAATCTCTAACATACTGTGATACTTACCTGGGGACCAGTCCAGGAGTTTCCATGGGAAGCGGCTCTGATGGTGAAGGAGCATGAGCAAGTCTGATAAGGATCCCTGAGCCTGGAATACCTGGAGGGCTTCCAAGGTCCTCCAGGGCTTTTGCCACCTTTCTGAATGCCAGTCAGGCTCCTGAGGGCTTTAGCACAGTTGCAGAGCACCGGCGCATTCTGGAATGCCCGGTGTTATTCTGCAGCCTTGCCAGAGCCTGCTGAGGCCTCTGCCTCCATCTAGAATGCTTGAGGGGATTCTGCAGGGTTGGTGCAGACTGCCAGGGCCCTGCCATGTTCTGCAATGTTGGGTGTCCTTCCAAGCGTGCTGGTGGAAGCACTTCCATGGGCATTGCTGGAACCCTCCAGTTTCCCAGCAGGGCCTTTGCCTCCTTCCAGCAGCCCCAATGTGCTGCCGCGGTGCCGTGGTTTAAGTCCAGTCAGTAATTCAGAACCATGTAGTCGCTCGCATACTCCCCCCCCTTCTTCCCCCCTGCTCTTCGAGGGATGGGAAGGAGAATCCAAAAAATGTAACTCCCACAGGCTGAGATAAGAACAGTCCAGTAACTAAGGAATAACACAAACCACCGCCGCTACCACCAGTAATAATAGTAGAATCATAGAATCGTAGAATCATAGAATACTTAGGGTTGGAAAGGACCTTAAGGTATCACAGTATCACCTGGGGTTATCTAGTTCCAACCCCCCTGTCGCGGGCAGGGACACCTCACACTAAACCATGCCACCCAAGGCTTTGTCCAACCTGGCCTTCAACACCGCCAGGGATGGAGCATTCACAACTTCCCTGGGCAACCCATTCCAGTGCCTCACCACCCTCTCAGTAAAGAATTTCTTCCTTAGATCCAATTTGAACTTCTCTGTTTCAGTTTTAACCCATTGCCCCTTGTCCTATCACTACAGTCCTTAATGAAGAGTCCATCCCCAGCATCCTTATTAGCCCCCCTTCAGATACTGGAAGGCTGCTATGAGGTCTCCATGCAGCCTTCTCTTCTCCAGGCTGAACAGCCCCAACTTTCTCAGCCTGTCTCCATACGGGAGGTGCTCCAGTCCCCTGATCATCCTCGTGGCCTCCGCTGGACTTCTTCCAACAGTTCCATGTCCTTTTCATGTTGAGGACACCAGAACTGCACACAATACTCCAGGTGAGGTCTCACGAGAGCAGAGTAGAGGGGCAGGATCACCTCCTTCGACCTGCTGGTCACGCTCCCCTTGATGCAGCCCAGGATATGCTTGGCTTTCTGGGCTGCGAGCGCACACTGAAGCCGGCTCATGTTCATTTTTTCATAGACCAACACCCCCAAGTCTTTCTCCACAGAGCTGCTCTGGATCTCTGCTCTACCCAACCTGTAGCTGTGCCTGGGAATGATCCAACCCAGGTGTACGACCTTGCACTTGGCATGGTTAAACTTCTTAAGGTTGGCATCAGCCCACCTCACAAGCGTGTCAAGGTCCCTCTGGATGGCATCCCTTCCCTCCGGCGTATCAAACCGGTTGTGGTGCCACCCAAAATCCTGGGGTACCCCAAATCTCCCTGAAGCACCACAAGAGCAGACAGGACCCTCAAATGGGGGTCCTGGGGAGCCCAAAAGTGACCTGCACCCAACCATCACCCCGGGCCCTCCCAAATGAACCCAGGGACCCAAATCCCGGAAGTGCCCCTCCAAGCACCCCCACCCCAAATGGGGATGCCCCCAGAAAGCTGCTCCCCCCCAAGGCACCAGAACCAAAACGCTCCTTGTTGTCCCCAAACCACACCCCATGGGGCATTCCAACACCCCCACCACCCCCACGCCCCCCCCGTATCAAGGACTTGGGGGGGCAGACCCAGAGTGGGAGGGTGCCTGATTTGGGGTGTCCCCATGAAAAAGACCAAGGAGGTCTGGTGGGGGAGGGGCAGGAGCACCGGTGGCAGGGACTGGGAGCACTGGGAGGGACTGGGGGAGCACTGAGAGGGACTGGGAGCACCTGCAGCAGCTACTGGGAGCACTGGGAGGGATTGGGAGTTGAGCACGGCTGCAAGAGGGAAGACCTGCGGCAGGGACTGGGAGCACTGGGATATTGAAACCCCAGCAGTATCTGGGGCCGTAGTGGCCTATATTGGTCTGTACTGGTGCAGACTGGTCTGTACTGCTCCATACTGGGATGTGTAAACTTGTAGATGACACCGAAATTGGTGGGAGCGTTGATCTGCTGGAGGGTAGGAAGCTCTGCAGAGGGATCTGGACAGGCTGCATCCATGGGCTGTGGCCAATGGGATGAGGTTCCAGAAGGCAAAGTGCCGGCTCCTGCACTTGGGCCACAACAACCCCCTGCAACGCTCCAGGCTTGGGCAAGAGCGGCTGGAAACTGCTCATGGGAAAGGAGCTGGGGGTGCTGCTTGATGGAGCTGAACAGGAGCAGCTTGTGCCCAGGCAGCCAGGAAGCCACCAGCATCCTGGCCTGGATCAGCACCAGTGCGGCAGCAGGGCCAGGGCAGTGGTTGTGCCCTGCACTGGGCACTGGGGAGGCTGCACCTCAAATCAGCTCTGGGCCCCTGACTAACAAGAGAGACATTGAGGTGCTGGAGCGGGGCCAGACAAGGGCAGCGGAGCTGGTGCAGGGCCTGGAGCACAGTGTGATGGGGAAGGGCTGAGGGACCTGGGGGGGTTCAGTGTGGAGAAGAGAAGGCTCAGGGGGGACCTGATCGCTCCCTACAACTGCCTGAGAGGAGGATGGAGCCAGGAGGGGCTGGGCTCTGCTCCCAAGGAACAAGGGATGGGACAAGAGGAAACGGCCTCAAGCTGCACCAGGGCAGGTTTAGATGGAGCTGAGGAACAATTCCTTCCCCAGAGGGTGCTCAGGCATTGGAACAGGCTGCCCAGGGCAGGGCTGCAGGCACCGTCCCTGCAAGTGTTCACACCCCGTGGAGGCGAGGCCTCAGTGCCATGAGTTAGTGGTGGCCTCGGCAGTGCTGGGGTAAGGGTTGGACTGGATGAGCTTAAAGGTCTTTTCCAACCTGGATGATTCTATGATTCTGTGATCCCTTTTGCTGAGGCACCGGTGAACCAGGTATTTTCTGTTGGTGCTCCCTCGGTGAAGGGAGGTGCTGCTAAACCTGGTGAGGGTTTGAAAGGTTGTTGTAACGCTGATGGCTCTGCATTTACAGGCATCTGCAGTAGTTTGGAAACTTCAGTCTGTCCTTCAGGTAATTTCACTTCCTCTTCAACCCCCGGTAGGTAGGCATGCTATTTTGTGCCAGTGGGTTTGTGCAGCTCCATCCTGAGGAGCAGTTCCCTTTGGGATACTGTCAAGTCAACTGAATGGATTGAATGGATGGTTTGTACTGGCTGTTCTTGATCAGTGTTCTCAGTTTGTTTTGCTGCTGGGACTAAAGACAAGAGTCCCTCTTCCCACACTGAATATGTCGGTTACGTGTCTTTGAAAGAGGCAACTTGAACATTAAAGTTCTTTTTGGTCCATCAGGGCCAGTTTGAATAGGTCACAGGAAGAGCCATGCTCAGCAAAACCCCATTCTGCTATGGAGGGTGGTGGAGGTCGGGCACAGGCCCCAGTGACTGGTACAGTTTTAATTCCTGTATTAGGTATTTCCTGCTTCCTCATGCTCTGGATTCCATTCCCATGGTTTTCCCTTTCATAACAGTGAGTACAGTGGGTGAGCAATGATAGAGAATCCAGGTCCATGTTTCCTCCAGTATCCTGGAGGACCCATAAGCTGTTGTAATTCCTTCCCAGAGTGGGGCATCTGCCCTTGTTCTGTTTTCCTGCAGGTGTCTGCAGCAATCACTGCACTGCTTCTATCCACCACGTATCCCCCAATTTGACTGGTTTCTACTTGGTTTGTGACATTCCTTAGGTGGAACTTCAACTTCTGCACCATGGAGTGCTTGACACACTGCTGTTGCTGCAGTTCTTTGGGGCAATCTCCTCTGATTAAGATATCATCTGTATAATGGTACATTTTCACCTTCTGAGGAAGTCAGACCTCCTGGGGGTTCCTAGTGTTTATGGGATGGAGCTGAGTCCAAGCTCCACGGCTACAATCCCAGGCTCTCAGGACAGGCAGGGACTGGAGCACGGTGCCTGTGGGGAGGGACTGGGGGAGCTGGGCTTGTCCATCCCAGAGAAGGGAAGGCTGATGGGGACCTGAGATCTTGGGAAGGGAAGGCTGTTGGGGACTGGCTGCCTGTACTGGCAAGGAGGACATGGAGAATACAGAGCCAGGCTCCTCACCATGGTGCCTGGTGGGAGGACAAAAGGCAATGGGGGATAGTGACAGAGGAGAGGTTGAGCCAGGACATAAGGAAACCTTGTTCCCATAGGCTCAGGCAAGTGCTGCATCAGGTCACCCAGAGAGGCTGTGCAGTCTCTGGCTTTGGGGATTTCCAACTCAGACTGAATCAAGCCTTGAACCACTTTCCCTGACCCTGTTCCTGACGGGTTGGACTTGAGACCTCCTGGGATCCCATCCAACCTCTGATCTCTTATGATCCTACAATGACGGATTTATGAAGGGCCCTAAAGATGCTCTGAGGGCTGGAGCACATCTCTGATGAAGAGGCTGAAAGAGCTGAGGGTGCTGAGCCTGGAGAAGAGAAGGCTCCAGGGAGACATTTTAGCAATCTGCCTATACTTAGACAGGGTCTACGAGAAATCTGGAGAGGGGCTTTTTAGAAGGGTGTGCAGTGACAGGAGGAGGGGGAATGGATTTAAGCTGAAGAAAGGGAGATTTAGCTTGGGCAGTAGGAGGACTTTTTTCTATTTGAGGGTGGTGGGACACTGGCACAGGGTGCCCAAAGGATCTGTGGCTGCCCCATTCCCGACAGTGTTCAAGGCCGTGTTGTTTGGGAGTCATCTTATATCTGAAGTATTGCTTTATCCAGCTCTGATGTTCACAAGGGATGTCAGATGAAATCCAACTTGATCGTAAAGTTCTCTACATGTACTCATGATGCAGATGAGTCTGGTCTGCACAAGAGAGGCTCAGCACAGCTTAGAGTCACTTTGACTGTGTTATTTATTTACTCGCTTAGCACTGCAGAGGGTTTTGTGTTTTGTTTTGTTTTTTTTTTTTCGGGGGGGGTGTTATAAACCATTCTCTGTATGACTGGAAACCTGAAGAGTATTGAAACAGGGAGAAGTTCTCAGCTTTTTGCAGATTAGTGCAGAGCCAGGAGAGCTGCAGTGTCCATCAGTCCTTTCCCATTTGCCCTCTGCTTTCACTTGCAGTGCCTGTAAGATGCCTTCACGCACAAATTGATCTGAAGAACCCCCACAAACACCTGTCCTGTGCTGAGAGCAGGGCAGCACGGTTTCAAAGGGCAGATCACGGAGCTCTCATGGGGAGAAGCAAAGGACTGTGCCCAGCAGAGCATGGCCAGCAGCCACCTCCAGTGCCAGACACCAAGAGAGCTGCCTGAACGCACCCTCCCCAGGCCTGGGCTGCACTTTCCCCCCACTCCCTGCCCATGTCTCTGCTGCCTGGAGCTGTCCCTGCCAGGAGCTGCTGCTCTGGGCCCAGCTCTGCTCCCTCTCAGTGCTCCCAGAGCCCATCCCATGGGCTGTGTGCTCAGCTCTGCCCTGCACACCCCTCCCGGCAGCAGGGCTCTGCCCAGGGGCAGCTCTGCCTCTGCAGGAACCTCACACCTGGCACTCCATGGATCCATCAATGGTCAATGGAGAAACATGGTCACCCCCTGAGGAAAGCCTGGAGAGCTCCTTAACTCTTCAGGGAGTTACTGGTGGCAATGAGCAGTGTGCAGGGAGGTGAGGGAGGGTGGAGGGAAGTCAGCAAGAAGCAAGGTGATGGTTCAGGGCTTTAACCAATCCTTACAAGCAGGACGGAGCCCAGCAATGGAGAGCAGTTGATGTCTGTAGGTGGAGGAGGAGGAGGTGTTCCTGGAGTGTGGCTGCAGAGCCTGGACAAACCAGAGGCTGCCTGAGAAGTTTCCCTCATGGGAACATGCCTCAGCGTGGCACATGGGGAATGCCCACTGCTGGGGGTGCCTGAACACTGCTCCTCATGCCCCATGAGCCGACCTTCCTGTCTGCCTCTCCTGCACTGCCCAAACTTGCCTGGAATGCAGGATCCATCCCTGAGCCTGCAGAATGCAGGAACCTCCTGCAGTGAGGGGTCACTGCTGCAGGGGAAGTGCAAAGCTTCTGTGAGACACTTGTGAGTGTGGGCAGAGAGAGGGGTGTGCACAGCAGAGAGGGTGCTACAGGCAGGAAGCTGTCTCAGATGGGGTGCCCTGTTCCCACAGCATGGGGTACCTTGCACCCAAGGACACCACCTTTCCTTCTGGCTCTTGCCAGGAAGTTCTCAATCCAGACCATTCCCTTTTCCCACTGCTCTCCCATGGTGCTTAGTTCTCTATCCTGATGGCATCACCCATTCCTCTAGAAGCCTCCTTTAGATGGCCTTGCTGAGGGATATTCACTCCACCTGCTGAATTGACACTATAGCAGCAGCCTACAACTACTTGAAATGTGGCTTCAGAGATGATGGAGGTTTTCTTGCTAGCAGGAAGAGAAGGAAACCTCTGCAAAGTGCAGCTTGGAAGGTTCAGACTCAAAGTTAGGACAGAGAAATGTCTCTCAAAAGGTGGAGTTGTGGTGCAAGAGGTCACGCAGAGGGAGTCTGGCTCAGCCCATGGCTTTGTGTTTCAAGGAGCAGACAGCGATGGGTGCAGAGATGTGACTGAAGGTACAGAAATGCCAGGTGAGAGCTGGGTGGGAAAGCAAGATGGGTGTCAAGAGCCTGAAGGGAAAGAGGTGCAGGCATGGGCCAGTGCAGGACAGCCTGCAGCAGAGATGAATGAGGATTCTGGCAAGGTTGAAAGGCCCAAAAGAGCAAAAGGTCTCTGTGCCCTGGGCTATGGCAGTTGCCTCTTTCATCAAGGCCTATGAGGAGAACTTTCATTCTCAGGATTTCAGGCTCTCCTTCTCCAAAGGCTGTGGTCAGGGCTTGGCCTTTCTGCTTCATCAAACAAAACAAGAGTTTTCTCACCACCAGACACCTGCATTTTGCCTTTGTCTCCCAGTAGTCACAGCCTGCAGTTACTTGCTTTAAGGAGTCCCTGGGGAGGCTTTGTCAGTAACAGCCCTCAGTGGGGTCCATTAATGCTGAAGGGACTTGGGGCTTTGCTTCTGACTTGGACTTCTTGAGAGGTTTCCTCAGTCTCCTCTCAGCACCTGAGGTTCATGGACTCAGCCCAAATACACCATGGGGCTCACTAAAACCTTCAGGTTTTGTCAAGCCTTGCAGATTGCACAGCACATCGGAGGATTCTGAGTGCAGGAAGATTGCAAAGAGCAACTGATAAAAGTTACGTGAAAGTGTTTATTTTCTTACTTTTCATGTTAGGAATTTCTGTGACTTCTGCAGTGCCTGGCACAGGGATCACTGGAACCTGCCAGGGCCCTGCTGCCTTCCGCAATGCCCGGGGGGCTTGCGCGGGCCTTGCCTGAGCCAGGCAGGTCCCCTTGTGCTGAGCTCCCAGGGACAGCACCAGCAGCTGCACTGCCCAGGGGCTGCTCCTGCCCTGACACCTTCTCAGCACCTCTGACACCAGCAGCTCCTGCACACAGAAGGCTCCTGCTTCGCCTCCAGCACCTCTGCAGGCAGAGCTCAGCTCCAAGCACAGGAACAAGCCCAGCACCTCCTCCTCACCCAGCCCCTGCTCCTACAGCTGCGATGGCACCAGCACATCTCCTGACAGCTTCTCCTCCCTTTAGAGCACGCACCCACCATGTGTTTCAAGCCAACACTAAAAGAGGATTGCAAAGTCAAAGAACCCGTACCTGGATGCGCAGGGCAGGCACGGGAGATGCAGCCTCCCGAGGGAGGGCTCTCCTCTGCACTGGTTCCTGCAGGGCTCTGGCTCCTTCAATAGCCCACGCTCAGCGTGGGGGCCCCGTCACAATGGGTGTCTCCACAGCGACCACCACGGCTTTGTGATGGTGGCAGCATCGTGCCCATGGCACTGGGCACCCAGGGGTGCTCCCGGAGTGGCTGCGGGAGTCGCCGCGGGGGGACCAGCCTCTGCCAAGCCGGCTCAGGGACGCCCCTCTCAGGCTGCTCTTCCTCAGTGCCCTTGATCCAGAGGTGGAGCATGGGAGGGGTCACAGCTCAACCTGGGCAATGGAGCAGGGCATCACGGCCACCTACGACAAGTGGAGAGTGACCGACATTGGCACAGCAGAGAATCATGGAATCCCAGACTGAGTTGGGCTGGTAGGGACCTTAAAGCTCATCCAGCTCCAACCCTTGCCATGGGCAGGGACAGCTTCCACTAGAGCAGCTTGCTCCAAGGCCCCTGTGTCCAGCCTGGCCTTGAGCACTGCCAGGGATGGGGCAGCCACAGCTTCTCTGGGCAAGAGTCTGCCCCTGTCTCACTACCTTGAATGTGAGGAATCTTTTCCTACTATGAAATGAAATTAAATGAGATAAATGAAATTAAATGAACTCCTGTTTCCACTTGGAACCATTGTGTATCCTTAAAAGTTAATCTGGACCTGAAAAAACATTTGACATTTTAGTCAAATAACAGGCTCATCCTTATTTGACTGATTATCATTGCAGGGGTTAAATTGAAATAGCACAGCACAGCACAGTACTGCACAGCAGAGCAGAGAACAACACAGCTATGGAGATCCTCCTGCCCTGATAGCTCAGTATCTGCCATTCTTCATTTCTTTTAAAAAGGAAGAAGTCCCAACAACTTGCTTTCTTAGCACAGGGAAAGTTCAACAACAGTTGTGCAAGGGAGCATTTGAAACCGATGGTTTGGGAGTCACAGCAGCAACGTGCTCAGCAGTAAACAACATGAATGTTTTCTGTCCTTTTCCTGCTTTCAAATCCATCTCCTACCAACCCAACCACAATCCCCACATGGCAGCACAGCAGCTGTGACTGACTTCACTGTGCTTGACAGGATTCACTGAATATTGTTGATACGCTATCAGGAGGTGTGCAAGGATGGCTGCTTATTCTGAGCCAAACCCTTCAGGTGCGCTAAAAGAATCAACTGCCTTGAAAACAGAAGAGATTGGGAAAGAAAACAAACCCTGCTGCTGTTATTTTAAAAGGCAAGAGGAAAAGGATGAGCACCAGACAAAAATCAGGCAGCCCATGCCTTGGTGAAGGTCATCAGCACAACCACGGCCTGACTGGATTGCAGGAGCAGAACATGGCCTCACAGAGAAGAAGGCAATGCGGGCACTGTTTAACCCCCTTTTTCCTCCCGAATGGTCTCTTCCTGTTCACAACGGGCTCCGGTTCAGACAAGCTGCGTAAACCCTGTGCTCACCGGAGCGCAGAGCCAAAGCACCGCTGCTGCTGCTGCAGAGCCACGAGAGCTGATGGGCACTGCCCTTGTGCACAGCCTGCCGGCAGGGGGCAGCAGAGGAAGCTCAGCGCTGCACTGCCATGGCTCTGACAGCCCCGCAGAGCAGGGCTCAGGACAAGAGGAGCAAAAAGCTTTTTGGATGTTCCTGCTGGCGCTGCTCAGGCTGAAATGGAACCAACCGGGAAAGTTTGCTCCCCCCAACCCATCCGTGCCTCCGGGATGCCAGGATTCTCTGACCCCCAACCTGGGGGGCAGTTGTGGGTCTGGGGGTCACTTGGGGGTCACTTGAGGGGCAGTTGTGGGTCGGGGGGGGGGGTGACTGGCTGGGCAGTTGCAGGTCTGGGGAGTCATTTGGGCGGCAGGAGTGGGTTTGGGGGTGACTGGGAGGTCACTGGAGGTGGAGCTGTAGGTCTGACGTGCCACTTGGGGGTCACTTGGGTTTGTGTGCGTCTGGGTGGACACCTGGGGGTCACTTGAATGACAGTTGTGGGTCTGCGGGTTTACTCAGGGGTCACTTAGGGGGCAGTTGTGGGTCTAGGGTGTCACTTGGGAGGCAGTTTTGAGTCTGGGGAGTCACTTGGGGGGGCAGTTGTTTGCCTGGGTGGTCACTTGGCGGGAGATGTGGGTCTGGGGAGTCAATTTGGGGTCACTTGGGGGGCAGTTTTTGGCTCTATGGGGATATCTTTAGGGTCACTTGGGGGCAGTTGTGGTTCTGGAAGTCACTGGGGGGTCACTTGAGGGGCAGTTTTTGGTCTATGGAGTCAATTTGGAGTCACTTGGGGAGGCATTTGTGGGTCTGGAGGGTCACATGCGGGGCACTTGTGGGTCTGGGTGCTTACTTGGGGTAACTTGTGGGGCAGTTGTGGGTCTGGGGAGTCAATTTGGGGTAACTTGTGGGGCAGTTGTGGGTCACTGGGGGGTCAATTTGGGGCCACTTGGGGAGCAGTTCTGTGTCTGGGTGGTCACTTGGGGTAACTTGTAGGGCAGTTGTGGGTCTGGGTGGTCACTTGGGGGTCACTTGTGAGGCAGTTGTGGGTCTGGGGAGTCAATTTGGGGTCACTTGGGGGACAGCTGTGGCTCGATGGGGGTCACGTGGGGGTCAATTTGGGGACAGTTGGGGTCTAGGTGGTCCCTTGGGGGTCACTTTGGAGATAGTTGTGGGTCTGGAGGGTCACTTCAGGGTCACTTGGGTCACAGTTGTTGGTCTGGGGAGTCAATTTGGGGTCACCTGGGGGGCAGTTGTGTGTCTGGGGGTCTCTGGGGGGTCACTTGGCAGGCAGATGTGGCTCGATGGGGGTCACTTGGGGGGTATTTGTGGGTCTGGGGAGTGTCATGGTTTAGCCCAGCCGGTAACTGAGAACCACGCAGCCGCTCGCTCACTCTCCTTCCTCTCCCCCCACCTCCCTCTGACCTCCATCCCCCCCCCCCCCCCCAGGCTCCAGAGGGAAGGGGAGGAGAATGGAAAGAATGTAACTGCCATGGGTTGAGATAAGAGCAGTCCAGTAACTAAGGGATAACTGAAACCCACTGCTGCTACCGCCAGGAACAATAATGATGAGGGGAAGAACAAGGGGGGAGAATACAACTGCTCACCACTCACCAACCAATACCCAGCCTGCCCCGAGGAGGGATCTGGGCCTCCCAAGTGACTCCCTCCATTTTCCCCCTGGAGCGGCTGCGGGGTCTCTCTGCCCCCCTGCGGGATGGAGGGATGTGGGCAGGGGAGGGAAGGGCAGCGCAAGGGACGTGACCACGTTTGATGCCTGCAAGAAAGCTGGAGGGGGATTCTTTACAAGGGCGTGTAGTGATCAGACAAGTGGGAACGGCTTTAAGTAGACAGAGGGGGGTGAATAAGATGAGACCTTAGGAGGAAGTTCTTCTCTGTGAGCGTGGTGGGACACGGTCACAGGCTGCCCAGAATGACATTCATTCGACAGCGGGTCTTTCGTAGTTCAAGGCAAGCAGAGAGGCAGCTTTTCCTGGATTTACCACAGATTTAATATAGATTGGATGAGAGGGAGAGAAATTCTATTGAATAAGGGTCAGGATGGAGAAAGTGCTCCCTGCTCATGGCAAGGTTGGAGTAAAAAAAGCAATAAACCCCAGGTTTGCCAGATTTGGGAGGGATTTGGTCTGTGGTGACACCTAAAGCACCCCCAGAGCATCCTCAGGACGCCCAGAGCAACCCAGGGATGCCCCTAGAGATTCCCAGAGAGTGCCTGGAGCACCTCCAGAGCACCCCATGGACCCAGTCAGGGTTCATGCATCACAATGACCTTGGGGACATGGGGACCACAGGGGTGGCTGATTCTGGAACACTCCGTGTTCAGGTGTGTGAGGCCACAGAACCCCACGGAACCCTTCAGGAAGCCTTCAGAGTGCCCAGTGCCATGGGCACGATGCTGCCGCCATCACAAAGCCGTGGTGGTTGCTGTGGAGACGCCCATTGTGACGGGGCCCCCACGCTGAGCGTGGGCTATTGAAGGAGCCAGAGCCCTGCAGGAACCAGTGCAGAGGAGAGCCCTCCCTCGGGAGGCTGCATCTCCCGTGCCTGCCCTGCGCATCCAGCAGCACGAGGCCGAGTGAAGCCGCTGCAGGGGCAGCAGCGCCGGGACCTGAAGGAGCAGCACAAGAAGCACCTCAAGAGGCTCTTGGCTCTGCACAAGCACCTGCAGCCAGGTGGGACCCCAGAACCCGGCACCCCAGGACCCAGCCCCCCCCTGCACCTCAAAATCCCAGCGGGGAGCCCCAAATCCCCCCAAACCCAAACCCTGCAGCTCCAAATCCACCCTGGCTCAGTGCAGCTGCCAGGAGCCCCCTGACAAAGGGGTGGTCTGAAAAGTGGGGTCCCCCCAGCACCTGCCCTGGGGTCCCCCCAAATGCTGTGGGGCCTCAAATCCACTGGGGGGACCCCAACATTGCTTTGGGTTCAGTAGTGAATTCAGGGTGTTGGGGGGCTTGGACCCTCCAAGAGTGGCACCCCAATAAAGGGCCCTGGAGGCAGCCAAAGCAATCGTGGTGCCCCCCAAAATCCTGGAGGACCCCAAATCTCCTTGAAGCAACAGACAAGCAGGCAGGACCCCCAAATGGGGGGCCTGTAGCACCTCCAAAGTGAACTGCACCCCACCATCACCATGGGCCCTGCCAAATGAACCCGAGGACCGAAAATCCTGGAGGGGCCCCACCAAACACCCCCACCCCAACTGGGGGTGCCCCTAGAAAGCTGATCCCTCCCCAAAAGCCACCCAGCCCCAAATTGCTCCTTGTTGCCCCCAAACCACACCCCATGGGGCACCCCAACTCCCCCCCTCTCTGCTATCAGGCAGTCGGCAGGGCCAGCCCCAGAGTGGGGGTTGCCTAATTTGGGGTGTCCTTCTGAAAAAGACCAAGGAGGTCTGGTGGGGGATGAGCAGGAGCACCTGTGGCAAGGACTGGGAGCACTGGGAGGGACTGGGAAGGACTGGGAGCACCTGCAGCAGGTAGTGGGAGCACTGGAAGGGACTGGGAGTTGAGCACAGCTGCAAGTGGGAAGACCTGCAGCAGGGACTGGGAGCACTGGGATATTGAAACCCCAGCAGTATCTGGGGCCATAGTGGCCTATGTCGGTCTGTACTGGTGCAAACTGGTCCACACTGCTCCATACTGGGATGCGTAAATTTGCGGCCAACACCAAGTTGGGTGGGAGCGTTGATGTGCTGGTTTCTACTTGGCTTCTGACATTGCTCAGGTGGAACTTTGACATCCTGTAGTGCTTCCCACACTGCTGTTCCTGCTTCCCCTGCCTTTGTGGGGGAATCTCTGATTAAGACATCATCTACATAATGGTACATTTTCACCTTCTGAGGAAGTGAGAGCTCCTGTGGGTTTCTGGTGTTTATGGGACGGAGCTGAATCCCCTTCCAGCCCCAGGGCTGCAATCCCAGGATGAGATGGGTCAGCTGACCGGGCTGAATCCCTTCCTTCAGCCGGGGTAAAGGAGATCCCAGCCTGTCCTGGCCTGCCTGTCCTGTCTGGTGATGGGACAAGAAATACGCTGCCTGCAGAAGTGGTTGTGTCACCATCCCTGGAGGTATTTAAAAGACATGCTCTAATGGACATGGTTCATGTGTTGACTTGCCAGTGTTTGGTTAATGGTGGACTCAATGTTCTAAAGTGTCCTTTCCAAAATAAATGGTTCCATGATCCTACAAAATCTCATTGTTCAGACCAATCTCTGTCTCTCAGCAGAGCAATGACACTGCAGGCAGGCAGTGTGTCTGCCAGCTGAGGGAGGGAACATCAGGGCTTGCTTCAGGCTGTTTCCCATGGGGTTCCCCTGGAGCCCCAGGGAGCCCTGGAGGGAGCCCCGCAGGACAGAGGCAGAGCCACCTTGGGCTGGGTCTCTCCTGATGACCTGGGCCGGGCTCCTGGGACACAGAGAGATGCTGGCAAGGTGGCAGCGCTGCAGAGAGACAGCTCTGGCCAGGAGCAGGGCTGGGGCACTGCCTGCAGGCACCCAGGGGAGACCTGCGAGCCTCAGAGAGCTTAAAGGCACTTGGCAGTGGAGGATGCTGAGAGCTCCCTGCAGGAGAAACCTTCCCAGCCCTGTGCATGGTAAGGCTCTGGGTGCAGGGCAATGCAGCCACAGTTCCTGGAGGGATCTGCTCAAGCTGCTGCCTCGCACAGTCCATGGGATCTGTCAGGAGGACTCTCTTGGTTTCTCTGTGTAGATAAGGAGCAGGATGTGCTGCAGAGCAGGGCTTCCCTCTGCACCATGCGAGGGACAGGACAAGGCAGGTCCCTTGTCCCGGGGCTGGCTGCAGGCTGTGAATGTGGGTGTGCAGGCAGGGGTGCCCAGCGCTGTCCTTGCGAGCAGGGTGCCTGCAGCCCAGGGGCTGTGTGCAGGGGCAGGGACTCTGCTGCCTGCCAGGGTCAGCACTCAGCCTGCCCGGGAGCTCCCCACGGCGCTGGGGGAGAGGCGCTGGAGGTAAGCAACAACCCCTGGCAGGGCAGTAGAAGTGTTCTTGTGCACTGGAGAGGGTGCTGTGTGGGTCAGGGCTGCTCACAGCTCCACATCACTCTGAGCACGTTTGCAGAGGGTCCTTCTGAAAGACACTGAGGCAGCGATTGCCTGATAGGGAAGGATCCTGAGCTCTGATGTTTTCCACTCCTGGTGGGCAGGTTGGGCAGTGGGAGCTGGGAATTTCCTTCTCTGCTTTGGAGAAGGCACCGAGAGTCTTGTCAGGACTTGTGTGAGCTGCTCCTGAGCCCCTGCAGAGGCAGAGCTGCCCCTGGGCAGAGCCCTGCTGCCGGGAGGGGTGTGCAGGGCAGAGCTGAGCACACAGCCCATGGGATGGGCTCTGGGAGCACTGAGAGGGAGCAGAGCTGGGCCCAGAGCAGCAGCTCCTGGCAGGGACAGCTCCAGGCGGCAGAGACATGGGCAGGGAGTGGGGCGAAAGTGCAGCCCAGGCCTGGGGAGGGTGCGTTCAGGCAGCTCTCTTGGTGTCTGGCACTGGAGGTGGCTGCTGGCCATGCTCTGCTGGGCAAGGAGCTGACTGTCCCTCTGGAAAGTGCAGGGCAGCTGAGAACCAGACTGATGGACTCTGAAGCAATTTGAGTAGGCACAAACCCACAGAAAGTTGTGCCCTTTTTTCTGCCCAGTGCTGAGACTCTTCACAGTTGCCTTCAAAATACTTCTTAGCAAATTTATCCCTAAAATGTCACTTGTCAGCTGTGACACTGGGAAAACAAACAAAACAAAAAACCTCACAGACAATCACAACCAACTCACACTGAGCCTCTCTTCTGTAGCCTGAAAGTGTTCACAGTTGTGAGTGTGTAAATTGAACTTCTGTATCTGACATCCCTCCTGTCCTAACCTGTCACTGCCTTTTTCTCCTGTGACAGTGCCCCATGCCCACAGGCAGCAGATGTCCAACGGCAGCTCCATCACCCACTTCCTCCTCCTGCCATTCCCAGCCAGGCGGGAGCTGCAGCTCTGGCACTTCTGGCTCTTCCTGGGCATCTTCCTGGCTGCGCTCCTGGGCAACGGCCTCATCATCACCAGCACAGCCTGCGACCAGCACCTCCACACCCCCATGTACTTCTTCCTCCTCAACCTCTCCCTGCTGGACCTGGCCTGCATCTCCACCACTGTCCCCAAATCCATGGCCAATTCCCTCTGGGACACCAGGGCCATCTCCTACACAGGTTGTGCTGCACAGATCTTTTTCTTTCTCTTTTTTATTTCAGCAGAGTATTTTCTCCTCACTCTCATGTCCTACGACCGCTACGTGGCCATCTGCAAGCCACTCTCACTACGGGAGCCTCCTGGGCAGCAGAGCTTGTGTCCACATGGCAGCAGCTGCCTGGGGCGCTGGGTTTCTCTATGCTCTGCTGCACACAGCCAATACATTTTCACTGCCCCTCTGCCGAGGCAATGCTGTGGAGCAGTTCTTCTGTGAAATCCCCCAGATCCTCAAACTCTCCTGCTCACATTCCTACCTCAGGGAAGTTGGGCTTCTTGTGCTAAGTTTCTGTTTGGGACTTGGCTGTTTTGTGTTCATTGTGGGGTCCTATGTGCAGATCTTCAGGGCCGTGCTGAGGATCCCCTCTGAGCAGGGACGCCACAAAGCCTTTTCCACGTGCCTCCCTCACCTGGCCGTGCTCTCCCTGCTTCTCAGCACTGGTATCTTTGCCTATCTGAAGCCCCCCTCCATCTCCTCCCCATCCCTGGATCTGGTGCTGTCAGTGCTGTACTCGGTGGTGCCTCCAGCAGTGAACCCCCTCATCTACAGCCTGAGGAACCAGGAGCTCAAGGATGCTGTGAGGAAGCTGGTGACTGGATGTGTTTCAGCAGCCATACACTGCCTGCTTTAACCTGCAAAGGGTTCCAAGTGTAGGTAAAGACAGGCCACGTCTGTCTTTCCTGATTCACGTTTATTTTCCTGTTCAATTTATGATGACTTTGTTTTCACAAAAATATCAGTTATCACCTTCCTGCTTAAGCAGCCACCGTTGGATGTGACCCAGAGACTTCGTGTCAGTGAGGGTCTGTCATTGTATTTATGGGAAATAAATGATCCTGCAGCAACTTCTTCTCTGTGCTATGTCCTCCCATGGCAGGAATGAAGGGGAATGAAATCAGCTTTCTGGCTGCTCCAGCTCTGGGATGGCTGCTCTGTGCCTGGAGCAGGAAGAGCTCTTGAGGAGCCCAAGGGCCGGGGCTGTTGTGCTGGTGTGGGGAGATGGGATGGCATGGGGGGGCTGCAGAGCTCTCAGGGTGTCCTGGGCAGGAGAGCAGGGGACACAGGGGTCCCTGCAGGGGACTCCCCTGCAAAGGCCCAGGCTGGGGCTGCCTGGCTGGGAGCAGCCCATGGGACAGGGCTGGGTGGGCAGGAGCTGGACAGGAGGCAGCGTGTGCCCTGGCAGCAAGGGAGGACAGCAGCATGGCGGGCTGTATGACCAGGAGCACGGCAGGAGAACAAGGGAAGGGATGCTCTGGAATACTCCATCCAGGTTTCAGATTCCCCAATTCAGGAACGCCATTGGTAAGCAGGAGTGCGTTTAGCAACGGGCCGTGAGGACAGGCAGGGACTGGAGCACGGTGCCTGTGGGGAGAGGCTGGGGGAGCTGGACGTCAACTGCTCTGTGTTATTTATTTCCTGGCATAACACTGCTGAGTTGTTTTTTTTTGGGGGTATAAAACATTCTCTGTATGACCGAAAATCAGAAGAGTATTGAAACAGGGAGAAGTTCTCAGCTCTTTATAACTTAGTGCAGAGCCAGGAGAGCTGCAGTGTCCATCATTCCTTTCCCTTTTGCCCTCTGCTTTCACTTGCAGTGTCTGTATGATGCCTTCACACACAAATAGATCTCAAGAACCCCCACAAACACCTGTCCTGTGCTGAGAGCAGGGCAGCACGGTTTCAAAGGGCAGATCACGGAGCTCTCACGGGGAGAAGCAAAGGACTGTGCCCAGCAGAGCATGGCCAGCAGCCACCTCCAGTGCCAGGCACCAAGAGAGCTGCCTGAACGCACCCTCCCCAGGCCTGGGCTGCACTTTCCCCCCATTCCCTGCCCATGTCTCTGCTGCCTGGAGCTGTCCCTGCCAGGAGCTGCTGCTCTGGGCCCAGCTCTGCTCCCTCTCAGTGCTCCCAGAGCCCATCCCATGGGCTGTGTGCTCAGCTCTGCCCTGCACACCCCTCCCGGCAGCAGGGCTCTGCCCAGGGGCAGCTCTGCCTCTGCAGGAACCTCACACCTGGCACTCCATGGATCCATCAATGGTCAATGGAGAAACATGGTCACCCCCTGAGGAAAGCCTGGAGAGCTTCTTAACTCTTCAGGGAGTTACTGGTGGCAATGAGCAGTGTGCAGGGAGGTGAGGGAGGGTGGAGGGAAGTCAGCAAGAAGCAAGGTGATGGTTCAGGGCTTTAACCAATCCTTACAAGCAGGACGGAGCCCAGCAATGGAGAGCAGTTGATGTCTGTAGGTGGAGGAGGAGGAGGTGTTCCTGGAGTGTGGCTGCAGAGCCTGGACAAACCAGAGGCTGCCTGAGAAGTTTCCCTCATGGGAACATGCCTCAGCGTGGCACATGGGGAATGCCCACTGCTGGGGGTGCCTGAACACTGCTCCTCATGCCCCATGAGCCAACCTTCCTGTCTGCCTCTCCTGCACTGCCCAAACTTGCCTGGAATGCAGGATCCATCCCTGAGCCTGCAGAATGCAGGAACCTCCTGCAGTGAGGGGTCACTGCTGCAGGGGAAGTGCAAAGCTTCTGTGAGACACTTGTGAGTGTGGGCAGAGAGAGGGGTGTGCACAGCAGAGAGGGTGCTACAGGCAGGAAGCTGTCCCAGATGGGGTGCCCTGTCCCCACAGCATGGGGTACCTTGCACCCAAGGACACCACCTTTCCTTCTGGCTCTTGCCAGGAAGTTCTCAATCCAGACCATTCCCTTTTCCCACTGCTCTCCCATGGTGCTTAGTTCTCTATCCTGATGGCATCACCCATTCCTCTAGAAGCCTCCTTTAGATGGCCTTGCTGAGGGATATTCACTCCACCTGCTGAATTGACACTATAGCAGCAGCCTACAACTACTTGAAATGTGGCTTCAGAGATGATGGAGGTTTTCTTACTAGGGGGAAGAGAAGGAAACCTCTACAAAGTGCAGCTTGGAAGGTTCAGATTCAAAGTTAGGACAGAGAAATGTCTCTCAAAAGGTGGAGTTGTGGTGCAAGAGGTCACGCAGAGGGAGTCTGGCTCAGCCCATGGCTTTGTGTTTCAAGGAGCAGACAGCGATGGGTGCAGAGATGTGACTGAAGGTACAGAAATGCCAGGTGAGAGCCAGGTGGGAAAGCAAGATGGGTGTCAAGAGCCTGAAGGGAAAGAGGTGCAGGCATGGGCCAGTGAAGGACAGCCTGCAGCAGAGATGAGTGAGGATTCTGGCAAGGCTGAAAGGCCCAAAAGAACAAAAGGTCTCTGTGCCCTGGGCTATGGCAGTTGCCTCTTTCATCAAGGCCTATGGGGAGAACTTTCATTCTCAGGATTTCAGGCTCTGCTTCTCCAAGGGCTGTGGTCAGGGCTTGGCCTTTCTGCTTCATCAAACAAACCAAGGGTTTCTCACCATCAGACACCTGCATTTTGCCTTTGTCTCCCAGTAGTCACAGCCTGCAGTTACTTGCTTTAAGGAGTCCCTGGGGAGGCTCTGTCAGTAACAGCCCTCAGTGGGGTCCATTAATGCTGAAGGGACTTGGGGCTTTGCTTCTGACTTGGACTTCTTGAGAGGTTTCCTCAGTCTCCTCTCAGCACCTGAAATTCATGGACTCAGCCCAAATAACCATGGGGCTCATTAAATCCTTTGGGTTTTGTCAAGCCTTGCAGATTGCACAGCACATTGGAGGATTCTGAGTGCAGGAAGATTGCAAAGAGCAACTGATAAAAGTTATTTTGAGAGGGTTGTTTTTTTTTTACTTTTCAGTTTAGGAATTTCTGTGACTTCTGCAATGCCTGGCACAGGGATCACTGGAACCTGCCAGGGCCCTGCCGCCTTCCGCAATGCCCGGGGGGCTTGCGCGGGCCTTGCCGGAGCCAGGCAGGTCCCCTTGTGCTGAGCTCCCAGGGACAGCACCAGCAGCTGCACTGCCCAGGGGCTGCTCCTGCCCTGACACCTTCTCAGCACCTCTGACACCAGCAGCTCCTGCACACAGAAGGCTCCTGCTTCGCCCCCAGCACCTCTGCAGGCAGAGCTCAGCTCCAAGCACAGGAACAAGCCCAGCGCCTCCTCCTCACCCAGCCCCTGCTCCTACAGCTGGGATGGCACCAGCACATCTCCTGACAGCTTCTCCTCCCTTTAGAGCACGTACCCACCATGTGTTTCAGGGCAACACTAAAAGAGGATTGCAAAGTCAAAGAACCCGTACCTGGATGCGCAGGGCAGGCACGGGAGATGCAGCCTCCCGAGGGAGGGGTCTCCTCTGCACTGGTTCCTGCAGGGCTCTGGCTCCTTCAATAGCCCACGCTCAGCGTGGGGGCCCCGTCACAATGGGCGTCTCCACAGCGACCCCCACGGCTTTGTGATGGCGGCAGCATCGTGCCCATGGCACTGGGCACCCAGGGGTGCTCCGGGAAGTCACTGCGGGGGACCAGCCTCTGCCCAGCCGGCCTGGGGAGGTCCCTCATGGGCTGCTCTTCCTCAGTGCCTTTGGTCTTTTGGTGGAGCATGCGAGGGGTCACAGCTCAACCTGGGCAATGGAACAGGGCATCACGGCCACCTACGACAAGTGGAGAGGGACCGACATTGGCACAGCAGAGAATCATGGAATCCCAGACTGGGTTGGGCTGGAAGGGACCTTAAAGCTCATCCAGCTCCAACCCTTGCCATGGGCAGGAACAGCTTCCACTAGAGCAGCTTGCTCCAAGGCCCTTTGTCTTTATGCACTCCCGGAGTATCCCGGGGATACCCCTACAGAATCCCAGAGAATGCCTGCAGCACCTCCAGAGCACCCATGGGCTCGAAATGAGCTCATGCATCACAATGAACATGGGGACATGGGCAACTCAGGGGTGGCTGATTCTGGAACTCCCCATGTTCAGGCGTGCGAGGCCACGGAACCCCACAGAACCCTTCAGTGGAGGCACTGGGAGACGACAGCTGCCTCATGGAACACAAGGTACCGGTGGAGGAGGCACACTCGCTCCGTGCTGCTCCACTGACCTCAGGCTGGCATCGGAGAGACTCGTCTTGGCCATGGGCTGCACCGTGCACCTGACGGTTCCACCGCTGCAGGGTGGCAGAGCTGTCACTGGGAATACAAAACTGCCCAGCAGGAAGGAGCCATCCTCAGTTATGCTTTCGATGGAGCCAGCACCACCGCTCCCCCCATGAGAACCACGTGAGGTTCAACAGAAGGAACTCTTTGCTGCAGATGGTGCTGCAGCAAGGGGACCACTGGCTGTAGAGCTTCTTGTCCCAGCAGGAGGCCACGGGCTGGTTCCAGCTGCACATTGTGGGTGAGAGACCTTCCTCCTCCACAGCCAGGGAGCTTGAAGGTGCTTTGGATATGGGACCTGTGGAACTGTGGGTTTGAATGCTGGCAGTCACTGCATCTCTCCTAGAACCACTTTCCAAGCCAGAAATTGTGGGCAACGCATCCGTGAAGGTAGATTTTTGCTTGGAGGTTGTTTGGGGGGGTTAAATTCAGTCTGGGTGCAGACACAATGGTTTCTCTTCTCCAGAGACGCACAGAATGTGGTGCTGCCCATGATGCTGGCAAGCATTGCCGTGGGCTCGCTGGCAGGTGAGTGCTGGGCCTGGCACTTGCTCTGGTTTCATGGCCACTGCAGTGGGTGCTGCATGCGAGGAGGGATGTGGGAAGAGGCTCTGTGCAGGCTGAGGTGGCATGGTCATGCTGGGACCTGGGATTCCCACTGGGGAGCCCTATGGGCAGGGACTGGGGCTTTGTCACTGCAGTCATTGCAAGAAGGGCATCCCCTATCCAAGGAGGTGTTCTCTGCTCTCTTGCCACTTCTGCCTAGGACAGCCCTTAGCTGCAGCCCAGCAGCGCTGCTCTGCCTCGCTTTGGCTGCACGGCCTTGGTCCAATATTTCCTATATTCCAGACTGGGAAATGCTCTGTGTGCTCTGGGAAAGCCTGAGAGGCCCCTTTCAAGCCTCCCTTCAAAGGCATCCTCTCCTCAACATGCTATTGATACCTGAATCCTGGAATCCCAGACTGCGTTGGGTTGGAAGGGACCTTAGAGCTCATCCAGCTCCAACCCCTGCCACAGGCAGGGACACCTTCCACTAGAGCAGCTTAGTCCAAGCCCCTGTGTCCAACCTGGCCTTGAACACTGCCAGGGATGGGGCAGCCACAACTTCTCTGGGCACACTTTGCCGGTGCCTCAGCACCCTCACAGGGAAGAGCTTCTGCCTAAGAGCTCATCTCACTCTCCCCTCTGTCAGGTTAAAGCCATTCCCCCTTGTCCCGTCCCTACATTCCCTTGCAAAAAGCCCCTCTCCAGATTTCTTGTAGGCCCTGTTTAGGTATGGGTTTAGTAAGGTCTCCCTGGAGCCTTCTCTGCTCCAGGCTGAACACTCCCAGCTCTCACCTGTCATAACTAGACACATGTTCCAGCCCTCAGAGCATCTTTGTGACCCTTCATAAGCCCATCATTGTAGGATCATAAGAGAGCAGAGGTTAGAAAGTACCCCAGGAGGTCTCAAGTCCAAACCATCAGGGACAGGGTCAGAGCAAATTGTTCAAGGCTTGATTCAGTCTGAGTTGGAAATCCCCAAGGCCAGAGACTGCACAGCCTCTCTGGGTGACCTGATGCAGCACTTGCCTGAGCCTATGGGAACAAGGTTTCCTTATGTCCTGGCTCAACCTCTCCTCTGTCACTATCCCCCATTGCCTTTTGTCCTCCCACCAGGCACCATGGTCAGGAGCCTGGCTCTGTATTCTCCATGTCCTCCTTGCCGGTACAGGCAGCCAGTCCCCAACAGCCTTCCCTTCCCAAGATCTCAGGTCCCCATCAGCATTCCCTTCTCCAGGCTGGACAATCCCAGCTCCCCCAGCCTCTCCCCACAGGCACCGTGCTCCAGTCCCTGCCTGTCCTCAGGGCCTACTGGTAAACCCACTCCTGCTTGCCAATAGCGTTCCTGAATTGGGGATCTGAAACCTGGATGGAGTATTCCAGAGCATCCCTTCCCTTGTTCTCCTGCCATGCTCCTGGTCATACAGCCTGCCATGCTGCTGTCCTCCCTTGCTGCCAGGGCACACGCTGCCTCCTGTCCAGCTCCTGCCCACCCAGCCCTGTCCCATGGGCTGCTCCCAGCCAGGCAGCCCCAGCCTGGGCCATTGCAGGGGAGTCCCCTGCAGGGACCCCTGTGTCCCCTGCTCTCCTGCCCAGGACACCCTGAGAGCTCTGCAGCCCCCCCATGCCATCCCATCTCCCCACACCAGCACAACAGCCCTGGCCCTTGGGCTCCTCAAGAGCTCTTCCTGCTCCAGGCACAGAGCAGCCATCCCAGAGCTGGAGCAGCCAGAAAGCTGATTTCATTCCCCTTCATTCCTGCCATGGGAGCACATAGCACAGAGAGGAAGTTGCTGCAGGATCATTTCTTTTACTCAAATACAGTAAGAGACCCCATCGACACAACGTCTGTGGGTCAGACAAGGTGGGCAGATACTGAAGTAGCAGGGGATGAAAACTGACATGGCTTTGAAGACAGCAACATCACAAGTGGAAAAAAGAAAACAACTGTAAAGCAGCCAAGACAGACTTGGCCTGTCATGACATGCACTGGAAGCCCTTTCCAGGGTAAAGCGAGCAGTGTATGGCTGCTGAAACACATCCAGACACCAGCTTCCTCACAGCATCCCAGACTCCTGGTTCCTCAAGCTGCAGATGAGGGGGTTCACTGCTGGAGGCACAACCCTGTACTGCACTGACAGCACCAGATCAAGGGATGGGGAGGAGATGGTGGGGGGACAAAGATGCCAGTGCTGACAAGCAGGGAGAGCACAGCTAAGTGAGGGAGGCACGTGGAAAAGGCTTTGTGGCGTCCCTGCTCAGAGGGGATCCTCAGCACAGCTATGAGAAGAGAAGGCTCCTTAAGGGGAGAATTTCAAGCAGCTCCCAGAGCCTAAAGGGGCTACAAGAAACCTGGAGAGAGGCTTTGGAACAGGGCCTGTAGGGACAGGACAAGGGGAATGGCTTTAACCTGCCAGAGGGGAGACCGAGATAAGCTCTTAGGCAGAAGTTCTTTCCTGTGAGGGTGGTGAGACAGTGGCACAGGGTGCCCAGAGAAGCTGTGGCTTTTAAGAAAAACTTTAAGTTTATTAAATACGTCCTCATTACTCTTAGTTGCGCAGGGCAACTAAGATGATGAAGGGAGTGGAGCATCTCCCTTATGAGGAAAGGCTGAGGGAGCTGGGTCTCTATAGTTTGGAGAAGGGGAGACTGAGGGGGGACCTTATTAGTGTATATAAATATATAAAGACGGAGTGTCACGAGGATGGAGCCAGGCTCTTCTCAGTGGCAAACAATGATAGGACAAGGGGTAATGGGTACAAACTGGAACACAAGAGGTTCCACTTAAACTTGAGAAGAAACTTCTCAGTGAGGGTGATGGAACACTGGAACAGGCTGCCCAGGGGGGTTGTGGAGTCTCCTTCTCTGGAGACATTCGAAACCCGCCTGGACACATTCCTGTGTAACCTCATCTAGGTGTTCCTGCTCTGGCAGGGGGATTGGACTAGATGATCTTTTGAGGTCCCTTCCAATCTCTAACATACTGTGATACTGTGATACTGTGATTTTAAGTGCTTGGCACAGATGGGTTGGCAGGACTGGGGCAGTGGGGAGATGCCCAAAATGCTCAAGCGCAGCATTAGTCAGTGATCCAAAAGTGCTGGTGGGCTTAACTAGACAAAATCTACCCTCCAGAATACTCTCTACCTAAGGGTATGGGGACCCAGGTAGAGGCCGTCCTCAACCCCTTCGGTCAGGGGAAAGGGTGTGAGAAGCAGCAAACCGATACTGCATGTCCACAATTGGTAGATTATAGACACTGCCCCACACTGGGTGTTTTCTGGCAGTCCTGATGCGGGTGGAAAGGCAGTCCTGAACTATTTGGTGGCACCCAACAAAACAGCAGACTCATGATTCTCAGCTCTGGTGGAATCTCGCTTGTGAGATACAGTGACTGTGCTCGGGCAACCTCTGGGGGATAAAAGTCGGGGATGGGGAGGAGATGGAGGGGGGCCTAGATACTGCTGGGGTTTTGTCCTGGGTTCAGCAGTAGCAGTCATTTTTCTCTTTCTTAGTAGCTGGTGCAGTGCTGTAGTTTTGACTTTCAGCCTGGGAACTGCGCTGATAACGCCCGTGTTTTTAGTTGCTGCTCAGTAATGTTCACTCTGACCAAGGACTTTCTGAGTCTCATGCACTGCCAGGGAAGAGGGGAAGCCAGGAGGAAGCAGACACAGGACACCTGACCCAAACTAGCCAGGGAGGTATTCCATACCACAGCACGTCATGCACAGACTATAATCTGGGGGCAGTTACCTGGAAGGGTGTGATCACTGCTGGGGTCAGACTGGGTATTGGTCGGCGTGTGGTGAGCAGTTGTATTCTCTCTCCTTGTTATTATAGATCATTATTATTATTGGTGGTAGCAGCAGTGGTTTGTGTTATACCTTAGTTACTGGACTGCTCTTATCTCAAGCCGTGGGAGTCACATTCTTTCGATTCTCATCCCCATCCCTCTGAGAGCGGGGGAAGGAAGGAGGGGAGTGAGCGAGCGGCTGCGTGGTTCTGGGTTGCCGGCTGGGCTTAAACCACAACAGGTTTCAATATCCCAGTGCTCCCGGTCCCTGCCACAGGTGCTCCTACTCATCCCCCACACGACCTCCTTGGTCTTTTTGGGGGGACACCCCAAATTAGGCACCCCCTAATATGGGGCTGCCCCCCAGCTCCCTGACACCCGGGGAGTGGGGGCTGGAATGCCCCATGGAGTGTGGTTCGGGGGCAACAAGGAGTGTTTTGGTGCTGATGTCTTTCGGCGGGGGGGTGGAGCAGCCTTTTGGGGCCCCTCCTGGACTTTGTGTCCCCTGGGCTCATTTGCGGTTGGAGGCCCCAGGGTGATGGGAGGGTGCAGGTCACTTTTGGGCTGCCCCAGGGCCCCCATTTGGGTTTCCTGCCAGCTCTTGTGTTGCTACAGGGAGATTTGGGGTACCCCAGAATTTAGGAGGGCACCACGATTGTTTTGGATGCTTCCAGGGCCCTTTGGGGGCAGCGTGGTTTTGGGATACCCCTTTATTGGGGTGCCTGTTTGGGGGGATCCACTGCCTCTGGCCCCGTGAATTCACTACTGAACCCAAAGCAAAGTTGGGGTCCCCCCAGTGGATTTGAGGTCCCAGAGCACCTTATGGGACCCCCGGGGGAGGTGCTGGGGGGACCCCACTTTTCAGGACACCCCATTTTAGCGGTTTTGTGCCACTGCGCTGAGCTTGGGGAGGGCTTTGGAGCTGCGGGCTTTGGGTTTGGGGAGATTTTGGAGGATCCCAGGGGGAATTTGGGGATTCAGAACTTCTTGAGGTGGCTAAGTTATTTGGGGGACTCCTTCTCCCCCAGAAATGGGAGTCCATCAATCCCAGGGCATCCGAATCTCATTGGATGACCTAGGGAGCCCCGTTCCCATCAATGGGAGGGATTGGGGGGGGGTTGGAGGGATTTGGGGGTTCAAGGAACATTTGGGGGTTCGGGAGGATTCCCCATAACTCGCTGTAGGAAGCACATTATATTGGGGATCTCCCATGTGCTGAAAACAGGGGCTACCTGGGTCCCAGGGCACCCTGAGTCACTCTTGGGTGAGCAATGTTCCCCTAGGGTGAAGATGTGTTCAGGAGAAGAGTTTGGGTGTTCAGAGGGGATTTGGACATTCAGGGAGATCCCCAAAGCTCCCCAGGGTGGTGCCGTGATTTGGGGAACACCCAGTGTCCCAAAACTCGGGGTTCCATTTGTCCCAGGGTACCCTGACTCTTCAGTGCCCCTGTTGGCCCATGACAGTAAGTGGGGGGGGGGATTTGGGGTTCAGAAAGAAACTGGAGGTTTTGGGGGATGTGGAAGCTCGTGGCAATGTCCCCAAGCACTGCAGGGGGCAGAGTAATTTGAGGGACCAATGGAGCCCTCAAAGAGTAGCTACAGCCACCAGAGATCACCCCACAGATCATTGGGGAGGCGGGAACTGGAGATATGGGGGGATCCTGCCAGGTTTTGAGGGTGCAGATGGGGGATTTCCCCTTAATCTTTCCCTTGAGGATGCTGGCCATGAGCTCATCCCTCTGCCCGGGGCAGGGAATGCAACCAAGGGGGGGCTCCTGGGAGCTGGGGTGACCCTTGCACTCCTGCAGGCTCTGACCAGGGAGAAGTTCTCCTGCCCTGACACCTTCTCAGCACCTCTGACACCAGCAGCTCCTGCACACAGAAGGCTCCTGCTTCGCCTCCAGCACCTCTGCAGGCAGAGCTCAGCTCCAAGCACATGAACAAGCCCAGCGCCTCCTCCTCACCCAGCCCCTGCTCCTACAGCTGGGATGGCACCAGCACATCTCCTGACAGCTTCTCCTCCCTTTAGAGCACGCACCCACCATGTGTTTCAAGCCAACACTAAAAGAGGATTGCAAAGTCAAAGAACCCGTACCTGGATGCGCAGGGAAGGCACGGGAGATGCAGCCTCCCGAGGGAGGGCTCTCCTCTGCACTGGTTCCTGCAGGGCTCTGGCTCCTTCAATAGCCCACGCTCAGCGTGGGGGCCCCGTCACAATGGGCGTCTCCACAGCGACCACCACGGCTTTGTGATGGCGGCAGCATCGTGCCCATGGCACTGGGCACCCAGGGGTGCTGCGGGAGTGGCCATGGGGGGACCAGCCTCTGCCCTCTGCTGCCAGAGTCGCAGAGTCAATCTCAGTAAAAGACAAACCTCCTGTCCCACAGCAGCCACGCTGAGCTCCCCTGCACCCCGCACGCTCACAGCATCCTTCATCCCGCAACCCCACAAGAAAGGGATGGCTTCATGCCACCAAGTGCTTCCTTTTACTTCAATCCGCATGGAAAACAAAACAGATTCCTGCGTTCCCTACACTGTGTACTGTTAACAGTGAGCACAAATCCCACCAACTCAACACGCGGTCCCACGGCCAGATTCGACAGCACAGACCGCCGGGGCCAGCCCCCACCCTGCCCCAGCCCCAGACAAGACCCCCCCCGCGGAAAAGCAACCCTCAGCTGCAGACTGAGAATCTGCCTGTGCCAGGGAAACGGCAGCGACCACAACTATGGCCACAGGGAGCTGGGGAGCAGAAGCCGCTCCGCACCTCCGCCAGGCTGCTGACAGGAATGCTACAGAACCAGAACGGGCATGGAATGCACACGGAGGGAAGGACCCACATGGAAAACCTGGCAATCAGCAGCTGAAGGAGCAAGGTGCAGGTTGGAAACCTGCAGGAATTATAGAGAGAGAAATAACTCCCCCACCAGGCAGAGCTCTTTAAAAATGCAAGAACAAAGTCATGAAAAGAAGGGAAAAACCAAACCTGGAGCAACAACAACAGAAAAGGTAAAATCTTCTATCACTAAAATCACTATGAAGAGCTGTACAGCAAACTTTGCTCCTGTAGAGCTGTTGTGGTTTAAAAGGGACAGAGCATAAAACTAGACAGGAGAGAGGATAATGCTAACCAGCAGTGATGCCCAATGCAATTGCTCAGTACCCACTGAGTGATACCCAGCCCGACCCAATCCCATCCCTGCAGGGTGACTCCTCCAGTTTCTATCCTGGACATGACTGCTGTGGGTTGGAATACCCCTTTGGCTAGTTTGGGTCAGGTGTCCTGTCTGCTTCCTCCTGGCTTCTTGTGCCCCTCTTCACTGCAGAGCATGAGAGACTGAAAAGTCCTTGATCAGGGTAAGTGCTACTGAGCAACAACTAAAGCATCAATGTGTTACCAGCATTATTACCAGAATAAAGCCAGAACACAGCACTGCATCAGCTACAGGAAAGAGAATTAAATCTATCCCAGCCAAAACACCACCCAAGGGGCTGGGAGCTCAACCCTGATGTCAGCACGAGCCCTGCTGCCTGCCCAGGGGATGGGAGCTCAGCCCTGAGGCCAGCACCAGCCCTGCGGCCTGCCCAGGCACCAAGACGGGAACCACCAGAGGAGCTGCTCTTGCCTCCTCCACCAGTAGCTTGTGTTCCAAGGAGCAGTTGTTGTCTCCATGTGCCTCTGGTGAAGGGTTCTGTGGGGTTCTGTGGCCTCGCACACCTGAACATGGGGTGTTCCAGAATCAGCCACCCCTGTGGTCCCATGTCTCCATGGTCATTGTGATGTCTGTGTCCACATGGTCCCCATGTGACCCACCATGTCCCTATGGTCCCTGTGTCCCCAGCATGTCCCTGTGCTCACTGTGTTGTAACCTTAATCTTAAACTAACAATAGTGTGTGTGCCTTTAGCATAGTAGAATAGGCCAAACTGTTCTAACTTACTAACGTGTAGAGAGAAAGGAATGTTTGGCTGATGGGGGAAGGAACATCATGGGACTGATAACAACTAAGGAGACAGTAAATAAGACCAAGGATGCCAGCCTTCAAGATAGCAGAGTGGTGCCCAGCTTGGAGCGAGATTGGAACAGAGCAGAAGCAAGGACATGCCAACTGCTAACTGGGCACTCGGACCTTGCGAGCGTGCGCAAGCACTGAGGTCATTCAGTAAACACAGTGAGGAAGACTATCGGTGCCCACCAAAGACCCCTACTCAGCAAGAAAGCGCATGCGTAACTAGGATGCAAATATTATAACTAGTTCCTGGAAAAGCTGTGAATATGCACCAGTATGCTAAATATAGAGCTGCTGTTGGCAAGTATTGGGTGTGCTCACCTTTGTGAAATGATCATGTGTGCGCCCAGCGCTGCAATAAAGAATGCTGCTTTCTGAAACTCCAAATTGAGCCTTAGAAAGTTTCTCTGACCGACTTTGATGGTAACAATTTGGTGCCTGAACAGGAACACTCAGCCATGTTTTCCACAGATCCGGGGAGTCTCTGGGACCTTCACGCCAGCATCAGGGGAGTTTGCCTGAAAGGAACCCCAGCTCCCAGAACCAATCTCGGGACCTCGGTGAGACCCTGATTTAATTTCTTTAAAAAGGCATTCTTTTTGGTCCCTTTCCACATAAGGCACAGAGGGACGCCCTGCGCGGTGGGTAAGAGGCAGTTAAGTTTTGGTTGTCTGGACTTTGGTATTTAGTGGAGGTCAGGATCATGGGTACCACTGCCTCCAAAGGGGGGATCCTGAAAAGGTCCCCACTGGGTTGCATTTTACAACAATCTGGGTAGAGGTCAGGACCACTGCCTCCACAGGGGGTGTTGAAGAAATCCCTACTGGGTTGCATTTCACAACACTGGAAACAGATGGGTGAACCCCAGGGTGGTTCGGTCACTGGGGAGACTTTGGAACAAACCGAGGGGTTTGGTTACTCGGGAGATCCTGGTAAAATCCTGTAATCAGTGGTGGATGTTATTCTTGAGACTAGAAGGAAAGTGGGATGAAGTAGCTTATGCAGAAATGTGTTTCACTTTGAGATATCATCTGGAACAGCAAAAGGATTGCAGTTTTAATTTTGCACTCAAGGACCTGTCTGTATTGTCCTTGGAGAAAGACAGTGAAATTTCCTTAAACCTTTAAGACAAGCTGTGTGTAATGATGGTCTGCTCATGATGAAGATTCCCTTTACCATTATAGATATGGAGAGCTGGAAACAAGTGGCTGGTAATTACGCATCATGCTTTTCAGAGTGTTGACACAAATACGATTATTCGTAGGACTCAGACTGCTGTGGATCAACAAATAACAGCAGGCACAGCGACAAGTACAGTGAATCTTCACATACCTACCCCCAATCCTAACTGGGACCCTAATTGGGACAGGCAAGCTTTGAAACAATATCGGAGGTGGATTTTATTTGGCGTTAGGAATGCGGTCCCCAAGACAGTGAGCTGATCTAAGCTATATGAAATAAAGCAAGATGTAAATGAACCACCTTCTGGATTCGTGGGAAGATTAAAAGAGGTGATGCATAAATATACTACTATTGATCCTGAATCGGAGGAAGGAAGGAAAGAGTTAAGCCATTTAACAAAAAGTCAATCCACTTAAGACACAAGGAAAAAGGTACAAAAGCTTCAGGGGGAGGACCAATGTGATTTGGTAAAAATACTGGATGTGGCCTTGGAGACCTATCACAATCGGACCACTATTGCTCTGGTGCAAGCTCTCTGAAATGGTCCAAATGGTTCAATAGTACTGGGGAGGGCTTTCAGTCCCTGATTATTAATATAGATATTATTAATAGAATTCATACAATTATTAATATAAGACAACATTCTGTTTCATGGGTTAGAGTGTGTCAGGTTTCACTTGGAATTTGTTAATGTACATCTGGGGGCATAAGATAAGCTCCAGAATAAAACTGGAATCTTTAGGGGAAAAAAGTAGAGAAAAGTTGCTGCCTGTAGCTATCCCACAAGAAACCAGGAAAGGGGGGAGTGGCCCAGGAGGAGAGGAAACAAGGATTACATGGAAAGGGTTGTGAACAGACTCCACAGGTTGTACTCAAAGGGAAAATGCCCTCAGAATCAAAAGAAACACCGGAGATTAAATGGAACGTCAGGACAGGCAGAGAGAATGATTCTTTTAAATGAAGATTGAGGAGGAGCAGGGGAAGATTCAAATCCCTCCCCAGCAGAGCCCCTGGCTACAGTTAGGTTGGGGAATGGGAAGGTAAAATTCCTTCTAGAAACAGAAGCTACTTATTCTGTTATAAATACTTGTAAAGGGCAATCAAGCAAACAAACCGCTGCAGGCATTGGTGCCACAGGTGGACAGGAACCCGGCCTTCCTTTACATTTGAGAAACTGGCAAACAGAGGTTGAGCCATCAAGTTCTTTGCATGTCTGAGTGCCCCATGCTGGTATTGGATAGAGATTTACTGAGTAAATTCCATGCATCAATTAGGGTTAAAGGAAGAAAATTCAGGTCCATGTTCCTAATGAAAAAAAAAGCTATGGAGGCCTGAGTTTTTATGTTACAGAAACCAGGCACTGAGCCGGATATCCCCGAGGAAGTGGGTATATCCACAAGTATGGGCTGCTGGAGCTTCGGGACCATCACGAGATGCAGAAGAAGTAACTATTCCTCTGAAACCAAATATCACACCGCTAAGACAGAAACAGGATCTTATAAAACTGGAAGCAAGGAAAGGACTAGAGACTCTAATAGAAAAAATTATCAAATACTTTGGGACAAAAATGGACCGTATTTGTACTTCACATGCTAACAACCATTCTGGAACAGAAAAGCAGTCACTGGCTTTCCCCAAGCAGGCTGCACTTCTATGACAAGAGGAGGTAGACTTAAAGTAACTAACCTTTTGAGCCAGCACAACAGGTTTTGACAACAGATCCAGAAGCAGGAGAGCTGACTCACAACTGTTTACAGACCATAACATAACAGAGCTAAATCAAATATAATGGAGGCTAAAGCCCTGCATTCCTCCTCCCCCAACACATGAGCACAGAAAGCTGAGCTGATGGTGCTACTGAGACTTCTGAAAGTGTCAGAAAGTCAAAATTTGCTTTTAAGGCACATCAGCTTGATAACACTGCAGAGAATATTGGTAATCACGTTGCTGACAAAGCAGCTGAAGAAGCTGTGGGTGGGGAGCTTTCATTACTATTGCCTCATCAGTATCAGAGCTTGGGTAATGAAGTTCCAAGTTATCAAACAGAGGATGGGAAATTACCTATTCTTAGGAGCCAAGAAGCACGATGTCGGATGGTGGGTTACACGCATGCCTCCTGCACACAGGAGGCTCCTGCTTTGTACCCAAGATGTGTTTCATGCTAACACTAAAAGAGGACTGCAAAGTCAAAGAACCCGTACCTGGATGCGCAGGGCAGGCACGGGAGATGCAGCCTCCCGAGGGAGGGCTCTCCTCTGCACTGGTTCCTGCAGGGCTCTGGCTCCTTCAATAGCCCACGCTCAGCGTGGGGGCCCCGTCACAATGGGCGTCTCCACAGCGACCACCATGGCTTTGTGATGGCGGCAGCATCGTGCCCATGGCACTGGCACACAGGGGTGCTCCATGAGTCACTGCAGGGGGACCAGCCTCTGCCAAGCCGGCTTGGAGAGGTCCGAGCACAGCATATAGCATATAGCAAGGCACAGCATATCACAGAACAGCAGAGCATAGCATAGCTATGGAGAACCCACTGCCCTGATAGCTCGGTGTCTGGAGGTGAACTCACCCCCAGCCAGCAGTGTGGATCATCGGGGCCCAGGTTCTGGGGAGACGCTGGCTCAGGCAGTCGCCTGTGTCCCATCTGCCTTGTCAAACTGCCACCACAATCCGCAAGTGGCCCGTGCCCACTGCGCCCAGAGGCTGGGATGCAAAGCAGAGAATTACAAGGGTGTCCCAGTCACATTGGAAACCCCAAATGTGGTTTTACACAGCGCTCTCACACCCATCAAATGGTCACGTACCACACACTTGGACTGAGCACTAGCTTCCTCACTACCAATTACTAGTCCTAGGCAAACTCTGCCATGTGCTCATGCTACTTCTGCTGCAGTCCTGCTCTTGTCTATGGAGGCAGATGTCCCCGGAGCCAGTCCTGCAAGAGATACTGATTAATGGTGTGCGGGACAGTGGGAGGGTTTCAAAGACATGCTGGAGGGGCTGGGATTCTGCCATTATTTCTGCTGGGCTGCAATACCCCTTCTCCTTCACAGACAGCTCTAAGATACCCTAAAGAAAAGTCCTAGTTCTGGGGCTGGGCTGAAGCTTCCAGGAAAAATCCACTACCTCATCACATTACAGTGTACATATAAATATATAGAGACACATGTATAAATAAAAGAACTATTAATACTTGAAAGACTGGCTGATCTAGCAGTTAGAGGGAAGAGAATTTTCATCACATGCCTTATGGGTTCCACCAACCAGCGTCCCAAACGCCAGTGACAGGGTGACGAGAGGCAGCAAAGATGCCATCCCAGGGGGATCAGTCTCCTGAGAGGGGGGAGAATAAAACAACCCAAAAGTGAAAGAGCCTGAAGCAAGCACTGATGTTCCCTCCCTCAGCTGGCAGACACACTGCCTGCCTGCAGTGTCATTGCTCTGATGAGAGACAGAGTTAAGGCTAAAAATCAACTTTTCTTAGAATCACAGAATCATTTAATTTGAAAAGACCCTTGAGAGCATCGAGTCCAACCATTAACCTGTCCCTAACAAGTCCACATGCTGACCATGACAACATCCCTGTGGGATACCCTCTCTGGATGGTCACCAACAGCAACTGGAATCAAGTCAAATTTTACAGCCTACCATAATTTCAGTCATTTCTATTCTATCCTGTTTGTTGTTAAACATTCTGCTCTACATTAGAGCATGGAAATCAGCTGGACAAGTTACGTTACTGCAGAAACCCCCTCACATAGATCATGGGACTTAAACACATTTAACAATCTCTTAATAACTGAGTAAACCAAAGAAACATTTCCCTCAATTTACAAGTGGAATTCAGCACTACTCTGTTTGGAGGCACAGAGACAAGGGGTGACCTCACCACTCTGTGAGAAGGATGGATTGAGGGAGACCTTTGTTGCTTGTTCTCCTAGAACACAGGGGAGGAGGGAATGAAATATTACCTTTAATAACAAAAATACATTCCAATTACTATGGAAAATATGGAGCAAGATGCTAAAGCCCAACAGGTTTTACCAGGAAGAACAACAATTCACTAAAAATTCCCTCCTGTGCTGTTTCCTTTCCCAGCCCATGGATACTTTCCTCAATAACTGACAAGTGCACGTGACACAGTAAGAGATCTGTGTGTCTACTGCACATGCAGGTGAACAGTTCCTTTTGGTGTTAGATCTGTAGAGTCAGATTTATCTCCAAAGCAACTCAACCATGTACCAAGGAAACAGGCAGGTAATTTTCAGCTGTATCTTGAACACTGCCAGAGATGGGGAAGCCACAGCTTCGCTGGGCACCCTGTGCCAGTGTCCCACCACCCTCACAGGGAACAACTTCCAAGATCTCACCTCAATCTCCCCTCTCTGTCAGGTTAAAGCGCTTCCCCCTTGTCCCATCCCCACAGGCCCTTCTTCTCCCCACAAGAAATGAGGGAAGATCCCAGGATTTAAGGCAGCCGCAGCGCTCCGCTGCCGGCTCAGCCAGCACAACTCACACACTGAGTCCAAAGCAGCCACTCTGGGGAAGTCACTTGACGTGTTCTTGGCAACTCCTAAAGCACCCCAAGATCGCCATCGCCACCCACCTTGTTCCACGCTCCTGTGTCCACAGGTGTCATCGACTCCGAGACACCAAGACAAGAACCACCAGAGGAGATGCTCTTGCCTCCTCCATGGGTAGCTTGTGTTCCCTGGGGCAGCTGTGGTCTCCCAGTACCTACACTGAAGGGTTCCGTGGGGTTCTGTGGCCTCGCAGACCTGAATATGGGGAGTTGCAGAATCAGCCACGACTGTGGTCCTCAGTCACCATGGTCATTGTGAATGCATGAGCTCTGGTTTGGTCCATGGGGTGCTCTGGAGGTGCTGCAGGCATTCTCTGGGATTTTCTAGGGGTATCCCCAGCATGCTCTGGGAGCGCACAGAGACACAGGGGCTTGGAGCAAGCTGCTCTAGTGAAAGCTGTCCCTACCCATGGCAAGGGTTGGACGTGGATGAGCTTTAAGGTCCCTTCCAGCCCACCCCAGTCTGGGATTCCATGATTCTCTGCTGTGCCAATGTCGGTCACTCTCCACTTGTCGTAGGTGGCCGTGACGCCCTGTTCCATTGCCCAGGTTGAGCTGTGACCCCTCGCATGCTCCACCTCCAGACCAAAGGCACTGAGGAAGAGCAGCCTGTGAGGGACGTCCCCAGGCCGGCTGGGCAGAGGCTGGTCCCCTAAAGTGACTCCCGCAGCACCCCTGGGTGCCCAGTGCCATGGGCACGATGCTGCCGCCATCACAAAGCCGTGGTGGCCGCTGTGGAGACGCCCATTGTGACGGGGCCCCCACGCTGAGCGTGGGCTATTGAAGGAGCCAGAGCCCTGCAGGAACCAGTGCAGAGGAGAGCCCTCCCTCGGGAGGCTGCATCTCCCGTGCCTGCCCTGCGCATCCAGGTACGGGTTCTTTGACTTTGCAATCCTCTTTTAGTGTTGCCTTGAAACACATGGTGGGTGCATGCTGTAAAGGGAGGAGAAGCTGTCAGGAGATGTGCTGGTGCCATCGCAGCTGTAGGAGCAGGGGCTGGGTGAGGAGGAGGCGCTGGGCTTGTTCCTGTGCTTGGAGCTGAGCTCTGCCTGCAGAGGTGCTGGGGGCAAAGCAGGAGCCTTCTGTGTGCAGGAGCTGCTGGTGTCAGAGGTGCTGAGAAGGTGTCAGGGCAGGAGCAGCCCCTGGGCAGTGCAGCTGCTGGTGCTGTCACTGGGAGCTCAGCACAAGGGGACCTGCCTGGCTCCGGCAAGGCCCGCGCAAGCCCCCCGGGCATTGCGGAAGGCGGCAGGGCCCTGGCAGGTTCCAGTGATCCCTGTGCCAGGCATTGCAGAAGTCACAGAAATTTCTAAACTGAAAAGTAAGAAAAAAAGCAACAACTCAAAATAACTTTTATCAGTTGCTCTTTGCAATCTTCCTGCACTTGGGAAACCTCCAATGCACTGGGCGATCTGCAAGGCTTGACAAAACCCAAAGGTTTTAATGAGCCCCATGGTGTATTTGGGCTGAGTCCATGAACCTCAGGTGCTGAGAGGAGACTGAGGAAACCTCTCAAGAAGTCCAAGTCAGAAATAAAGCCCCAAGTCCCTTCAGCATTAATGGGCCCCACTGAGGGCTGTTACTGACAAAGCTTCCCCAGGGACTCCTTAAAGCAAGTAACTGCAGGCTGTGACTACTGGGAGACAAAGGCAAAATGCAGGTGTCTGATGGTGAGAAAACCCTTGGTTTGTTTGATGAAGCAGAAAGGCCAAGCCCTGACCACAGCCCTTGGAGAAGGAGAGCCTGAAATCCTGAGAATGAAAGTTCTCCTCAAAGGCCTTGATGAAAGAGGCAACTGCCATAGCCCAGGGCACAGAGACCTTTTGTTCTTTTGGGCCTTTCAGCCTTGCCAGAATCCTCACTCATCTCTGCTGCAGGCTGTCCTTCCCTGGCCCATGCCTGCACCTCTTTCCCTTCAGGCTCTTGACACCCATCTTGCTTTCTCACCTGGCTCTCACCTGGCATTTCTGTACCTTCAGTCACATCTCTGCACCCATCGCTGTCTGCTCCTTGACACACAAAGCCATGGGCTGAGCCAGACTCCCTCTGGGTGACCTCTTGCACCACAACTCCACCTTCTGAAAGATATTTCTCTTTCCTAACTTTGAGTCTGAACCTTCCAAGCTGCACTTTGCAGAGGTTTCCTTCTCTTCCTGCTAGCAAGAAAACCTCCATCATCTCTGAAGCCACATTGCAAGTAGTTGTAGGCTGCTGCTATAGTGTCAATTCAGCAGGTGGAGTGAATATCCCTCAGCAAGGCCATCTAAAGGAGGCTTCTAGAGGAATGGGTGATGCCATCAGGATAGAGAACTAAGCACCATGGGAGAGCAGTGGGAAAAGGGAATGGTCTGGATTGAGAACTTCCTGGCAAGAGCCAGAAGGAAAGGTGGTGTCCTTGGGTGCAAGGTACCCCATGCTGTGGGGACAGGGCACCTCATCTGGGACAGCTTCCTGCCTGTAGCACCCTCTCTGCTGTGCACACCCCTCTCTCTGCCCACACTCACAAGTGTCTCACAGAAGCTTTGCACTTCCCCTGCAGCAGTGACCCCTCACTGCAGGAGGTTCCTGCATTCTGCAGGCTCAGAGATGGATCCTGCATTCCAGGCAAGTTTGGGTAGTGCAGGAGAGGCAGACAGGAAGGTCGGCTCATGGGGCATGAGGAGCAGTGTTCAGGCACCCCCAGCAGTGGGCATTCCCCATGTGCCACGCTGAGGCATGTTCCCATGAGGGAAACTTCTCAGGCAGCCTCTGGTTTGTCCAGGCTCTGCAGCCACACTCCAGGAACACCTCCTCCTCCTCCACCTACAGACATCAACTGCTCTCCATTGCTGGGCTCCGTCCTGCTTGTAAGGATTGGTTAAAGCCCTGAACCATCACCTTGCTTCTTGCTGACTTCCCTCCACCCTCCCTCACCTCCCTGCACACTGCTCATTGCCACCAGTAACTCCCTGAAGAGTTAAGAAGCTCTCCAGGCTTTCCTCAGGGGGTGACCATGTTTCTCCATTGACCATTGATGGATCCATGGAGTGCCAGGTGTGAGGTTCCTGCAGAGGCAGAGCTGCCCCTGGGCAGAGCCCTGCTGCCGGGAGGGGTGTGCAGGGCAGAGCTGAGCACACAGCCCATGGGATGGGCTCTGGGAGCACTGAGAGGGAGCAGAGCTGGGCCCAGAGCAGCAGCTCCTGGCAGGGACAGCTCCAGGCAGCAGAGACATGGGCAGGGAGTGGGGGGGAAAGTGCAGCCCAGGCCTGGGGAGGGTGCGTTCAGGCAGCTCTCTTGGTGCCTGGCACTGGAGGTGGCTGCTGGCCATGCTCTGCTGGGCACAGTCCTTTGCTTCTCCCCATGAGAGCTCCGTGATCTGCCCTTTGAAACCGTGCTGCCCTGCTCTCAGCACAGGACAGGTGTTTGTGGGGGTTCTTCAGATCAATTTGTGTGTGAAGGCATCTTACAGACACTGCAAGTGAAAGCAGAGGGCAAATGGGAAAGGACTGATGGACACTGCAGCTCTCCTGGCTCTGCACTAATCTGCAAAAAGCTGAGAACTTCTCCCTGTTTCAATACTCTTCAGGTTTCCAGTCATACAGAGAATGGTTTATAACACCCCCCCCCGAAAAAAAAAACAAAACAAAACACAAAACCCTCTGCAGTGTTAAGCCAGTAAATAAATAACACAGTCAAAGTGACTCTAAGCTGTGCTGAGCCTCTCTTGTGCAGACCAGACTCATCTGCATCATGAGTACATGTAGAGAACTTTACGATCAAGTTGGATTTCATCTGACATCCCTTGTGAACATCAGAGCTGGATAAAGCAATACTTCAGATATAAGATGACTCCCAAACAACACGGCCTTGAACACTGTCGGGAATGGGGCAGCCACAGATCCTTTGGGCACCCTGTGCCAGTGTCCCACCACCCTCAAATAGAAAAAAGTCCTCCTACTGCCCAAGCTAAATCTCCCTTTCTTCAGCTTAAATCCATTCCCCCTCCTCCTGTCACTGCACACCCTTCTAAAAAGCCCCTCTCCAGATTTCTCGTAGACCCTGTCTAAGTATAGGCAGATTGCTAAAATGTCTCCCTGGAGCCTTCTCTTCTTCAGGCTCAGCACCCTCAGCTCTTTCAGCCTCTTCATCAGAGATGTGCTCCAGCCCTCAGAGCATCTTTAGGGCCCTTCATAAATCCGTCATTGTAGGATCATAAGAGATCAGAGGTTGGATGGGATCCCAGGAGGTCTCAAGTCCAACCCGTCAGGAACAGGGTCAGGGAAAGTGGTTCAAGGCTTGATTCAGTCTGAGTTGGAAATCCCCAAAGCCAGAGACTGCACAGCCTCTCTGGGTGACCTGATGCAGCACTTGCCTGAGCCTATGGGAACAAGGTTTCCTGATGTCCTGGCTCAACCTCTCCTCTGTCACTATCCCCCATTGCCTTTTGTCCTCCCACCAGGCACCATGGTCAGGAGCCTGGCTCTGTATTCTCCATGTCCTCCTTGCCAGTACAGGCAGCCAGTCCCCAACAGCCTTCCCTTCCCAAGATCTCAGGTCCCCATCAGCCTTCCCTTCTCCGGGATGGACAAGCCCAGCTCCCCCAGTCCCTCCCCACAGGCACCGTGCTCCAGTCCCTGCCTGTCCTGAGAGCCTGGGATTGTAGCCGTGGAGCTTGGACTCAGCTCCATCCCATAAACACTAGGAACCCCCAGGAGGTCTGACTTCCTCAGAAGGTGAAAATGTACCATTATACAGATGATATCTTAATCAGAGGAGATTGCCCCAAAGAACTGCAGCAACAGCAGTGTGTCAAGCACTCCATGGTGCAGAAGTTGAAGTTCCACCTAAGGAATGTCACAAACCAAGTAGAAACCAGTCAAATTGGGGGATACGTGGTGGATAGCAGCAGTGCAGTGATTGCTGCAGACACCTGCAGGAAAACAGAACAAGGGCAGATGCCCCACTCTGGGAAGGAATTACAACAGCTTATGGGTCCTCCAGGATACTGGAGGAAACATGGACCTGGATTCTCTATCATTGCTCACCCACTGTACTCACTGTTATGAAAGGGAAAACCATGGGAATGGAATCCAGAGCATGAGGAAGCAGGAAATACCTAATACAGGAATTAAAACTGTACCAGTCACTGGGGCCTGTGCCCGACCTCCACCACCCTCCATAGCAGAATGGGGTTTTGCTGAGCATGGCTCTTCCTGTGACCTATTCAAACTGGCCCTGATGGACCAAAAAGAACTTTAATGTTCAAGTTGCCTCTTTCAAAGACACGTAACCGACATATTCAGTGTGGGAAGAGGGACTCTTGTCTTTAGTCCCAGCAGCAAAACAAACTGAGAACACTGATCAAGAACAGCCAGTACAAACCATCCATTCAATCCATTCAGTTGACTTGACAGTATCCCAAAGGGAACTGCTCCTCAGGATGGAGCTGCACAAACCCACTGGCACAAAATAGCATGCCTACCTACCGGGGGTTAAAGAGGAAGTGAAATTACCTGAAGGACAGACTGAAGTTTCCAAACTACTGCAGATGCCTGTAAACGCAGAGCCATCAGCGTTACAACAACCTTTCAAACCCTCACCAGGTTTAGCAGCACCTCCCTTCACTGAGGGAGCACCAACAGAAAATACCTGGTTCACCGGTGCCTCAGCAAAAGGGATCACAGAATCATAGAATCATCCAGGTTGGAAAAGACCTTTAAGCTCTTCCAGTCCAACCCTTACCCCAGCACTGCCGAGGCCACCACTAACCCATGGCACTGAGGCCTCGTCTCCACGGGGTGTGAACACTTGCAGGGACGGTGCCTGCAGCCCTGCCCTGGGCAGCCTGTTCCAATGCCTGAGCACCCTCTGGGGAAGGAATTGTTCCTCAGCTCCATCTAAACCTGCCCTGGTGCAGCTTGAGGCCGGTTCCTCTTGTCCCATCCCTTGTTCCTTGGGAGCAGAGCCCAGCCCCTCCTGGCTCCATCCTCCTCTCAGGCAGTTGTAGGGAGCCATCAGGTCCCCCCTGAGCCTTCTCTTCTCTACACTGAACCCCCCAGGTCCCTCAGCCGTTCCCCATCACACTGTGCTCCAGGCCCTGCACCAGCTCCGCTGCCCTTCTCTGGCCCCGCTCCAGCACCTCAATGTCTCTCTTGTTAGTCAGGGGCCCAGAGCTGATTTGAGGTGCAGCCTCACCAGTGCCCAGTGCAGGGCACAACCACTGCCCTGGCCCTGCTGCCACACTGGTGCTGATCCAGGCCAGGATGCTGGTGGCTTCCTGGCTGCCTGGGCACAAGCTGCTCCTGTTCAGCTCCATCAAGCAGCACCCCCAGCTCCTTTCCCATGAGCAGTTTCCAGCCGCTCTTGCCCAAGCCTGGAGCGTTGCAGGGGGTTGTTGTGGCCCAAGTGCAGGAGCCGGCACTTTGCCTTCTGGAACCTCATCCCATTGGCCACAGCCCATGGATGCAGCCTGTCCAGATCCCTCTGCAGAGCTTCCTACCCTCCAGCAGATCAACGCTCCCACCAATTTCGGTGTCATCTACAAGTTTACACATCCCAGTATGGAGCAGTACAGACCAGTCTGCACCAGTACAGACCAATATAGGCCACTATGGCCCCAGATACTGCTGAGGTTTCAATATCCCAGTGCTCCCAGTCCCTGCCGCAGGTCTTCCCTCTTGCAGCCGTGCTCAACTCCCAATCCCTCCCAGTGCTCCCAGTACCTGCTGCAGGTGCTCCCAGTCCCTCTCAGTCCTCCCCAGTCCCTCCCAGTGCTCCCAGTCCCTGCCACCGGTGCTCCTGCTCCTCCCCCACCAGACCTCCTTGGTCTTTTTCATGGGGACACCCCAAATCAGGCACCCTCCCACTCTGGGTCTGCCCCCCCAAGTCCTTGATACGGGGGGGGGGGGGGGTTGTGGGGGTGTTGGAATGCCCCATGGGGTGTGGTTTGGGGACAACAAGGAGCGTTTTGGTGCTGGTGGCTTTGGGGGAAGCAGCTTTCTGGGGGCATCCCCATTTGGGGTGGGGGTGCTTGGAGGGGCACTTCCAGGATTTGAGTCCCTGGGTTCATTTGGGAGGGCCCGGGGTGATGGTTGGGTGCAGCTCACTTTTGGGCTGCCCCAGGACCCCCATTTGAGGGTCCTGTTTGCTCTTGTGGTGCTTCAGGGAGATTTGGGGTACCCCAGGATTTTGGGTGGCACCGCAACTAGTTTAGGTGCTTCCGTGGCCCTTTGTGGGTGCAGCGTGAGTTTGGGGTGTCCCTTTATTGGGGTGCCCCTTTTGGGGGATCCACCCCCTCTGGCCCCCTGAATTCACTGCTGAACCCAAAGCAATGTTGGGGTCCTCCCAGTGGATTTGAAGTCCCAGAGCACCTTAGGGGACCCCCAGGGCAGTGCTGGGGGAACCCCTCTTTTTAGGACACCCCTTTTTTAGTGAATTTGTGCCACTGAGCTGAGCCGGGGCAGCTTTGGAGCTGCGGGCTTTGGGTTTGGGGAGATTTTGGGGGATCCTGGGAGGATTTTGGGGATTCAGGCTGGTCCCCAAAATGCCTCGAGGTGGCTCAGTTATTTGGGGGATTCCCCATCTCCTGAAAATAGGGGTCCATCAATCCCAGGGCAGCTGAATCTCCTTGGATGCCCTAGGGAGCCCCGTTGCCATAAATTGGAGGAATTTCGGGGTTTGGAGTCATTTGGGGGTTCAAGGAACATTTGGAGGTTCCGCGGGGGTCCCCAAAACTCCCTGTAGGAGGCACATTATATTGGGGGATCTCCCATGTGTCGAAAACGGGGGGTACCTGGGTCCCAGGGCACATTGGATGAGCAATGATCCCTCAGAGTGTGATGTGTTGAGGGGAAGAGTTTGGGGCTCAGAGGGGATTTGGGCATTGGGGGAGATCCTCAAAGCTCCCCAGGGTGAAAAGCAACAGAACGGTCAGGTACAAGTCCACTGCCACGTCCATCCCACCCTGCTGCCGGAGCCCGCTCCTATTACAAGTCATTACCATAAAGTACAATGAAACAAGAACCTTGTTGGTAAACGCTAACACAGGAAATACTGGCTGTAAGTAAGGTACAACATGCTGAAACTGTGACATCAAAACCAACAACTTTGAGAGCCTATAAATCAGCATTGTGATGAGTGCTTTTCACAAATACGGTTAGACACACTCCGGTCAGATCTGTCGTTATCTCAACCTTTCATGCCCCACGTTGGGCACCAAAAAAGAACTGTCGTGGTTTAAACCCAGTCAGCCATCAATCAGCCACGCAGTCTCTCCCCCCACTTCTTTCCCTCCCCCTGCTCCTGGAGAGATAGGAAGGAGAATTGAAAGAATGTAACTCCCACAGGTTGAGGTAAGAACAGTTTAGTACCTAAGGTATAACACAAATCACTACTGCTACCACCAATAATAATAGTGATAAAGGAAATAACAAGGGAAGAGAATACAACACCTCACCTCCCGCCGACCGATAACTCACCCCCACCCAGCAGTGATCCAGCCCTTCCGGGTAACTCTCAGTTACCTCCCGGGCATGACGTGCTGTGGTATGGAATACCTCTGGCTAGTTTGGGTCAGGTGTCCTGTCCCTGCTTCCTCCCGGCTTCCCCTCCTCCCTGGCAGAGCAGGAGACTCACAAAGTCCTTGGTCAGACCAAACATCAGTGTTATCAGCTCTGTTCCCAGGCTGAAAGTCAAAAACACAGCGCTGCACCAGGTACTAAGGAGAAAAAATGACTGCTACTGCTGAACCAGGACAGCACCGAGTGACACCAAGTGACCCTCCAGACCCACAACTGCCCCCCAAAGTGACACCCCAGACCCACAACTGCCTCCCCAGTTACCCGAAGGAGATCCCTCAGACCCACATCCGCCCCAAGTGACCCCACATACCCACAACTGCCCCCCAAGTGACCCACCCAGACCCACAACTGCCCCCAGTGACTCCAAAGAGACCTTTCAGACCCACAACTGATGCCCAAATGATACCCCAGACCTACAACTGCCATCCAAGTGACCCTCCAGACCAACAAGTGACCCCCAAGTGACCCCAAAGTGACTCCCCAGACCCACAACTGCCCCCCAAGTGACCCAGAAGTGAAACCCCAGACCCACAACTGCCCCCCAAGTGACCTCTAAGAAACTCCGCAGAACCACAACTGCCCCCTAAGTGATCCCCAAAGTGACCACCCAGGCCCACAACTGCCCCCCAAGTGACACCCAAGTGAATTCCCAGACCCACAATGTCCCCCAAGTAACCCCCAAGTGAATTTCCAGACCCACAATGGCCCCCAAGTGACCCCCCAGACCCACAACTGACCCACAAGTGATCCCAAGTGACCCCCATTACCTACAACTGCCCCCAAGGTGACCACCAAGTGACCCCCCAGACCCACAACTGCCCCCAATATGACCTACCCAGACCAACAACAGCCGCCCAGTGACCCCAAAGAGACCACTGAGACCCACAACTGCCTCTGAAATGATACCCCAGACCTGCAACTGCCCTCCAAGTGACCCTCCAGACCCACAAGTGCCCCCCACGTGACCCCAAAGTGATTCCCCAGACCAACAACTACTGCCCAGTGACCTCCAGACCCACAACTGCCCCCAAGTGATCACCCCAGATCCACAACTGGCCCCCCAGTGACCCCCCAGACCTACAACTGCCCCTCAAGAGACCCCCTTCAGACCCACAACTGCCCCCCAGTGACCTCAAAGAGACCACTCAGACCATGCTGCTCAGGCAGTAGACTTGCAGCTGCTTTCCTGTGTTAGGAAATTGAAATGACTTTTGCCTAGCCAGAAGGATGGGATTATTTAGTTTGCTTCTTGGATCAGTTTGAAGTCAAGATCCTCACCTCTTTGTATACAGAGACAGAGGTTTGCACTCTGCAGAAGTGAAGATTCTGATGAGGTGAGGTGGTAAAAGGCAGAAGCTCCCTCCTGAATAGACTTAATGCTCTGTAAACACCAATGTATTGAAACAGAAATGGAATCGTAGGAAGGACTCTAAGGCACTCAGATTTATGCCACAAGAAGGCTTCTTGTGCAAACACGGCTCAGAATAAATCTGAACTCCAGCCTTTAAGTGCTACTTCCAAAAGAAACAGGGGAAAAATGGTCAAGAAGATTTTTAGAATTATTTCCTTTACGTATCTCGAGCGAATCAAAAGATCCAGATTGTAGCTGAGATGTTAAAACCAATGAACAGATCAGCTGTGTAATCAAAAGAGGTGCACGCACGACTCAAGAGAGTTTCTCCTTCTTGCCTTTTTGTGCCAGTAGGCTGGCAATACCTTCTGACAGCCAGAGCTCTCAGTGCCCTGACGTACTGTCACTGGAGCTGTCTTTATTTCCAGCCAAACAAGGGGCAGGACAACTGCACCCAGTGAACAGGAACCAATAAAAACTCTCCTTTGAATTAATGCCCTTTTGCACTTCAGGCCTGCCCTGAAATGTGAAGGCTCTTCATTTTGTCCTTAGCCTGGTAAGCAGATGGGAAGTCACCCAAGTGTTTGCTCACATACCTAAAATAGGGAAATTGGGCTTCTTTTGGTTAGTGCCTGTGTCGCATCAGGCTGTTATGTTTTCATTGTGGGGTCCTGTGTGCAGATCTTCAGGGCTGTGCTGAGGATCCCCTCTGAGCAGGGACGCCACAAAGCCTTTTCCACGGGCCTCCCTCACCTGGCCGTGCTGTCCCTGCTTGTCAGCACTGGTACCTTTGCCTACCTAAAGCCCCTCTCCATCTCCTCTGCCTCCCAGGATCTGGCTATGGTGGTGCTGTACTCAGGGTTGCCTCCAGCAGGAAACCCCCTCATCTGCAGCCTGAGGAACCAGGAACTCAAGGATACTCTGAAGAAGCTGGTGACCAGATGCATTTCAGCAGCCATACACTGCTTGCTTTACTCTGGAAATGGTTTCCATTGTAGGTCCTGACAGGCCAAGTCTGTCTTGGCTGCTTTACATTTGTTTTCCTTTTTCCACTTGAGAAGTTGCTGTCTTCAAAGAAATGTCAGTTTTCATCGCCTCCTACTTGTCTGACCTACAGACTTTGTACCAATAGATGTCCCTTTTTGTATGTAAGCACAATAAACCATCCTGCAGCAACTTCTTCTCTGTGCTATGTCCTCCCATGGCAGGAATGAAGGGGAATGAAATCAACTTTCTGGCTGCTCCAGCTCTGGGATGGCTGCTCTGTGCCTGGAGCAGGAAGAGCTCTTGGGGAGCCCAAGGGCCAGGGCTGGTGTGCTGGTGTGGGGAGATGGGATGGCATGGGGGGGCTGCAGAGCTCTCAGGGTGTCCTGGGCAGGAGAGCAGGGGACACAGGGGTCCCTGCAGGGGACTCCCCTGCAATGGCCCAGGCTGGGGCTGCCTGGCTGGGAGCAGCCCATGGGAAAGGGCTGGGTAGGCAGGAGCTGGACAGGAGGCAGCGTGTGCCCTGGCAGCAAGGGAGGACAGCAGCATGGCGGGCTGTATGACCAGGAGCACGGCAGGAGAACAAGGGAAGGGATGCTCTGGAATACTCCATCCAGGTTTCAGATCCCCAATTCAGGAACGCTATTGGCAAGCAGGAGTGGGTTTAGCAATGGGCCCTGAGGACAGGCAGGGACTGGAGCACGGTGCCTGTGGGGAGAGGCTGGGGGAGCTGGGCTTGTCCAGCCTGGAGAAGGGAAGGCTGATGGGGACCTGAGATCTTGGGAAGGGAAGGCTGTTAGGGACTGGCTGCCTGTACCACCAAGGAGGACAAGGAGAATACAGAGCCAGGCTCCTCACCATGGTGCCTGGTGGGAGGACAAAAGGCGATGGGGGATAGTGACAGAGGAGAGGTTGAGCCAGGACATAAGGAAACCTTGTTCCCATAGGCTCAGGCAAGGGCTGCATCAGGTCACCCAGAGAGGCTGTGCAGTCTCTGGCCTTGGGGATTTCCAACTCAGACTGAATCAAGCTTTGAACCACTTTCTCTGATCCTGTTCCTAATGAGTTGGACTTGAGACCTCCTGGGGTCCCTTCCAACCTCTCTTCTCTTATGATCTTACAATAATGGGCTTATGAGGGGCCTCAAAGATGCTTTGAGGACTGGAACACTTCTCTGTTGAAGAGGCTGAGAGATCTGGAGGTGTTCAGCCTGGAGAAGAGAAGGCTCCAGGGAGACATCTTAGCAATCTGCTCATACTTAGTCAGGGCCTACAAGAAATCTGGAGAGTTGCTTTCTACAAGTGTGTGCAGTGACAGGACAAGGGGGAATGGCTTTAGCTGAGAAAAGGGAGATTTAGCTTGGAGATTAGGAGGAAGTTTTACCCTGTGAGAATGCTGAGCTGCTCACAGGTGGTAACCAAGGAAGCTGTGGCTGCCCCATGGCTGGCCGTGTTCAAGGCCAGGTTGGATGGCAGTCAGGTTTGCTCTGAAGCTGTGCTTTGCCCAGCTCTGACGTTCACAAGGGATGTCAGATGAAATCCCAGAATCCTTTCATTTGAAAAGACCCTTGAGAACATCGAGTCCAGCCATTAACTGCTGTGCTCTAAGGGCTGGAGCACGTCCCCCATGAAGACAGGCTGAGAGAGCTGGGGATGTTTAGCCTGGAGAAGAGAAGGTTCCAGGGAGACATCTTAGCATCTGCCCATAGCTAAACAGGGCCTACGAGAAATCTGGAGAGGGGCTTTTTAGAAGGGTGTGCAGTGACAGGAGGAGGGGGAATGGATTTAAGCTGAAAAAGGGGAGATTTAGCTGGGATATTCGGAGGAATTTTTTCTATTTGAGGGTGGTGGGACACTGGCACAGGGTGCCCAGAGGATCCGTGGCTGCCCCATTCCTGAGAGTGTTCAAGGCCATGTTGGTTGGGAGTCATCTTATGTGTGAAGCAGTGCTTTGTCCAGCTCTGATGTTCACAAGGGATGTCAGACGAAATCCAACTTGATCGTAAAGTTCTCTACATGTACTCATGACTCAGATGAATCTGGTCTGCACAAGAGAGGCTCAGCATGGCCTTAGAGTCACTTTGACTGTGTTATTTATTTACTGGCTTAACACTGAGGAGTTTTCTTTTTTTGGGGGTGTGTTATAAACCATTCTGTGTATGACTGAAAACCTGAAGAGTATTGAAACAGGGAGAAGGTCTCAGCTCTTTGCAGATTACTGCAGAGCCAGGAGAGCTGCAGTGTCCATCAGTCCTTTCCCATTTGCCTGTACTCAAACTTCCACTGCCTATAAGATGCCTTCACAGACAAATTGATCTGAAGAACCCCCACAAACACCTGTCCTGTGCTGAGAGCAGGGCAGCACGGTTTCAAAGGGCAGATCACGGAGCTCACATGGGGAGAAGCAAAGGACTGTGCCCAGCAGAGCATGGCCAGCAGCCACCTCCAGTGCCAGGCACCAAGAGAGCTGCCTGAACGCACCCTCCCCAGGCCTGGGCTGCACTTTCCCCCCACTCCCTGCCCATGTCTCTGCCGCCTGGAGCTGTCCCTGCCAGGAGCTGCTGCTCTGGGCCCAGCTCTGCTCCCTCTCAGTGCTCCCAGAGCCCATCCCATGGGCTGTGTGCTCAGCTCTGCCCTGCACACCCCTCCCGGCAGCAGGGCTCTGCCCAGGGGCAGCTCTGCCTCTGCAGGAACCTCACACCTGGCACTCCATGGATCCATCAATGGTCAATGGAGAAACATGGTCACCCCCTGAGGAAAGCCTGGAGAGCTCCTTAACTCTTCAGGGAGTTACTGGTGGCAATGAGCAGTGTGCAGGGAGGTGAGGGAGGGTGGAGGGAAGTCAGCAAGAAGCAAGGTGATGGTTCAGGGCTTTAACCAATCCTTACAAGCAGGACGGAGCCCAGCAATGGAGAGCAGTTGATGTCTGTAGGTGGAGGAGGAGGAGGTGTTCCTGGAGTGTGGCTGCAGAGCCTGGACAAACCAGAGGCTGCCTGAGAAGTTTCCCTCATGAGAACATGCCTCAGCGTGGCACATGGGGAATGCCCACTGCTGGGGGTGCCTGAACACTGCTCCTCATGCCCCATGAGCCGACCTTCCTGTCTGCCTCTCCTGCACTACCCAAACTTGTCTGGAATGCAGGATCCATCCCTGAGCCTGGAGAATGCAGGAACCTCCTGCAGTGAGGGGTCACTGCTGCAGGGGAAGTGCAAAGCTTCTGTGAGACACTTGTGAGTGTGGGCAGAGAGTGGGGTGTGCACAGCAGAGAGGGTGCTACAGGCAGGAAGCTGTCCCAGATGGGGTGCCCTGTCCCCACAGCATGGGGTACCTTGCACCCAAGGACACCACCTTTCCTTCTGGCTCTTGCCAGGAAGTTCTCAATCCAGACCATTCCCTTTTCCCACTGCTCTCCCATGGTGCTTAGTTCTCTATCCTGATGGCATCACCCATTCCTCTAGAAGCCTCCTTTAGATGGCCTTGCTGAGGGATATTCACTCCACCTGCTGAATTGACACTATAGTAGCAGCCTACAACTACTTGAAATGTGGCTTCAGAGGTGATGGAGGTTTTCTTGCTAGCAGGAAGAGAAGGAAACCTCTGCAAAGTGCAGCTTGGAAGGTTCAGACTCAAAGTTAGGAAAGAGAAATATCTTTCAGAAGGTGGAGTTGTGGTGCAAGAGGTCACCCAGAGGGAGTCTGGCTCAGCCCATGGCTTTGTGTTTCAAGGAGCAGACAGCGATGGGTGCAGAGATGTGACTAAAGGTACAGAAATGCCAGGTGAGAGCCAGGTGGGAAAGCAAGATGGGTGTCAAGAGCCTGAAGGGAAAGAGGTGCAGGCATGGGCCAGTGAAGGACAGCCTGCAGCAGAGATGAGTGAGGATTCTGGCAAGGCTGAAAGGCCCAAAAGAACAAAAGGTCTCTGTGCCCTGGGCTATGGCAGTTGCCTCTTTCATCAAGGCCTATGGGGAGAACTTTCATTCTCAGGATTTCAGGCTCTCCTTCTCCAAAGGCTGTGGTCAGGGCTTGGCCTTTCTGCTTCATCAAACAAACCAAGGGTTTCTCACCATCAGACACCTGCATTTTGCCTTTGTCTCCCAGTAGTCACAGCCTGCAGTTACTTGCTTTAAGGAGTCCCTGGGGAAGCTTTGTCAGTAACAGCCCTCAGTGGGGCCCATTAATGCTGAAGGGACTTGGGGCTTTATTTCTGACTTGGACTTCTTGAGAGGTTTCCTCAGTCTCCTCTCAGCACCTGAGGTTCATGGACTCAGCCCAAATACACCATGGGGCTCATTAAATCCTTTGGGTTTTGTCAAGCCTTGCAGACTGCACAGCACATTGGAGGTTTCCCAGTGCAGGAAGATTGCAAAGAGCACCTGATAAAAGTTATTTTGATGGTTTTTTTCTTACTTTTCAGTTTAGAAATTTCTGTGACTTCTGCAATGCCTGGCACAGGGATCACTGGAACCTGCCAGGGCCCTGCCGCTTTCCACAATGCCCGGGGGGCTTGCGCGGGCCTTGCCGGAGCCAGGCAGGTCCCCTTGTGCTGAGCTCCCAGGGACAGCACCAGCAGCTGCACTGCCCAGGGGCTGCTCCTGCCCTGACACCTTCTCAGCACCTCTGACACCAGCAGCTCCTGCACACAGAAGGCTCCTGCTTCGCCCCCAGCACCTCTGCAGGCAGAGCTCAGCTCCAAGCACATGAACAAGCCCAGCGCCTCCTCCTCACCCATCCCCTGCTCCTACAGCTGGGATGGCACCAGCACATCTCCTGACAGCTTCTCCTCCCTTTAGAGCACGCACCCACCATGTGTTTCAAGGCAACGCTAAAACAGGTTTGCAAAGTCAAAGAACTCGTACCTGGATGCGCAGGGCAGGCACGGGAGATGCAGCCTCCCGAGGGAGGGGTCTCCTCTGCACTGGTTCCTGCAGGGCTCTGGCTCCTTCAATAGCCCACGCTCAGCGTGGGGGCCCCGTCACAATGGGCATCTCCACAGCGACCCCCACGGCTTTGTGATGGCGGCAGCATCGTGCCCATGGCACTGGTACCCAGGGGTGCTCCGGGAGTCACTTTAGGGGATCAGCCTCTGCCCAGCCGGCTCGGGGACATCCCTCACGGGCTGCTCTTCCTCAGTGCCTTTGGTCCAGAGGTGGAGCATGCGAGAGGTCACAGCTCAACCTGGGCAATGGAACAGGGCGTCACGGCCACCTACGAGAACTGGAGAGTGACCGACATTGGCACAGCAGAGAATCATGGAATCCCAGACTGGGCTGGGCTGGAAGGGGCCTTAAAGCTCATCCAGCTCCAACCCTTGCCATGGGCAGGGACAGCTTCCACTAGAGCAGCTTGCTCCAAGCCCCTGTGTCTCTGTGCGCTCCCAGAGCATGCTGGGGATACCCCTAGAAAATCCCAGAGAATGCTTGCAGCACCTCCAGAGCACCCCATGGACCAAACCAGAGCTCATGCATTCATAATGACCATGGTGACTGAGGACCACAGTCATGGCTGATTCTGCAACTCCCCGTGTTCTGGTGTGTGAGGCCACAGAACCCCACAGAACACTTCAGTGTAGGTACCGGGAGACTACAGCTGCCCCACGGAACACAAGCTACCAGTGGAGGAGGCAAGAGCAGCTCCTCTGGTGGTTCCCATCTTGGTGTCTCGGAGTTGATGACACCTGTGGACACAGGAGCATGGAACGAGGTGGGTGGCGATGGTGATCTTGGGGTGCTTTAGGAGTTGCCAAGATCACCTCAAGTGACTTCCCCAGAGTGGCTGCTTTGGACTCGGTGTGCGAGTTGTGCTGGCTGAGCCGGCAGCGAAGCGCTGCAGCTGCCAAGGGATGATCCTGGGATCTGGCCTCATTTCTGGTGTGGTGAACATGCGCCTGTGGGGATGGGACAAGGGGAAGGGCTTTAACCTGACAGAGAGGGGAGACCGAGGTGAGATCTTCGAAGTTGTTCCCTGCGAGGGTGGTGGGACACTGGCACAGGGTGGGTGACGGGATAGAAATAGTTAATCAAATGGATCCAGGTGTTATCACCCTGGTCCAGCTTTGGGCTTGGGAACAGTAAAGAAAACACCAGGTGCTTTTGCCCTGGTGAGGCTTAAGCCTTGGGAAGAGTCAAGAGAACAATGAAGTTCCAAGATCAGTTAGCAAAACAAAGCAGGCGGGTTGCAAGGTAAAGCAGTAAAGGTGTGTATCTCAGAAACAGGCCAAACAGGCCCTCAGAAACAGGCCCTCTAGAGGGCGTGGCGACCTGGTTCAGGAACGGTGCAACGGCCCACCCCTGGCCGACTGGGCCATTAGCTCACAGACACCAATGTGGTGGATGGCAAATGGCGTTTATTGGCACGTGACATGGCATTATATACCCGAGATACGTGACGTCACCTCCGTCCGCTTACATCATAAACTAAACGCTATTGGCTATCAGGAGAGGGGCCCTATCTTTCCGTACAGCGCGATATCTTCCGGCCGCCAGACCCTGGCTACCCACATTTCCCCCCTCCCTATGCATAATTATATCGACTAAAATGTAACAAGTTTAAATAATATATGTCATACTATTGGATAGAAAACATACTAAAAGAACCTTATTTTCACTTTTTACCGTAAAATAATTTTATCCTATATATCACAAACTCGAGTAGAAAACATAAAGCACATTAAGCAAAAGGTAATCAAGAGGTATATTGGAACAACGAGGTAAGATCGGGGGTAACTAAAGGGAATGTTGAGAACAAGTATAGCTGAAAACAAGATCTCTCTGAGGTACTGTATTCCAGATCGAATTTATGGGCCCTGGGAAGACCATCGATAAACTATCTCCGAGAGGCATCACTGCTGTGTGAGGTGACAGACTCAACCCTAGCGGGCGTCCCCGCGCAGGCAATGTTGACCTGACCATGATGAGTTTTTGTTCCCTTCACTCAGCATGAGGTTCGGGAGTTCCAACTTTTAAAAGTGCACGCCTGTTACCACGTAGGGGGCCAGTCTACGTGGTAAGAGGGGGTGACAATGTCCAAAAAGGTCTCCCAGGGGTTTGGATTTGTCCAGATAGTTAAATTCAAGTAAAATAACTTGAGGTAACATTAACCAAACACGATATCAAAGCATTTGCTGTTGTTCTACTAACATAATGTTAACCATTTCTAGCCGGCTCTTAATAAATGACACAAGCTTATTTAATATACAGGGTCCGAAGACCAGTGCCAGTACAATCATTACAATCGGTCCTATCAAGGTAGATATCAAGGAAGTCAGCCATGGTGATTGGGTAAACCAGGACGTAAACCAGTAAACCCAAAATCATGATCGCACAAAAGTACCGTGGCCCCACCCTGCAAGGGGCATTTTGACGTTGCTGGTGTTCTGTCGATGCGGGGTATTCAGTTGCTGTAGGGCTCTTAGGTGTGGGTAGGGAGTTTGTTGGCTCATCGTCCCCTTCTGGCAGTAGGAAGTACCGGTCACGAGGGTGCCCAATGAATCGGTCCTGCAAACAAAAACTCAAACCTTCTGCCACAACCAGGCACTTTGCTTCCACCGGGAGGTTCAAAGAGTCAACCGCAGCCTGGAGACGATCCACAAACTGCGTAAAGCTTTCACTTTCGTTTTGCTTTATTGTGGCCCATGGCAATGGCTTAGCAATAACTCTAGAAGCTGTGTGAATGGCTTCTCTAGCTGCGCAAGTGGTTGTCATTACCTCGTGAGCCCGCAGGCCCTGGGCCTGCGCCTGGGGGGTAATCATTGTTGGGTCTGTACCCATCAGCCGCTGCAGACTGGAGCCATGTAGCGGATGATCTGCCCCGACTGCTTGGGCTAACTGTCTCGCACAGTTATCCTCCCATTCCTGTTTGAAAACGATCATCCCCGCTCCATCAAAAATCAATCTACAAGTTTGTTTTATATCGAACGGGAGCATATTGTCTCCTCCAAAGACACCATCTATAAGGGTAGAGACCATGGCAGAATTAAGGCCTTTATCTGCAATTGCTTTAACAATTGCTTGTGTATCCTTAGGGTTTATTGGCGAGTGGACCCTCTGTCCCCCATCCGTCACTCGGACCGGAAACGCTAACGCGGTCGATGGGGTCCAGTTGGCACACTCAATCTTTATTTTTCTCCAGTCCATGAGAGGGACCTCCTCCCCCCGCGATTCCTTTTTAATTTGGATGGGGATATTTTGCCCCTTAATTCTGTTTATCTCCGTTCCTGGCCGCTCTAAATTTGGACCAGTTGTGAGCCACTTATCCCAACTATTGTCTGATCCCCAGCCAGGGTCTGATTCAGACTCAGAACTCGACTGACCGGTTGTATCCAGTGTCCGGTATGTTTTTGTCAGGCTCCGGCCCCGCCCGCTTCTCTTGTGGGAGGGCTTTTCCTTCCCCTTACGGGCGGGCCGTTCCCCCCCACTTTGCCCGCCCCTCCTTCCTGGTCTGCTCCTCCCCCTTGGTTCGTCTCGCCCACTAGTCGGGGGGGTACTTGCCCTGCAAGGACATTTTTGAGGATAGCCACTCTGATTGGCTTCCCGCCCTTCGTTCATGCCTTCCCGCCCTTCGCTCTCGCCTTCCCGCCCTTCGCTCATGCCTTTCCGCCCTTCTCCAGTCGCTTCTGCCTTCGGTATCCTTCACGTTCTCCTTCCCCTCCCGTCAGTGCTTGCTGGTTAGAGACAGCGCTTCCTCCCTGTTCCCGCCAAGGGTGTCCTTGCCCCGCCCTCTGCCTTTTTGCTCGGCACCATCTTGAGGCGCATAGGGCGATGGCTCGACCCAACCTTCTCCGGGTCCGCGTTCCTCGCTGCACTTCTAGCTGCCTCAGCTAGCCCACCCCAAACGGACTCTGGCGGTTTCTGTTTATCCGGAAACAGGTCGGGGTTCGGAAGATGGGGAGGTGCGTCGCCCTCTGGAAGATCTACAGGCGCAGGAGAGCCGGGATTATCGGGGGGAATATGATGTAAAGTCTGCGTAGCTGCCCCGACCCCCAATTTCGGCGCGTCTCGCAGGCAGGATTTCGCCGCCTTCCAGGTTTCCTGCTCGTGTATGGCTTTCCGCAGGGCTTGTACAACCTTCCCCCACGACTTAAGGCTCTTGCCACAGCCCGAGGACATAGTCTCCTCGGCTAATGCCTTGGTGCATTTGTCCCACACCTCTGGGTGGAGAATATCCACCGGCTGATCAATGACCCTGAGTTGTAAAAGCCTCGCAACTGTGAGAGTAAAATCTTTGGGCTTACAACCAATACCCCATTGCCTATGCATATCGGATACAACCTTCACAATGGATTCCATCCTCCTTGTGGGTCCGGGAGCGTCCTCCCCGCTGGGCTGGTCCTGCAGCTCCGACCATCGTTCACCCGTCCAGGCGATTCCTGGGTTTCGGCACCACTTGTTGCCTCTAGAGGGCGTGGCGACCTGGTTCAGGAACGGTGCAACGGCCCACCCCTGGCCGACTGGGCCATCAGCTCACAGACACCAATGTGGTGGACGGCAAATGGCGTTTATTGGCACATGACATGGCATTATATACCCGAGATACGTGACGTCACCTCCGTCTGCTTACATCATAAACTAAACGCTATTGGCTATCAGGAGAGGGGCCCTATCTTTCCGTACAGTGCGATATCTTCCGGCCGCCAGACCCTGGCTACCCACAGGTTCATGTGTTGACTTGCCACTGTTCGGTTAATGGTGGATTCGATGTTCTTAAGGGTCTTTTCCAACCTAAATGATTCCCTGATTCTACAAAATCTCGTTGTTCAGACCAAGCTCTGTCTCTCATCAGAGAAATGACACTGCAGGCAGGCAGTATGTCTGCCAGCTGAGGGAGGGAACATCAGGGCTTGCTTCAGGCTGTTTCCCATGGTGTTTCCCTGAAGCCCCAGGGAGCCCAAGAATGCTCTGAGTTAGCTGCTGACTGGATGTGTTTCAGCAGCCATACACTGCCTTCTTTCTTCTGCAAAGAGCTCCAAGTGTAGGTTGTGACAGGCCACGTCTTTCTTTCCTGATTTACAGTTGGGTTTTTTTCCACTTGTGATGTTTCTGTCTTCAAAGACATGTCAGTTTTCATCGCCTACTACTTACATATCCATGCACCTTGTCTTACCCACAGACTTTGTTTCAATGGGGCTCTGGCATTGTATCTGAGCTGTGGGTGTTCAGGCTGGAGAAGAGGAGGCTCCAGGGAGACCTTACTAAGCCCATACCTAAACAGGGCCTACAAGAAATCTGGAGAGAGCCTTTATACTTTGTTGGTGACCATCCAGACAGGGTATCCCACAGGGATGATGTCATGGTCAGCATGTGGACTTGTTAGGGACAGGTTAATGGTTGAACTTGATGTTCTCAAGGGTCTTTTCAAATGCAATGATTCTGTGATTCTAAGAAAAGTTGATTTTTAGCCTTAACTCTGTCTCTCAGCAGAGAAATGACACTGCAGGAAGGCAGTGTATCTGCCACCTGAGGGAGGGAACATCAGTGCTTGCTTCAGGCTGTTTCACTTTTGGGTTGTTTTATTCTCCCCCCTCTCAGGAGACTGATCCCCCTGGGATGGCATCTTGGCTGCCTCTCATCACCCTGTCACTGGCGTTTGGGACGCTGGTTGGTGGGACCCACAAGGCATGTGATGAAAATTCTCTTCCCTCTAACTACTAGATCAGCCAGTCTCTCATGTATTAACAGGTCTTTTATTTATACATGTGTCTCTATATATTTATATGTACACTCTAATGTGATGAGGTAGTGGATTTTTCCTGGGAGCTTCAGCCCAGCCCTGGAACTAGGACTTTTCTTTAGGGTATCTTAGAGCTGTCTGTGAAGGAGAAGGGGTATTGCAGCCCAGCAGAAATAATGGCAGAATCCCAGCCCCTCCAGCATGTCTTTGAAACCCTCCCACTGTCCCGCACACCATTAATCGGTATCTCTTGCAGGACTGGCTCCAGGGACATCTGCCTCCATAGACAAGAGCAGGACTGCAGCAGAAGTAGCATGAGCCCCTGGCAGAGTTTGCCTAGGACTAGTAATTGATAGTGAGGGTGCTAGTTCTCAGTCCAAGTGTGTGGTACGTGACCATTTGAAGGGTGTGAGATCCCTGTGTAAAACCACATTTGGGGTTCCCCAGTGTGACTGGGACACCCTTGTAATTCTCTGCTTTGCATCCCAGCCTCTGGGCACAGTGGGCACGGGCCACTTGCGGATTGTGGTGGCAGTTTGTCAAGGGAGATGGGACACAACCGACTGCCTGAGCCAGCGTCTCCCCAGAACCTGGGCCCTGATGATCAGTACTGTGGGATGGGGGTGAGTTCACTTGCAGATAATGAGCTATCAGGGCAGTAGGATCTCCATAGCTATGCTCTGCTGTGCTGTTCTATGATATGCTGTGCCTTGCTATATGCTATATGCTGTGCTCGGACCTCTCCAAGCCGGCTGGGCAGAGGCTTGTCCCCTTGTGGCCACTCCCGGAGCACCCCTGGGTGCCCAGTGCCATGGGCACGATGCTGCCGCCATCACAAAGCCGTGGTGGTCGCTGTGGAGACGCCCATTGTGACGGGGCCCCCACGCTGAGCGTGGGCTATTGAAGGAGCCAGAGCCCTGCAGGAACCAGTGCAGAGGAGAGCCCTCCCTCGGGAGGCTGCATCTCCCGTGCCTGCCCTGCGCATCCAGGTACGGGTTCTTTGACTTTGCAATCCTCTTTTAGTGTTACCATGAAACACATCTTGGGTACAAAGCAGGAGCCTTCTGTGTGCAGGAGGCACGTGTGTAACCCACCATCCTCCATCGTGCTTCTTGGCTCCTAAGAATAGGTAATTTCCCATCCTCTGTTTGATAACTTGGAACTTCATTATCCAAGCTCTGACACTTATGACACGATAGTAATGAAAGGTCTCCACCCACAGCTTCTTCAGCTGATTTGTCAGCAATGTGATTACCAATATTCTCTGCAGTGTTATCAAACTGATGTGCCTTAAAAGCAGATTTTGACTTTCTGACACTTTCAGAAGTCTCAGTAGCACCATCAGCTCAGCTTTCTGTGATGATGTGTTGGGGGAGGAGGAATGCAGGGTTTTATCCTCCATTATGTTTGGTTTAGCTCTATTATGTTATGGTCTGTAAACAGTTGTGAGTCAGCTCTCCTGCTTCTGGATCTGTTGTCAAAACCACTGCTGCTTCAAAAGGTTTGATGCTTTGAAACCTACGTCCTCTTGTCACAGAAGTGCAGCCTGCTTGGGGAAAGCCAGTGACTGCTTTTCTGTTCCAGAATGGTTGTTAGCATGTGAAGTACAAATACGGTCCATTTTTGTCCCAAAGTATTTGATAATTTTTTCTATTAGAGTCTCTAGTCCTTTCCTTGCTTCCAGTTTTATAAGATCCTGTTTCTGTCTTAGCGGTGTGATATTTGGTTTCAGAGGAATAGTTACTGCTTCTGCAGCTCGTGATGGTCCCAGTGCTTTGGCAGCCCATACTTGCAGATATACCCACTTCCTTGGGGATATCCGGCTCTGTGCCTGCTTTCTGTAATCAAAAAACTGAGGCCTCCACAGCCTTTTCATCAGGAATATGGACCTGAATTTTCTTTCTTTAACCCTAATTGATGCATGGAATTTACTCAGTAAATCTCTATCCAAAACCAGCATGGGGCACTCAGACATGCAAAGAACTTGATGGCTCAACCTCTGTTTGCCAGTTTCTGAAATATAAATGAAGGCCGGGTTCCTGTCCACCTATGGCACCAATGCCTGAAGCTGTTTGTTTGCTTGATTGCCCTTTACAAGTATTTATAACAGAATAAGTAGCTTCTGTTTCTAGAAGGAATTTTACCTTCTCATTCCCCAACCTAACTGTAGCCAGGGGCTCTGCTGGGGAGGGATTCGAATCTTCCCCCGCTCCTCCTCATTCTTCATCTAAAGGAATCATTCTCTCTGCCTGTCCTGACCTTCCACTAAATATCCAGTGTTTCTTTTGATTCTGAGGGCATTTTCCCTTCGAGTGCAACCTGTGGAGTCTGTTCACAACTCTTTCCATGTAATCCTTGTTTCCCCTCCTCCTGGGCCACTCTCCCCTCTCCTGGTTTCTTGTGAGATAGCTACAGGCAGCAATTTTTCTCTCTTGTTTTTCCCCTAAAGATTCCAGTTTTACTCTGGAGCTTATCTTATGCCCCCACATATACATTAACAAATTCCTAGTTGAAACCTGACACACTCTAACCCACAAAACACAATATTGTATTGTATTAATAATTATATAAATTCTATTAATAATATCTATATTAAGAATCAGGGATTGAAAGCCCTCCCCAGTACTATTGAACCATTTGAACCACTTTTGAGAGCTTGCACCAGAGCAATAGTGGTCCGATTGTGATAGGTCTCCAAGGCCACATCCAGTATTTTTACCAAATCACATTGGTCCTCCCCCTGAAGCTTTTGTACCTTTTTCCTTATGTCCTCCGTGGACTGACTTTTTGTTAAATGGCCTAACTCTTTCCTTCCTTCTTCTGATTCAGGATCAACAGTAGTATATTTATGCATCACATTTTTTAATCTTCCCACAAGTCCAGAAGGTGATTCATTTACATCTTGCTTTATTTCATATAGCTTAGACAAGCTCACTGCCGTTGGGACCACATTCCTAATGCCGAATAACATCCACCTCTGATATTGTTTCAAAGCTTACCTGTCTGGATTAGGGTCCTAGATAGGATCGGGGGTAGGTACGTGAAGATTCACTGTACCTGTTGCTGTGCCTGCTGTTATTTGTTGATCCACCGCGGTCCGAGCCGTAAGAAAAATCATATTTGTGTCAACACTCTGGAAAGCATGATGCGTGATTACCAGCCACTTGTTTCCAACTCTTCAAATCTATAATAGTAAAGGGAATATTCATTCCCATGGCTTGCCTTGGGAACTGGAGCAGTTCTTTGGTGTGAAGGGTTTCAAGGCTGCCTGGGCAGGCAGTGGGGCTGGTGCTGGCCTCAGGGCTGAGCTCCTGTCCCCTGGTCAGGCAGCAGGACTGGTGCTGATATTGGGGTTGAGCTCCCAGACCCTGGGTGCTGTTTTGGCTGGGATAAAATTTATTCTCTTCCCTGTAGCTGATGCAGTGCTGTTTTCTGGCTTTATTCTGGCAATAATGCTGGTAACACACTGATGCTTTAGTTGTTGCTCAGTAGCACTTACCCTGATCAAGGACTTTTCAGTCTCTCATGCTCAGCAGTGAGGAGGGGCACAAGAAGCCGGGAGGAAGCAGACAGGACACCTGACCCAAACTAGCCAAAGGGGTATTCCAACCCACAGCACGTCATGCCCAGGATAGGAACTGGGGGAGTCACCCTGCAGGGATGGGATTGGGTCAGGCTGGGTATCGCTCAGTGGGTACAGAGCAATTGCATTGGGCATCACTGCTGCTTAGCATCATCCTCTCTCCTGTCTAGTTTTGTGCTCTGTCCCTTTTAAACCACAACAGCTCTACAGGAGCAAAATTTGCTGTACAGCTCTTCATAGTGATTTTAGTGATAGAAGATTTCACCTTTTCTGTTCTTGCTTCAGGTTTGGTTTTTCACTTCTTTTCATGACTTTGTTCTTGCATTTTTAAAGAGCTCTGGCTGGTGGGGGAGTTATTTCTCTCTCTCTAATTCCTGTGGGTTTCTGACCCGCACCTTGCTCCTTCAGCTGCTGATTGCCAGGTTTTCCATGTGGGTCCTTCCCTCTGTGTGCGTCCTGTGCCCGTTCCGGTTCTGTCGCGTTCCCGTCAGGAGCCTGGCGGAGGTGGGGAGCGGCTCCTGCTCCCCAGCTCCCTGTGGCCATAGTTGTGGTCGCTGCCGTTTCCCTGCCACGGGCAGATTCTCAGTCTGCAGCTGAGGGTTGCTTTTCCACAGGAGGGTCTTGTCTGGGGCTGGGGCAGGGTGGGGGCTGGCTCCGGCCATCTGCGCTGTCGAGTCTGGCCGTAGGACTGCGTGTTGAGTCGGTGGGATTTGTGCTCACAGTTAATAGTGCACAGTGTAGGGAACGCAGGAATCTGGTTTGTTTTCCATTCCAATTGAAGTAAAAGGAAGCACTTGGTGAGATGGAGCCATCTCTTTCTTGTGGGGTTGCGGGATGAAGGATGCTGTGAGCATGAGGGGTGCAGGGGAGCCCAGGGTGGCTGCTGTGGGACCGGAGGTTTGTCTCTTACTGAGACTGACTCTGCGGCTCTGGCAGCGAGGGCAGAGGCTGGTCCCCCCATGGCCACTCCCGGAGCACCCCTGGGTGCCCAGTGCCATGGGCACGATGCTGCCGCCATCACAAAGCCGTGGTGGTCGCTGTGGAGACGCCCATTGTGACGGGGCCCCCACGCTGAGCGTGGGCTATTGAAGGAGCCAGAGCCCTGCAGGAACCAGTGCAGAGGAGAGCCCTCCCTCGGGAGGCTGCATCTCCCGTGCCTGCCCTGCGCATCCAGGTACGGGTTCTTTGACTTTGCAATCCTGTTGCAGTGTTGGCTTGAAACACATGGTGGGTGCATGCTGTAAAGGGAGGAGAAGCTGTCAGGAGATGTGCTGGTGCCATCCCAGCTGTAGGAGCAGGGGCTGGGTGAGGAGGAGGCGCTGGGCTTGTTCATGTGCTTGGAGCTGAGCTCTGCCTGCAGAGGTGCTGGGGGCGAAGCAAGAGCCTTCTGTGTGCAGGAGCTGCTGGTGTCAGAGGTGCTGAGAAGGTGTCAGGGCAGGAGCAGCCCCTGGGCAGTGCAGCTGCTGGTGCTGTCCCTGGGAGCTCAGCACAAGGGGACCTGCCTGGCTCCGGCAAGGCCCGCGCAAGCCCCCCGGGCATTGCGGAAGGCAGGAGGGGTGCTGGTGGGCTCTGGGAAAGGCCAGGCCAGCGCCGGGCATTGCGCAAGGCTCCAGTGCTCTGCTGGGCTCTGCCAATGCATTCGGGAAGGTGACAAAGGCCCTGGCAGGCGCAGGCACAGCCCAGAAGCCCAGCGGGCACTGCGCAAGGTGGGAAGGAGCTGGTGGGCTCTGGGCACACCTGCGCAATCCTGACTGCGGCAATGCCCGCGGGAGCCCCTCTGCTCCCCAGCAGCAGGGCCAGGACAGGAGCTGTTGCTGGGCCTCCCCTGCCCTTGGCAAGCACTGCCCCAGCCCCAGCAACCCTCGGGAGCTGCGCTTCCTGAGCCAAGGAATGCTGCTTCCAGCTGCGTGCCCATACAAAGAGCCCACCTCCAAGAGTGCAAACGTCCAGCCCCTGCTGCCACAGCAAAGGGGCCAGGACAGGGGCAGTGTTGAACCCCAGCCGGGAACTCAGCACCAGCAGCCGCTCGCTCAGCACCCGCGTGGGATAGGGAGGAGAATGGGAACAGTGTGAAACCCACGGGTGGAGATGAGAACAGGTCAGGAACTGAAATCAAGCACAATGTAATATTAGTGTTCTTGTTATTAATAAGAATGGAAACAACAAGGGGAGAGATACAGAACCAAAAGGGGAAAGAAAGGACCTATAGAGAGCAGTGATGCCCAGTGCAATTGTTCAGCATGTTCTGAGCAACACCCAGCCCGACCCAAGCAGCAACGCATCCCTTCAGGCCAGTTTCTATGGCCTGAGGTGTCATGGGCCCACTGGACTGAAAAGCATTTATATTAGTGTGTAATTTATAATAGTAATATAGACAGACAAGCATTTCTATTATTATAATAGATAATTTACTTACATTCTATTACAATATTATAACATTATAAAAATCAGTGAGGGTTAAAATTGGGGTCAAGAACAGGGATTTTGTGTTTAGGTTTTGATTTATGCCACGGCATCACAGCAGGGGGAAGACAAGGACCTGAATGGTTTGTGGGATGCCAATGGTGTTTTGGGGGCTCTGGGGACGCTTCAAGGTGTCCTTCGGCAGTTGTAGGAGTGGTTTGGGGTTATTTTTGAGGTGTTTCACAGGTGTTTCTGGGTGTTATGGAGGTGTTTTATGGTGGTCCACCAGAGCAGGTTGCTCCAAGCCCCTGTGTCCAACCTTGCCTTGAACATTGCTGGGGACGGCGCAGCCACAGCTTCTCTGGGCACCCTGTGCCAGTGTCCCACCACTGTCACAGGGAAGAATTCCTTCCTAATGTCTGATCTAAATCCCCCTCTTTCAGCTCAAAGCCATCTCCCCTTCTCCTGTCATTGCACACACTTGTAAAAAGCCCCTTTCCAGATTTCTTGTAGGCTGTGTTTAGAAATGGGCAGCTTGCTAAGATGTATCCCTGGAACCTTGTCTTCTCCAGGCTGAACATCCCCAGCTCTCTCAGCCTGTCTTCATCTGCAGGTGAAGTTGTCTGGACACGAGCTCCAGCCCTCAGAGCATCTTTTTGTAGCCCTTCATAAGCCCGTCATTGTAAGATCTTAAAAAAACCCTCTTCAGTTTTCTTGTAGTCCCTGTTTAGGTATGGGCTTAGTAAGGCCTCCCTGGAGCCTTCTCTGCTCCAGGCTGAACACTCCCAGCTCTCTCAGCCTGTCTTCATCAGAGATGTGCTCCAGCCCTTGGAGCATTTTTGTGACCCTTCATAAGCCCATCATTGTTGGATCATAAGAGAACAGAGGTTGGAAAGCACCCCAGGAGGTCTCAAGACCAACCCATCAGGAACAGGATCAGAGCAAATTGTACAAGGCTTGATTCAGTCTGAACTGGAAATTCCCAAAGCCAGAGACTGCACAGCCTCTCTGGGTGACCTGATGCAGCCCTTGCCTGAGCCTATGGGAACAAGGTTTCCTTATGTCCTGGCTCAACCTCTCCTCTGTCACTATCCCCCATTGCCTTTTGTCCTCCCACCAGGCACCATGGTGAGGAGCCTGGCTCTGTATTCTCCATGGCCTCCTTGCCGGTACAGGCAGCCAGTCCCCAACAGCCTTCCCTTCCCAAGATCTCAGGTCCCCATCAGCCTTCCCTTCTCCAGGCTGGACAAGCCCAGCTGCCCGGCCTCTCTCCACAGGCACCGTGCTCCAGTCCCTGCCTGTCCTCAGGGCCAGTTTTCAAACCCACTCCTGCTTGCCAATAGCGTTCTTGAATTGAGGATCTGAAACCTGGATGGAGTATTCCAGAGCATCCCTTCCCTTGTCCTCCTGCCGTGTTCCTGGTCATACAGCCCGCCATGCTGCTGTCCTCCCTTGCTGCCAGGGCACACGCTGCCTCCTGTCCAGCTCCTGCCCACCCAGCCCTTTCTCATGGGCTGCTCCCAGCCAGGCAGCCCCAGCCTGGGCCATTGCAGGGGAGTCCCCTGCAGGGACCCCTGTGTCCCCTGCTCTCCTGCCCAGGACACCCTGAGAGCTCTGCAGCCCCCCCATGCCATCCCATCTCCCCACACCAGCACACCAGCCCTGGCCCTTGGGCTCCTCAAGAGCTCTTCCTGCTCCAGGCACCGAGCAGGCATCCCAGAGCTGCAGCAGCCAGAAAGCTGATTTCATTCCCCTTCATTCCTGCCATGGGAGGACATAGCACAGAGAGGAAGTTGCTGCAGGATCATTTCTTTTACTCAAATACAGTGAGAGTCCCCATTGACACAACGTCTGTGGGTCAGACAAGGTGGGCAGATACTGAAGTAGCAGGGGATGAAAACTGACATGGCTTTGAAGATAGCAACATCACAAGTGGAAAAAAGAAAACAACTGTAAAGCAGCAAAGACAGACGTGGCCTGTCATGACATGCACTGGAAGCCCTTTCCAGGGTAAAGCAGGCAGTGTATGGCTGCTGAAACACATCCAGACACCAGCTTCCTCACAGCATCCTTGAGCTCCTGGTTCCTTAAGCTGCAGATGAGGGTGTTCACTGCTGGAGGCCCAACCCTGTACTCCACTGACAGCACCAGATCAAGGGATGGGGAGGAGATGGTGGGGGGACAAATGCCAGTGCTGACAAGCAGGGAGAGCACAGCTAAGTGAGGGAGGCACATGGAAAAGGCTTTGTGTTGTCCCTGCTCAGAGGGGATCCTCAGCACAGCTATGAGAAGAGATGGCTCCTTAAGGGGAGAATTTCAAGCAGCTCCCAGAGCCTAATGGTGGTACAAGAAACCTGGAGAGAGGCTTTGGAATAGGGCCTGTAGGGACAGGACAAGGGGAATGGCTTTAACCTGCCAGAGGGGAGACCGAGATAAGCTCTTAGGCAGAAGTTCTTTCCTGTGAGGGTGGTGAGACAGTGGCACAGGGTGCCCAGAGAAGCTGTGGATTTTAAGAAACTGAGCACTTTAAGTTTATTAAATACGTCCTCATCCCTCTGCTTCCCTCAGTTGATTGTAAGTGCTTGGCCCAGATGGGCTGGCAGGACTGGGGCAGTGGGGAGATGCCCAAAATGCTCAAGCGCAGCATTAGTCAGTGATCCAAAAGTGCTGGTGGGCTTAACTAGACAAAATCTACCCTCCAGAGTGCTCCCTACCCAAGGGTATGGGGACCCAGGTAGAGGCCATCCTCAACCCCTTCGGTCAGGGGAAAGGGTGTGAGAAGGAGCAAACTGATACTGCATGCCCACAATTGGTAGATTATAGACACTGCCCCAAATTGGGTGTTTCCTGGCAGTCCTGATGCAGGTGCAAAGGCAGTCCTGAACTATTTGGTGGCATCCAACAAAACAGCAGACTCATGATTCTCAGCTCTGGTGGAATCTCGCTTGTGAGATACAGTGACTGTGCTCGGGCAACCTCTGGGGGATAGAAGTCGGGGATGGGGAGGAGATGGAGGGGGGCCCAAATACTGCTGAGGTTTTGTCCTGGGTTCAGCAGTAGCAGTCATTTTTCTCCTTAGTAGCTGGTGCCGTGCTGTAGTTTTGACTTTCAGCCTGGGAACAGCGCTGATAACACCCATGTTTTTAGTTGCTGCTCAGTAATGTTCACTCTGACCAAGGACTTTCTGAGTCTCATGCACTGCCAGGGAAGAGGGGAAGCTGGGAGGAAGCAGACACAGGACACCTGACCCAAACTAGCCAGGGAGGTATTCCATACCACAGCACGTCATGCACAGTCTATAACCTGGGGGCAGTTGCCTGGAAGGGTGTGATCACTGCTGCGGTCAGACTGGGTATTGGTGGGCATGTGGTGAGCGGTTCTATTCTCTCCCCTTGTTATTTCCCTTATCATTATTATTATTGGTGGTAGCAGCAGTGGTTTGTGTTATACCTTAGTTACTGGACTGCTCTTATCTCAAGCCGTGGGAGTCACATTCTTTCGATTCTCATCCCCATCCCTCTGAGAGCGGGGGAAGGAAGGAGGGGAGTGAGCGAGCGGCTGCGTGGTTCTGGGTTGCCGGCTGGGCTTAAACCACAACAGGTTTCAATATCCCAGTGTTACCGGTCCCTGCCACAGGCGCTCCTACTCATCCCCCACACGACCTCCTTGGTCTTTTTGGGGGGACACCCCAAATTAGGCACCCCCTAATATGGGGCTGCCCCCCAGCTCCCTGACACCCGGGGGGTGGGGGCTGGAATGCCCCATGGAGTGTGGTTTGGGGGCAACAAGGAGTGTTTTGGTGCTGATGTCTTTCGGGGGGGGGGTGGAGCAGCCTTTTGGGGCCCCTCCAGGAGCTTGTGCCCCTGGGCTCATTTGCGGTTGGAGGCCCCAGGGTGATGGGAGGGTGCAGGTCACTTTTGGGCTGCCCCAGGACCCTCATTTGGATGTCCTGCCAGCTCTTGTGTTGCTACAGGGAGATTTGGGGTAACACAGAATTTAGGGGGGCACCACGATTGTTTTGGATGCTTCCAGGGCCCTTTGGGGGGCAGCATTGGTTTTGGGATACCCCTTTATTGGGGTGCCTGTTTGGGGGGATCCACTGCCTCTGGCCCCATGAAATCACTACTGAACCCAAAGCAAAGTTGGGGTCCCCCCAGGGGATTTGAGGTCCCAGAGCACCTTATGGGACCCCCAGGGGAGGTGCTGGGGGGACCCCACTTTTCAGGACACCCCATTTTAGCGGTTTGTGCCACTGCGCTGAGCTGGGGGAGGGCTTTGGAGCTGCGGGCTTTGGGTTTGGGGAGATTTGGGGGGATCCCAGGGGGAATTTGGGGATTCAGGCTGGTCCCCAGAAATCCTCGGGGTGGCTGAGTTATTTGGGGGAGTCCCTCTCTCTCAAAAATGGGGGTCCATCAATCCCAGGGCAGCCAAATCTCATTGGAAGTCCTAGGGAGTCCCGTTGCCAGAAATGGGAGGGATTGGGGGGGGTTGGAGGGATTTGGGGTTTGAAGGAGCATTTGGGGGTTCGGGAGGATTCCCCATAACTCGCTGTAGGAAGCACATTATATTGGGGATCTCCCATGTGCCGAAAACAGGGGCTACCTGGGTCCCAGGGCACCCTGAGTCACTCTTGGGTGAGCAACGTTCCCCTAGGGTGAAGATGTGTTGAGGAGAAGAGTTTGGGGGTTCAGAGGGGATTTGGGCATTCGGGGGGATCCCCAAAGCTCCCCAGGGTGGTGCCCTGATTTGAGGAACACCCAGTGTCCCAAAACTCGGGGTTCCATTTGTCCCAGGGTACCCTGACTCTTCAGTGCCCCTGTTGGCCCATGAGAGTAAATGGGGGGGATTTGGGATTCAGAAAGAAACTGGAGGTTTTGGGGGATGTGGAGGTTCATGGGAATGTCCCCAGTCACTGCGGGGGGCAGAGTAATTTGGGGGACCAATGGAGCCCTCAAAGAGTAGCTACAGCCACCAGAGACCACCCCACAGATCACTGGGGAGGCAGCAACTGGAGATATGGGGGATCCTGCCAGTTTTTGAGGGTGCAGCTGGGGGATTTCCCTTAATCTTTCCCTTGAGGATGCTGGCGATGAGCTCATCCCTCTGCCTGGGGCAGGGAATGCAACCAAGGGGGGGCTCCTGGGAGCTGGGGTGACCCTTGCACTCCCCCAGGCTCTGACAAGTAGAGAGAAGTTCTGCTGCCCTGACACCTTCTCAGCACCTCTGACACCAGCAGCTCCTGCACACAGAAGGCTCCTGCTTCGCCCCCAGCACCTCTGCAGGCAGAGCTCAGCTGCAAGCACAGGAACAAGCCCAGCGCCTCCTCCTCACCCATCCCCTGCTCCTACAGCTGGGATGGCACCAGCACATCTCCTGACAGCTTCTCCTCCCTTTAGAGCACGCACCCACCATGTGTTTCAAGGCAACGCTAAAACAGGATTGCAAAGTCAAAGAACCCGTACCTGGATGCGCAGGGCAGGCACGGGAGATGCAGCCTCCCGAGGGAGGGCTCTCCTCTGCACTGGTTCCTGCAGGGCTCTGGCTCCTTCAATAGCCCATGCTCAGCGTGGGGGCCCCGTCACAATGGGCGTCTCCACAGCAACCACCACGGCTTTGTGATGGCTGGAGAGCATGGAACTCTGTCTGCGGACAGGTGAGCAGTCAACAGAGAGTTTATGGGTCAGGGTTAAAGGGAGAACAGCGATGGGAGACATTACTGTGGGCTTCTGTTACAGACAGCCTGATCAAGAGGACTCTCTGGATGAAGCACTCTACAGACAGATAGGAATAGCCTCACACTCGCAGTCCCTTGTTCTCGTGGGGGACTTCAACCACCCTGATACCTGTTGGACAGACAGTACAGCCCGGCACAAGCAATCCAGGCGGTTCCTCGATTGTGGGGAAGACAACTTCCTTCTGCAAGTGATAAGTGGAGCCGACAAGGAGAGGTGCCATGCTTGACCTCATGCTCACCAACAGAGAAGGGATGGTTAGAAATGTGACACTGCAGAGCAGCCTTGGTTGCAGCGATCTTGAGATGGTCGAATTTGATATCCTCAGGACAGTGAGAAGAGCGTGCAGCAAGCTCACTGCCCTGGACTTCAAGAGAGCAGACTTTGGCCTCTTCAAGAACCTGCTTAGTAAGGTTCCATGGGATATAGCTCTAGAGGGCAGGGGGCCCAAACACTGTTGGTTGATATTCAAGTATCACCTGCTACAAGCTCAGGAGTGTTGTATCCCAACAAGAAGAAAGTGCAGCAGGAGGGCCAGGAGACCTCCTTGGATGGAAAAGGAGCTGCTGATGAAACTTCGAAGGAAAAAAAGAGGCTTATAAAAGGTGGAAGCAAGGACAGGCAGCCTGGGAAGAATACAGGGATGTTGTCTGAGAAGCTAGGGACCAGGTGAGGAAGGCTATGCCCAATTAGAATTAAACTTGGCTAGGGATGTGAAAGATAACAGGAAGGGATTCTATAGGTACATAGCAAATAAAAGACAGACTAGGGACAATGTAGGCCCCCTCTGGAAGCTTTCAGGAGAACTGGCTACCCTGGATTTGGAGAAGGCTGAGGTTCTGAATGACTTCTTTGCCTCAGTCTTCACTGCAAATTCTCTGACCACACCACCCAAGTCTTGGAAGGCAGACGCAGGGATCGTGAGAATGAACATCCTAGGCCCATTGCAGGAGAGGATCTGATTCGAGACCATCTTAAGAACCTGAACGTGCACAAGTCCGTCGGACCTGATGAAATCCATCTGCGGGTCCTGAAGGAGCTAGCAAATGAAGTTGCTAAGCCACTGTCCATCGTTGAATGATCACGGCAGTCAGGTGAAGTTCCCAAGGACTGGAAAAAGGGAAATATAACCCCCATTTTCAAGAAGGGGAAAATGGATGATCAGGGGAATTACAGAGCAGTCAGTCTCACCTCTGTGCCTGGCAAAATCTTGGAGCAGATTCTCCTGCAAGGCATGCTAAGGCACATGAAAAACAAGGAGGTGGTTGGTGACAGCCAGCATGGCTTCACTAAGGGGAAATCCTGCCTGACCAATTTGGTGGCCTTCTATGATGGAGCTATGGAACTGATGGACAGGGGTAGAGCAGTTGATGTCATCTACCTGGACTTGTGCAAAACGTTCGACACTGTCCCACACAACATCCTTGTCTCTAAATTGGAGAGACATCAATTTGATGGGTGGACCACTCAGTAGATAAATAACTGGCTGGACGGCCGCACGCAAAGAGTTGTGGTCAATGTCTCAGTGTTTGGCTGGAGACCAGTAACGAGTGGTGTCCCTCAGGGATGGGTGTTGGGACTGGTCTTTTTCAACATCTTTGTCGCTGACATGGACAGTGGGATTGAGTGCGCCCTCAGCAAGTTTGCCGATGACACCAAGCGGTGTGGTTCAGTTGGTAGGCTGGAGGGAAGGGATGCCATCCAGAGGGACCTTGACATGCTTGTGAGGTGGGCTGATGCCAACCTTATGAAGTTTAACCATGCCAAGTGCAAGGTCCTACACCTGGGTTGGAGCAATCCCAGGCACTGCTACAGGTTGGGGATAGCAGAGATCCAGAGCAGCCCTGTGGAGAAAGACTTTGGGGTGTTGGTCAATGAGAAAATGAACATGAGCCGGCTACTGTGTGCACTCACAGCCCAGAAAGTCAAGCGTATCCTGGGCTGCATCAAAAGGAGCGTGACCAGCAGGTTGAAGGAGGTGATCCTGCCCCTCTCCTCTGCTCTCCTGAGACCTCACTTGGAGCATTGTGTGCAGTTCTGGTGTCCTCAACATAAAAAGAACATGGAACTGTTGGAACAAGTCCAGAGGAGGGCCACGAGGATGATCAGGGGAGTGGAGCACCTCCAGTAGAAAACAGGCTGAGAAAGTTGGGGCTGTTCAGGCTGGAGAAGAGAAGGCTGCGTGGAGACCTCACAGCAGCCTTTCAGTATCTGAAGGGGGGCTATAAGGATGGTGGGGAGGGACTCTTCATTAGGGACTGTAGTGATAGGACAAGGGGCAATGGGTTAAAACTTAAACAGAGAAATTTAGATTGGATCTAAGGAAGAAATTCTTTACTGTGAGGGTGGTGAGGCACTGGAACGGGTTGCCGAGGAAAGTTGTGAATGCTCCATCCTTGGCGGTGTTCAAGGCCAGGCTGGACAGAGCCTTGGGTGACATGGTTTAGCGTGAAGTGTCCCTGCCCATAGCAGGGGGGGTGGAACTAGATGATCTTAAAGTCCTTTCCAACCCTAACTATTCTATGATTGTATGATTCTATGATTACGGTCATCAGTACAGCAGTTACAAAGAATGTGTTAGTCACACAATGTTAGCTCTAAATCTTGCTGTTTAATTATATTAAGACACAACTAATGCCTTTCTTAATGAGATTTCCAAGGGAAGCTATTCCTTCAGTCTGCAAGTTCTCTGTGAACATGTGCCAAATATAATGGAAAAGTCTGAGTGCCTTTGTTCAACTCAGTTATTTCACGTTTTAGCCCTCAGAATAATCCCCTAACTACCTGCACCCATGGCAGCAGGGGTTGGAACTAGATGATCGTAAGGTCCTTTCCAACCCTAACTATTCTATGATTCTATGATTCTATGAATGCTACCATGGAGCTTTTAAATCATCTATTCCAATTCAGTGATGCCTTTGTATATATACTTGCAGGCTTTTCCCGGTAAATTTCCATCCATTGGCCAAAAAAAGCCTTGCCACAGTTCTTTGATTTTGCACCCCTAAAACCCCGTATGGCTCAAAGCCATAGCCCCATCCCTGGGGCAAGGATGGTTTTCACAGGCTGGTCAGGGAAGTCTGGCAAATCCATCCTGGTTTGAAGAGTTGGTGTCACTTGGTGCTCTGATGTGTCATATGTGCAAGGCTCTACGCAGGTTGTGGAGCTGGCAGCAGTCGTCAGAGCATTTTTACGCCGGCCAGACAAGCCCTTAAATATTGTCTCAGCTTCTCAGTATGTAGTTGGCATAGTACAATGGGCATAACATGCGCTGCTGAGAGAGATTTCAAATGCTTGTTACCTTCTTTGTATGCTGTCAACCCTCGCAGTCTGTATTCACTCGATCTCTGGCAGACAGATGTTGCTCATTTCCCAGCTTTTGGCTGACTGAAGTAAGTTCATGTTTCCTTAGATACTCACTCTAACCCCCTCTTTGCCAGCCCACATGCTGGGGAAAAGGCCTGCCATGTTTGTCACCATTTGACACAGGCTTTTGCCTTTATGGGAACGCCAAGCTGTGTGAAAACTGATAGTGGCCCGGCATACACGTCCCGTAAAGTTGCTGCCTTTTTGTCTGCCTGGGGCATTGAACATATCACAGGCATCCCACATAACCCCTGTCGTGGTTTAAGCCCAGGCCGTAAATTAGAACCACGCAGTCTACTTCCCCCCCACCTTTCTTCCCTCCGCTCCTGGAGGGACGGGGAAGAGAATCGAAAGAATGTAACTCCCACAGGTTGAGGTAAGAATAGTTTAGTACCTAAGGTATAACACAAATCACTACTGCTACCACCAATAATAATAGTGATAAAGGAAATAACAAGGGAAGAGAATACAACTGCTCACCAACCGGTACCTCACCCCCACCCAGCAGTGATCCAGCCCTTCCGGGTACTCTCAGTTCTACATCCTGGGCATGACGTGCTGTGGTATGGAATACCTCTTTGGCTAGTTTGGGTCAGGTGTCCTGTCCCTGCTTCCTCCCGGCTTCTCCTCCTCCCTGGCAGAGCATGAGACTCACAAAGTCCTTGGTCAGGGTAAACATTCTGACCAGCAACCAAAAACATCGGCTTTATCAGTATTATCCCCAGGCCAAAAGTCAAAACCACAGCGCTGCACCAGCTGCTAAGAAGGAGAAAAAATGACTGCTACTGCTAAACCAGGAAACCCCTCTGGGCAAGCGCTTATTGAACGTGCCCATGGGACCCGCAAAAATATGTTATAAAACAAGAAGGGGGAAGCGAGGGCTATAACTGCCCCCAAGAACGCATAGCAAAAGCACTGTATGCCTTGACTTTTTTTTAAATTGCTGGCAAGATGACCAGCCGCCGGTGGAAAAACATTTTGGGTGACCAGCCTTAGAAGCAATTCATGGTCAAGTGCCAGTTATGATAAAAAACTTAGAATCCCGTCAATGGGAAGGGCCATACCCTTTAATAACTTGGGGGAAGGGTTATGCTTGTGTCTCCACAGGTACCCGACATCGATGCATTCCTGCTCGATGGGTCCGACCGGCACTCAGAACCCCTGAACCATAGGTCTGATCATGTGCATGCCGATTCATCAGTGGTGTGAAACTGACTCCTGGGAATTATACAAGACTGGCTACTCGCTCCTCGGAGAACCAGCAAGTGGGACTACCACTTACACCGGTGCTTACCGCGCTGGGGTAACACATCCATTAGCTATAGATTGAGAACATCGTGATCCAGAGCTGTTGCCACTAGAAAATAGGCAAGAGCAGAGTATACTGTGTTTAGCTTGTCCAGGCAGTGGGCACTGTGTTTGGGTCTTACGTGAGTGCCGCTGCCGACGGCGATGGTATTGTGTCTCGCGCTTTAGGGAAGGATGGTGCAAGATCTGCCACTGCAATCAGGAGGCAGAGTCTAGTGCCAATGTGATAAGCCTGGTATGTGGGAAGTCACACTTGGTTCCTGAAATCTGGGAAGTCTGGTGACCAACTGGGAAAGAACCAAGCGTATCTGTCAAAAATTATTTCAGTGGAAATTATATAAAAACCAAAAATGAGGTTTATCGTGACATGTTGCATGCATTTCTGTAATTGTTCTATCAAATGCCAGAGCCATTTGGGAATCGGAGTAGCTAGTGCTCAAGCTTTAGCAACATTGAATAAGTTAGGATGTTGACTTGCTAAACAAACTAATGCTACAGAATCCTCTCTCTCCCCTTTGCTCACTGATGTCGACTCTATTAGGCATGCGACTTTACAAAATAGGGCAGCAATCCATTTTCTCCTCTTAGCACATGGACATAAGTGTGAAGTTCTGGAAGGAATGTGTTGCATGAATTTGTCAGACCATTCAGATCCATACATGAAAGTATCCATAAATTAAAAGACAGTGTGATGAAGTTAAGGGAAGATGATACAGATTGGTTATCATCACTTTTCTCCGACTGGGGTATAACTGGGTGGCTATTGACTTTGGTTAAGGGAGGATTGATCTTTTCGCTTTCTCTCTTTGCCATCATATGTGTCGTACCTTGCTTGTTACAATGTATGCAGCAAATGTTATCCCAAGCTTTTGAAAAACGTGTGTATACTGCATTGATAAAACAAGAAGTGGGAACTGTGAGGGTTGGAATGCATCAAAACTGTCAGAGACCATGACAAGGAGGAACTACAGCAGGCAATTAGAAGTGACCTGTCCCTGACTGGTACTGGATAGAGGATGTTGATGAGAAAAATCAGATAGACATTTTGCCCAAAGTCGTGAATGTAACCGCAAGGCAGACACAGATGTGCTTAGCTAATTGCTTGGATGCATACAAATATCATGCAATCCTTGCAATAAACGATCCAGCTTGTACTGGTCTCCACGCCTCCCATCCTCACACCTTAGAGCTCATCCACCTTCAACCCCAGCCATGGGCAGGGACACCTTCCACTAGAGCAGGTTGCTGCAAGGCCCTCTGTGCAACCTGGCTTTGAACACGACCAGCCATGGGGCACACACAGCTTCTCTGGGCACCCTGTGCTGTAGCATACCAAAGATGAACTCCAGTTCTGGTGAAATCTGAAGACATTTATTTTGCATCTCACATCCCTTTTATAGTCTAAGTGCTAAACAGTAACTTTGCACTCTGTTACTTCCTTAACATCCTGATTCAGGGAAACTACTAAGGGTTACAAATATTTACATTGTTTGGCCTGTTTCTGACATACACACCCTGCTTTACCTTGCAACCCGCCTGCTTTGTTTTGCTAACTGATCTTGGAACTTCATTGTTCTCTTGACTCTTCCCAAGGCTTAAGCCCCACCAGGGCAAAAGCACCTGGTGTTTTCTTTACTGTTCCCAAGCCTTAAGCTGGACCAGGGTGATAACACCTGGATCCATTTGATTAACTATTTCTATCCCGTCGCCCACCCTGTGCCAGTGTCCCACCACCCTCACAGGGAACAACTTCCAAGATCCCACGTCAGTCTCCCCTCTCTGTCAGGTTAAAGCCCTTCCCCTTGTCCCATCCCCACAGGCCCATGTTCACCACACCAGAAATGAGGCCAGATCCCAGGATCATCCCTTGGCAGCTGCAGCGCTTCGCTGCCGGCTCAGCCAGCACAACTCGCACACTGAGTCCAAAGCAGCCACTCTGGGGAAGTCACTTGAGGTGTTCTTTGCAACTCCTAAAGCACCCCAAGATCGCCATCGCCACCCACCTCGTTCCATGCTCCTGTGTCCACAGGTGTCATCGACTCCGAGACACCAAGATGGGAACCACCAGAGGAGATGCTCTTGCCTCCTCCATCGGTAGCTTGTGTTCCGTGGGGCAGCTGTCGTCTCCCAGTGCTCCCACTGAAGGGTTCCAGGAGGTTTTGTGGCTTCACACACCAGAACACGGGGAGTTGCAGAATCAGCCACGACTGTGGTCCTCAATCACCATGGTCATTGTGAATGCATGAGCTCTGGTTTGGCACATGGGGTGCTCTGGAGGTGCTGCAGGCATTCTCTGGGATTCTCTAGGGGTATCCCCAGCATGCTCTGGGAGCGCACAGAGACACAGGGGCTTGGAGCAAGCTGCTCTAGTGGAAGCTGTCCCTGCCCATGGCAAGGGTTGGAGCTGGATGAGCTTTAAGGTCCCTTCCAGCCCAGCCCAGCCTGGGATTCCATGATTCTCTGCTGTGCCAATGTTGGTCACTCTCCACTTGTCTTAGGTGGCCGTGACGCCCTGTTCCATTGCCCAGGTTGAGCTGTGACCCCTCGCATGCTCCACCTCTGGACCAAAGGCACTGAGGAAGAGCAGCCCGTGAGGGACGTCCCCAGGCCGGCTGGGCAGAGGCTGGTCCCCTAAAGTGACTCCCGGAGCACCCCTGGGTGCCCAGTGCCATGGGCACGACGCTGCCGCCATCACAAAGCCGTGGTGGTCGCTGTGGAGACGCTCATTGTGACGGGGCCCCCACGCTGAGCGTGGGCTATTGAAGGAGCCAGAGCCCTGCAGGAACCAGTGCAGAGGAGAGCCCTCCCTCGGGAGGCTGCATCTCCCGTGCCTGCCCTGCGCATCCAGATACGGGTTCTTTGACTTTGCAATCCTGTTGTAGTGTTGGCTTGAAACACATGGTGGGTGCGTGCTCTAAAGGGAGGAGAAGCTGTCAGGAGATGTGCTGGTGCCATCCCAGCTGTAGGAGCAGGGGATGGGTGAGGAGGAGGCGCTGGGCTTGTTCCTGTACTTGGAGCTGAGCTCTGCCTGCAGAGGTGCTGGGGGCGAAGCAGGAGCCTTCTGTGTGCAGGAGCTGCTGGTGTCAGAGTTGCTGAGAAGGTGTCAGGGCAGGAGCAGCCCCTGGGCAGTGCAGCTGCTGGTGCTGTCACTGGGAGCTCAGCACAAGGGGACCTGCCTGGCTCTGGCAAGGCCCGCGCAAGGCCCCCGGGCATTGCGGAAGGCGGCAGGGCCCTGGCAGGTTCCAGTGATCCCTGTGCCAGGCATTGCAGAAGTCACAGAAATTTCTAAACTGAAAAGTAAGAAAATAAACACTTTCACGTAACTTTTATCAGTTGCTCTTTGCAATCTTCCCGCACTGGGAATCCTCCAATGTGCTGTGCAATCTGCAAGGCTTGACAAAACCCAAAGGTTTTAATGAGCCCCATGGTGTATTTGGGCTGAGTCCATGAACCTCAGGTGCTGAGAGGAGACTGAGGAAACCTCTCAAGAAGTCCAAGTCAGAAACAAAGCCCCAAGTCCCTTCAGCATTAATGAACCCCACTGAGGGCTGTTACTGACAGAGCCTCCCCAGGGACTCGTTAAAGCAAGTAACTGCAGGCTGTGACTACTGGGAGACAAAGGCAAAATGCAGGTGTCAGATGGTGAGAAAACCCCTTGGTTTGTTTGATGAAGCAGAAAGGCCAAGCCCTGACCACAGCCCTTGGAGAAGTAGAGCCTGAAATCCTGAGAATGAAAGTTCTCCTCATAGGCCTTGATGAAAGAGGCAACTGCCATAGCCCAGGGCACAGAGACCTTTTGTTCTTTTGGGCCTTTCAGCCTTGCCAGAATCCTCACTCATCTCTGCTGCAGGCTGTCCTTCCCTGGCCCATGCCTGCACCTCTTTCCCTTCAGGCTCTTGACACCCATCTTGCTTTCCCACCTGGCTCTCACCTGGCATTTCTGTACCTTCAGTCACATCTCTGCACCCATCCCTGTCTGCTCCTTGAAACACAAAGCCATGGGCTGAGCCAGACTCCCTCTGGGTGACCTCTTGCACCACAACTCCACCTTTCGAGAGACATTTCTCTTTCCTAACTTTGAGTCTGAACCTTCCAAGCTGCACTTTGCAGAGGTTTCCTTCTCTTCCTGCTAGCAAGAAAATCTCCATCATCTCTGAAGCCACATTTCAAGTAGTTGTAGGCTGCTACTATAGTGTCAATTCAGCAGGTGGAGTGAATATCCCTCAGCAAGGCCATCTAAAGGAGGCTTCTAGAGGAATGGGTGGTGCCATCAGGATAGAGAACTAAGCACCATGGGAGAGCAGTGGGAAAAGGGAATGGTCTGGATTGAGAACTTCCTGGCAAGAGCCAGAAGGAAAGGTGGTGTCCTTGGGTGCAAGGTACCCCATGCTGTGGGAACAGGGCACCTCATCTGGGACAGCTTCCTGCCTGTAGCACCCTCTCTGCTGTGCACACCCCTCTCTCTGCCCACACTCACAAGTGTCTCACAGAAGCTTTGCACTTCCCCTGCAGCAGTGACCCCTCACTGCAGGAGGTTCCTGCATTCTGCAGGCTCAGGGATGGATCCTGCATTCCAGGCAAGTTTGGGTAGTGCAGGAGAGGCAGACAGGAAGGTCGGCTCATGGGGCATGAGGAGCAGTGTTCAGGCACCCCCAGCAGTGGGCATTCCCCATGGGCCACGCTGAGGCGTGTTCCCATGAGGGAAACTTCTCAGACAGCCTCTGGTTTGTCCAAGGTCTGCAGCCACACTCCAGGAACACCTCCTCCTCCTCCACCTACAGACATCAACTGCTCTCCATTGCTGGGCTCCGTCCTGCTTGTAAGGATTGGTTAAAGCCCTGAACCATCACCTTGCTTCTTGCTGACTTCCCTCCACCCTCCCTCACCTCCCTGCACACTGCTCATTGCCACCAGTAACTCCCTGAAGAGTTAAGGAGCTCTCCAGGCTTTCCTCAGGGGGTGACCATGTTTCTCCATTGACCATTGATGGATCCATGGAGTGCCAGGTGTGAGGTTCCTGTAGAGGCAGAGCTGCCCCTGGGCAGAGCCCTGCTGCCGGGAGGGGTGTGCAGGGCAGAGCTGAGCACACAGCCCATGGGATGGGCTCTGGGAGCACTGAGAGGGAGCAGAGCTGGGCCCAGAGCAGCAGCTCCTGGCAGGGACAGCTCCAGGCAGCAGAGACATGGGCAGGGAGTGGGGGGAAAGTGCAGCCCAGGCCTGGGGAGGGTGCGTTCAGGCAGCTCTCTTGGTGCCTGGCACTGGAGGTGGCTGCTTGCCATGCTCTGCTGGGCACAGTCCTTAGCTATGGGGAGATGCTAAGATGTCTCCCTGGAACCTTCTCTTCTCCAGGCTGAACACCCCCATCTCAGCCTGTCTTCATGGGAGACGTGCTCCAGCCCTTAGAGCACAGCAGTTAATGGCTGGACTCGATGTTCTCAAGGGTCTTTTCAAATGAAAGGATTCTGGGATTTCCTCTGACATCCCTTGTGAACGTCAGAGCTGGGCAAAGCACAGCTTCAGAGCAAACCTGACTCCCATCCAACCTGGCCTTGAACACTGCCAGCCATGGGGCAGCCACAGCTTCTCTGGGCACCGTCTGTGAGCACCTCAGCACCCTCACAGGGAAAAACTTCCTCCTAATGTCCAAGCTAAATCTGCCTTTTTTCAGCTAAAGCCATTCCCCCTTGTCTTGTCACTGCACACCCTTGTAGAAAGCCCCTCTCCAGATTTCTTGTAGGCCCTGACTAAGTTTGGGCAGATTGCTAAGATGTCTCCCTGGAGCCTTCTCTTCTCCAGGCTCAGCACCCTCAGCTCTCTCAGCCTCTTCATCAGAGACGTGCTCCACTCCTCAGAGCAGATTAGGGCCCTTCATAAACCCATCTTTGAAAGATCATAAGAGAACAGAGGTTGGAAGGGACCCCAGGAGGTCTCAAGACCAACCCGTCAGGAACAGGGTCAGAGAAAGTGGTTCAAGGCTTGATTCAGTCTGAGTTGGAAATCCCCAAGGCCAGAGACTGCACAGCCTCTCTGGGTGACCTGATGCAGCACTTGCCTGAGCCTATGGGAACAAGGTTTCCTTATGTCCTGGCTCAACCTCTCCTCTGTCACTATCCCCCATTGCCTTTTGTCCTCCCACCAGGCACCATGGTGAGGAGCCTGGCTCTGTATTCTCCATGTCCTTCTTGCCGGTACAGGCAGCCAGTCCCCAACAGCCTTCCCTTCCCAAGATCTCAGGTCCCCATCAGCCTTCCCTTCTCCAGGCTGGACAAGCCCAGCTCCCCCAGCCTCTCCCCACAGGCACCATGCTCCAGTCCCTGCCTGTCCTCAGGGCCTGTTTTTAAACACACTCCTGCTTGCCAATAGCGTTCCTGAATTGGGGATCTGAAACCTGGATGGAGTATTCCAGAGCATCCCTTCCCTTGTTCTCCTGCCGTGCTCCTGGTCATACAGCCTGCCATGCTGCTGTCCTCCCTTGCTGCCAGGGCACACGCTGCCTCCTGTCCAGCTCCTGCCCACCCAGCCCTTTCTCATGGGCTGCTCCCAGCCAGGCAGCCCCAGCCTGGGCCATTGCAGGGGAGTCCCCTGCAGGGACCCCTGTGTCCCCTGCTCTCCTGCCCAGGACACCCTGAGAGCTCTGCAGCCCCCCCATGCCATCCCATCTCCCCACACCAGCACACCAGCCCTGGCCCTTGGGCTCCTCAAGAGCTCTTCCTGCTCCAGGCACAGAGCAGCCATCCCAGAGCTGGAGCAGCCAGAAAGATGATTTCATTCCCCTTCATTCCTGCCATGGGAGGACATAGCACAGAGAGGAAGTTGCTGCAGGATCATTTATTTAACTCAAATACTGTGAGAGCCCCCTCTGACACATAGTCTGTGGGTCACACAACACGAGTGGCTACTTAAGCAGGAGGAGATGAAAACTGACATTTCTATGAACACAACATCATCAAAAATTGAAACAGGAAAACAAATCTAAAGCAGCAAAGACAGATGTGGCCTGTCATGATGTACATTGGAAGCCTTTTCCAGGATAAAGCAGGCAGTGTATGGCTGCTGAAACACATCCAGTCAGCAGCTTCCACACAGCATCCTTGAGCTCCTGGTTCCTCAGGCTGTAGATGATGGGGTTCACTGCTGGAGGCACCACCGAGTACAGCACTGACAGCACCAGATCCAGGGGTGGGGAGGAGATGGAGGGGGGCTTCCAATAGGCAAAGGTACCAGTGCTGACAAAGAGGGAGACCACGGCCAGGTGAGGGAGGCACGTGGAAAAGGCTTTGTGGCGTCTCTGCTCAGAGGGGATCCTCAGCACGTCCCTGAAGATCTGCACATAGGACCCCACAATGAAAATGTAACAGCCAAGTGCCAAACAGAAACTTAGCACAAGAAGCCCAACTTCCCTGAGGTAGGAATGTGAGCAGGAGAGCTTTAGGATCTGGGGGATTTCACAGAAGAACTGCTCCACAGCATTGCCTCGGCAGAGGGGCAGTGAAAATGTATTGGCTGTGTGCAGCAGAGCATTGAGAAACCCAGCGCCCCAGGCAGCTGCTGCCATGTGGACACAAGCTCTGCTGCCCAGGAGGCTCCCGTAGTGCAGGGGCTTGCAGATGGCCACGTAGCGGTCGTAGGACATGACAGCGAGGATATAAAACTCTGCTGAACAGAAGAAGACAAGGAAAAAGATCTGTGCAGCACAACCTGTGTAGGAGATGGCCCTGGTGTCCCAGAGGGAATTGGCCATGGATTTGGGGACAGTGGTGGAGATGCAGGCCAGGTCCAGCAGGGAGAGGTTGAGGAGGAAGAAGTACATGGGGGTGTGGAGGTGCTGGTCGCAGGCTGTGCTGGTGATGATGAGGCCGTTGCCCAGGAGCGCAGCCAGGAAGATGCCCAGGAAGAGCCAGAAGTGCCAGAGCTGCAGCTCCCGCCTGTCTGCGAATGGCAGGAGGAGGAAGTGGGTGATGGAGCTGCCGTTGGACATCTGCTGCCTCTGGGCATGGGGCACTGTCACAGGAGAAAAAGGCAGTGACAGGTTAGGACAGGAGGGATGTCAGATAGAGAAGTTCAGAAGTTCACTTTCAGGCTACAGAAGAGAGGCTCAGTGTGAGTTGGTTGTGATTATCTCCGAGGTTGTTTGGTTTGTTTGTTTTCCCAGTGTCACAGCTGACAAGTGACATTTTAGGGATAAATTTGTTAAGAAGTATTTTGAAGGCAACTGTTAAGAGTCTGAGCATGGGACAGACAAAAGGGCTCAGCTGTCTGTGGGTTCGTGCCTACTCAAATTGCTGCAGAGTCCATCAGTCTGGTTCTCAGCTGCCCTGCACTTTCTAGAGGGACAGTCAGCTCCTTGCCCAGCAGAGCATGGCCAGCAGCCACCTCCAGTGCCAGACACCAAGAGAGCTGCCTGAACGCACCCTCCCCAGGCCTGGGCTGCACTTTCCCCCCACTCCCTGCCCATGTCTCTGCTGCCTGGAGCTGTCCCTGCCAGGAGCTGCTGCTCTGGGCCCAGCTCTGCTCTCTCTCAGTGCTCCCAGAGCCCATTCCATGGGCTGTGTGCTCAGCTCTGCCCTGCACACCCCTCCCGGCAGCAGGGCTCTGCCCAGGGGCAGCTCTGCCTGCTCAGGGGCTCAGGAGCAGCTCACACAAGTCCTGACAAGACTCTCGGTGCCTTCTCCAAAGCAGAGAAGGAAATTCCCAGCTCCCACTGCCCAACCTGCCCACCAGGAGTGAAAAACATCGGAGCTCAGGATCCTTCCCTATCAGGCAATCGCTGCCTCAGTGTCTTTCAGAAGGACCCTCTGCAAACGTGCTCAGAGAGATGAGATCCACATCTCTCTGAGCAACCCTGACCCACACAGCACCCTCTCCAGTGCACAAGAACACTTCTACTGCCCTGCCAGGGGTTGTTGCTTACCTCCAGCGCCTCTCCCCCAGTGCCGTGGGGAGCTCCCGGGCAGGCTGAGTGCTGACCCTGGCAGGCAGCAGAGTCCCTGCCCCTGCACACAGCCCCTGGGCTGCAGGCACCCTGCTCGCAAGGACAGCGCTGGGCACCCCTGCCTGCACACCCACATTCACAGCCTGCAGCCAGCCCCGGGACAAGGGACCTGCCTTGTCCTGTCCCTCGCATGGTGCAGAGGGAAGCCCTGCTCTGCAGCACATCCTGCTCCTTATCTGCACAGAGAAACCAAGAGAGTCCTCCTGACAGATCTCATGGACTGTCCGAGGCAGCAGCTTGAGGAGATCCCTCCAGGAACTGTGGCTGCATTGCCCTGCACCCAGAGCCTTACCATGCACAGGGCTGGGAAGGTTTCTCCTGCAGGGAGCTCTCAGCATCCTCCACTGCCAAGTGCCTTTAAGCTCTCTGAGGCTCGCAGGTCTCCCCTGGGTGCCTGCAGGCAGTGCCCCAGCCCTGCTCCTGGCCAGAGCTGTCTCTCTGCAGCACTGCCCGCTTGCCAGCATCTCTCTGTGTCCCAGGAGCCAGGCCCAGGTCATCAGGAGAGGCCCAGCCCAAGGTGGCTCTGCCTCTGTCCTGCTGGGCTCCCTCCAGGGCTCCCTGGGGCTCCAGGGGAACAGCATGGGAAACAGCCTGAAGCAAGCCCTGATGTTCCCTCCCTCAGCTGGCAGACACACTGCCTGCCTGCAGTGTCATTTCTCTGCTGAGAGACAGAGATTGGTCTGAACAATGAGATTTTGTAGGATCATGGAACCATTTATTTTGGAAAGGACACTTTAGAACATTGAGTCCACCATTAACCAAACACTGGCAAGTCAACACATGAACCATGTCCATTAGAGCATGTCTTTTAAATACCTCCAGGGATGGTGACACAACCACTTCTGCAGGCAGCGTATTTCTTGTCCCATCACCAGACAGGACAGGCAGGCCAGGACAGGCTGGGATCTCCTTTACCCCGGCTGAAGGAAGGGATTCAGCCCGGTCAGCTGACCCATCTCATCCTGGGATTGCAGCCCTGGGGCTGGAAGGGGATTCAGCTCCGTCCCATAAACACCAGAAACCCACAGGAGCTCTCACTTCCTCAGAAGGTGAAAATGTACCATTATGTAGATGATGTCTTAATCAGAGATTCCCCCACAAAGGCAGGGGAAGCAGGAACAGCAGTGTGGGAAGCACTACAGGATGTCATAGTTCCACCTGAGCAATGTCAGAAGCCAAGTAGAAACCAGCACATCAACGCTCCCACCCAACTTGGTGTTGGCCGCAAATTTACACATCCCAGTATGGAGCAGTGTGGACCAGTTTGCACCAGTACAGACCGACATAGGCCACTATGGCCCCAGATACTGCTGGGGTTTCAATATCCCAGTGCTCTCAGTCCCTGCTGCAGGTCTTCCCACTTGCAGCTGTGCTCAACTCCCAATCCCTTCCAGTGCTCCCACTACCTGCTGCAGGTGCTCCCAGTCCTTCCCAGTCCCTCCCAGTGCTCCCAGTCCCTGCCACAGGTGCTCCTGCTCATCCCTCACCAGACCTCCTTGGTCTTTTTTGGGGGGGAACACCCCAAATTAGGCAACCCCCACTCTGGGGCTGGCCCTGCCGACTGCCTGATAGCAGAGAGGGGGGGAGTTGGGGTGCCCCATGGGGTGTGGTTTGGGGGCAACAAGGAGCAATTTGGGGCTGGGTGGCTTTTGGGGAGGGATCAGCTTTCTAGGGGCACCCCCATTTGGGGTGGGGGTGTTTGGTGGGGCCCCTCCAGGATTTTCGGTCCTCGGGTTCATTTGGCAGGGCCCATGGTGATGGTGGGGTGCAGTTCACTTTGGAGGTGCTACAGGCCCCCCATTTGGGGGTCCTGCCTGCTTGTCTGTTGCTTCAAGGAGATTTGGGGTCCTCCAGGATTTTGGGGGGCACCACAATTGCTTTGGCTGCCTCCAGGGCCCTTTATTGGGGTGCCACTTTTGGAGGGTCCAAGCCCCCCAACACCCTGAATTCACTACTGAACCCAAAGCAATGTTGGGGTCCCCCCAGTGGATTTGAGGTCCCACAGCATTTGGGGGGACCCCAGGGCAGGTGCTGGGGGGACCCCACTTTTCAGACCACCCCTTTGTCAGGGGGCTCCTGGCAGCTGCACTGAGCCAGGGTGGATTTGGAGCTGCAGGGTTTGGGTTTGGGGGGATTTGGGGCTCCCCGCTGGGATTTTGAGGTGCAGGGGGGGGCTGGGTCCTGGGGTGCAAGGTTCTGGGGTCCCACCTGGCTGCAGGTGCTTGTGCAGAGCCAAGAGCCTCTTGAGGTGCTTCTTGTGCTGCTCCTTCAGGTCCCGGCGCTGCTGCTCCTGCAGCGGCTTCACATCAGCATAGTGCTGCTGGATGCGCAGGGCAGGCACGGGAGATGCAGCCTCCCGAGGGAGGGCTCTCCTCTGCACTGGTTCCTGCAGGGCTCTGGCTCCTTCAATAGCCCACGCTCAGCGTGGGGGCCCCGTCACAATGGGCGTCTCCACAGCGACCACCACGGCTTTGTGATGGCGGCAGCATCGTGCCCATGGCACTGGGCACTCTGAAGGCTTCCTGAAGGGTTCCGTGGGGTTCCGTGGCCTCACACACCTGAACACGGAGTGTTCCAGAATCAGCCACCCCTGTGGTCCCCATGTCCCCAAGGTCATTGTGATGCATGAACCCTGACTGGGTCCATGGGGTGCTCTGGATTTGCTCCAAGCACTCTCTGGGAATCTCTAGGGGCATCCCTGGGTTGCTCTGGGCGTCCTGAGGATGCTCTGGGGGTGCTTTAGGTGTCACCACAGATCAAATTCCACCCAAATCTGGCAAACCTGGGGTTTATTGCTTTTTTTACTCCAACCTTGCCATGAGCAGGGAGCACTTCCTCCATCCTGACCCTTATTCAATAGAATTTCTCTCCCTCTCATCCAATCTCTATTAAATCTGTGGTAAATCCAGGAAAAGCTGCCTCTCTGCTTGCCTTGAACTACGAAAGACCCGCTGTCGAATGAATGTCATTCTGGGCAGCCTGTGACCGTGTCCCACCACGCTCACAGAGAAGAACTTCCTCCTAAGGTCTCATCTTATTCACCCCCCTCTGTCTACTTAAAGCCGTTCCCACTTGTCTGATCACTACACGCCCTTGTAAAGAATCCCCCTCCAGCTTTCTTGCAGGCATCAAACGTGGTCACGTCCCTTGCGCTGCCCTTCCCTCCCCTGCCCACATCCCTCCATCCCGCAGGGGGGCAGAGAGACCCCGCAGCCGCTCCAGGGGGAAAATGGGGGGAGTCACCCGGGAGGCCCAGATCCCTCCTCGGGGCAGGCTGGGTATTGGTCGGTGAGTGGTGAGCAGTTGTATTCTCCCCCCTTGTTCTTCCCCTCATCATTATTGTTCCTGGCGGTAGCAGCAGTGGGTTTCAGTTATCCCTTAGTTACTGGACTGCTCTTATCTCAACCCATGGCAGTTACATTCTTTCCATTCTCCTCCCCTTCCCTCTGGAGCCTGGGGGGGGGGAGTGGAGATGGAGGTCAGAGGGAGGTGGGGGGAGAGGAAGGAGAGTGAGCGAGCGGCTGCGTGGTTCTCAGTTACCGGCTGGGCTAAACCATGACACTCCCCAGACCCACAAATACCCCCCAAGTGACCCCCATCGAGCCACATCTGCCTGCCAAGTGACCCCCCAGAGACCCCCAGACACACAACTGCCCCTCATGTGACCCCAAATTGACTCCCCAGACCAACCACTGCGACCCAAGTGACCCTGAAGTGACCCTCCAGACCCACAACTATCTCCAAAGTGACCCCCAAGGGACCACCCATACCTACAACTGCCCCCAAATGACCACCAAGCAACCACCTAGACCCCCAACTGTCCCCAAATTGACCCCCACGTGACCCCCATCGAGCCACAGCTGTCCCCCAAGTGACCCCAAATTGACTCCCCAGACCCACAACTGCCTCACAAGTGACCCCAAGTGACCACCCAGACCCACAACTGTCCCCCAAGAGACCTGAAGTGACCACCCAGACACACAACTGCTCCCCAAGTGACCCCAAATTGACTCCCCAGACCCACAACTGCCCCACAAGTTACCCCAAGTGAGCACCCAGACCCACAAGTGCCCCGCATGTGACCCTCCAGACCCACAAATGCCCCCCCAAGTGACTCCAAATTGACTCCATAGACCAAAAACTGCCCCTCAAGTGACCCCCCAGTGACTTCCAGAACCACAACTGTCCCCAAGTGTCCCTAAAGATATCCCCATAGAGGCAAAAACTGCCCCCCAAGTGACCCCAAATTGACTCCCCAGACCCACATCTCCTGCCAAGTGACCACCCAGGCAAACAACTGCCCCCCCAAGTGACTCCCCAGACTCAAAACTGCCTCCCAAGTGACACCCTAGACCCACAACTGCCTCCTAAGTGACCCCTGAGTAAACCCGCAGACCCACAACTGTCATTCAAGTGACCCCCAGGTGTCCACCCAGACGCACACAAACCCAAGTGACCCCCAAGTGGCACGTCAGACCTACAGCTCCACCTCCAGTGACCTCCCAGTCACCCCCAAACCCACTCCTGCCCCCCAAATGACTCCCCAGACCCACAACTGCCCCCCAGGTTGGGGGTCAGAGAATCCTGGCATCCCGGAGGCACGGATGGGTTGGGGGGAGCAAACTTTCCCGGTTGGTTCCATTTCAGCCTGAGCAGCGCCAGCAGGAACATCCAAAAAGCTTTTTGCTCCTCTTGTCCTGAGCCCTGCTCTGCGGGGCTGTCAGAGCCATGGCAGTGCAGCGCTGAGCTTCCTCTGCTGCCCCCTGCCGGCAGGCTGTGCACAAGGGCAGTGCCCATCAGCTCTCGTGGCTCTGCAGCAGCAGCAGCGGTGCTTTGGCTCTGCGCTCCGGTGAGCACAGGGTTTACACAGCTTGTCTGAACCGGAGCCCGTTGTGAACAGGAAGAGACCATTCGGGAGGAAAAAGGGGGTTAAACAGTGCCCGCATTGCCTTCTTTTCTGTGAGGCCATGTTCTGCTCCTGCAATCCAGTCAGGCCGTGGATTTGCTGATGACCTTCACCAAGGCATGGGCTGCCTGATTTTTATCTGGTGCTCATCCTTTTCCTCTTGCCTTTTAAAATAACAGCAGCAGGGTTTGTTTTCTTTCCCAATCTCTTCTGTTTTCAAGGCAGTTGATTCTTTTAGCGCACCTGAAGGGTTTGGCTCAGAATAAGCAGCCATCCTTGCACACCTCCTGATAGCGTATCAACAGTATTCAGTGAATCCTGTCAAGCACAGTGAAGTCTGTCACAGCTGCTGTGCTGCCATGTGGGGATTGTGGTTTGGTTGGTAGGAGATGGATTTGAAAGCAGGAAAAGGACAGAAAGCATTCATGTTGTTTACTGCTGAGCACGTTGCTGCTGTGACTCTCAAACCATAGGTTTCAAATGCTCCGTTGCACAACTGTTGTTGAACTTTCACTGTGCTAAGAAAGCAAGTTGTTGGGACTTCTTCCTTTTTAAAAGAAATGAAGAATGGTGCAGAACTTCCACGTGAACTGTTTGACCTGAATATGGATCTGGTTCCAGTGCTGTTATCCAGGAGATAAGAAACAGCTTCTTTTGTTCAACTGTAATTTTTACAAGAGGTGAAGCGGTTCAGAATTGTGTTTCCTTCATAATTTTTTGGCCAGCAAAAAGTTAGATTTCTGCTTTCCTTTATGGTTGTTTTTGAATGGTATCCCTTAAGGCATAGCAGTGCTCAGTAGCTGTGCAGTAGTGTGCTTGCCTTCCTATACAGCCAAATCCCTAGGAAAAATCTTCCTCCTCCTGTTGTTTCACTCCAGAATAGGAAGGGTGAGCACCAGGTTCTGTCATCTGGATGAATGTGTCTGTGGGCTTACGCTTTTCAGACAGCTGGGTGACAGTAGTGGGTGACAGTGGGACATCAAGTGCCCCACAGTTATCTGACTGCTCTGCTCCCCCAGGACCATGGGTGCAGATGGGCTGGAGACAGCTCCTCCATCCCAGCTCATCTCTGCCCCCCCATTAGATGAAGCCTGCAAGTGAGCGCTGCAGGTACGTGCTGAGGCAAAGGGGCAGCACCGTGGGTGAGACCGCAGGGAGCTGAGCCTGACCCTGCTGGATCCCCATCCCCTCCAGGAGGTCTGGCAGCTGGCTGCAGAGTGGGAGCAAGGGAAGACCCATTGGCAGGAGGGCAGGAGAAAGTGAAGGCAGAATGGGTGGTGTGGGAATGTTGGGCTGCAGGGGAGGACCAGCATCCTCCCCAGGGATGGGGATAGGGATTGACCCTCGCCTGCTGCAGGCTCCTTCACAGTATCACAGTATGTTAGAGATTGGAAGGGACCTCAAAAGATCATCTAGTCCAATCCCCCTGCCATGAGGTCCTCTGGGATACGGCACCATGAGGCTTGCTGAGATCATCTCCTCCATGCCGAGCTCTTGGGATCGGAGGCCTTTGGGTTTCCCACCCTCCAACCCAGCCCAGGAGAAAGGAGAGGTGGAGAAAGGCTGAAACCCCTTTGCCAGCAGAGGAGACGGCAGCAGCAGCCCCGCTGGAGAGAGCCCAGCCTGAGTAAGTGTGGACACTGCCTGTTGGGCAGCCCCATCCCTGCATGCTGGGGCTGCAGAGGAGCAGCCTGGGATGTGCTGGGTCAGCTCCACAGCCAAAGGATGATGCTTCCCTGTGTTGCAGCTGCCTTTCCTCACGAGCTGCCCAGGTCCTCAGGAGGGTGGAGCTGTTCCAAGCACCGAGGAACATCTTCAAGAACATCACTGAGAACAGCAGGAGGAGGATGGAGCAGCAGAGGCAGCTCCTCCACTAACGGTATCCATAAGGGGATGGGCTTCCCATGGCAAAGGGGCTGGAGGCTCCTCAGCTGCCAAGGTCCACCCCGAAATCCATAATAAAGAGCTCTGGGGCTGCTTGCAGGGATGGATCCATCAAAGCAGAGTAAACGCAGGAAGATGCTCAAGCTCTCCTGCTCACATTCCCACCTCAGGGCACCTGAGCTCCCAAAGCTGCCTTGGTGTGATGTCACCCATCACTTATGATGTCACAAAGCACCAGCACTTATGTAATGCAGCCAGGTATGAAAGTGGGGCCGTCCCTGTGTCTGGGTCATGATGGAAGAGCTGCCCGAGTGGTTGGGTCGCTCGTGAGGAAGCTGCGTTGGTGGCACCCGCACCTCAGTGGATGCAGAGAGAAAGCTGCAGAAAGACAGCTTCTGACCAAGTATGTGTGGAAAATCCTCCTCTGCTCTCCCCAAGTGTATTTTCCCTCTCATGAGATGGGATGTGTGGGGGATGATCCCATCTCAGTTCATCCTAACCTCATCTGCTTGCCTGTCATCATACAGCTCAGCTTATCTCCCCCTCCCCGTGCCTCCAAATCCCTTCTGAACTGCCAGATTCTCTTCCTCCATCACATCTCCTCCATTGGGGAACATGGGGCATCAAGGAGAGACTCGAGGTGCCCTGGGATGGATGTATGGCATCATTTTGTGGAACATGGGGAGGTCTCCCAAATTACTGTGCCCACTACAGGGAATTTTGGAAACCCCCTCCTATGAACCCTGAAATCTCCCACGAACCCCAAAATCCCTCTGAAGCCCCAAATTTACCCAATTTATGGCAAAGGGACCACATGGGTCATCCAATGATGCCCCAGGTGGCCTGGGATGGATATACCCTCCATTTTCAGGAGACGGGGGGTCCTCCAAATCCCTGCAACCCCAGAGAGTCTTGGGGACCTCCCTGAACCTCAAACTTCCCCTGAATCCCCAAATCTTCCTCTGAACCCTCAAATTCCCCCCACTTTCTGCCATGGGGAAACACAGGGCATCCGGTGAGACTCAGGGTGCCAAGGGACAAAGGTGCCTCCACTGAGGGACGTGGGGGTCCCCCAGATTCCTGCACCTGCAGAGCTTTGGCCCCTGCACCCCCCCCACCCCCCCTGCAGAGGTGTCCCCGCAGTCGCTGCAGGAGCTGCGGCAGCACGAGGCTGATGTGAAGCCGCTGCAGGAGCAGCGCCGGGACCTGAAGAAGCTGCGCAAGAAGCACCTCAAGAGGCTCTTGGCTCTGCACAAGCACCTGCAGCCAGGTGGGACCCCAGAACCCGGCACCCCAGGACCCAGCCCCCCCCTGCACCTCAAAATCCCAGTGGGGAGCCCCAAATCTCCCCAAACCCAAACCCTGCAGCTCCAAATCCGCCCTGGCTCAGTGCAGTGGCCAGGAGCCCCCTGACAAAGGGGTGGTCTGAAAAGTGGGGTCCCCCCAGCATGTGCCCTGGGGTCCCCCCAAATGCTGTGGGACCTAAAATCTTCTGGGGGACCCCAACGTTGCTTTGGGTTCAGTAGTGAATTTAGGGGATCAGAGGGGATTGACCCTCCAAAAGTGGTACCCCAGTACAGGGGCACCCCAAAATCATGCTGCCCTCCCAGAGGGCACTGGAGGCACCCAAAGCAATCATGGTGCCCCCCAAAATCCTGAGGTAACCCCATATTTCCTTGAAGCAACAGACAAGCAGGCAGGACCCCGAAAAGGGAGCCTGAAGCACCACTAAAGTGAACCTCACCCCACCATCACCACGGGCCCTGCCAAATGAACCCAGGGACCCAAAATCCTGGAGGAGCCCCACCAAACACCCCCACCCCCAAATGGAGGTGTCCCAAAAAAGCTGCTCCCCCCACCAAAGCTACGCAGCCCCAAATTGCTCCTCGTTGCCCCCAGATCACACCCTATGGGGCACCCCAACTCCCCCCAGTATCAGGTAGAAGGAGGGGGCAGCCCCAGAGTGGGGGGTGCCTAATTTGGGGTTGTCCTGCAAAAAGACCAATGAAGTCTGGTGAGGGATGGGCAGGAGCACCTGTGGCAGGGACTGGGAGCACTGGGATATTGAAACCCCAGCAGTATCTGGGGCCATAGTGACCTATATTGGTCTGTACTGATGCAAACTGAACCACACTGCTCCATACTGGGATGTGTAGATTTGTGGATGGGAGTGGGTGGGAGCGTTGATCTCCTGGTTTCTACTTGGTTTCTGACATTGCTCAGGTGGAACTTTGATATCAGGTAGTGCTTCCCACACTGCTGTTGCTGCTTTCGCTGCTTCTGTGGGGGCATTTCCTCTGATTAAGACATCATCAGGTCTGCAGTAGTCCATACTGCTCCATACTGGGTTGTGTAAACTTGCAGATGACACCAAATCGGGTGGGAGCGTTGATCTGCTGGAGGGTAGGAAGCTCTGCAGAGGGATCTGGACAGGCTGCATCCATGGGCTGTGGCCAATGGAATGAGGTTCCAGAAGGCAAAGTGCTGGCTCCTGCACTTGGGCCACAACAACCCCCTGCAACGCTCCAGGCTTGGGCAAGAGCGGCTGGAAACTGCTCATGGGAAAGGAGCTGGGGGTGCTGATTGATGGAGCTGAACAGGAGCAGCTTGTGCCCAGGCAGCCAGGAAGCCACCAGCATCCTGGCCTGGATCAGCACCAGTGTGGCAGCAGGGCCAGGGCAGTGGTTGTGCCCTGCACTGGGCACTGGTGAGGCTGCACCTCAAATCAGCTCTGGGCCCCTGACTAACAAGAGAGACATTGAGGTGCTGGAGCGGGGCCAGACAAGGGCAGCGGAGCTGGTGCAGGGCCTGGAGCACAGTGTGATGGGGAACGGCTGAGGGACCTGGGGGGTTCAGTGTGGAGAAGAGAAGGCTCAGGGGGGACCTGATCGCTCCCTACAACTGCCTGAGAGGAGGATGGAGCCAGGAGGGGCTGGGCTCTGCTCCCAAGGAACAAGGGATGGGACAAGAGGAACCCGCCTCAAGCTGCACCAGGGCAGGTTTAGATGGAGCTGAGGAACAATTCCTGCCCCAGAGGGTGCTCAGGCATTGGAACAGGCTGCCCAGGGCAGGGCTGCAGGCACCGTCCCTGCAAGTGTTCACACCCCGTGGAGACGAGGCCTCAGTGCCATGGGTTAGTGGTGGCCTCGGCAGTGCTGGGGTAAGGGTTGGACTGGAAGAGCTTAAAGGTCTTTTCCAACCTGGATGATTCTATGATTCTGTGATCCCTTTTGCTGAGGCACCGGTGAACCAGGTATTTTCTGTTGGTGCTCCCTCGGTGAAGGGAGGTGCTGCTAATCCTGGTGATGGTTTGAAAAGTTGTTGTAACGCTGATGGCTCTGCGTTTACAGGCATCTGCAGTAGTTTGGAAACTTCAGTCTGTCCTTCAGGTAATTTCACTTCCTCTTCAATCCCCGGTAGGTAGGCATGCTATTTTGTGCCAGTGGGTTTGTGCAGCTCCATCCTGAGGAGCAGTTCCCTTTGGGATACTATCAAGTTGACTGAATGGATTGAATGGAAGATTGTTCTTGATTAGTGTTCTCAGTTTGTTTTACTGCTGGGACTAAAGACAAGAGTCCCTTTTCCCACTCAAAATATGTTGGTTCAGTGTATTTAAAAGAGGCGATTTGAACATTAAAGTTCTTTTTGGTCCATCCGGGCCAGTTTGAATAGGTCACAGGAAAAGCCATGCTTAGCAAAATCCCATTCTACTGTGAGAGGGTGTCTAATAATGGGACAAGAAACAGGCTGCCTGCAGAAGTGGTTGTGTCACCAACCCTGGAGGTATTTAATAGACATGTTCTAAGGGACATGGTTAATGTGTTGACTTGCCAGTGTTTGGTTAATGTTGGACTCAATGATCTTAAGGTTCTTTTCCAGCCTAAATGGTTCCATGATTATACAAAATCTCGTTGTTCAGACCAATCTCTGTCTCTCATCAGAGAAATGACACTGCAGGCAGGCAGTGTGTCTGCCAGCTGAGGGAGGGAACAGCAGGGCTTGCTTCAGGCTGTTTCCCATGGTGTTCCCCTGGAGCACCAGGGAGCCCTGGATGGTGCCCAGCCGGGCAGAGGCAGAGCCACCTTGGGCTGGGCCTCTCCTGATGAGCTGGGCCTGGCTCCTGGGATGCAGAGAGATGCTCTCCCGTAGGGTCCTGACCATTGCAGAGCCTTCCCTTGGGGTTGGCGCTCTGCACTCAGAGTCCTTTGCTTCTGCTTCCAAGGGCTGTGTCCTACTCTGTCTATCACAGCTGCACCCTGGGATGCGAGGGAGAAGTTCTGCCCTTTGCAACAGCAGAGGTCCCTGCCTGGCACCAGAGTCCAGTTGTTCTTTATCTCATTCTTTCTCCTTTTATTCTCTCAAGTTATCTTTGTGTGCAGAAATACTTCGGGCATCACAAGGACCAGTGCAGGGCAGCTGGGAACAAGAGTGATGGAATCTGCAGCTCTCCAGACTATGCACTAATCCATGGGCTGCTGAGCCCTTTCATCTCTCCTGTCCTAATACTGACCACGTGTTCAGTTACAAAAATTAGGATTTCTACACCTCAAATAGCATTTGTCAGCTGAGAAAATCCTGCAAAAATCCTGATAAAGTCACGCTGAGGCTCTGCTCTGCAGCCACAATCTTCATAGTTGTGAGTGCAGACACTGAAACTCTCTTACATCTAACAGCCCTGGTGGGTATCGGAGCTTTCGCAGAGCGGCTTCATGAAACCCCTGCAGTGGTACAGAGCTGAGTCCTTGGAGCCACATTGCTTCTGCCAGCACACTCAGCCATCAGCACCAGGAAAGGGAGAAAGCATTTGAACTTGAGGGGATGGTGGAAGGCAGCCTGGGAAGAATACAGGGATGTTGTCTGAGAAGCTATGGACCAGGTTAGGAAAGCTAAGGCCCAGTTAGAATTAAACTTGGCTAGGAATGTGAAAGAGAACAGGAAGGGATTCTATAGGTACATTGCAAATAAAAGATAGGCTAGGGACAACGTAGGCCCCCTCCAGAAACTATCAAGAGAACTGGCTACCCTGGATTTGGAGAAGGCTGAGGTTCTGAATGACTTCTTTGCCTCCATCTTCACTGGCAAAGGCTCTGACCACATCACCCAAGTCTTGGAAGGCAGAAGCAGGGACTGTGAGAATGAAGACCTTGGGCCCACTGAAGAAGAGGATCTGGTTCAAGACCATCTGAACAACCTGAATGTGCACAGGTCCATGGGACCTGATGAAATCCATCTATGGGTCCTGAAGGAGCTGGTAAATGAAGTTGCTAAGACACTGTCCATCATATTTGAAAGATCACGGCAGTCAGGTGAAGCTCCCGATGACTGGGAAAAGGGAAATATAACCCCCATTTTCAAGAAGGGGAAAATGGATGAGCCAGGGAATTACAGAGCAGTCAGTCTCACCTCTGTGCCTGGCAAAATCTTGGAGCAGATTCTCCTGGAAGGCATGCTAAGGCACATGAAAAACAAGGAGGTGCTTGGTGGCAGCCAGAATGGCTTCACTAAGGGGAAATCCAGCCTGACCGATGTGGTGGCCTTCTATGATGGAGCTATGGAACTGATGGACAGGGGTAGAGCAGTTGATGTCATCTACCTGGACTTGTGCAAAGCGTTCGAAACTGTCTGACACGACATCCTTGTCTCTAAATTGGAGAGACATCAATTGGATGGGTGGACCACTCGGTGGATAAAGAACTGGCTGGATGGCCGTACGCAAAGAGTTGTGGTCAATGGCTCGATGTCCGGCTGGAGACTGGTAACGAGTGGTGTCCCTCAGGGATCGGTGTTGGGACCGGTCTTGTTCAACATCTTTGTCGCTGACATGGACAGTGGGATTGAGTACGCCCTCAGCAAGTTTGCCGATGACACCAAGCTGTGTGGTTCGGTTGATACGCCGGAGGGAAGGGATGCCATCCAGAGGGACCTTGACACGCTTGTGAGGTGGGCTGATGCCAACCTTACGAAGTTTAACCATGCCAAGTGCAAGGTCCTACACCTGGGTCGCAGCAATCCCAGGCACTGCTACAGGTTGGGCAGAGCAGAGATCCAGAGCAGCCCTGCAGAGAAGGACTTGGGGGTGTTGGTCAAAGAGAAAATGAACATGAGCCGGCTTCAGCTTGAGCTTGCAGCCCAGAAAGCCAAGCATATCCTGGGCTGCATCAAGAGGAGTGTGACCAGCAGGTCGAAGGAGGTGATCCTGCCCCTCTGCTCTGCTCTCCTGAGACCTCACCTGGAGTATTGTGTGCAGTTCTGGTGTCCTCAACATGAAAAGGACATGGAACTGTTGGAACAAGTCCAGAGGAGGGTCACGAGGATGATCAGGGGACTGGAGCACCTCCCGTGTGAAGAGAGGCTGAGAAAGTTGGGGCTGTTCAGCCTGGAGAAGAGAAGGCTGCGTGGAGACCTCACAGCAGCCTTTCAGTATCTGAAGGTGGACTATAAGGATGGTGGGGAAGGACTCTTCATTAGGGACTGTAGTGATAAGACAAGGGGCAATGGGTTAAAACTTAAACAGAGTTAAAGTGCTTCCACCAGCAAGCACCCAACATTGCAGAACACGGCAGGGCCCTGGCAGTCTGCACCAACCCTGCAGAATCTCCTCAAGCATTCCAGATGGAGGCAGAGGCCTCAGCAGGCTCTGGCAAGGCTGCGGAATAACAGCGGCCATTCCAGAATGCGCAGGTGCTCTGCAACTGTGCTAAAGCCCTCAGGAGCCTGACCGCCATTCAGAAAGGTGGCAAAAGCCCTGGAGGACCTTGGAAGCCCTCCAGGTATTCCAGGCTCAGGGATCCTTATCAGACTTGCTCATGCTCCTTCACCATCAGAGCCGCTTCCCATGGAAACTCCTGGAATGGTCCCCAAGTGAGTCCAGAGTCTGTTCTCTGCTGCTGGCCTTCCTCATGCCCTTTAGCATCTGAGTCCCCACTATTGCATGCTCATGACAGCCAAGGCTGACACTGATGATCACATCCTGACCAGCTTTTCCAGGGCAGCATCACCCTTGTTGGCCTGCCCTGCACCTGTGTTAACCGGTTGTGCCAAGACCCTCCACACTGTTGCACCCAGTTGCTTTGCATGGCCAGGGACTGCCAGGGCAATTACCTGCAAGGTACCTGCTCATTAGCCTGCAGGCTTCCTCAGGTGCTGACAAAATTCCTTTTCTGTTTCCCCTCCCTGAGCAAGTAGTTTGTAACTCTGAGCACAATGTCCCTCTTATCCACTCCTCTGATCCTCAGTCACAAAAGCCAACCCAACCTGTTCCCTGTCACACAGAGGACCTCCAGAAATCCAAGTTTCCCCTTCATGCAGGGGGCATCCACCCTCCTCATCCTTCTTGTCTCCATGCTACACCTCTTGGGGTTCCAGCCGTCAAAGGGACATGAGACTACCTGTACAATTCTCTCCTTACAGAGCTAGATCTAGGGAACAGCATTTAAATGATGCCTCACAGAGTCCAGTGCATTTTTTCCTGGGACAGCAACAGACCAGCAGGTTCTGGTGAAAAACATTCTCTCAGCACCTTGGATGCTGCCCCTTTGGTCTCATGGACAGTTTAGGGTGTAGTCTGCAAAGACCCTAACCCCTGACTTGATCCCCATCCAGTGCCGGTTGTTCCCCTTTCCCATCCAGGGTCCTTTCTCAAAGCACACAGTCCTGAGAGATCTTGCTGGTGGTAACTGAGGCAAAGAGGAGATAGGCTATCTGAGATCTACCTGCATGTACTCTTGCTTTGTTTAGTGGTGGTCCTGTGTTACCTTGTTTCTTCTTTAACTGTTCCTGAAGTAGGAGCATCTCATCCTGGTGCTCTTCAATTCCTCTTTGAGCTTGTCTGGGATTTGCTATGACCCATCGCTGTGCATAAAGGATGCTGTCCCTGAAAGCCAGAGGTAGCCAAGCACACAGTTAAAATGCTTGGGCTGTTCCTTAGCTGAATCATCAAGGGAGTGAGTAAAGACCCTGCAGTGATGTACTTTGTGTTCACTCAATGCCTGCAGCTAAAGGGTGGCAGAAAGGACAGACCTGGCATCACTGATAGCAACTGATGCCTGATGCCTCTGAGCGCTTACAAGAATATTCCCAACGATATTGTCTTGTCTCTATATCAGCCTGCACGTATCTTTGGCCTGTCTCTATAACTTGCATGTAACTTTGACCAGCCCTGTAATGCCAAAAGTCACCAGAGATTTGCACCCAGACACCTCACTCCTGGCCCCCATCAATGTTAATGCTGAGACAAAGAGCTCCCTCATGTAGGTGCCTTTTCAAGGAAGACCTGACCAGAGGCAGGAAGAATCCTACCTCCTGTGGGTTTGTGGTGTTCATGGGAGGGAGCTGAGTCCCCTTCCAGTCCCAGGCCTACAGACTGAGGAGGACATGCCTCAGCTAACCAGGGGGAATCCACTCCATCAGCAAGGGTAAAGGAGATCTCAGCCTGTCTTTGTCTGGCTGTCCTAATGATGGGACAAGAAACAGGCTGCACACAGAAGTGGTTGTGTCACCATTCCTGGAGGCCTTTAAAAGACATGGAGATGTGGCACTTGTTGACATGGGTCAGTGGTGGACATAACAGTGTTTGGTTAATAGCTGGAGTTGATCTTACGGGTCTTTTTGAATCTAAATGATTCTGTAATTGTGAGAAACTTTGTTTACACCAAACTCCATCTCTCAGCAGAGAAATGACACTGCAGGCAGGCAGTGTATCTGCCAGCTGAGGGAGGGAACAGCAGTGCTTGCTTCAGGCTGTTAACCATGGGGTTCCTCTAGAGCTCCAGGGAGCCATGGAGGGAGCCCAGTGGGACAGAGGCAGAGCCACCTTGGGCTGGGCCTCTCCTGATGAGCTGGGACCAAGGGGAGACCTGTGAGCCTCAGAGAGCTTAAAGGCACTTGGCAGTGGAGGATGCTGAGAGCTCCCTGCAGGAGAAACCTTCCCAGCCCTGTGCATGGTAAGGCTCTGGGTGCAGGGCAATGCAGCTGCAGTTCCTGGAGGGATCTCCTCAAGCTGCTGCCTCGCACAGTCCATGGGATCTGTCAGGAGGACTCTCTTGGTTTCTCTGTGTAGATAAGGAGCAGGATGTGCTGCAGAGCAGGGCTTCCCTCTGCACCATGCGAGGGACAGGACAAGGCAGGTCCCTTGTCCCGGGGCTGGCTGCAGGCTGTGAATGTGGGTGTGCAGGCAGGGGTGCCCAGCGCTGTCCTTGCGAGCAGGGTGCCTGCAGCCCAGGGGCTGTGTGAAGGGGCAGGGACTCTGCTGCCTGCCAGGGTCAGCACTCAGCCTGCCCGGGAGCTGCCCAGGAGCTCCCCACGTTGATAGTGGAGAAGCTGTTGGGGAAGGCACAACCCCTGGCAGGGAAGGAAAAGTGTTCTTGTGCACTGGAGAGGGTGCTGTGTGGGTCAGGGCTGCTCACAGCTCCACATCACTCTGAGCACATTTGCAGAGGATTCTTCTGAAAGACACTGAGGCAGTGTTTACCAGATAGGGAAGGATTCAGAGCTTTGATGTTTTTCACTCTTGGTGGCCAGGTTGGGCAGTGGGAGCTGGGAATTTCCTTCTCTGCTTTGGAGAAGGCACCGAGAGTCTTGTCAGGACTTGTGTGAGCTGCTCCTGAGCCCCTGAGCAGGCAGAGCTGCCCCTGGGCAGAGCCCTGCTGCCGGGAGGGGTGTGCAGGGCAAAGCTGAGCACACAGCCCATGGGATGGGCTCTGGGAGCACTGAGAGGGAGCAGAGCTGGGCCCAGAGCAGCAGCTCCTGGCAGGGACAGCTCCAGGCAGCAGAGACATGGGCAGGGAGTGGGGGGAAAGGGCAGCCCAGGCCTGGGGAGGGTGCCTTCAGGCAGCTCTCTTGGTGTCTGGCACTGGAGGTGGCTGCTGGCCATGCTCTGCTGGGCAAGGAGCTGACTGTCCCTCTGGAAAGTGCAGGGCAGCTGAGAACCAGACTGATGGACTCTGCAGCAATTTGAGTAGGCACGAACCCACAGACAATTGAGCTCTTTTGACTGTCCCATGCTCAGACTCTTCACAGTTGCTTTCAATATACTTCTTAGCAAATTTATCCCTAAAATGTCACTTGTCAGCTGTGACACCGGGAAAACAAAGAAACCAACCAACCTCAGAGATAATCACAACCAACTCACACTGAGCCTCTCTTCTGTAGCCTGAAAGTGTTCACAGTTGTGAGTGTGTAAATTGAACTTCTATATCTGACATCCCTCCTGTCCTAACCTGTCACTGCCTTTTTCTCCTGTGACAGTGCCCCATGCCCAGAGGCAGCAGATGTCCAACGGCAGCTCCATCACCCACTTCCTCCTCCTGCCATTCGCAGACAGGCGGGAGCTGCAGCTCTGGCACTTCTGGCTCTTCCTGGGCATCTTCCTGGCTGCGCTCCTGGGCAACGGCCTCATCATCACCAGCACAGCCTGCGACCAGCACCTCCACACCCCCATGTACTTCTTACTCCTCAACCTCTCCCTGCTGGACCTGGCCTGCATCTCCACCACTGTCCCCAAATCCATGGCCAATTCCCTGTGGGACACCAGGGCCATCTCCTACACAGGTTGTGCTGCACAGATCTTTTTCTTTCTCTTTTTCATGTCAGCAGAGTTTTATCTCCTCACTGTCATGTCCTATGACCGCTACGTTGCCATCTGCAAGCCCCTGCACTACGGGAGCCTCCTGGGCAGCAGAGCTTGTGTCCACATGGCAGCAGCTGCCTGGGGCGCTGGGTTTCTCAATGCTCTGCTGCACACAGCCAATACATTTTCACTGCCCCTCTGCCGAGGCAATGCTGTGGAGCAGTTCTTCTGTGAAATCCCCCAGATCCTAAAGCTCTCCTGCTCACATTCCTACCTCAGGGAAGTTGGACTTGTTGTGCTAAGTTGCTTTCTAGTACTTGGCTGTTTTGTGTTCATTGTGGGGTCCTATGTGCAGATCTTCAGGGCCGTGCTGAGGATCCCCTCTGAGCAGGGACGCCACAAAGCCTTTTCCACGTGCCTCCCTCACCTGACTGTGGTCTCCCTCTTTGTCAGCACTGGTACCTTTACCTATTTGAAGCCCCCCTCCATCTCCTCCCCATCCCTGGATCTGGTGCTGTCAGTGCTGTACTCGGTGGTGCCTCCAGCAGTGAACCCCCTCATCTACAGCCTGAGGAACCAGGAGCTCAAGGATGCTGTGAGGAAGCTGCTGACTTGATGTGTTTCAGCAGCCATAGGCTGCCTGCTGTCCTCTCCAAAACGCTTCCATTGTAGGTCATGACAGGCCAAGTCTGTCTTCGCTGCTTTACAGTTGTTTTTCTGTTTCAATTTTTGATGATGTTGTGTTCATAGAAATGTCAGTTTTCATCTCCTCCTGCTTAAGTAGCCGCTCGTGTTGTGTGACCCACAGACTTTGTGTCAGAGGGGGCTGTCACAGTATTTGAGTTCAATAAATGATCCTGCAGCAACTTCCTCTCTGTGCTATGTCCTCCCATGGCAGGAATGAAGGGGAATGAAATCAGCTTTCTGGCTGCTCCAGCTCTGGGATGCCTGCTCTGTGCCTGGAGCAGGAAGAGCTCTTGAGGAGCCCAAGGGCCGGGGCTGTTGTGCTGGTGTGGGGAGATGGGATGGCATGGGGGGGCTGCAGAGCTCTCAGGGTGTCCTGGGCAGGAGAGCAGGGGACACAGGGGTCCCTGCAGGGGACTCCCCTGCAATGGCCCAGGCTGGGGCTGCCTGGCTGGGAGCAGCCCATGGGAAAGGGCTGGGTGGGCAGGAGCTGGACAGGAGGCAGCGTGTGCCCTGGCAGCAAGGGAGGACAGCAGCATGGCAGGCTGTATGACCAGGAGCACGGCAGGAGAACAAGGGAAGGGATGCTCTGGAATACTCCATCCAGGTTTCAGATCCCCAATTCAGGAATGCTATTGGTAAGCAGGAGTGGGTTTAGCAATGGGCCCTGAGGACAGGCAGGGACTGGATTATGGTGCCTGTGGGGAGTGGCTAGGGGAGCTGGGCTGCTGATGGGGACCTGAGATCTTGGGAAGGGAAGGCTGTTGGGGACTGGCTGCCTGTACCGCCAAGGACGACATGGAGAATACAGAGCCAGGCTCCTGACCATGGTGCCTGGTGGGAGGACAAAAGGCAATGGGGGACAGTGACAGAGGAGAGGTTGAGCCAGGACATAAGGAAACCTTGTTCCCATAGGCTCAGGCAAGTGCTGCATCAGGTCACCCAGAGAGGCTGTGCAGTCTCTGGCTTTGGGGATTTCCAACTCCGACTGAATCAAGCCTTGAACCGCTTTCTCTGACCCTGTTCCTGATGGGTTGGACTTGAGACCTCCTGGGGTGCTTTCCAACCTCTGTTCTCTTATGATCCTACAATGATGGGGTTGTAAAAGGCCACAGAGATGGCACGAGGGCTGAAACAATTCTGTGATGAAGACATGTTGAGAGATTTGAGTGTTCAACCTGGAAAAGAGAAGGTTCTAGGGAGACATCTTAGCAATCTGCCCATAGCTAACCAGGGCCTACAAGAAATCCGGAGAGGGGCTTTTTACAAGGGTCAAGCCAACACTAAAAGAGGATGGCAAAGTCAAAGAACCCGTACCTGGATGCGCAGGGCAGGCACGGGAGATGCAGCCTCCCGAGGGAGGGCTCTCCTCTGCACTGGTTCCTGCAGGGCTCTGGCTCCTTCAATAGCCCATGCTCAGCGTGGGGGCCCCGTCACAATGGGCGTCTCCACAGCGACCCCCACGGCTTTGTGATGGCGGTAGCATCGTGCCCATGGCACTGGGCACCCAGGGGTGCTCCGGGAAGTCACTGCGGGGGACCAGCCTCTGCCCAGCCGGCTCGGGGAGGTCCCTCATGGGCTGCTCTTCCTCAGTGCCTTTGGTCTGTTGGTGGAGCATGCGAGGGGTCACAGCTCAACCTGGGCAATGGAACAGGGCATCACGGCCACCTACGAGAACTGGAGAGTGACCGACATTGGCACAGCAGAGAATCATGGAATCCCAGACTGGGTTGGGCTGGAAGGGACCTTAAAGCTCATCCAGCTCCAACCCTTGCCATGGGCAGGGACAGCTTCCACTAGAGCAGCTTGCTCCAAGGCCCTGTGTCTTTATGCACTCCCGGAGTATCCCGGGGATACCCCTACAGAATCCCAGAGAATGCCTGCAGCACCTCCAGAGCACCCATGGGCTCGAAATGAGCTCATGCATCACAATGAACATGGGGACATGGGGAACTCAGGGGTGGCTGTTTCTGGAACTCCCCATGTTCAGGCGTGCGAGGCCACGGAACCCCACAGAACCCTTCAGTGGAGGCACTGGGAGACGACAGCTGCCTCATGGAACACAAGCTACCGGTGGAGGAGGCACACTCTCTCCGTGCTGCTCCACTGACCTCAGGCTGGCATCGGAGAGACTCGTCTTGGCCATGGGCTGCACCGTGCACTTGACGGTTCCACCGCTGCAGGGTGGCAGAGCTGTCACTGGGAATACAAAACTGCCCAGCAGGAAGGAGCCATCCTCAGTTATGCTTTCGATGGAGCCAGCACCACCGCTCCCCCCATGAGAACCACGTGAGGTTCAACAGAAGGAACTCTTTGCTGCAGATGGTGCTGCAGCAAGGGGACCACTGGCTGTAGAGCTTCAGGTCCCAGCAGGAGGCCACGGGCTGGTTCCAGCTGCACATTGTGGGTGAGAGACCTTCCTCCTCCACAGCCAGAGAGCTTGAAGGTGCTTTGGGTGTGGGACCTGTGGAACTGTGGGTTTGAATGCTGGCAGTCACTGCATCTCTCCTAGAACCACTTTCCAAGCCAGAAATTGTGGGCAACGCATCCGTGAAGGTAGATTTTTGCTTGGAGGTTGTTTGGGGGGGTTAAATTCAGTCTGGGTGCAGACACAATGGTTTCTCTTCTCCAGAGACGCACAGAATGTGGTGCTGCCCATGATGCTGGCAAGCATTGCCGTGGGCTCGCTGGCAGGTGAGTGCTGGGCCTGGCTCTTGCTCTGGTTTTTTGGCCACTGCAGTGGATGCTGCATGCGAGGAGGGATGTGGGAAGAGGCTCTGTGCTGGCTGAGGTGCCATGGTCATGCTGGGACCTGGGATTCCCACTGGGGAGCCCTATGGGCAGGGACTGGGGCTTTGTCACTGCAGTCATTGCAAGAAGGGCATCCCCTATCCAAGGAGGTGTTCTCTGCTCTCTTGCCACTTCCGCCTAGGACAGCCCTTAGCTGCAGCCCAGCAGCGCTGCTCTGCCTCGCTTTGGCTGCACGGCCTTGGTCCAATATTTCCTATATTCCAGACTGGGAAATGCTCTGTGTGCTCTGGGAAAGCCTGAGAGGCCCCTTTCAAGCCTCCCTTCAAAGGCATCCTCTCCTCAACATGCTATTGATACCTGAATCCTGGAATCCCAGACTGCATTGGGTTGGAAGGGACCTTAGAGCTCATCCAGCTCCAACCCCTGCCATGGGCAGGGACAGCTTCCACTAGAGCAGCTTGCTCCAAGGCCCTGTGTCTTTATGCACTCCCGGAGTATCCCGGGGATACCCCTACAGAATCCCAGAGAATGCCTGCAGCACCTCCAGAGCACCCATGGGCTCGAAATGAGCTCATGCATCACAATGAACATGGGGACATGGGGAACTCAGGGGTGGCTGTTTCTGGAACTCCCCATGTTCAGGCGTGCGAGGCCACGGAACCCCACAGAACCCTTCAGTGGAGGCACTGGGAGACGACAGCTGCCTCATGGAACACAAGCTACCGGTGGAGGAGGCACACTCTCTCCGTGCTGCTCCACTGACCTCAGGCTGGCATCGGAGAGACTCGTCTTGGCCATGGGCTGCACCGTGCACTTGACGGTTCCACCGCTGCAGGGTGGCAGAGCTGTCACTGGGAATACAAAACTGCCCAGCAGGAAGGAGCCATCCTCAGTTATGCTTTCGATGGAGCCAGCACCACCGCTCCCCCCATGAGAACCACGTGAGGTTCAACAGAAGGAACTCTTTGCTGCAGATGGTGCTGCAGCAAGGGGACCACTGGCTGTAGAGCTTCAGGTCCCAGCAGGAGGCCACGGGCTGGTTCCAGCTGCACATTGTGGAATCCTGAATCCTGGAATCCCAGACTGCATTGGGTTGGAAGGGACCTTAGAGCTCATCCAGCTCCAACCCCTGCCACAGGCAGGGACACCTTCCACTAGAGCAGATTGCTCCAAGCCCCTGTGTCCAACCTGGTCTTGAACACTGCCAGGGATGGGGCAGCCACAGCTTCTCTGGGCACACTTTGCCGGTGCCTCAGCACCTTCACAGGGAAGAGCTTCTGCCTAAGAGCTCATCTTACTCTCCCCTCTGTCAGGTTAAAGCCATTCCCCCTTGTCCCGTCCCTACATTCCCTTGCAAAAAGCCCCTCTCCAGATTTCTTGTAGGCCCTGTTTAGGTATGGGTTTAGTAAGGTCTCCCTGGAGCCTTCTATTCTCCAGGTTGAACACTCCCAGCTCTCACCTGTCATAACTAGACACATGTTCCATCCCTCAGAGCATCTTTGTGACCCTTCATAACCCCATCATTGTAGGATCATAAGAGAGCAGAGGTTAGAAAGTACCCCAGGAGGTCTCAAGTCCAAACCATCAGGGACAGGGTCAGAGCAAATTGTTCAAGGCTTGATTCAGTCTGAGTTGGAAATCCCCAAGGCCAGAGACTGCACAGCCTCTCTGGGTGACCTGATGCAGCCCTTGCCTGAGCCTATGGGAACAAGGTTTCCTTATGTCCTGGCTCAACCTCTCCTCTGTCACTATCCCCCATTGCCTTTTGTCCTCCCACCAGGCACCATGGTCAGGAGCCTGGCTCTGTATTCTCCATGTCGTCCTTGGCGGTACAGGCAGCCAGTCCCCAACAGCCTTCCCTTCCCAAGATCTCAGGTCCCCATCAGCCTTCCCTTCTCCAGGCTGGACAATCCCAGCTCCCCCAGCCTCTCCCCACAGGCACCGTCCTCCAGTCCCTGCCTGTCCTCAGGGCCTGTTGCTAAACCCACTCCTGCTTACCAATAGCGTTCCTGAATTGGGGATCTGAAACCTGGATGGAGTATTCCAGAGCATCCCTTCCCTTGTTCTCCTGCCATGCTCCTGGTCGTACAGCCCGCCATGCTGCTGTCCTCCCTTGCTGCCAGGGCACACGCTGCCTCCTGTCCAGCTCCTGCCCACCCAGCCCTTTCCCATGGGCTGCTCCCAGCCAGGCAGCCCCAGCCTGGGCCATTGCAGGGGAGTCCCCTGCAGGGACCCCTGTGTCCCCTGCTCTCCTGCCCAGGACACCCTGAGAGCTCTGCAGCCCCCCCATGCCATCCCATCTCCTCACACCAGCACAACAGCCCTGGCCCTTGGGCTCCTCAAGAGCTCTTCCTGCTCCAGGCACAGAGCAGCCATCCCAGAGCTGGAGCAGCCAGAAAGCTGATTTCATTCCCCTTCATTCCTGCCATGGGAGCACATAGCACAGAGAGGAAGTTGCTGCAGGATCATTTCTTTTACTCAAATACAGTAAGAGACCCCACTGACACAACGTCTGTGGGTCAGACAAGGTGGGCAGATACTGAAGTAGCAGGGGATGAAAACTGACATGGCTTTGAAGAAAGCAACATCACAAGTGGAAAAAAGAAAACAACTGTAAAGCAGCAAAGACAGACTTGGCCTGTCATGACATACACTGGAAGCCCTTTCCAGGGTTAAGCGAGCAGTACATGGCTGCTGAAACACATCCAGACACCAGCTTCCTCACAGCATCCTTGAGCTCCTGTTTCCTCAAGCTGCAGATGAGGGTGTTCACTGCTGGAGGCACAACCCTGTACTGCACTGACAGCACCAGATCAAGGGATGGAGAGGAGATGGAGGGGGACAAAGATGCCAGTGCTGACAAGCAGGGAGAGCACAGCTAAGTGAGGGAGGCACATGGAAAAGGCTTTGTGTTGTCCCTGCTCAGAGGGGATCCTCAGCACAGCTATGAGAAGAGAAGGCTCCTTAAGGGGAGAATTTCAGGCAACTCCCAGAGCCTAAAGGGGCTACAAGAAACCTGGAGAGAGGCTTTGGAACAGGGCCTGTAGGGACAGGACAAGGGGAATGGCTTTAACCTGCCAGAGGGGAGACTGAGATAAGCTCTTAGGCAGAAGCTCTTTCCTGTGAGGGTGGTGACACAGTGGCACAGGGTGCCCAGAGAAGCTGTGGATTTTCAGAAACTGAGCACTTTAAGTTTATTAAATACGTCCTCATTACTCTTAGTTGCGCAGGGCAACTAAGATGATGAAGGGAGTGGAGCATCTCCCTTATGAGGAAAGGCTGAGGGAGCTGGGTCTCTATAGTTTGGAGAAGGGGAGACTGAGGGGGGACCTTATTAGTGTATATAAATATATAAAGGGGGAGTGTCACGAGGATGGAGCCAGGCTCTTCTCGGTGGCAAACAATGATAGGACAAGGGGTAATGGGTACAAACTGGAACACAAGAGGTTCCACTTAAACTTGAGAAGAAACTTCTTCTCAGTGAGGGTGACAGAACACTGGAACAGGCTGCCCAGGGGGGTTGTGGAGTCTCCTTCTCTGGAGACATTCAAAACCCGCCTGGACACATTCCTGTGTAACCTCATCTAGGTGTTCCTGCTCTGGCAGGGGGATTGGACTAGATGATCTTTTGAGGTCCCTTCCAATCTCTAACATACTGTGATACTGTGATACTGTGATTTTAAGTGCTTGGCACAGATGGGCTGGCAGGACTGGGGCAGTGGGGAGATGCCCAAAATGCTCAAGCGCAGCATTAGTCAGTGATTCAAAAGTGCTGGTGGGCTTAACTAGACAAAATGTACCCTCCAGAATACTCTCTACCTAAGGGTATGGGAACCCAGGTAGAGGCCGTCCTCAACCCCTTCGGTCAGGGGAAAGGGTGTGAGAAGGAGCAAACCGATACTGCATGCCCACAATTGGTAGATTATAGACACTGCCCCACACTGGGTGTTTTCTGGCAGTCCTGATGCGGGTGGAAAGGCAGTCCTGAACTATTTGGTGGCATCCAACAAAACAGCAGACTCACGATTCTCAGCTCTGGTGGAATCTCGCTTGTGAGATACAGTGACTGTGCTCGGGCAACCTCTGGGGGATAAAAGTCGGGGATGGGGAGGAAATGGAGGGGGGCCCAGATACTGCTGGGGTTTTGTCCTGGGTTCAGCAGTAGCAGTCATTTTTCTCTTTCTTAGTAGCTGGTGCCGTGCTGTAGTTTTGACTTTCAGCCTGGGAACTGCGCTAATAACGCCCGTGTTTTTAGTTGCTGCTCAGTAATGTTCACTCTGACCAAGGACTTTCTGAGTCTCATGCACTGCCAGGGAAGAGGGGAAGCCAGGAGGAAGCAGAGACAGGACACCTGACCCAAACTAGCCAGGGAGGTATTCCATACCACAGCACGTCATGCACAGTCTATAACCTGGGGGCAGTTACCTGGAAGGGTGTGATCACGGCTGGGGTCAGACTGGGTATTGATCTGCATGTGGTGAGCGGTTCTATTCTCTCCCCTTGTTATTTCCCTTATCATTATTATTATTGGTGGTAGCAGCAGTGGTTTGTGTTACACCTTAGTTACTGGACTGCTCTTATCTCAAGCCGTGGGAGTCACATTCTTTCGATTCTCATCCCCATCCCTCTGAGAGTGGGGGAAGGAAGGAGGGGAGTGAGCGAGCGGCTGCATGGTTCTGGGTTGCCGGCTGGGCTTAAACCACAACAGGTTTCAATATCCCAGTGCTCCCAGTCCCTGCCACAGGCGCTCCTACTCATCCCCCGCACGACCTCCTTGGTCTTTTTGGGGGGACACCCCAAATTAGGCACCCCCTAACATGGGGCTGCCCCCCAGCTCCCTGACACCCGGGGAGTGGGGGCTGGAATTCCCCATGGAGCGTGGTTCGGGGGCAACAAGGAGTGTTTTGGTGCTGATGTCTTTCGGCTGGGGGGTGGAGCAGCCTTTTGGGGCCCCTCCAGGACTTTGTGTCCCCTGGGCTCATTTGCGATTGGAGGCCTCAGGGAGATGGGAAGGTGCAGGTCACTTTTGGGCTGCCCCAGGGCCCTCATCTGGGGGTCCTGCCAGCTCTTGTGTTGCTACAGGGAGATTTGGGGTACCCCAGAATTTAGGGGGGCACCACGATTGCTTTGGATGCTTCCAGGGCCCTTTGGGGGGCAGCATTGGTTTTGTGATACCCCTTTATTGGGGTGCCTGTTTGGGGGGATCCACTGCCTTTGGCCCCATGAATTCACTACTGAACCCAAAGCAAAGTTGGGGTCCCCCCAGTGGATTTGAGGTCCCAGAGCAACTTATGGGACCCCCAGGGGAGGTGCTGGGGGGACCCCACTTTTCAGGACAGCCCATTTTAGCGGGTTTGTGCCACTGCGCTGAGCTTGGGGAGGGCTTTGGAGCTGCGGGCTTTGGGTTTGGGGAGATTTTTGGAGGATTCCAGGGGGAATTTGGGGATTCAGAACTCCTTGAGGTGGCTCAGTTATTTGGGGGACTCCTTCTCCCCCAAAAATGGGGGTCCATCAATCCCAGGGCAGCCAAATCTCATTGGATGCCCTAGGGAGCCCCGTTGCCACAAATGGGAGGGATTGGGGGGGGTTGGAGGGATTTGGGGGTTCAAGGAACATTTGGGGGTTCGGGAGGATTCCCCATAACTCGCTGTAGGAAGCACATTATATTGGGGATCTCCCATGTGCCAAAAACAGGGGCTACCTGGGTCCCAGGGCACCCTGAGTCACTCTTGGGTGAGCAACGTTCCCCTAGGGTGAAGATGTGTTGAGGAGAAGAGTTTGGGGGTTCAGAGGGGATTTGGGCATTCGGGGGGATCCCCAAAGCTCCCCAGGGTGGTGCCGTGATTTGAAGAACACCCAGTGTCCCAAAACTAGGGGTTCCATTTGTCCCAGGGTACCCTGACTCTTCAGTGCCCCTGTTGGCCCATGAGAGTAAATGGGGGGGATTTGGGATTCGGAAAGAAACTGGAGGTTTTGGGGGATGTGGAAGTTCATGGGCATGTCCCCAATCACTGCGGGGGGCAGAGTAATTTGGGGGACCAATGGAGCCCTCAAAGAGTAGCTACAGCCACCAGAGACCACCCCACAGATCACTGGGGAGGCAGCAACTGGAGATATGGGGGGATCCTGCCAGTTTTTGAGGGTGCAGCTGGGGGATTTCCCTTAATCTTTCCTGTGAGGATGCTGGCGATGAGCTCATCCCTCTGCCCGGGGCAGGGAATGCAACCAAGGGGGGGCTCCTGGGAGCTGGGGTGACCCTTGCACTCCTGCAGGCTCTGACAAGGGAGGTAGAAGTTCTCTTGCCCTGACACCTTCTCAGCACCTCTGACACCAGCAGCTCCTGCACACAGAAGGCTCCTGCTTCGCCCCCAGCACCTCTGCAGGCAGAGCTCAGCTCCAAGCACAGGAACAAGCCCAGCGCCTCCTCCTCATCCAGCCCCTGCTCCTACAGCTGGGATGGCACCAGCACATCTCCTGACAGCTTCTCCTCCCTTTAGAGCACGCACCCACAATGTGTTTCAAGCCAACACTAAAAGAGGATTGCAAAGTCAAAGAACCCGTACCTGGATGCGCAGGGCAGGCACGGGAGATGCAGCCTCCCGAGGGAGGGCTCTCCTCTGCACTGGTTCCTGCAGGGCTCTGGCTCCTTCAATAGCCCACGCTCAGCGTGGGGGCCCCGTCACAATGGGCGTCTCCACAGCGACCACCACGGCTTTGTGATGGCGGCAGCATCGTGCCCATGGCACTGGGCACCCAGGGGTGCTCCGGGAGTCACTGCAGGGGGACCAGCCTCTGCCCAGCCGGCCTGGGGACGTCCCTCACGGGCTGCTCTTCCTCAGTGCCTTTGGTCTGGAGGTGGAGCATGGGAGGGGTCACAGCTCAACCTGGGCAATGGAACAGGGCGTCACGGCCACCTAAGACAAATGGAGAGTGACCGACATTGGCACAGCAGAGAACTGTGGAATCCCAGACTGAGTTGGGCTGGAAGGGACCTCAAAGCTCATCCAGCTCCAACCCACTGTCATGGGCAGGGACAGATTCCACTAGAGCAGGTTGCTCCAAACTCCTGTGTCCAACCTGGCCTTGAGCACTGCCAGGGATGGGGCAGACAGAGCTTCTCTGGGCAAGAATCTGCCACTGTCTCACTACCTTGAATGTGAGGAATCTTTTCCTACTATGAAATGAAATTAAATGAGATAAATGAAATTAAATGAACTCCTGTTTCCACTTGGAACCATTATTTGTCCTTAAAAGTTAATCTGGACCTGAAAAAACATTTGACATTTCAGGCAAATAACAGGCTCATCGTTATTTGACTAATGATTATCATTGCAGGGGTTAAATTGAAATAGCACAGCACAGTATTGCACAGCAGAGCAGAGAACACCACAGCTATGGAGATCCTCCTGCCCTGATAGCTCAGTATCTGCCATTCTTCATTTCTTTTAAAAAGGAAGAAGTCCCAACAACTTGCTTTCTTAGCACAGGGAAAGTTCAACAACAGTTGTGCAAGGGAGCATTTGAAACCGATGGTTTGGGAGTCACAGCAGCAACGTGCTCAGCAGTAAACAACATGAATGTTTTCTGTCCTTTTCCTGCTTTCAAATCCATCTCCTACCAACCAAACCACAATCCCCACATGGCAGCACAGCAGCTGTGACAGACTTCACTGTGCTTGACAGGATTCACTGAATATTGTTGATACGCTGTCAGGAGGTGTGCAAAGATGGCTGCTTATTCTGAGCCAAACCCTTCAGGTGCGCTAAAAGAATCAACTGCCTTGAAAACAGAAGAGATTGGGAAAGAAAACAAACCCTGCTGCTGTTATTTTAAAAGGCAAGAGGAAAAGGATGAGCACCAGACAAAAATCAGGCAGCCCATGCCTTGGTGAAGGTCATCAGCACAACCACGGCCTGACTGGATTGCAGGAGCAGAACATGGCCTCACAGAGAAGAAGGCAATGCGGGCACTGTTTAACCCCCTTTTTCCTCCCGAATGGTCTCTTCCTGTTCACAACGGGCTCCGGTTCAGACAAGCTGTGTAAACCCTGTGCTCACCGGAGCGCAGAGCCAAAGCACCGCTGCTGCTGCTGCAGAGCCACGAGAGCTGATGGGCACTGCCCTTGTGCACAGCCTGCCGGCAGGGGGCAGCAGAGGAAGCTCAGCGCTGCACTGCCATGGCTCTGACAGCCCCGCAGAGCAGGGCTCAGGAAAAGAGGAGCAAAAAGCTTTTTGGATGTTCCTGCTGGCGCTGCTCAGGCTGAAATGGAACCAACCGGGAAAGTTTGCTCCCCCCAACCCATCCGTGCCTCCGGGATGCCAGGATTCTCTGACCCCCAACCAGGGGGGCAGTTGTGGGTCTGGGTTCACTTGGGGGTCACTTGAGGGGCAGTTGTGGGTCGGGGGGGTGACTGGCTGGGCAGGTGCAGGTCTGGGGAAGGGTTGTTGTAACACTGATGGCTCTGCATTTGCAAGCATCTGCAGTAGTTTGGAAACTTCAGTCTGTCCTTCAGATAATTTCACTTCCTCTTAAATCCCCGGTAGGTAGGCATGCCATTTTCTGCCAGTGGGTTTGTGCAGCTTCATCCTGAGGAGCAGTTCCCTTTGGGATACTGTCAAGTCAATTGAATGGATAGAATGGATGGTTTGTACTGTTTGTTTTTGATCAATGTTCTCACTTTGGTTTACTGCTGAAATTAAAGTCAAGAGTCTCTTTTCCCACTCAGAATATGTTGGTTCAGTGTCTTTGAAAGAGGCAACTTGAACATTAAAGTTCTTTTTGGTCCATCAGGGTCAGTTTTTAAATAGTTCACAGAAAGAGCCATGCTCAGCAAAACCCCATTCTGCTATGGAGGGTGGTGGAGGTGTACAGGCCCAAGTGACTGGCACGGTTTTAATTCCTGTATTAGGTATTTCCTGCTTCCTCATGCTCTGGATTCCATTCCCATGGCTTTCCCGTTCGTAACAGTGAGTACAGTGGGTGAGCAATGATAGAGAATCCAGGTCCATGTTTCCTCCAGTATCCTGGAGGACCCATAAGCTGTTGTAATTCCTTCCCAGAGTGGGGCATCTGCCCTTGTTCTGTTTTTCTGCAGGTGTCTGCAGCAATCACTGCACTGCTGCTATCCACCAAGAACCCCCTGATTTGACTGGTTTCTGCTTGGTTTCTGACATTCCTTAAGTGGAACTTCAGCTTCTGCACCATGGAGTGCTTACACACTGCTGTTGCTGCAGTTCTTTGGGGCAAACTCCCCTGATTAAGACATGATCTGTATAATGGTACATTTTCACCTTCTGAGGAAGTGAGACCTCCTGTGGGTTCCTAGTGTTTATGGGACATAGCTGAGTCTCCTTCCAGCCCCAGGGCTACAATCCCAGCAGGAGATGCCTCAACTAACCAGGATAAATCCCTTCCTTTCAGCAGGGGTAAAGGAGATCCCAGCCTGTCCTGGCCTGCCTGTCCTGTCTGGTGTTGAGACAAGAAACAGGCTGCCCGCAAAAGTGGTTGTGTCACCATTCCTGCAGGTATTTAAAAGACATTTAGATGTGGCACTTGTGGATACTGCTTAGTGCTGGACTTGACAGTGTTTGGTTAATGGTTGGACTAGGTCTTAAGCATCTTTTCCAACCTAAATTGTTCCATGATTATACAAAATCTCATTGTTCAGACCAATCTCTGTCTCTCAGCAGAGAAATGACACTGCAGGCAGGAAGTGTGTCTGCCAGCTGAGGGAGGGAACATCAGGGCTTGCTTCAGGCTGTTTCCCATGCTGTTCCCCTGGAGCCCCAGGGAGCCCTGGAGGGAGCCCAGCAGGGCAGAGGCAGAGCCACCTTGGGCTGGGCCTCTCCTGATGAGCTGGGCCTGGCTCCTGGGACGCAGAGAGATGCTGGCAAGCGGGCAGTGCTGCAGAGAGACAGCTCTGGCCAGGAGCAGGGCTGGGGCACTGCCTGCAGGCACCCAGGGGAGACCTGCGAGCCTCAGAGAGCTTAAAGGCACTTGGCAGTGGAGGATGCTGAGAGCTCCCTGCAGGAGAAACCTTCCCAGCCCTGTGCATGGTAAGGCTCTGGGTACAGGGCAATGCAGCTGCAGTTCCTGGAGGGATCTCCTCAAGCTGCTGCCTCGGACAGTCCATGGGATCTGTCAGGAGGACTCTCTTGGTTTCTCTGTGTAGATAAGGAGCAGGATGTGCTGCAGAGCAGGGCTTCCCTCTGCACCATGCGAGGGACAGGACAAGGCAGGTCCCTTGTCCCGGGGCTGGCTGCAGGCTGTGAATGTGGGTGTGCAGGCAGGGGTGCCCAGCGCTGTCCTTGCGAGCAGGGTGCCTGCAGCCCAGGGGCTGTGTGCAGGGGCAGGGACTCTGCTGCCTGCCAGGGTCAGCACTCAGCCTGCCTGGGAGCTCCCCACGGCGCTGGGGGAGAGGCGCTGGAGGTAAGCAACAACCCCTGGCAGGGCAGTAGAAGTGTTCTTGTGCACTGGAGAGGGTGCTGTGTGGGTCAGGGTTGCTCAGAGCTCCACATCTCTCTGAGCACGTTTGCAGAGGGTCCTTCTGAAAGACACTGAGGCAGAGATTGCCTGATAGGGAAGGATCCTGAGCTCTGATGTTTTCCACTCTTGGTGGGCAGGTTGGGCAGTGGGAGCTGGGAATTTCCTTCTCTGCTTTGGAGAAGGCACCGAGAGTCTTGTCAGGACTTGTGTGAGCTGCTGCTGAGCCCCTGCAGAGGCAGAGCTGCCCCTGGGCAGAGCCCTGCTGCCGGGAGGGGTGTGCAGGGCAGAGCTGAGCACACACAGTTCTTCACAGTTGCCTTCAAAATACTTCTTAGCAAATTTATCCCTAAAATGTCACTTGTCAGCTGTGACACTGGGAAAACAAACAAACCAAACAACCTCGGAGATAATCACAACCAACTCACACTGAGCCTCTCTTCTGTAGCCTGAAAGTGTTCACAGTTGTGAGTGTGTAAATTGAACTTCTATATCTGACATCCCTCCTGTCCTAACCTGTCACTGCCTTTTTCTCCTGTGACAGTGCCCCATGCCCAGAGGCAGCAGATGTCCAACGGCAGCTCCATCACCCACTTCCTCCTCCTGCCATTCCCAGCCAGGCGGGAGCTGCAGCTCTGGCACTTCTGGCTCTTCCTGGGCATCTTCCTGGCTGCGCTCCTGGGCAACGGCCTCATCATCACCAGCACAGCCTGCGACCAGCACCTCCACACCCCCATGTACTTCTTCCTCCTCAACCTCTCCCTGCTGGACCTGGCCTGCATCTCCACCACTGTCCCCAAATCCATGGCCAATTCCCTGTGGGACACCAGGGCCATCTCCTACACAGGTTGTGCTGCACAGATCTTTTTCTTTCTCTTTTTCATGTCAGCAGAGTATTTTCTCCTCACTCTCATGTCCTACGACCGCTACGTTGCCATCTGCAAGCCCCTGCACTACGGGAGCCTCCTGGGCAGCAGAGCTTGTGTCCACATGGCAGCAGCTGCCTGGGGCGCTGGGTTTCTCAATGCTCTGCTGCACACAGCCAATACATTTTCACTGCCCCTCTGCCGAGGCAATGCTGTGGAGCAGTTCTTCTGTGAAATCCCCCAGATCCTCAAGCTCTCCTCTCTCATTCCTACCTCAGGGAAGTTGGGCTTCTTGTGCTAAGTTTCTGTTTGGCACTTGGCTGTTTTGTGTTCATTGTGGGGTCCTATGTGCAGATCTTCAGGGCCGTGCTGAGGATCCCCTCTGAGCAGGGACGCCACAAAGCCTTTTCCACGTGCCTCCCTCATCTGGCTGTGGTCTCCCTCTTTGTCAGCACTGGTACCTTTGCCTACCTGAAGCCCCCCTCCATCTCCTCCCCATCCCTGGATCTGGTGCTGTCAGTGCTGTACTCGGTGGTGCCTCCAGCAGTGAACCCCATCATCTACAGCCTGCGGAACCAGGAGCTCAAGGATGCTGTGAGGAAGCTGCTGACTTGATGTGTTTCAGCAGCCATACACTGCCTGCTTTAACCTGCAAAGGGTTCCAAGTGTAGGTAAAGACAGGCCACGTCTGTCTTTCCTGCTTTACTTTTGTTTTCCTGTTCAATTTATGATGACTTTGTTTTCATAAAAATGTCAGTTATCACCCTCCTGCTTAAGCAGCCACCGACTGATGTGACCCACAGACTTCGTGTCAGTGAGGGTCTGTCATTGTATTTATGGGAAATAAATGATCCTGCAGCAACTTCTTCTCTGTGCTATGTCCTCCCACGGCAGGAATGAAGGGGAATGAAATCAGCTTTCTGGCTGCTCCAGCTCTGGGATGCCTGCTCTGTGCCTGAAGCAGGAAGAGCTCTTGAGGAGCCCAAGGGCCGGGGCTGTTGTGCTGGTGTGGGGAGATGGGATGGCATGGGGGGGCTGCAGAGCTCTCAGGGTGTCCTGGGCAGGAGAGCAGGGGACACAGGGGTCCCTGCAGGGGACTCCCCTGCAATGGCCCAGGCTGGGGCTGCCTGGCTGGGAGCAGCCCATGGGACAGGGCTGGGTGGGCAGGAGCTGGACAGGAGGCAGCGTGTGCCCTGGCAGCAAGGGAGGACAGCAGCATGGCGGGCTGTATGACCAGGAGCATGGCAGGAGAACAAGGGAAGGGATGCTCTGGAATACTCCATCCAGGTTTCAGATCCCCAATTCAGGAACGCTATTGGAAAGCAGGAGTGGGTTTAAAAACAGGCCCTGAGGACAGGCAGGGACTGGAGGACGGTGCCTGTGGGGAGAGGCTGGGGGAGCTGGGCTTGTCCAGCCCGGAGAAGGGAAGGCTGATGGGGACCTGAGATCTTGGGAAGGGAAGGCTGTTGGGGACTGGCTGCCTGTACCAGCAAGGAGGACATGGAGAATACAGAGCCAGGCTCCTGACCATGGTGCCTGGTGGGAGGACAAAAGGCAATGGGGGATAGTGGCAGAGGAGAGGTTGAGCCAGGACATAAGGAAATCTTTTTCCCATAGGCTCAGGCAAGTGCTGCATCAGGTCACCCAGAGAGGCTGTGCAGTCTCTGGCTTTGGGGATTTCCAACTCAGACTGAATCAAGCCTTGAACAATTTGCTCTGACCCTGTTCCTGGCAGGTTGGACTTGAGACCTCCTGGGGTCCCTTCCAACCTCTGCTCTCTTATGATCCTACAATGATGGGCTTATGAAGAGTCACAAAGTTGCTCTGAGGGCTGGAGCACGTCTCCAATGATGACAGCTGAGAGAGCTGGGAGTGTTCAACCTGGAGAATAGAAGGCTCCAGGGAGACCTTACTGAGCCCATACCTAAACAGGGCCTACAAGAAATCTGGAGAGGGGCTTTTTGCAAGGGAATGTAGGGACGGGACAAGGGGGAATGGCTTTAACCTGACCAAGGGGAGAGTGAGATGAGATCTCAGGAGGAAGCTCTTCCCTGTGAAGGTACTGAGGCGCTGGCACAGGGTGCCCAGAGAAGCTGTGGCTGCCCCATCCCTGGCAGTGTTCAAGGCCAGGTTAGACACAGGGGCTTGGAGCAATCTGCTCCAGTGGAAGGGGTCCCTGCCCGTGGCAGGGGTTGGAGCTGGATGAGCTCTAAGGTCCCTTCCAGCCCAAGTCAGTCTGGGATTCCAAGATTCAGGTATCAATAGCATGTTGAGGAGAGGATGCCTTTGAAGGGAGGCTTGAAAGGGGACTCTCGGGCTTTCCCAGAGCACACAGAGCATTTCCCAGTCTGGAATATAGGAAATATTGGACCAAGGCCATGCAGCCGAAGGGAGGCAGAGCAGCGCTGCTGGGCTGCAGCTAAGGGCTGTCCTAGGCGGAAGTGGCAAGAGAGCAGAGAACAACTCCTTGGATAGGGGATGCCCTTCTTGCAATGACTGCAGTGAAAAAGCCCCAGTCCCTGCCCACAGGGCTCCCCAGTGGGAAACCCAGGTCCCAGCATGACCATGCCACCTCAGCCAGCACAGAGCCTCTTCCCACATCCCTCTTCACATGCAGCACCCATTGCAGTGGCCAAAAAACCAGAGCAAGAGCTGGGCCCAGCACTCACCTGCCAGCGAGCCCACGGCACCGTGTGCCAGCATCATGGGCAGCACCACATTCTCTGCTTCTCTGGAGAAGAGACTCCACACTGTCTGCACCCAGACTGAATTTAACCCCCCCAAACACCCTCCAAGCAAAAATCTACCTTCACGGATGCGTTGCCCACAATTTCTGGCTTGGAAAGTGGTTCTAGGAGAGATGCAGTGACTGTCAGCATTCAAACCCACAGTTCCACAGGTCCCACACCCAAAGCACCTTCAAGCTCTCTGGCTGTGGCCCAACCCAGCCTGGGATTCCACAGTTCTCTACTGTGTGAATGTCGGTCACTCTCCACTTGTCATAGGTGGCCATGATGCCCTGTTCCATTGCCCAGGTTGAGCTGTGACCCCTTGCATGCTCCACATCCGGACTAAAAGGCACTGAGGAAGAGCAGCCCATGAGGGACATCCCTGAGCCGGCTGGACAGAGGCTGGTCCCACTGTGGCCACTACTGGAGCACCCCTGGGTGCCCAGTGCCATGGGCACGACGCTGCCGCCATCACAAAGCCGTGGTGGTCGCTGTGGAGACGCCCATTGTGACGGGGCCCCCACGCTGAGCGTGGGCTATTGAAGGAGCCAGAGCCCTGCAGGAACCAGTGCAGAGGAGAGCCCTCCCTCGGGAGGCTGCATCTCCCGTGGCTGCCCTGCGCATCCAGGTACGGGTTCTTTGACTTTGCAGTCCTCTTTTAGTGTTGGCTTGAAACACATTGTGGGTGCGTGCTCTAAAGGGAGGAGAAGCTGTCAGGAGATGTGCTGGTGCCATCCCAGCTGTAGGAGCAGGGGCTGGGTGAGGAGGAGGCGCTGGGCTTGTTCCTGTGCTTGGAGCTGAGCTCTGCCTGCAGAGGTGCTGGGGGCGAAGCAGGAGCCTTCTGTGTGCAGGAGCTGCTGGTGTCAGAGGTGCTGAGAAGGTGTCAGGGCAGGAGCAGCCCCTGGGCAGTGCAGCTGCTGGTGCTGTCACTGGGAGCTCAGCACAAGGGGACCTGCCTGGCTCCGGCAAGGCCCGCGCAAGCACCCCGGGCATTGCGAAAGGCGGCAGGGCCCTGGCAGGTTCCAGTGATCCCTGTGCCAGGCACTGCAGAAGTCACAGAAATTTCTAAACTGAAAAGTAAAAAAAAAAAAACCCTCAAAATAACTTTTATCAGTTGCTCTTTGCAATCTTCCTGCACTGGGAATCCTCCAATGTGCTGTGCAATCTGCAATGCTTGACAAAACGCAAAGGATTTAATGAGCCCCATGGTGTATTTGGGCTGAGTCCATGAACCTCAGGTGCTGAGAGGAGACTGAGGAAACCTCTCAAGAAGTCCAAGTCAGAAACAAAGCCCCAAGTCCCTTCAGCATTAATGGGCCCCACTGAGGGCTGTTACTGACAAAGCCTCCCCAGGGACTCCTTAAAGCAAGTAACTGCAGGCTGTGACTACTGGGAGACAAAGGCAAAATGCAGGTGTCTGGTGGTGAGAAAACCCTTGGTTTGTTGGATGAAGCAGAAGGGCCAAGCCCTGACCACAGCCCTTGGAGAAGTAGAGCCTGAAATCCTGAGAATGAAAGTTCTCCTCATAGGCCTTGATGAAAGAGGCAACTGCCATAGCCCAGGGCACAGAGACCTTTTGCTCTTTTGGGCCTTTCAGCCTTGCCAGAATCCTCACTCACCTCTGCTGCAGGCTGTCCTGCACTGGCCCATGCCTGCACCTCTTTCCCTTCAGGCTGCTGACACCCATCTTGCTTTCCCACCCAGCTCTCACCTGGCATTTCTGTACCTTCAGTCACATCTCTGCACCCATCGCTGTCTGCTCCTTGAAACACAAAGCCATGGGCTGAGCCAGACTCCCTCTGCGTGACCTCTTGCACCACAACTCCACCTTTTGAGAGACATTTCTCTGTCCTAACTTTGAGTCTGAACCTTCCAAGCTGCACTTTGCAGAGGTTTCCTTCTCTTCCTGCTAGCAAGAAAATCTCCATCATCTCTGAAACCACATTTCAAGTAGTTGTAGGCTGCTACTGTAGTGTCAATTCAGCAGGTGGAGTGAATATCCCTCAGCAAGGCCATTTAAAGGAGACTTCTAGAGGAATGGGTGATGCCATCAGGATAGAGAACTAAGAGCCATGGGAGAGCAGTGGGAAAAGGGAATGGTCTGGATTGAGAACTTCCTGGCAAGAGCCAGAAGGAAAGGTGGTGTCCTTGGGTGCAAGGTACCCCATGCTGTGGGGACAGCCATCCCAGAGCTGGAGCAGCCAGAAAGCTGATTTCATTCCCCTTCATTCCTGCCATGGGAGGACATAGCACATAGAAGAAGTTGGTGCAGGATCATTTCTTTTACTCAAATACAGTGAGAGACCCCACTGACACAACGTCTGTGGGTCAGACAAGGTGGGCAGATACTGAAGTAGCAGGGGATGAAAACTGACATGGCTTTGAAGACAGCAACATCACAAGTGGAAAAAAGAAAACAACTGTAAAGCAGCAAAGACAGACGTGGCCTGTCATGACATGCACTGGAAGCCCTTTCCAGGGTAAAGCAGGCAGTGTATGGCTGCTGAAACACATCCAGACACCAGCTTCCTCACAGCATCCCTGACTTCTGGTTCCTCGGACTGCAGATGAGGGTGTTCACTGCTGGAGGCACAACCCTGTACTGCACTGACAGCACCAGATCAAGGGATGGGGAGGAGATGGAGGGGGACAAAGATGCCAGTGCTGACAAGCAGGGAGAGCACAGCTAAGTGAGGGAGGCACATGGAAAAGGCTTTGTGTTGTCCCTGCTCAGAGGGGATCCTCAGCACAGCTATGAGAAGAGAAGGCTCCTTAAGGGGAGAATTTCAAGCAGCTCCCAGAGCCTAAAGGGGCTACAAGAAACCTGGAGAGAGGCTTTGGAACAGGGCCTGTAGGGACAGGACAAGGGGAATGGCTTTAACCTGCCAGAGGGGAGACCGAGATAAGCTCTTAGGCAGAAGTTCTTTCCTGTGAGCACAGGATGGACTGGCACAGATGGGCTGGCAGGACTGGGGCAGTGGGGAGATGGCCAAAATGCTCAAGTGCAGCATTAGTCAGTGATCCAAAAGTGCTGGTGGGCTTAACTAGACAAAATCTACCCTCCAGAATACTCTCTACCTAAGGGTATGGGGACCCAGGTAGAGGCCATCCTCAACCCCTTCGGTCAGGGGAAAGGGTGTGAGAAGGAGCAAACTGATACTGCATGCCCACAATTGGTAGATTATAGACACTGCCCCACACTGGGTGTTTTCTGGCAGTTCTGATGCAGGTGCAAAGGCAGTCCTGAACTATTTGGTGGCACCCAACAAAACAGCAGACTCACGATTCTCAGCTCTGGTGGAATCTCGCTTGTGAGATACAGTGACTGTGCTCGGGCAACCTCTGGGGGATAAATGTTGGGGATGGGGAGGAGATGGAGGGGGGCCCAGATACTGCTGGGGTTTTGTCCTGGGTTCAGCAGTAGCAGTCATTTTTCTCCTTCTTAGTAGCTGGTGCCATGCTGTAGTTTTGACTTTCAGCCTGGGAACAGCGCTGATAACGCCCATGTTTTTAGTTGCTGCTCAGTAATGTTCACTCTGACCAAGGACTTTCTGAGTCTCATGCACCGCCAGGGAAGAGGGGAAGCCGGGAGGAAGCAGACACAGGACACCTGACCCAAACTAGCCAGGAAGGTATTCCATACCACAGCACGTCATGCACAGTCTATAACCTGGGGGCAGTTACCTGGAAGGGTGTGATCACTGCTGGGGTCAGACTGGTCGGCATGTGGTGAGCAGTTGTATTCTCTCTTCTTGTTATTATAGATCATTATTATTATTGGTGGTAGCAGCAGTGGTTTGTGTTATACCTTAGTTACTGGACTGCTCTTATCTCAAGCCGTGGGAGTCACATTCTTTCAATTCTCATCCCCATCCCTCCAAGAGCAGGGGAAGGAAGGAGGGGAGTGAGCGAGCGGCTGCGTGGTTCTGGGTTGCCGGCTGGGCTTAAACCACAACAGGTTTCAATATCCCAGTGCTCCCAGTCCCTGCCACAGGCGCTCCTACTCATCCCCCGCACGACCTCCTTGGTCTTTTTGGGGGGACACCCCAAATTAGGCACCCCCTAATATGGGACTGCCCCCCAGCTCTCTGACACCCAGGGGGTGGGGGCTGGAATGCCCCATGGAGCGTGGTTCGGGGGCAACAAGGAGTGTTTTGGTGCTGATGTCTTTTGGGGGGGGAGCAGCCTTTTGGGGCCCGTCCAGGAGCTTGTGTCCCCTGGGCTCATTTGCGGTTGGAGGCCCCAGGGTGATGGGAGGGTGCAGGTCACTTTTGAGCTGCCTCAGGGCCCCCATTTGGATGTCCTGCCAGCTCTTGTGTTGCTACAGGGAGATTTGGGGTACCCCAGAATTTAGGAGGGCACCAAGGTTGCTTTGGATGCTTCCAGGGCCCTTTGGGGGGCAGCATGGTTTTGGGATACCCCTTTATTGGGGTGCCTGATTTGGGGGATCCACTGCCTCTGGCCCCGTGAATTCACTACTGAACCCAAAGCAAAGTTGGGGTCCCCCCAGTGGATTTGAGGTCCCAGAGCAACTTATGGGACCCCCGGGGGAGGTGCTGGGGGGACCCCACTTTTCAGGACACCCCATTTTAGCGGTTTTGTGCCACTGCGCTGAGCTTGGGGAGGGCTTTGGAGCTGCGGGCTTTGGGTTTGGGGAGATTTTGGAGGATCCCAGGGGCAATTTGGGGATTCAGAACTCCTTGAGGTGGCTCAGTTATTTGGGGGACTCCTTCTCCCCCAGAAATGGGGGTCCATCAATCCCAGGGCAGCCGAATCTCATTGGATGCCCTAGGGAGCCCCGTTCCCATCAATGGGAGGGATTGGGGGGGGGTTGGAGGGATTTGGGGGTTCAAGGAACATTTGGGGGTTCGGGAGGATTCCCCATAACTCGCTGTAGGAAGCACATTATATTGGGGATCTCCCATGTGCCGAAAACAGGGGCTACCTGGGTCCCAGGGCACCCTGAGTCACTCTTGGGTGAGCAACGTTCCCCTAGGGTGAAGATGTGTTGAGGAGAAGAGTTTGGGGGTTCAGAGGGGATTTGGACATTCAGGGGGATCCCCTAAACTCCCTAGGGTGCTGCAGGGATTTGGGGAACATCCAGTGTCCCAAAACTAGGGGTTCCATTTGTCCCAGGGTACCCTGACTCTTCAGTGCCCCTGTTTGCCCATGACAGTAAAAGGGGGGGGGATTTGGGGTTCAGAAAGAAACTGGAGGTTTTGGGGGATGTGGAAGCTCATGGGAATGTCCCCAATCACTGGGGGTGGCAGAGTAGTTTGGGGGACCAATGGAGCCCTCAAAGAGTAGCTACAGCCACCAGAGATCACCCCACAGATCATTGGGGAGGCAGCAACTGGAGATATGGGGGGATCCTGCCAGGTTTTGAGGGTGCAGATGGGGGATTTCCCCTTAATCTTTCCCGTGAGGATGCTGGCGATGAGCTCATCCCTCTGCCTGGGGCAGGGAATGCAACTAAGGAGGGGCTCCTGGGAGCTGGGGTGACCCTTGCACTCCCGCAGGCTCTGACAAGGGAGAAGTTCTGCTGCCCTGACACCTTCTCAGCACCTCTGACACCAGCAGCTCCTGCACACAGAAGGCTCCTGCTTCGCCCCCAGCACCTCTGCAGGCAGAGCTCAGCTCCAAGCACAGGAACAAGCCCAGCGCCTCCTCCTCACCCAGCCCCTGCTCCTACAGCTGGGATGGCACCAGCACATCTCCTGACAGCTTCTCCTCCCTTTAGAGCACGCACCCACCATGTGTTTCAAGCCAACACTAAAAGAGGATTGCAAAGTCAAAGAACCCGTACCTGGATGCGCAGGGCAGGCACGGGAGATGCAGCCTCCCGAGGGAGGGCTCTCCTCTGCACTGGTTCCTGCAGGGCTCTGGCTCCTTCAATAGCCCACGCTCAGCGTGGGGGCCCCATCACAATGGGCGTCTCCACAGCGACCACCACGGCTTTGTGATGGCGGCAGCATCGTGCCCATGGCACTGGGCACCCAGGGGTGCTCCGAGAGTGGCCATGGGGGGACCAGCCTCTGCCCTCGCTGCCAGAGCCGCAGAGTCAGTCTCAGTAAGAGACAAACCTCCGGTCCCACAGCAGCCACGCTGGGCTCCCCTGCACCCCTCACGCTCGCAGCATCCTTCATCCCGCAACCTCACAAGAAAGGGATGGCTCCATCCCATCAAGTGCTTCCTTTTACTTCAATCCGCGTGGAAAACAAACCAGATTCCTGCGTTCCCTACACTGTGCACTATTTACTGTGAACACAAATCCCACCGACTCAACACGCGGTCCCACGGCCAGACGCGACAGCGCAGATCTCCGGGGCCAGCCTCCACCCTGCCCCAGCCCCAGACAAGACCCCCCACAGAAAAGCAACCCTCAGCTGCAGACTGAGAATCTGCCCGTGGCAGGGAAACGGCAGCGACCACAACTGTGGCCACAGGGAGCTGGGGAGCAGGAGCCGCTCCGCACCTCCGCCAGGCTTCTGACGGGAACGCTACAGAACCGGAACGGGCACGGGACGCACATGGAGGGAAGGACCCACATGGAAAACCTGGCAATCAGCAGCTGAAGGAGCAAGGCGCGGGTTGGAAACCTGCAGGAATTATAAAGATAGAAATAACTCCCCCACCAGCCAGAGCTCTTTAAAAATGCAAGAACAAAGTCATGAAAAGAAGTGAAAAACCAAACCTGGAGCAACAACAGAAAAGGTAAAATCTTTATCACTAAAATCGCAATGAAGAGCTGTACAGCAAACTTTGCTCCTCTAGAGCTGTTGTGGTTTAAAAGGGACAGAGCATAAAACTAGACAGGAGAGAGGATAATGCTAACCAGCAGTGATGCCCAATGCAATTGCTCAGTACCCACTGAGCGATACCCAGGCTGACCCAATCCCATCCCTTCAGGGTGACTCCCCCAGTTTCTATCCTGGACATGACTGCTGTGGGATGGAATACCCCTTTGGCTAGTTTGGGTCAGGTGTCCTGTCTGCTTCCTCCTGGCTTCTTCTGCCCCTCCTCACTGCAGAGCGTGATCGACTGAAAAGTCCTTGATATTGGTAAGTGCTACTGAGCAACAACTAAAGCATCAGTGCGTTACCAGCGTTATTGCCAGAATAAAGCCAGAACACAGCACTGCACCAGCTACAGGAAAGAGAATTAAATCTATCCCAGCCAAAACACCACCCAGGGGGCTGGGAGCTCAACCCCGATGTCAGCACCAGCCCCGAGGCCTGCCCAGGGGATGGGAGCTCAGCCCTGAGGCCAGCACCAGCCCCACTGCCTGACCACGCACCAAGACGAGAACCACCAGAGGAGCTGCTCTTGCCTCCTCCACCCGTAGCTGGTGTTCCAAGGAGCAGTTGTCATCTCCTGGTGCCTCTGGTGAAGGGTTCTGTGGGGTTCTGTGGCCTCGCACATGTGTACATGGACTGTTCCAGAATCAGCCACCCCTGTGGTCCCATGTCTCCATGGTCATTGTGATGTCTGTGTCCCCATGGGCCCCATGTGACCCACGATGTCCCTATGGTCCCTGTGTTCCCAGCACGTCCCTGTGCTCACAGTGTTGTAACCTTAAATCTTAAACTAACAATAGTACCCAAAAGGGTACCAATGGGCTTTTGGTATTGCTGCTTTGGAGACTGAGGAAAATGAGCAGCTGTCCACCTTGCCTGGTCTCTCAGAGGATCCTTCTGTTGTGGGGTTGCTGAAGGTCGAAGAACAACAAGTGCCAATTGCGACCGCAACAGTGCACCGGCGGCAGTATCGCACCAACCGAGACCCCCTGATTCCCATCCATAAGCTGATCCGTAGTCTGGAGAGTCAGGGAGTGATCAGCAGGACCCGCTCACCCTTTAATAGCCCCATATGGCCAGTGTGAAAGTCTAACGGAGAGTGGAGACTAACAGTAGACTATCGTGGCCTGAATGAAGTCACACCACCATTGAGTGCTGCCGTACCGGACATGCTAGATCTTCAGTATGAACTGGAGTCAAAGGCAGCCAAGTGGTATGCCACGATTGATATTGCCAATGCATTCTTCTCAATTCCTTTGGCAGCAGAGTGCAGGCCACAGTTTGCTTTTACTTGGAGGGGCGTCCAGTACACTTGGAACCGACTGCCCCAGGGGTGGAAACACAGCCCTACCATTTGCCATGGACTGATCCAGAATGCACTGGAACAGGGGCAAGCTCCAGAACACCTGCAGTACATTGATGACATTATTGTGTGGGGTGATACAGCGGAAGAAGTCTTTGAGAAAGGGAGGGAAATAATCCAAATCCTGCTGAAAGCTGGTTTTGCCATAAAACGGAGTAAGGTCAAGGGACCTGCACAGGAAATTCAGTTTTTGGGAATAAAATGGCAAGATGGACGTCGCCAGATCCCTACAGATGTGATCAACAAAGTAACAGCAATGTCTCCACCAACTAATAAGAAACACAAGCTTTCTTGGGTGCTGTGGGGTTCTGGAGAATGCACATCCCAAATTACAGTTCGATTGTAAGCCCTCTCTATCATGTGACCCGGAAGAAGAATGATTTTAAATGGGGCCCTGAGCAACAACAAGACTTTGAGCAAATTAAACGTGAGATAGTTCATGCAGTAGCCCTTGGACCAGTCCGGACAGGGCCAGATGTAAAAAATGTACTGTACACCGCAGCTGGGGAGAATGGTCCTACCTGGAGTCTCTGGCAGAAAGCTCCAGGGGAGACTCGAGGTCGACCCCTCGGCTTTTGGAGTCGGGGATACAAAGGATCTGAGGCCAGCTATACCCCAACTGAGAAAGAGATACTGGCAGCCTATGAAGGGGTTCGAGCTGCTTTGGAGGTGATTGGCACTGAAGCACAGCTCCTCCTGGCACCCCGGTTGCCCGTTCTGGGCTGGATGTTCAAAGGCAGGGTCTCCTCTACACATCATGCAACCGATGCGACATGGAGTAAATGGGCTGCACTAATTACACAAGGAGCTCGAACAGGAAATCCCAGTCATCCAGGCATTCTAGAAGTCATCATGGACTGGCCAGAGGGCAAAGATTTTGGAATGTCACCAGAGGAGGAGGTGATGCGTGCTGAAGAGGCCCCACCTTATAATAAACTGTCAGAAAGTGAAAAGCAGTATGCCTTGTTTACTGATGGGTCCTGCCGTATTGTGGGAAAGCATCGGAGATGGAAGGCAGCTGTATGGAGTCCTCAACGACAAGTTGCAGAAACTGCTGAAGGGGAGGGTGAATCGAGTCAGTTTGCCGAGGTGGAAGCCATCCAGCTGGCCCTGGACATTGCTGAACGAGGAAAGTGGCCAGTACTTTCTCTCTATACTGACTCATGGATGGTGGCAAATGCCCTGTGGGGGTGGTTGCAGCAATGGAAGCAGAGCAACTGGCAACGCAGAGGTAAACCCATCTGGGCTGCTGCACTGTGGCAAGATATCGCTGCCCGGGTGCAGAACCTGGTGGTGAAGGTACGCCATGTAGACGCCCATGTACCCAAGAGTCGGGCCACTGAGGAACACCAGAACAACCAACAGGTGGATAAAGCTGCTAAGATTGAAGTGGCTCAGGTGGACTTAGATTGGCAACATAAAGGTGAATTATTTTTGGCTCGGTGGGCCCATGACACTTCAGGCCATCAGGGCAGAGATGCAACATACAGATGGGCCCGTGATCGAGGGGTGGACTTAACAATGGACACTATTGCCCAGGTTATTCATGAGTGTGAAACATGTGCTGCAATTAAACAAGCCAAACGGTTAAAGCCTCTTTGGTATGGAGGACGATGGCTGAAGTACAAATATGGGGAGGCCTGGCAGATTGATTATATCACACTCCCACCAACCCGCCACGGCAAGCGCCATGTGCTTACCATGGTGGAAGCAACCACCGGATGGCTGGAAACATACGCTGTGCCCCATGCCACTGCCAGGAACACTATCCTGGGCCTTGAGAAACAGATTTTGTGGCGACATGGCACCCCAGAAAGAATTGAATCAGACAATGGGACTCATTTCCGGAATAACCTTATAGACACTTGGGCCAAAGAGCATGGCATTGAGTGGGTATATCACATCCCCTACCATGCACCAGCCTCTGGGAAAATCGAATGGTACAATGGGCTGTTAAAAACTACACTGAGAGCAATGGGTGGGGGAACTTTCAAGCATTGGGATACACACTTACCAAAGGCCACCTGGTTGGTCAACACCAGAGGATCTGCCAACAGGGCTGGCCCAGCCCAGTCAGAACTTTTACATATTGTAGAGGGGGACAAAGTTCCTGTGGTGCACATGAAGAATTTGCTGGGGAAGACAGTCTGGGTTATTCCTGCTTCAGGTAAAGGCAAACCCACTCGTGGGATTGCTTTTGCTCAGGGACCTGGATATACTTGGTGGGTAATGCAGGAAGATGGGGAAGTCCGATGCGTACCTCAAGGGGATTTGATTTTAGGGGAAAACAGACAATGAACTCAATTGTACGCTGTTGCCTGCTATAGCCATCAACTAGAAGTCTGCAGGGCACCAGCGACTGGCCCTGACTTCCCTCCGACCATCATCCCAACAGAGAATGAACTTTGATAGAACCGGATGAGTTCTACAGTAAAGGAATGATCAGCATCAGCAGACAACGATCCAACACTGCACACAGCTTCTCCTGCCCTGAAAGACTGTTACAAGAGATGGAGCCCAACATCATGAACCGAACGGACTCAGTAGCTTTATAGCAATTGGTCCGTGCACTAAGATAACAGTGCGCTGAAATGAAAGTGAGGGTATATGGAAAATGTGGGATCTGAGCATGACGTGAATGGTATGGAATAAGGGGTGGATACTGTCCTGGGTTCAGCAGTAGCAGTCAGTTTTTCTCCTTCTTAGTAGCTGTTGCAGCACTGTGTTTTTGACTTTCAGCCTCGGAACAGAGCTGATAACACTGATGTTTAGACTGACCAAGGACTTTGTGAGTCTCATGCTCTGCCAGGGAGGAGGAGGGGCCGGGAGGAAGCAGGGACAGGACGCCTGACCCAAACTAGCCAAAGAGGTATTCCATACCACAGCACGTCATGCCCGGGGATGTAACTGGGAGCTACCCGGAAGGGCACGTCCTCTTTTTCGGTCGGGCTCTTTTCCGGCGAGCGGTATCATATTTTCTTCCCTTGTTATTTCTCTTATCATTATTATTATTGGTGGCAGCAGTAGTGATTTGTGTTATACCTGAGTTACTGGACTGTTCTTATCTCAACCCGTGGGAGTTACATTCTTTCGATGCTCCTCCCCATCCCTCTGGGGAGTGGGGGGGGGGGAAGTAGACTGCGTGGTTCTGATTTACGGCCTGGGCTTAAACCACGACAGGTCACCTCTGAGTCTCCTTTTCTCCAGGCTAAACAACTCCAAATCTCTCAACTGTTCCTCGTAGGGCTTGTGGTCCAAGCCCCTCACCAGCCTCGTTGCCCTCCTTTGGATGCGCTCCATCATTTCCACGTCCTTCTTAAACTGAGGAGCCCAGAACTGGACACAGTACTCAAGGTGCGGCCTCACCAGTGCTGAGTACAGGGGAAGAATAACCTCCCTGTTTCTGCTGGCCACACCATTCCTAATGCAGGCTAGGGTGCCATTGGCATTCTTGGCCACCAGGGCACACTGCCGGCTCATATTCAGCTGGCCATCCACCAATACCCGCAGATCCCTTTCTGCCTGGACACTATCCAGCCACACTGTCCCCAACTTGTAACATTGCAAAGGGTTTTTATGGCCAAAATGTAGGACTCAGCACTTAGACTTATTAAATTTCATCTTATTGGATTCTGCCCATCTATCCAACCTATCCAGGTCTTTCTGTGGAGCCCTCCTTCCTTCCAAAAGGTCAACACAAGCTCCCAGCTTAGTGTCATCTGCAAACTTACTGATGAAGGACTCAATACCCTCATCCATGTCATCAATAAAATGGGCTTCCCCTCTTCCCTGGCAGAGCATGAGACTCAGAAAGTCTTTGGTCAGAGTAAACATTACTGAGCGCATACTAAAACCATCGGTGTTATCAGCATTGTTCCCAGTCTGAAAGTCAAAAACACAGCACTGCACCAGCTGCTGAGGAGAAAAATGACTGCTACTGCTGAACCCAAGACACTTTCATGAGCCTTTTTTTTCCCTTGAAGTTTCCTCAGCAGCTGCTTATCCATCCAAGGAGGTCTCCTGGCCCTCCTGCTGCACTTCCTTCTAGTTGGAATGCAACACTCCTGAGCTTGACTGAAAGAGCATTTATTTACTGGCATAACATTGCTGAGGTTTTTTTAGGGGTATAAAATATTCTTTGTATGACTGAAAGAGCATTGAAACAGGGAGAAGTTCTCAGCTCTTTGTAGCTTAGTGCACAGCCAGGAGAGCTGCAGTGTCCATCAGTCCTTTCCCATTTGCCCTCTGCTTACACTTGCGCTACCCGTAAGATGCCTTCACACACACATTGAATTTAAGAACCCCCACAAACACCTGTCCTGTGCTGAGAGCAGGGCAGCACGGTTTCAAAGGGCAGATCACGGAGCTCTCACGAGGAGAAACAAAAGGACTGTGCCCAGCAGAGCATGGCCAGCAGCCACCTCCAGTGCCAGACACCAAGAGAGCTGCCTGAACGCACCCTCCCCAGGCCGGGGCTGCACTTTCCCCCCACTCCCTGCCCATGTCTCTGCTGCCTGGAGCTGTCCCTGCCAGGAGCTGCTGCTCTGGGCCCAGCTCTGCTCCCTCTCAGTGCTCCCAGAGCCCATCCCATGGGCTGTGTGCTCAGCTCTGCCCTGCACACCCCTCCCGGCAGCAGGGCTCTGCCCAGGGGCAGCTCTGCCTCTGCAGGAACCTCACACCTGGCACTCCATGGATCCATCAATGGTGAATGGAGAAACATGGTCACCCCCTGAGGAAAGCCTGGAGAGCTTCTTAACTCTTCAGGGAGTTACTGGTGGCAATGAGCAGTGTGCAGGGAGGTGAGGAAGGGTGGAGGGAAGTCAGCAAGAAGCAAGGTGATGGTTCAGGGCTTTAACCAATCCTTACAAGCAGGACGGAGCCCAGCAATGGAGAGCAGTTGATGTCTGTAGGTGGAGGAGGAGTAGGTGTTCCTGGAGTGTGGCTGCAGAGCCTGGACAAACCAGAGGCTGTCTGAGAAGTTTCCCTCATGGGAACATGCCTCAGCGTGGCACATGGGGAATGCCCACTGCTGGGGGTGCCTGAACACTGCTCCTCATGCCCCAGGAGCCGACCTTCCTGTCTGCCTCTCCTGCACTGCCCAAACTTGCCTGGAATGCAGGATCCATCCCTGAGCCTGGAGAATGCAGGAACCTCCTGCAGTGAGGGGTCACTGCTGCAGGGGAAGTGCAAAGCTTCTGTGAATACACCTGTGAGTGTGGGCAGAGAGAGGGGTGTGCACAGCAGAGAGGGTGCTACAGGCAGGAAGCTGTCCCAGATGGGGTGCCCTGTCCCCACAGCATGGGGTACCTTGCACCCAAGGACACCACCTTTCCTTCTGGCTCTTGCCAGGAAGTTCTCAATCCAGACCATTCCCTTTTCCCACTGCTCTCCCATGGTGCTTAGCTCTGTATCCTGATGGCACCACCCATTCCTCTAGAAGCCTCCTTTAGATGGCCTTGCTGAGGGATATTCACTCCACCTGCTGAATTGACACTATAGTAGCAGCCTACAACTACTTGAAATGTGGCTTCAGAGATGATGGAGGTTTTCTTGCTAGCAGGAAGAGAAGGAAACCTCTGCAAAGTGCAGCTTGGAAGGTTCAGACTCAAGGTTAGGAAAGAGAAATGTCTCTCAAAAGGTGGAGTTGTGGTGCAAGAGGTCACGCAGAGGGAGTCTGGCTCAGCCCATGGCTTTGTGTTTCAAGGAGCAGACAGCGATGGGTGCAGAGATGTGACTGAAGGTACAGAAATGCCAGGTGAGAGCCAGGTGGGAAAGCAAGATGGGTGTCAAGAGCCTGAAGGGAAAGAGGTGCAGGCATGGGCCAGTGAAGGACAGCCTGCAGCAGAGATGAGTGAGGATTCTGGCAAGGCTGAAAGGCCCAAAAGAGCAAAAGGTCTCTGTGCCCTGGGCTATGGCAGTTGCCTCTTTCATCAAGGCCTATGAGGAGAGCTTTCATTCTCAGGATTTCAGGCTCTACTTCTCCAAGGGCTGTGGTCAGGGCTTGGCCTTTCTGCTTCATCAAACAAAACAAGAGTTTTCTCACCACCAGACACCTGCATTTTGCCTTTGTCTGCTTGTAATCACAGCCTGCAGTTACTTGCTTTAAGGAGTCCCTGGGGAGGCTTTGTCAGTAAGAGCCCTCAGTGGGGCCCATTAATGCTGAAGGGACTTGGGGCTTTGTTTCTGACTTGGACTTCTTGAGAGGTTTCCTCAGTCTCCTCTCAGCACCTGAGGTTCATGGACTCAGCCCAAATACATCATGGGGCTCATTAAAAACTTTGGGTCTTGTCAATCCTTGCAGATTGCACAGCACATTGGAGGTTTCCAAGTGAAAGAAGATTGCAAAGAGTTGAATTAGGAATCAGGATAAAATTAGGGATAGAATTAGGATAGAATTTGAGATAAAAGTTATTTGAACGTGTTTATTTTCTTACTTTTCATGTTAGGAATTTCTGTGACTTCTGCAATGCCTGGCACAGGGATCACTGGAACCTGCCAGGGCCCTGCCGCCTTCCGCAATGCCCGGGGGGCTTGCGCGGGCCTTGCCGGAGCCAGGCAGGTCCCCTTGTGCTGAGCTCCCAGGGACAGCACCAGCAGCTGCACTGCCCAGGGGCTGCTCCTGCCCTGACACCTTCTCAGCACCTCTGACACCAGCAGCTCCTGCACACAGAAGGCTCCTGCTTCGCCCCCAGCACCTCTGCAGGCAGAGCTGAGCTCCAAGCACAGGAACAAGCCCAGCGCCTCCTCCTCACCCATCCCCTGCTCCTACAGCTGGGATGGCACCAGCACATCTCCTGACAGCTTCTCCTCCCTTTAGAGCACGCACCCACCATGTGTTTCAAGGCAACACTAAAAGAGGATTGCAAAGTCAAAGAACACGTACCTGGATGCGCAGGGCAGGCACGAGAGATGCAGCCTCCCGAGGGAGGGGTCTCCTCTGCACTGGTTCCTGCAGGGCTCTGGCTCCTTCAATAGCCCACGCTCAGCGTGGGGGCCCCGTCACAATGGGCGTCTCCACAGCGACCACCACGGCTTTGTGATGGCGGCAGCATCGTGCCCATGGCACTGGGCACCCAGGGGTGCTCCGGGAGTCGCCGCGGGGGGACCAGCCTCTGCCCAGCCGGCTCAGGGACGCCCCTCTCAGGCTGCTCTTCCTCAGTGCCCTTGATCCAGAGGTGGAGCATGCGAGGGGTCACAGCTCAACCTTGGCAATGGAACAGGGCGTCACGGCCACATACAACAAGTGGAGAGTGACTGTAATTGGCACAGCAGAGAATCATGGAATCCCAGACTGGGTTTTGGTGGGAAAGACCTTAATGCTCATCCAGCTCCAACCCACTGTCATGGGCAGGGACAGCTTCCACTAGAACAGCTTGCTCCAAGCCCCTGTCAGTCAGCTGATCGGAGCTAGCACAGCTAGAGCCGGAGCCGGCACGCTTCAGAGACTACGAGGGTCAGAAGAGATTAGGAAAATCAGAGGGGACAGCGCAGAGACATCGCGATTCCCGACATCTCCCGATCCCCGAAGCCCCAGCAGCCCTTGCGAGAGAGCGGCTGACGTGGCAGGGGGCGTTCCCGCGGTGACGGCGGGAGATTTAAAAGCGGCTGCAACTCGATCCTAGCAGTCAGTCAGCTGATCGGAGCTAGCACAGCTAGAGCCGGAGCCGGCACGCTTCAGAGACTACGAGGGTCAGAAGAGATTAGGAAAATCAGAGGGGACAGCGCAGAGACATCGCGATTCCCGACATCTCCCGATCCCCGAAGCCCCAGCAGCCCTTGCGAGAGAGCGGCTGACGTGGCAGGGGGCGTTCCCGCGGTAACGGCGACCGCACCCCTGCCCCTTGCCTTGAAAGAGCCTTTGGGAGGGCAGCGACCGGTCGCTGCGCATCGGGCGCAGGGAGGAACAAGCAGGTCGTGTAGTGGATCCTGTTGCTGGTGTCCCAGACTGCTGACCAATATGGTCGCCTCCAGAAGGAGAGCTTGCAGTAAGGAGACTGTAGCAACTCAGACAGAGATCCCGTCCCAAACCGTGGCTGTTCAGGTCTCTGGCTGCAGGGAGTGCCAGAGCCTGCTGCTGCCGAGGGAGGGAGGCCAGCACTCCACCTGTGTGAGGTGTGAGCAGGTAGAAGATCTGCTTAGATTGGTGGCAGAACTTAAGGAGGAGGTCGAGACGCTGAGGACCATCAGGGACTGTGAAAGGGAGATCGACTGGTGGAGTAACTCCCTAGCATGTCAGCAGGAACGGTTCCAGGGAGATACCCCCCACAAGGGGATGGACCCCCTGTCCTCTCAGACAGAGGGGGATGACCCGAGACAGCCCCTGCTCTGTAGCTGTTGCGCAGAGGTAAGGGACCAAAAAGACAATGAGGGCTGGAAGCGAGTTCCAGTTCGGAACCGTGGGCAACCTTCCTCCCTTCCTGCGCTGCTTCCCCAGGTGCCCCTCAGTAATAGGTTTGAGGCCCTGGATCTTGATGGAGAGGTAAGTGAGGATGTGGTGCAAGGCCAAACTACAAGGTCACATAGGAAAAGGCGATCGACTTCGCACCTCAAGACTGCCTCTGACAAGAAAGAAAGAAAAGTCATTGTCGTAGGCGATTCCCTTCTGAGAGGAACAGAGGGCCCGATATGCAGAGTTGACCCTCATCATAGGGAAGTGTGTAGTCTGCCTGGAGCCCGGATCAGGGATATCACCAAGGTGCTCCCCAGCCTGGTGCACCCGACAGACTACTACCCGCTGCTGGTTTTCCAGACAGGTGGGGGGGAAGCTGCTTCCCGCAGTCTGAGGGGGATGAAGAAAGACTACAGGGCCTTGGGGCGGATGGTGAAAGAGTCTGGGGCTCAAGTGATCTTCTCCTCGCTTCTTCCATCTTCCGGTGATGATGTGGGATTGTATGGGAAAATTCAGTCCGTAAACAATTGGCTACGAGACTGGTGCTTTAGGCAGGGCTTTGGGTTCTTTGATAACAGCTGGTTTTATAAGGCTCCAGTCTGGATGATGGCATGTGGGAAAGGTTTAACTCACAGAGGCAAAAGGATGCTGGGGCATGAATTAGCAGGGCTCATTTGGAGAGCTTTAAACTAGATTCGAAGGGGGATGGGGTTGTAACTGGGCTTGCCCCAGTGGGGCAGCACTCTAGGATTGATGAAGACCGGGAAGCCTCCTATAATGCTAGGGTGAAATTGGTGAGCTCAGCTCCCTCCTTGAAATGCCTATACACCAATGCGTGCAGCATGGGAAATAAGCAGGAGGAGTTGGAGACCTGTGTTAAGTCAGGAGATTATGATCTGGTGGCAATTACAGAGACGTGGTGGGACAGCTCACATGACTGGAATATAGTCATGGAGGGCTATGTCCTTTTCAGGAAAGACAGGCCAGCTAGGCGGGGTGGTGGGGTTGCTCTTTATGTGCGAGAGCAGCTACAATGTACTGAGCTCTGTCCAGGGACAGGGGATGAGCGAGTTGAGAGTCTGTGGGTGAGAATTAAGGGGCAGGCTGGCAGGGGCGATACTGTTGTGGGTGTCTGTTACAGGCCACCAGATCAGGGTGAGGAAGTTGATGAGGCCTTCTACAAGCAGCTGAGAGCGGCCTCACAGTCACAGGACGTGGTCGTCGTGGGGGATTTTAACTTCCCTGATGTTTGCTGGAAAGACTACTCAGCAACCCAGCCACAGTCCAGGAGGTTCCTCCAGTGTATGGATGATAACTTCCTCATGCAAATGGTGGATGAGCCAACCAGGAGAGGAGCGCTGCTGGATCTCATCCTCACTAACAAGGAGGGGCTGGTCGAAGCAGTAAGGGTTGAGGGCTGCCTTGGTTGCAGCGACCACGAGATGGTGGAATTCAGGATCTTGTGTGGTAGGACCAGTACAATAGCAAGTAGAATTGCAACCCTGGACTTCAGCAGGGCAAACTTTGGCCTTTTCAAGCAATTGCTAGGGGAAGTCCCATGGGCAAGGCTGCTTGAAGGTAAAGGGGCCCAAGATAGTTGGTTGGCATTCAAGAATTGCTTATTCCAAGCTCAAGAGCTGAGCATCCCGACACGTAGGAAGTCAAGGAAGAGGGCCAGGAGACCTGCGTGGCTGAATAAGGAACTGCTGGGTATGCTCAAGTGGAAGAGCAGAGTTTATAGGTCATGGAAGGAGGGGCTGGCCACTCGGGAGGAATATAAGGCTGCTGCTAGAAGATGTAGGAAGGCAGCTAGGATGGCTAAGGCCTCCTTAGAATTAAATCTGGCCAGAGGGGTCAAGGACAACAGAAAGAGCTTTTTCAAATACATAGCTGATAAAACTAATACCAGAGGCAAGGTTGGCCCACTGGTGAATGGGATGGGTGCCCTGGTGACAGAAGATACTGAGATGGCAGAGTTATTGAATGCCTTCTTTGTGTCAGTCTACTCTGTTGGAGGCAGTCCTGAAGAACCCTGTACTCCTGAGACCTCAGATGAAGTCAGGTCACTGGAGCGGTTTGCCTTAGTCCATGAGGAATGGGTTAGGGACCAGTTGAGCAATCTGGACATCCATAAATCCATGGGTCCAGATGGGATGCACCCGCGGGTGTTGAGGGAACTGGCGGAAGTCATTGCTAGACCACTCTCCATCATCTTTACCAAGTCTTGGGAAACGGGAGAGGTGCCTGAGGACTGGAGGAAAGCAAATGTCACTCCAGTCTTCAAAAAAGGCAAGAAGGAGGACCCGGGTAACTATAGACCGGTCAGCCTCACCTCCATCCCTGGGAAAGTGATGGAACACCTTATCCTTGATGCCATCTTAAGGCATGTCAAGGATAAGAGGGTTATGAGGGGCAGTCAACATGGCTTTACCAAGGGGAAGTCATGCTTGACCAACCTCCTAGCCTTTTATGAGGAAATAACTTTGTGGATGGATGATGGCAGAGCGGTGGATGTGGTCTACCTTGACTTCAGCAAAGCATTTGACACAGTCTCCCACAGCATCCTCATAGCTAAATTGAGGAAGTGTGGCCTGGATGATCAGGTAGTGAGATGGACTGCGAACTGGCTGAAGGACAGAAGCCAGAGAGTTGTAGTCTATGGGGCGGAGTCCAGTTGGAGGCCTGTATCTAGTGGAGTGCCTCAAGGGTCAGTATTGGGACCAGTATTATTTAATATATTCATCAATGATTTAGATGAGGGAATTGAGTGTACTGTCAGCAAGTTTGCTGATGACACTAAGCTGGGAGGAGTGGCTGACACGCCAGAAGGCTGTGCTGCCATCCAGCGGGACCTGGACAGGCTGGAGAGTTGGGCAGGGAGAAACTTGATGAAATATAACAAGGGAAAGTGTAGAGTCCTGCATCTGGGCAGGAACAACCCCAGGTTCCAGTATAGGTTGGGGAACGACCTGTTAGAGAGTAGTGTAGGGGAGAGGGACCTGGGGGTCCTAGTGGACAGCAGGATGACCATGAGCCAACACTGTGCCCTTGTGGCCAGGAAGGCCAATGGCATCCTGGGGTGTATTAGAAGGGGGGTGGTCAGTAGGTCGAGAGAGGTCCTCCTTCCCCTCTACTCGGCCCTGGTGAGACTGCATCTGGAATATTGTGTCCAGTTCTGGGCCCCTCAGTTCAAGAAGGACAGGGACCTGCTGGAGAGAGTCCAGCGCAGGGCGACAAAGATGATTAAGGGAGTGGAGCATCTCCCTTATGAGGAAAGGCTGAGGGAGCTGGGTCTCTATAGTTTGGAGAAGAGGAGACTGCGGGGGGACCTTATTAGTGTATATAAATATATAAAGGGGGAGTGTCATGAGGATGGAGCCAGGCTCTTCTCAATGGCAAACTATGATAAGACAAGGGGTAATGGGTATAAACTGGAACACAAGAGGTTCCACTTAAACTTGAGAAGAAACTTCTTCTCAGTGAGGGTGACAGAACACTGGAACAGGCTGCCCAGGGAGGTTGTGGAGTCTCCTTCTCTGGAGACATTCAAAACCCGCCTGGACACATTCCTGTGTAACCTTATCTAGGTGTTCCTGCTCTGGCAGGGGGATTGGACTAGATGATCTCTTGAGGTCCCTTCCAATCTCTAACATACTGTGATACTGTGATACTGTGTGATACTGTCTCCAACCTGGCGTTGAACACTGCCACGGATGGGGCAGCCACAGCTTCTCTGGGCAAGAGTCTACCACTGTCTCACTACCCTGAATGTGAGGAAGATTTTCCTACTATGAAATGAAATTAAATGAGATAAATTAAATGAAATGAACTCATGTTTCCTCTTGGAAGCATTGTGTGTCCTTAAAAGTTAATCGAGCTGAAAAAACATCTGAAATTTCAGGCAAATAACAGGCTCATCATTATTTGACTAATGGCCAGTGCAGGGATTAGAATGGTATAGAACAGCACAGCACAGCACAGCACAGCAGAGTACTGCACAGCAGAGCAGAGAACAACACAGCTATGGAGATCCTCCTGGCCTATTAGCTCAGTGCCTGGAGGTGAACTCATCCACAGCCAGTAGTGCGAGTCATAGGGGCCCAGGTTGTGGGGAGACACTGGCTCAGGCAGTCGGCTGTGTCCCGTCTCCCTTGACAAACTGCCACTACAATCTGCAAGTGGCCCATGCCCACTGCGCCCAGAGGCTGGGATGCAAAGCAGAGAATTACAAGGGTGTCCCAGACACATGGGGAAACCCAAATGTGGTTTTATACAGGGTTCTCACACCCATCAAACGGTCACGTACCACACACTTGGACTGAGCACTAGCACCCTCACTACCAATTACTAGTCCTAGGCAAACTCTGCCAGGCGCTCATGCTTCTTCTGCTGCAGTCCTGCTCTTGTCTATTGAGGCAGATGTCCCTGGAGCCAGTCCTGCAAGAGATACTGATTAATGGTGTGCGGGACAGTGGGAGGGTTTCAAAGACATGCTGGAGGGGCTGGGATTCTGCCATTATTTCTGCTGGGCTGCAATGCCCCTTCTCCTTCACAGACAGCTCTAAGATACCCTAAAGAAAAGTCCTAGGTCCAGGGCAGGGATGAAGCTTCCAGGAAAACTCCACTACCTCATCACATTACAGTGTACATATAAATATATAGAGACACATATAAATTATTATTAATACTTTAATTATAAATAATTATTACTTATAATAATCGTAATAATTAACTATTTTAATATTAATAATTAACTACTTATTAATAGTTAACCATTAATATTTTAAAGACTGGTTGATCTAGTAGTAAGGGGGAAGAGAATTTTCATAACATGCTCTGGGGGTCCCAACAACCAGGGTCCCAAACGCCAGTGACAGGGTGACGAGAGGCAGCCAAGATGCCATCCCAGGGGGATCAGTCTCCTGAGAGGGGAGAATAAAACAACCCAAAAGTGAAACACCCTGAAGCAAGCCCTGATGTTCCCTCCCTCAGCTGGCAGACACACTGCCTGCCTGCAGTGTCATTGCTCTGATGAGAGACAGAGTTAAGGCTAAAAATCAACTTTTCTTAGAATCACAGAATCATTGCATTTGAAAAGACCTTTGAGAACATCGAGTCCAACCATTAACCTGTCCCTAACAAGTCCACACGCTGATCATGACATCATCCCTGTGGGATACCCTCTCTGGATGGTCACCAACAGCAACTGGGACTTTAAGTTGAATTTTCCATCCTAACATAATTCCAGAAACCTCCTCATATAGATAATAGGGCTTTAACAAACTGTTAACAACTGAATTAAACCAACCAAACATTTCCCTCGATTTATAACTGGAATTCAGCACTACTCTGTTGGGAGGCACAGAGACAAGAGGTGACCTCACCACTCTGTGAGAAGGATGGATTGAAGGAGACCCTTGCCGCTGTTTCTCCTAGATAGAACACAGGGGGGAAGGAATGAAATATTACCTTTAATAACAAAAATACATTCAAATTACCACAGAGAATATGGAACAGTTCCTTTTGGTGTCTGACCTGTAGAGTCAGATTTATCTCCAAAGCAACTCAACCACGTACCAAGGAAACAGGCAGGTCATTTTCAGCTGTACCTGCAGTGCCCTGCTGGGAACTGCACAGCTGGGGACTCCAGAAATAGCTGGGATTTTTTCTCCCAAGAAATCCACCAGTGACAGGAAGGAAACTCACACTCTTCAGTGGATAAAGAACTGGCTGGATGGCCGCACGCAAAGAGTTGTGGTTAATGGCTCGGTGTCCGGCTGGAGACCGGTAACGAGTGGTGTCCCTCAGAGATGGGTGTTGGGACCGGTCTTGTTCAACATCTTTGTCGTTGACATGGACAGTGGGATTGAGTGCACCCTCACCAAGTTTGCCGATGACACCAAGCTGTGTGGTTCAGTTGATACGCCGGAGGGAAGGGATGCCATCCAGAGTGACCTCGACACGCTTCTGAGGTGGGCTGATGCCAACCTGATGAAGTTTAACCATGCCAAGTAAAAGGTCCTACACCTGGGTCGCAGCAATCCCAGGCACAGCTACAGGTTGGGGATAGCAGAGATCCAGAGCAGCTCTGCGGAGAAGGACTTGGGGTGTTGGTCAATGAGAAAATGAACATGAGCCGGCTGCAGTGTGCGCTCGCAGCCCAGAAAGCAACCGTATCCTGGGCTGCATCAAGAGGAGCGTGACCAGCAGGTCGAAGGAGGTGATCCTGCCCCTCTACTCTGCTCTCGTGAGACCTCCCTTGGAGTATTGTGTGCAGTTCTGGTGTCCTCAACATGAAAAGGACATGGAACTGTTGGAACAAGTCCAGAGGAGGCCACGAGGATGATCAGGGGACTGGAGCACCTCCTGTATGGAGACAGGCTGAGAAAGTTGGGGCTGTTCAGCCTGGAGAAGAGAAGGCTGCGTGGAGACCTCAGAGCAGCCTTCCAGTATCTGAAGGGGGGCTATAAGGATGCTGGGGATGGACTCTTCATCAGGGACTGTAGTGACAGGACAAGGGTTAATGGGTTAAAACTTAATCAGGGGAAGTTTAGATTGGATCTAAGGAAGGAATTCTTTACTGAGAGGGTGGTGAGGCACTGGAATGGGTTGCCCAGGGAGGTTGTGAATGCTCCATCCTTGGCGGTGTTCAAGGCCAGGTTGGATGAGGCCTTGGGTGGCATGGTTTAGTGTGGGGTGTCCCTGCCCATGGCAGGGGGGTTGGAACTAGATGATCTTAAGGTCCTTTCCAACCCTAACTATTGTATGATTCTATGATTCTCTGTGACACCAGGGGTCACTGCTTCAGCTGAGCTCTAATCCCTTTTCAGAATCACACCAACCCACTGTGTATTCAGCACACCAGTAGCTTTTATCAAAACCTGACCTGCCTGGAACACTTCAGTTGTAGAGGCACTAAATATTTATGTACAAGCTTGGGAGGGACCTTAAAGCTCATCCAGCTCCAACCCCTGCCACAGGCAGGGACACCTTCCACTAGAGGAGCTTGCTCCAAGCCCCTGTGTCCAACCTGGCCTTGAACACTGCCAGGGATGGGGCAGCCACAGCTCCTCTGGGCACCCTGTGCCAGCGCCTGAGCACCCTCACAGGGGAGAGCTTCCTCCTGAGATCTCATCTCACTCTCCCCTCTGTCAGGTTAAAGCAGTTCCCCCTTGTCCTCTCCCTACTCCCCCTGCAAAAAGTCCCTCTCCAGATTTCTTGTAGGCCCTGTTTAGGTATGGGCTTAGTAAGGTCTCCCTGGAGCCTCCTCTTCTCCAGCCTGAACACCCCCAGCTCAAATACAATGACATACCCACATTGACACAAAGTCTGTGGGTCAGACAAGGTGCATGGATACCTAAGTAGCAGGGGATGAAAACTGACATGGCTTTGAAGACAGAAACATCACAAATGGAAAAAAAAACAACTGTAAATCAGCAAAGACAGACATGGCCTGTCATGACCTGGGTACAGTCATGGACTGTATGATTGTATGTCATGGACATACAAGACATGGGTACTGTCAGGACCAGTTTGTATCAGTACAGACCAACATAGGCCACTCTGGCGCCAGATACTGCTGCGGTTTCAATATCCCAGTGCTCCCAGTCCCTGCTGCAGGTCTTCCCACTTGCAGCTGTGCTCAACTCCCAGTCCCTCCCAATGCTCCCACTACCTGCTGCAGGTGCTCCCAGTCCTTCCCAGTCCCTCCCAGTGCTCCCAGTCCCTGCCACAGGTGCTCCTGCTCATCCCCCACCAGACCTCCTTGGTCTTTTTCAGGGGGAACACCCCAAATTAGGCAACCCTCACTCTGGGGCTGGCCCTGCCGACTGCCTGATAGCAGAGAGGGGGGGAGTTGGGGTGCCCCATGGGGTGTGGTTTGGGGGCAACAAGGAGCAATTTGGGGCTGGGTGGCTTTTGCAGGGGGAGCAGCTTTCTAGGGGCACCCCCAGTTGGGGTGGGGGTGTTTGGTGGGGCCCCTCCAGGATTTTCGGTCCTCGGGTTCATTTGGCAGGGCCCATGGTGATGGTGGGGTGCAGTTCACTTTGGAGGTGCTACAGGCCCCCCATTTGGGGGTCCTGCCTGCTTGTCTGCTGCTTCAAGGAGATTTGGGGTCCCCCAGGATTTTGGGGGGCACCACGATTGCTTTGGCTGCCTCCAGGGCCCTTTATTGGGGTGCCACTCTTGGAGGGTCCAAGCCCCCCAACACCCTGAATTCACTACTGAGCCCAAAGCAATGTTGGGGTCCCCCCAGTGGATTTGAGGCCCCACAGCATTTGGGGGGACCCCAGGGCAGGTGCTGGGGGGACCCCACTTTTCAGAACACCCCTTTGTCAGGGGGCTCCTGGCAGCTGCACTGAGCCGGGGCGGATTTGGAGCTGCAGGGTTTGGGTTTGGGGGGATTTGGAGCTCCCCGCTGGAATTTTGAGGTGCAGGGGGGGGCTGGGTCCTGGGGTGCAAGGTTCTGGGGTCCCACCTGGCTGCAGGTGCTTGTGCAGAGCCAAGAGCCTCTTGAGGTGCTTCTTGTGCATCTCCTTCAGGTCCCGGCGCTGCTCCTGCAGCGGCTTCACTCGGCCTCGTGCTGCTGGATACGCAGGGCAGGCACGGGAGATGCAGCCTCCCGAGGGAGGGCTCTCCTCTGCACTGGTTCCTGCAGGGCTCTGGCTCCTTCAATAGCCCACGCTCAGCGTGGGGGCCCCGTCACAAAGGGCGTCTCCACAGCGACCGCCACGGCTTTGTGATGGCGGCAGCATCGTGCCCATGGCACTGGGCACTCTGAAGGCTTCCTGAAGGGTTCCGTGGGGTTCCGTGGCCTCGCACACCTGAACACGGAGATTTCCAGAATCAGCCACCCCTGTGGTCCCCATGTCCCCAAGGTCATTGTGATGCATGAACCCTGACTGGGTCCATGGGGTGCTCTGGAGGTGCTCCAGGCACTCTCTGGGAATCTCTAGGGGCATCCCTGGGTTGCTCTGGGCGTCCTGAGGATGCTCTGGGGGTGCTTTAGGTGTCACCGCAGACCAAATTCCACCCAAATCTGGCAAACCTGGGGTTTATTGGTTTTTTTACTCCAACCTTGCCATGAGCAGGGAGCACTTCCTCCATCCTGACCCTTATTCAATAGAATTTCTCTCCCTCTCATCCAATCTCTATTAAATCTGTGGTAAATCCAGGAAAAGCTGCCTCTCTGCTTGCCTTGAACTACGAAAGACCCGCTGTCGAATGAATGTCATTCTGGGCAGCCTGTGACCGTGTCCCACCACGCTCACAGAGAAGAACTTCCTCCTAAGGTCTCATCTTATTCACCCCCCTCTGTCTACTTAAAGCCGTTCCCACTTGTCTGATCACTACACGCCCTTGTAAAGAATCCCCCTCCAGCTTTCTTGCAGGCATCAAACGTGGTCACGTCCCTTGCGCTGCCCTTCCCTTCCCTGCCCACATCCCTCCATCCCGCAGGGGGGCAGAGAGACCCCGCAGCCGCCCCATGGGGAAACTGGGGGGAGTCACCCGGGAGGCCCAGATCCCTCCTCGGGGCAGGCTGGGTATTGGTCGGTGAGTGGTGAGCAGTTGTATTCTCCCCCCTTGTTCTTCCCCTCATCATTATTGTTCCTGGCGGTAGCAGCAGTGGGTTTCAGTTATCCCTTAGTTACTGGACTGCTCTTATCTCAACCCATGGCAGTTACATTCTTTCCATTCTCCTCCCCTTCCCTCTGGAGCCTGGGGGGGGGGGGGGATGGAGGTCAGAGGGAGGTGGGGGGAGAGGAAGGAGAGTGAGCGAGCGGCTGCGTGGTTCTCAGTTACCGGCTGGGCTAAACCATGACACTCCCCAGACCCACAAATACCCCCCAAGTGACCCCCATCGAGCCACATCTGCCTGCCAAGTGACCCCCCAGAGACCCCCAGACACACAACTGCCCCTCATGTGACCCCAAATTGACTCCCCAGACCAACCACTGCGACCCAAGTGACCCTGAAGTGACCCTCCAGACCCACAACTATCTCCAAAGTGACCCCCAAGGGACCACCCATACCTACAACTGCCCCCAAATGACCACCAAGCAACCACCTAGACCCCAACTGTCCCCAAATTGACCCCCACGTGACCCCCATCAAGCCACAGCTGTCCCCCAAGTGACCCCAAATTGACTCCCCAGACCCACAACTGCCTCACAAGTGACCCCCAAGTGACCACCCAGACCCACAACTGCCCCCCAAGAGACCTGAAGTGACCACCCAGACACACAACTGCTCCCCAAGTGACCCCAAATTGACTCCCCAGACCCACAACTGCCCCACAAGTTACCCCAAGTAAGCACCCACACCCACAAGTGCCCCGCATGTGACCCTCCAGACCCACAAATGCCCCCCCAAGTGACTCCAAATTGATGCAATAGACCAAAAACTGCCCCTCAAGTGACCCCCCAGTTGACTTCCAGAACCACAACTGCCCCCAAGTGTCCCTAAAGATATCCCCATAGAGCCAAAAACTGCCCCCCAAGTGACCCCAAATTGACTCCCCAGACCCACATCTCCTGCCAAGTGACCACCCAGGCAAACAACTGCCCCCCCAAGTGACTCCCCAGACTCAAAACTGCCTCCCAAGTGACACCCTAGACCCACAACTGCCCCCTAAGTGACCCCTGAGTAAACCCGCAGACCCACAACTGTCATTCAAGTGACCCCCAGGTGTCCACCCAGACGCACAACAAACCCAAGTGACCCCCAAGTGGCACGTCAGACCTACAGCTCCACCTCCAGTGACCTCCCAGTCACCCCCAAACCCACTCCTGCCGCCCAAATGACTCCCCAGACCTGCAACTGCCCAGCCAGTCACCCCCCCGACCCACAACTGCCCCTCAAGTGACCCCCATGTGACCCCCAGACCCACAACTGCCCCCCTGGTTGGGGGTCAGAGAATCCTGGCATCCCGGAGGCACGGATGGGTTGGGGGGAGCAAACTTTCCCGGTTGGTTCCATTTCAGCCTGAGCAGCGCCAGCAGGAACATCCAAAAAGCTTTTTGCTCCTCTTTTCCTGAGCCCTGCTCTGCGGGGCTGTCAGAGCCATGGCAGTGCAGCGCTGAGCTTCCTCTGCTGCCCCCTGCCGGCAGGCTGTGCACAAGGGCAGTGCCCATCAGCTCTCGTGGCTCTGCAGCAGCAGCAGCGGTGCTTTGGCTCCGCGCTCCGGTGAGCACAGGGTTTACGCAGCTTGTCTGAACCGGAGCCCGTTGTGAACAGGAAGAGACCATTCGGGAGGAAAAAGGGGGTTAAACAGTGCCCGCATTGCCTTCTTCTCTGTGAGGCCATGTTCTGCTCCTGCAATCCAGTCAGGCCGTGGTTGTGCTGATGACCTTCACCAAGGCATGGGCTGCCTGATTTTTGTCTGGTGCTCATCCTTTTCCTCTTGCCTTTTAAAATAACAGCAGCAGGGTTTGTTTTCTTTCCCAATCTCTTCTGTTTTCAAGGCAGTTGATTCTTTTAGCGCACCTGAAGGGTTTGGCTCAGAATAAGCAGCCATCCTTGCACACCTCCTGATAGCGTATCAACAATATTCAGTGAATCCTGTCAAGCACAGTGAAGTCAGTCACAGCTGCTGTGCTGCCATGTGGGGATTGTGGTTTGGTTGGTAGGAGATGGATTTGAAAGCAGGAAAAGGACAGAAAGCATTCATGTTGTTTACTGCTGAGCACATTGCTGCTGTGACTCCCAAACCATCGGTTTCAAATGCTCCCTTGCACAACTGTTGTTGAACTTTCCCTGTGCTAAGAAAGCAAGTTGTTGGGACTTCTTCCTTTTTAAAAGAAATGAAGAATGGCAGATACTGAGCTATCAGGGCAGGAGGATCTCCATAGCTGTGTTGTTCTCTGCTCTGCTGTGCAGTACTGTGCTGTGCTGTGCTATTTCAATTTAACCCCTGCAATGATAATCATTAGTCAAATAACGATGAGCCTCTTATTTGCCTGAAATGTCAAATGTTTTTTCAGGTCCAGATTAATTTTTAAGGATACACAATGGTTCCAAGTGGAAACAGGAGTTCATTTCATTTCATTTATCTCATTTAATTTCATTTCATAGTAGGAAAAGATTCCTCATATTCAAGGTAGTGAGACAGTGGCAGACTCTTGCCCAGAGAAGCTCTGTCTGCCCCATCCATGGCAGTGCTCAAGGCCAGGTTGGACACAGGGGCTTGGAGCTAGCTGCTCTAGTGGAAGCTGTCCCTGCCCATGACAGTGGGTTGGAGCTGGATGAGCTTTAAGGTCCCTTCCAGCCCAACTCAGTCTGGGATTCCAGGATTCTCTGCTGTGCCAATGTCGGTCACTCTCCACTTGTTGTATGTGGCCGTGACGCCCTGCTCCATTGCCCAGGTTGAGCTGTGACCCCTCGCATACTCCACATTCACACCAAAGGCACTGAGGAAGAGCAGCCTGTGAGGGACCTCCCTGAGCCGGCTGGGCAGAGGCTGGTCCCCCTGCAGTGACTCCCGGAGCACCCCTGGGTGCCCAGTGCCATGAGCACGATGCTGCCGCCATCACAAAGCCGTGGGGGTCGCTGTGGAGACGCCCATTGTGACGGGGCCCCCCACGCTGAGCGTGGGCTATTGAAGGAGCCAGAGCCCTGCAGGAACCAGTGCAGAGGAGACCCCTCCCTCGGGAGGCTGCATCTCTCGTGCCTGCCCTGCGCATCCAGGTACGTGTTCTTTGACTTTGCAATCCTCTTTTAGTGTTGCCTTGAAACACATGGTGGGTGCGTGCTCTAAAGGGAGGAGAAGCTGTCAGGAGATGTGCTGGTGCCATCCCAGCTGTAGGAGCAGGGGCTGGGTGAGGAGGAGGCGCTGGGCTTGTTCCTGTGCTTGGAGCTGAGCTCTGCCTGCAGAGGTGCTGGGGGCGAAGCAGGAGCCTTCTGTGTGCAGGAGCTGCTGGTGTCAGAGGTGCTGAGAAGGTGTCAGGGCAGGAGCAGCCCCTGGGCAGTGCAGCTGCTGGTGCTGTCCCTGGGAGCTCAGCACAAGGGGACCTGCCTGGCTCCGGCAAGGCCCGCGCAAGCCCCCCGGGCATTGCGGAAGGCGGCAGGGCCCTGGCAGGTTCCAGTGATCCCTGTGCCAGGCATTGCAGAAGTCGCAGAAATTTCTAAACTGAAAAGTAAGAAAAAACGCAACAACTCAAAATAACTTTTATCCTTTGCTCTTTGCAATCTTCCTGCACTCAGAATCCTCCAATGTGCTGTGCAATCTGCAAGGATTGACAAAACCCAAAGGATTTAATGAGCCCCATGGTGAAGGCTGAGTCCATGAACCTCAGGTGCTGAGAGGAGGCTGAGGAAACCTCTCAAGAAGTCCAAGTCAGAAACAAAGCCCCAAGTCCCTTCAGCATTAATGGGCCCCACTGAGGGCTGGTACTGACAAAGCCTCCCCAGGGACTCCTTAAAGCAAGTAACTGCAGGCTGTGATTACAGGCAAAGGCAAAATGCAGGTGTCTGATAGAGAGAAAACCCTTGGTTTGTTTGATGAAGCAGAAAGGCCAAGCCCTGACCACAGCCCTTGGAGAAGGAGAGCCTGAAATCCTGAGAATGAAAGTTCTCCCCATAGGCCATGATGAAAGAGGCAACTGCCATAGCCCAGGGCACAGAGACCTTTTGTTCTTTTGGGCCTTTCAGCCTTGCCAGAATCCTCACTCATCTCTGCTGGAGGCTGTCCTGCACTGGCCCATGCCTGCACCTCTTTCCCTTCAGGCTCTTGACACCCATCTTGCTTTCCCACCTGGCTCTCACCTGGCATTTCTGTACCTTCAGTCACATCTCTGCACCCATCGCTGTCTGCTCCTTGAAACACAAAGCCATGGGCTGAGCCAGACTCCCTCTGCGTGACCTCTTGCACCACAACTCCACCTTTGAAGAGACATTTCTCTTTCCTAACTTTGAGTCTGAACCTTCCAAGCTGCACTTTGCAGAGGTTTCCTTCTCTTCCTGCTAGCAAGAAAATCTCCATCATCTCTGAAGCCACATTTCAAGTAGTTGTAGGCTGCTACTATAGTGTCAATTCAGCAGGTGGAGTGAATATCCCTCAGCAAGGCCATCTAAAGGAGGCTTCTAGAGGAATGGGTGATGCCATCAGGATAGAGAACTAAGCACCATGGGAGAGCAGTGGGAAAAGGGAATGCTCTGGATTGAGAACTTCCTGGCAAGACCCAGAAGGAAAGGTGGTGTCCTTGGGTGCAAGGTACCCCATGCTGTGGAGACAGGGCACCCCATCTGGGACAGCTTCCTGCCTGTAGCACCCTCTCTGCTGCGCACACCCCTCTCTCTGCCCACACTCACAAGTGTCTCACAGAAGCTTTGCACTTCCCCTGCAGCAGTGACCCCTCACTGCAGGAGGTTCCTGCATTCTCCAGGCTCAAGGATGGATCCTGCATTCCAGGCAAGTTTGGGTAGTGCAGGAGAGGCAGACAGGAAGGTCAGCTCATGGGGCATGAGGAGCAGTGTTCAGGCACCCCCAGCAGTGGGCATTCCCCATGTATCACAGTATCACAGTATCACAGTATGTTAGAGATTGGAAGGGACCTCAAAAGATCATCTAGTCCAATCCCCCTGCAGGAGCAGGAACACCTAGATAAGGTTACACAGGAATGTGTCCAGGCGGGTTTTGAATGTCTCCAGAGAAGGAGACTCCACAACCTCCCTGGGCAGCCTGTTCCAGTGTTCTGTCACCCTCACTGAGAAGAAGTTTCTTCTCAAGTTTAAGTGGAATCTCTTGTGTTCCAGTTTATACCCATTACCCCTTGTCCTATCATTGTTTGCCATTGAGAAGAGCCTGGCTCCATCCTCATGACACTCCCCCTTTATATATTTATATACACTAATAAGGTCCCCCCGCAGTCTCCTCTTCTCCAAACTATAGAGACCCAGCTCCCTCAGCCTTTCCTCATAAGGGAGATGCTCCACTCCCTTAATCATCTTAGTTGCCCTGCGCTGGACTCTCTCCAGCAGGTCCCTGTCCTTCTTGAACTGAGGGGCCCAGAACTGGACACAATATTCCAGATGCAGTCTCACCAGGGCAGAGTAGAGGGGAAGGAGGACCTCTCTCGACCTACTGACCACCCCCCTTCTAATACACCCCAGAATGCCATTGGCCTTCTTGGCCACAAGGGCACAGTGTTGGCTCATGGTCATCCTGCCGTCCACTAGGACCCCCAGGTCCCTCTCCCCTACACTACTCTCTAACAGGTCGTTCCCCAACCTATATTGGAACCTGGGGTTGTTCCTGCCCAGATGCAGGACTCTACACTTTCCCTTGTTATATTTCATCAAGTTTCTCCCTGCCCAACTCTCCAGCCTGTCCAGGTCCCGCTGGATGGCAGCACAGCCTTCTGGCGTGTCAGCCACTCCTCCCAGCTTAGTGTCATCAGCAAACTTGCTGACAGTACACTCAATTCCCTCATCTAAATCATTGATGAATATATTAAATAATACTGGTCCCAGTACTGACCCTTGAGGCACTCCACTAGATACAGGCCTCCAACTAGACCCCGCCCCATAGACTACAACTCTCTGGCTTCTCTCCTTCAGCCAGTTTGCAGTCCACCTCACTACCTGATCATCCAGACCACACTTCCTCAGTTTAGCTATGAGGATGCTGTGGGAGACTGTGTCAAATGCTTTGCTGAAGTCAAGGTAGACCACATCCACCGCTCTGCCATCATCCATCCACCGTATTATTTCCTCATAAAAGGCTATGAGGTTGGTCAAGCATGACTTCCCCTTGGTAAAGCCATGTTGACTGCCCCTCATAACCCTCTTATCCTTGACATGCCTTAAGATGGCATCAAGGATAAGGTGTTCCATCACTTTCCCAGGGATGGAGGTGAGGCTGACCGGTCTATAGTTACCCGGGTCCTCCTTCTTGCCCTTTTTGAAGACTGGAGTGACATTTGCTTTCCTCCAGTCCTCAGGCACCTCTCCCGTTTCCCAAGACTTGGTAAAGATGATGGAGAGTGGTCTAGCAATGACTTCCGCCAGTTCCATCAGCACCCGCGGGTGCATCCCATCTGGACCCATGGATTTATGGATGTCCAGATTGCTCAACTGGTCCCTAACCCATTCCTCATGGACTAAGGCAAACTGCTCCAGTGACCTGACTTCATCTGAGGTCTCAGGAGTACAGGGCTCTTCAGGACTGCCTCCGGCAGAGTAGACAGAGACAAAGAAGGCATTCAATAACTCTGCCATCTCAGTATCTTCTGTCACCAGGGCACCCATCCCATTCACCAGTGGGCCAACCTTGCCTCTGGTGTTAGTTTTATCAGCTATGTATTTGAAAAAGCTCTTTCTGCAGTCCTTGACCCCTCTCACCAGATTTAATTCTAAGGAGGCCTTAGCCATCCTAGCTGCCTTCCTACATCCTCTAGCAGCAGCCTTATATTCCTCCCGAGTGGCCAGCCCCTCCTTCCATGACCTATAAACTCTCCTCTTCCACTTGAGCATACCCAGCAGTTCCTTATTTAGCCACGCAGGTCTCTTGGCCCTCTTCCTTGACTTCCTACGTGTCGGGATGCTCTGCTCTTGAGCTCGGAATAAGCAATTCTTGAATGTCAACCAACTATCTTGGGCCCCTTTACCTTCAAGCAGCCTTGCCCATGGGATTTCCCCTAGCAATTGCTTGAAAAGGCCAAAGTTTGCCCTGCTAAAGTCCAGGGTTGCAATTCTACTTGCTATTGTACAGGCCCTACCACACAAGATCCTGAATTCCACCATCTCGTGGTCGCTGCAACCAAGGCAGCCCTCAACCTTTACTGCTTCGACCAGACCCTCCTTGTTAGTGAGGATGAGATCCAGCAGCGCTCCTCTCCTGGTTGGCTCATCCACCATTTGCATGAGGAAGTTATCATCCATACACTGGAGGAACCTCCTGGACTGTGGCTGGGTTGCTGTGTAGTCCTTCCAGCAAACATCAGGGAAATTAAAATCCCCCACGACGACCAGGGCCTGTGACTGTGAGGCCGCTCTCAGCTGCCTGTAGAAGGCCTTGTCAACTTCCTCACCCTGATCTGGTGGCCTGTAACAGACACCCACAACAGTATCGCCCCTGCCAGCCTGCCCCTTAATTCTCACTCACAGACTCTCAACTCGCTCGTCCCCTGTCCCTGGACAGAACTCAGTACATTGTAGCTGCTCTCGCACATAAAGAGCAACCCCACCACCCCGCCTGGCTGGCCTGTCTTTCCTGAAAAGGACATAGCCCTCCATGACTATATTCCAGTCATGTGAGCTGTCCCACCACGTCTCTGTAATTGCCACCAGATCATAATCTCCTGACTTAACACAGGTCTCCAACTCCTCCTGCTTATTTCCCATGCTGCACGCATTGGTGTACAGGCATTTCAAGGAGGGAGCTGAGCTCACCGATTCCACCCTACGATTATAGGAGGCCTCCCAGTCTTCATCAATTCTAGAGTGCTGCCTCACTGCGGCAAGCCCAGCTACAACCCCATCCCCCTTCGAATCTAGTTTAAAGCTCTCCAAATGAGCCCTGCTAATTCATGTCCCAGCATCCTTTTGCCTCTGTGAGTTAAACCTTTCCCACGTGCCATCATCCGGACTGGAGCCTTATAAAACCAGCCGTTATCAAAGAACCCAAACCCCTGCCTAAAGCACCAGTCTCGTAGCCAATTGTTTACGGACTGAATTTTCCCATTCAGTCCCACATCATCACCGGAAGATGGAAGAAGTGAGGAGAAGATCACTTGAGCCCCAGACTCTTTCACCATCCGCCCCAAGGCCCTGTAGTCTTTCTTCATCCCCCTCAGACTGCGGGAAGCAGCTTCCCCCCCACCTGTCTGGAAGACCAGCAGCGGGTAGTAGTCTGTCGGGTGCACCAGGCTGGGGAGCGCCCTGGTGATATCCCTGATCCGGGCTCCAGGCAGACTACACACTTCCCTATGATGAGGGTCAACTCTGCATATCGGGCCCTCTGTTCCTCTCAGAAGGGAATCGCCTACGACAATGACTTTTCTTTCTTTCTTGGCAGAGGCAGTCTTGAGGTGCGAAGTCGACCGCCTTTTCCTATGTGACCTTGTAGTCTGGCCTTGCACCACATCCTCACTTACCTCTCCATCAAGATCCAGGGCCTCAAACCTATTACTGAGGGGCACCTGGGGAAGCAGGGCAGGAAGGGAGGAAGGTTGCCCACTGTTCCGAACTGGAACTTGCTTCCAGCCCTCATCGTCTTTTTGGTCCCTTACCTCTGCTTACTTACCACTTACTTACTCTGCTCCTTACCACGCTGAGGCATGTTCCCATGAGGGAAACTTCTCAGACAGCCTCTGGTTTGTCCAGGGTCTGCAGCCACACTCCAGGAACACCTACTCCTCCTCCACCTACAGACATCAACTGCTCTCCATTGCTGGGCTCCGTCCTGCTTGTAAGGATTGGTTAAAGCCCTGAACCATCACCTTGCTTCTTGCTGACTTCCCTCCACCCTCCCTCACCTCCCTGCACACTGCTCATTGCCACCAGTAACTCCCTGAAGAGTTAAGGAGCTCTCAAGGCTTTCCTCAGGGGGTGACCATGTTTCTCCATTGACCATTGATGGATCCATGGAGTGCCAGGTGTGAGGTTCCTGCAGAGGCAGAGCTGCCCCTGGGCAGAGCCCTGCTGCCGGGAGGGGTGTGCAGGGCAGGGCTGAGCACACAGCCCTTGGGATGGGCTCTGGGAGCACTGAGAGGGAGCAGAGCTGGGCCCAGAGCAGCAGCTCCTGGCAGGGACAGCTCCAGGTGGCAGAGACATGGGCAGGGAGTGGGGGGAAAGTGCAGCCCAGGCCTGGGGAGGGTGCATTCAGGCAGCTCTCTTGGTGCCTGGCACTGGAGGTGGCTGCTGGCCATGCTCTGCTGGGCACAGTCCTTTGCTTCTCCCCATGAGAGCTCCGTGATCTGCCCTTTGAAACCGTGCTGCCCTGCTCTCAGCACAGGACAGGTGTTTGTGGGGGTTCTTCAGATCAATTTGTCTGTGAAGGCATCTTACAGACACTGCAAGTGAAAGCAGAGGGCAAATGGGAAAGGACTGATGGACACTGCAGCTCTCCTGGCTCTGCACTAATCTGCAAAAAGCTGAGAACTTCTCCCTGTTTCAATACTCTTCAGGTTTTCAGTCATACACAGAATGGTTTATAACACACCCCCAAAAAAAGAAAACTCATCAGTGTTAAGCCAGTAAATAAATAACACAGTCAAAGTGACTCTAAGGCCATGCTGAGCCTCTCTTGTGCAGACCAGACTCACCTGAGTCATGAGTACATGTAGAGAACTTTACGATCAAGTTGGATTTCATCTGACATCCCTTGTGAACATCAGAGCTGGACAAAGCACTGCTTCACACATAAGATGACTCCCAACCAACCTGGCCTTGAACACTGTCGGGAATGGGGCAGCCACAGATCCTCTGGGCACCCTGTGCCAGTGTCCCACCACCCTCAAATAGAAAAAAATCCTCCAAATGCCCAAGCTAAATCTCTCTTTTTTCAGCTTAAATCCATTCTCCCTCCTTCTGTCACTGCAGACCCTTCTAAAAAGCCCCTCTCCAGATTTCTCGTAGGCCCTGTTTAGCTATGGGCAGATGCTAAGATGTCTCCCTGGAACCTTCTCTTCTCCAGGCTGAACACTCCCATCTCTCTCAGCCTGTCTTCATCGGAGACGTGCTCCAGCCCTTAGAGCACAGCAGTTAATGGCTGGACTCGATGTTCTCAAGGGTCTTTTCAAATGAAATGATTCTGGGATTTCATCTGACATCCCTTGTGAACGTCAGAGCTGGGCAAAGCACAGCTTCAGAGCAAACCTGACTCCCATCCAACCTGGCCTTGAACACGGCCAGCGATGGAGCAGCCACAGCTTCTCTGGGCACCCTCTGTGAGCACCTCAGCACCCTCACAGGGGAAAACTTCCTCCAAATGTCCAAGCCAAATCTCCCTTTTTTCAGCTAAAGCCATTCCCCCTTGTCCTGTCACTGCACACCCTTGTAGAAAGCCCCTCTCCAGATTTCTTGTAGGCCCTGTCTAAGTATGTGCAGATTGCTAAGATGTATCCCTGGGAGCATTCTCTTCTCCAGGCTGAACACCCTCAGCTCTCTCAGCTGTCATCATTGGAGATGTGCTCCAGCCCTTAGAGCATCTTTGTGACCCTTCATAAGCCCATCATTGTCAGATCATAAGAGAGCAGAGGTTGGATGGGACCCCAGGAGGTCTCAAGTCCAAGCCATCAGGAACAGGGTCAGGGAAAGTGGTTCAAGGCTTCACTCAGTCTGACTTGGAAAACCCCAAAGCCAGAGACTGCACAGCCTCTCTGGGTGACCTGATGCAGCACTTGCCTGAGCCTATGGGAACAAGGTTTCCTGATGTCCTGGCTCAACCTCTCCTCTGTCACTATCCCCCATTGCCTTTTGTCCTCCCACCAGGCAGCACAGTGAGGAGCTTGGCTCTGTATTCTCCATGTCCTCCTTGCCGGTACAGGCAGCCAGTCCCCAACAGCCTTCCCTTCCCAAGATCTCAGGTCCCCAACAGCCTCTCCCCACAGGCACCGTGCTCCAGTCCCTGCCTGTCCTCAGGGCCCGTTGCTAAACCCACTCCTGTTTGCCAATAGGATCCTGAACTGGGGGTCTCAAACCTGGATGGAGTATTCCAGAGCATCCCTTCCCTTGTTCTCCTGCCGTGCTCCTGGTCATACAGCCCGCCATGCTGCTGTCCTCCCTTGCTGCCAGGGCACACGCTGCCTCCTGTCCAGCTCCTGCCCACCCAGCCCTTTCCCATGGGCTGCTCCCAGCCAGGCAGCCCCAGCCTGGGCCATTGCAGGGGAGTCCCCTGCAGAGACCCCTGTGTCCCTGCTCTCCTGCCCAGGACACCCTGAGAGCTCTGCAGCCCCCCCATGCCATCCCATCTCCCCACACCAGCACAACAGCCCCGGCCCTTGGGCTCCTCAAGAGCTCTTCCTGCTCCAGGCACAGAGCAGCCATCCCAGAGCTGGAGCAGCCAGAAAGCTGATTTCATTCCCCTTCATTCCTGCCATGGGAGCACATAGCACAGAGAGGAAGTTGCTGCAGGATCATTTCTTTTACTCAAATACAGTGAGAGACCCCATTGACACAACGTCTGTGGGTCAGACAAGGTGGGCAGATACTGAAGTAGCAGGGGATGAAAACTGACATGGCTTTGAAGACAGCAACATCACAAGTGGAAAAAAGAAAACAACTGTAAAGCAGCAAAGACGGATGTGGCCTGTCATGACATGCACTGGAAGCCCTTTCCAGGGTAAAGCAGGCAGTGTATGGCTGCTGAAACACATCCAGACACCAGCTTCCTCACAGCATCCCAGACTCCTGGTTCCTCAAGCTGCAGATGAGGGTGTTCACTGCTGGAGGCCCAACCCTGTACTGCACTGACAGCACCAGATCAAGGGATGGGGAGGAGATGGAGGGGGACAAAGATGCCAGTGCTGACAAGCAGGGAGAGCACAGCTAAGTGAGGGAGGCACATGGAAAAGGCTTTGTGTTGTCCCTGCTCAGAGGGGATCCTCAGCACAGCTATGAGAAGAGAAGGCTCCTTAAGGGGAGAATTTCAGGCAACTCCCAGAGCCTAAAGGGGCTACAAGAACCTGGAGAGAGGCTTTGGAACAGGGCCTGTAGGGACAGGACAAGGGGAATGGCTTTAACCTGCCAGAGGGGAGACTGAGATAAGCTCTTAGGCAGAAGCTCTTTCCTGTGAGGGTGGTGACACAGTGGCACAGGGTGCCCAGAGAAGCTGTGGATTTTCAGAAACTGAGCACTTTAAGTTTATTAAATACGTCCTCATTACTCTTAGTTGCGCAGGGCAACTAAGATGATGAAGGGAGTGGAGCATCTCCCTTATGAGGAAAGGCTGAGGGAGCTGGGTCTCTATAGTTTGGAGAAGAGGAGACTGAGGGGTGACCTTATTAGTGTATATAAATATATAAAGGGGTAGTGTCACGAGGATGGAGCCAGGCTCTTCTCAGTGGCAAACAATGATAGGACAAGGGGTAATGGGTATAAACTGGAACACAAGAGGTTCCACTTAAACTTGAGAAGAAACTTCTTCTCAGTGAGGGTGACAGAACACTGGAACAGGCTGCCCAGGGGGGTTGTGGAGTCTCCTTCTCTGGAGACATTCAAAACCCGCCTGGACACATTCCTGTGTAACCTCATCTAGGTGTTCCTGCTCTGGCAGGGAGATTGGACTAGATGATCTTTTGAGGTCCCTTCCAATCTCTAACATACTGTGATACTGTGATACTGTGATTTTAAGTGCTTGGCACAGATGGGCTGGCAGGACTGGGGCAGTGGGGAGATGCCCAAAATGCTCAAGCGCAGCATTAGTCAGTGATCCAAAAGTGCTGGGGGGCTTAATTAGACAAAATCTACCCTCCAGAATACTCTCTACCTAAGGTTATGGGAACCCAGGTAGAGGCCGTCCTCAACCCCTTCGGTCAGGGGAAAGGGTGTGAGAAGGAGCAAACCGATACTGCATGTCCACAATTGGTAGATTATAGACACTGCCCCACACTGGGTGTTTTCTGGCAGTCCTGATGCAGGTGCAAAGGCAGTCCTGAACTATTTGGTGGCACCCAACAAAACAGCAGACTCATGATTCTCAGCTCTGGTGGAATCTCGCTTGTGAGATACAGTGACTGTGCTCGGGCAACCTCTGGGGGATAAAAGTCGGGGATGGGGAGGAGATGGAGGGGGGCCCAGATACTGCTGGGGTTTTGTCCTGGGTTCAGCAGTAGCAGTCATTTTTCTCCTTCTTAGTAGCTGGTGCAGTGCTGCAGTTTTGACTTTCAGCCTGGGAACTGCCCTGATAACGCCCGTGTTTTTAGTTGCTGCTCAGTAATGTTCACTCTGACCAAGGACTTTCTGAGTCTCATGCACCGCCAGGGAAGAGGGGAAGCCGGGAGGAAGCAGACACAGGACACCTGACCCAAACTAGCCAGGAAGGTATTCCATACCACAGCACGTCATGCACAGTCTATAACCTGGGGGCAGTTACCTGGAAGGGTGTGATCACTGCTGGGGTCAGACTGGGTATTGATCTGCATGTGGTGAGCAGTTCTATTCTCTCCCCTTGTTATTATAGATCATTATTATTATTGGTGGTAGCAGCAGTGGTTTGTGTTATACCTTAGTTACTGGACTGCTCTTATCTCAAGCCGTGGGAGTCACATTCTTTCGATTCTCATCCCCATCCCTCTGAGAGCGGGGGAAGGAAGGAGGGGAGTGAGCGAGCGGCTGCATGGTTCTGGGTTGCCGGCTGGGCTTAAACCACAACAGGTTTCAATATCCCAGTGCTCCCAGTCGCTTCCAAATGCGCTCCTACTCATCCCCCACACGACCTCCTTGGTCTTTTTGGGGGACACCCCAAATTAGGCACCCCCTAATATGGGGCTGCCTCCCAGCTCCCTGACACCCGGGGGAGTTGAGGCTGGAATGCCCCATGGAGTGTGGTTCGGGGGCAACAAGGAGTGTTTTGGTGCTGATGTCTTTTGGGGGGGGAGCAGCCTTTTGGGGCCCCTCCAGGACTTTGTGTCCCCTGGGCTCATTTGCGGTTGGAGGCCCCAGGGTGACGGGAGGGTGCAGGTCACTTTTGGGCTGCCCCAGGGCCCCCATTTGGGTTTCCTGCCAGCTCTTGTGTTGCTACAGGGAGATTTGGGGTACCCCAGAATTTAGGGGGGCACCACGATTGTTTTGGATGCTTCTAGGGCCCTTTGGGGGCAGCGTGGTTTTGGGATACCCCTTTATTGGGGTGCCTGTTTGGGGGGATCCACTGCCTCTGGCCCCGTGAATTCACTACTGAAACCCAAAGCAAAGTTGGGGTCCCCCCAGTGCATTTGAGGTCCCACAGCACCTTATGGGACCCCCGGGGGAGGTGCTGGGGGGACCCCACTTTTCAGGACACCCCATTTTAGTGGGTTTGTGGAACTGCGCTGAGCTGAGGGAGGGCTTTGGAGCTGCGGGCTTTGGGTTTGGGGAAATTTTGGAGGATCCCAGGGGGAATTTGGGGATTCAGAACTCCCTGAGGTGGCTTTTGGGGGACTTCTTCTCCCCTAAAAATGGGGGTCCATCAATCCCAGGCCAGCCGAATCTCATTGGATGCCCTAGGGAGCCCCGTTCCCATCAATGGGAGGGATGGGGGGGGGGGGGGTTGGAGGGATTTGGGGGTTCAAGGAACATTTGGGGGTTTGGGAGGATTCCCCATAACTCACTGTCGGAAGCACATTATATTGGGGATCTCCCATGTGCCGAAAACAGGGGCTACCTGGGTCCCAGGGCACCCTGAGTCACTCTTGGGTGAGCAACGTTCCCCTAGGGTGAAGATGTGTTGAGGAGAAGAGTTTGGGGGTTCAGAGGGGATTTGGACATTCAGGGGGATCCCCTAAACTCCCTAGGGTGCTGCAGGGATTTGGGGAACATCCAGTGTCCCAAAACTAGGGGTTCCATTTGTCCCAGGGTACCCTGACTCTTCAGTGCCCCTGTTTGCCCATGACAGTAAAGGGGGGGGGATTTGGGGTTCAGAAAGAAACTGGAGGTTTTGGGGGATGTGGAAGCTCATGGGAATGTCCCCAATCACTGTGGGTGGCAGAGTAGTTTGGGGGACCAATGGAGCCCTCAAAGAGTAGCTACAGCCACCAGAGATCACCCCACAGATCATTGGGGAGGTAGGAACTGGAGATATGGGGGGATCCTGCCAGGTTTTGAGGGTGCAGATGGGGGATTTCCCCATAATCTTTCCTGTGAGGATGCTGGCGATGAGCTCATCCCTCTGCCTGGGGCAGGGAATGCAACTAAGGAGGGGCTCCTGGGAGCTGGGGTGACCCTTGCACTCCCACAGGCTCTGACCAGGGAGAAGTTCTCCTGCCCTGACACCTTCTCAGCACCTCTGACACCAGCAGCTCCTGCACACAGAAGGCTCCTGCTTCGCTCCCAGCACCTCTGCAGGCAGAGCTGAGCTCCAAGCACATGAACAAGCCCAGCACCTCCTCCTCACCCAGCCCCTGCTCCTACAGCTGGGCTGGCACCAGCACATCTCCTGACAGCTTCTCCTCCCTTTAGAGCACGCACCCACCATGTGTTTCAAGCCAACACTAAAAGAGGATTGCAAAGTCAAAGAACCCGTACCTGGATGCGCAGGGCAGGCACGGGAGATGCAGCCTCCCGAGGGAGGAGTCTCCTCTGCACTGGTTCCTGCAGGGCTCTGGCTCCTTCAATAGCCCACGCTCAGTGTGGGGGCCCCGTCACAATGGGCGTCTCCACAGCGACCACCACGGCTTTGTGATGGCGGCAGCATCGTGCCCATGGCACCGGGCACCCAGGGGTGCTGCGGGAGTGGCCATGGGGGGACCAGCCTCTGCCCTCACTGCCAGAGCCGCAGAGTCAATCTCAGTAAGAGACAAACCTCCGGTCCCACAGCAGCCACGCTGGGCTCCCCTGCACCCTGCACGCTCACAGCATCCTTCATCCCGCAACCCCACAAGAAAGGGATGGCTCCATCCCATCAAGTGCTTCCTTTTACTTCAATCCGCGTGGAAACCTGATTCCTGCGTTCCCTACACTGTGCACTATTAACTGTGAACACAAATCCCACCGACTCAACACGCAGTCCCACGGCCAGACACGACAGCGCAGATCTCCGGGGCCAGCCCCCACCCTGCCCCAGCCCCAGACAAGACCCCCCACAGAAAAGCAACCCTCAGCTGCAGACTGAGAATCTGCCCGTGGCAGGGAAATGGCAGCAACCACAACTGTGGCCACAGGGAGCTGGGGAGCAGGAGCCGCTCCGCACCTCCGCCAGGCTGCTGACAGGAACGCTACAGAACCGGAACGGGCAGGGGACGCACACGGAGGGAAGGACCCACATGGAAAACCTGGCAATCAGCAGCTGAAGGAGCAAGGGGCGGGTTGGAAACCTGCAGGAATTATAAAGATAGAAATAACTCCCCCACCAGGCAGAGCTCTTTACAAATGCAAGAACAAAGTCATGAAAAGAAGTGAAAAACCAAACCTGGAGCAACAACAACAGAACAGGTAAAATCTTCTATCACTAAAATCACTATGAAGAGCTGTACAGCAAACTTTGCTCCTGTAGAGCTGTTGTGGTTTAATAGGGACAGAGCATAAAACTAGACAGGAGAGAGGATAATGCTAACCAGCAGTGATGCCCAATGCAATTGCTCAGTACCCACTGAGCGATACCCAGGCTGACCCAATCCCATCCCTTCAGGGTGACTCCCCCAGTTTCTATCCTGGACATGACTGCTGTGGGATGGAATACCCCTTTGGCTAGTTTGGGTCAGGTGTCCTGTCTGCTTCCTCCTGGCTTCTTCTGCCCCTCCTCACTGCAGAGCGTGATCGACTGAAAAGTCCTTGATATTGGTAAGTGCTACTGAGCAACAACTAAAGCATCAGTGTGTTACCAGCATTATTGCCAGAATAAAGCCAGAACACAGCACTGCACCAGCTACAGGAAAGAGAATTAAATCTATCCCAGCCAAAACACCACCCAGGGGGCTGGGAGCTCAACCCTGATGTCAGCACGAGCCCTGCTGCCTGCCCAGGGGATGGGACCTCAGCCCTGAGGCCAGCACCAGCCCTGCGGCCTGCCCAGGCACCAAGACAGGAACCACCAGAGATGCTGCTCTTGCCTCCTCCACCAGTAGCTTGTGTTCCAAGGAGCAGTTGTTGTCTCCATGTGCCTCTGGTGAAGGGTTCTGTGGAGTTCTGTGGCCTCGCACACCTGAATATGGTGTGTTCCAGAATCAGCCACCCCTGTGGTCCCATGTCTCCATGGTCATTGTGATGTCTGTGTCCACATGGTCCCCATGTGACCCACCATGTCCCTATGGTCCCTGTGTCCCCAGCATGCCCCTGTGCTCACTGTGTTGTAACCTTAACTCTTAAACTAACAATAGTGTGTGTGCCTTGAGCATAGTAGAATAGGCCAAACTGTTCTAACTTACTAACGTGTAGAGAGAAAGGAATGTTTGGCTGATGGGGGAAGGAACATCATGGGACTGATAACAACTAAGGAGACAGTAAATAAGACCAAGGATGCCAGCCTTCAAGACAGCAGAGTGGTGCCCAGCTTGGAGCGAGACTGGAACACAGCAGAAGCAAGGACATGCCAACTGCTAACTGGGCACTAGGACCTTGCGAGCGTGCGCAAGCACTGAGGTCATTCAGTAAACACAGTGAGGAAGACTATCGGTGCCCACCAAAGACCCCCACTCAGCAAGAAAGCGCATGCGTAACTAGGATGCAAATATTATAACTAGTTCCTGGAAAAGCTGTGAATATGCACCAGTATGCTAAATATAGAGCTGCTGTTGGCAAGTATTGGGTGTGCTCACCTTTGTGAAATGATCACGTGTGCGCCCAGCGCTGCAATAAAGAATGCTGCTTTCTGAAACTCCAAATTGAGCCTTAGAAAGTTTCTCTGACCGACTTTGATGGTAACAATTTGGTGCCTGAACAGGGACACTCAGCCATGTTTTCCACAGATCCGGGGAGTCTCTGGGACCTTCATGCCAGCATCAGGGGAGTTTGCCTGAAAGGAACCCCAGCTCCCAGAACCAATCTCGGGACCTCGGTGAGACCCTGATTTAATTTCTTTAAAAAGGCATTCTTTTTGGTCCCTTTCCACATAAGGCACAGAGGGACGCCCTGCGCGGTGGGTAAGAGGCAGTTAAGTTTTGGTTGTCTGGACTTTGGTATTTAGTGGAGGTCAGGATCATGGGTACCACTGCCTCCAAAGGGGGGATCCTGAAAAGGTCCCCACTGGGTTGCATTTTACAACAATCTGGGTGGAGGTCAGGACCACTGCCTCCACAGGGGGTGTTGAAGAAATCCCTACTGGGTTGCATTTCACAACACTGGAAACAGATGGGTGAACCCCAGGGTGGTTCGGTCACTGGGGAGACTTTGGAACAAACCGAGGGGTTTGGTTACTCGGGAGATCCTGGTAAAATCCTGTAATCAGTGGTGGATGTTATTCTTGAGACTAGAAGGAAAGTGGGATGAAGTAGCTTATGCAGAAATGTGTTTCACTTTGAGATATCATCTGGAACAGCAAAAGGATTGCAGTTTTAATTTTGCACTCAAGGACCTGTCTGTATTGTCCTTGGAGAAAGACAGTGAAATTTCCTTAAACCTTTAAGACAAGCTGTGTGTAATGATGGTCTGCTCATGATGAAGATTCCCTTTACCATTATAGATATGGAGAGCTGGAAACAAGTGGCTGGTAATTACGCATCATGCTTTTCAGAGTGTTGACACAAATACGATTATTCGTATATTCCACTGCTGTGGATCAACAAATAACAGCAGGCACAGCGACAAGTACAGTGAATCTTCACGTACCTATCCCCGATCCTAACTGGGACCCTAATTGGGACAGGCAAGCTTTGAAACAATATCGGAGGTGGATTTTATTTGGCGTTAGGAATGCGGTCCCCAAGACAGTGAGCTGATCTAAGCTATATGAAATAAAGCAAGATGTAAATGAAACACCTTCTGGATTCGTGGGAAGATTAAAAGAGGTGATGCATAAATATACTACTATTGATCCTGAATCGGAGGAAGGAAGGAAAGAGTTAAGCCATTTAACAAAAAGTCAATCCACTTAAGACACAAGGAAAAAGGTACAAAAGCTTCAGGGGGAGGACCAATGTGATTTGGTAAAAATACTGGATGTGGCCTTGGGGACCTATCACAATCGGACCACTATTGCTCTGGTGCAAGCTCTCTGAAATGGTCCAAATGGTTCAATAGTACTGGGGAGGGCTTTCAGTCCCTGATTATTAGTAGAGATATTATTAATAGAATTCATACAATTATTAATATAAGACAACATTCTGTTTCATGGGTTAGAGTGTGTCAGGTTTCACTTGGAATTTGTTAATGTACATCTGGGGGCATAAGATAAGCTCCAGAATAAAATTGAAATCTTTAGGGGAAAAAAGTAGAGAAAAGTTGCTGCCTGTAGCTATCCCACAAGAAACCAGGAAAGGGGGGAGTGGCCCAGGAGGAGAGGAAACAAGGATTACATGGAAAGGGTTGTGAACAGACTCCACAGGTTGTACTCAAAGGGAAAATGCCCTCAGAATCAAAAGAAACACCGGAGATTAAATGGAACGTCAGGACAGGCAGAGAGAATGATTCTTTTAAATGAAGATTGAGGAGGAGCAGGGGAAGATTCAAATCCCTCCCCAGCAGAGCCCCTGGCTACAGTTAGGTTGGGGAATGGGAAGGTAAAATTCCTTCTAGAAACAGAAGCTACTTATTCTGTTATAAATACTTGTAAAGGGCAATCAAGCAAACAAACCGCTGCAGGCATTGGTGCCACAGGTGGACAGGAACCCGGCCTTCCTTTACATTTGAGAAACTGGCAAACAGAGGTTGAGCCATCAAGTTCTTTGCATGTCTGAGTGCCCCATGCTGGTATTGGTAGAGATATACTGAGTAAATTCCATGCATCAATTAGGGTTAAAGGAAGAAAATTCAGGTCCATGTTCCTAATGAAAAAAAAAGCTATGGAGGCCTGAGTTTTTATGTTACAGAAACCAGGCACTGAGCCGGATATCCCCGAGGAAGTGGGTATATCCACAAGTATGGGCTGCTGGAGCTTCGGGACCATCACGAGATGCAGAAGAAGTAACTATTCCTCTGAAACCAAATATCACACCGCTAAGACAGAAACAGGATCTTATAAAACTGGAAGCAAGGAAAGGACTAGAGACTCTAATAGAAAAAATTATCAAATACTTTGGGACAAAAATGGACCGTATTTGTACTTCACATGCTAACAACCATTCTGGAACAGAAAAGCAGTCACTGGCTTTCCCCAAGCAGGCTGTGCTTCTATGACAAGAGGAGGTAGACTTAAAGTAACTAACCTTTTGAGCCAGCACAACAGGTTTTGACAACAGATCCAGAAGCAGGAGAGCTGACTCACAACTGTTTACAGACCATAACATAACAGAGCTAAACCAAATATAATAGAGGCTAAAGCCCTGCATTCCTCCTCCCCCAACACATGAGCACAGAAAGCTGAGCTGATGGTGCTACTGAGACTTCTGAAAGTGTCAGAAAGTCAAAATTTGCTTTTAAGGCACATCAGTTTGATAACACTGCAGAGAATATTGGTAATCACGTTGCTGACAAAGCAGCCGAAGAAGCTGTGGGTGGGGAGCTTTCATTACTATTGCCTCATCAGTATCAGAGCTTGGGTAATGAAGTTCCAAGTTATCAAACAGAGGATGGGAAATTACCTATTCTTAGGAGCCAAGAAGCACGATGGAGGATGGTGGGTTACACGCATGCCTCCTGCACACAGAAGGCTCCTGCTTTGTACCCAAGATGTGTTTCATGCTAACACTAAAACAGGCTTGCAAAGTCAAAGAACCCGTACCTGGATGCGCAGGGCAGGCACGGGAGATGCAGCCTCCCGAGGGAGGGCTCTCCTCTGCACTGGTTCCTGCAGGGCTCTGGCTCCTTCAATAGCCCACGCTCAGCGTGGGGGGCCCGTCACAATGGGCGTCTCCACAGCGACCCCCACGGCTTTGTGATGGCAGCAGCATCGTGCCCATGGCACTGGGCACCCAGGGGTGCTCCGGGAGTGGCCACAAGGGGACAAGCCTCTGCCCAGCCGGCTTGGAGAGGTCCGAGCACAGCATATAGCATATAGCAAGGCACAGCATATCATAGAACAGCAGAGCAGAGCATAGCTATGGAGATCCTACTGCCCTGATAGCTCATTATCTGCAAGTGAACTCACCCCCATCCCACAGTACTGATCATCTGGGCCCAGGTTCTAGGGAGACGCTGGCTCACGCAGTCGCCTGTGTCCCATCTGCCTTGTCAAACTGCCACCACAATCCGCAAGTGGCCCGTGCCCACTGCGCCCAGAGGCTGGGATGCAAAGCAGAGAATTACAAGGGTGTCCCAGACACATGGGGAAACCCAAATGTGGTTTTACACAAGGATCTCACAATATTCAAATGCGCACGTACCACACACTTGGACTGAGCACTAGCACCCTCACTACCAATTACTAGTCCTAGGCAAACTCTGCCAGGGGCTCATGCTACTTCTGCTGCAGTCCTGCTCTTGTCTATGGAGGCAGATGTCCCTGGAGCCAGTCCTGCAAGAGATACTGATTAATGGTGTGCGGGACAGTGGGAGGGTTTCAAAGACATGCTGGAGGGGTTGGGATTCTGCCATTATTTCTGCTGGGCTGCAATACCCCTTCTCCTTCACAGACAGCTCTAAGATACCCTAAAGAAAAGTCCTAGTTCCAGGGCTGGGCTGAAGCTCCCAGGAAAAATCCACTACCTCATCACATTAGAGTGTACATATAAATATATAGAGACACATGTATATATAAAAGACCTGTTAATACATGAGAGACTGGTTGATCTAGTAGTTAGAGGGAAGAGAATTTTCATCACATGCCTTGTGGGTCCCACCAACCAGCGTCCCAAACGCCAGGGACAGGGTGACGAGAGGCAGCCAAGATGCCATCCCAGGGGGATCAGTCTCCTGAGAGGGGGGAGAATAAAACAACCCAAAAGTGAAAGAGCCTGAAGCAAGCACTGATGTTCCCTCCCTCAGGTGGCAGATACACTGCCTTCCTGCAGTGTCATTTCTCTGCTGAGAGACAGAGTTAAGGCTAAAAATCAACTTTTCTTAGAATCACAGAATCATTTAATTTGAAAAGACCCTTGAGAACATCGAGTTCAACCATTAACCTGTCCCTAACAAGTCCACATGCTGACCATGACATCACCCCTGTGGGATACCCTGTCTGGATGGTCACCAACAAAGTATAAAGGCTCTCTCCAGATTTCTTGTAGGCCCTGTTTAGGTATGGGCTTAGTAAGGTCTCCCTGGAGCCTCCTCTTCTCCAGCCTGAACACCCACAGCTCAGATACAATGCCAGAGCCCCATTGAAACAAAGTCTGTGGGTAAGACAAGGTGCATGGATATGTAAGTAGTAGGCGATGAAAACTGACATGTCTTTGAAGACAGAAACATCACAAGTGGAAAAAAACCCAACTGTAAATCAGGAAAGAAAGACGTGGCCTGTCACGACCTACACTTGGAGCTCTTTGCAGAAGAAAGAAGGCAGTGTGTGGCTGCTGAAACACATCCAGTCAGCAGCTAACTCAGAGCATTCTTGGGCTCCCTGGGGCTCCAGGGAAACACCATGGGAAACAGCCTGAAGCAAGCCCTGATGTTCCCTCCCTCAGCTGGCAGACATACTGCCTGCCTGCAGTGTCATTTCTCTGATGTGAGACAGCGCTTGGTCTGAGCAACAAGATTTTGTAGAATCAGGGAATTGTTTAGGTTGGAAAAGACCCTTAAGAACATCGAATCCACCATTAACCGAACAGTGGCAAGTCAACACATGAACCTGTGGGTAGCCAGGGTCTGGCGGCCGGAAGATATCGCACTGTACGGAAAGATAGGGCCCCTCTCCTGATAGCCAATAGTGTTTAGTTTATGATGTAAGCAGACGGAGGTGACGTCACGTATCTCGGGTATATAATGCCATGTCACGTGCCAATAAACGCCATTTGCCGTCCACCACATTGGTGTCTGCGAGCTAATGGCCCAGTCGGCCAGGGGTGGGCCGTTGCACCGTTCCTGAACCAGGTCGCCACGCCCTCTAGAGGCAACAAGTGGTGCCGAAACCCAGGAAATCGCCTGGACGGGTGAACAACGGCCGGAGCTGCAAAACCAGCCCGGCGGGGAGGACGCTCCCGGACCCACAAGGAGGATGGAATCCATTGTGAAGGTTGTATCCGAAATGCATAGGCAATGGGGTATTGGTTGTAAGCCCAAAGATTTTACTCTCACAGTTGCGAGGCTTTTACAACTCAGGGTCATTGATCAGCCGGTGGATATTCTCCACCCAGAGGTGTGGGACAAATGCACCAAGGCATTAGCCGAGGAGACTATATCCTCGGGCTGTGGCAAGAGCCTTAAGTCGTGGGGGAAGGTTGTACAAGCCCTGCGGAAAGCCATACACGAGCAGGAAACCTGGAAGGCGGTGAAATCCTGCCTGCGAGACGCGCCGAAATTGGGGGTCAGGGCAGCTACGCAGACTTTACATCACATTCCCCCCGATAATCCCGGCTCTCCTGCGCCTGTAGATCTTCCAGAGGGCGACGCACCTCCCCATCTTCCGAACCCCGATCTGTTTCCGGATAAACAGAAACCGCCAGAGTCCGTTTGGGGTGGGCTAGCTGAGGCAGCTAGAAGTGCAGCGAGGAACGCGGACCCGGAGAAGGTTGGGTCGAGCCATCGCCCTATGCGCCTCAAGATGGCGCTGAGCAAAAAGACGGAGGGCGGGGCGAGGACACCCTTGGCGGGAACAGGGAGGAAGCGCTGGCTCTAACGAGCAAGCACGGACGGGAGGGGGAGGAGAACGTGAAGGATACCGAAGGCAGAAGCGACTGGAGAAGGGCGGAAAGGCGTGAGCGAAGGGCGGGAAGGCGAGAGCAAAGGGTGGGAAGGCATGAACGAAGGGTGGGAAGCCAATCAGAGTGGCTATCCTCAAAAATGTCCTTGCAGGGCAAGTACCCCCCCGACTAGTGGGCGAGACGAACCAAGGGGGAGCAGCAGACCAGGAAGGAGGGGCGGGCAAAGTGGGGGGGAACGGCCCGCCCGTAAGGGGAAGGAAAAGCCCGCCCACAGGAGAAGCGGGCGGGGCCGGAGCCTGACAAAAACATACTGGACACTGGATACAACCGGTCAGTCGAGTTCTGAGTCTGAATCAGACCCTGGCTGGGGATCAGACAATAGTTGGGATGAGCGGCTCACAACTGATCCAAATTTAGAGCGGCCAGGAACGGAGATAAACAGAATTAAGGGCAAAATATCCCCATCCAAATTAAAAAGGAATCACGGGGGGAGGAGTCTCTCTCACAGACTGGAGAAAAATAAAGATTGAGTGTGCCAACTGGACCCCATCGACCGCGTTAGCGTTTCCGGTCCGAGTGACGGATGGGGGACAGAGGGTCCACTCGCCAATAAACCCTAAGGATACACAAGCAATTGTTAAAGCAATTGCAGATAAAGGCCTTAATTCTGCCATGGTCTCTACCCTTATAGATGGTGTCTTTGGAGGAGACGATATGCTCCCGTTCGATATAAAACAAACTTGTAGATTGATTTTTGATGGAGCGGGGATGATCGTTTTCAAACAGGAATGGGAGGACAATTGTGCTAGACAGTTAGCCCAAGCAGTCGGGGCAGATCATCCGCTACATGGCTCCAGTCTGCAGCGGCTGATGGGTACAGACCCAACAATGATTACCCCCCAGGCGCAGGCCCAGGGCCTGCGGGCTCACGAGGTAATGACAACCACTCGCGCAGCTAGAGAAGCCATTCGCACAGCTTCTAGAGTTATTGCTAAGCCATTGCCATGGGCCACAATAAAGCAAAATGAAAGTGAAAGCTTTACGCAGTTTGTGGATCGTCTCCAGGCTGCGGTTGACTCTTTGAACCTCCCGGTGGAAGCAAAGTGCCCGGTTGTGGCAGAATGTTTGAGTTTTTGTTTACAGGACCGATTCATTGGACACCCTCGTGACCGGTACTTCCTACTGCCAGAAGGGGACGATGAGCCAACAAACTCCCTACCCACACCTAAGAGCCCTACAGCAACTGAATACCCCGCATCGACAGAACACCAGCAACGTCAAAATGCCCCTTGTGGGGGGGGCCACGGTACTTTTGTGCGATCATGGTTTTGGGTTTACTGGTTTACATCCTGGTTTACCCAATCACCATGGCTGACTTCCTTGGTATCTACCTTGATAGGACCGATTGTAATGATTGTACTGGCACTGGTCTTCGGACCCTGTATATTAAATAAGCTTGTGTCATTTATTAAGAGCCGGCTAGAAATGGTTAACATTATGTTAGTAGAATGCCAGCAAATGCTTTGATATCGTGTTTAGTTAATGTTACCTCAAGTTATTTTACTTAAATTTAACTATCTGGACAAATCCAAACCCCTGGGAGACCTTTTTGGACATTGTCACCCCCTCTTACCACGTAGACTGGCCCCCTACGTGGTAACAGGCGTGCACTTTGAAAAGTTGGAACGCCTGAACCTCATGCTGAGTGAAGGGAACAAAAACTCATCACAGTCAGGTCAACGTTGCCTGCGCGGGGACGCCCGCTAGGGTCGAGTCTGTCACCTCACACAGCAGTGATGCCTCTCGGAGATAGTTTATCGATGGTCTTCCCAGGGCCCATAAATTCGATCTGGAATACAGTACCTCAGAGAGATCTTGTTTTCAGCTATACTTGTTCTCAACATTCCCTTTAGTTACCCCCGATCTTACCTCGTTGTTCCAATATACCTCTTGATTACCTTTTGCTTAATGTGCCTTATGTTTTCTACTCGAGTTTGTGATATATAGGATAAAATTATTTTACGGTAAAAAGTGAAAATAAGGTTCTTTTAGTATGTTTTCTATCCAATAGTATGACATATATTCTTTAAACTTGTTACATTTTAGTCGATATAATTATGCATAGGGAGGGGGGAAATGTGGGTAGCCAGGGTCTGGCGGCCGGAAGATATCGCGCTGTACGGAAAGATAGGGCCCCTCTCCTGATAGCCAATAGCATTTAGTTTATGATGTAAGCAGACAGAGGTGACGTCACGTATCTCGGGTATATAATGCCATGTCACGTGCCAATAAACGCCATTTGCCGTCCACCACATTGGTGTCTGCGAGCTGATGGCCCAGTCGGCCAGGGGTGGGCCATTGCACCGTTCCTGAAACAGGTCGCCACGCCCACTAGAGGCAAGAGTCAGAGACCATGGGAAAGAAGAACTACAGCAGGCAATTAGGAGTGACCCGTCCCTGACTGGTACTTGGAAGATGTTGGAACTGGCAAGGAATAAGGATGTCGGAACTGGATAGAGGATGTTGATGAGAAAAATCAGATAGACCTTTCGCCCAAAGTCGTGAATGTAACCGCAAGGCAAACATAGATGTGCTTAGCTAATTGCTTGGAAGCATACAAATATCATGCAACCTTTGTAATAAACGATCCAGCTTGTACTGGGCTCCGTGCCTCCCATCCTCACACCTTAGAGCTCATCCACCTTCAACCCCAGGCATGGACAGGGACACCTTCCACTAGAGCAGGTTGCTGCAAGGCCCTCTGTGCAACCTGGCTTTGAACACGACCAGCCATGGGGCACACACAGCTTCTCTGGGCACCCTGTGCTGTAGCGTACCAAAGATGAACTCCAGTTCTGGTGAAATCTGAAGACATTTATTTTGCATCTCACATCCCTTTTATAGTCTACTAAGTGCTAAGCTGTAACTTTGCAGTCTGTTACTTCCTTATCATCCCGATTCAGGGAAACTACTGAGGGTTACAAATATTTACATTGTTTGGCCTGTTTCTGAGATACACACCTTTACTGCTTTACCTTGCAACCCGCCTGCTTTGTTTTGCTAACTGATCTTGGAACTTCATTGTTCTCTTGACTCTTCCCAAGGCTTAAGCCGGACCAGGGCAAAAGCACCTGGTGTTTTCTTTACTGTTCCCAAGCCCAAAGCTGGACCAGGGTGATAACACCTGGATCCATTTTATTAACTATTTCTATCCCGTCACCCACCCTGTGCCAGTGTCCCACCACCCTCGCAGGGAAGAACTTCGAAGATCTCACCTCGGTCTCCCCTCTCTGTCAGGTTAAAGCCCTTCCCCTTGTCCCATCCCCACAGGCGCATGTTCACCACATTAGAAATGAGGCCAGATCCCAGGATCATCCCTCGGCAGCCGCAGCGCTCCGCTGCTGGCTCAGCCAGCACAACTTGCACACCGAGTCCAAAGCAGCCACTCTGGGGAAGTCACTTGAGGTGTTCTTGGCAACTCCTAAAGCACCCCAAGATCACCATCGCCACCCACCTCGTTCCATGCTCCTGTGTCCACAGGTGTCACCGACTCCGAGACACCAAGACAAGAACCACCAGAGGAGCTGCTCTTGCCTCCTCCATGGGTAGCTTGTGTTCCGTGGGGCAGCTGTAGTCTCACGGTACCTACACTGAAGGGTTCCGTGGGGTTCTGTGGCCTCGCATACCCGAACATGGGGAGTTGCAGAATCAGCCACGACTGTGGTCCTCAGTCACCATGGTCATTATGAATGCGTGAGCTCTGGTTTGGTCCATGGGGTGCTCTGGAGGTGCTGCAAGCATTCTCTGGGATTTTCTAGGGGTATCCCCAGCATGCTCTGGGAGCACACAGAGACACAGGGGCTTGGAGCAAGCTGCTCCAGTGGAAGCTGTCCCTGCCCATGGCAAGGGTTGGAGCTGGATGAGCTTTAAGGTCCCTTCCAACCCAACGCAGTCTGGGATTCCAGGATTCAGGTATCAATAGCATGTTGAGGAGAGGATGCCTTTGAAGGGAGGCTTGAAAGGGGACTCTCGGGCTTTCCCAGAGCACACAGAGCATTTCCCAGTCTGGAATATAGGAAATATTGGACCAAGGCCGTGCAGCCAAAGGGAGGCAGAGCAGCGCTGCTGGGCTGCAGCTAAGGGCTGTCCTAGGCAGAAGTGGCAAGAGAGCAGAGAACAACTCCTTGGATAGGGGATGCCCTTCTTGCAATGACTGCAGTGACAAAGCCCCAGTCCCTGCCCACAGGGCTCCCCAGTGGGAAACCCAGGTCCCAGCATGACCATGCCACCTCAGCCAGCACAGAGCCTCTTCCCACATCCTTCCTCGCATGCAGCACCCATTGCAGTGGCCAAAAAACCAGAGCAAGAGCCAGGCCCAGCACTCACCTGCCAGCGAGCCCACGGCACTGTGTGCCAGCATCATGGGCAGCACCACATTCTCTGTGCCTCTGGGAAAGAGACTCCACACTGTCTGCACCCAGGCTGAATTTAACCCCCCCAAACACCCTCCAAGCAAAAATCTACCTTCACGGATGCGTTGCCCACAATTTCTGGCTTGGAAAGTGGTTCTAGGAGAGATGCAGTGACTGCCAGCATTCAAACCCACAGTTCCACAGGTCCCACACCCAAAGCACCTTCAAGCTCTCTGGCTGTGGAGGAGGAAGGTTTCTAGCTCATCACCCACCCACAACGTGCAGCTGGAACCAGCCCGTGGCCTCCTGCTGGGACAAGAAGCTCTACAGCCAGTGGTCCCCTTGCTGCAGCACCATCTGCAGCAAAGAGTTCCTTCTGTTGAACCTCACATGGTTCTCATGGAGGGAGCGGTGGTTCTGGCTCCATCGAAAGCTTAACTGAGGATGGCTCCTTCCTGCTGGGCAGTTTTGTATTCCCAGTGACAGCTCTGCCACCCTGCAGCAGTGGAACCGTCAGGTGCACGGTGCAGCCCATGGCCAAGACGAGTCTCTCCGATGCCAGCCTGAGGTCAGTGGAGCAGCAGAGAGCAAGTGTGCCTCCTCCACCGGTACCTTGTGTTCCATGAGGCAGCTGTCGTCTCCCGGTACCTCCACTGAAGGGTTCAATGGGGTTCCGTGGCCTCGCACACCTGAACATGGGGAGTTCCAGAATCAGCCACCCCTGAGTTGCCCATGTCCCCATGTTCATTGTGATGCATGAGTTCATTTTGAGACCATGGGGTGCTCTGGAGTTGCTGCAGGCATTCTCTGGGATTCTGTAGGGGTATCCCCGGGATACTCCGGGAGTGTACAAAGACACAGGGCCTTGGAGCAAGCTGCTCTAGTGGAAGGTGTCCCTGCCAGTGGAAGAGGGTGGACCTGGATGAGCTTTAAGGTCCCTTCCAGCCCAGCCCAGTCTGGCATTCCATGATTCTCTGCTGTGCCAATGTTGGTCACTCTCCACTTGTCGTAGGTGGCCGTGACGCCCTGTTCCATTGCCCAGGTTGAGCTGTGACCCCTCGCATGCTCCACCTCCGGACTAAAAGGCACCAAGGAAGAGCAGCCCGTGAGGGACGTCCCCAGGCCGGCTGGGCAGAGGCTGGTCCCACCGTGACCACTACTGGAGCACCCCTGGGTGCCAGTGCCATGGGCACGATGCTGCTGCCATCACAAAGCCGTGGTGGTCGCTGTGGAGACGCCCATTGTGACGGGGCCCCCACGCTGAGCGTGGGCTATTGAAGGAGCCAGAGCCCTGCAGGAACCAGTGCAGAGGAGAGCCCTCCCTCGGGAGGCTGCATCTCCCGTGCCTGCCCTGCGCATCCAGGTACGGGTTCTTTGACTTTGCAATCCTCTTTTAGTGTTGGCTTGAAACACATGGTGGGTGCGTGCTGTAAAGGGAGGAGAAGCTGTCAGGAGATGTGCTGGTGCCAGCCCAGCTGTAGGAGCAGGGGATGGGTGAGGAGGAGGCGCTGGGCTTGTTCCTGTGCTTGGAGCTGAGCTCTGCCTGCAGAGGTGCTGGGGGCGAAGCAGGAGCCTTCTGTGTGCAGGAGCTGCTGGTGTCAGAGGTGCTGAGAAGGTGTCAGGGCAGGAGCAGCCCCTGGGCAGTGCAGCTGCTGGTGCTGTCACTGGGAGCTCAGCACATTCAGTCTGCTGATCGGAGCTAGCACAGCTAGAGCCGGAGCCGGCACGCTTCAGCGACCACGAGGTTCAGCAGAGATCAGGAAAATCAGAGGGGACAGCGCAGAGACATCGCGATTCCTGACAGCTCCCGATTCCCGATGCCCCAGCAGCCCTTGCGAGAGAGCGGCTGACGTCGCAGGGGGCGTTCCCGCGGTAATGGCGACCGCACCCGTGCCCCTTGCCTTGAAAGAGCCTTTGGGAGGGCAGCAACCGGTTGCTGCGCATCGGGCACAGGGAGGAACAAGCCGGTCGCGTTGCGGATCCTGTTGCTGGTGTCCCAGACTGCTGACCAATATGGTCACCTCCAGAAGGATAGCTTGCAGTAAGGAGACTGCAGCAACTCAGACAGAGACCCTGTCCCAAACCGTGGCTGTTCAGGTCTCTGGCTGCAGGGAGTGCCAGAGCCTGCTGCTGCCGAGGGAGGGAGGCCAGCATTCCACCTGTGTGAGGTGTGAGCAGGTAGAAGATCTGCTTAGCTTGGTGGCAGAACTTAAAGAGGAGGTCGAGACGCTGAGGACCATCGGGGAGTGTGAAAGGGAGATCGACTGGTGGAGTAACTCCCTAGCGTGCCAGCAGGAACGGTTCCAGGGAGATACCTCCCAAAAGGGGATGGACCCCCTGTCCTCTCAGACAGAGGGGGATGGCCCGAGACAGCCCGTGCCCTGTAGCTGTCGCACAGAGGTAAGGGACCAAAATGATGATGAGGGCTGGAAGCGAGTTCCAGTTTGGAGTCGTGGGCAACCCTCCTCCCTTCCTTCCCTGCTTCCCCAGGTGCCCCTCCGTAATAGGTTTGAGGCCCTGGATCTTGATGGAGAGGTAAGTGAGGATGTGGTGCAAGGCCAGACTACAAGGTCACATAGGAAAAGGCGGTCAACTTCGCACCTCAAGACTGCCTCTGCCAAGAAAGAAAGAAAGGTCATTGTTGTAGGCGATTCCCTTCTGAGAGGAACAGAGGGCCCGATATGCAGAGTTGACCCTCATCATAGGGAAGTGTGTAGTCTGCCTGGAGCCCGGATCAGGGATATCACCAAGGCGCTCCCCAGCCTGGTGCACCCGACAGACTACTACCCGCTGCTGGTCTTCCAGACAGGTGGGGGGGAAGCTGCTTCCCGCAGTCTGAGGGGGATGAAGAAAGACTACAGGGCCTTGGGGCGGATGGTGAAAGAGTCTGGGGCTCAAGTGATCTTCTCCTCACTTCTTCCATCTTCCGGTGATGATGTGGGACTGAATGGGAAAATTCAGTCCATAAACAATTGGCTTCAACACTGGTGCTTCAGGCAGGGGTTTGGATTCTTTGATAACGGCTGGTTTTATAAGGCTCCAGTCCAGATGATGGCACGTGGGAAAGGTTTATCTCACAGAGGCAAAAGGATGCTGGGACATGAATTAGCAGGGCTCATTTGGAGAGCTTTAAACTAGATTCGAAGGGGGATGGGGTTGTAGCTGGGCTTGCCGCAGTGGGGCAGCACTCTAGAATTGATGAAGACTGGGAGGCCTCCTATAATCGTAGGGTGGAATCGGTGAGCTCAGCTCCCTCCTTGAAATGCCTGTACACCAATGCGTGCAGCATGGGAAATAAGCAGGAGGAGTTGGAGACCTGTGTTAAGTCAGGAGATTATGATCTGGTGGCAATTACAGAGACGTGGTGGGACAGCTCACATGACTGGAATATAGTCATGGAGGGCTATGTCCTTTTCAGGAAAGACAGGCCAGCCAGGCGGGGTGGTGGGGTTGCTCTTTATGTGCGAGAGCAGCTGCAATGTACTGAGTTCTGTCCAGGGACAGGGGACGAGCGAGTTGAGAGTCTGTGGGTGAGAATTAAGGGGCAGGCTGGCAGGGGTGATACTGTTGTGGGTGTCTGTTACAGGCCACCAGATCAGGGTGAGGAAGTTGACGAGGCCTTCTACAGGCAGCTGAGAGCGGCCTCACAGTCACAGGCCCTGGTCGTCGTGGGGGATTTTAATTTCCCTGATGTTTGCTGGAAGGACTACACAGCAACCCAGCCACAGTCCAGGAGGTTCCTCCAGTGTATGGAGGATAACTTCCTCATGCAAATGGTGGATGAGCCAACCAGGAGAGGAGCGCTGCTGGATCTCATCCTCACTAACAAGGAGGGTCTGGTCGAAGCAGTAAAGGTTGAGGGCTGCCTTGGTTGCAGCGACCACGAGATGGTGGAATTCAGGATCTTGTGTGGTAGGGCCTGTACAATAGCAAGTAGAATTGCAGCCCTGGACTTTAGCAGGGCAAACTTTGGCCTTTTCAAGCAATTGCTAGGGGAAATCCCATGGGCAAGGCTGCTTGAAGGTAAAGGGGCCCAAGATAGTTGGTTGACATTCAAGAATTGCTTATTCCAAGCTCAAGAGCAGAGCATCCCGACACGTAGGAAGTCAAGGAAGAGGTCCAGGAGACCTGCGTGGCTAAATAAGGAACTGCTGGGTATGCTCAAGTGGAAGAGGAGAGTTTATAGGTCATGGAAGGAGGGGCTGGCCACTCGGGAGGAATATAAGGCTGCTGCTAGAGGATGTAGGAAGGCAGCTAGGATGGCTAAGGCCTCCTTAGAATTAAATCTGGCCAGAGGGGTCAAGGACTGCAGAAAGAGCTTTTTCAAATACATAGCTGATAAAACTAACACCAGAGGCAAGGTTGGCCCACTGGTGAACGGGATGGGTGCCCTGGTGACAGAAGATACTGAGATGGCAGAGTTATTGAATGCCTTCTTTGTCTCAGTCTACTCTGCCGGAGGCATTCCTGAAGAGCCCTGTACTCCTGAGACCTCAGATGAAGTCAGGTCACTGGAGCAGTTTGCATTAGTCAATGAGGAATGGGTTAGAGGCCAGTTGAGCAATCTGGACATCCATAAATCCATGGGTCCAGATGGGATGCACCCGCGGGTGCTGATGGAACTGGCGGAAGTCATTGCTAGACCACTCTCCATCATCTTTACCAAGTCTTGGGAAACGGGAGAGGTGCCTGAGGACTGGAGGAAAGCAAATGTCACTCCAGTCTTCAAAAAGGGCAAGAAGGAGGACCCGGGTAACTATAGACCGGTCAGCCTCACCTCCATCCCTGGGAAAGTGATGGAACACCTTATCCTTGATGCCATCTTAAGGCATGTCAAGGATAAGAGGGTTATGAGGGGCAGTCAACATGGCTTTACCAAGGGGAAGTCATGCTTGACCAACCTCATAGCCTTTTATGAGGAAATAATACGGTGGATGGATGATGGCAGAGCGGTGGATGTGGTCTACCTTGACTTCAGCAAAGCATTTGACACAGTCTCCCACAGCATCCTCATAGCTAAACTGAGGAAGTGTGGTCTGGATGATCAGGTAGTGAGGTGGACTGCAAACTGGCTGAAGGAGAGAAGCCAGAGAGTTGTAGTCTATGGGGCGGGGTCTAGTTGGAGGCCTGTATCTAGTGGAGTGCCTCAAGGGTCAGTATTGGGACCAGTATTATTTAATATATTCATCAATGATTTAGATGAGGGAATTGAGTGTACTGTCAGCAAGTTTGCTGATGACACTAAGCTGGGAGGAGTGGCTGACACGCCAGAAGGCTGTGCTGCCATCCAGCGAGACCTGGACAGGCTGGAGAGTTGGGCAGGGAGAAACTTGATGAAATATAACAAGGGAAAGTGTAGAGTCCTGCATCTGGGCAGGAACAACCCCAGGTTCCAATATAGGTTGGGGAATACTCCAAGCGACTGCACACAGCCGGCTCATGTTCATTTTCTCATCAAAAATCATTTTGTCTGTGTTATTTATTTACCAGTATAACACTGCTGATATTTTTCCTTAGGTGCATAAAATATTCTACGGATGACTGAAAATCGGAAGAGTATTTATACAGTCGGAAGTTCTCAGCTCTTTCTAGCTTAGTGCAGAGCCACTAAGAGTCCTTTCCCATTCGACCACTGCTTACACTTGCACTGCCTTTAAGTTGCCTTCTAACACAGATTGATCTTAAGAACAACCAACCATCCTGTGCTGAGAGCAAGGGAGCAATGTTTCAAAGGGCAGATCACGGAGCTCTCATGGGGAGAAGCAAAGGACTGTGCCCAGCAGAGCATGGCCAGCAGCCACCTCCAGTGCCACACACCAAGAGAGCTGCCTGAACGCACCCTCCCCAGGCCTGGGCTGCACTTTCCCCCCACTCCCTGCCCATGTCTCTGCCGCCTGGAGCTGTCCCTGCCAGGAGCTGCTGCTCTGGGCCCAGCTCTGCTCCCTCTCAGTGCTCCCAGAGCCCATCCCATGGGCTGTGTGCTCAGCTCTGCCCTGCACACCCCTCCCGGCAGCAGGGCTCTGCCCAGGAGCAGCTCTGCCTCTGCAGGGGCTCAGCAGCAGCTCACACAAGTCCTGACAAGACTCTCGGTGCCTTCTCCAAAGCAGAGAAGGAAATTCCCAGCTCCCACTGCCCAACCTGCCCACCAAGAGGGAAAAAAATCACTGCTCAGAATCCTTCCTTTTAAGGCAAACGCTGCCTCAGTGTCTTTCAGAAGGACCCTCTGAACTCAGAGTCATGTGGAGCTCTGAGCAGCCCTGACTCACACAGCACCCTCTCCAGTGCACACGAACACTTTTCCTTCCCTGCCGGGTGTTGTTCCTTCCCCCCTAGCTTCTCCCCCAGCGCCGTGGGGAGCTCCCGGGCAGGCTGAGTGTGGGGGTTGGAATGCATCGAAACTGTCAGAGATCATGGGAAGGAGGAACTACAGCAGGCAATTAGGAGTGACCCGTCCCTGACTGGTACTTGGAAGATGTTGGAACTGGCAAGGAACAAGGACGTCGGAACTGGAAAAAGGATGTTGAGAGACCTTTCGCCTGATGTAATCGCAAGGCAAAAACAGATGTGCTTGGCTAATTGCTTGGAAGGATACAAATACCCTGTAACCTTTGCAATAAATGATCCAGCTTGTACTCTACCTCTGGGTCCGTGCCTTTCATCTTCATAGCTGAGTGCTGACCCTGGCAGGCAGCAGAGTCCCTGCCCCTGCACACAGCCCCTGGGCTGCAGGCACTCTGCTCGCAAGGACAGCGCTGGGCACCCCTGCCTGCACACCCACATTCACAGCCTGCAGCCAGCCCCGGGACAAAGGCCTGCCTTACACTGGCCATCACATGGTGCAGAGTGAAGCCCTGCTCTGCAGAACATCATCCTCCTCGTTATCGACATAGAGAACCCAAGAAAGTCCCCCTGACAGATCCCATGGACTGTCCGAGGCAGCAGGCTCTGACAGAGAGGTAGAAGTTCTCCTGCCCTGACACCTTCTCAGCACCTCTGACACCAGCAGCTCCTGCACACAGAAGGCTCCTGCTTCGCCCCCAGCACCTCTGCAGGCAGAGCTCAGCTCCAAGCACAGGAACAAGCCCAGCGCCTCCTCCTCACCCAGCCCCTGCTCCTACAGCTGGGCTGGCACCAGCACATCTCCTGACAGCTTCTCCTCGCTTTAGAGCACGCACCCACAATGTGTTTCAAGCCAACACTAAAAGAGGATTGCAAAGTCAAAGAACCCGTACCTGGATGTGCAGGGCAGCCACGGGAGATGCAGCCTCCCGAGGGAGGGCTCTCCTCTGCACTGGTTCCTGCAGGGCTCTGGCTCCTTCAATAGCCCACGCTCAGCGTGGGGGTCCAGTGATGGCTGGAGAGAGCATGGAACTCTGTCTGCAGACAGGTGAGCAGTCAACAGAGAGTTTGTGTTCAGGGTTAAAGGAAGAACAGCTATGGGAGACATTACTGTGTACATCTGGTACTGCATGGTAAGCATGATAGGTGTTCGATGAATGAGTATGAGCAGGCAGTACTTTTGTTAAGCAAGCAAAATTCTTTTAACCCCCCTGTACAAACCCCCTGTACATAAGCTAAAGCTCTGTATCAGAGACATCAATTTGATAGGTGGACCACTCGGTGGATAAAGAACTGGCTGGATTGTTGCATGCAAAGAGTTGTGGTCAATGTCTCAGTGTCCGGCTGGACACCAGTAACAAGTGGTGTCCCTCAGGGATGGGTGTTGGGACCGACCTTGTTCAACATCTTTGTTGATGACATGGACAGTGGGATTGAGTGCGCCCTCAGCAAACTTGCCAATGACACCAAGCTGTGTGGTTCAGTTGATAAGCTGGAGGGAAGGGATGCTATCCAGAGCGATCTTGACACGCTTGTGAGGTGGGCTGATGCCAACCTCATGAAGTTTAACCATGCAAGGTCCTACACCTGGGTGGGATCAATCCCAGGCACAGCTACAGGTTGGGCAGAGCAGAGATCCAGAGCAGCTCTGTGGAGAAAGACTTGGGGGTGTTGGTCGATGAGAAAATGAACATGAGCCGGCTTCAGCTTGAGCTTGCAGCCCAGAAAGCCAAGCGTATCCTGGGCTGCATCAAGGTGAGCGTGGCGAGCAGGATGAAGGAGGTGATCCTGCCCCTCTACTCTGCTCTCGTGAGACCTCACTTGGAGTATTGTGTGCAGTTCTGGTGTCCTCAACGTAAAAAGGACATGGAACTGTTGGAACAAGTCTAGAGGAGGGCCATGAGGATGATCAGGGGACTGGAGCACCTCCCGTATGGAGAGAGGCTGAGAAAGTTGGGGCTGTTCAGCCTGGAGAAGAGAAGGCTGTGTGGAGATCTTACCCCGGCCTTCCCGTATCTGAAGGAGGGCTATAAGGATGCTGGGGATGGACTCTTCATTAGGGACTGTAGTGATAGGACAAGAGGCAATGGGTTAAAACTTAAACAGAGAAATTTAGTTTTTCTCTAAGGAAGAAATTTTTTACTGTAAGGGTGGTGAGGCACTGGAATAGGTTGCCCAGGGAAGTTGTGAATGCTCCATTCCTGGTGGTGTTCAAGGCCAGGTTGGATGAGGCCTTGGGTGGCATGGTTTAGTGGGAGGTGTCCCTGCCCATGGCACGGGGGTTGGAACTAGATTATCTTAAGGTCCTTTCCAACACTAACTATTCTATGATTCTACGATTCTATGATTCTACTATTATTACTGGTGGTAGCGGCGGTGGTTTGTGTTATTCCTTAGTTACTGGACTGTTCTTATCTCAAACTGTGGGAGTTACATTTTTTTGATTCTCCTTCCCATCTCTCCAGGAGCTCGGAGGAGGAAGTGGGGGGAGTGAGCGAGCGACTACGTGGTTCTGAATTACTGACTGGACTTAAACCACGGCACCGCGGCAGCACATAGGGGCTGCTGGAAGGCGGCAAAGGCCCTGCTGGGAAACTGGAAGGTTCCAGCAATGCCCATGGAAGTGCTTCCACCAACACGCTTGGAAGGACACCCAACATTGCAGAACATGGCAGGGCCCTGGCAGTCTGCAACAACCCTGCAGAATCTCCTCAAGCATTCTGGATGGAGGCAGAGGCCTCAGCAGGCTCTGGCAAGGCTGCGGAATAACACCAGGCATTCCAGAATGCGCAGGTGCTCTGCAACTGTGCTGAAGCCCTCAGGAGCCTGACCAGCATTCAGAAAGGTGGCAAAAGCCCTGGAGGACCTTGGAAGCCCTCCAGGTATTCCAGGCTCAGGGATCCTTATCAGACTTGCTCATGCTCCTTCACCATCAGAGCCACTTCCCATGGGAACTCCTGGAATTGTCCCCAAGTGAGTCCAGAGTCTGTTCTCTGCTGCTGGCCTTCCTCATGCCCTTTAGCATCTGAGTCCCCACTATTGCATGCTCATGACAGCCAAGGCTGACACTGATGATCACATCCTGACCAGCTTTTCCAGGGCAGCATCACCCTTGTTGGCCTGCCCTGCACCTGTGTTAACCGGTTGTGCCAAGACCCTCCACACTGTTGCACCCTGTTGCTTTGCATGGCCAGGGACTGCCAGGGCAATTACTTGCAAGGTACCTGCTCATTAGCCTGCAGGCTTCCTCAGGTGCTGACAAAATTCCTTTTCTGTTTCCCCTCCCTGAGCAAGTAGTTTGTAACTGGGAGCACAATGTCCCTCTTACGGACTCCTCTGATCCTCAGTCACAAAAGCCAACCCAACCTGTTCCCTGTCACACAGAGGACCTCCAGAAATCCAAGTTTCCCCTTCATGCAGGGGGCATCCACCCTCCTCATCCTTCTTGTCTCCATGCTACATCTCTTGGGGTTCCAGCCGTCAAAGGGACATGAGACTACCTGTACAATTCTCTCCTTACAGAGCTAGATCTAGGGAACAGCATTTTAAATGATGCCTCACAGAGTCCAGTGCATTTTTTCCTGGGACAGCAACAGACCAGCAGGTCCTGGTGAAAAACATTCTCTCAGCACCTTGGATGCTGCCCCTTTGGTCTCATGGACAGGTTAGGGTGTAGTCTGCAAAGACCCTAACCCCTGACTTGATCCCCATCCAGTGCTGGTTCTTCCCCTTTCCCATCCAGGGTCCTTTCTCAAAGCACAAAGTCCAGAGAGATCTTGCTGGTGGTAACTGAGGCAAAGAGGAGATAGGGTATCTGAGATCTACCCGCATGTACTCTTGCTTTATTTAGTGGTGGTCCTGCGTTACCTTGTTTCTTCTTTAACTGTTTCTGAAGTAGGAGCATCTCATCCTGGTGCTCTTCAATTCCTGTTTGAGCTTGTCTGAGATTTGCTATGACCCATCGCTGTGCATAAAGGATGCTGTCTCTGAAAGCCAGAGGTAGCCAAGCACACAGTTAAAATGCTTGGGCTGTTCCTTAGCTGAATCATCAAGGGAGTGAGTAGAGACCCTGCAGTGATGTACTTTGTGTTCACTCAATGCCTGCAGCTAAAGGGTGGCAGAAAGGACAGACCTGGCATCACTGATAGCAACTGATGCCTGATGCCTCTGAGCGCTTACAAGAATATTCCCAACGATATTGTCTTGTCTCTATATCAGCCTGCACGTATCTTTGGCCTGTCTCTATAACTTGCATGTAACTTTGACCAGCCCTGTAATGCCAAAAGTCACCAGAGATTTGCACCCAGACACCTCACTCCTGGCCCCCATCAATGTTAATGCTGAGACAAAGAGCTCCCTCATGTAGGTGCCTTTTCAAGGAAGACCTGACCAGAGGCAGGAGGAATCCTACCTCCTGTGGGCTTGTGGTGTTCATGGGAGGGAGCTGAGACCCCTTCCAGTCCCAGGCCTACAGACTGAGGAGGACATGCCTCAGCTAACCAGGGTGAATCCACTCCATCAGCAAGGGTAAAGGAGATCCCAGCCTGTCTTTGTCTGGCTGTCCTAATGATGGGACAAGAAACAGGCTGCCCACAGAAGTGGTTGTGTCACCATTCCTGGAGGCCTTTAAAAGACATGGAGATGTGGCACTTGTTGACATGGGTCAGTGGTGGACATGACAGTGTTTGGTTAATAGAGTTAAGAGTTGATGTTGAGGGTGGTTTTGAATCTAAATGATTCTGTAATTCTGAGAAACTTTGTTTACACCAAACTCCATCTCTCAGCAGAGAAATGACACTGCAGGCAGGCAGTGTGTCTGCCAGCTGAGGGAGGGAACATCAGTGCATGCTTCATGCTGTTTCACATGGGGTTCCTCTGGAGCCTCAGGGAGCCCTGGAGGGAGCCCTGTGGGGCAGAGGCAGAGCCACCTTGAGCTGGGCCTCTGCTGCTGAGCTGGGACCAAGGGGAGACCTGTGAGCCTCAGAGAGCTTAAAGGCACTTGGCAGTGGAGGATGCTGAGAGCTCCCTGCAGGAGAAACCTTCCCAGCCCTGTGCATGGTAAGGCTCTGGGTGCAGGGCAATGCAGCTGCAGTTCCTGGAGGGATCTCCTCAAGCTGCTGCCTCGGACAGTCCATGGGATCTGTCAGGAGGACTCTCTTGGTTTCTCTGTGTAGATAAGGAGGAGGATGTGCTGCAGAGCAGTGCTTCCCTCTGCACCATGCGAGGGACAGGACAAGGCAGGTCCCTTGTCCCGGGGCTGGCTGCAGGCTGTGAATGTGGGTGTGCAGGCAGGGGTGCCCAGCGCTGTCCTTGCGAGCAGGGTGCCTGCAGCCCAGGGGCTGTGTGCAGGGGCAGGGACTCTGCTGCCTGCCAGGGTCAGCACTCAGCCTGCCCGGGAGCTCCCCACGGCACTGGGGGAGAGGCGCTGGAGGTAAGCAACAACCCCTGGCAGGGCAGAAGTGTTCTTGTGCACTGGAGAGGGTGCTGTGTGGGTCAGGGCTGCTCAGAGCTCCACATCTCTCTGAGCACGTTTGCAGAGGGTCCTTCTGAAAGACACTGAGGCAGCGATTGCCTGATAGGGAAGGATCCTGAGCTCTGATGTTTTCCACTCTTGGTGGGCAGGTTGGGCAGTGGGAGCTGGGAATTTCCTTCTCTGCTTTGGAGAAGGCACCGAGAGTCTTGTCAGGACTTGTGTGAGCTGCTCCTGAGCCCCTGCAGAGGCAGAGCTGCTCCTGGGCAGAGCCCTGCTGCCGGGAGGGGTGTGCAGGGCAGAGCTGAGCACACAGCCCATGGGATGGGCTCTGGGAGCACTGAGAGGGAGCAGAGCTGGGCCCAGAGCAGCAGCTCCTGGCAGGGACAGCTCCAGGCAGCAGAGACATGGGCAGGGAGTGGGGCGAAAGTGCAGCCCAGGCCTGGGGAGGGTGCGTTCAGGCAGCTCTCTTGGTGCCTGGCACTGGAGGTGGCTGCTGGCCATGCTCTGCTGGGCAAGGAGCTGACTGTCCCTCTGGAAAGTGCAGGGCAGCTGAGAACCAGACTGATGGACTCTGCAGCAACCTTGAGTAGGCACAAACCCACAGACAGTTGTGCCCTTTTTTCTGCCCAGTGCTGAGACTCTTCACAGTTGCCTTCAAAAACTTACTTAGGAATTTTGTCCCTAAAATGTCACTTGTCAGCTGTGACACTGGGAAAACAAAAAAAAAACAAACCAACCAACCTCAGAGACAATCATGACCAAGTCACGCTGAGCCTCTCCTATGCAGACCGAAAGTGTTCAGAGTTGTGAGTGTGTAAATTGAACTTCTGTATCTGACATCCCTCCTGTCCTAACCTGTCACTGCCTTTTTCTCCTGTGACAGTGCCCCATGCCCAGAGGCAGCAGATGTCCAACGGCAGCTCCATCACCCACTTCCTCCTCCTGCCATTCGCAGCCAGGCGGGAGCTGCAACTCTGGCACTTCTGGCTCTTCCTGGGCATCTTCCTGGCTGCGCTCCTGGGCAACGGCCTCATCATCACCAGCACAGCCTGCGACCAGCACCTCCACACCCCCATGTACTTCTTCCTCCTCAACCTCTCCCTGCTGGACCTGGCCTGCATCTCCACCACTGTCCCCAAATCCATGGCCAATTCCCTGTGGGACTCCAGGGCCATCTCCTACACAGGTTGTGCTGCTCAGCTCTTTTTCTTTGTCTTTTTCATTTCAGCAGAGCTTTTCCTCCTCACCACCATGTCCTACGACCGCTACGTGGCCATCTGCCAGCCCCTGCACTACGGGAGCCTCCTGGGCAGCAGAGCTTGTGTCCACATGGCAGCAGCTGCCTGGGGCGCTGGGTTTCTCAATGCTCTGCTGCACACAGCCAATACATTTTCACTGCCCCTCTGCCGAGGCAATGCTGTGGAGCAGTTCTTCTGTGAAATCCCCCAGATCCTCAAGCTCTCCTGCTCACATTCCTACCTCAGGGAAGTTGGACTTGTTGTGCTAAGTTTCTCTTTGGGACTTGGCTGTTTTGTGTTCATTGTGGAGTCCTATGTGCAGATCTTCAGGGCTGTGCTGAGGATCCCCTCTGAGCAGGGACGCCACAAAGCCTTTTCCACGTGCCTCCCTCACCTGGCCGTGCTCTCCCTGCTTCTCAGCACTTCAGCATTTGCCTACCTGAAGCCCCCCTCCACCTCCACCCCATCCCTGGATCTGGTGGTGTCAGTGCTGTACTCGGTGGTGCCTCCAGCAGTGAACCCCCTCATCTACAGCCTGAGGAACCAGGAGCTCAAGGATGCTGTGAGGAAGCTGGTGACTGGATGTGTTTCAGCAGCCATACACTGCCTCCTTTACCCTGCAAAGGGTGCCAAGTGTAGGTCATGACAGGCCACGTCTGTCTTTGCTGCTTTAGATTTGTTTTCCTGTTTCAATTTTTGGTGATGTTGTCTTCATAGAAATGTCAGTTTTCATCTCCTGCTGCTTAAGTAGCCACCATTGGATGTGACCCACAGACTTCGTGTCAGTGAGGGTCTGTCATTGTATTTATGGGAAATAAATGATCCTGCAGCAACTTCTTCTCTGTGCTATGTCCTCCCATGGCAGGAATGAAGGGGAATGAAATCAGCTTTCTGGCTGCTCCAGCTCTGGGATGGCTGCTCTGTGCCTGGAGCAGGAAGAGCTCTTGAGGAGCCCAAGGGCCGGGGCTGTTGTGCTGGTGTGGGGAGATGGGATGGCATGGGGGGGCTGCAGAGCTCTCAGGGTGTCCTGGGCAGGAGAGCAGGGGACACAGGGGTCCCTGCAGGGGACTCCCCTGCAATGGCCCAGGCTGGGGCTGCCGGGCTGGGAGCAGCCCATGGGAAAGGGCTGGGTGGGCAGGAGCTGGACAGGAGGCAGCGTGTGCCCTGGCAGCAAGGGAGGACAGCAGCATGGCGGGCTGTATGACCAGGAGCACGGCAGGAGAACAAGGGAAGGGATGCTCTGGAATACTCCATCCAGGTTTCAGATCCCCAGTTCAGGAACGCTATTGGCAAGCAGGAGTGGGTTTAGCAATTGGCCCTGAGGACAGGCAGGGACTGGAGCACGGTGCCTGTGGGGAGAGGCTGTGGGAGCTGGGCTTGTCCAGCCCAGAGGATGGAAGGCTGATGGGCACATGGCAGTTTCTGGCCTTGTGGTTTTCCAGCTCACACTGAATCAAGCCTCGAACCATTTGCTATGACCCTCTTCCTGACAGGTTAGAGTTGAGACCTCCTGGGATCCATTCCAACCTCTGTGCTCTTATTATCCTAACATGATAGGGTTATGAAGGGCCACAAAGATTCTTCAAGGGCTGGAGCACGCCTCCAGACATCTTCATAACTAAATGAAGACAGGTTGAGAGAGCTGGATGTGTTCAGGCTGGAGAAGAGAATGCTCCAAGGAGACATCTTGGGAAGCTGCCCATAACTAGACAGGGCCTACAGGAAACCTGGAGAGGGGTGTTTTACAAGGGTGTGCAATGACAGGACAAGGGAGAATGGTTTTAAGCTGAAAAAAGGGAGATTTACCTTGGACATTAAGAGGAAGTCCTTCACTGTGAGGGTGCTGAGGCGCTGGCACAGGGTGCCCAGAGAAGCTGTGGCTGCCCCATTCCTGGCAGTGTTCAAGGCCAGGTTGGACACAGGGGCTTGGCGCAAGCTGCTCCAGTGGAAGGTGTCCCTGCCTGTGGCAGGGAGGTGGAACTGGATGAGCATTTTGTGTGTGAATGAGCCCTGTGGTGCCAAGTTCCTTAACTGCAGGTACTGAGAGAACAAACAAACCTCTCAAGAAATAGAAGGCACAAGAAAACCCCAAGTTTCCGAGGGCACTGGAGACCCCACTCTCCATGTAGGCCCTTGTGTTTGTTTACCTTCAGAGCGGCCAAGCCCTGACCCCCAGGACCTGCTAAAGGAGATCCTTTCCCTCCTGCAGCACTCAGGGCTCTGCCTAGGGTCAGTGGAGTGTGGGAGCTGTGACTTGGTGGTAGATTGTGTTGCTTTGCACAAAGAGCTGTGGTTTTCTGGGCATTGGGCAATGCCTGTGAACTCCCCACAACCCGTCCGGCTTCTTTCATAGCCCTGCTCTCAGTCCTCAGTCACCTCAGATGTCCCAGTTCCTTGCTTGCATCCTCCAGACTGCCCCTGGAGGCAAGACCCTAGAGACTGTTGCACCCTGAGCTGATGCTCTGCCCTCTGAAACTGTGCTCCCTTTGCTCTCAGCACAGGACAGATGTCTGGGGGGTTCTTAAGTTCAATTTGTGTGTGAAGGCATCTCACAGGCAGTGCAAGTGTAAGCAGAGGGCAAATGGGAAAGGACTGACAGACACTGCAGCTCCCCTGGCTCTGCACTAAGCTGCAAAGAGCTTTTGCCTGTTTCAGTACTCTTCTGATTGTACCTAGAAAGAAGCCTCAGCAGTGTTATGACATCCCTGATGAACTTCAGAGCTGTCCCAAACCAGCTCCATGTACCCAGAGAAGCAGAACAAAGCTGACTCCCTGTCAGCACACGGGAAGAGGTCCTGCTCCTCACACCACGCTCATCCAGCACAAACCAGAGAAAAGAAATGCATTTCAGTTGGGGGGATTTCACTGCCAGGGATGGGGCAGCCACAGCTTCTCTGGGCACCCTGTGAGGGCTGGGGCATCCCCGTCCCCACAGGGCACACCAGAAGGGTTCTGTGTTTGCTTTATTGTTTGTCCAGAAGAGTTTTTGTGGGTGTGTTCTGTGACAGCAGCTCTGCTGCCTTTGGAGCTGTGCCCCCTGTGTCCCTCCTGTTCCCTCTCCCTTGTCCCTCCTGTTCCCTCTCCCTTCTCCCCACAGACTCTCTGTGCCCAAGGCTGGAACCCAGGGACAGGTCCCCAAGGCTCTTGGCCTCCTGCTCTGCTGCTGGAGCTGAGCCAGAGCCTCCGGCCTTTGCTCGGCCCCCCCATCCCTTGGGTGTCACTGGGCCCTCAGGAGCACTGGGATGGAGGGGGCTCACTCCTGGCCCATCTCCTTGGCAGTCCTGGGGTGCTGGGGAATGTGGGGGGCGGGTGCGAGCACTGGGCAGTGGGGCTGTGAGTTGCCTGGGAGTATGGGGTGCTGGGAACCCGGCACATGGGGCTGGATTTTGGCCGTGGTGACCCCTAAAGCACACTCAGAGCATCCTGGGGATACCCCTAGAGAATCCCAGAGATCGCCCGCAGCACCTTCAGAGCACGCCATAGACCCAGTCAGAGCTCATGCATCACAATGAGCTTGGGGACATGGGGACCAGAGGAGTGGCTGTTTCTGGAACACCCCGTGTTCAGGTGTGCGAGGCCAGGGAACCCCACGGAACCCTTCACATGAGGAGGCACTGGGAGATGGCAGCTGCCCTATGGAACACAAGCTACAGGTGGAGGAGGCAAGAGCAGCTCCTCTGGTGGTTCCAGTCTTGGTGTCTCAGAGCCGGTGACGCCTGTGGACACAGGAGCGTGGAACAAGGTGGGCGGTGATGGCGATCTTGGGGTGCTTTAGGAGTTGCCAAGAACACCTCAAGTGACTTCCCCAGAGTGGCTGCTTTGGACTCAGTGTGCGAGTTGTGCTGGCTGAGCCGGCAGCCGAGAGCTCCGGCTGACTTAAATCTTGGGATCTGCCCTCATTTCTTGTGGGGAGAAGAAGGGCCTGTGGGGATGGGACAAGGGGGAACGGCTTTAACCTGACAGAGAGGAGAGATTGAGAGGAGATCTCAGGAAGAAGTTGTTCCCTGTGAGGGTGGTGGGACATTGACACAGGGTGCCCAGAGTAGCTGTGGCTGCCCCACGGCTGGCAGTGTTCAAGATACAGCTGAAAATTACCTGCCTGTTTCCCTGGTACATGGTTGAGTTGATTTGGAGATAAATCTGACTCTACAGATCTAACACCAAGAGGAATTGTTCGCCTGCATGTGCAGTAGACACACAGATCCCTTGCTGT